>NC_058520.1:333690185-334940185 GCF_904849725.1 Hordeum vulgare subsp. vulgare | reverse complement strand
CTCCTCCAATTCAGTTTGGAGGCAGGAGTCCCTTCCTTCCTTCCCACCTCCTCTCCTTTTTTTCCTTTTGCATTGTTTTTTCTCCTTGGCCGAAATAGCCCTATTGGACTGGCTACACCAGCCCACTAAGGGCTGGTATAACACCCATGGGCCTATTAGGTTCTCTCCCGGGTGGGTGGCCCCTACCGGTAAAACCCCAAAACCCATTCGTCACTCCTGGTACACAGGCGGCAATGCCCGAAATCTTTCCGGAAGCCAAATGCAACAATTCTATATATCAATCTTCGTTTTCGGACCATGCCGGAAACCCTCGTCACGTCCCTGGTCTCATCCGGGACTCCGAACAAAACTTCGGTCACCAACACCTATAACTCAACTATACCAAAATGTGACTAAACCTTAAGTGTGCAGACCCTGCGGGTTCGAGAACTATGCAAACATGACGTGAGACACTCCCCGGTCAATATACAGTAGCAGGACCAGGATGTCCATATTGGATCCTACATATTCTACGAAGATCTTTATCGGTTGAACCTCTGTGCCAAGGATTCATATAATCTCGTATACCATTCCCTTTGTCCTTCAGTATGTTACTTGCCCGAGATTTGATCGTCGGTATCCCTATGCCTATTTCAATCTCGTTACCGGCAAGTCTCTTTACTCATTCCATAATACAAGATACCATGACTAACCCTTTAGTCACATTGCTTGCAAGGCTTATATGTGATGTTGTATTACCGAGTGGGCCTCGAGATACCTCTACGTCACACGGAGTGACAAATCCGAGTCTTGATCCATGCTAACTCAACGGACACCTTCGGAGATACCTGTAGAGCACCTTTATAGTCACCCAGTAACGTTGCGGCGTTTGATACACACAAGGTATTCCTCCGGTGTCAGTGAGTTGCATGATCTCATGGTCATAGGAATGAATACTTGACACGCAGAAAACAATAGCAACGAAATGACACGATCACATGCTACATTTATGGTTTGGGTCTTGTCCATCACATCATTCTCCCAATGATGTGATCCAGTCATCAAGTGACAACACTTGTATTTGGTCAGAAAACCTTAACCATCCTCAATCAACTAGCTAGTCAACTAGAGGCTTACTAGGGACATAGTTTTGTCTATATATCCACACATGCATTTAAGTTTTCATTCAATACAATTATAGCATGGATAATAAATGATTATCTTGAAATAGGAAATATAATAATAACTATTTTATTATTTCCTCTAGGGCATATTTCCAACAATATGGTCCTTACATTCAGATCCTAATAAATTCCAAGGTTGGGAAGAGCATTTATCTACTTGATCGACCACACCTTCCCCTCCAGCCATATTTTTAGGACAATGCCATGGTGATGGATCCATCTCATCCCTCTTCAGCTACTACACAAGATGAGATTGCGGGTGAGGCCCGCACAAAGCCAGCGAGAGCCACTAGTGCTCAAATGCTAAGGGCAAAGAGTGACCAAATGACATATCTCATCAGTACTAACCATGCGATAGAAAAGAATGTGAGTGAGATCCTCAAGAACTAGAAGAGCCTTCAGAGGATAATGGAAACCAAACTCCATGACCTTGATGTCAAGGTGACTGAGCTCACCACCACAGTCTACCAGCTGAAGCATGAAGTAGATGATGTGCCAAGCCCCAACTCTAGTGATGATGATGACATTCCTCCTCTCCACACTCACCCTGAGTTCAGGATAGAGGCTAGATTTTCTATCATGCTACTTACTGAGACGAGATGATCTTCATCAGCACTTGCATCAGCTCCATCAGCTCCCTCACCACCTCCGGTATCTACTCCACCACCTCAGAGGACTTTAGGAGAAGCTTTTGACCATGCTCTCTTATCGAATCCTTCTAGGACTACCAGCGTAGCTTCATCTCCCCATGGTGGAGACGAAGCCTAGAGAGACACTTAGCTCTATACCTTTGAGATTTTTGGTAACTTGTTGCCAAAGGGAGAGAATTATTATAGAACATAGGGCTTTGAGAGAGAGTGTTGCATTTTGGTTGCTTTCTTTGTTTTGAAAACATTTGGCCTATCTTTTGTTTGTCTTGCTTTTCGTGGTGTTTGATCATACCCTTTGTGATTGTTATTTCCTATATCCTTTTGATGTTTATATGATGACCATTCACTCATGTTTTCTATTATGTGTATTGTAGTCCATTCATATCATTTATGCGCACCACCAAGATGTATGTGACATGGAAGAGTTACCCATGATCATAATTGATTGTGCACTTGCATTCAGACACACATTTTAAATAATGCACAAATTTAGGCGGATATCTTGCTTATCACATACTTCTCAAAGCGATGATGCTATTCATTGTTTATATCCCCATTGAAGCTTTGATCTATATCTTGTCATCAATTACCAAAAAGGGGGAGATTGAAAGCACAACTTCTCCCTAGGTGGTTTTGGTAATTAATAACAACATATATTTCATTGTACTAATGATTCTACCAAGTAGATACCAAGAAAATTTCAATGAATGGATTGGAAAAGGATTGCGAGGAGATCCCCTAGATGCAAGGAACTTCAATTGGAAAAAAGCTTCAAGACTCTACATTTTGCTTTCATGTGAGAAATTACAGTTGTGTCCACAGGAAAGCCAATACTATTAAAAGGGGATGAGGTATATGTGATGATCTGGTTGCTCAAATGATTAGAGTTAGCCACCCAAAACCCTCATCAAAGTGTTGCACAAAATATTCCGTCTAGAGCCTAAACACAAATTCGGTGCAACCAACTATTCCAAATCGGACCTACCGAGTTTCATCCTAGACAGATCCAAAGCCAAACCCTCTCCTTCTTGGTGCCATCAAGTTCGATTTTGGTGCAACCGAAAAACAGTGACCAACTCCCTTGTAGCCATTTGCTAAAAAATGGAATCTTTGAGTTTTATGAATCGATGCCATCGAGTTTTGGAAACTTCCTAGGACAGCCAAATAGGACTCATGGAGAATTATATATTGATCTCACCGAAATGCTAAAAGTTGCCACATTTTGCACTAGTCGGTGCATCCGATTTTTGCTTTGGTTCCACCGAGTTGGACAATAATGTTGTAACGATTGGATTTTTGGAGATGCCTATATATACCCATCCACCCCCCCCCCTCTCATTTTAGAGAGAGAAATGAGAACAAGCCAACACTTGCCCCATCTTTTTTCTGACAGAGAACCACCTATTCATGTGTTGAGATCAAGATATTCCACTCCTACCATATGAATCTTGATTGCTAGCCTCCCCAGGTTGCTTTCCACCCAATCAATCTCTTCTACCAAGCCAAATCTGTGAGAGAGTGATTGAGTGTTGAGGAGACTATCTTTTGAAGCACAATAGCAAGGAGTTCATCATCAATACCACATCTGTGACCTTTTGGAGAGTGTTGCTTCCTAAATTGGTTAGGTGTCTCTTGGGAGCTTCTGACATCATGTGGAGTTGAACCAAGAAATTTGTAAGGGCAAGGATATCTCCTACTTCATGAAGATTTGCCCCGAGTGAGGCTAGTCCTTCATGTACGTAAGCCATGATGGTATAGACAAGGGTGTTTCTCCGTGGACCCTTCATGGGTGGACTCTCGCAACCATTAGCCTCCATGGGTTCACGTTTCCATCAGCATGGACGTATGATAGCACCTCCGATTGGAACCGTGGGAAAAATATTCATTCCCCCATTGCATTTGATCTTCCTACCCCTTCCCTCGACTTACATGTGCATGTCTTTACTTTCCGGTGCTACACTCTTGAACTTGCATGTGTAGGGTGTGCTTGACTTGGTATAATTGCTAAAATTTACCAACTATTAAAATTGAGAAAAGGCTAAGTTTTTATTTGGTCAAGTAGTCTAGTCACCCCCTCTAGACATACTTTGGATCCTAAAACTGGGGGTCGAGCATGACCCGTGAGCCCGTGACTCCCTCATAATGTGTTTTGACCTAATTCCACCTCTATATATTCTAAAATATTCCGAAAATATCAAAGAGACCCCCAAAACACTTTTTCCACCGCCGCAAGTATCTGTTCTGTCGTGATCCCATGTGGAGGCCTTTTCTGGTACTCTATTCGAGGGGTAATCGATCATGGAGGACATCTACATCAACCTTGTTGTGAGTAGTTAACCATCAACCTACGTGTCCATAGATAGTAGCTAGATCTCTCACTCTCTCTTTGATCTTCAATACCATGTTCTCGTCGGTCTTCTTGGAGATCTATCCGATGTAATCTTATTTTGTGGTATGTTTGTTGGGATCCCATGAATTGTGGGTTTGTGATCATACTATTCGCTGAAACTAATTGAGCCCTTTCTAAACTTTATATTATGCATGATTATTAAATCTATGTATGCTTTTTGATCTATGTTTCCTCTTTGGAAAATTTTATGAGTAGATATTTAGAGGAAGTCATGCATAATAGTGGGTTCAGTCTTGTTGTGTCCTCACACAGCGACATAAGGGGTAGCGAGGCACATATTTATATTGTTGCCACTACGGATAAAACCTCGGGGATCTGAACATATTGTTTGTCATACTTTGTCTACATCATGTCATCTTACTTAATGTGTCACTCTATTTGTTATGAACTTAATATCTAGGAGAGGCAAGCATAAAAGCATTCTCGAATTGGAGTAGTAGTAGTACATGTAGAGTCATTTTGGTCTACTTGTCACAGAAGTGATGCCTATATGCATGATCATTGCCATTTATGACATCATAACTATGCACTTTTCTATCAATTGCCCAACAATATTTTTTTACCCACTATATGATATGTTCCTTAGAGAGATGCCTCTAGTGAAAAATATGGCCCCACGAATTAGATAAATCTAACCATAGCATGAAACGTGTGGATCCAAATCAACCGCTTATGACATAACACATAAACTAGGGTTTAAGCTCTATCACTCTAAGAACCCATCATCTACTTATTACTCGATAATGCCTTACCTTAGGCCCACAATATGGTGAAGTGTATTGTAGTCGACGTTCACACGACACCAGTAAGTGAAGCAACAACACACATATCAACGAAATGTCAATCAAATACCAACTTTACATGATTACTTATAACAAGAATGCTCCCATGTCCTCAGGAACAAAAGTAACTACTCACGAATCATCACCATGTTCTAGATCAGAGGTGTAATAATTATGAATAAATATCTGAACATATTATATTTCACGAATTTAACCAACTAGCATCAACTACAAGACGTAATCAACACTACTAGTAACCCACATGTACCAATATCAGGTTTGGAGACAAAGATTGAATACAAGAGATGAACTCGGGTTTGAGATGAGATGGTGCTGGTGAATATGTTGATGAAGATTGTTCCTCCCACGAAGTAGGAAGTGTTGGTGATGATGATGGCTTCAATTTTGCCCTCTAAAAGGGAAGTTTTCCCGACAGAATCACTTTGTCGGACAGAAAAGGTCCTCTGCCCAGGTTTCCGCTTTCAGACGGTGACACTTTTTCATGAAAGTATTTTCTTATTTTTTTTCTAGGTCAAAACACATCTTTTAGCAGAAGAAGGAGGCCAGTATACCTGTGAGGTTGTCCCAAGCCATCAGGGCACTCCAAAGGGGGGTGGACGCGTCCTGTTGTCTTGGCACCAACATGTGCCGCCCCTTTGGTATATTTTTGCTCCATAAATTCCACAAAAATTCTCCGTGAAATTTTAGGTCATTTGGAGTCTAGTGAAATTTCAGCCTTTTCGTGGTTTTCAGGTCCACAATTCTTGTTTCCGGCAATTTCCCTCTTTGTGATGTACCTTGCAAATTTAGAGAGGAAAGACGGAAGAATTGTATCATAATGTAGAATACTGACCAAGAATAACAAATATATCAATAGTAAATCATGATGCAAAATGGATGTATCAACTCCCCAAGCTTAGGCCTCGCTAGTCCTTAAGCAAAAGCCGAACTCGATAATAATGACCACATAATTTGAGAGAGAGGTGTCGAGAAAAATAGATTACCGAGATGAGAGCATCATGAATAATAACATAGCCGCACGTTTTTTCATCATATGACCTCTCATAAACAAGTAACAATCTATCCACAATTATTGAAGTACGAAGCATAAACTTTATTGACAATCAACAAACTACGTTGTTAGTCATTCACACAATCACAATTCATCATATTTCAGTTTAGAGAAGAGTCTATGTAAGTGCTTTCGTTTTAGCAAGTTCACATACACAACCATCATTTAGTCTTATATGATTGCTGACACTCATATCATATTTGTGGAGCTAATGTTTCCATCAGACACATAGGAAGATAAAGGCTATAATGTTTTTCGCCACCCAACATATTTACCTCAAGGATAATGTCAACAATAATGACAGCTGATCACCTACATCCAACTGGATATATATATTTGGATCTTTCCCCAACACATGATACTTTCTACTAGAGAATTAAATGTTAGGAATAGGGATAAACATTATTGACTCTTACAGAAAAGTAAATACATGAAAGTAAAGGATAGTCCCTTTCATAGAGGGAAGCAATGATTGGCATGCACTTTTTAATTTTAGGATGTGCAAGCTCTTTATGTAAATGAATGTCATTTTACATTGCCCCTTATGATATCAACCATCATTATCCACTCTGTCGCTTTTATTATGTTGCTATCACAAGATTATACAAAGCTTATTTTCCCTTACAATAAATGATAATACATATTTAGGAGCAATTTTTATTGCTTTGTGCACCGCTGACAACTTACTTGAAGGATCCTATTCAATCCATAGGTAGGTATGTTGGACTCTCATGGCAAGAAACTGGGTTTAAGGGTTATGGATACACAAGTAGTATCTCTACTTAGTGCAAAATTTTGGGATAGCAAAGGATCCTAAGTAAGCACCACATGTTAGAGGATCCATGAAAATATAACTCATTATGCTATCTGCCTTTTCCAACATTAACACTTCAATCATTATATACTATTTAGTGGGGGCTCACAATCATAAAAGACGTCCAAGATAGTATATATGTATGTGAACCTCCTCTCCTCTATCATAATTTTCGCATGGATTGTATCAATGACTAATGCTATGTTTGCCAACTCCCAACAACTTTTATCAATCATTCCTTTCATATGTGAAGTCATTACTCCCCATGGGATTAACATATGATTTTGCTATCTCTTTTATTCGGTTTCTATGATTAATGCACAAGAGTAAAGCAAGCAAACTCAAACTATCTTTATTATATAACTCTTTGATTATTGTGAACTGCGTTGGGTTTTCTACAAAGAGGAAGAGATGATGAAACACAATATAGGTTAGTATTTCCCTCAGTAGAGAATCAAGGTTTATCGAACCAATAGGAGAAACAACCATCTGCACCTATTACTATTACCCCACCCATCGACTGATATCCAGCATGCATCTAGAGTATTAAGTAAAACAAAGTAATGCTTGGAGAACAATGACATGATGTAGACAAAGAGAACTCAATCAATATGAATTAACCCCATAATTTTATCCTTAGTGGAAACACTACAAAGACGTATCTTGTCCCCTTCCGTCGGTGGGATATAGAAACCCGTCAATTGGAACCCACTACAACGCACCCCTCTCACTGAAGAAATATCAATCTAGTTGGCCAAACTATTTCAATAGATCAGAGAGATTTATGAATCTATCATAATCATGAAAATAAGAATCATAATTAGATTTCAGAGAATACTAAAATCTTTATCATGAATAATATGAACATAAACCCACAATTCATCGGATCCCAACAAACGCACCAAACAAAAGGAGTACACCGAATATATCAAAGCGAAGATGTGATTATCATTGTATTGAAGATCAAGAGAGAGAGATATATCCATATAGGTACTAACTACGGACCTGTAAGTCTGTGTTAAACTACTGACACATCACCGTGGGAGCAACAAGGTTGATGTAGATGTCCTCTGTAATCGACCCCCTCCGGTAGGGCACCAGAAAAGGGCTCCAAATGGGTGCATGATGGAAGAGAGACTTGTGGTGGTGGAAAAAATGTTTCGGGTGGCTTCCTAGGGTTTTTGGGGTAATTGAGGATCTTGACGTCCAGGGGGCCCCACCACACAACAAGGCACGACCACCTCCTCGACACGCCCTGATGTGTGGTGGCTCCCTCGTGTGGCCTCCGATGTGTTCCTGAAGCTTCCATGTCTTATTTTAGTCCAGAAAAAAATCATAAAAAAGTTTGGCGGCAATTGGACTTCGCTTGGTATTGTAAACTTGAAAAGCCAAAAACATTTAGAAAAAAGTGGCACTGGGCACTAGGTTAATAGGTTAGTTCTCAAAAATAATATTAATTGGCATATACACACCCAAAAAGTATCCTAGGATAATTTTATAGCATAGAACAATAAAAAAAATTATAGATACGTTGGAGACGTATCAGCATCCCCAAGCTCATTTCGTGCTCGTCCTTGAGTAGGTAAATGAAAAAAACAGAATTTTTGATGTGACATGCTATCCAACATATAATCTATTGCAGGTTTGATCACTAAGAAACAATGAATTACTAAACATTAACATGGTAATATTCACAAGATAAGCAACATAATCATCAAGTTTCAAAATATACCATCCTTACAGAATCTTCACCCCCATTCATTTTATCATATAAGTATAGCATGACTCTGTCTTCACTACATAAATACAAATGTTAAGCACCATGGTGCCAAGTCAGGCAATTGGATCGTGCTCTTTAACGTGCTTCAACTTTTTATTAGTCACTCAATATATGAGCGTGAACCATGGATATATCATAAAGGTGGAATAGAATATGGTGGTAGGTTTCAATGGGGTGAAAGTGGAGAAGAAAGTCTCGCATCAACTAGGCGTATCGGTGGTCTATGGAGACGCCCTTTGATAGATATCAATGCGAGGAGTAGGGATTGCTATTCAACACATGCACTAGAGCTATAAGTGTATGAAAGCTCAACTGAAGCTAAATGGGCGTGCATCCAATTTTCTTGCTCAGGAAGACCTCGGAGATTTGAGGAAGCCTGTCATCGGAATATACAAGCCAAGTTCTATAATGAAATATCCCACTAGCACATGGAAGTGATAAAACATGAGAATCTCTATATGAAGAACATGCTGCCACTTTGAGTCACAAGTGTGGAAAAAGAGGTAGTAGCACTACCCCTTCTCTCTTTTCTCTCATTTATTTATTTATTTTCTCTTTTTCCCTTTTCCTTTTCTTTTATCCTTTTCTCCTTTTCTTTTCTCCTTTTCTTTTTTCCTTTTCTTTTTTTCTTTTTCATTTCGTCCAAAATCTCATACCGACTTTTGGGGGAATCATTGTCTCTATTATCCTTTCCTTAGTGAGATATTGCCCTAATAATGATGATCATCACACTTTTATTTACCTACAACTCAACATGAAACTATAGTTTGACCCTATATCAATGCCTCTGGGAGTGTACCAGGATGTGCAATGATCTAGCATAGCAAAAGATGTCAAAAAAGGACAAGCCATGGAAATATCATGCTAGCTATCTTACGATCAGGCAAAACAATATGGTAATGGAAGTACAAGTCATATGATGCGACGGTTGAAGTTGCATGGAAATATATCTTGGAATGGCTATGGAAATGCCATTATAGGTAGGTATTGTGGCTGTTTTGAGGAATATATAATGAGGTTTATCTGCAACAAAGCGTATTGTGTCATGGGTTTTGGATGCATCGACGAAGGTTGCACCGATCCTTGAGATGAGAGTGGGAATGCACGGTACCGAAAAGGCTAGAAAATATGTGGAGGTGAGAGTGAGTATATCCATGGATTCACATTCATGATAAAGAACTCACGTACTTATTCCAAGATTTTATTACCTCTCTGGAATCAAAGCACTACTTACATGCCCCTAGGACGAGGTTGGTAGGAGTTAACCATCGCGTGCCCCCGTCTTAAACAACACTAGGATTTCAATGAGGAATAAGTATGCTCACACATCATCACCGTACCATAAAACTATTTAGATGAATAGTAAGTTAACAACCTCTAATTCATGATACTTATATTGACCAATGATCATGCACTCATGCCTTTTCAATTACCACATTAATATCATTAACCATGATTTTTTATGTACTACATGTGGCTTTGATCATGAACTCATTGAATACCTATTATTTTTGGACTAGTCTTACAATCCATGCAAATTACTTATGCTATTTATTAACTCTCAACCAAATATAAGTGAAGAATTAGAGCACAATTACTTCTGTAAAATCTATATGCCACCATGCTCTAATGGATATAAGTGAAGCACTAATTGCTAAGTTCAAAAGATATAAGTGAAACACATAGAGTATTCTAATAAATCATGGTGATCCTGTGTCTCTCTCAAGTGGGTGTATTCGGAGGACAATGATTATGGTAAACTAAAACAAAAGAAAACTAAAGCAAACGACGCTCCAAGCAAAACTCATATCATGTGATGAATAAAAATATAGCTCCAAGTGACATACGGATGGATTAAGACGAAAGAGGGGATGCCTTATGGGCATAGCCAAGCTTAGACGTTGAGTCTTCCTAGAATATTAGCTTGTGGTGCCTTGGGAATCCCCAAGCTTAGGATCTTGCCGCTCCTTATTCTTTCATCCATCATGATAACACCCAAAACTGGAAAAGTTTAGCACACAAAACTCAACAGAAACTTCATGAGATACCTTAGTATAATAAGCATATCAAATACTTTAGTTACTGTTATAAATTGATTCATATTTTTTATTGAATAAGGTACTATATTAAAACTTATTTGGAGCTTATACCCCGTGATACAATCAATGGCATCATCAAAACAAGCAAACTATGCAAGCAAAAAACAGAATCTGTCTACATCAGAACAATATGTAATGATATAATTAAGTATAATACTTATATAACCCCCAAAATTCTTAAAAATTAGGAAGACCTGAGGAATTTGTATAGAAATACTATGTAAAACATTCAGATCAAAAATATGTTTGAGTAAAATCAGAGAAATTATGCACTTGACGCTAAAGTATTTGTTTTTGCACCACATCAATCCTACTATCATTCAAATAATCACAAAGGTTTTTCTTGGCATAAACACTAATTTAAACATAAAAAAATAATTAGAGTAAAAAATCATGTTATCACACACAAATAGAAAGTAAAAAACAAAAATATTTAAGATAACCATTGGGTTGCCTCCCAACTGGCTCTATTGTTTTACACCCCTAGCTAGGCATAATGCATATGATTCACGTGTTGTCATCTTTAGTAGCGTTCACATCTTGGGATGTGTGTTCACGAGGAAGCTTTTAAAAGACAATAGGAAACACATCATCAAGCAATATATTAGCATTCTCAATACTACTTTCCTTAAAACCTTATGTATTTTCTCTTACTATCCAAGAATATTGTTTGTTGATGGCATTGAAAACTTGTTGGGTAATATGAATAGGAGGAACTTATTTCTTAGTATTTTCATAAATAGTATGGTTATCTTGGAACACATGCCTCATCATATAGTCCTCATTATGTAAAATTTCATCTATCACAGGATGTTCATGGCTCATGTTATTGTGATCAAAGATATCTCGAGCCTCTCCCACTATATTATCAAATTCATGCATAAGGTTAAGAGTAGCCATATTCTTAGCCCTAGGGTCTTATATGACAGAGAACTCATAGAAAAGCCTTTGCAAAGTAGGATGAGTACGCATAAATCTTCTTTCAAGTTTAAGAATAAGAGCGGAAATAGATCGATATAACTTTTGGTTCTTTTAAGGATTGTCGTATCTCTGCAAGCTAAACTACCCGTACAATTAAATAATTCTTGGATAATCCTTTTCCCTATGATGTTCCCCTTCCCTGCAACAAGAACTTTTACATCTTGTTGTGGGGGAGTTTCCTCTCTTGGGGTTTTACCTCCATCATCCTTTGCAATGATAAAATCAGACATGATAGTGACTTGAAGCAAGCAACTAACAAACGTAACGAGAAAACAAATGAACTAGCAAGCAAAGAAGTTAACTAGTGCCAAGCAAATATAAATATTTTTGTACCTTTATTTTTATGAACAAGCTAAATATAACAGAAAATAAAAAGAAGAACAAGTGGATGATACTTTGTGCGAAGTTACTTGACAGCACTGTTCAAAAAATTGTCCCATTCAGCGATTTATGACCCAATTTATTACTATTCGTGGGGTGACCAATAAGATTATGCCTTATCTTCAATGTTTATCACTTGAACCAATTTATCGCTCTGACAAGCCATTCATCTCGAATCTATCGATAAATCAGACCTATTCGTATAACTTTGCTGGCAAAAACTATGTTTGTTTGTGTTTTGTGGACCTTGTTACGCAGTATGTACCGTTGTCCTATTTTGTTTGTCATTATACGAGGATTCAATGGTTAGAAAACAAGGTAACACTTTAGTTCAATATTGTTTTCGAATTGAATATAGCATATTTTAGTGTTGGGAATGTGGGATTTGCCAAAAATGGATGATTAATAGACTACTAATAAAATCGATTAATCGGTCGATTTCCAATTAATCTTTAATCCCTAGCTGACCGAGACGCTAACGATAGGCGATATCCTCAACATTGCTTGATAGTAGGTTGGTGATACTCCCCGACAAGAGCACCAGAAATCCTTCCTGATACTTGTGATCTGCGTTGGGTTTTCCGTGAAGACGAACAGTTGATGCAACCCAATATAGGTAAGTATTTCCCTTAGTAGAGAACCAATGTTTATCAAACCAATAGGAGTAACAACCAGCCCCCGTCTTCAGCGAGTGCACACAAAAAAGCAAACACTTGCACCAAACGCGTGCAAGAGAGTTGTCAATCCCCTTGGACTCGTTATTTGCAAGCAAGTAAAGTGTGTAATGATAGTTGATGATTGCAAAGTAAATTACAAGTAAATAAAGGCAGCGAGGTACTTGTAGCAATCTTAAACTTATAAGTGAATAGACCTGCGGGCCATAGTTTTCCCTAATGGCATCTCTCATGTAGTAAGCATATGGTGGGTAAACAAATTACTGTTGGGCAATTGATAGAAAAGTGCATAGTTATGTGATATTCACAAGAATGATCATTCATATATAGGCGTCACATCCATAAGAAAATATGCGACTCCTGCCTGCACCAATTGTCGGGCCCCTCGGACCAGGGGTACCCAAGCTCGTCGGCCTGCGGCCCCGGGCACGACGCATCTAGATAAGCCTGGTTCGGCCCAACGACGATCTTGGCAAGGAGGGTCCTCATGAGTGCCTTTGCTTCACGAGGCGAGCGCTTGAAGATCGATGTTGAGGGCTTCAGGGGGGTGTCCCTCGCGAGGTCTTTTCCCCTATGGCCCTCGTGGAGTGGACCGACCGAGGATGCCTTGGTAGGGTCCCTTGACCCAGATCCTTCACATCGACAAGGCAGGCTGCGCATGCGCCACAGGAGCAGCGCCAGCAATTGCATACGGGGAGAATTCCTCCTTTCCGTTCTAAGTAAGGTGGGATAGCTGGCGCGCACCCCGAAGCGACCCCAAGGGTTTCATATTCGGTGCAAGGATACTAAAGCTGGAGGCTCCACAGGACGGAGGTCATCCCCGAGCTCACCAGCGCATCATGAAGAGAAGCTTTTGCATGTGAAGACCACCTTTTTAGGGCGGACTGCAGTCCTGTCCCCTTTCAAAAATAGTCGTTGTGGCAATCCTTCCCGCCGATGTTTTCGAGGAAGAGGGCCAACGCCAGTATATAGGAGAGGCCCGACCTCCATAGAAGGGGTCCGAACCTCATCCCTGGGCGAGGGAGAGAACCCACCATTGTACTTGTATTCCACCTCAAGCAATCCCACCACAAGAAAGAGTAGGGATTTACACCTCGAGGTAGCCCGAACTTGGCTAACTGTCGTGGCCTTCAGTTCATCTTCCTAGCCCGCGCTACCGCAGGGCCACCGTGAAGTCGTAAGTTAGAATAGGGCAGGAGAGCGAGCGCACCCCAGTGTTCGAACCTTTATTTGGGTCTGCAGAGCCCCGATTCCGACACCTATTACTATTACTCCACCCATCGACCACTATTCAGCATGCATCTAGAGCATTAAGTAAAACAAAGTACTGCTCGGAGAACAATGACATGATGTAGACAAAGAGAACTCAATCAATTTGAATTAATCCCATAATTTTATCCTTAGTGGGAACAATACAAAGATGTATCTTTTCCCCTTCTGTCACTAGGATAGAGAAACCCGTCATATTGAACCCACTACAACGCACCCCTCTCACTGAAGAAATATCAATCTAGTTGGCCAAACTGTTTCAATAAGTCGAAGTGATTGACGAAGCTATCATAGTCATGAAAATAAGAATCATAATTAGAGTTCAGAGAAGACTGAAATATTTATCATGGATAATCTGAATATAAACCTACAATTCATCGGATCCCAACAAATGCACCGCACAAAAGGATTACATCGAATATATCAAAGCAAAGAGACGATGATCATTGTATTGTAGATCAAGAAAGAGAGATCCATCTAGGTACTAACTACTGACTCGTAGATCTGTGGTAAACTACTCACACATCACCATGGGAGAAGCAAGGTTGATGTATAGGTCCTCCGTGACTGATCCCCCTTTGATAGGGCACCGGAAAAGGGCTCCAAATGTGCGCATGGCGGGAGAGAGACTTGTGGCGGTGGAAAAGGTGTTTCAGGTGGCTCCCTAGGGTTTTGGGGGTAATTGAGGATTTTTAGAACAAAGAGGGACACGAGGAGGCCCTAGGGGGACCACCACACAACAGGGTGCAACCATCCCCCTGGGCGCATCCTAATGTGTGGTGGCTCCCTTGTGTGGCTTCTAGTCTCCTCCCAAGCTTCCAGGTCTTCTTTTGGTACAAAAAATCATAAAAAAGTTTTGGGGCAATTGGACTTCGTTTGGTACTATAAACCTGAAAAGCCAAAAACATGCAGAAAACAACAACTGGTAGTGGGCACTGGGTTAATAGGTTAGTGTTCAATAACAATATTAATTGGTATATAAACACCCCAAAAGTATCCTAGGATGATAATATTATAGTGTGGAACAATAAAAAATTATAGATACGTTGGAGACGTATCACTCTCACACTCAATTACAAGGATAAATAAATCTCAAAGCAAACACTCTAAGCAAATCAATACTTAAATTTTATTTCTCTAAATCATGAAATAACTAAGTATCAAACTAAGATAGATGATAATGGTGAAAGTGATGGTGATACTATACCGGGGCACCTCGCCAAGCTTGGAACAAGCTAAGGGTGGTGCCCATACCCATGTGCTTAGGTGTACTTCTTGGGTGATGGTGGTGAGGTAGTAGGCTTATTCTTCGCCTTCCATGGCATAGGTTCCCCATTGAAGAAGGAAGAGCTTTTATCCAGGATACTAAAACTTGCACATATACTCATCCTTTGAAACGAGTTTCATACACAAAGTTTTGATTTTATAGGTCAAAGATTTGGGCCTGGAGATCTTGAAGCTTTTCATGGAGTTTGAAGATCATCTCCACAATATCCTTGATGTCCATCGTATGTTCACGAATAAAATTTGTGATCATGGAGTGATTATCACAGAGTCCATGCTCCACCATCCCTTGGCACTTGAAGATGTCCTTTTCCACTGCTACAAGCATGGCCATCTCGCTTCCCTCCTTCTTTGGTCCATGAACGTCCCGGATGTGAAGCACCCCCTCACTCATCTCAATGGCATGTGGGTGTTTCACGACGTCATGGCGATCTAGATGTATCAGAAAAATAGCTCGAAACAAGAACATAGGAGAAACTTATGATGTGGTGGTTACGACAAACATAAGTTTATACAATGAAATTTTCTAGGTCACAATACGTGTCCAGGAAGAAAATTGGGTCAGGGAGGCACACGAGGTGCTCCCAAGCCATCAGGGCGCACCCGGGGGTGTGTGGTCAGGCCGTTTTGGATTGGGAGTCCCTTGTGGGTCCCCCTGGCTGGTTTTTATTTTTGGATTTTTTCTAGAATACCAAAATGAATAGAAAATATTTTCATGGAATTTTTGGAGTTGGTTTACTTATCTTATCACATACCTACCCCTTTTTCAGGTTTGTGGAGTGTTCTGGAAGGTCTCCCTTATGTGTTCTTCCGGTGTCATCACTTGATTAATATTAGTTTCAACATTAATGGGCATACCTGAGATATAATGTTTAATTTTTTCCCATTTATAACTCTTGGATTTGTGGCCTTAGAGTTGTTAATCTTAATACCACCGTAGCGATAAACCTCTTCAGCGATATAAGGTCCTTCCCATTTGGAGAGTATCTTACCTACAAAAAATCTAAAGTTAGAATTGTACAAAAGAACAAGGCCTCGTACACTGAATTCTCCTTTTGGATTCTCTTGTCGTGCCATCTTTTAACTTTTTATTTAAACAACTTGGCACTTTCAGAAGCTTGTGTCATCCATTCATCTAATGATCTAATATCAAATAACCTCTTTTCACCGGCAAGTTTGAAATCATAATTAAGTCCTTTAATTGCACAATATGCTTTATATTCTGACTCAAGAGGTAAATGGCATGCTTTTCCATAGACCATTTTATATGGGGACATTCCCATAGTATTTTTATAAGCAGTTCTATAAGTCCATAAAGCACCATCAAGTTTCTTAGACCAATTCTTTCTAGATCCATTAATAGTCTTTTGCAAGATCAACTTGATTACTTAGTTACCAAACTCAACTTGACCACCAGACTGAGGATGATAAGGTGATGCAATTCTATGGTGAACATTATATTTATCTACAAGTTTACAGAAAACATA
This sequence comes from Hordeum vulgare subsp. vulgare, assembly GCF_904849725.1. Lineage (NCBI taxonomy): Eukaryota > Viridiplantae > Streptophyta > Magnoliopsida > Poales > Poaceae > Hordeum > Hordeum vulgare. Next base: position 334,923,339 of record NC_058520.1, on the reverse strand, counting down.
ATGAATAAAATGCGACTCACCATCAGTCATTAAATATCCAGGGACTCCAAACCTCCGGAAAATAACATATTTAAGCATTTTAATAGAAGTTTTATGATCAACACTACTAGTTGGAATAGCTTATATACAATTAGTAACATAATCAACAATAACTAAAATATGAGTATATCCATTAGAGGAAGGAAAAGGTCCCATATAATCAAAACCTCAAACATCAAATGGTTCAATAGCAAGTGAATAGTTCATAGGCATTTCCTGACGTCTACCAATGTTACCAATTCTTTGACATTCATCACAATAGAGGGCATACTTATGAGTTCCTTTGAAAAGAGTAGGCCAATAAAAACCAGACTGGCATACCTTGTACGCAGTTCCATCACCAACGTGGTGCCCTCCGTAAGCTTCAGAATGGAACTTCCAAAGGATCCGTTCCTTTTCATGCTCATGCACACAATTCCTAATAACACCATCTACTCCTTCTTTATAAAGATGTGGGTCATCCCAAAAGTAATGTCTTAAATAATAAAGGTTTTTTTTCTTTTATTGGTAGGTGAAACTACGTGGTATATATTTAGAAGAATGTAATTTCCATACTCTGCATACCAAGGAGTGCTACAGGAAGAATTCATAACAGCTACTTTCTCATCAAGAAAATTTTCTTCAATAGGTAGTGGGTGATCAAGAACATTTTCCATTCTAGACAAATTATCTGCTACTGGGATTTTAGCTCCCTTCCTATCAACAATATGCAAATCAAATTCTTGAAGTAAAAGCTCCTACCTAATCTGTCTAGGCTTAGAATCTTTGTTTTCCATAAGGTATTTAACTACAACATGATCAATGTCAATAGTGACTTTGGGATTAACAATATAAGGTCTAACCGTATCACATGCAAACACAACTGCTAAAAATTATTTCTCAGTAGTAGCATAATTTCTTTGGGCAGTGTCTAGAATTCTACTAGCGTAATGAATACCATTCAATTTCTTGTCTACTCTTTTCCCTAGAACAACACCAACAACATAATCACTAGCAACACACATAATTTCAGAAGGTAAATTCCAATCAGGTCGTTGAACAATAGGTGCAAAAAATATGGCTTTCCTTAAGTATTTCAAAGGCTTCTACACAATCATCATAAAAACAAATGGAATATCATTTTGAAGAAGATTGGTTAATGGCCAAGAAATCTTTGAGAAATATTTAATAAAACGTCTATAGAAACCAGCATGACCAAGAAAACTTCTTATACCTTTAACATCTTTGGTACATAGAATTTTTTGTATTGCATCAACCTTAGCTTTGTGTACCTCAATACCTCATTTATAAATCTTATGCCCAAGTACTATACCTTCATTCACCATGAAGTGGCACTTCTCCCAATTCAAGACAAGATTAGTTCCTTCACAGCTCCGCAAAATTCGATCAAGGTTGCTAAAGCAATCACCAAAAGAAGTCCCGTAAATGGAAAAAATCATCCATGAACACCTCAACAGTATTTTCACAAAAGTCGGAGAATATAGCAGACATACATATTTGAAAGGTGTCAGGTGCACTGCATAACCAAAAGGCATACATATATAAACATAATTTCAAAAAGGGCATGTGAAAGTAGTTTTCTCTTGGACTTCCTTTGACATAGGTATTTGAGAAAAACCAGAATATCCATCAAGAAAACAAAATGTGTGTGCTTAGATAATATTTTTAATATTTGATCAATAAATGGCAAGGGGTAATGACCTTTTCTAGTAGCTTTGTTTACTTTCCTGAAATCAATTACCATCCTATAATTAGTTACAATTCTGTGTGGGATAAGTTCCTTTTTATTATTAGGAACAACAGTTATACCTCATTTCTTAGGAACACAATGAAGATGACTTGCCCATCTACTATCAACAATAGGATATATTATACCTGCCTCTAGAAGCTTTAGTATTTCAGTTCTTACCACTTGCTTCATCTTAGGATTAAAACGGTGTTGATGATCAATGACAGGTTTAGCATCCGGTTCCATATTAATCTTATGCTGACGTAGAGTGGGACTGATGCCCTTAAGAAGATAAAGTGTATATCCAATAGCAGCTCAATGCTTCCTCACAGTTTTAAGTATTATCTTTTCTTCATTCTCTAAAAGGTTAGCACTAATAATAACATGATATATCTTATTTTCATAAAGATAAGCATATTTCAAAGTATCATGTAATTTATTTAGCTCAAACATGTTATCTCCCTTAGGTGAAGAAGGATCCCCTAAAATGCTCACAGGAAAGTTGTGTTTAAGAATAGGTGTTTGTCTAAAGAATATTTCATCTATTTCATTACTCTCATTCGTATGCATATCATTCTCATGGTCTAGCAAATATAGTTCTAATAGATCAGTAGGAGGCACAACAATAGTAGCAATACCAATTATTCCATCCTTACTAGATAATTCTTTCTCATCTGGTTCTCTACCAAAATTAGATAAATTAAATTCATGAGACACATCACCAAAGCTTACTTTAATCTTCTCGGTAACACAATTAATTTCAGCATTAACGGTATTCAAGAAAGGTCTACCAAATATAACGGGACAAAAGCTACCTTGTTGTGAACCAGGTACTAAGAAATCACTAGGGTACTTAATTTTTTCACACACGACTTCGACATATCTAACAATCCCAAGTGGCGAAATGTGTGTGTGTTTGCATGTTTAATAGTGACATCTATATCTTCAACCTCACGTGATGTTATGTCATTCATAATTTCTTGATACAAGGTAAAAGGTATAGAAGTAACACTAGCACCCATGTCACATAAGCCATGTGTCGGGACCCCGTTTCTAAGCCATAAGAATCCAGCCTGTAACACATCGCATCCCTTCGCAGTCTCATGCACGGTTAACCCCACGGCTGCCACCTTACCTTAGCCGGGACCGTTTGCGCCTTTTGACTCACGTATGCAATTGTGTCGCTAGCAATCCAATGTCAAAGAGTCCGGGTCGACGTAACTAGTCATAAACTCAAGTGGCTCAACTGTACAGAGAGAGGCATACATAGCCCAACAAAGCAGGTGTCGGTCATCAGCGAGTGTAGATGAGTCGTAGCAAGCTACAAGGACTCCATTACACCGTGTGACATTTCCCCATAGGGACAGACACATCAACTAAGAAGGATACATGCCGGTCAACCAATGTGTCTGGAGCAGTAGCGAACTACTAAGGCTCGGTGGAAGCACAAAGGGGCATTTCTCTGTATAGAGAGCTACTAAGGGCATACGACTAGGTGTCAAATCCCATAATATCACAGTACATCACACGCACGCATGACATACTCGATATGCATAGATACAACAATGGCATCACAACATAACCATACACATCACAAAATTTATTTAGAGGACTCGGAAGAGTCTTCCATAATAAGTGCATACAGGTAGGGGTCACATGACCCGACACTCAAGTCATACAAACAAAGTCATAAAAGCCATGCAGAAGCATTAAAGCTGTCTGAGTACAGACATATGAAAGGAAAAGGCATAAAGCCTGACTATCTACAGATCCCTTCTGAAAGGGGCCAGGTCATAGCTGGGACACCAACTACTCGTCATCATCGACGTCTAGATAGAACCCACATGTTGGCTCGCGGGTGTCTTCTGCAACATTTATTAAACAAACATGAGTACAAAGGTACTCAGCAAGACTTTAGAACATATCTATCTACTCATGCACATGTATCAATAAAGGGGGCGTGAGGTTTCATGCAGCAAGCCAGCTTTGACTCTTGGCTAGCCTATACTACAACTTTGAATAGTTTTAAACAACTTTGATAAGTCGTACACGAGTCCACTACCACCACAACAATACACTATCATAGATTCCTTCCCGTCTCCCTACGGGAATGCCATACATTATATTCACACTTACCTTGATACTTTTATGAGTAGCCATTAGAGTTGTCTATGAACAACATATGTCTCCAAGTAGTCCATATCCGCGGACGCGGCTGTTCGAATAGATCATAATCCTGCAGGTGTGTACTTCTTCACACACGCTCTCGCCACTTATCTCCATGTGAACTTTACGCACCTCGACAACCTTCAAGCGGAAACCCGGCGAGGGAGTCGGCCACGACCGTTAACCACACTAATACCTAGTCCGGGTTTATCGCCTATTTGAGAGTGAACCCGCACGGAAGTCCGGCCGAAGTTTCCTCTACGGCCCCAAACGATGTTCGCAGGGTTGCCAAGCCCACCATCCGAGTGCCACCTTGTACACCATGCCACTGCCTACCGCGTCACAGCCCACCTCTAAGGTCAGCACTATGCACGGCCTCCAGCATGACTACAAACACCAGAAACTACTTGCAACTCCTAGACCGAGTACTAGGCGATTAATAAGTCGAGTGGGGTCATATTTCAGGGCCCAGCATGTGGTAGTACCTAATCTTGGATTACATACACGGAACTCAGTTCCTGTCGGGATCCCGATCCTAAGCCATAGGAATCCAGCCTGTAACACATCACACCCCTTTGCGGTCTCATGCACGGTTAACCCCACGGCTGTTGCCTTACCTTAGCCGGGACCGTTTGCGCCTTTTGACTCGCGTATGCAATTGTGTCGCTAGCATTCCGATGTCAAGAACCCGGGTCGACATGTCTAGTCATAAACCCAAGTGGCAGTATCGTACAGGAATAGACATACATGACCCAGCAAAGCAGGTGTCGGTCATCAGCGAGTGTAGACGAGTCGTAGCAAGCTACAAGGACTCCATTACACCACATGACATTTCCCCAAAGGGACAAACACATCAGCTAAGAAGGACACATGCCGGACAACCAATGTGTCCGGAGCAGTAGTGAACTACCATGGCTCGGTGGAAACACAAAGGGGCATTTCCCCGTAAGGAGTGCTACTAAGGCATACAACTAGGTGTTCGAACCCCATACATATCAAGTACAACACACGCACGCATGCAAACCCGATATGCATAGATACATCGATGGCATCACAACATAACCATAAACATACAAACTTTATTTAGAAGGCTCGGAAGAGCCACACACATAATATTACACAGATAGGGGTCTCACGAGCCATCATCACAAGGCATTCAAACAAGTCTCACAAGCCAGCGGAAGATTAAAACTGTCTGAGTACAGACAGATGGAAGGATAAGGCATAAAGCCATTAAAGTTATCTATGAACAACATATGTCTCCAAGTAGTCCATATCCGCGGACGCGGCTATTCGAATAGATCATAACCCTGCAGGGGTGTACTTATTCACACACGCTCTTGCCACTTATCGCTATGTGCACGTCATGCACCTCGGTAACCTTCAAGCGGAAGCCCAGCGAGGGAGTCGGCCACGACCGTTAACCACATTAGTACCTAGTCCAGGTTTATCGCCTATTTGAGGATAACCCGCACGGATGTCCGGCCGAGGTTTCTGCCACGGCCCCAAAGGATGTGCGCAGCGTTCCCAAGCCCATGATTCGGGTGCCTCTTGGTACACCGTGCCACTGCCTACCGCATCATAGCCCACCTCTAAGGTCAGCTCTATGCACAGCCTCTAGCATGACTATAAACACCAGAAACTACTTGCGACTCCTGGATCGAGTACTAGGCGATTAATAAGTCGAGCGGTGTGATATTTCAGGGCCCAGCATGTGGTAGTATCTCGTCTTGGATTACATACACGAAACTCAGTTCCTAAGGAAGGTTCCAATGAAACAACCCGCCATGTACTCCTGCATAGCCTTTCACCGGTACCTTTACCAGAGCAGGTTCAATATACAACCTTTATTAACATAACACATTCTCACGATCCTGTTCATCACCCAGATAACACACCAAACACAACTCTAAGCATAGCATGCATAGCAGGATAAGACACATCATGGCTCAAGCATCTACCAGGTATGCTAGGTTGCAAGGTTTAGCTAATTACTGTGACAAAAACAGGTCATGCAAAGGAATGGGTTCAACTAACGTGATAAAGGCATTTGAAGCATTTTGACCTAATGCAATAAATAAGAGCATGAGCGAGAACATGGGATTTATCGGGATGACCAAAATTGTTGCTTGCCTTGTTGCTCAGCAGAGGGGTGATATCCGTCAGTCGGATATTCAGTCGTATCCGGAGGGGCGGGGCCTACGGAATAACAACATACAATTAATAACAATCATATGCAACAATCATGATGCATCAACATGGCATGAAATGAAGGGTAATATGATTCAGTGTGGTTGGTGAAACCTTAGTTTGCATCTGGATTGAAATCCAAATTCAAATATCATTTGAAATGGCATATTTATCTTAATCATTTAATTGATTTGACCTGATGATGTTTCATAACATTGTTTTTCATGCCTGAAAATAGCACCACTGTGTTCATTGAATTTTTCTGATCAATTTGCATATATTATTTGTCTGATTTGGTGTTATAATCAATTTTCTATGAATTTTCAAAGTTCTGCAATTATTCTGGAATTATTTTAAAACCAGAATTAGACTTATTGCATCAGCATGACATCAGCAGGTCAGTTGGTCGTTTGAAAGTCAAACCTGACCAGTGGGACCCACTAGTCAGTGACTCTGGCCAGTTTTAGATTAAGTTTAAACTTAATTAGGTATTTAACAGATCTGGACCCACATGTCAGTGACTGATTAGGATTTAACAAATTCTTTATTTTTATTTTTACTAAACTAAATTATCCAGGGGGCTGGCCCCACTTGCCAGTGACTCAGGGGAGTCAACACCACCGGCGGCGAGGTGGAACTCTCCGGCGATGAGCTCCGGCGACCACAGAGACGGCGGGGAGCTTCGGGTTTTCTATTCCGACGACCAAACGCAAGGCGGAAGGCACCATACGATCGACCGCTTGATCACAGCTCCATTTTTGCCAAGAACAGGGGCTAAGATGGCCGGAGATGACGCCGGCTACCGGAGTTCGGGCTATGACGAAGTCATCGAATCCGAGTGCAAAACATGCGGGGTTGGGCTCCTAGAGCATCTACGCGATGCGCTGAGGCTGCTGGTGGCCTCAGAACAACCAGCCGATCATCGGAGAGCTACAGGCGACGAGCTCCCGCGGCGGATCTCGTCGGGCTCCGTTGAAATCGGGCGCTAGAGGAAGGAATCGAGGGGGAAAACGTGGGGGAAATCTTCCTGGGCTCATTGGAAGTGCAGAGGCGGCGAGAGCGGGCTCGGGGACGGCCTGAGGAGGGAGAACGGCGGCGGCGAGTGTTGGCGATCCGAGGAGGAAGATGACGGTGTCATGGCGTCTCAGGGGTCCTTGGCGTCGAGCAGCTAGCTGAAGAGCTTCAGGAGACCATGGCGATGCTTTTGCGCAGCTCAGGGGAGAGAGAGAGAGGCTGGACCAACGGCTTGCTCGAGCTCGGGTCGGGCTCTAATGGCGACCGAGAGGGGAGAGCGCAAGGGGAAGAATGAGGCGAGGAGGAGCTCGGGGACAGCTGTAGGATGCTTATCCCCTCCTTCCCAGCGCGAAGTGGCAGCTAGGCAGACACGCAGGTGCGTGGCCTCGCTGGAGGGAGCGGCGGCCAACTCCTGCTGCCGACTGGCACGTGGTGGACGACAGGAAGGGGAGCTGGGCCTGGGCCAAGGGTGAGCGACAGGTAAGTTTTTAATTTTTATTTATCCATTTATGTTTTGTGTTAAAACAATTACGACTTTGTTTCATTTTATTTTTGGCTCCAAACTATTCCTAAAATAGTTTGCAAAATGCTGGGGTGTTATTTGGAAAATTTCCAAACACATATAAAGTTTTCAACATTTTTGGAAACTTTGGATTATTTGAAATCAATTATATAGTTGATTTCAGTAACTTCTAAATTTAAAATAAAATGCCAAATGCATTTTGAAAATATATTTCACCCCTGATATTTTGTTTTGAACATTTATCACAAATGATGAACTTTTCTAATGGCCATTTTGGATTCATTGATTTGTCACCAAAATTTGGAATTGATCTGAATTAGAGTTGCTAGGGTTTGATTTTGATTTTTTTCTATGCTTTTGATTTCATTTCATTTTCTTGGATGTAATGGAAAAGACATGAGCACAACCTTGCTAAACTCTAGTAGGGATTCACGGATGTGACAGTTCCTAAGGACAGTTCTAATGAAACAACCCGCCATGTACTCCTACATAGCCTTTCATCATTACCTTTACCAAATCAGGTTCCACACTTATTATTTTGTCACTAGAACACATTCTTCCATTCCTGTTCATCACTCAGCTGAAACAGACCTGACACAACTCTAGGCATAGCAAGCATAGCAGGATAAGACACATCATGGCTCAAGAAACTACCACGTATGCTAGGTTGCAAGGTTTAGCTATTTACTGTGACAGTGACAGGTCATGCAACGGGATTGGTTCATCTATCGAAGTAAAGCATTTGAAATATTTTGTCCTAATGCAATAAGTGAGAGAAGGAGCGGGAACATGGGATTTTATCGGGATGATCAAAAATGGTGCTTGCCTTGTTGCTCAGTAGAGGAATATAAACCGTCAGTCGGACATTCAGATGTATCCGGTGGGGCAGAGCCTACCGAAATAATAGCAACAATCAATATCATACAAATGCAACAATATGATGCATGATCATGGCATGAAATGAAATGTAGCATGAGCTAGTGTGGCTATCAAAACCCTGGTTTGCTGCTGATTTGAATTCAAATTTCAAATATTATTTAAAGTAGGACATTTATTAAATTCCTTTAATTGATTTGACCTAATGTTGTTTCATAACTTAGTTTGTCATGCATGAAAATAGCACCATTGAATTCTTTAGATTTTCTGATCATTTTTCATATATAAATTATTTTAGTCTGAGTTACATATTATTTTCTATGAATTTTTGAAGTTTAGGATATTTTCTGGAATTATTTTAAATCACAGAAATACATTATTGAATCATGATGACGTCATCAAGTCAAAACGCATGGGTCTGGTCAAACTGACCACTGGAGGCCACTCGTCAGTGACCCACGGGGTAATCCCGCGTTGACCATCCCCTAAGTGGGTTTGACCCACCTCAAGGGCTCACTATGAGTGGCTGTTAGTGCTAATTAGCAGTGGATTAGGGTGGCCACCTCACCGCCCGCCGGAGGCTGACTGATGTTGACCAAAGCGGCGGCGGAGGGCTGGCCGGAGACAGCCTAAACGCGTTGTAGTGCTCGGATTCAAGTGTCGAGAGGACTAGGATGAAGCCCAGGCACGACCTCATCCAACAGGGACAACAAGAGAGGCTGAGGGTGGTCGGAGGGCACCAGCGATGAGCCGTGGCGGCTGCCGGATCTCGAGCTCGACGACCACGGTGCTAGAGCGCAGGAGAGTGAGTGGAAAGAGAGGGGAAACACTCAGGAGCTCATGGTGGTGATGATGAGGGGCTCAGACTACTCAGGGAGGTTGCGTAGCCGGTGATTCAACGACGACTTGCCGGCGGCCGAAGGTTGAAGATGACGGCGATGGGGGCGTTGCAGAGCTCGGGGGCTCGATTCCGTTGGCGTAGAGGACGAGCTCGATGAGGCGGAGGTGATGAGATGCTCAGGGAAGCTTTGCTGTGACCGGAGAGCTCGGTTGCCTCGAGCTCAAGCTCCTCCAATGGTGGCAGGAAGAGGAGAGGGAGGAACCGAAGGGGAGAGGAGAAATGGAGAGAGGGAGAGGATAAGGGAGTCCCAGGGGGTTTCATTCCCCTCGTCGCGTTGGCCTGGGAGCGTCGGAGGACGACACGGCGAAGTAGGAGGTGGAGGAGGCCGCCGTGCTCAGTCTCTCCTCTGCCAGTAGGCAGAGGAAGAAGACGACCCAGTCGCTGGTGGGCTGGGCCGGGTAAGCCTTAGATAGTTTTTTTCTTCTGTTTTTCTCCTTTGTTGTTTTCTGTTTAGCAATTATGACATTTATTTTATTTTATTTTTGGCTCCAAACTATTTCCTAAAAATAGTGAATATATTTGTGGGGCCTATTTGGTTTATTTCCAAGCACCACAAATTGTTTCAACATTTAACAACTTCCTGAAATAATTATAACTAGTTGTTTGGGTATTTATCAGTGGCTTTTATAGATTAATTAAAATGCCAAAAGTATTTTAAAAATAATATCCACCCCTGTAATATTGTTTCCAATATTTATCAAAAAGGGTGGGCTTTTATGAAGGCCGTTTTGGGTTCATTGAAATCATGCACTATTCAAATTGGTTTAATCAAGGTGAGGTGCTAGGGTTTCTTTAAATCCCTATCTCATTTTTAATGCAAAAATAAAATATGAAGCACAATCAACTATACACCAATAAGAATTCTAGGGATGTGACAACTCACCCCCACTCAAAAGAATCTCGTCCCGAGATTTGGAAGTCGTCGGAAAGAGCGCAGGATACTCAAGTCAGAGACGGTTCTCTCTTTCCCATGTTGCTTCTTTTTCAGAATGATTTGACCATTGAACTTTAAGAAACTTGAGGTTTTGACGTCGGTTTGTACGCTCAGCTTGATCAAGAATACGGATAGGGTATTCTCGGTATGAAAGGTTATCCTGGAGATCAAGTGTTTCGTGGTCCACTTCACGGATAGGATCCGAGAAGCAACACTTGAGTTGCGAAACATGGAAAACATCATGAACTTTGGAAAGATGCGGAGGAAGTTCCAATTGGTAGGCAACTTCTCCTCGTTTGGCAAGAATGCGAAAAGGACCAATGTAACGAGGAGCCAATTTGCCTTTGATACCGAATCGATGGGTACCCTTGAAAGGTGTAACCCGAAGGTAAGCCTTCTCCTCAACTTCAAAGGCACAACCTTATGATGACGATCATATTGGCTCTTTTGACGAGATTGGGCTGTTTTCAACTTTTCACGAATAATGCGAACTTGCTCTTCTACTTCCTGGATCATACCCGGACCAAAGAGTTGCCTCTCTCTGGTTTTTGACCAACTAAGAGGTGTTCGACATCTTCGTCCATAGAGAACTTGAAAAGGGGCTTTGCCCAAGCTTGATTGATAACTATTGTTATAAGCAAATTCGACGAATGGAAGACACTTCTCCCAATTCATATCGAATGATATAACACAAGCTCGAATCATATCCTCTAGGATTTGATTGATTCTTTCTACTTGACAACTTCATTGAGAATGGAAAACAATGCTAAAGGAGAGGTGGGTCCCCATGGCATTTGAAAGCTTTCCCAGAATCGAGAAGTAAATATACTTCCATGGTGTGAATTAATCTCCAAAGGAACACCATGAAGAGACACTTTTCGAGAGAGATATAACTCTGCTAGCTGGCTAGCTATTATACTCTCACGAACTTGAAGAAAATGAGCTACTTTGGAAAGACGGTCAATGACCACAAAGATAACATTATTCCCTTTCTTGGTCCTCGGAAATCCGGTGATGAAATCCATACTAACTTTATCCCATTTCCATTCAGGAATAGCTAAAGGTTGAAGGGTGCCAGCAGGACTTTGATGTTCTGCTTTAACTCGACGACAAATGGCGCAGTTAGCAACAAACTCAGCAATTTCTCTCTTCATCCTAGTCCACCAGAACCTCTAGCGTAGGTCCAGATACATTATGGTACTACCAGGATGAATCGTGAGAGGAGATTCATGAGCCTCCTTAAGGATCAACTGCCGCAAATGTGGATTCTTAGGAACCACTAGACGGTTCTGGAAGAACACAACATCTTGATCATTCATAGAGAATTCCTTAGCACTTCCGCTAGTAATATTCTCCTTGATCCGTGATATACCCATATCACGCTTTCGGCCAGCTATGAATTGATCCCTAAGAGTAGGTTTCGCCACCAGGATGGAAAGAGATCCTTGAGGAACAATGTGGAGGTTCAACTTCCGAAATTCCTCATAGAGACGTGGTTCACCTCGTTGTAACATCAGATTGTTACAATAAGACTTACGACTTAGTGCATCAACCATGACATTGGCCTTCCCCGGGGTGTAGGTTATCCGTAAGTCATAATCTGTGATCAACTCGACCCACTATCTTTGCCTAAGATTCAAATTCGGCTGGGTGAAGATATATTTCAGACTTTGGTGATTAGTGAAAAATTCGCAACGATTACCAAGAAGGTACTGTCGCTAGGTTTTTCGTGCATGGACTACAACTGCAAGCATAAGATCATGTGTGGGATAATTATCCTCATGTGGACGCAACTGTCGAGATGCGTATGCAATCACATGACGATCCTGCATGAGAATGCAACCTAATCCTTGTCGCGAGGCGTCTCAATAGATAACAAAGTCCTTAAAGAAATCTGGTGGTAGCAACATAGGTGCGGAAGTGAGGCGTCTTTTCAGTTCCTGAAAACTATGCTCACACTGTGGTGTCTACTCGAACTTTTTATCTTTCTTGAGGAGTTCAGTTAGAGGCTTTGCAACCTTGGAGAAGTTCTTGACAAAGCGGCAACAATACCTCGCTATACCAAGAAAACTCCTAACTTGCTTAACCGATTCAGGTTGAGTCCAATCAAGTACGGCTTGAACTCTCTCGGGATTGACAACAATACCTGTACCATAGATTACGTGGCCTAGATAGGTCACTTCTGGTAACCAAAATTCACATTTTGAAAACTTGGCATAAAGGCGATGCTCTCGAAGTTTTATCAATACCAACCTTAGATGCTCGGCATGTTCTTGTTTGTTCTGCGAGTAGATGAGAATATCATCGAGGTATACCACAACGAATTTATCCAAATACTCCATGAAGATCGAATTCATCAAGCGAGAGAAGGTGGTTGGGGCATTGGTTAAACCGAAGGACATGGTGGTGCACTCGTATTAGCCATAGCGAGTGACGAAGGCCATTTTTGGAATGTCCACGTTCTTGATCTTGATTTGATGGTAACCCAACCTCAAATCCATCTGGGAGAAGACTGAGGATCCAGCGAGCTGATCATACAGATCGGTGATCCTGGGGAGCGGATACTTGTTCTTTATGGTGACCAGATTAACTGGTCGATAATCTACAACCATCCGATCTGTACCATCCTTATTCTTGACGAAGAGGACGAGACATGCCCAAGGAGAAGAGCTAGGACGAATGAAACCTTTATTAAAGGCCTCATCTAACTATTTCTTAAGTTCGGCTAGCTCTAAGGGTGCTATCTTATAGGGTCTTGTGGCTATTGGGACAGTTCCCGGATGAATATCTATCACAAACTCTACATCCCTGTCAGGTGGAATTCCTGGCAGTTCTTTTGGAAAAACATCCGGAAAGGCACGGACTACCGGAATGTCTTCAAGTTCTGGAAGAGGACTAGCATTGAGGGAATAGAGTTGGCATTTGGCAACCCGAGTTGAGACATTAACTATCTCACCTGATGGATGGGTAAGCTGAACATTCCTAGAATGGGTATCACTCTTGGCGTAATGAGCTGACATCCAGTCCATACCCAAGATGATATTGATATCTGAGGATTTAAGGGCCAGGGGTGAGCGACAGGTAAGTTTTTCATTTTTATTTCTCCATTTGTGTTTTCTGTTAAAACAATTCTGACTTTGTTTCATTTTATTTTTGGCTCCAAACTATTCCTAAAATAGTTTGAAAATTTTTGGGGTATTATTTGGAAAATTTCCAAACACATATAAAGTTTTCAACATTTTTGGAAACTTTGGATTATTTGAAATCATTTATATAGTTGATTTCAGTAACTTTTAAATTTAAAATAAAATGCAAATATCATTTTGAAAATATATTTCACCCGTGATATTTTGTTTCCAAAATTTATTTGAAATGATGAACTTTTCTAATGGCCATTTTGGGTTCATTGAGTTGTCACCAAAATTTGGAATTGATTTGAATTAGAGTTGCTAGGGTTTCTTTTGTTTTGTTTTCTTTTATTTTGATTTCATTTCATTTTCTTGGATGCAATGGAAAAGACATGAGCACAACCTTGCTAAACTCTAGTAGGGATTCAGGGATGTGACTGTTCCTGAGGATGGTTCCAATGAAACAACCCGCCATGTACTCCCACATAACCTTTCATCGGTACCTTTACCAAATTAGGTTCCACAGTTATTCTTTTGTCACTAGAACACATTCTTCCATTCCTGTTCATCACCCAGATGAAACAGACCCGACACAACTATAGGCATAGCAAGCATAGCAGGATAAGACACATCATGGCTCAAGGAACTACCAGGTATGCTAGGTTGCAAGTTTTAGCTATTTACTGTGATAATGACAGGTCATGCAACGGGATTGGTTCATCTATCGAAGTAAAGCATTTGAGATATTTTGTCCTAATGCAATTAGTGAGAGCAGGAGCGGGAACATGGGATTTTATCGGGATGATCAAAAATGGTGCTTGCCTTGTTGCTCAGTAGAGGAATATAAAACATCAATCGGACATTCAGACGTATCCGGTGGGGCAGAGCCTACTGAAATAATAGCAACAATCAATATCATACAAATGCAACAATATGATGCATGATCATGGCATGAAATGAAATGTAGCATGAGCAAGTGTGGCTATCAAAACCCTGGTTTGATGCTGATCTGAATTCAAAGTTCAAATATCATTTAAAGTAGGACATTTATTAAATTCCTTTAATTGATTTGACCTGATGCTGTTTCATAACTTAGTTTTTCATGCATGAAAATAACACCATTGAATTCTTTGGATTTTCTGATCATTTTTCATATATAAATTATTTTAGTCTGAGTTACAGATTATTTTATATGAATTTTTGAAGTTTAGGATATTTTCTGGAATTATTTTAAATCATAGAAACACTTTATTGCATCATGATGACATCATCAAGTCAAAAGCGCCTGTGTCTGGTCAAACTGACCAGTGCGGGCCACTGGTCAGTGACCCATGGGGTAATCCCGTGTTGACCAACCCCTAAGTGGGTTTGACCCACCTCTAGGGCCCACTGTCAGTGGGTGTTACTGCTAATTAGAAGTGGATTAGGGTGGCCACGTCACCGCCAGCCGGAGGCTGACCGGCGGCGACCAAACCCGCGTCGGAGGGCTCGCCAGAGACGGCATAAATGTGTTGTGGTGCTAGGATTCGAGCACCGAGAGCACTAGGACGAAGTTCAGGCTCGGCCTCATCCAACAGGGGCAGCAAGAGAGGCTGAGGGTGGCCGGAGGGCACTGGCGACGAGGCATGGCGGCTGCCAGAGCTCGGGTTCGATGACCATGGTGCTAGAGCATAGGAGAGTTGGGGAAAGAGAGGAGAAACACTCAGGAGCTCACGATGGTGATGATGAGGGGCTTAGACTGCTCGGGGAGGTGGCGTAGCGGGCGATTCAACGACGACTTGCCGGCGGCCGAAGGTTGAAGACGCCGGCGACGGGGGCGTTGCAGAGCTCGGGGGCTCGATTCTGTTGTCGTAGAGGAAGAGCTCGATGAGGCCGAGGTGATGAGATGCTCGGGGAAGCTTTGCTGTGACCGGAGATCTCGGTTGCCTCGAGCTCAAGCTCCTCCAATGGCGTTAGGAAGAGGAGAGGGGGGAACCAAAGGGGAGAGGAGAAATGGAGAGAGGGAGAGGATAAGGGAGTCCTTGGGGGTTTCATTTCCCTCATCGCGCTGGCCTGGGAGCGTCGGAGGGTGACACGACGAAGCAGGAGGTGGAGGAAGCCGTCGTGCTCAGTCTCTCCTCTTCCAGTAGGCACAGGAAGAAGACGACCGTGCCCCTGGTGAGCTGGCCCACATAAGCATTAGATAGGTTCTTTTCTGTTTTTCTCCTTTCCTGTTTTCTGTTTTGCAATTCTGACATTTGTTTTATTTTATTTTTGGCTCCAAACTATTTCCTAAAAATAGTGAATATATTTGTGGGGCCTATTTGGATTATTTTCAAGCTCCACAAAATGATTCAACATTTTATAACTTCCTGAAATAACTATAACTAGTTGTTTGGGTATTTATCAGTGGTTTTTATAGATTAATTAAAATGCAAAAAGTATTTTAAAAATAATATCCACCCCTGTAATATTGTTTCCAATATTTATCAAAAAGGGTGGGCTTTTATGAAGGCCATTTTGGGTTCATTGAAATCACACACTATTTAAGTTGGTTTAATCAAGGTGAGGTGCTAGGGTTTCTTTAAATCCCTATTTCATTTTTAATGCAAAAATAAAATATGAAGCACAATCAACTATACACCAATAAGAATTCTAGGGATGTGACACCATGATAAAAATGATCTCCAACCTTAACAGAAACAACATGCATGCCAACACCTAGTTTATTTTTATCTATCTCATCATGTTTGTTTCTAACAGGATTTGCAATTCCAGCAGCTTCATGACGGAAGTAAATAACCTGTCCATCAATGTTATCAGCTAGGATATCTTTAACCAAAGAAATATTAGGCTCTACTTTTATCTTCTCAGAAGGTTTAGGTGTCCTAATATGAATTTTATTAAATACAATTGAGGCTTTAGCACGTTCCTTAATCCTAACTGGAAAAGGTGGTTTCTCAATATAAGTAGTAGGCACAACTGGATCAACATGGTAACCAATTGTTTCTTATTTAACTTCAATGATTTCCTCTAATAATTTTTCAATGGGTGAATGAAGTTTAAACCACTTCTCCTTAGGGAGATCAACATGAGTACAAAATGATTCACACAAAGAAGCTACTATCTCAAAGTCAAGTCTACATTTATTGCTAAACTTATCAAAAGTATCAGTTTTCATTGAAGATTTAACACAATCAAATTCAAGCTTTATGCTGGACTCTTTAAATTTTTCGAGTTCCTAACCTTCAGAGTGGCGTTTAATTCTTTCAAAAAGATCCCTTTTGAATTCAATAGTTCTCTTCATTGTAGGAGCGAGTGGAAGAAAAATCGAGTATTAATTGATCATAATAAGAAAGCCGAGCATAGAAGTTTTGTATAATAATTTCCCCTGAGAGATCATGGTTGGGGAAAGTGTGTATCATGGATTTAAGCCTCCCCCAAGCTTGAGCAATGCTTTCTCCTTCACGAGGCCATAAATTACATATATAGTTCCAATCACGATGAATTGGATGCATAGGATAGAACTTTTGTGGAAATTCCAGCTTCAAGCGATTCCAGTTCCATGATCCAGTATCATCCAATAGCTTGTACCATATCAATGATTTTCCCTCCAAAGATAAACAAAAATCCTTCTTCTTGACTTTGTCCTCGGATAAACCCGCAAGCTTAAATAATTCACAAATCGCATCTACATACATAAAGTGATAATCTCGATGAGTTGTACCATCTCCTACATAAGGATTAGCTAGCAGTTCCTCTAACATACCCGAAGGAATCTCATAAGAAATATTTTCAGACAATTTAGTAGGTTGAAGGGCAACTTTTTTGACTTATGGTTGGGGCGAAGATACCCCAAACAGCCCCTTCAAAGTATTACTATCCATTGTGACAAACAACAACGAATTTCAGCACGTATTGGAAATATTTCCTTACCAAGTTCCACTTACCAAAGGCACTTCACTCCCTGGCAATGGAGGAAGAAAGGAGTCTTGATAACCCACATGTATAGGAGATCAATCATAGTCATTTTGATAAGAAGAGTGTTGAACCCAATGAGGAGCAGAAGGAAATGATAAGTGGTTTTCAGCAAGATATTATCTGCAAGTGATGTGAGTAACAATGATAGAATTTTTGTAGCAAGCTAATTCGTAACAAGTGACAAGTAAGAACAGTAATAAGTGTGCAGAAAGATAGCCCAATCCTTTATGTAGAAAAGTGCTAGCCTGAAAGTACTCTTATATGAAGCAAAGCGCTCCCGAGGACACATGGTAACTTCCGTCTAGTCATGTTCATCAAGTTGAGTTGGCTCGCGTTCGTTACTTTGATAATTTAATATGTGGATGGGCTGATGCTAATGTGTTGTTCTTACCTGAACAAGCAACCCACTTATGATTAGCCCCTCCCACAAGCATCCACAACTCCAAAATAAGAATTAATATAAATCTAACCATAGCATGAAACGTGTGGATCCAAATAAGCCCCTTAG
This sequence comes from Hordeum vulgare subsp. vulgare, assembly GCF_904849725.1. Taxonomy (NCBI): domain Eukaryota; kingdom Viridiplantae; phylum Streptophyta; class Magnoliopsida; order Poales; family Poaceae; genus Hordeum; species Hordeum vulgare. The sequence continues at coordinate 334,905,371 of NC_058520.1, read as the reverse complement.
GAAATAATGCATAAACTAGAGTTTAAGCTTCTGTCACTCTAGCAACATGTCATCTACATATTACTCCAGAATGTATTCTCTTAGGCCCATAACATGGTGAAGTTTCGTGTAGTCAACGTTCACACGACACAACTAAGAGAAGCAACAACATACATATCAACCAAATATCAAACGAATACCAAATTTGTATGATTACTTATAACAAGACCTGTCCCATGTCCCCAGGAACAAAAGTAGCTACTCACAAATCATCACCATGTTCAAGATTAGAGCAGTAATAATCATGAATAAGGATCTAAACATATTATCCTACACCAATTAAACTAACTAGCATCAACTATAAGACATAATCAACACTACTAGTAACCCATAAGTACCAATCTGAGGTTTGGAGACAAAGATTCAATACAAGAGATGAACTAGGATTTGGGATGAGATGGTGCTGGTAAAGATGTTGATGAAGATTGGTCCTCCCACGAAGGAGGAAGTGTTGGTGATGACGGTGGCTTTGATTTCCCCGTATTGGACGGAAGTTTGCCAGTAGAATCAATCGGTCGGAGAGCAAAAGGGCCTCTGCCTAGGTTTCCAGCTCGAGACGGCGGTGCTTCATCCCGAAAGTATCCTCTTATTTTTTTCTAGGTCAAAACCCATATTATAGTATAATAGGAAGGCCAGGGCACCTGGGAGGTGGTCCCAAGCAATCAGGGCATTCCTAGGGGGGTGGGTGTGCCTTGTTGGCTTGGCACAAATACATGGCCCATCTGTGGTATATTTCTGCTCCATAACGGTCGAGAATTCCAGTTTCCTGAAATTTCCATCTTCGTGATGTACCTTGTAAATTCATAGAGGAAAGTCATATTAATTGTATCATAATTTGGAATAATGACCAAGAATAACATAAATATCAATAGGAAATCATGATGCAAAATAGACGTATCAACTACTGATTTCTCTAAAGAATGAGGATGAGGTCCTAAACTTAGAAAATAAAGAAAAAGGGTAATAAAAAAGAAAAAAGATAAAGAAAAAAGAGAAAAAAGAGAGAAGGGTTAATCAAGTATCCTTTGTTACATTTGTGATTCAAAGTAGCACCATGTTCTTCATATGGGGAGTCTTCATGTTTTGTCACATTCATATACTAATGGTAATTTAACCTTGTACAACTTGCCTTGTATATTCCGATGACGGGCTTCCTCAAAGGCCCAAGGTGTTGAGAAAGCTAGTTAGATGCACATCCCATTTAGTTTTAGTAGAGAGATTTCATAAACTTACAACTCTAGTAGATCAAAAGTTGCATGGAAATCCCTACTCCTTGCACTGATATCGATTGGAAGGCATCTCCATAGCCCAACGATCCACCTAGTTGGTGTGAGACTATCTAAACTTTTGTGTTCCCTTTTTATACCTATCATAATTCTATTCCACCCAAGTGCTGAAAGTCCATGGCTCATGCTCAGGTATTGAGTGAAAAAGCACGAGCCAACTGCTTGGTTCGGCACCGGGGTGATCGTGATTTATACTTGACATTAGGAAGACAAAGTTATGTCATTTCTTACATGATTAAATGAACTAGGGGATAACGTTATTTAGAGTTATTATTTTAAAAAGCATTTGTCATTTGCTATCATTCATCACTATTATAGTTTTGATATGTATTATGTCATCTTTTCTCAACATTTATATCGCAAAGAGATTACATGATAAACATGCTATGTAGCATTCAACATCAAAAGTTCTACTTTTATCATTTACCTACTCGACCATGAACAAGAACTAAGATTGGGGATGCTTGATATGTGTGCAACGTATCTATAACTTTTGATTGTTTCATGCTACTTTTGTATGAATCTTACAGACTTTAGAGGTCATTTCATACCATTTTTGGGAACTAACCTATTAACTTAGTTCTAGGTGACATTTCCTGTTTTTGTATTTTTTTCATTTTCCAGAAAATAAATACCAAACAAATTCCAACTGGGACGAAACTTAACTGTGATTTTTACTGAACCAAAATAAATCCTAGAAGGTTAGGAGGACACCAAAAGACGTAAAAGAGATCCAGGAGCTCACACGGCATGCCTTGGGGGTGTGGGGGGCGTGCCCCCTGAGCCCATGACTCCCCATAATGTGTTTTTAAATAATTCTACATCTATATATTCTCAAATACTCCCAAAATATTAGAACGAGCCTTGAAACAATTTTTTCATCGTCGCAAGTATGTGTTCCACTGTGATACCATGTGGAGGCCTTTTCAAGTACTCTATCGGAGTGGTAATCGATCTTGGAATCCATCTACATCAACCTTGTTGCATCCATGATGATGTGTGAATAGTTCACCATAGACATACGGGTCCATAGCTAGTATTTATCTCTCTCTCTCTCTCTCTTTGATCTTCAATACCATGTTCTCCTCGATCTTCTTAGATATCTATCCGATGTAATCTTCTTTTGCGGTGTGTTTGTTGGGATCCCATGAATTGTGGGTTTATGATCAGATTGTTCATTGAAAGTAATTGAGCCTTTTCTAAACTTTATTATGCTTGATTATTATAGCCATGTATGATTTCTGATCTATGGGTCTTCTTTGGCCAATTGTATGAGTAGATATTTTGAGGGAGTGGCACATAGTAGTGGGTGCAATCTTGTTGTGTGCTCACACAGTGACATAAGGAGTAGCGAGGCATGTATTTTTATTGTTTTCACTAAGGATAAAACGCCGGGGGTCTGAACATATTGCTTGTCATACTTTGTCTACATCATGTCATCTTACTTAATGTGTTACTATGTTTGTTAGGAACTTAATACCTTGAGAGGCAATCATAGAAGGACTCTAGAAGTGTCTACTTATCAGGGAACCGATGCTTATATGCATGATCATTTCCATGAATAACATCATAACTATGCGCTTTTGTATTAGTTTCCCAAGAATAATTTGTTTACCCATCGTATGATATGTTCTAGAGACAGATGCCTCTAGTGAAAACTATGCCCCCCCCCCCCCGAGTCTATTCAACATATTTACCTAAGCTCCATTTACTTGCTGCAATTTATTTATGTTTTATTTATTTTGTATGTTATCTATTACTACTAGATTTGATCCTTTCTATTAACGAGTACAAGGGGATTGACAACCCTCTTGCCCACGTTGGGTGCAAGTATATGCTCTTGTTTGTGTAGTAACTATCGACGGTTGGTTGCGTGCTTCTCCTATAAATTCGATAAACCTTGGTTCTCAATGAGGGAAATACTTGTTTCTGTTATACTACATTAATACCGTCCTATTCGTAGAAAAATCCAACGCATCTACAAAGTAGCACATGCTCATCCGGTTATGTGCGATGTCAGTGGTGTGTGTGGTGGAAACACATTTGTCAAAGGAACAAGTGGTAGGACTGACATCGTTTTTGGGTTTTGATGGTGGTTTTGTGGTTCAAAGCTGAGGAATAAGTGGGTGTATTGGCGTGTTCTGCCAGAATGGGGTTAATTTAGATGTTAAAACATTCTCTAGCGATCATATATTATACTCGGGTTTTTGAGCGATGAGAAGATAATTGATGGCTTACATGTTTCTATGGTGAAGCCAATCGTAGCTTGTGGCAACAAACTTGGGACATCATGGCTTGACTGAGAGGGAAATCTATAGTCCCTTGGCTTTGCATTGGCGACTTTAATGAAGTTCTAAGGAGGGAAGGACCGATGAGGCCAAAATAAATAGACGCGTTCCAGATGAGTGGTTTCGGAGAAGTAATTGATCTATGATATTTGGATGATCTTGGCATATTAGGGTCCACTGAACCTTTGACAAGAAAGTTGTGAGGGGTCAGTTTTGTCGAGCGTGACTTGATAGAGCCCTTGCCATGACCGGTTGGAGTGCGTTGTACCCATTGGCAACTGTATGACACTTGGTTATGACAAAGTTTAATCATAGCCCCATCGTCCTATGTACGAATTAGGACATAGTGAATCTCCAGATAGTAGTTCATCGTCCTTTTATGTATGAGTGCATATGGCAAATTCATCAAGATTTCTTTTCAATGTTAGAGATGGTGTAGAAGGATGTTCCCATAGTGGAACAATATCCTAAATGAAAGATAATTTTGAATGTTTGGTTGGATAACTTTCTAGATGGGGTTCCTGTACCTTCGACCATGTTGGAAAGGAGTTACTGAGCTTGGGATGTAGTCTGGAACATCTATGTTTAGAACTAGGCGTATTTGGTGTTTCACATGAAGAGTTGAAAGTAGATGAAGGAAAGACAAAGCTAAACTACCGAGAAGAAATATTGTGGAGATAACGTTATCCTATTCAATGGCTAGCAGAAGGAGATTGGAACACACAAAAAGTTCATCAAGAGGCAACAATACGGAGAATGAAGAACCGCATAGAAAAACTAACATGTGATAATGGAACAATTTCTAGATATGAGAGAGAACTTGAATGGTACTATTTATAATGGGAATTTATATAAATTAGAAGGCAATGTGGGTATGGAGGGGTCACCTCTCACATCCTTGGTAAGTTGATGGGCCAAAAATATATAGAATTTTGGATGTGCATAATAGAAAATCATCAAAAGCCACTATGGGTATGGATGAGACGTCAATTTGAGAGAAAGTTGGTGAGACGCAAGAGCTCAAGCTTGGGGATGCCTTGGGCATCCCCGAAAAATTATTTGAAGAGGTCTTTAGCTTCAAGCTTACGGATGCCCCAACACCCCCTTCATATTATTCAACAACTATTGGTATGTCTCGGTTAGACCTAAGTTTTTATTTGTTCACATGACATGCGTAAATATTGGAACGTCATTTTTCAACAAACAAACACCATGTTGGTTGGGGATGATTCTTTACGGTCCTTCATTGTTCATTTAATACATTTCTTTTTGTGCTTAACATAAATCTTTTTACTTTGGATATTGGTCTCTCGTTTATGACATTTATAGAATGCTCTATAAACTTCACTTTTATATTTTAGAGTATGGATATAATTATCATTAAAAGTGGGTTTGAAGAGGTCAACTTTAGATAGTATTGATCCACTAATACGGTGGGGGACACAATTGATCATGTGGATTGCATTATTCTTAAAGTGGGTTGGAAGATGTCAAACTTTAGTCATTAATGTTTATCCCACTATCTGGGTGAATACATTATTGATTAAGTATGATCATTCAACGTTGTGCTTCACTTATATCTTTAGAGTAAATTTTATGAATGAATTGATTATCATGCACTTGAAATTATATAGGTATGCAGAAGTAAACATGCATCCTTCACCTATAAAAACAACAAGCAACAACAACAAAGCCTTTAGTCACAAACAAGTTGGGTAGGCTAGAGGTGAAATCCATAAGATCTTGCGACCAACTCATGCTTTTGGCATATGACGGCAGGCTTCCGTGCACCCCTCTCCATGGCTAGTTCTTTGGTGATACTCCAATCATTCAAATATCTCTTTGTGGAATCCTCCCATGTGAAGTACAGTCTACCCCTACCTCTTTTGATATTATCAACACACTTTAGCCATCCACTATGCACTGAAGCTTCTGGAGGATTGCGCTGAATATGAACAAACCATCTCAAACAATGTTGGAAAAGCTTGTTTTCAATCGGCGCTACCCCAACTCTATATCATATATCATCATTATGTACTCGGTCCTTCCTTGTGTGGCCACACATCCATCTCAACATGCGCATCTCGGATACACCCAACTATTGCACATGTCGCCTCTTAGTCGGCCAATATTCAGCGCCATACAACATTGCGAGTCGATCTGCCGTCATATAGAACTTGACTTTTAGATTTTGTGGCACTCTCTTGTCAGAGAGAATGCTACAAGCTTGGTGCCACTTTATCCATTCGGATTTAATTCGATGGTTCACATCTTCATCGATATCCCAATCCTTGTGCATCATTGACCCCAAATATTGAAACGTGTACTTCTAAGGCAGCACCGGCCCATCAAATCTAACTTCCTCCTTCTCCTCGTGCCTAGTAGTTATAAAACCGCACCTCGTGTACTCAGTTTTAGTTATACTAAGTCTAAAACCTTTCGATTCCAAGGTTTGTCTCCATAGCTCTAACTTCCCGTTGACCCTCGTCACACTATCATTGATGAGCACCATGGTCTGCAAAGAACATACACCAAGTGATATCTCCTTGTATATACCTTGTGATCTCATCCATCACGAAGGAAAAAAATATAAGGGCTCAAAGAAGACCCCTGATGTAGTACTATTTTAATTGGGAAGTCATTAGTGTCACCATCACTTGTTTGAACACTTGTCACAACATTATCGTACATGTCCTTGATGAGGGTAATGTACTTTGGTGGGACTTTGTGTTTATCCAAGGCCGACATATGACACACCGCAATATCTTATCATAGGCCTTCTTGGATTCAATGAACATGATATACATATCCTTCTTTTGCTCCCTGTATCTCTCCATAAGTGGTCATACCAAGAAAATAGCTTCCATGGACGACCTCCCAGGCATGAAACCAAACTTATTTTTGGTCACCCTTGTCATTCTTCTTAAGTGGTGCTCAATGACTCTCTCCTATTGCTTATTGTATGGCTCATCAGCTTAATTCAACGGTAATTAGTACAAATCTGAACATCCCCCTTGTTGTTGAAGGTTATTACTAATATAATCCGTCTGCATTGTTCTGGCATCTTTTTTGCCCAAAAAATGAGGTTGAAAAGTGTGGTTAGCCATACTATCATTATATCCCCGAGGCCTATCCACACCTCATTGGGGATACAATCAGGGCCCATCGCCTTGCCTCCTTCTATACTTTTAAAGCATCCTTGACCTCTGACTCCTAGATTTTTCACACAAAATGCTTGCTAGTGTCATCAAAGGAGTCATCTAGTTCAATGGTAGATCTCCCACTATCCCCATTGAATAACTTGTCAAAGTACTCCCGCCATATATGCTTAATCTCCTCGTTCATCAGTAGCCGATCGCTCTGTCCTTGATGTAATTGATTTGGTTAACATCCTTCATCTTCCTCTCTTGGATCTTGGCCATCTTATAAATTTCCCTTTCGCCTTCCTTCGTGTCTAGCCATTACTAGAAGTCCTCATATGCCTGACCCCTTGCTTCACTCACAATTCGCTTTGTGGCCTTCTTTTCCATCTTGTACTTCTCTATGTTGTCTGCAGTCCTATCCAGGTATAGGCGTTTGAAAAATATATTTCTTCTCTTTAATTGCCTTTTGTATATCATGTTTCCACCAACATGTATCTTTAATTTTGCTTCTACTTCTCCTGGACACTCCCAACTCCTTTTAGGTCACCTTATGAATGCAAGTCGCCATCTTCATCCACATGTTGTTTGGATCCCCTCCTTCCTCCCAAGGGCCCTCCTTAATGACCTTGTCCCTGAATGCCTAAGCTAACTCCCTGTTGAGCTTCCACCACTTTGTTCTAGCGACTTTGGCATGCTTCTCCCACTGGACACGAATCCGAAAGTGGAAATTAGCAACCACATGCTTATGCTGAGGGACAACACTCTCTCCAGGTATCACCTTACAATCTAGGAAGGCATTCTTCTCTTCTCTTCTCTTCTCGGGAGGATGAAATCAATGTGGCTAGAGTATTGACCAGTACTAAAAGTCACCAACTCTGATTCTCTCTTCTTAAAGAGGGTGTTGATTCGTCCATTATGCATCATAAATTCTTATTGATATTTATGTTATTCTTGTCCATTTTCCCTCATTAGGATAAAATTCTTGTGCCCTTTCTCTATGAATGTGCAAGGTACACCATGAAGAGGGAAACTGCCAGAAACTAGAATGCTGGACCCGAAAACCAACAAATTGCTAAAAAATCAGTAGACTCCAAATGACCTGAGATTTCACATAGAATTTTTATGGAATATAATTATTGGGCCAAAAATATAGCAGAGGGGGGCCACCTGCTGGCCACGAGCCAACATGGTGTGGCCACCCCCTGGCCGCACGCTATTGTCTCGTGGGGGCACAGTAGGTCTCCCGACCCCCTCTTCTCCTATATGGTGTGTTTTGACCTAGAAATAATAAGAAGCATACTTTCGGAATCAAGTGTCGCCGTCTCGAGGTGTAAACCTGGGGAGAGGCCCTTTTGCTCTTCGATAGAGAGATTGTGCCGGGAAATTTCTCTTCGGGAGGGGGAGATGAAAGCCATCATCATCATCAATGCGTCCTCCTTCGTGGGAGGACAAATCTTCATCAACATATTTACTAGCACCATCTCATCTCCAATCCTAGTTCATCTCTTGTATCCAATCAATGTCCCAAAACCTCACATTGGTACCTATGGGTTACTAGTAGTGTTGATTACATCTCGTAGTTGATGCTTGTTGGATTATTTGGTGGAAGAAATTATGTTCAGATCCTTGATCACATTTATTATACCTCTAATATTTAACATGTTGATGAGGTATGAGTACTTAATATTGTTCTCGAGGACATGTGAGAAGTCTTGTTATAAGTAATCATGTGAAGTTGGTATTCGTTCGATATTTTGATGATGTGTATCTTTTTGCTTAAATTCTCGTGTGAATGTCGACTACACAACACTTCACCATGTTATGGGCCTAAGGGAAGGCATTGTGGAGTAATAAGTAGATGATGGGTTGCGAGAGTGACAAAAGCTTAAACACCAGTTTATGCGTTGCTTCATAAGGGGCTGATTTTGAGCCACATGTTTCATGCTATGGTTAGATATATATTAATTATACTTACGTAGTTGCAGATGCTTGCGAGAGGGGGTAATCATAAGTGAGTTTCTTGTTCAAGTAATAATAACACTGATAACCCACAAGTGTAGGGGATCACGACAATCTTCACGGGTAGTATTTCGCCCTAATTTATTGATTCGACACAAGGGGAGCCAAAGAATATTTAGAGGCCTTGACAGTTGAGTTGTTAATTCAACCACACGTGGGATATCTCTCTAAAACAAAAGATTAAGTAACACAACAGATAATGGTAGTAGTGGTAACAGTGATAGCAACAATTTTGATAACAACAGTAACATTAGCAATTGAGTAGCAGGTGTGATGGTAATAGCAGCAACAGTAACTTAGCAAGATTCGGTATTTGTAAAGCATAGGCACATGAATCGGTGATGGAAGGATATGGATGACATCAATCATGTAACAGTTACACACTAGAGCAACACAGAACTAGCTCCAATTCATAAATATAATGTAGGCATGTATTCCGTATATAGTCATATGTGCTTGCGATAGGAACTTGCATGACATCTCTTTTCCTACCATCCCATGGCAGCGGGGTCCTATTCGAAACTGAGGGATATTATGGACTCCTTTCAATAGAGAACCAAAACAAAGCATTAACACATATGAGTACATGAAGTCATCAAACTACGGTAATCACCGGAAAGAATCACAATTATTGTCACCTTGGGGTATGCGGATCTAGACACGTAGTAGGTAGCTACAACTTTCAAGATAGAATCCAAATCACTCTTATATTCATGAAAACATAATAGGTTCAGATATGAAATCATGACACTCGGGCCCTAGTGACAAGCATTAAGCATAGCAAAGTCATAGCAACATCAATCTTCGAACCTAGTGGATACTAGGGATCAAGCCCTATTAAAATTAACTCGATTACATGATCAATCTCATCCAAATATCATCACCATACAATGGTCCTACTAAGGAATTACTCACACCCGGTGGTGAGCATCATGGAATTGTTGATGGAGAGGGTTGATGATGACGACAACGACAGATCCCCCTCTCCGAAGCCCCAAACGGACTCGAGATCAGACCTTCCGAGGAACAACACGAGGTAGCAGCGGATCCATCTTGTAAAACACAATAAAATATTCTCTCTGATTTTTTCCAAAGATGTGAATTTATAGGAGTGGAATTAGGGTTGGGAGAGCCACGTGGGCCCCACAAGGCATAAGGGCGCGACCAGGCGATGTTCGCGCCCTGTTGCCTTGTAGGCCACACGCATCCCCCTCTGGTGGTTCTTCACTCCAAAAATACTTATTTATTCTAGAAGTAATTTACAGAAAGTTTCGTCCAATTCCAAGAACTTCTATTTTTGCACAAAAATAACACCAAGGTAGTTGTGGTGAAAATAGCATCAGTGTGGGTTAGTTCCATTCAAATCATGGAGATTAGAGTTCAAAACTAGAGCAAAATTGTTTGTAAAAGTATATACGTTGGAGACGTACAAACTCCCCCAAGCTTAACTTATTGCTTGTCCTCAAGCTATTTAGTTCATAAACTGAAAGTGATGAAGATAACTTTTACAAACTCTTTTGTTCTTGTTGTTGTATACATGCTTAGCTAGTGTTGAGGTTTTCAACATAAATCATAAGTAACCATATTAATGATAACAATTAAGCATCATATTCAATCATGGCGGTACATAACCAACTAGCAAGCAATAATAAGACATCTCACATACCAACAATTTGTCGAAAGAATCATGATATAATATGGTAACATGGTTTCTCACAGCCCTTTCTAAGACCACAAAACATAAATGCAGAGCACCTCTGAGGTTCAGGCAGCGACTAAACATTATAATACATGGTAGAAAATATTGAGTTCATGCTCACATCCAACATTAACTAGACTTAATGCATAAGAATGACAATAATGCTCTCCGATCTGGTGCTTTAAGTTAGAGGATGATGACTTAGCATAAAAGGAAATAGATAGGCCCTTCGTAGAGGGAAGCATTGATTTACATAGGTGCGAGAGCTCAAGTTTTAAAGCAGGATTAAAAATATGTTTTTTCACTGGTGTGCTTTACTGTCAACGTTACGACAAAGGTTTTCAGTATCTTCCATGCTAAACTCATTATTGGTGGTTCCCAAACAGAATTGTAAAGTTTTACTCCTATGCACCATCCATTCACAAACCATGGGTATAGCCTAATGCATGGGTGCCCTGCAACATATCAACTTTCCCAATGTGTTTTGTTTTAATGTAGTTTGGATTATACAGGACTAGGAATCCTTTTTACCGGCCTCCCGTGCAATGACGATGAACAAACACCCGTCTTGAGAATAACTTACTTAGCATGGAACATACCAATTTCCCGTTGTCGGTGTCAAAACCTGCTGCTCTCAAGTAGGGGGTCCAAACTATGGATCTTGGGTCGACGGGTAACGAGGGACAAAGGAGACGATGTTTTACCTAGGTTCGGGCCCTCTTGATGGAGGTAAAACCCTACGTCCTGCTCTTGTAGGTATTGGTGGAGTAGTACAGAGTACATAGTTGATCTATCTCGATATTTGATGTTGTGGCCTAAACCCTAGTCGTAATGAGCTTAATCTATCACACGAACTATGGCGTCTGGTTCATATAGATACCAGGAGTGATAGGGTTACACAGAGTCAGTTACAATAGGGAAGGAATATGCCGATCACTACGTCGCCTTGAATTGTATGCCAAGTCTTCAGAAGAGTCCAACTTGATTCTGATACTTCTAATGACGGTCAAACATAACCACGAGTGTGGCCCAAGAGAATAGACACCCGGACCTAGGACCCCTTAGTTCCAGACTCCCTTAGTATCCCCTGAACTGGCCTCCAATGCTGAAACCTTATTCCTTTGGTACCTCATAGGGACTCTGGCTTGTGAGGCGAGTTCTTCTCTTCCTTTAGCCGATGATAGTTCGGCTGCCGATGACCTCTCCTCCTTCAAATACATGGACACACACATATCAAGGAAACTGAACCTCCACACTTAACCCACGTTTTTTCTTCCCGAGTCAACTCCACCTCCATGCCCCCATGCGATGTCCGCCACTCCTTCTCACGGATCAGGCCACCAGCACCACACAACCTCCCACCAACCCCCACCTGCCTCCTCCTCTGGTGCATCCTACACCCACATGCCTCCTCCTTCGCCACACCCGACCTCCCTTACCCTAATCCACCTTTTTCCCAGCCGGGCGCGCCGCCCCACCCCACCCGACTTCTTCACCTGCTAGCGTCGGCCCGCCTTAACGGGCTTCTTCCCCCATCGACAACGCACCAGCCAACCTCGCGTACTACTCGTCGGTGCTACCGCGCACCCGACCGTGCCCCACTCAGGGAGCGACCTCCCCAGCTTCGGCACCCTTCTTCTCCCACCGCCCCCTGAGAACCACACACAACCATCGCTCCTCTCCCTCCCTTCCCGAGCCTAGATCTGCCTTTACGGTGGCCGCATCAGCCTGAATGTCGTTCAGCCTGGCCACTGCATCCCACCACCGCCTAGGAACAACTTTGATCCGATGATGATCTCCCACCGCTCTCTCTCACCCCACTCCACTCCTACATGGATCTCGTCGTACCTCTCTCCTCAATCAACGGAGAGCACGCTATCAGATCCGCCACGCCCCGGTCATCGGAGCTGAGGCTGGGATCCATCTTCCAGTTTGATGGGTAGTATGAGGTTTGAATTTTTTTGCCTACAAAAAATGTGTTGTGGTGCAGTTCATTGTTGATGTATCTTAGTGCAGTTTTCATACGGGTGCTACAAGCTTTTGCCCTACTTCTTTGATCCACTATGAAGGCGAAACGAGAAGGCAACATTCTTGTTTAGAAGAGCACTTGTGAATTTATGTATTTAGGAGTGAGTTGTACATATTTGTGTGCTACAGGGAAGCTAGTAATTACTTTTGATCAAAAGTTCAGTCCAGCACAGACGTGCATGCAGTTAGGCAGGGACACGGAGAACGGTAGTGGGCAAAAGCAATGTTGTTTCAGCATGTAGTTATATTTATATTTGGATGCATTGTTTTTGACACACTGCAGTAATGTTTGTGTTTGGATGCATTCTGTGGTTCGTTGACGAAATTGCACAAAACTTTAAAAAGCTACATCTTAAGTGGTTTTGTTTGTAAATAGTGTAAACTGCAGTGAGTGTGTAGTTTGTGTCTCCTCAAATGAAGACACACATCGGTCCACTATGATCTCTAATGTAGAATATTGTTCACTATGAGAAAACCAAACTCGAAAGACGAAAATGCAGTGCACCTTGATCTTAAAAAAACAATTCTGAAAGACTTTGTAGTACACTTCATGGTTGGCTTGATAAACAAAAAAAAACATCTCAAAATAAGCTCACTTCTAAATTAGATGCAGCTCACTGTTTAGTCCCATGCGGTCTAGTCGGTCTACGCGTGTGAACAATAGTAAGTATGAAAAAAGACAACAAAAACTTATGAGGTTCATTTTCGTTAGTGTGGCGGTTGAATTTTGGAAGTGTTGCGGTTCACGTGCCTTTGATGTGACGCGCGCTTCACTTACTCGTCTTGAAAAATAACATCTAACAAAATAAAACCATGCAGTGCACTTGCCCGTGAGATGCAATGCTGGCTTCGGTAAGATGCAGTACGTTCTTCGGTTTGATGCGGTTCACGTGTCGATTTCGGTAATTTCAAAGTTGTTTTTAAACCGTAAGGAATTAGAGAAAATGTTCAACATGGAAAAGATGTGCCTCGTTGATATCTTTCTAACGCCGTATCATTTTCTTTGTTCCAAGGAGAGGTTTGAATTTTTTTATGAAAATATGCTTGCTGCAACTCGTAGACACCAGCATCGTTTTCAAAATTCATTTTAAACCATAAGGAATCTCAACAAATGACCAACGTATGAAACGTGCGGCCATTCCACAGATTTTTAATGCCGTATCATACGCCTCATTCCGACAGACGGTTTAATAACAGTAGAAAAAAACATACAAAAAATCAAAAAAAGAAATAAAACATAATTCCATTTTTAGCAAATTTGAAATTACTCTTGGTAGGCATAGAAATCTTGACGCCTTTGCATTCATGCATGTCGAATTTCCTCAGAACATCCTTAAGGTATTTCTCTTGAGATATGAAGATGCCAATGTGTTGTTGACGAATTTGCGGACCTAAGAAGAATTTCAGCTCCACCATCATGGACATTTGATATTCTTCACCCATCATGTAGGCAAATTCATCACTGTAATGTTTGTGAGTACAACCAAATATAATGTCGTCGACATATATTTGGCACACCAATAGTTCATTGTCATAGGATTTTGTGAAAAGAGTAGGATCAAGTGAACCGGTTTTGAAGCCTTTCCTCATGACGAATTCCTTCAATGTATCATACCATGCCCGAGGGGCTTGCTTGAGGCCATAGAGTGCCTTTTTGAGTCTGAAGACTTTGTCAGGATGCTTCGGGTCTTCAAAACCTAGGAGATGAGCAACATATACTTCTTATTCAAGCTTACCATTGAGGAATGCACTTTTCACATCCATTTGATATAGAGTAATATTGTGATAGTTAGCATAAGCAAGTAATATTCTAATAGCTTCAAGTCTAGCGACAAGTACAAAAGTTTCATCGAAGTCAATTCCTTCAACTTGTGTGTAGCCTTGGGCTACAAGCCGTGCCTTGTTCCTCACAACCTGACCATCCTCATCTTGATTGTTTCGGTAGATCCACTTGGTGCCGATGATACTGTGCTTGCGAGGATCTGGTCTTTTGACGAGTTCCCACACGTCATTTAGCTTGAACTGAAGAAGTTCATCTTGCATGGCTTGAATCCACTCAGGTTCCATGAAAGATTCAACAACTTTTGAGGGTTCTGTGATAGATACAAAAGAGGAATGCCCACAAAAGTTAACTAAATGTGAAGCTTTTGAGCGAGTGAGAGGACCTGGCGCATTGATGTCATCGAGGATTTTGTCAAGTTCCACTTCATTTGCAATCCTTGGATGAGCTGGTTGAAGACTTTTGTTGGGCTGAGGAATTTGGTCTGTAGCATTTTCCTCAGGTGCACTTGCTTGTATTACATCAGTGTTGGGACGACTTCTTCAACAAGGGGTTGATCCTCAGTTGGAATGATATCTTCAGTAGCCTTGTGATTGATAGCTTCCACAGGAGTCAATTTTTCTGGCACAGGAGGCAGCTGCTCTCTTGGCAAGCCGTTAGTCTCATCGAACCGCACATCTACAGTTTCAACACCTTGTTGTGATAGGTGTTGAAGACTCTGTAGGTGTGCGAGTCCTTTCCGTAACCAAGCATAAAACCCTCATGTGCTTTAGGTGCAAACTTTGAGCTATGATGAGGATCTCAAATCCAACATCTTACACCGAAGACTTTGAAATAACTTACATTGGGTTTCTTGTCAGTGAGGAGTTCATATGAGGTTTTCTTGAGGAATTTGTGAAGATATACCCTGTTGATGATGTGGCAAGCAGTGTTGATTGCTTCGAGCCAAAAACATCGAGGAGTCTGATATTCTTCCAGCATAGTACATGCCATTTCAACCATAGTCCTGTACTTGCATTCAACGACGCCATTCTGTTGAGGAGTATAAGGAGCAGACAATTCGTGAGTAATACCAAGTTGATCAAGATAATCATCAAGTCCAGTATTTTTGAATTATGTCCCATTATCACTCCTGATGTGTTCGATCTTGACAACAAGTTCGTCGAGGCCCTTGAGGAAAATTGTTTGAAGAGTTCCTGCACTTCAGTTTTATACAAAATGATGTGTACCCAAGTATAACGAGAATAGTCATCAACGATGACAAAGCCATATATGACGCTGCATTGGTTAGAGCAGCATAATGAGTAGGTCCAAACAGATCCATGTGAAGTAATTCAAACGGACGAGTAGTTCTCATGATCATCTTTGAGGGGTGTTTGGATCTAGTTATTTTTCCAGACTCCCAAGCACCGCAGAGGTGGTCCTTGAGGAATTTGATAGATTCGATGCCAATGACATACTTCTTCTTCTCTAGTGTGTGCAAATTCCTCATGCATTCATGACCAAGTCATCGATGTCATAGCCAACCTTTCTGAGGTTTTTGCTAGTAAACATGTGGCTGATTGATGACCTATGGAAAAATCAACAATATACAAGTCTCCTCTCCTAAAGCCTTCGAAGACTTTGGATTTGTTAGATTCCATGATGACTACACATCTATATTTTCCAAAGATGGCAATCATATCAAGATCACAAAGCATTCAAACTGACATGAGGTTAAACCCAAGGGATTCGACAAGCATGACGTTGTCCATGTGCGGGTCCTTGGAGATAACCACTTTACCAAGTCCCAATACCTTGCTTTTATCTTTATCAGCATAAGTGATTTGCTTTAGTGGTGATGGAGTCAGTGGTATATTCATCAATAAGCTTTTATCACCAGTCGTGTGATTTTTCCAACCACTGTCAAGAACCCACTCTGTATTCTTGTGTTTGTCATCCTGCAGATGAATTAGTATAGTTTACCATCTCATATGCTTCAGACTTGAAGAATATGATATCAATTTCATCAGATAAGAATTTCATCACAAACAGTAAATTTGAGGACGTGTGAAATGTTAGTTCATTTCATCATGTTTTAGCTTGCCTCCAATCAACAATTTCCTCAGGTCTCCAGCAACTTCTTTAGATGATAACTTTCATTTGGAGACCTGACCTGTAGAAGTGATTAGTTCGTTTTCTTCACCACCCACATCTGAAGGGGTGGCAAAGAGTTCATCATCATGTCAATGCATTAAAGCTAATGCACTTCTTTTCATAGTAGGGGGTTGGAGTACTCAAATGAATAGGCACATAAATTCTTTGAGGATTTATGAACATAATGATTTGAGGAATAATGCTCATATTCATGTCTCTTGTAGTTTCCCTGCATATTCATGTGAGTACGAGCATAATTTTGACCATTTAGGAATTTGATCCTCGTGAAGACTTTGGTCCGCCTGAGGAATTTGATCTGGGGTTCTGGTTCTTCACACGTGGTGTCATGAGGACATTCATGTGAAGATTTTCCAAGCAACATTTGGGAACCCAGATTTTCCTCACGGGTGATCCATTCCTGCAGTTAGTTCCAACATTCGAGCAAATACTTCACCAAAATAATTTTTGAACAGTTTATAGTTGAGTCAAATGACTCATCAAAGGAATAGGACATTTCACATGCAAAGCCTATTAGAGTGGATGGATCAATGGGAGGGCCTTTAGCAGCAACCCATGAGGTCTTGGGGTACTGCTCAGGTTTTCATTATGATCCATCGACATTCAACTTCCTCTCGAAGGCAATGCCCTCTTTCCTCGGGTTCCTGTTCAGAATCTTCTTTTTGAGAACATCACAAAGGGTTTGATGCCCTTTGAGACTTTTGTATATGCCTGTCACATACAATTCCTTCAATACTGCATTTTCGTCAGTAGCATTTGTGGTTTCCTCAAGTGAAGAATTTGATACCACAGGAACAGTTGAAGAATTTGTAGCGATAGAAGCATTTGATGATTCTGGTGAAGAATTAGCAGTTTCACGCTCGATGCATTTAAGACATGGTGGAATGAATTCATCCTGAGCGGTACTGATCTATTGAGCGAGTAATGAGTCATTTTCCATTCGAAGATCATAACGAGACATTCTTAAGTTCTCAAGATCAAGCTTCCTTTGAAGAAATTCATAGGAAAGTTTCTTATGATCAGCCAAGAGTGTGCCATAACAATCTTGAAGATTGTCAAATCTAGATTAAAGACTTTTAACATCTTCAGTGAGGACTTGAGTACGATTCATTTCATCGTTGAACATATCATCGCTTTTGTTTAGCAGTTTCTGAAGCTTTTCAATGGCACTTTGTTGCTTAGTGGCAATGTTAACAAGTTTCTGAAGCTTCTCAATGGCACTCGGTTTTTGATAATCATCAGGTTCAGTCACTAGAGTCATAGGAGGAAGTGTGGTTTGGTACCTTTGAACCTTTTTCCATGAAGCAACAGGTTGGACCAAAGTCATCATCATATTCATCAGTGTAGATGGCGTTGTCATTTTCTTCAAGGTTGAAGATTGACTTGTTGACGAATATGGTTGCGAGTGCAAGACTTGCCACACCAGACTCTGACTCCACTTCAGAACCTTCCTCTTCATCACATTCCTCAGATTCTTCTTCAAAATCCATTTCCATGCTAATGAGTGCCCGAGCCTTTCTGAAACTAGTATTCTTGTGTGATGAGGACTTTGAAGATGAGGATCTTGAAGATTTCTTCTTTTTCTTCGAGTCATCAGAACTTTCATCCTTGTATTTCTTCTTCCTTGATTCTTTCACCCAGCGAGGACAATCAACAATGTAGTGACCAGATTTCTTGCATTTGTGGTAGGTTCTTTTCTTGTAGTCCTCACATGAAGATTTTGATTTCCGCATATTTTTTCTTGAAGATTTTCCGAATTGGCCATGTTTTGTGAACTTCTGGAATTTCCTCACAGGCATTGCAAGTTCATGTCCAAGTTCTTCAGGGTCACCAAGACTGCAATCCAAGTCTTCTTCTTCAGATGAGGAAACAGCCTTAGCCTTCAACGCACGAGGTCTTGAGTAGCTTGATCCATACAGATCTCTATTTTCTTCTTGTTGGAATTCATGAGTATTGAGTCTCTCAAGTATATCAGTAGGATCAAGCATCTTGTAGTCTCTTCGTTCTTGTATCATCAGAACTAGTGTGTCAAATGATGGATCAAGAGATCGTAGCAGTTTCTTCACAACTTCATGGTCAGTGATGTCTCTAGCTCACAATGCTTGTAGTTCATTTGAGATGTTAGTGAGGCGGTCAAAGGTATCTTGGCAGCTTTCATTGTCAAGCCTCTTGAAGCGATTGAACAGATTGCGAAGAACATCGACACGAGAGTCATGTTGTGTTGAGACTCCCTCATTGACTTTGGACATCCTATCCCAGATAAGCTTCATTGTGCCCAAAGCACTAACTCTGCCATACTGACCTTTGCTCAGGTGGCCACAGATGATATTCTTCGCTTGTGAGTCAAGTTGCTTGAACTTCTTCACATCAGCGACAGAGATAGTAGCAGTGATGGAGGGAATACCATTTTCCACAATATACCATAGATCATTGTCAATTGCTTGAAGATGCATTGCATCTTGGTCTTTGAGTAGGGGAAGTCCTTTCCTTCGAAGGTAGGACATCCTGTAGTAACCTTGATCATACATGTGGTCGACATAACTAAAAATCCAGGCGGTTAAACCAAAATCACACAGAACAAGGGAGTACCTTGCTCTGATACCAATAGAAAGTGCGTTATATCGACTAGAGGGGGCGTGAATAGGCGATTTTTACAAGTTCACCACTGGGGAAATTCCTAGTGAGGAAAGTCCTCAGTCATCAACTGAGTGCAGCGGAAATAGTACATGATCAGATGTGCAAAAACATCTACAGCAAAGTACACAACATGATTTCACATATTTGGTTTGCACGGGTCACGAGTACAGTATAAGCAGGTGAAGATTAACTCGCGTGAAGTATTTGACGTTGAGGAAATTCACACAAAGTCTTCAGACATATTCTTCAAACAGTATAGATGAGAGTCTTCAACATACAATTGAAGAAATGAGAGAGTTGAAGAAATAGAACACGTAGCTTGATGAAGACAGTTGTTGATGACCCAGTTACAACTCCTATGACAGTTGTACATCTGGTTTGGAGTGGCTTGGTATTGAAACCAAAGGATACACAGTCCCTACCGCATTCTCCTTGAGCTAAGGACACACAGTCCTCGCCGAACACTCGTGGTAAGTCTTCAGGGCAGACTTCCAAACCTTCACAAACTCGGTCACCCGGCGATCCACAATTGACTGTTGGATGCTCTAGACCATGACGCCTAGCCGTCTGGAGGATGCACAATCCTCAAAAGTAACAAGCGTTGGTTCCACACAGGAATAGCTTCTTCAGTGATGCTCAATCACTTGGGTTTTGGTTTGGGTTTGGTGTTTGGGGTATTTCCTGACTTGATGATTTTCTCTCAAAGACTCTGAGGAATTTGGGTTGCTCTAAATGACTAGTGACAGATTCTCTCGGAGCACCAACCAGCTAGTGGTTGTGGGGGTGGCTATTTATAGCCTGGGAGCATCCCGACATGATTTGACATAAATGCCCTTTAATAATATGACTGTTGGGTGGATAAGATCTGTGACAGGTGGCGCGTGGCGCGGCAACGGTCGGAACTTTCAACTGTGAAAGTCTTCATGTCTCTCATATTCCTCACTTTGAGGATTTGGTAGGTGTAGGTTTGGGATGAGCATCAGGAGGAAATTTGTTCCATAGTTTTACCTCAACCCCCTTTGACAGTATGGAGTTCCTATGACTCAAATGTAAAGAAAGTGAAACAGAAAGAATAAATCTTCAAGCTTCCAAGTTTCAGAGTGTTTTCTTTACGACACACCGAATTCCTCATCTTCAATATCTTCACGAGGAATATCAATTTCTTCGCAAGTTCTTCGCGATCAAAGTCCTCAAGGAATGACCAAATCTTCACCCGAAAACATACATTTTTAGGGGTCGATTTTTATTGAATAACTCAAAATCCTCAGCGACTTATAGAGCATGTGTACACTCACAAACATATCAGTCTCTTAACCTATAAGTATTCAAACCACCAAAATAAATAAGGGGCACTAGATGCACTTACAAAAGCATCACCGGAATCCCCATGCACAAGATATTTCGTAAAAGGTAAAACTAATCCAGCAAGGACGCCCAACATGTCAACGAACCCGATAGGAGCCCCGTATCTCGTTCTCAGGACACGACCGGATGAGCACTATGTATGGTGGCCAGATAGACATCCTCCGAGTTGCCCCGAGTGGCCCCGCAGGTGGCTCTGTTTTGGACCAACACTCATGAGGAGCACTCGCCCGGGGGTTGATTAATTATCCACGGGGTGATCAACCCTATGCATATTTTATTAGTTATTTAGACAAATATAGTACCAAAGTTGGGCCGTGCCAGACCAGTTTTAATCTAAGACGAATTATCCAAGGGGTCCCCATAAGAACCCCGATCGTGTTAGGAGCGCTCAATTATGGAATATAACACGGTAGTCAAAACTAAGGCGACAAAGGTGGAACAAAACACCATCCTAGAAAGGCCGAGCTTTCCACCTTTTATTAAGTATATAGGTGCATTAAATTAATTATTAGAATTAATATGGTCATATAACAAGGAACCCATGTTTTTACATGGAAGCAACTGGACCTGCAACTATCAACACTATCAAATGGTTAATCAAGCGGTAACATAGCCAAATAGTGGTTTGCTAGGTTGTGGAAAGGTTACGGGTCTTCATGGCAATGTTGGGAGGCTGACATTTAACAGGTGGTAGGCAACAAGACATAACGAAAGAAAAGAGACAACTAGCATGTCATTGATAGTAATGGTATCTAGGGAAATGATCTGATAGCTTGGCTTATTAGGGATGATAGACTACTCATAGAAATAAGGAGTTCCTTCTTTTCCGGGAGCCCATTCAAACAGAACTCCCAGGTTAAGCATGCTCGACTTGGAGTAGTCCTGGGATGGGTGACCGACCAGGAAGTTGATCCCGGGTGCGCATGAGTGAGGACAAAGTGCGCAGAAAAGACTAGTATTGATATGTGAGGCCAGTCTAGATCCTGCCAAGAGTAATGACCGCTGGCGGGTGTGTCCGGAGCATTACAAGTTGGTATCAGAGCTGACCCTCGTGGTTACACGGATGTTTGCGGACAGGTGTGCGGTCATGTTGTTCATGACGTTTGTGACCCGTAGTGGCACACGGCATGCCACATGTACTGGACTAGATGCATAGACGTTTGTACCAAGATGGAACGCTCCTGTGGCCCGACCAGGACGTCGGTTCCTTTGAGTGGTGGTGTATGTGATAGCTCAGCTTATTAGGGATGATAGACTACTCATACAATAAGGAATTTCTTCTTTTCCGGGAGTCCATTTGAATAGAACTCTTAGGTTAAGCGTGCTCGTCTTAGAGTAGTTCTAGTATGGGTGAACGACCGAAAAGTTGATCCCGGGTGCGCATGAGTGAGGATAAAGTGCGCAGAAAAGACTAATATTGATATGTGAGGCCAGTCTAGATCCCGCCAAGAGTAACAGCAGCCGACGGGTGTGTCCGGGGTGTTACAAATAGTCATCTTGCCTGAGATCCCACTTGGAAAAGATTGACTCCGTGAAACAGACGAACCGACGTAGTCGAACGAATCCTCAGACTCCAAAGCCGTTCGGAACACTATCGAGAGCAAACAAATAGAAACAACAATCAACACACATCTTCACCACGGCACATGCACAATATGATGCACAACCTAATATGATGCATCTCCATTTCAATTATGCAGGGCATGGCATGTTAAATCATAACAATCAAACACTACACATTCAGTGAAGGTCAATATGCAACTTGCATATTAACGAAAGTCCACATTTCAATTATTATTTTCACTCACGTTTAGGTACGCGGCAATATTAAATGTTGTTAGACATGTCAAGGTGAAGCACAAGTAAACTACATATCTAGGCATTTTAAATGAGGTCAGAAACATCATATAGCATCTCCGAACTAACCCATGTGTTAACTTCAAAATCTGTCCAGATGTGTCCTAAACATATTTTATGTTTGTTAAACAGCAAAATAAAAGTGGAGCACATGAAACTACTCGTCATTCTAGTCGGTTTGCATATATACCTCATCTCCAACGGAGCTACGTTCTAAAAGATACGGGCCACACAAGATCATATGACATGGATGCAACATGCATGTAAAAGAAAATAAATACACAGGGTGAATATAAAAGAGAGGTCGTGGGGATTTGATCCCAAGACCTCCCGCGTGCATCACCACAAGCTGACGAGTGGGATACGACAAGATATAGCAAAACTATGGATTTTTAGCTAGAAGAATATAACAAGCGAACCTAAACAAAAGACATAACCATTATACAAGGGTTGCTGGTATTTGAACCCAGACCCCTTGGATTCAGGATGTAAATGGACAACTCACCGGGCGTTGCGGTACTTGCGCGCTCTGACCACTACTTCTTATATGGGACTATGTCATAGTCCAATTATTATTTTGTGGCGCATGTGATGTCCGCATAGTGCCGCGTATTTACAAAGCGACCTGATACAGGATGCATTCATGGTAGAAGCTGCTCCCGCAGCTTGGCCCGCTCGTCCCTGAAGCCGGCGTTGTCGCGCAGCAAGCGTTCGCAGTCCCTGATGACGCACACAAAACTCGACTAAAAAATGTACGCACACAAAACACAAGCACACGGCGGGAGAGCGCATACATCGAGATCACCAGCCGGCCTAGCTACTCCGACACCAGCGAGCTCGCGGCAGGCTTCGCCGGCGTGTACCCGATCGAGTGGCGCTTGGACGGGAACACGACGAAGACGACGCTGGCAAGGGCGCCGATCACGACGGGCAGCGCCATGACCACCTGCTTCTGCTGCTCCCTGAGCGCCGGGTAGAAGCACGCCACCGTGTTGGCGTCGGCTAGCAGCGCCACCCCCGCGAACACAACCACCGAGAAGAAGGCGTGCGCGAAGTCTGCCGGACGCAGCCTGTACTTGGAGAAGTCTCTCACCCCGGTTCTGTCGACGAAGCTGTCCGTGAAGGCCGAGAAGGCGCACGCTTCACGCGCCGGCGTTGGTCACGATCGGGTCGAGCACCTCGTACACGATCACCGTCGACGTCGGCAGTCCCTCATGCGCGACCACCGCGCCGACTCCCGGTTCGACACCATCCGCCGCCAGGCTGCAGTGCGCCTACCGGTACTCGTCCGACTTGGACGACCTGTTCCCGAACGAGAGGAGGGCCCCGCCGGCTTTGGGCTGTTCACTAATGCCACTTATTTTTAGGTGATATCCACAAACGTCGTGTATACTGTTTTACGTGGATGGCATACATGGGACTAGTGAAACCCATTGCCATTTACATCCTGACCTTGGATGGACACAGGCTACGCAAGCCAGCAGACTATCATTGCACTTGTGACAAAATTGAGACTCGGTTGCTAATTGAACGTACTAGGCAGCTGACCTGTTGGAAACGCACAAAAATATGTTGGATCAGCCGGGACTCGAACCAAGGATCTCCTTGTTCCAACAACCGGGTTGAGCAGTTGGGCTACAACGCAACTTTGAAAACGGGGGGCGTTGTGCTAGAAGAGGTACACCCTGTCGCAAATCTGAAGACGAAATAGAGCTTAGCCATGGTCGGGGATGCAGGTCTGGGGCGATGGTACGACTTGGCTGCAGGGCTGGCTGGCACGGGAGCGTCGGGAAGGGACGGAGGGAGCCTCAAGTCGCTGATCCCGACAGAGTTGGGGGTGGAGGCGCCTTGCAGAGGTCGATGCGGCGGGACTCCGAGCTCCATGGGCGGCCTGAGCATGGCTGTTCTTGCGGGAGAAGCAGAGAAGCGGCGCTGGAAGTTGCGGCGTCCTGGCCCACGAGCGATGAAGTTTGAGGGGGGGCCTGCCACGACAGCGAGCTGCACCTGGGGTGGTCTCGAGGGTCCGCGTCCATGGCGGAGCAGCCCTGCATATCAAACACACAGAGAGAGAAGTTGCATGAGAGGGAGAGCCGGGTAATAGAGGAGGGACGAGCTCGGGGCAAGAACCTGGTAGCGCCGGCGAGGCACACCGGCGCTGGCCATAGGTTGGAGGCACGGGACACCACCGGTGCAGTGCAGCGCAGCGCAGGCGGCAGCGAGGTCAACGACGGGGCTGGGCAGGTGGAGAAGAGGCTGAGGAGGAAGGGGCGCTGGGAGTTTGACCAGGAGCGGCGTTGGGCATCTCTGGCATCACAGAGGAGCTCGGGTACGCGCTGGAGCTCGGGCTCGCTCACAGCGGCTGGAAGGAGGAGGCGCTTCGGGTTGGCCCGATGGGGAAGACCAGGTGGGTGGCGGCGGCTGCGGGACAAGATCCCTAGGAGTTAGGGTTCGTCTCGAATTAGGTAGGGGTGGATTATTTATATAGTTAATAGGCTAGGTTTAGCCTCATCTAGTTCCTTTGATTTTTAATCGAAAGATCGGGAAAAACTAGGTTAGGTAGATCTTTTAACAAATCGATGATGGTTTAGAATATTACGGGGTTGATCCAAATCCAACGGTCACGACTGCCGGGTTCGAGTTCCGGGAGGTTTTTCGAACTAGGTTACGGGCAGGTCGGTGCACTGTGCACACAGGCTAGGCGGAGATGAGAGTGAAAACGGGCACCAGGCGACAGAGTTTTTTAAACCCAAAACGTCCAACGAAATGACCGACTATAGTGCCGCTATAGGTTTAACGTTTTGGTTATCAAACGAACTCCAATCGCGATGAAATTTGGAAGGATGTCTATCTACACTATAATATGACCGCACGTCAAGTTTCAAACTAATCCGAGAATATTTAGACACACTTTGAAAAAAATAACGGTGTTGCGGGCGCGTGCGAGTTTGGTTGGTCTCGAAACGGTCAACGACGAAAATGGAGAGAACGGGCAACTAATAACGGATGCAAGTTTTGAAAACAGATGGCAACGGACCGTCGTAGCAATGCGGATGATGCAAATGATGCAATGATGAGTGCGGCAAACATTCTAGGGATCCACTACATAGCGTCGCAGCACATGCGTTTTCCCGTGCTGCGGTTTTCTTCACGCACATGCAAACTAATACACATGCATGACATCAGCAAAGATTCCTCTAATGTTAAACTTTAAAAAAGTTTTATCTCTTAAACTATAAATTCAATTGACGATCCGTTTTCATCGTTAGCTTTCTCGCATTGAGATCTTCGAAACTAGATCCCATATTGATATGTTTCGACAATATTTTTTTTCGTCGATAGTTGCCAGAATACTATTATTTACTTGTCATATTATTTGTCACATAGTTCTCATATTAAATTAACTTGGTTATCAGGTTTATGAATGTCGATATACCCCACTAAAAAACTTGATTTATTGTGCTTGTGCTGGTTCATGGATTTACTTGCTTATTATTAGTGCTTTAATAACCACTTTTAGATTCACATAACACTGCAATACTTAAAAGGTATAAAATTATTGCCCCGGTAACTATGTATAATTTTTGTGACAACTGCACACCGTAAGATGACAACTATGATGACATAAATGTGGCAAATAGGAACGACGAAAAAAAATTCAACGAAACATGTCAACATGGGATCTTATTTTGAAGGTCTCGTCGAGACGAACCTAACGGTAAAGACGAATCTTCAATAAAATTATTAATCTATGAGATAAATTATTTTTTCAGCCCACATGCATGCATGCATGAGCCCATGCTGTTGTGGAGCAGTTTAAAAGCGACGGGTGTCTTTTTTAATGCTTGGACATGAATGCACGGGAAGGATTAGGTGCGGCGGTGCTAATTAGATTTTCCCAACATTCTAATCACACGACGGCAACGGAATAAAAGGGAATATTCTGGAGCGTCGGTCTCGGGCTGTTACAACTCTCGCACACTAACAAGAGATCTTGCCCTGAGATCTAAGAATCAAAAGGGGAAGAGGATTTGAAAGAAGAGGTAAAACTTAGTCACTTCTTTGACAGACGAGTGAAACCAACGATCCTTGAAAGTTGTAAAGAGATGAAGAATGATAAGATGGAAAGATCTTGACAAGATTCACAACAAGCCAACTAAATTGGTATGCAAGGAAAGAGCATGAAGGAAGACACAACACTCCGGTTAAATGGACAAGCAAGCAAGAACATGATCTTGATGAGTAGAGTCGATAGATTCAATAAGAGCAACACCACAACAACTCCGGAACAAGAGAATAGAAACTAGATCATTGGGAAGAAGGAACGGAGAAGAAAATGAAAACTACTACCACAATTGAATTTGGAAAGCATCCTTGCAAGAATAATAGAACGGAGTTGTAGGAAAACCAACAACGAAAAGAACAAGATTGTAGTGGACTTATGAAAAGCATCCCAAAATAATGAGGTGACAACCAACCACTAACAGAAACAAGGATTGATTAGATGCAACAAGAAAGGCAAAACCTCTTACACCAAGAGGATATATTGAGAACTTGGATCAATGATAATCACCATAATAGCCGCAATCCTTAGAAAAATTTAGGTGAAATCTAATTCGAGATAACTCAATGAATAAACCATGGGTTGAAAACTCATGATTGTAGAATTGGTGGGTTTAAATATCTCATTCTTGAAACAAATTCTCTTCGAGCCTCCTCCACTAACAAGAATGTTATAACACCATCTCAAAGGATAAAGGAGGAAGAATTGCTCTTTGGAATGCAAGAGAAAGAATACTTGAGGTTTCCAACAAGAATATTGAGAACACCTTTAGAATGAAGACATCTTGAGCCGCCTAACAGAAAACTTGAATGAGGCACAGGAATAATTGAGAGACGAACGAAGAGACAACAGTTGAGGAGAATTTGAGAATGAAAGCTGAAAGGTGAGAATGAAGAAATCTTGTGAAATGATGGCCTTTGGAGGATCGAGAATGAAAACAACACTAAAATGCACCGGATAGATATGAAAAGAATTAGACATTTCCAGAAAAAAACAAGAAGAGCTGGGAAGAACCTGGGAAAACTTCTGGGTTATGGGCCCACTCAAAAGAAATATCGTTGAAAATATTGCTAAGAAAGATTGATTGCACCGGTATAAATGAAAAACTTGATGAGATGAGAGCCTTGAAACAATTGAAAGGATTGAAAACAAGAACTTCTCAGATATCTTCAGCACCTCGGATAGAATAGAGATGGATGAAAAACAAGAAAGACTTGAGAAGAATTTTCAACAAGGGAAAAAATTTAAAGGATGAAAAGGATATGATGAACATGGATAGCTTGAATTGAATTCACCGGAGAAGAAAATAATAATGAAGAATGATGATCTCTAACTCCTTAGAAACTTGATGATGGAACACCGGATACCAGACAAAAGAGAAGATAGTGGAAAAACAAAGATAACTTGGGGCACATGAGACGAACTCCGGAAAGAAATGAGTGATTGATCTTGCAAATATATTGAAAAGGATAGAATTGACTTGAAGAGAAGCACACCGGGTGAAATGAATTGACATGACTACTCCCATTGAAATGAATTGATAAGACAACTTGAATGTTCAAAAGAATTTGCATTCCCATAAAAATATGACAACGCCACTAAGGAAAGATATGAAATCAGCACTTGACATCGAAGCAACTCGAATTACCATACACCAACAAAACAAAGGATCAGGCTTGCAAATTAGCCAGAACAAACATATGATAGAGATTCCGCTCAATATTTTCATGGATAGGATCACACGGGCTCGATCGTACATTGGATTGTCATATTGAAATGGCGCTCGAATATGCTCCCTAGGCGTAGCGAACTACAAGGCTTGTCGAAGCATATTGATGACATATATCAAGACTGTCCTGTGTAAAAACGACCGTGAACAAATGAATCCACTAGATGTCGAACCCCAACCTCACATCATGCATCTGTTGGAAGATTGTCCTATAGATAACTACTTGAATTCCCACGTAAGAACTCCCGAAATTTCTGGTCATGCAATCGGGTCCGTGGATATAAGGAGTAAAATTCATCACTCAACTCCTAACAATAACACTAACTTGTCCAGTGTATCAAATCCATCAACACATAATCAGGGATCTCAAAAATTCATGTACCTCAGATCCTCGAAAACACAATGGTACTAAGTATGGCAGTACATCTGAACTCTCTCCACCAGACTGGGTATGCCAGACTCCTCTCGACACTACTAGTATTGAAGCAATTTCGAACATCCTTCGTCCTGAGATACTAAGAAATATCAATGATAACGATGTGCTCAAGAATCCCCTGGAGCTAAACTCCCCGGAAGAAATCAAGTCAGCAGGAGGCACCAAGACAGAACTCCGACACATCGACATCATATAGATTCCAAAAATATTCGCGTGATCCTAATTTTTTTCTGAGTGAGAAGAGGAGTATAATTAAAATTATCACGTCAAGATTCTTCACTAGAGCATAGAAGAGGAGAAAAAACAATCCTACTCTCTGATATATAGCTACACTCAAAGTAGTTTTGCTAGGCTCGACTCGGCCAAGTTCAATCAATAAATGGGGCTCCTAGGTCGGTACTGCTCTGATACCAACTTGTAACGCCGAAGATGTGATCCTATCCTCATTTTGGCGTTAGGGCTTCGACAGGAATAGATGCTCATCTCATCGTTTTGCAAGAATGGATATCGTTACAAGTACATGTACTGAGAAGATGAGTATATGGAATTGGCTTTCACTTGCCACAAGCTACATAAGTTCACACGAGTTCAACAACATAATCAATCATCATGAAGAAGAGTAGGGTCCGACTACAGACTAAAAAAACGATAAAAGAACGACGTCCATCCTTGCTTTCCCAGGTTGCCGGACTGGAACCCATCCTAGATCGCTGATGAAGAAGAAGAAACTCCAATAGCACAATCATCGTACTCACATCTTAGTATCATTTACATGTATCTGCAACTAGTGTTGTAGTAAACTGTGAGCCACAGGGACCAAAGGTATCAAGAATAGCAAAGCTTAATGGGTGATGTATGGTTAAGTGGTGAGGCTGCAGTAAGCAACTAAGCATTTATTTGAGGTGGCTAACATATGAGTACAAGAATAAGAGAGGGATGACCTACGCATAACGAACGTGAATTAATGTTGATTAACTGAATGATCCAGAACACATACTTACATCAGACATAACCCCACTATGTCCTCAGTCGGAGAAAGGAACTCACGAGAGAGATAGTCACGGTTACGCACACAGTTGGCATATTTTAATTAAGCTTACTTCAAGTTATATAGAACCGGATGTTAAACAAAGTTTCCACGTTGCCACATAACCGCGGGCACGACTTTCCGAAAGATTTAACCCTACATGGGTGCTCCAACTAGTCCATCACAAATTACCACAAGCCGCATAGAAAGCCTCGATCACGAAACTCATGACCTCCTCGGATTCCTTAGTGGAAAATCTCAAATCTGAGATAACCCAAAGCCTCACCGGAATCCCGACGCACAACATATTTCATAAAAGGTCAAACTAATCCAGCAAGGCTGCCCCACGTGTCGAAGAACCCGATAGGAGCCGTGTATCTCGTTCTCAGGACACGACCGGATGAGCACTACGTATGGTGGCCGTATAGACATCCCCCAACTTGCCCCGGGTGGCGCCGCAAGTGCCTCTGTTTTGAACCAACACTCATGAGGAGCACTAGCTAGGTGGTTGATAAATTATCCATGGGGTGATCAAACCCTATGAATATTTTATTAGTTATTTAGGCAAATATAGTACCAAAGTTGGGCCCTGCCATACCAGTTTTAATATAAGACGAATTATCAAGGGGGTCCCCATAACAAACCCGATGGTGTTAGGAGCACAAAATTATGTAATATAACACCTGTAGCCGAAACT
This sequence comes from Hordeum vulgare subsp. vulgare, assembly GCF_904849725.1. Taxonomy (NCBI): domain Eukaryota; kingdom Viridiplantae; phylum Streptophyta; class Magnoliopsida; order Poales; family Poaceae; genus Hordeum; species Hordeum vulgare. The sequence continues at coordinate 334,875,127 of NC_058520.1, read as the reverse complement.
AAGGCGACAAAAGTGGAACTAGACACCAGGCTAGAAAGGCCGAGCCTTCCACCTTTTACCAAGTATATAGGTGCACTAAATTAAATAGCATTAATATGGTGATATAACAAGGAACCCATGTTTTTACATGGAAGCAACTACACCTGCAACTAGCAACGCTATCAAATGGTTAAGCAAGCGGTAACATAGCCAAAAGTGGTTTGCTAGGTTGTGGAAAGGTTACAGTTTTTCATGGCAATGTTGGGAGGCTGACATTTAACATGTGGTAGGAAACGACACATAATGAAAGAAACGAGACAACTAGCACGACATTGATAGTAATGGTATCTAGGGAAATGGTCATCTTGCCTAAGATCCCACTTGGAAGAAGATTGACTCCGTGAAGCAGACGAACCGACATTGTCGAATGAATCCTCACACTTCGAAGCGGTTCGGGACAGTATCAAGAGGAAACAAACCAGAACAAGAATCAAACACGATATTCACCACGGCACATGCACGATATGATGCACAACCTAATATGATGCATGTCATTTCAATTATGCAATGCATGGCATGGCAAATCAGAACAATCAAACATTACACATTAAGTGAAGCTCAATATGCAACGAGTTGCATATTGTGGAAACTCCACATTTCATTTATTTAGTTCACTCCAGTTTAGGTACACGGCAATATTAAATGTTGTTAGACATGGAAAGGGGTGAAGCACAAATAAACTACCTATCTAGGCATTTTAAATGAGGTCGGAAACATCATATAGAATCTCCGAACTGACCCCATGTGTTAACTTCAAAATCTGTCGAGATCTGTCCTAAACACATTTTATGTTTGTTAAACGGCAATATAAAGTGGAGCACGTGAAACTACACGTCAATCTAGCCAGTTTATATATATAGCTCATCTCCAATGGCGCTATGGTCTAAAAGATACGGGTCACACAAGATCATATGACATGGACGCAACATGCATGCAAGAGAAAATAAATACACAGGGTGAAAATAAAAGAGAAGCCATGGGGATTTGATCCCAAGACCTCCTGCGTGCATCACTACAATCTGACGAATGGGCTATGCCAAGATATAGCAAAACTATGGATTTTTAGCTAGAAGAATATACCGAGCGAACCTAAATAAAAGACATAACCACTATACAAAAGAAAAACAAGGGTTGTTGGGATTCGAACCCAGACCCCTTGGATGGACACAGGCTACGCAAGCCAATAGACTATCAATGCACTTGTGACAAAATTGAGACTCGGTTGCTAATTGAACGTACTAGGCAGCTGATCTGTTGGAAACGCAAAAAAATTAGAACCCAGGATCTCGTGGTTCCAGACCAATGGGCTAACCTGTTGGGCTACAAAGCAACTATGAAAAACCATGGGCGTTGGGCTAGAAGAGGTATACCCTATCACGAACCTAAAGATGAAGCAGAGCTTAGCCATGGTTGGGGATGCAGGTCTGGGGCGATGGCGTGACTTGGCAGCAGGTTTGGCTGGCACGGGAGCATGGGGAAGGGACGGAGGCAGCCTTAGGTCACGTGATCCCGACGGAGTTGGGGATGGAGGCGCCGTGCAGAGGTCGACGCGGTGGGACTCCAAGCTCCATGGGCGGCTTGATCCATGGACGTTCCTGTGGGAGAAGTAGAGAAGAGGCGCGGGAAATTGCGACGTCCTAGCCAACGAACGGCCAAGGTCGAGGGGGGCCCTCGCGCGACACCTAGCTGCACCTGGGGTGGTCTCGAGGGCTTGTTTCCATGGCAGGGCTGTCACACCCTGTTTTTGCTATCACTTGTCTTTATTGTAAAATTCTGAGCTTGTTAAAACTTTTTCAAAGCTAATGTTGTGAGTGCCATGCTTGGCATTGTATGCTTGTATGCTTAATCATGTGAGGTTTTAAAACCCTAAATACCTTTGGCATTATACTCATTTCCAAAAACCTTTGATAACCATAGTAAAACCACCTTGAGTTGCAATACATGTCTTTGATAGCAAGCAGTGCTACTACTCATATTTGGTAATCTGACTTTTTCCTATATTTATATTTAAAAACCACAAAAATAATTAATTTTGAGAGTATTTTCCTAATTAAATAACCTGTCCATTTCTATGGTCAGAATTGGTATTCCAACATGGAAAAATACGTTTCTGCTTTCGAAAAATCTGATTAAATTTAGAGATGATCAGAAGGACATATATTTTCCATACATAGGATTTTAAACCCCATTTTATATTATATTTATTGATTAAAACTATAAAAGCTATTTCTGTCTGTTTTGGCATTTTGATATATTTCCGAAGGAAATATTCTCAATAAATTCCTAGAAAATTCGAGTGTTATCCCTAAGCCTTGTTTGGTGTCCACATAAAGTTTCACCTTGATCAAAGGTGGATAAGGACCCCAAATAACCCAAAAACTTGTTTGTCCAGAATCAAGTTAGAGCAACTCTACATAGCAAAGTTTGTCCAATGAGGCTAAAACTTTGCAGGAGTGCCTAATACCTCAAATGAGGGTTCTACACCAAAAATGGGATTTGTGGGACTTAGTTTGCCCACACTCCCTTTGGAAGGAACATATCTGGTCATATTGGAGTGATTTCAAGTTTACAAAGCTAAACTTGTCCATTGGAGCTCAAATTTGGTGGAACTTCATGGTTTATCACCAAAACCAAACCTGTTAAGTCTCAGCACCAGTGGTGGGGTGCAACCCTCTGTGACCACTGTTGAACACCTTCTGACAGATAGGAAAAAGCCACCTTAGCCACAGCTAAACAAAACTCCTTTGCTTCAAACTCTTAGATTAAGCAGCTAGCACCTGTATCTAACCCCAGTCAACTGGCCCCTCACTCGTTCAATGTGGAAAGGCCAAAAACCGCAATTTAGACCTCAGTTCATGACTGACATCACCAGTATTTCTTGCCTCCTTTGACCAGCCGAAGCTCCCACTAAAACCAAATGGCTAGCCACACCCCCAGCAAGTGCCAGGACATGCTCAAAACATCCAAAGTGCCTCAGAGCGCACCAGCATGTCGTGGCATGCCAAAACTGCACTCTGGGCGCGCTACAGGGAGTCACCGAGGTGGGGGCTGATACGTCTCAAACGTATCTATAATTTTTGATGGTTTCATGTTGTTATCTTGTCAACTTTGGATGTTTTGTTTACCTTTTATATCTTTTTTGGGACTAACTTGTTAACTCAGTGCCAAGTGCCATTTCCTGTTTTTCTGTGTTTTTGACTCTTTTCAGATCTGATTTTGGAACGGACTCCAAACGGAATAAAATCCCCAAAATGATTTTTTCCAGAACGGAAGAATATCAGGAGGTTTGAGGGCCAAGAAAGTGGGCCCACAGGGAGCCCACAAGCCCTGTTGTCGCGGCCAGGGGGCAGGCCGCGACAACCAAGCTTGTGGCCTCCTTGGCGCTCCCCTGCCTTAGGTCTTTTGCCTATATATTCCCTAAAAATCAAGAAAAAATCAGGGTGTCCATGAAAACACTTTTCCGCCGCCGCAAGCTTCCGTTTCCACAAGATCTCATCTGGAGACCCTTCTCGGTGCCCTGCCGGAGGGGACTTTGGAGTTGGAGGGCTTCTTCATCAACATCATGCCCCTCCAATGACTCGTGAGTAGTTCACTTCAGACCTACGGGTCCGTAGTTAGTAGCTAGATGGCTTCTTCTCTCTCATGGATCTTCAATACAAAGTTCTCCATGATCTTCATGGAGATCTTCTTTGGCGGTGTGTTTGTCGAGATCCGATGAATTGTGGATTTGTGATGAGATTATCTATGATATATATATTTGAGTCTTTGCTGATTTCTAATATGCATGATTTGATATCCTTGTAAGTCTCTCCGAGTCTTGGGTTTTGTTTGGCCAACTAGATCTATGATTCTTGCAATGGCAGAAGTGCTTGGTTTTGGGTTCTTACCGTGTGGTGACCTTTCCCAGTGACATTAGTGGCAGCAAGGCACACATCGTGTAGTTGCCATCAAGGGTAACAAGATGGGCTTTGTCGTAGATATGAAATTGTCCATCTACATCATGTCATCTTGCTTAAGGCGTTACTCTGTTCTTTTGGACTTAATACACTAGATGCATGCTGGATAGCGGTTGACGTGTCGAGTAATAGTAGTAGATGCAGAAAGTATCGGTCTACTTGTTTTGGACGTGATGCATATAGATATAATCATTGCCATAGATGACGTCACGACTTTGCGCAGTTCTATCAATTGCTCGACAGTAATTTGTTCACCCACCGTCTACTTGCTTTCATGAGAGAAGCCACTAGTGAACACTACGACCCTCGGGTCTATTCACACCTATCGTTTACATCTCCGCTTTTACTTTGCTTTGTTACTTTGTTGCTTTCAGTTCTCACTTGGCAAACAATCTATAAGGGATTGACAACCTCTTCATAGCGTTGGGTGCAGGTTTTTTGTGTTTGTGCAGGTACTTGTGATACTCCTTCACTGGATCGATACCTTGGTTCTCAAAACTGAGGGAAATACTTACCACCGCTGCGCTACATCACCCTTTCCGCTTCGAGGGAACACCAACGCAAGGCTCCAAGGCCACGGGGAAATCCTTTGCATATTTTCCTAGGAAGTCCCTAAAGGCGTAGCCGTAGGAGAAGGATTCCTGGTGCCGTTGCTAAGGAGAATCAAGACAAAAACAGTCTTCCGTCAGCACGTGTTTCTGGCACCGTTGGAAGGTCTTTTGTTGCATCTACAGAAGTATTTCTGGCGCCGTTGCCGGGGAAGGAGAGATCAAGATCTATCCAAGTAGGTCTCACAAACTCATCTCTTGCATTTACTTTTTTGCCAGTTGCCTCTCGTTTTCCTCTCCCCCACTTCACATTTGCCGTTTTCATTTGCCTTTCTCCTTTTCCTTTTTCTTTTGCCTTTTTGCCGTTTTCCTTTGCCGGTTTTCTTGCTTGCTTGTGTGCTTCTTTGTTTGTTGAAGTCATCATGGCTGAAAACACTAAACTTTGTGACTTCTCGAGCACTAATAATAATGATTTTATTAGTACTCCGATTGCTCCCGCCACTAGTGCGGAATCGTATGAAATCAACGCAGCTTTGCTGAATCTTGTTATGAAAGAGAAATTCTCTGGCCTTCCTAGTGAAGATGCCGCATCCCATCTCAATACCTTCATTGAGCTTTGCGATATGCAGAAGAAAAGGGATGTGGATAATGACGTCATTAAGTTGAAGCTTTGTTCCTTTCTCGTTGCGAGATTGCGCAAAAACTTGGTTTTCTTCTTTGCCCAAAAATAGTATCGATTCTTGGGATAGGTGCAAAGATGCTTACATATCCAAGTATTTTCCGCCGGCTAAGATCATCTCCTTACGGAACGATATCATGAATTTCAAGCAACTTGATCATGAACACGTTGCACAATCTTGGGAGAGGATGAAGCTTATGATTAGAAACTGTCCCGCTCATGGCTTGAGTTTGTGGATGATTATACAAATCTTTTACGCTGCTTTGAATTTTGCCTCTCGCAATATCTTGGACTCCGCCTCAGGTGGAACGTTCATGGAAATCACGTTAGGAGACGCTACAAAACTCCTAGAAAATATCATGACCAACTACTCTCAGTGGCATACTGAAAGGTCACCTGCTAGCAAAAAGGTACACGCTATAGAAGAAATTAACTCGCTTAGTGCTAAGATGGATGAGTTGATGAATTTGGTTGCTAGTAGAAACGCTCCTTTAGATCCTAATGACATGCCACTATCTTCCTTGATTGAGAGTAGCAACGCTAGTTTGGACGTTAATTTTGTTGGTAGGAACAATTTTGGCAACAACAATGCTTTTAGAGGACACTATGTTCCTAGGCCTTTTCCTAGTAACTCCTTTAACAATTATGGAAATTCCTACAACAACACTTATGGAAATCACAACAAATTACCCTCTCATTTAGAGAGTAATATCAAAGAGTTCATCAACTCTCAAAAGATTTTCAACGCGTCAATAGAGGAAAAACTACTCAAAATTGATGATTTGGCTAAGAGCGTTGATAGGATGTCTTGTGATATTGATGCTTTGAAAGTTAGATGTGCTCCTCCCAAGGTCAACTTGGATGAAACTTTGAAAGTTATGCGTGTCTCCATGAATGAGAGCAAAGAAAGAACCGCCCAAATTTGTGCTAGGCATGAATGGTTTAAAAGGGTGCGTTCTAGTGATGCAAATCACGAAGATCTTAAAGTGCTTGGTGTGTCTCCTCTTGAATCTTTGTCTTCGCGTGTCAAACCTATTGATGAAGGGGCTGGATATGAATCCACTTTGGTTGAAAAACGCCCCAATGATTCAGAGTCCACCTATCTTGATGATAAAGGTGTGGAGAGTGGAGTAGAAGAAATCAAAATTTTGGGTAGTAATGAAACTCCCACTTTGGATTTCAAGGAATTCAATTATGATAGTTGTTCCTTGTTTGAATGCATTTCTTTGATGCCATCCATTGCAAACTCTCCACATGCTTATAGCCAAAGCAAGGCCTTTACCGCGCATATCGTAGATGCTATGATGAAATCTCTTCAAGAGAAGCTCGAACTAGAAGTCTCTATACCTAGAAAACATCATGATGAGTGGGAACCTACTATCAAAATAAAGATCAAAAACTATGAGTGCAATGCTTTGTGTGATTTGGGTGCTAGTGTTTCCGCGATTCCAAAATCTTTATGTGATATTCTTGGTTTTCATGAGATTGAAGAGTGTTCTCTTAATTTGCATCTTGCGGATTCTACTATCAAGAAACCCATGGGAAGGATCGATGATGTTCTTATTGTTGCAAATAAGAACTATGTACCCGTGGATTTCATTGTACTTGACATAGAGTGCAATCCTTCATGTCCCATTATTCTTGGTAGACCTTTCCTAAGGACTATTGGTGCTATCATCGATATGAAGGAAGGGAATATTAGATTTCAATTTCCTATAAAGAAGGGCATGGAGCACTTTCCAAGAAAGAAAATAAGATTGCCTTATGAATCTATGATGAGGGCTACTTATGGTTTGAGCACCAAACATGACTATACGTGATTCCATCACCTTTTGCCTAGCTAAGGGCGTTAAACAATAGCGCTTGTTGGGAGGCAACCCAACGAATCTATCCTTTTTTATGTTTTGTGTTTTCCACACTTTCATAATTCTGTTATGATTGTGTTTTTTGTGTTTCTTTTTGCGTTTGTGCCAAGCAAAACCGTTATGATTAGTCTTGGGGATGATCGTTTGGTCATGCTGGAAAAGACAGAAACTTTCTGCTCACGAAAAGAATTTTCATTTTTTTCTGTAAGAGCTTTTGAGTTGATTCTTTTTGCTGCTGATTGCCACGAAAATTCTTCAGATTGTCGTAATTTGTCAGAATTTGTGAAGTACCAGAAGTATACGAAGTATACAGATTGCTACAGACTGGTCTGCTGTTAACAGATTCTATTTTTGTTGTGTTGGTTGCTTATTTTGATGAAACTATGGATAGTATCGGGGGGTATTAGCCATGGAAGATTGAAAATACAGTAACCCAACATCAGCATAAGTAGAATTCAAGTTTTCTACAGTAACTAAGGAAGTGGTGGTTTGCTTTCTTATACTAATGTTATCACGAGTTTCTGTTTAAGTTTCGTGTTGTGAAGTTTTCAAGTTTTGGGTGAAGTTCTTATGGACAAAAAGATAAAGAGTGGCAAGAGCTCAATCTTGGGGATGCCCAAGGCACCCCAAGAGATTCAAGGATGCCGTAAAAGCCTAAGCTTGGGGATGCCCCGGGAAGACATCCCCTCTTTCGTCTTCAATCCATCGGTAACGTTACTTGGGGCTATATTTTTATTCACCACATGTTATGTGTTTTGCTTGGAGCGTCTTGTATCGTAGGAGTCTTTTATTTATGTTGTGTCACAATCATCCTTGCTGCATACCTATAGAGAGAGACATGCACTCACCGTGATTTTGTCGAGCTTCACTTATATCCTTTGGTAGACAATTCAGCTCACATATGCTTCACTTATATCTTTTGAGCTAGAAGATTTTGCTATATGTGATTCACTTATATCTTTTAGAGCACGGCGGTGCGTGGCTTGGTAGTTGATATATGCTATGAAAGTAGTCTCAAAAGGGGTAGTTATCCAAAGGGATACGAAAACTTCCACCTTCATGTGCATTGAATAGTTAGAGAAGTTCGATTCAGCTCAATTAGTTTTGAATTGTGGTTTTGGTAATATTGAAGTTATATTAGTCACGTGTTGTGGATCTAGAAATACTTGTGTTGAATTTAGTGATTCCGGTAGCATGCACGTATGGTGAAACGCTATGTGATGAAGTCTGAGCATGATTAGTCTATTGATTGTCATCCTTAGTGTGGCGGTCGGGATCGCGCGATGGTTTATACCTACCAACCCTTCCCCTAGGAGTATGCATTGAATGCTTTGTTTCGATTACTAATAAAACTTTTGCAACAAGTATATGAGTTCTTCATGACTAATGTTGAGTCCATGGTTTAGATGCACTTTCACCTTCCACCATCACTATCTTCTTAGTGCCGTGCAACTTTTGCCGGTGCACAAAACCCACCATTAGCCTCCCTCAAAACAGCCACCATACCTACCTACTATGGCTTTTTCAAAGTCATTTCGAGATATATTGCCATGCAACTACCACCTTGACATGTGCCACCACGTCTACATTGCCATGGCATGATCCTAATTAGCTAGCATGATGTTTCCATTCATGTCTGTGCCATGCTAGATCATTGTCACGGTACACTACCGAAGACATTCCATATAGAGTCATCATTGCTCTAAGTTTTGAGTTGTAAGTGTGATGATCATCATTGATGGAGCATTGTCCCATGTGAGGAAATAAAAGAGGCCAAAGATGCCGACCAAAATAAAAAAAAATATAAAAAAGAGGCCAAAGAGCCCATCCAAAAAAAATGAGAGAAAAAGAGAGAAGGGACAATGCTACCACCTTTCCACACTTGTGCATATTAAGCACCATGATCTTCATGATTGAGAGTCTCTCGTTTTGTCACCATCATATAGCTAGTGGGAAATTTTCATTATATAACTTGGCTTGTATATTCCAATGATAGGCTTCCTCAAAATTGCCTTAGGTCTTCGTGAGCAAGCAAGTTGGATGCACACCCACTAGTTTTCTTTAAGAACTTTCACATACTCATAGCTCTAGTGCATCATTTTTATGGCAATCCCTACTCATTCACATTGATATCTATTGATGAGCATCTCCACAGCTCATTGATATGCCTAGTTAATGTGACCATCTTCTCCTTGTTTGTCTTGCAACCTCCACCACACTCCACACCACTTATAGTGCTAAAACCATGGCTCACGCTCATGTATTGCGTGAGAGTTGAAAATGTTTGAGAAAGTAAAGGTGTGAAACAATTACTTGGCCAATACCGGGGTTGTGCATGATTTAAATTCGTTGTGCAATGATGATAGAGCATAGCCAGACTATATGATTTTGTAGGGATAACTTTCTTTTGGCCTTGTTATTTTGAAAGTTCATGATTACTTTGCTAGTTTGCTTGAATTATTATTGTTTCCACGTCAATAGCAAACTATTGTTTTGAATCTAATGGATCTGAACATTCACGTCACATAAGAGGAGTTACAAAGGACATCTATGCTAGGTAGCATGAAAGCATCAAAAATTCATTCTTTATCACTTCCCTACTCGAGGACGAGCAGGAGTTAAGCTTGGGGATGCTTGGTAGGTCTCAAACGTATCTATAGTTTTTGATTGGTTCATGCTGTTATCTTGTCAACTTTGGATGTTTTGTTTACCTTTTCTATCTTTTTTGGGACTAACTCAGTGCCAAGTGCCAGTTCCTGTTTTGTGTGTGTTTTTGACTCTTTTCAGATCTGATTTTGGAATGGAGTCCAAATGGAATAAAATTCCCAAAATGATTTTTTCCAGAACGGAAGAAGATCAGGAGGGTTGAGGGCCAAGCAAGTGGGCCCACAGGGAGCCCACAAGCCCTGTTGCCGCGGCCAGGGGGAGGCTGCGGCAACCAATCTTGTGTCCTCCCTCGCGCTCCCCTGCTCTAGGTCTTTGGCCTATATATTCCCTAAAAATCCAGAAAAAATGAGGGCGTCCACGAAAACACTTTTCCGCTGCAGCAAGCTTCCGTTTCCGCGAGATCTCATGTGGAGACCCTTCCCGGTGCCCTGCCGGGGGGACTTTGGAGTCGGAGGGCTTCTTCATCAACATCATCACCCCTCCAATGGCTGGTGAGTAGTTCACTTCAGACCTACGGGTTCGTAGTTAGTAGCTAGATGGTTTCTTCTCTCTCTTGGATCTTCAATACAAAGTTATCCATGATCTTCATGGAGATCTATCCGATGTAATCTTCTTTGGCGGTGTGTTTGTCGAGATCCGATGAATTGTGGATTTGTGATCAGATTATCTATGATATATATATTTGAGTCTTTGCTGATTTCTAATATGCATGATTTGATATCCTTGTAGGTCTCTCCGAGTCTTGGGTTTTGTTTGGCCAACTAGATCTATGATTCTTGCAATGGGAGAAGTGCTTGGTTTTGGGTTCTTACCGTGTGGTGACCTTTCCCAGTGACAGTAGGGGCAGCAAGGCACACATCGTGTAGTTGCCATCAAGGGTAACAAGATGGGATTTGTCGTAGATATGAGATTGTCCATCTACATCATGTCATCTTGCTTAAGGCGTTACTCTGTTCTTTTGGACTTAATACACTAGATGCATGCTGGATAGCAGTCGACGTGTGGAGTAATAGTAGTAGATGCAGAAAGTATCGGTCTACTTGTTTTGGACGAGATGCCTATAGATATAATCATTGCCATAGATGACGTCACGACTTTGCGCGGTTCTATCAATTGCTCGACAGTAATTTGTTCACCCACCGTCTACTTGCTTTCATGAGAGAAGCCACTAGTGAACACTACGGCCCCCGGATCTATTCACACCTATCGTTTACATCTCCGCTTTTACTTTGCTTTGTTACTTTGTTGCTTTCAGTTCTCACTTGGCAAACAATCTATAAGGGATTGACAACCCCTTCATAGCATTGGATGCAGGTTCTTTGTGTTTGTGCAGGTACTTGTGATACTCCTTCACTAGATCAATACCTTGGTTCTCAAAACTGAGGGAAATACTTACCACCGCTGCGCTACATCACCCTTTCCGTTTCGAGGGAACACCAACGCAAGGCTCCAAGGCCACGGGGAAATCCTTTGCATATTTGCCTAGGAAGTCCCTAAAGGCGTAGACGTAGCAGAAAGATTCTTGGTGCCGTTGCTGAGGAGAATCAAGACAAAAACAGTCTTCCGTCAGCACGTGTTTCTGGCACCGTTGGAAGGTCTTTTGTTGCATCAGCAGGGGCGACGCCCTCGGCCAGTTCGAGCGTCACCCGAGATGTCCAACCTCCTCCCCGACAGCCCCTCTGCGTCAGGCAAGCCTTAGGGCCCCTCCTCTCTCGCGCTAGAGCTCACGCGACGCGTGCCCGCGCGCTCCAGATTCGGCCAAGCTTGCGCGGCCACGAATGCACGACTCTCCTCTCTCTCTCTGTGAAGCAGACAGTTCAGGCAGTCCAATACCACGTCCTGAGACCATGGTTTCAACCCCAACGTCTCTCTGCACCCCCATGCGCGCCACGGTGAGTCACCGGCGCTCCCGAGTCTCCTCACCATCGCGGGCCTATAAGTAGCCCTCCCCCTCGCTCCAGCACCCCTCAGATAGCTTCGCCGCATCCACTAGCACCTCCCTAGCCACCCCAGCAACCCAGTAGAGCCCCGGTGCTCGAGATCGACCGAGGCCCCTCCGCCTGGGAGCTCCGGTCGATCTCCGGCTACATGATGGCTCCTGCGCCCCTCGACCCACCAAACTGACCCCCTTGACCCTAGGAAGCTTTCCCCTAACTTGCCCGAGCTTTTCCGTGTCTCTAGCCACCCCCTCGACCACTTCCCGAAACCCCTCCACCACGGCCGCCTCGTCGCCGACGAACCCCGGCCTCCCCGTCGTTGTTTCGACCACCAGCAGGTAGGCGACGATCAGGCGAACCCATTCCCGTGTTCATTGGAGCTTGAGCACGTCGGCAACCTCGTCGGCGTCCTCCTCCTCCTCTCTGGCTGGAGGTAGGAGACGACCCCGACAGGTGTGCCCCACCTGTCGGTTGCCCAGCCACCTCCCCCGCATTGGCCTTGGCCACTGACCGCAGGGCCCCGTGCGTCAGGTTCAAACCTGACGGCGCGCGCGCCTGGGCAGGCCCTCGGCTGGCCATGGGACAGCCCAGCTCTGGGCCGAGCTAGGCCACGAGCTGGCCTGTTTTTCTTTTTATTTTTAAATCTGGATTTCTAAGATTTTTATAAAAACATTTAACGAGTGTAAAAATATAATTCTTTCATGATATTCTTCTAAAAATGTGTAGTATTTAATGATATGCTTAGATGAATTTTTCCAGCAACTAATCTATTTTACAATATTAAAAAGGGCTAAAACGGAATAGTTTTGCTTTTGCTTGGTTGTTTTAAAAAATATTCCTTCAGGGAAAATTAAGGCAAGTATTTTTAAAATGATATCTTAGATTTATCAGTAATAGGGAACATTTTTAAAATGACTTTGTGGACTGTTTCTGTGTGAGCTATTCCTTATTATTGTTTTATCGACGATAGAAAACCCGTGTGACGAGGGAATCAGAGCAGAAGACCTCGAAGACCCCGGATACTTAGCTGACCAAGGCAAGCAGCCCTTTGACCATGTGTGAGCCTATGCTACTTTGCATGTTATAATAGCAAGCATTCCCGTTGCATATGATCATAAGTGTCGGTACTCATTTGATATGATGTTACCGAAGGCTCCCTCGGAGCATATGCATTGAGCTTGACTCTACCCTTAGGGTCATGAAAACACCGTGTTGACAAGTAAAGATAGAAGTAGTGTTATCCATGAGCATGTTGTTGACATAAATCAAGAGTTTATGAAAACCCCGTCGGGTGCCACTAATGCCCGAGGGTGATGATGAGTTAGGTGGTCACTTTTGGTGAAGTGATGCACCCGGTATTTGTGCGAGTAAGGTTTCGGAAACGGGATTAGATTTATGATGTGTCGACCGTCCCAACCTTACCAGTACGACCACGTTACCCCTTATAGGAAGGGGCTATGTTAATTACTCTGGTAGGTGCTAGCAAAGAGCCACATTACTAGTGGCGGGAGTGACGTGTGGTCACTCTCGTGATGGGGTCGTGCCGGGTAGGACGACTATGCCATTTTTATGAGTTCCAGTCACACCGTTGGTCCCCACATGGTTGGTACTGTCCAGAGTTGGTGCTCGTAAGACGTACAACATGTGGGCTGGGTACCAATTGAGTGGACCTCTTTGTCTAGTATCGTCAGGGGAAAGACATTGATCGGGTACTTACCTCGGGTATGTGATATACCACGAGTCGTGGATGACACGGAAGTTTCCCGGATCTTGTGGGTCCAGCGTACTATCTCTGCAGAGTGTAAACTATTCCAATAGCCGTGTCCACGGTCAAGGACAGTTGGGTAATCCTGCTTAAACTACGTCCTGATATTTCCGCATAAACCAAGTGTGCGTAAGTGTGAGTGTGTGTGTGGTGATGAGAAAGTGTTGCTATGATAGCAATGATGTGACCAAGTTCGGAGACTTGGCATATAGGGTGAACCCGGATGGTTCAGCCCTCAACAGATATGTTGATATCTTTAACCTGTTCTTCAAGAGTAATTCTTTAAATTGATGCATCTACATGATCATTCCACCCCGATGAGTTATACTAGAAATGCATGATATTGTTATCCTTCACTTTCATTGTTCATATCATAGGCTGTTTGCGAGTACATTCAAAGTACTCATTGGCTTGCCACTGGTTATGTTATTGACTAGACATGGAAGGACCAGAGTTTGGAGATGAGTACGTCTTCGGCGACACCCCTGCGAACTAGGACGCTTCCAAGTCAGAATGCCCGTCGGTGTAGGCTTGATGGCATGGGCACCCGCTTAGCCCCTTTGTTTTCCACTATTAGTGTACCCGTGTGATTTGGCCTTAGGCCCTGTCTTGTGAACTTGACCCTTCGGTCACGTGTTGTAATAATCGGTACTCGGATGTAAGGCTCTTTATTCAGTATCTGTGTTCGGTGAGCATTGATCTCTGGGATCACTGAGCACGACGATTCTCGACTAGTAAGTCGGCGTCCCCACAAGGGCTCGCTGGCACGGGAGCGTCAGGAAGGGGCGGAGGGAGCCTCAGGTCGCTGGATCCTGACAGAATTGGGGTTGGAGGCGCCTTGCAGAGGTCGATGCGGCGGGACTCCGAGCTCAATGGGCGGCCTGATCCATGGTCGTCCTTGCAGGAGAAGCAGAGAAGCGGCGCTAGAACTTGCGACGTCCTGGCTCACGAGCGATGAAGATTGTGGGGGGGCCGTGGCACGACAACGAGCTGCACCTGGGGTGGTCTTGAGGGTCTGCGTCCATGGCGGAGTAGCCCTGCACATCAAACACACACAGAGAGAGAAGTTGCATGAGAGGGAGAGCAGGGGAAAAGAGGAGGGAGAAGGAGGGACGAGCTCGGGGCATGAACCTGGTAGCCCCGAGGAGGTACCCCGGCACTGTCCAGAGGTTGGAGGCGTGGGGCACCGGCAACGGGGCACAACACATGCGGTGGCGAGGTCAACGAAGGGGCTGGGCAGTTGGAGAAGAGGCTGAGGAGGAAGGGGCGTTGAAGGTTTGACAAGGAGTGGCTTTGTGCATCTCTGGTAGCATAGAGGAGCTCGAGTACGCGCTAGAGCTTGGGCTGGCTCGCGGTGGGTGGAAGGAGGAGGCGCTGCGGGTTGGACCGATGGGGAAAACGAGGTGGGTGGCGGCGGCTGCGGGATAAGATCCCTAGGAGTTAGGGTTTGTCCCTAATTAGATGGAGGTGGACTATTTATTTAGTTAGTGGGATAGGTTTAGGCTCATCTCGTTCCTTTAATTTTTAATCGGAAGGGCGGGAAAAACTAGGTTAGGGAGACCTTTTAACAAAATGATAATGGTTTAGGGTATTACGTGGTAGATTCGGACCCAACGGTCATGACTGCCGGGTTCCGGTTTCGGGAGGTTTTCTGGACTAGGTTGTGGGCACATCGGTGCACTGTGCAGAGAGGCTAGGTGGAGATGAGAGGGAAAACGGATACCCGACGACAGAGTTTTTGAAACAGAAAACGTTCGACAAAATTACCAGCTATAGTGCCGCTATAGGTTTAACGTTTCGGGTATCAAATGAACTCCGATCGCGATGAAATTTGGCAGGCTCTCTATCTGCACTATAATATGACCGCACGCCATGTTTCAGCCCAATCCGAGGATATCGTATACACACTTTTAAAACACAAGATGTAACGATGCCGCAGACGCGTGCGAGTGTTGGTCTCGAAACAGTCAATGACGAAAACGGAGAGAACCGACAACTAATAACAGATGCAAGTTTTGAAAACATACGACAACGAAGTGTTGATGCAATGCGTATGATGCGATGAGGAGTGCGCCAAACATTCTAATCACACGGCGGCGACGGAATAAGATTTGAATTTGTGGAGCGTCGGTCTCGGGCTGTTACAGGGTGGGAAGTAGTTAGGATGCTATGTAGATAGTAAATAAATGGGATGGGAATATGCATGGTGTCGGAAAAGAAATAATTTCAAAGAATTTTTGAAAACCCCGTCCTGTGCCACTAATGCCCAAGGGAAATAGTGTTGAGCTAGGTAACCACTTCAGAAAAAGTGATGTACCGAGACAAGTGAGTGTGTTGTTTCCGAAAACGGATGTCTTTAAGTTGCGATTGTTACTCCAACCTTACATGTACGACCACGATACCCCATATGGGACGGGGCTTTGTTGATTAGTGTGGTCGGTACTAGTGGAGAGCCTGGATTACTAGTGGCGGGAGTGATGTGGTCACTCTCGATACGGGGTTGTTCCAGGAAAAGAGACCATGCGTTGTTTTTACAAACACCGGGAACACCGTTGGTCCATGCATGGGTGTTACTTGTAACTTACATCAAGCGGGATGTGTGCCAACGAGTGGACTTCTTGTTAGTATCATCATGGGAAAGGCAATGTTCGGCTACTTACCGTGAGTCATGGCTAGACATGGAATGTCGGTGCACGTGTGCACACGGTCACCTATGGGACCTTAGAGCCCCTTGTGTTTCGGCAGTGAGGTCGTATCGCATAAAGAGTAGAGACTACGAAACAACACGATGATGAGACTCGTTGGTTTTTTACCCAGGTTCGGGACGCTGTGAAGTGTAAAACCCTACTTCTGCTTTGGTGGATTGATTGGGGAAGACGAAGTTTGCATGGATCTATCCCCCGGCAAGGGTTGCCGGAGAGAGCTAGCACGGGCGTACACTTACACTTGGCTCTAACCCCTTGGGGACCTAACCTACAAAGTGTGGAATCTCTATGTGCTTGAATACCCAAAGATCTGAAACCTTTGCTAGATTGCCTTGGGCCTCCTTTTATATCTCAAGGGGCGTCCACAGTGACAACTGACGTGATAAGATAGCTAACAGGGCTATCATACATAACTCTGGCACTTAAGACAGAGCGCCATAAATGCGGCCTTAGGTGGCGAGCGGGGGTGCGTTCCCGGCAGGCCTCTACCACCTATGAGTTGGCCATGGTTGAGATCTGGACACGCCACCAGACAGGTGTCAACAGCCGACCTTTCTTCCGGCGCGGCACCATGTAGCTAGTGAGAGCCACCTAGCTGTGTGGGGGCTCGACACCTCATCGACAAGTGGCTGGTCTAGCGATCAGGTGGATCTAAGGCAGGTTGCCTCACACCTGCCAAGGGTGCCTTACCGGGTCTTGGTGAGGATGATTGTGTCTTCGCCCCCAGCAGATGCCCGGGGTTCTTGGCACGTCTTTGGCTGTTGGAGTTGGTAGTTGTTCTTGAGAGGTGATGCTCTCAACGCCTGTGCACAAGTCACAGACACTAGGTACCCCCTTATTAGTGCACTGACAAAAGCCCTCGGGCCTGGCCCATACGCGCTCGCCTAGCACTGTTGGTCACAACGTTCGTGTACAGGTGTGGAGTTCGCAAAGAGGTAACCGTCATCCCACTATTCCACGTTGTCCCACCACCGTAGGCTGTTTCCGCCACGCGCGCCGCATGCATTGCGCGAATATCACGGAGGGTGCGCGTGGCTTAAAGGCCTCGTCATGGAAGAAGCCGCAACATCGTGGATTGGATTGATGGGGCGGTTACCTGTTCGCCCATGATGGTGGGTGACGGCATAGGTGGAGATGGTCAACAACCCTTGGAGCGTAGGAGAGCTAGCCCCCGCGCCCTCCCTATAAAAGCAGGAGGGGTGCGACAAATGATGCTCATCTATCTTTCTCCTCCTCTCCAACCTAGGGTTGCTTGGTTTGATCTTCTCTTATGGCTCTTCAGGGTGGCTTTGGTTTTTTGCCATGGTTGGGAAACTTGGGCCTCCCCGATCCTCCATGGGGGCCACAAGAGCTTCCCATTCGAATCATACAACCGCTTCATTCGTAGTGTCGCGGTTGACGAATCGCAGGAAGTGTGGCTTCATGTCTGCGATGGCCCGGTGGTGAAGGAAGCGGCGGTTCTCTGGCTATCTTGGTGGGGTCTCCCACCCATGGCGCCATGTTTAGCGTCCATGGGTGGGAGATTTTCTCGTGCGAGTTCTTCTTGAAGGTAGGGTCGATTCCTCGCCTTTGGCCACTAGGGACAACCATGCTCTCTGTGAAGGATCCATAGAGCATGGCGTCTCCTTTGGCCATGGAGGGGGACCCAACAGTGGTGGAGGCATCCACGTGGGTGATGGAGATGATGGAGGCCATCATGGCGGCGACCTCTGTTGCTCGGAGGTGGGGGAGATGACTCCAACCAGTCGTGTTCGTCGGCAGCACCATCATCAACTGCTGGCCCCGGCAGCGCCATCATTTGCACCTGCCCACTTCTCCCCTGCCGGCTTCGTACGCCCCTCCGCGTGTAGGGGCTTCTTGGTCCTGGCGGCAAGGCGTCCCTTCGGTCTTGGAGGGGAGGCGTCAAATCTCAGCTTGGCGTGCCTCTCGTCCTCCTTCCCTCTATCATCCAATATCTAAAGAAAGAGGGGTAAGGAAGGCGTTGCGGGGTGCTCATCTTTTTATAAAGCAAAAGGTTATAGGCCTTTGCTAAATTTTTACTAGTGGAATTGTAATCTACTTTATCCATTTTGTACTGAAGAAATAAATAAAATGATCGTCGTTCATTTTCCTTGAGTGTTATCCCTACATCCTTCTATCCGCATTGTGTTGCATGTTTCCGTTGCATGGGGTTCCTTGCCGGGTTGGCGCAAGGCGCAAGTGTCGAAGGGGGAGCGAGCCCCCTGGCGACAAATGATCATTGTCCCCCGGCAAGGCCCCTTGATGGTATCGGCGCGGTCCTCTCCCTCCTCTCAGGCTAATGAGTGACTAGAGGCAAAAATACGGCCTATCCCAACAACGGTCTCTATCATGCAGAGAGTTCCATCACACACAACCAAAAAAGGAGCGGCACGGGTTTCCTTAAAGGAAAGAACGAAACCATACTTAAGATAAAGTAGTTCAAATTTATCTCCTTGGGGGAAGCCCCCTTGAAGGTGCGATGGTTCTTTGTCCTCGTCTTTACGCTGTCTCCCATTCACCTAGAGGCAAAACATACAGAGCAAAGGAGAGGCTTTGTCGTCTTGAAAAGAGGGAAGACCCGGTAACAAGGACCACAAGTCCATCAAGATCTCTTAATAACTGGTAAACTAGGGCATTAGTGACATCATAACACAAGTAGATGCGTAATGCAAGATGCATATGCAAATGACGACATGGTGTAATGCCTAGTTTTATTTATGCACATGGTTTGCGCCTGGCTTTGTACAAAGGTTACATGCAACTTCAACAAGGCTTGTACAAAAGGTGGTTTCCAGGGACTGGGCCCGGCAACCGGGCCTTATGGATAGAACTTATGAAGATGCTCAATATTCCATGACTTTAGCACCTTGATGCCATCTTTAGTCTCTAGACGGACTGCGCCAGGCCTGGTGACTCGTACTACCTCGTAAGGGCCTTCCCACTTTGGTATCAACTTGTTGGAACCCTTGGCTTACTGAGCACGCCTAAGGACAAGGTCAGGGTGTGGACCCTGCGGCTATGGTAGTGGCGTAGGGCCTGCTCGTAGTGTGCATCACACGTAGCAGCTCGGAGACAATCTTCTCGAGGAGCGTGGCGTCGTCATGCCGCAGCTACGGTTGCTCCACTTCATCATAGGCAAGCACTCAAGGTGACCCATATATGAGTTCCGTGGGGATAACTCCTTCTGCCCCATATACTAGGGAGAAAGGTGTGTGTCCGGTAGCTTGATTTGATGTCGTTATGAGGGACTAAAGAACCACCAGTAGCTCATCAATCCAGCGCTTGCCGCATCTTTGCAGTCTTGCAGAAGTTCTTGTTCTAAGCCCTCGCAACACTTTAGCATTCATCCTCTCGACTTGCCCATTGCTCCTTGGGTGTGCAACAGAGGTGAAGGAGACCTTGCTTCCAAGGCTTTGGACGTACTGCATGAATGTGTGGCTCGTGAATTGGGTGCCGTTGTCAGTGATCACTCTGTTGGGTACTCCAAAGAAGCACACAATTCCCTTCATGAACTTGATAGCTGACGGTCACCTTTTCACTAGCTCTACCTCAGGCTATTTCGTGAACTTGACGATTGCTATGTACAAGAACTCGAAACCCCAGCAGCGCGGGGGAAGGGGCCCAGGATATCGAGCCCCCAGACTAAGAATGGCCAGGATAGAGGGATCGCCTGGAGGGCTTGCGCTGGCTGATGGATGTTCTTGGCATGGAACTGGCAGGCTTCACACCTGGTGACCACCTCAGTCGCATCTTGGAGGGTTGTCGGCCAATAGAAACCCTGGCAGAAAGCTTTCCTGACAAGGGCCCTTGATCCTATGTGCGACCCACACATGCCTCCATGAATCTCTGCCAACAACCTTAGTCCTTCTTCCCGACAACTGCACCTTAATTTCACACCGTTGGGTCTTCTTCTGTACAAAGTGTTGTCGACAAACTCGGTCATACTAGACCAGCGGGCTACTCTTTCGGCCTATTCTTGTTCTTCGAGAAGTTCTCTTATGTGAAGGAATTGGACGATGTGTTGTGCCCAAGCGGGAGCCTGTGGCTCGACGGCAAGGACTAAAGGCATTGCTGTGTTTGTGGGAGCGCTTGCCTCTACTGCGAGAACCTGGGGTTCCGCGGGAGGGAGCAACTCAACAAGCGAAATGGAGCTGCCTCCGACAACTTCTCTACCATGGGCTCTAGGAAGCTGTGCTGGGAAATGTTTGTCAGAGTTCAATTTTATTCTCTTTTTGGTCATCGTCAAGGGGGACACAGATGGTTGAGTGAGGTGGAGGACGAAAACCCCTGGTTCCACACGAAGCTTCTGCACAACACACTTTGACAGGTGACCGGGAATGCTGTTTTCTGCACATGGCACATGTTCCTCCTGTATCTCGTCAAAGAGTTCCTCCAACTTCCTCAATTCCTCTAGGTATGCCTCCATCAACGAGCTCCGATAATCCTTATTGACCTGCTTCACCACAAGTTCAGAGTCCCCTCTAATGATCAGCTTTTTGATCCCCAACTCCACCGTGATTTTGAGTCACGCGAGGAGGCCTTCATACTCAGCGGTGTTGTTGGTAGCTTCTTCCAGTGGAAAATGCAGTTGGACCACATACTTGAGGTGCTCTCCGGTGGTGGCGATGAGGAGCACACCTGCCCCAGCACCTTGGGGGTGAGAAGACACCATGAAAGTACATGACCCATTCCTTGGGTGTTTCCCTGCCGGGGACAATGGTTTCCTGGACTTTTTTGTTTGGTGTGGGCGTCCATTCGGCAATGGACTCCGCTAGTGCTCTGCAATGGATGGTGGAAGTGCTTTCGTACTTCAGCCCAAAACTTGACAGCTCCAGCGCCCACTCAACTATCCTGCATGTGGCTTCGGGATTCCTCGAGATGCACTGTAGTGGTCAACGCGTGACAACCGTGATCTCATGGGCTTGGAAGTAGTGGTGTAGTGTCACATCCCTGGTATTCCCTGCTAGGGTTTAACAACTTGTGCTCATGTCTTCTTTCATTGCATTCAAGAAAGGAAAAGAAATCCAAAGCAAAGTAAAGAAAACCAAAGTAAAACCCTAGCAACCCCTCATTCAAAAGCATTTCAAAATTGATGTCAAATCAATGAACCCAAAATGGCCTTAAGAAAAGTTCACCTTTTCTGATAAATGTTGAAACTAAGTTATCAGGGGTGAAACCTATTTTTTTAGTACTTTTGGCATTTTATTTTAAAACAGGAAGTCAGTGATTTTAACTTTATTTTTGGTTTCTAAAATATTCAAGTTTTCAAAAATGCTGAAAACTTTATGAGTAGTTGGAAATATTCCAACTAACACCCCAGGATATTTCAAACTAATTTTGATTTACTTTTGGAGCCAAAACAAATAGCAACAAATGCTAGCAGATTAAAACACAAATGGAAAATAGAAAAAAAAAATGAAAACCTATTCTACGCCAACCTCCAGGCCGAGACCACCAAGGGCAGGGTCGTCTTCTACCTCTGCCTACTGGCAGAGGAGAGACCGAGCGGCGGCCTCCTCCACCTCCCGCTTTGCTGTGTCACCCTCCGACGCCCCCAGGACAGCGCGACGACGGGAACGAAACCCCCACGTACTCCCTTATCCTCTCCCTCTCTCCATTTCTCCTCCCCCCTTCAGTTTCTTCCTCTCCTCTTCCTGCCGCCATTGGAGGAGCTTGAGCTCGAGGCAACTGAGCTCTCTAGCCACAGGAAAACCTCCCCGAGCGTTCCATCACCTCCGCCTCATCGAGCTTGTCGTCTACGCCAAAGGAATCGACCCCCGGGGCTCTGCAACCTCCGGCCAAAGGAATCGCCGTCGTCTTCAACCTCCGGCCGCCGACAAGTCGTCGTTGGATCACCGGCTACGCCACCTCACTGAGCAGTCTGAGCCCCGCATCATCACCACCGTGAGCTCATGAGTGTTTCCCCTCTCTTTTCTCTCTCTCTCTCTCCTGCATTCTAGCACCGTGGCCATCAAAACCGAGCTCCGGCAGCCGCCACAGCTCGTCGCCGGTGCCCTCCGGCCACCCTCAGCCTCTCTTGCTGCCCTAGTTGGATGAGGCCGAGCCTGGGATTCATCCCAGTGCTTTCGGCACTCGAATCCGAGCACCATGACACATCTCAAACATATCTATAAATTTTGATGGTTTCATGCTGTTATCTTGTCATCTTTGGATATTTTATGTACCTTTTATATCTTTCTTGGGACTAACTTATTAATTCAGTGCCAAGTGCCAGTTCCTGTTTTTTGTGTGTTTTTGGCTCTTTTCAGATCTGATTTTGGAACGGAGTCCAAACGGAATAAAATCCCCGAAATAATTTTTTCCCGAACGGAAGAAGATCAGGGGGCGTGTGGGCCGAGCCAAGAGGGCTCCAGGGAGCCCAGAAACCCCCACTCTGCCACCAGGGGGAGGCGGCGGTGGGAGGGCTTGTGGCCTCCCTGAGCGCCCCCTGACCTAGATCTTTGGCCTATATATTCCCTAAAATACAGCAAAAAATCAGGAGATCCACGAAAATACTTTTCCACCGCCGCAAGCTTCCGTTTCCGCGAGATCTCATGTGGAGACCCTTCCCGGCGCCCTGCCGGAGGGGACTTTGGAGTTGGAGGGCTTCTTCATCATCATCATCACCCCTCCAATGAGTCGTGAGTAGTTCACTTCAGACCTACGGGTCCGTAGTTAGTAGCTAGATGGCTTCTTCTCTCTCTTGGATCTTCAATACAAAGTTATCCATGATCTTCATGGAGATCTATCCGATGTAATATTCTTTGGCGGTGTGTTTGTCGAGATTCAATGAATTGTGGATTTGTGATCAGATTATCTATGATATATATTTGAGTCTTTGCTGATTTCTTATATGCATGATTTGATATCCTTGTAAGTCTCTCCGAGTCTTGGGTTTTGTTTCGCCAACTAGATCTATGATTCTTGCAATGGGAGACGTACTTGGTTTTGGGTTCTTACCATGTGGTGACCTTTCCCAGTGACAGTAGGGGCAGCAAGGCACAAATTAAGTAGTTGCCATCAAGGGTAACAAGATGGGCTTTGTCGTTGATATGACATTGTCCATCTACATCATGTCATCTTGCTTAAGGCGTTACTCTGTTCTTTTGGACTTAATACATTAGATGCATGCTGGATAGCGGTCGACGTGTGGAGTAATAGTAGTAGATGCAGACAGTATCGGTCTACTTGTTTTGGAAGTGATGCCTATATATATAATCATTGCCATAGATGACGTCACGACTTTGCGCGGTTCTATCAATTGCTCGACAGTAATTTGTTCACCCACCGTCTACTTGCTTTCATGAGAGAAGCCACTAGTAAACACTATGGCCTCCGGGTCTATTCACATCTATCGTTTCCACTTTTGCTTTTACTTTGCTTTGTTACTTTGTTGCTTTCAGTTCTCACTTGGCGAACAATCTATAAGGGATTTACAACCCCTTAATAGCGTTGGGAGCAAGCTTTTTGTGTTTGTGCAGGATTTTGTGATACTCCTCCACTGGATTGATACCTTGGTTCTCAAACTGAGGGAAATACTTACCACCGCTATGCTACATCACCCTTTCCGCTTCAAGGGAACACCAACGCAAGGCTCCAAGGCCACGGGGGAAATCCTTTGCATACTTGCCTAGGAAGTCCCTTAAGGCGTAGCCGCAGCAGAAGGATTCCTGGTGCCGTCGACACGACTATTCCTGGCCCCGTCGCCAGGGAAGCACATCTCACATCAGAAGTATTTCTGGCGCGGTTGCCGGGGAAGGAGAGATCAAGATCTATCCAAGGAGGTCTCACAAACTCATCTCCTGCATTTACTTTTTTGCCAGTTGCCTCTCGTTTTCCTCTCCCGCACTTCACATGTGTCGTTTTCATTTGCCTTTCTCCTTTGCCTTTTTCGTTCGCCCTTTTCTCTCGCTTGCTTTCTGCTCGCTTGTGTGCTATGTGCCTTCATTATGCTTGCATCTTCGCTTGCTGAAAATCTATTGATATGGATCCTCATCCACTAGCTAATCTATTTAAGAGACCCACTTATGTGGAACGAATTGCTAGTGAGTTTAGTGCACTTGACTATCTTTATGGAGTTTTGCTTCAGATGCGTGAATCTGAAAATCATGATGAAGAAATTCATGAAGTGATTTACGAGGGCTCCTTGGATGAAAAGCATGATTGCAATGGTTTCACTATAAATCCTATTAGTGACAATCATGCTAAAAATATGTAAAACCCTAAGTGTCACAGCCGTAGATTATATCTTGTAGTTAGTTGCATCAGTAAGCATTCATGAATGCATTCAAATCAATTTAATTCAAATTTGGATGAACTACAAATGGGGATGACCAAACCCTAACACCAAACAACATCCAAATAGGTTCAACAAAATAAAAATCCTAGCTACTCTATATTCAAAACAAAACCCTAGCAACTCTATATGCAAAACAATTCAAAAGTGGTGACAAATCAATGAACCAAAATGGTTTTCATAAAAGTCCATCATTTTTGATAAATGTTGGAAAGAAAATATCAGGGGTGATATATATATTTTCAAAATAATTTTGGCATTTTATTTTAAACTCAAAAGCCACTGAAATCAATTAATTAATTGATTTCAAATACTTCCTAGTTTTATAAAATGTTGAAAACTTCACATGGGGTTGAAAAATATTCCAGATAACACCGAGAGTTGTTTACCTATTTTCTTTGAATTAGTTGGAGCCAAAACAAATAAAACAAATGTTAGAAATAACAAAACAGAAAAGAATAGAAAAAAGGAAATGCTTACCTGTCGCCCTGCAAGCCCAGCCCATCAGGGGCACGACTGTCTTCTTCCTCGTGCCAGGAGGAGAAGCAGCTGCGTGCCGATGCGCCGGCAAGCGCGGCCACGTCCCCTCGCCACCTCCTGCTTGCCCGAGCCACGCAGACGGCGGGGATGAGTACCCCGTACACATCTCTCCCTTCTCCACCCCTCTCTGGCTCCCCTCCATCTCTCTCTCACCCTCTCCCACCATGGCCGAGCCTGCTTGTCACCGCCGATCGTCGTAGCCATGGCCACGAGCCCCCTCTAGCCCAGCTGCTGTGCCCCAAAGCCCCGCCGTGCTCCTCCTCATCCCCTGGAAGAAGGAATCAAGCCCAGAGGCCCCCTGTCATCGCTTCGCCACCAACTTCTCCACCTCCGGCCGCCGGACCTCTTCCGTCGATTCGCTCCCTCGGGTGCACCCCCGAGCCCTACAACTACACCATCGGAACCGCCGTGAGCTCGTCATCATTTACCCTCTCACCCCACCGAGAGCTCCTCGCCGCCAGCCATGTCGTCGCCGTCGCTGTGGTGTCTCTTCCACGCGCTCGAGCTGGGGATCGAGCTCCTCGAGCCGCCAGGAATGTGATGAGCCCATCAGCTGCCCTCCCCGTGCCCTGCAGCCATCACCCGCGGAAGGCCGAGCTTCGGCCGCCACTTCGGCTCGTCGCCGGCGCCTCTCCTGGCGACCCTAGCTTCTCCTGATGCCCCTGCCAGATCGGCTACTTCGCCAGCGTCCCGTAGCTACAAACCGCGCCCGATTTGGTGCCGTGTAGCGCCCTTTAGGTCGTCTCCGGCGAGCCCTCCGTCGCGGGCTTGGTCGCCGGCGACCACCCTCCGGTGGGCATCGACGTGGCCGACCATTAGGGCGTAATTAACCTCCCCTCAGTCACTGCCAGAGGGCCCCACGCCTGGTCAAACCCCAATTAGGGGCTGGTCAGCGCGGGGTTAGCCCCTGGGTCACTGACCAGTGGACCCCACTGGTCAGGTTTGACCTGGCCTAGGCGCTGTTGACTGCTAACGCAGTGATGACATCACAGTGACGCAGTAATTGATTTTCTGCTTATAAAATAAATCCAGGAAATTGCTAAAACTTGTAAAAGTCATAGAAATTAAAATATAACTCGGATGGAAATAATTTATATATGAAAAAGGATCAGAAAAATCCAAAGAATCTGACTATGGCATTTTCATGCATGTTTGGAAAAGTTAACATCACCAAATAGGCAAAATGGTGAATAGGATAAATTTCATAGTTAGTTTGGAGATGGAATTTGATACTTATTTGAATTCCACTTCAATTACTATGCTCAAACATTGGTCAATGCAAATCAGTGCCTCAAAATACTAACTGCATACATGTTGGAATAATTTGTTATGAGCATCAGGTCGAATCAATTATAAGGGTACTTGGAAAGATACCCGTCTTGAAGTGATGTTTGAATCCTAATTCAAACCAACTTCAACTCAAGAAATGATAGCCACATTAGCCCTGCCACCTTTCATTTCATGTCTTGAGCATGCATCATAGTGTTGCATTTCCGTGAAGTAATTGTTGTTCTTTCCTGTTTGCGAGTGTTGTTCCCCCTCGGTAAACGATGTCTCCGACGATGTGATCGTTGACATTGATGAAGACTCGTTGCTATCTTCAGACGTGTCAGGCAAGCAACCCCCCCCCTTGAGCATATTGAAATAAACCCACGCTCTCGCTCCTGCTCTCTTTTACTGCATTAGGACAAACACGATTCAACTGTACATGTTATCGGTAGTTGAACCCATTCCTCTGCATGACCTGATTTTGTCACAGTAAATAGTTGAAACCAGTTAGCATGAGTAGCAACTGCTTGAGCCTTGTTGTGCTTACTCATCCATGCTTGTTTACAATTCCTGCTATGCTTAGAGTCGTGTCGGGTCTGATCCGTTTGGATGATGAATCGGAATGGTTGTGTTCATGTCCTACAGTGTGAGAGTAAAGGTGTGAATCTGATTTGGTAAAGGTAGCGATGAGAGGCCATGTAGGAGTACATGGTGGGTTGTCTCATTGGGACCGTCCTTAAGAACTGAGTTCTCTGTGTGTTATCCAAGACAAGATACTACCACACATTGGGATACTTAATTGACCCTCTCGTCTTATTAATCGCCTAGATCTCTGTCCAGGAGTTGCAATTAGTTTCTGGTGTTTGTAGGAAAAGTGTTGGCGGCCGTGTTTAGCTCTGCCCGACGGGGTAGGCTTCACTACGGTAGATACACAGTGTCACAGTGTACCAAGTGGCACCCGGATGGTGGGCTTGGGAACCCTGCGCGCATCGTTTGGGGCCGTAGAGGAAACCTCGGCCAGACTTCCTTGCGGGTTCAGTCTCAAATAGGCGATAAACCTGGACTAGGGTCTTGTGTGGTTAACGGTCGTGGCCGACACCCATGCCAGTGCTTCCGCTTGAAGGTTGCCGAGATGCATGACGTGCATATGGTGATAAGTGGTGGGAGCGTGTGTGAAGAAGTATACCCCTGCAGGGTGATTCAATCTGTTCGAATAGCCGCGTCCTCGGATATGGACTACTTGGAAACATTACGTGGTACATAGACAATTTAAATGGATACTTTAAAACATGCAAGATAAGTGTGAGTGCTATGGAAGGCCTTCTCGTAGGGAGACGAGAGTGGATCCATAGTGGTGTATTGAATTGGTGAATATGTGGACTCGTGTGCGCTATCCCACCTCAAAGAAAGAACTTGTAGTCGTAGTACAGGTTAGCCAAGAGTCAAAGCTGGCTTGCTGCAATCAAACCACACAATCCTTTCATTGAAACATGATGCATATGTAGATAGTTCTGATGTAAGACTTGCTGAGTACCTTTGTACTCACGGTTGCTTTATTTATGTTTTTGCAGAGAAGACTTAGACTCATTAAAACGTTCTACGCGATGTGTTCGATGTTGACCGGAATAGCTTGGGAATCCCAGACAGAGGTCTGACTCCTTTGGTAGGATCGTAGTAGCTTTTCAGGCTCTTCCAGCCACTTTTAGTAGATGTCTGTACCCAGACATGATTTGCTTCCGCTTGTTGTTTGTATGACTTGAGTGTCGGGTCACAAGACACCTGTTTGTAATATCCTACTATGTTGACTCTTATGAGTCTTTAATAAATGCTTGAGTCATAGAGTTATGTTGTGATGCCATGTTGTATCTACACATATTGTGCATAATGTGTGTATGTTTGAAATGCATTATATGTGTGGGATTCGACACCTAGTTGTTTGCCTTAGTAGTACTCTTTACAGGGAAATGCCTCTTTGTGATTCCATCGAGCCTTGGTAGCTTGCTACTGCTCGGAACATATTGATTGACCGGCGTGTATCCTTCTTTGCTGTTGTGTCTGTCCCCTCGGGGAAATGTCACGTGGTGTAATGGAGTCCTTGTAGCTTGCTACGACTCGTCTACACACGCTGATGACCGACACCTGCTTTGCTGGGTTATGTATGCCTGTCCCTCTATGGATGTATCGCTTTGGGCGTCATCCTTTCCTTGTGTCATTCTTATTCTGAGTCACCCTCTTATTTATTCTACGGGGTTTAAGAATTAGGCTTTCTCATCTATTCATTAGGATGACGAGTTACTATGTTGGAGACTTATAGAAAAGTTGTTGTCTTCCTGGATCAGTGTCTCCATAAGAATTCAATTGTTATGTTGTTAGTTTTCTTGCAGGTTGCCTCATATTTCATGCCCGTACAGCCGTTATGCTGTTCGAGTTTTCCAAAGTTTCCAAATAGTCTGATGCGATTGCAAATTCCTTCCTTTTTCCCAATGTCTTTTGGCTGGACAAAGCACACTAATAATTGTGTTGAGGTACTTTATTACCTTGATGCTTTGTTGAAGTATTAGGAAAACATGTTACTCCGAAAACTACCCAATAGTCTACATGTGTGGTATGTCTTCCAGTGTGATAGTTCTGGCCATCATCTTCAAAAAAAACATCTCGTGATGTTAAATAGCCTGTAGGTACTCTATTTCTGGGTTCCTGAATCCAATGATCATTCTGCCCATCTCTGTTGATAGTGTTGCTAGTTCCTCTAGGATGTTTAGTAACCTTGTTGTAGTCCTCAAGGTGAGTGGTATATAATTCTTCCAATACCATGGACCATCTCTGTCAAAAGTTCTTCGTGAACTAAAGATCATAATAAGAGTTCTCATGATGAGTTCCCCACTTCATATTGTGATTCTGTCAACTCCGCTCTTCTACATGGGTTATCTGGAAGGATTATGTTGAACTCGTTCGACATTCTAATCCATGCATCCATAACTCAAGAAATCATGTGCTCTTGAGCTGACCCTATCTAGTTGTATTTTGACCTTCATCATTGAAAGGATAGTCAAGAGTAGTTATGCATTCATGTCATCGATGTCTTCTATTTTGTGGTCTATCAAGTTGTTCTATTCTCGAAAGACTAGGAGAAGCAAACTCCAGTACCACATCCATTTCTTGGATTTGGTCAAAGTAGTTGTATTCCGCAGATCGAAATGCTAAACTAGCTTTTGCTCTGTTCTATCTTGGAGTATTACCCTCTTTTAGTCAAGAGTGTTATGATAATTGCACCATCTCTTATGAGCTCTTGATGTAGCGGTACTTTTCTCTATCATTGTTCATTCCTCGGTTTTCGTGTTGGTTGTAACCGGAATATCGACAAGTGAACCATGATGTGTGAAATCAATACTCCTAGCAATGTTATTGCTTTGTAGCTAATGGACAATAATTTCACTCTTATGGTGATGGTGATTGAATCGTCATTCTAAGATTGACCGTGCTACCTAGTCCATGTTTCATGGTGCACCTTTTGATCAATGAGTTAGGATTTTGTCAATCCCTCGTTCTATTGATCACATCATCTTTCCCTGAAAAGCAAGATTGTTCTCGAGCTTAATAATATATCGGTGGTTCGTGATTTTCCGAATATCTTCTCGGAAGTATTACCAGGTTGTTCTCTAACTGTTATGATAGAGCTTGTGGTCAAGTTGGTTTTTCTATAAACCAACCCCTTCTCCAAGAATCCGTATTGGATACCCGGAGCTAGTTGGTTAAGCCAAACAACAACTTGGAGAGTTGGAAGATAAAAGCTTCGCCTAAACTCAGCTCAATTAAAAGGGATATCTTTCTGTTGTGTGGGTGTGAAGAAAGATGATATTTTCATCGGTTGATTCGTGTGAGCAATTTTTGCATATATTATCTTGTTCAATTTTGATTTGAGCATGGGCTATCGTCAAATCAAACTCAGAACCAAAGATTTTCGTAGCGGTGTTTTACTCATGGATTTCTCTGAGCATACACCATTATACTCTTTGATCTGACCAATGCTATTATCTTGCTCACATAGTTGTGGGAATCCATTTATATGGGTATCTTGATGAATTGTTGTTGAGCCCATCGGCAACATTCTCATTTGTTCCATGATCTATGTTGGACATTAAGCTAGTGCTAGAAACTTTGTAGACATTGTCTTCATGTCTCGTGCACGAGGTATATGTTAGGTGTAAGAAGTGACTTCCTCTAATTCATGTGCATCTGATGCAAGTTGTCGCCGTGAATTCGAGAAAAGTTAATTTGTTTTCTTCGGAATCATCTCAAGTTAGTCATGCACGTGCGAAGTATTCTATGGTCTGAGAGATTAGCTACCTCCATTCCATATGTATCTCCTAGCACACCAAGCAACTGATTGATTTGTTCAAGGAAAAGAAGTTAAGTGCCATTCCTGAAGGTACCAGACGGACTTGCACATGGCTTCGTTATCCGCAATGATGGTTTCCATCCAGAACTCGGTAGTGTTTTGTTGTAAGACTTTTCATGTGTTCACAGTTGTCTTGGGTAGTGTGTTCACGTGGGTCTTGCGATCCAGCTCATGTTTTGGAGTTGGCTTTCGTAGTTCATTTCCTGAGAATCACGCAACGTTATCTCGTCGATTTGTGTTGCAAACTTTATTTTCGGACATGCTGAGTCTAAAGCATCATGTCACCAACCGGAGCTGAATCTCAGGCAGTTATAATGGTTGGAACTTTCCCCATGAATTATTATATTGGTCTCTATGTAACCCGGTAAAGTGATGTAATGGCTAACACACCTAGCCGGAAGACTTGATATTATAATATCTTGTATCAGCAATCTTAGCCATCTCCCCGTGAGGTTTTGTATGACCTATTTTGGAAGTTGTTCCTCATGGACTTCCTTTGATGCCCCGAATTCCGATCTATACTTGATGTGCTAGATATAAAGCATGACTTATAATTGGGTTGTGCTAGTACACCAAGGAGAACATTAGAAGCGGAGTGCTAAATGTCTCTCGGTCGATCAACCAGATTTCGTTCCCTTGGCACCGCTAAGGTGAAATCTGAGGAAGTGTTGTCTTCCTTTGCATCTGCATCCTCCATCGCTGTTCATCATGGTAGTATGTTGTGTCACCAGGATCCTTGGCACGGATGTTGGTAAACCTTGATGTATATGGAAATGCTCAAGTTCTTGAGACCACGCTCAGACACTAGGTTATATCCTCGGTAATACTTGGAATGTGCCTTCCGTTCGCCGAGTTGTTCTATAACCCTAGTTTCTTTCCAACCTGAGTATGCCATTCTTTCAAAATTCCTCCAACAATTAATTGGGAATTGCCTTACTCTGGTATGAAGAGTTTCAATGATCTTAGGATCAAAAGTAATTCTTTTTTGCCACTTAAGAAAAAAAAACTCTAAGAGTCACCTTCCTAAGGTGCCCCGTTGTGGTATGAAGGGCAACTTAATCCTCGCTACTTTGAAACCTCGTGAGCATCTGTTTTAAGCCTGGATTTGTTGCCTACCAATTGAACCTCTGTCATATGTCTCATTTCCTCGTCCATGTTAGGTGTGTTGTGTCTCAGCTCAAGGGACGTTCCTATGTCTCATTCTATAAGTTGATCTTGAGTTGCTCGATCTTCGAGGAGATCGAATCTTGTGTAGTCTCCCTGTTCTTTTGTCGTCAAGCTAGATGAAGACATCAAGGGGAAAGATGTCAAGATTAACATGGTACGGTGAATCAACATCCTAGAGAGAAGCAAATGGATCGTGAAGATTGTGCAAGTTTAGTGTCCCCTCTTCCTCTTCCCGACTACGCTTGAATCTCGGGACGAGATTCTTGTTTAGTGGGGGTGAGTTGTCACAGCCCTAGATTATATCTCGTAGTTAGTTGCATCAGTAAGCATTCATGAATGCATTCAAATCAATTTAATTCAAATTTGGATGATATACAAATGGGGATGACCAAACCCTAACACCAAACAACATCCAAATAGGTTCAACAAGAGAAAAATCCTAGCTACTCTATATTCAAAACAAAACCCTGGCAACCCTATATGCAAAACAATTCAAAAGTGGTGACAAATCAATGAACCAAAATGGTTTTCAAAAAAGTCCATCATTTTTAATAAATGTTGGTAAGAAAATATCAGGGGTGATATATATATTTTAAAAATACTTTTGGCATTTTATTTTAAACTCAAAAGCCACTGAAATCAATTAATTAATTCATTTCAAATACTTCCTAGTTGTATAAAATGTTGAAAACTTCACATGGGGTTGAAAAATATTCCAAATAACACCCCAGAGTTGTTTACCTATTTTCTTTGAATTACTTGGAGCCAAAACAAATAACAGAAATGTTAGAAATAAAAAAACAGAAAAGAATAGAAAAAAAGGAAATGCTTACGTGTCTCCCTACAAGCCCAGCCCATCAGGGGCACGGCTGTCTTCTTCCTCCTGCTAGGAGGAGAAGCAGCTGCGTGCCGACGCGCCGGCAAGCGCGGCCACGTCCCCTGGCCACCTCCTGCTTGCCCGAGCCACGCAGACGGCGGAGATGAGTACCCCGTACACGTCTCTCCCTTCTCCACCCCTCTCTGGCTCCCCTCCATCTCTCTCTCGCCCTCTCCCACCATGGCCGAGCCTGCTTGTCGCCGCCGATCGTCGTAGCCGTGGCCATGAGCCCCCTCTAGCCTAGCTGCTGTGCCCCAAAGCCCCGCCGTGCTCCTCCTCATCCCCTGGAAGAAGGAATCAAACCCGGAGGCCCCCTGTCATCGCCTCGCCGCCAACTTCTCCACCTCCGGCCGTTGGACCTATTCCGTCGATTCGCTCCCTCCGGCACACCCCCGAGCCCTACAACAACACCATCAGAACCGCCGTGAGCTCGTCATCATTTCCCCTCTCACCCACGCTCTTCTGCGCACCGTAGCCCCGTTCCCCACCAAGGCCGAGAGCTCCTCGCCACCGGCCATGTCGTCGCCGTCGCTGTGGTGTCTCTTCCACGCGCTCGAGCTGGGGATCGAGCTCCTGGAGCCGACAGGAATGTGATGAGCCCATCAGCTGCCCTCCCCGTGCCCTGCAGCCATCACCCGCGGAAGGCCGAACTTCGGCCGCCGTTCGGCTCGTCGCCGGCGCCTCTCCCGGCGACCCTAGCTTCTCCTGATGCCCCTGCCAGATCGGCTACTTCGCCAGCGTCCCGTAGCTACAAACCACGCCCGATTTGGTGCCGTGTAGCGCCGTTTAGGTCGTCTCCGGCGAGCCCTCCGCCGCGGGATTGGTCGCCGGCGACCACCCTCCGGTGGGCGTCTACGTGGCCGACCATTAGGGCGTAATTAACCTCCCCTCAGTCACTGCCAGAGGGCCCCACGCCTGGTCAAACCCCAATTAGGGGCTGGTCAGCGCGGGGTTAGCCCCTGGGTCACTGACCAGTGGACCCCACTGGTCAGGTTTGACCTGGCCTAGGCGCTGTTGACTGCTGACGCAGTGATGACATCACAGTGATGCAGTAATTGATTTTCTGCTTATAAAATAAATCCAGGAAATTGCTAAAACTTGTAAAAATCATAGAAATTAAAATATAACTCGGATGGAAATAATTTATATATGAAAAAGGATCAGAAAAATCCAAAGAATCTGACTATGGAATTTTCATGCATGTTTGGAAAAGTTAATATCACCAAATAGGCAAAATGGTGAATAGGATAAATTTCATAATTAGTTTGGAGATGGAATTTGATACTTATTTGAATTCCACTTCAATTACTATGCTCAAACATTGGTCAATGCAAATCAGTACCTCAAAATACTAACTCCATACATGTTGGAATAATTTGTTATGAGCATCAGGTCGAATCAATTATAAGGGTACTTGGAAAGATACCCGTCTTGAAGTGATGTTTGAATCCTAATCCAAACCAACTTCAACTCAAGAAATGATAGCCACATTAGCCCTGCCACCTTTCATTTCATGTCTTGAGCATGCATCATAGTGTTGCATTTCCGTGAAGTAATTGTTGTTCTTTCCTGTTTGCCGGTGTTGTTCCCCCTCGGTAAACGATGTCTGCGACGATGTGATTGTTGACATTGATGAAGACTCATTGCTATCTTCAGACGTGTCAGGCAAGCAAACCCCCCCTTGAGCATATTGAAATAAACCCACTCTCTCGCTCCTGCTCTCTTTTACTGCATTAGGACAAACACGATTCAACTGTACATGATATCGGTAGTTGAACCCATTCCTCTGCATGACCTGATTTTGTCACAGTAAATAGTTGAAACCACTTAGCATGAGTAGCAACTGCTTGAGCCTTGTTGTGCTTACTCATCCATGCTTGTTTACAATGCCTGCTATGCTTAGAGTCGTGTCGGGTCTGATCCGTCTGGATGATGAATCAGAATGGTTGTGTTCATGTCCTACAATGTGAGAGTAAAGGTGTGAATCTGATTTGGTAAAGGTAGCGATGAGAGGCCATGTAGGAGTACATGGTGGGTTGTCTCATTGGGACCGTCCTTAAGAACTAAGTTCTGTTTGTGTTATCCAAGACAAGATACTACCACACATTGGGATACTTAATTGACCCTCTCGTCTTATTAATCGCCTAGATCTCTGTCCAGGAGTTGCAATTAGTTTCTGGTGTTTGTAGGAAAAGTGTTGGCGGCCGTGTTTAGCTCTGCCCGACGGGGTAGGCTTCACTACGGTAGATACACAGTGGCACGGTGTACCAAGTGGCACCCGGATGGTGGGCTTGGGAACCCTGCGCGCATCGTTTGGGGCCGTAGAGGAAACCTCGGCCGGACTTCCTTGCGGGTTCAGTCTCAAATAGGCGATAAACCTGGACTAGGGTCTTGTGTGGTTAACGGTCGTGGCCGACACCCACGCCAGTGCTTCCGCTTGAAGGTTGCCGAGATGCATGACGTGCATATGGTGATAAGTGGTGGGAGCGTGTGTGAAGAAGTATACCCCTGCAGGGTGATTCAATCTGTTCGAATAGCCGCGTCCTCGGATATGGACTACTTGGAAACATTACGTGGTACATAGACAATTTAAATGGATACTTTAAAACATGCAAGATAAGTGTGAGTGCTATGGAAGGCCTTCTCGTAGGGAGACGAGAGTGGATCCATAGTGGTGTATTGAATTGGTGAATATGTGGACTCGTGTGCGCTATCCCACCTCAAAGAAAGAACTTGTAGTCGTAGTACAGGTTAGCCAAGAGTCAAAGCTGG
The DNA here is from genome assembly GCF_904849725.1 of Hordeum vulgare subsp. vulgare. Lineage (NCBI taxonomy): Eukaryota > Viridiplantae > Streptophyta > Magnoliopsida > Poales > Poaceae > Hordeum > Hordeum vulgare. The sequence goes on along the minus strand of NC_058520.1, from coordinate 334,839,646 downwards.
CTTGCTGCAATCAAACCCCACAATCCTTTCATTGAAACATGATGCATATGTAGATAGTTCTGATGTAAGACTTGCTGAGTACCTTTGTACTCACGGTTGCTTTATTTATGTTTTTGCAGAGAAGACTTAGACTCACTAAAAGGTTCTACGCAATGTGTTCGATGTTGACCGTAATAGCTTGGGAATCCCAGACAGAGGTCTGGCTCCTTTAGTAGGGTTGTAGTAGCTTTTCAGGCTCTTCCAGCCACTTTTAGTAGATGTCTGTACCCAGACATGATTTCCTTCCGCTTGTTGTTTGTATGACTTGAGTGTCGGGTCACAAGACCCCTGTTTGTAATATCCTACTATGTTGACTCTTATGAGTCTTTAATAAATGCTTGAGTCATAGAGTTATGTTGTGATGCCATGTTGTATCTACACATATCGTGCATAATGTGTGTATGTTTGAAATGCATTATATGTGTGGGATTCGACACCTAGTTGTTTGCCTTAGTAGTACTCTTTACAGGGAAATGCCTCTTTGTGATTCCATCGAGCCTTGGTAGCTTGCTACTGCTCGGAACATATTGATTGACCGGCGTGTATCCTTCTTTGCTGCTGTGTCTGTCCCCTCGGGGAAATGTCATGCGGTGTAATGGAGTCCTTGTAGCTTTCTATGACTCGTCTACACACGCTGATGACCGACACCTGCTTTGCTGGGTTATGTATGCCTGTCCCTGTACGGATGTATCGCTTGGGTTTATAACTAGTCATGTCGACCCGGGTTCTTTGTCGTTTGAACGCTAGCAATATATTCATATACGTGAGCCAAAAGACGCAAATGGTCCCGGCCAAGGTAAGGTGGCAGCCGTGGAGTTTACCGTGCGTGAGGCCGCAAAGTGATGTGATGTGTTACAGGCTGGGTTCTTATGACTTAGGATCGGGGTCCCGACACTAAGCTTGGAGATGCTAGTTTTGCTATGTCCTCTACTTGTTGCAATAATCATGATTGGGGTGATAATCTTTCTTATGATCTTGAAAATTTGTTCAAACCTCATGATTCATATGATATTTGCAACAATACTGAAAGTGGGATTGGAGAAGTCAGGACTTTATTTGATGATAATCCCACTATTTTTGAAGAGGGTCAACTTTGCATGCATCTGGATCATGAAAAGAATATCCTATGGGATTTCTATATTGTTGAATTTGAATATGATCCCACATGTAATTGCTATGAGAGAGGAAAATATTTTGGTAGAAACTTTCATGTTACCAAATCACCTCTCGTGATGTTGAGATTGCCCTTGTCTCTTTCTTCTTCCTTGCATATGGAAGCTATTGGTTGTCTTGATAACTTGTTTTCCTATAAAATGTCTATGCATAGGAAGTATGTTAGACTTAAATGTGATTTTCACATGCTTTAGGATGCTCTCATTGTGCTTCAATTCTTGTCTTTTGTGAGAGCATCATTGAATGCCTAGCTAAGGACGTTAAACAATAGCGCCTGTTGGGAGGCAACCCAACGAATCTATCCTTTTTCTTTCTGTTTTGTGTTTTCCACACTTTCATTATCCTGTTATGATTGTGTTTTTTGTGTTTATCTTTGCGTTTGTGCCATGCAAAACCGTTATGATTAGTCTTGGGGATGATCGTTTGGTCATGCTGGAAAAGGCAGAAACTTTCTGCTCACGAAAAGAATTTTCATTTTTTTTTTGTAAAAGATTTTGAGTTGATTCTTTATGCTGCTGATTTCTACGCAAATTCTTCAGACTGTCGTAAGTTTTCAGAATTTTTGAAGTACCAGAGGTATACGAAATATACAGATTGCTACAGACTGGTTTGCTGTTAACAGATTCTGTTTTTGTTGTGTTGGTTGCTTATTTTGATGAAACTATGGATAGTATCGGGGGGTATTAGCCATGGAAGATTGAAAATACAGTAAGCCAACATCAACATATGCAGAATTTAAGTTTGCTACAGTACCTAAGGAAGTGGTGGTTTTCTTTCTCATACTAATGATATCACAAGTTTCTGTTTAAGTTTTGTGTTGTGAAGTTTTCAAGTTTTGGGTGAAGTTCTTATGGACAAAGATATAAAGAGTGGCAAGAGCTCAATCTTGGGGATTTCCAAGGCACCCCAAGAGATTCAAGGATTCCGTAAAAGCCTAAGCTTGGGGATGCCCCGGGAAGGCATCCCCTCTCTCGTCTTCAATCCATCGGTAACGTTACTTGGGGCTATATTTTTATTCACCACATGTTATGTGTTTTTGCTTGGAGCATCTTGTATCGTAGGAGTCTTTTATTTTTGTTGTGTTATAATCATCCTTGCTGCACACCTAGAGAGAGAGACATGCACTCACCGTGATTTTGTCGAGCTTCACTTATATCTTTTGGTAGACAATCAGCTCACATGTGCTTCACTTATATCTTTTGAGCTAGATACTTTTGCTCTATGTGCTTCACTTATATCTTTTAGAGCGCAGCGGTGCGTGGCTTGGTAGTTGACCTATGCTTTGAAAGTAGTCTCAAAAGGGGTAGTTATCCAAAGGGATACGAAAACTTCGACCTTCATGTGCATTGAATAGTTAGAGAAGTTTGATTCATCTCAATTAGTTTTGAGTTGTGGTTATGGTAATATTGAAGTCATGATAGTAAGGTGTTGTGCATCTAGAAATACTTGTGTTGAAGTTAGTGATTCCCGTAGCATGCACGTATGGTGAACCGCTATGTGATGAAATCTGAGCATGATTAGTCTATTGATTGTCATCCTTTGCATGACGGTCGGGATCGCGCGATGGTTTATACCTACCAACCCTTCCCCTAGAAGTATGCGTTGAATGCTTTGTTTCGATTACTAACAAAACTTTTGCAACAAGTATATGAGTTCTTCATGACTAATGTTGAGTCCATGGTTTAGATGCACTTTCACCTTCCACCATCACTATCTTCTTAGTGCCGTGCAACTTTCGCCGGTGCACAAAACCCACCATTAGCCTCCCTCAAAACAGCCACCAGACCTACCTACTATGGCTTTTTCAAAGTCATTCCGAGATATATTGTCATGCAACTACCACCATGACATGTTCCACCACGTCTACATTGCCATTGCATGATCGTAAGATAGCTAGCATGATGTGTACACTACCGAAGGCATTCCATATAGAGTCATAGTTGCTCTAAGTTTTGAGTTGAAAGTGTGATGATCATCATTAATGGAGCATTGTCCCATGTGAGGAAATAAAATAGGCCAAATAAGCCCACCAAAATAAAAAAAGGCCAAAGAGCCCACCAAAAAAATGAGAGAAAAAGAGAGAAGGGACAATGCTACCACTTTTTCCACACTTGTGCATATTAAGCACCATGATCTTCATGATTGAGAGTCTCTCGTTTTGTCACCACCATATAGCTAGTGGGAAATTTTCATTATATAACTTGGCCTGTATATTCCAATGATAGGCTTCCTCAAAATTGCCTTAGGTCTTCGTGAGCAAGCAAGTTGGATGCACACCCACTAGTTTTCTTTAATAGCTTTCACTCACTCTTAGCTCTAGTGCATCATTTGTATGGAAATCCCTACTCATTCACATTTATATCTATTGATGAGCATCTCCACAGCTCATTGATATGCCTAGTTAATGTGATTATCTTCTCCTTTTTTGTCTTGCAACCTCCACGACACTCCACACCATCTATAGTGCTATTACCATGGCTCACGCTCATGTATTGCGTGAGAGTTGAAAAGGTTTGAGAAAGTAAAGGTGTGAAATAATTACTTGGCCAATACCGGGGTTGTGTATGATTTAAATTCGTTGTGCAATGATGATAGAGCATAGCCAGACTATATGCTTTTGTAGGGATAACTTTCTTTTGGCCTTGTTATTTTGAAAGTTCATGATTACCTTGTTAGTTTGCTTGAATTATTATTGTTTCCACGTCAATAGCAAACTATTCTTTTGAATCTAATGGATCTGAACATTCACGTCACATAAGAGGAGTTACAAAGGACATCTATGCTAGGTAGCATGAAAGCATCAAAAATTCATTCTTTATCACTTCCCTACTCGAGGACGAGCAGGAGTTAAGCTTGGGGATGCTTGATACATCTCAAACGTATCTATAATTTTTGATGGTTTCATGCTGTTATCTTGTCATCTTTGGATGTTTTATGTACCTTTATATCTTTTTTGGGACTAACTTATTAATTCAGTGCCAAGTGCCAGTTCCTGTTTTTTCTGTGTTTTTGGCTCTTTTCAGATCTGATTTTGGAACAGAGTCCAAACGGAATAAAATCCCAGAAATGATTTTTCCCGAATGGAAGAAGATCAGGGGCCTGTGGGCCAAGCCAGGAGGGCTCCAAGGAGCCCACAAGCCCCCACTCCGCCACCAGGGGCGGCGGCGGTGGCAGGGCTTGTGGCCTCCCTGAGGGCGCCTTGACCTAGATCTTTGGCCTATGTATTCCCTAAAATACAACAAAAAATCAGGGGATCTATGAAAATACTTTTCCGCCGCCGCAAGCTTCTGTTTCCGCGAGATCTCATCTGGAGACCCTTCTCGGCGCCCTGCTGGAGGGGACTTTGGAGTTGGAGGGCTTCTTCATCATCATCATCACCCCTCCCATGACTCGTGAGTAGTTCACTTCAGACCTACGGGTCCGTAGTTAGTAGCTAGATGGCTTCTTCTCTCTCTTGGATCTTCAATACAAAGTTCTCCATGATCTTCATGGAGATCTATCCGATGTAATCTTCTCTGGCGGTGTGTTTGTCGAGTTCCGATGAATTTTAGATTTGTGATCAGATTATCTATGATATATATTTGAGTCTTTGCTGATTTCTTATATGCATGATTTGATATCCTTGTAAGTCTCTCCGAGTCTTGGGTTTTGTTTGGCCAACTAGATCTATGATTCTTGCAATGGGAGAAGTGCTTGGTTTTGGGTTCTTACCATGTGGTGACCTTTCCGAGTGATAGTAGGGGCAGCAAGGCACACATTAAGTAGTTGCCAACAAGGGTAACAAGATGGGCTCTGCCGTTGATATGAGATTGTCCATCTACATCATGTCATCTTGCTTAAGGCGTTACTCTGTTTTTTTGGACTTAATACACTAGATGCATGCTGGATAGCGGTTGACGTGTGGAGTAATAGTAGTAGATGCAGACAGTATCAGTCTACTTGTTTTGGAAGTGATGCCTATAGATATAATCATTGCCATAGATGACGTCACGACTTTGCGCGGTTCTATCAATTGCTCGACAGTAATTTGTTCACCCACCGTCTACTTGCTTTCATGAGAGAAGCCACTAGTAAACACTACGGCCCCCGGGTCTATTCACATATCGTTTCCACTTTTGCTTTTACTTTGCATTGTTACATTGTTGCTTTCAGTTCTCACTTGGCGAACAATCTATAAGGGATTGACAACCCCTTAATAGCGTTGGGAGCAAGCTTTTTGTGTTTGTGCAGGATCTTGTCATACTCCTCCACTGGATCGATACCTTGGTTCTCAAACTGAGGGAAATACTAACCATCGCTGTGCTACATCACCCTTTCCGTTTAGAGGGAATACAACCGCAAGGCTCCAAGGCCACGGGGGAAATCCTTTGCATATTTGCCTAGGAAGTCCCTTAAGGCGTAGCCGCAGGACAAGGATTCGTGGTGCCGTCGACACGACTATTCCTGGCGCTGTTGCGAGGGAAGCACAGCTGACATCACACCACAACAAGTTTGGACCAACTCCGGCGAAGAACCGCCGTGGGTTTGGTTGCCGCCGGTCAGCCTCCGGCGGGGAATGACGTGGCCACCCTAATCAACTGTTAATTAACGCGAACAACCACTCACAGTGGGCCTAAGGAGTGGGTCAAACCCACTTAGGGGCTAGTCAGCGCGGGATTAGCCCCTGTGACACTGACCAGTGGCCCCTGGCCCCCACATGTCAGGTTTGACCTGACCAGGTCAGCTGACCTGCTGACGCAGTGCTGACGCAATAATGGGATTTTCTGTTATGAAAGAAATTCCAGAAAATGCCTAAAACTTCTAAAATTCATAGAAAATTGAATATAACTCAAAATTTGACAAATAATATATGTAAATGGGTCAGAAAAATTCAAGAAATCTAATGGTGATATTTTCATGCATGAGAAACAAAGTTATGAAACAGCATCAGGTCAAATCAATTAAAAGAATGATATAAATTACAATTCAAATGATATTTGAATTATGATTTCAAATCAAGATCACCCAAAAGGTTCTGTTGGTCATCTTAAACCATGCTACATTGCATTTCATGCATCATTTCGTTGCATAAGTTTGATATTGATTGATCGTTGTTATTCCGGTAGGTTCCGCCCCTCCGGATACGTCTGATTATCGGACTGACGGATATCACCCCTGTGATGAGCAACAAGGCAAGCAACCATTTTGATCATCCCGATAAATCCCATGTTCTCGCTCCTGCTCTTACTTATTGCATTAGGTCAAAATGCTTTCACTCCTTTATCACGTTAGTTGACCCCACTTCCTTTGCATGACCTGTCCTTATCACAGTAAATAGCTGAACCTTGCAACCCAGCATACCTGGTAGATGCTTGAGCCATGATGTGCCTTATCCTCCTATGCATGCTATGCTTAGAGTTGTGTATGGTCTGTCATCTGGGTGATGAACAGGATCGTGAGAATGTGTTCAGTTGGTAAAGGTCGTGTGCTGAACTTGATTTGGTAAAGGTACCAGTGAAAGGCCATGTAGGAGTACATGGCGGGTTGTTTCATTGGAACCGTCCTTAGGATCTGAGTTCCGTGTATGTAATCCAAGACTAGATACTACCACACGTTGGGATACTTAATTGACCCTCTCGACTTATTAATCACCTAGTACTCGGTCCAGGAGTTGCAAGTAGTTTCTTGTGTTTATAGTCATGCTGGAGGCCGTGCGTAGCGCTGACCTTAGAGGTGGGCTATGATGCGGTAGGCAGTGGCACGGTGTACCAAGTGGTACCCGGATGGTGGGCTTGGGAACCCTGCGCACATCGTTTGGGGTAGTGGCGGAAACCTCGGCCGGACTTCCGTGCGGGTGACCCTCAGATAGGCGATAGACCTGGACTAAGTATTAGCGTGGTTAACGGTCGTGGCCGACTCCCTCGCTGGGCTTCCGCTTGAAGGTTGCCGAGGTGCATGACGTGCACATGGCGATAAGTGGCGAGAGCATGTGTGAAGAAGTACACCCTTTCGGGGTTATGATCTATTCGAATAGCCGCGTCCGCGGGTATGGACTACTTGGAAACATTTGTTGTTCATAGATAACTATAATGGCTACTCATAAAATTGTCAAGATAAGCGTGAGTGTCGTGGACGGCATCTTTGTAAGAAGACGGAATGATTCCACGATGGAGTATTGTTGTGGTGTTAGTGGACTCGTGTTCGAGAAGTCAAAGTTGTCAAAACTATTTAAAAATGCAAGTTGTCTAGCCAAGAGTCAAATGATGGCTTTCCGCATGAAACCCCACAACTCCTTGTTGATACATTGCATGAGTAGATAGATTATCCTAAAGTCTTGCTGAGTAATTTTGTACTCACGTTTGCTTAATAATTGTTGCAGAGGTTGTTAATGACCCTAATGGAGGGTTCTTTCTAGACATTGACAACGACGAGTAGCTGGTATCCCAGCTACGATCTGGCCCTAGGATGGGTCGGTAGATAGTCAGGCCATGTGCCTTTATCTTTCCATCTATCTGTACTCAGACAGTTTTACTCTTTCGCTGGCTTGTAAGACTTGTGTGTATGAATTATGATGATGGGTCGTGAGGCCCCTATCTGTGTAATATTATGTGTGAGGCTCTTCTGAGCCTTCTAAATAGAGTTTGTATGTTTATGGTTATGTTGTGATGCCATCGATGTATCTATACATATCGGTATGCCTTGCGTACGTGTGTTGTACTTGATATGTATGTGGTTCGAACACCTAGTCGTATGCCTCAGTAGCACTCCTTACGGGGAACTGCCCCTTTGTGATTCCATCGAGCCATGGTAGTTCGCTACTGCTCCGGACACATTGGTTGACCGGCATGTGTCCTTCTTAGCTGTTGTGTCTGTCCCTTTGGGAAATGTCACGCGTATGTAATGGAGTCCTTGTAGCTTGCTACGACTCATCTACATTCGTTGATGAGCCACACCTCCTTTGCTGGGTCATGTATGCCTGTCCCTGTACGGAACTGCCACTTTAGTTTATGACTAGACATGTCAATCTGGGTTCTTTGACATTAGATTGCTAGCGACACAATCGCATACGTGAGTGAAAAGGCACAAACTGTCCCGGCTAAGGTAAGGCTGCAGCCGTGGGGATAACCGTGCGTGAGACCGCAAAGAGATGCGATGTGTTACCGGCTGGATTCCTATGGCTTAGGATCGGGGTCCCGCCAGCGTTGGTATCAGAACCTGACTGACTGTAGGATTACTTAGCCAAACTGGTTGAAGTTGAGTCTAGAATTGCTTTAGTTATATATAAGGGAATTGTTTGTGGAAGGGAACGTAAAATTCTTGCTTCTCTTCTTAAATTATTCTATTCTGGTCATTCTCGTCTTTTCTGCGGGGATTAAGGACTAGGTTACTTATCTTTCTCTTAAGCTCGTGTTTCTGATCGGTAGATTATAGGACAACGAGTCGAGAGTTACCTCCTGTATCTTTTATTCCAAGGAAAAGAAAGTAAGTTTTGATGACCATGGAATTGAACTTCGTAGTTGAGTGGTTACGCTATCCTATTTTTATGGGTTGTCTCAAAATTGTTTTTGAGCATTCACAGCCGTTATGCTGCCCAATTTTGTCTTCAAGAGCTCTAATGCTTTTGCATTACTCTCTATTTTCAGATGCCTAGCCGTCCTTCTCGTCAGGTGGTCCGTCTGACTAGGTGCATTGATGTACCGGGTCACATGGCCATGATAGTCAGCATGATGTCAGTATCCTGTTACCGCTGGTACCCAGAGTACACAGTGGAGGAGCAGTACCGGGATTTTAATCAGAGTCAGTACCTCTGCAGTGTTAGGGTATTCCCAGATTACCCTGGAGCTAAAGAGCCGATCCATTGGTCTTATGGATTGGGGGTCAGTGTTGATATGGCAGTGCAAGATGCTGCCTATTCAATGCTGACCATCATGAGGGCTAGACATGCAGTGCTGCAGAATTCAGAGTTCTGCTATGTTCCTGCCTCTCAGCCAGGAGAAGAAGGATACCTCAGTGGGGTCTACTTTGATTCCTCTATGGAGGATCCGGTGCTGCAGTCCACTGCTGAGATGCTAGAGAATAGAGACATGGATGCTCGTGCTCTTCGTATGGAGCTTTATGCTACACGTGCCCGTCTGTGGACGGCTTTGACACAGCTGGCACCTGTAGTCCAGACAGGGTATGGAGATATGGAGATGCTGAACCTTGTTAGGACCCATCTTCCGGCTCATGTTGACTGGCCTGCTATAGGAGGAGTCACCCCTCTTCGGGGACCCCTACTACCACGAGTCAGGGGACCAAGGCCACATCCGTTTCCTTACGGTTCCCAGGGGTCTCAGGCTGGAGTGTTTCCTGGTCCGCAGGTTGAGCTCCCAGGCCATGGAGGCAATCTTTATGAGATGTTCTATGCGGATGCCTGAACCCGTGAGTGGAAGGATAGTATGGTAGTAGTTATACTTCCACAGTCCTGTGTGTCTTGTGGAGTATGCTTGTGTCGTGAGATGAATTCCGGAGGCATAGATAAATAATGTATAGGAAGCTTGGAAGCCTTTGATGAGTAGTTTCATGTTTTCAGTAGTTTGCTCTTCGGTTAAGGTTGTACTGAACTATGTAATGGTGTGTATGAACCATGGTGTATATATGGGAGTTGCTTGTTACCATGTTGTTGGGATGTTCGTTTCCGCATTCCATGTGTTCAGTGCATTCTTAATCCATAGTTAGTGTTGATGTTGATATTGGTCTAAGCTATGAGTTTGTTTGTCAGGATGGTGTTCACCAGGTTGAACCGTGCCCCTGCTGATGAGCAAGGAGAAGGTAGTCAAGCATCGCAGGAGGAACTGCCTCACCCGCCCTCTTTGGAGGAAGTTATGCTTGAGGCAGAGAGAAACAAAAGGGAGGCCACCCGTCTGTTAGAGCGTATTGAGAAAAATACACCTCGTCAGCCTAGGAATGATGCAGTATCCCTCAATGACTTTGTGAAGCTGAATACTCCAAAGTTCCATCACTCCGTCGATCCCCTCGACGCTGATGATTGGTTGTGCAGTATATCATGCAAGATTCTCTCTGCAAATGTTTCTTAGGCCGACAAGGTGACCTTTGCGGCGTACTTTCTGGAAGGACCCGCAATTCTGTGGTGGGAGAACTTTGAAGCTATGCGTCCTGCTGAACCAGCAGCCACATGGGCAGACTTTAGTGCAGCCTTCCGTCTGCACCATATTCCAGAGGGCCTGATGGACAGAAAGAGAGAGGAGTTATGTGCATTCACCCAGGGAAAATTGACCGTGGATGCCTATAGCCGCGAGTTCGGTAACCTCGCCCGCTATGCAACTGAGGAGGTGTCAACTGACGCCAAGAAGCAAGCAAGATTTCGTAAGGGTCTGAGCCCTGAACTTCGTCGTGATTTGCGCCTCCACGAATGTACAAGCTTTCAAGCTCTTGTAAACAAGGCGATCAGTGTCGAGACTGGTCATACCGACTATGAAGCCACAAAGAAGCACTCCCGTGACTCTGGCTCGTCATCTGGTTCCACGTTCCCAAAACACACGCTGTGGGTTCCAAATAGTTCTCTGCCGCCAAGATATACCCCGAAGCCATCCTATGGGGCGCCTCAGACGAATCAGACCAACCCTCCAGCAAAAACTTATGGTGGCCCAGCTAGCAATGCTGCACCACGTGCCAATCAGGTGATCTGTTACAAGTGTGGAGAACCGGGGCACTATTCCCAAGAGTGTCCTTAGAATATGGGTGCCAAGCAACCCGAAAAGTCCGTTGGGCAAGGCAATTCAGGCAAAGCTTACTATGTGAAGCCAACTCTTGCACGTGGCCGTGTGAACTATGTTTCAGCAGAAGAAGCTGCAGAGGATCCCGATGTCATACTGGGTACGCTCCTTGTTAATCATCACTGAGCGTCTGTTCTTTTAGACACTGGGTCATCTCATTCCTTCATTTCAGAAAGTTATGCACAGTTGCATAACATGACTTTCCGTGATATGCCAATCCCATTGGTTGTCCAAACCCCTCGTAGTAAGTGGCAAACCTCCAGGATAACCTATGACAATGAAATTCTAGTAGACAAGCTAGTTTTTCTAGCATCTTTGATAGCCCTGAAATCTTCGGATATCAATATCATCTTGGGTATGGACTGGATGTCAGCTCATTATGCCAAGATTGATACTCATTCTAGAAATGTTCAGCTTACCCATCCCTCGAGTGAGATAGTCAATGTCTCTACTCGAGTTGCAAATGCCAACTCTATTCCCTCAATGGCAACCCTCTTCCGGAACTTGAAGACATTCCGGTAGTCCGTGACTTCCCGGATGTTTTTCCAGAGGAACTGCCAGGAATTCCACCTGACAGAAATGTAGAGTTTGTGATAGACCTTGTTATGGGAACCATTCCAATAGCGAGAAGACCTTATAAGATGGCACCCCTAGAGCTAGCCGAACTTAAGAAGCAACTCGATGAGGCCTTGAATAAAGGTTTCATTCGTCCTAGATCTTCTCCTTGGGCTTGTCCCATCCTCTTCATCAAGAAGAAAGACGGAACGGATCAGATGGTTGTAGATTACCGACTAGTTAATCTGGTCACCATAAAGAACAAGTATCCGCTCCCCAGGATCAACGACCTGTATGATCAGCTCGCTGGATCCTCAGTCTTCTCCAAAATGGATTTGAGGTTGGGATACCATCAAATCAAGATCAAGAACGGGGACATTCCAAAAACAGCCTTTGTTACCCGTTATGGCCAATACGAGTACACCGTCATGTCCTTGGGTTTAACCAATGCCCCAGCCACCTTCTCTCGCTTGATGAATTCAATCTTCATGGAGTATTTGGATAAATTCGTCGTAGTATACCTCGATGATATTCTCATCTACTCGAAGAACGAACAAGAACATGCCGAGCATCTAAGGCTGGTATTGATGAAAATTCGAGAGCATCGCCTTTATGCTAAGTTTTCAAAATGTGAATTTTGGTTACCAGAAGTGACCTATCTAGGTCACGTAATCTCTGGTAAGGGTATTGTTGTCAATCCCGAGAGAGTTCAAGCTGTCCTTGATTGGACTCAACCTGAATCGGTTAAGCAAGTTAGGAGTTTTCTTGGTCTAGCGAGCTATTGTCGCCGCTTTGTCGAGAATTTCTCCAAGGTTGCAAAGCCTCTAACTGAACTCCTCAAGAAAGATAAAAACTTCGAGTGGACACCATGGTGTGAGCATAGTTTTGAGGAACTGAAAAGACGCCTCACTTCCGCACCTGTTTTGCTACCACCAGATTTCTCTAAGGACTTTGTTATCTACTGCGACGCCTCGCGACAAGGATTAGGTTGCATTCTCATGAAGGATCGTCATGTGATTGCATACGCATCTCGACAGTCGCGTCCACATGAGGATAATTATCCCACACATGATCTTGAGCTTGGAGCAGTAGTCCATGCACTTAAAACCTGGCGACATTACCTTCTTGGTAATCGTTGCGAAATATTCACTGATCACCAAAGTCTGAAATATATCTTCACCCAGCCGGATTTGAATCTCAGGCAAAGACGGTGGGTTGAGTTGATCACGGATTACGACTTAGGGATAACTTACACCCCGGGGAAGGCCAATGTTATGGCTGATGCACTAAGTCGTAAGTCTTATTGTAACAATCTGATGCTACAACGAGTTCAACCACATGTCTATGAGGAATTTCAGAAGTTAAATCTTGACATTGTTCCTCAAGGATTCCTTTCTACCCTGGTGGCGAAGCCTACTCTTAGGGATCAAATCATAGCCGTGCAGGCATATGATAAGGGTATATCCCGGATCAAGGAGAATATTGCTAGCGGAAACGCTAGGGATTTCTCTATCGATGAGCAAGGTGTTGTGTTCTTTCAGAACAGTTTAGTGGTTCCAAAGAGCAAACGTCTGCGGCAATTGATCCTTAAGGAGGCTCATGATTCTCCTATCATCATTCATCCTGGTAGTACTAAGATGTATCAGGACCTATGCCAGAGGTTTTGGTGGACTAGGATGAAGAGAGAAATTGCTGAGTTCGTTGCTAACTGCGACGTTTGTCGTCAAGTTAAGGCAGAACATCAAAGGCCTGCTAGCACCCTTCAACCTTTAGCTATTCCTGAGTGGAAATGGGATAAAGTCAGTATGGATTTCATCACCGGATTTCCCAAGACCAAGAAGGGAAATAATGCTATCTTTGTGGTCATTGACCGTCTTTCCAAAGTAGCTCATTTTCTTCCAGTTCGTGAGAGTATAACAGCTAGCCAGCTAGTAGAGTTATATGTCTCTCGAATAGTGTCTCTTCATGGTGTTCCTCTGGAGATTAACTCAGACCGTGGAAGTATCTTTACTTCTCGCTTCTGGGAGAGTTTTCAGAATGCCATGGGGACTCACTTATCTTTTAGCACTGCTTTCCATCCTCAATCAAGTGGTCAAGTAGAAAGAGTGAATCAAATCCTAGAAGATATGCTCCGAGCATGTGTTATATCGTTCGGTATGAATTGGGAGAAGTGCCTTGCATTCGCTGAGTTCGCTTATAACAATAGTTATCAATCAAACTTGAGCAAAGATCCTTTTGAAGTTCTCTATGGACGAAGATCTCGAACACCTCCTAATTGGTCAGAAACCGGAGAGAGGCAACTCTTTGGTCCGGATATGATCTAGGATGCAGAAGAGCAAGTTCCCATTATTCGTGAAAAGTTGAAAACAGCCCAGTCTCGTCAAAAGAGCCAATATGATCGTAATCATAAGGTTGTGACCTTTGAAGTTGACGAGAAGGCTTACCTTCGGGTTACACCTTTGAAGGGTACCTATCGATTCGGTATCAAGGGCAAGTTGGCTCCTCGTTACATTGGTCTCTTTCGCATACTTGCCAAACGAGGAGAAGTTGCCTAACAATTGGAACTTCCTCCGCATCTTTCCAATGTTCATTATGTATTCGACGTCTCGCAAGTCAGGTGTTGCTTTTCGGATCCTATCCGTGAAGTGGACCACAAAACGCTTAATCTCCAAGATAACCTTTCATACCGAGAATACCCTGTGCGTATTCTTGATCAAGCTGAGCGCACCACTCGACGTCGAAACCTCAAGTTTCTTAAAGTTCAATGTTCAAATCATTCTGAAAAGGAGGCAACATGGGAAAGAGAGGATCGTCTCCGACTTGAGTATCCCGCGCTATTCCAAACGACTTCCAAATCTCGAGACGAGATTCTTTTGAGTGGTGGTGAGTTGTCACATCCCTGGTATTCCCTGTTAGGGTTTAACAACTTGTGCTCATGTCTTCTTTCATTCCATTCAAGAAAGGAAAAGAAATCCAAAGCAAAGTAAAGAAAACCAAAGCAAAACCCTAACAACCCCTCATTCAAAAGCATTTCAAAATTAATGTCAAATCAATGAACCCGAAATGGCCTTAAGAAAAGTTCACCTTTTCTGATAAATGTTGAAAATAAGTTATGAAGGGTGAAACCTATTTTTTATTACTTTTGGCATTTTATTTTAAAACAGGAAGTCACTGATTTTAACTTCATTTTTTGTTTAAAAAATATTCAAGTTTTCAAAAAAGTTGAAAACTTTATGAGTAGTTGGAAATATTCTAACTAACACCCCAGGATATTAAAAACTAATTTTGATTTACTTTTGGAGCCAAAACAAATAGCAAGATATGCGAGCAGATTAAAACAGAAACAGAAAACAAAAAAAAAACCATTCTACGCCAACCTCCATGCTCAGCCCACCAACGGCAGGGTCGTCTTCTACGTCTGCCTACTGGCAGAGGAGAGACCGAGCAGCGGACTCCTCCACCTCCTGCTTCGCCGTGTCACCCTCCGACGCCCCCAGGACAGCGCAACAGCAGGAACGAAACCCCCACGCACTCCCTTATCCTTTCCCTCTCTCCGTTTCTCCTCCCCCTTCGATTTCTTCCTCTCCTCTTCCTGCCGCCATTGGAGGAGCTTGAGCTCGAGGCAACCGAGCTCTCTAGCCACAGGAAAACTTCCCCGAGCGTTCCATCACCTCCGCCTCGTCGAGCTCGTCGTCTACGTCAAAGGAATCGACCCCGGGGGCTCTGGAACGCATCAATCGCTGTCGTCTTCAACCTCGGGCCGCCGGCAAATCATCGTTGGATCGCCGGCTACGCCACCTCCCCGAGCAGTCTGAGCCCCGCATCATCACCACCGTGAGCTCACGAGTGTTTCCCCTCTCTTTTCTCTCTCTCTCCTGCACTCTAGCACCGTGGCCATCGAAACCGAGCTCTGACAACCGCCACAACTCGTCGCCGGTGCCCTTTGGCCACCCTCAACCTCTCTTGCTTCCCTAGTTGGATGAGGTCGAGCCTGGGATTCATCCCAGTGCTTTCGGCACTCGAATGCGAGCACCACAACGAGTTTTGGACCAACTCCAGCGAGGAACTGCCGCGGGTTTGGTTGCCGCCGGTCAGCCTCCGGTGGGGAATGACGTGGCCACCCTAACCCCGTGTTAATTAACGCTAACAACCACTGACAGTGGGCCCCAGGAGTGGGTCAAACCCACTTAGGGGCTGGTCAGCGCGGGATTAGCCCCTGTGACGTTGACCAGTGGCCCCCACATGTCAGGTTTGACCTGACCAGGTCAGCTGACCTGCTGACGCGGTGCTGACGCAGAGCTGACGCAATAATGGGATTTTCTGTTATAAAAGAAATTCCAGAAAATGCCTAAAAATTCTAAAATTCATAGAAAATTGAATATAACTCCAAATTTGACAAATAATATATGTAAATGGATCAGAAAAATTCAAGGAATCTAATGGTGCTATTTTCATGTATGAAAAACAAAGTTATGAAGCAGCATCAGGTCAAATCATTTAAAAGAATGTGATAAATTATAAATTCAAATGATATTTGAATTATGATTTCAAATCAAGATCACCCAAAAGATTCAGTTGGTCATCTTAAACCATGCTACATTGCATTTCATGCATCATTTTGTTGCATATGTTTGATATTGATTGATCGTTGTTATTCCGGTTGGCTCCGCCCCTCCGGATACGTCTGATTATCCGACTGACGGATATCACCCCTCTCCTGAGCAACAAGGCAAGCAACCATTTTGATCATCCCGATAAATCCCATGTTCTCGCTTCTGCTCTTACTTATTGCATTAGGTCAAAATGCTTTCACTCCTTTATCACGTTAGTTGAACCCACTTCCTTTGCATGACATGTCCTTGTCACAGTAAATAGCTGAACCTTGCAACCTAGCATACCTGGTAGATGCTTGAGCCATGATGTGCCTTATCCTGCTATGCATGCTATGCTTAGAGTTGTGTATGGTTTGTCATCTAGGTGATGAACAGGATCCTGAGAATGTGTTCAGTTGGTAAAGGTCGTGTGCTGAACTTGATTTGGTAAAGGTACCGGTGAAAGGCTATGTAGGAGTACATGGCGGGTTGTTTCATTGGAACCATCCTTAGGATCTGAGTTCCGTGTATGTAATCCAAGACTAGATACTACCACACGTTGGGATACTTAATTGACCCTCCCGACTTATTAATCGGTTAGTACTCGGTCCAGGAGTTGGAAGTAGTTTCTGGTGTTTATCATCATGCTGGAGGCCGTGCGTAGCGCTGACCTTAGAGGTGGGCTATGATGCGGTAGGCAGTGGCACAGTGTACCAAGTGGCACCCGGATGGTGGGCTTGGGAACCCTGCGCACATCGTTTGGGTCCGTGGCGGAAACCTCGGCCGGACTTCCGTGCGGGTTACCCTCAGATAGGCGATAGACCTGGACTAAGTATTAGCATGGTTAACGGTCGTGGCCGACTCCCTCCCCGTGCTTCCGCTTGAAGGTCGCCGAGGTGCATGACATGCACATGGCGATAAGTGGCGAGAGCATGTGTGAAGAAGTACACCCCTGCAGGGTTATAATCTATTGGAATAGCCGCGTCCGCGGATATGGACTACTTGGAAACATACGTTGTTCATAGATAACTATCATGGCTACTCATAAAATTGTCAAGATAAGCGTGAGTGTCGTGGACGGCATTTCCGTAGGAAGACGAAATGATTCCACGATGTAGTATTGTTGTGGTGTTAGTGGACTCGTGTTCGAGAAATCAAAGTTGTCAAAACTATTTAAAAATGCAAGTTGTCTAGCCAAGAGTCAAATGATGGCTTTCCGCATGAAACCCCACAACTCCTTGTTGATACATTGCATGAGTAGATAGATTATCCTAAAGTCTTGCTGAGTACTTTTGTACTCACGTTTGCTTAATAATTGTTGCATAGGTTGTTAATGACCCTAATGGAGGGTTCTTTCTAGACATCGACGACGACGAGTAGCTGGTATCCTAGCTACGATCTGGCCCTAGGATGGGTCGGTAGATAGTCAGGCCATGTGCCTTTATCTTTCCATCTGTCTGTACTCAGACAGTTTTACTCTTCCGCTGGCTTGTAAGACTTGTGTGTATGAATTATGATGATGGGTCGTGAGGCCCCTATCTCTGTAAGATTATGTGTGAGGCTCTTCCGAGCCTTCTAAATAAAGTTTGTATGTTTATGGTTATGTTGTGATCCATCGATGTATCTATACATATCGGTATGCCATGCGTACGTGTGTTGTACTTGATATGTATGGGGTTCGAACACCTAGTCGTATGCCTTAGTAGCACTCCTTACGGGGAAATGCCCCTTTGTGATTCCATCGAGCCATGGTAGTTCGCTACTGCTTCGGACACATTGGTTGACTGGCATGTGTCCTTTTAGCTGTTGTGTCTGTCCCTTTGGGAAATGTCACGCGTATGTAATGGAGTCCTTGTAGCTTGCTACGACTCGTCTACATTCGTTGATGACCGACACCTGCTTTGCTGGGTCATCTATGCCTGTCCCTGTACGGAACTGCCACTTTAGTTTATGACTAGACATGTCGATCCGGGTTCTTTGACATTGGATTGCTAGCGACACAATCACATACGTGAGTCAAAAGGCACAAACGGTCCCGGCTAAGGTAAGGCTACAGTCGTTGGGATAACCGTTCGTGAGACCGCAAAGAGATGCGATGTGTTACATGCTGGATTCCTATGGCTTAGTATCGGGGTCCCGACATGCAGCTTCCTTGAGGCCATGATGAGGCCGAAGATTAGCTATTGCATTCTAGATTACCTTGATCTAGCCCCTGCACCACCTTATTCTTCACAAACTCCTTGGATCCCTCATTGCTAGCATGCGGGGTTTCTTTTGAGCCTGTGTCGGGTGTTGCCACGGATATTTTGGCTTCATCCCCAGTAGCATATGTCGCGGCGGCAACATCCTGATCAATCTCTCGTTGTGCCACCAAGGATGCACTAACCACTTGATTCATTGCCGCCATGTATAGCAGCAATGGCTCTTACGGTTTGGGAGCGACCAAGGTGGGAGCGGAAGAGAGGTATGTATTCAGATTTTGTAGCGCCGCGTCTGCTTCTAGGGTCTACTTCACCGGGCCAACCTTCTTCAGGATTTTGAAGAAGGGCAAGGCCCGTTTGGCAGATTTGGAAATGAATCTGCTCAACTCGGCAATGCATCTAGTCACGCGTCTCACGTCCTTAACTGTTTTGGGGGCTTATATCTCCTCGATAGCTTTGATCTTGTCGGGGTTGGCTTCAATCTCTCGCTGAGACAAAAAGAACCCAAGTAGCTTGCTAGACGGGACACCAAACACACATTTCTCAGGGTTGAGCTTCAACTTGATCTTGCACAGGTTCGCAAAGGTCTCTTCTAGGTCTTACACAAGGGTAGCTTCATCCCTGGTCTTGACGACTATGCCATCCATGTAAGCTTCCACGTTTCTGTGCAGCTCGGGTCCGGATCCAATTTGCACGGCTCTAGAAAAGGTAGAACCAACGCTCTTTAACCCAAAGGGCATTCGTACAGTACATGACGCATGAAGTTATGAACGAGGTCTTTTCCTCATCCTCTTTGGCCATGAAACTATGATGATATCTGCAATACGCGTCCAGGAATGAAAGCCGATCACACACAGAAGTGGCATCAACTATCTGATCAATGCGAGGCAAGGGAAAATAGGTCCTTCTGGCATGCTTTGTTTAATTGTGTCAAATCAATGCAAATCATCCATTTCCCATTCGCCTTGCGTACCACTACCTGCTTAGCTAACCATGTTGGATGCAATAATCCTTGGACCAAACCAGCTGCTTCCAGCTTCTTTATTTCCTCGGCAATAAATTATTGCCTCTCCAAGGCCTTCTTTCTAACCTTGTGCTTGACGGGTCTGGTGTGAGGGCAGACAGCAAGGTGGTGCTTAATTACCTCTCTAGGAACACCGGGGATGTCAGAAGGTTTCCAGGCAAAGACATCGACATTCTCCCGCAGAAAGGCAACGAGCACACTTTCCTATTTGTCCCTAAGGGTGGCACTGATGATGAATGTACCATCAGATCCATCCTCCCTTGTAGGGACCTTCTTCGTCGCAGGGAAGGAGACCTTGGACTTCCTATTAGGGGAACTCTCCGAAAGGTCATCGACGGGTACAACGCACTCTGCGGAGGCGAGCTACCCGGAGTCCTTGCCGGTGTTTCTGCTCGACTTCTTCGCCTTCTTTTGCCTTTTGACAGGAGTGGATTCTCCTACAGCTTCAGCTACCACCGCTTCTGATACATCTGATCTACACAAATGACGGCGTCCTTCTTGTCGGACGAGATGGAGATTACTCCCATGGGGCTTGGCATCTTCAGAACTTTGTAAGCATAGTGGGATGCTTCCATGAATTTTGCCAAGGCCGGGCACCCAAGGATTCCATTATATGTCAGGGAGAGCTCGACCACATCGAATATGACCTTTTCGGTCTGGTAGTTGAGCTCTCCACCAAATGTAACCGGAAAGGTTATCTTTCCCTTTGGTTGGCCTCTACCAGTGTTGATCCCTTGGAATGAACCCGTCGGCTTGAGATCACTGTCAGGGATCTGTAGCCTCTTGACTACCTCAAGGGAAATCAGATTCATCCCTGCCCCCCGTCAACTCACATCTTGTTGACCTTGAGGTTCATACTGTCGGGGAAACCAATAGCGGCAGACACCCGACCACGGTAACACGGTCAGGGTGATCCTTTCCATCAAAGAGGATATGCGTGCGGAACCATTCGAGTGGTCTTCGAGACCCTGCCGCTGGCTCCATGGCATTAACTTCGAGCACTCACTGTTTGAGCTGGCGGCGAGAGGAGTGCAAGGATGCACCCCGTCAACACACGTCGCATCGGTTGCCTTCTGGAACTCCCAATCGCTAGAATCCTGTCCATCGTGTTTGTCGTTACTTGCATTGTATTCTTCTTTCCTCTTGCGGCCTCTGGCAGGCTTTTGCTTTTGCTGCTGGGCCTTGCCGCGGCGGCACGCTCTGCCACCACGGCAATTCCCGACAGCATTATCTTGGCCCTTATCCTTGTCGTGCTTCTCGTATTCAGCCTTCTTCTTCTCAGCAAGCTGGTCGAATTGGCGGCATTCATGGAGATTGTGGCCCTCGATGCGATGGATCTTGCAGTATGGCCTGTCAGACTTTCCAGCTTTCTGTGCCACAGCGGCCTCCTGGCAATCAGCGCACGAAGCAGCTCCCTTGCCGGGGGTCTTGGATTTTGCCTTCTTGCCGACACAGAGACTGCTAAAGCCCTCGACGGCCAATACTGCCTTACCATGGCGCTTCTTATTGCATTTTGGGTTCCTCCCCTTTGATCCAGGGGCATCATCGTCGTCATCAAAATCGACTTTGATATCTGCTTCCTCTCCGAGGAGTCGCCTTCCTTCTTCAGTGCGAGCACACTTGTCCACCAACGTGTATAGATCCTTGACGGTCTTCGGGAGTTTGACGTTCATCTTGGTCCGCATTCTTCTGTTGCACATGTTCGACTGCAATGCGACAATCACGGCTGTGGGGTCTATCTTTGGGATGTTGTGGTGCACTCTGCTGAACCTTTGGATGTATTTTCACAAGGTATCGCCCTCCTTCTGCAGGAGGACCCACAAGTCATTGGGCTGTCCTGGCTCCCGGTGGCCACCCGTGAAGGCGCCAACGAACTCTTTGCACAGGTCAGCCCATGACGCAACAGAATTCTCCGGCAGGTGCATCGGCCATGATCTCACATTCGGCTTGAGCGTCAAAGGGAAATAGTTGGCGAGCACCTTCTCATCTCTTCCTCAGGCGGCTTGGAAGACAATCGTGTAGATGCCCAAGAATTCTGCCGGGTTGAGCTTTCCGTCATATTTTACCGTCAATTCAAGTTTGAAGGCCCGACTCAACAGTGAGCGGACCTGTCACAGCTCGCGAGTAAATGTGGGACACCCGACCTCGTAAGGTAGGTTTCCACCAGCACTGGGCGCGGGGTCACCAACGTTTACCCCGTCGTGTTTGTTGGATTGACGGTGTGCTTCCCAACGCCATTCGATGATGGTGCACGTGTCCTCTTTTCGCCGGTCTTCCAGGATATGCCGCTGGTCTAGGTGGTCGCGCGGGCCGGTCGAGGCCCTAGACGACTCGTCGGTCCCGTCAGTGCGTAGAGCTTGTTGCGGCTATCCTTGAGCTTGCTGTCGAGGAGGGGCCTGCACGGCCGGTGTGGCCCCCTCAACATGACCATCTGTTCGGGACGCTGTTGTCGTCCATGGATGACAGGACGACCTTGCTTGCTATGATTTTCCGGCTTCGGCAAATACGGTCAAACTATGGATGGTGGCTCTCCACTCGTCCATCTTATCAACCGCCGGTGGGAAGTTTAACAGTAGCTGAGCCTGCGCCATTGCCTCCACGGTCGTATCTGGCATGGGAAAGAGGTGGACCGCGACATGGCTCGACTCCTGGTGGAACCAGGAGGAGCCTCGTTGTGTTCTTGTTGCCATGCTCCAGTCGCAGTGGTGGCCTGACGTGGGGGAGACTGGGTCCGCGGATCCATTGCTCCGCTCATGACTCCATCTTGCTCTGGACGAGGTGCGCGCCCAGTGGCTGTGCCCATGGCCGACGCAGCTGGTGGACCATGTTCCCCCCCCAGACTAAGTTCCGCTGTTGCAAGCTTGGTCATTGATGCGAAGGACGCGTGGGGCCTGGGTGTCCCTTTCGCCCACGGCACCAGGGGCAAGCTCGCTAGGACGTCGTTGTCGCTCGCCTCTGACTGCAGAGGATATGATGGCAGCGCTTCCTGCGCCGACCGCGTCACCCGCGGTGCGTGCATCTCTTGATGTCACCGCGGTGCCAGCAGCGTCCGCGGCTGCAAGCGTCATGGACTTCAAAGTAGAAGGGTGAGCATGTGCGGTGATCTTCTTCTTGGGAGCCATCGTGAAAAAAAGAAATCCGCGATGAAAATTAGCATGCTGCTCGTATCCTCACGTTATCGTGAATGGAGCCCCCTTCCTGGCATGCCAAAGATGTCGGTGCAGGTGTGCACATGGTCACGTATGGGACCTTAGGGCCCCTTGTGGTTCGGCAGGGAGGTCATATTGCACAAAGAGCAGAGACCATGAAACAACGCGATGATGAGACTCGGGGTAGTTTACCCAGGTTCGGGCCGAAGTGAAGCATAAAACCCTACTCCTGCTTTGGTGGATTGATTGGGGAAGACGTAGTTTGCACGAAGCTATCCCCTGGCAAGGGTTACCAGGGAGATCTAGCATGTGCGTACACTTACATTTGGCTTTGACCCCTTGGGGACCTAACCTACCAAGTGTCGAATCTCTAAGTGCTTGAATACCCAAAGATCTGAATCCTTTGCTAGGTTGCCTCGGGCCTCCTTTTATAGCTCAAGGGGCGTCCACAGTGGCAACTGACATGATCAGATAGCTAATAGTGCTATCATACCTAACTTTGGCACTTAAGACATAGCGCCATAAGTGCGGCCTTAGGTGCCGACCGAGGGTGCGTTCGTGGCAGGCCACTGCCACCTATGAGCTGGCCATGGCTTGAGGTCTTGACACACCTCTGGACGGGTGTAAACAGGTTGTGACCTGTCTTCCAGCGCGGCGCCACGTAGCTACCGAGAGCCACCTAGGTGTGTGGGGGATCGACACCTCATCGACAAGTGACTGGTGTAGCGATGAGATGGAGCTGTGGCAGGTTGGCTCACACCTGCCGGGGGGGGGGGGGGCGTCTTGTCGGGTCTTGGTGAGGATGATTGTGTCTTCGCCCCCGGCAAGTGTCGAGGGTTCTTGAAACATCTTGGGTTGTTGGAGTTGGTGGTTGTTCTTGTGAGGCGATGCTCTCAACACGTGTGCACAAGTCAGGGGCACTAGGTACCCCCTTATTAGTGCACCGACACGGAAGTTTACCGAGTCTTGTGCCTAAAGTGTGCATCCTCTGCATAGTGTACAACTATTCGAATAGCCATGTAAGCAATCAATGACAATGGGATGACCTCTCTTGGGCTATGTCCATTGTTACAAAACTCTATGTGTGTGAGAGATAAAGATGATAGTGTGAGAAGGATGAGCTTGAGCTAAGTCAGATGACTTGACATGATAAATGAACATGAGAGGTTCAACCCCGTGCTTATATTGATATCAGTAAGTTGTTCATATGGATAGCTGCTACCTCATAAAGCATGCTTTTACAAGTTGATTGATCATGCCATTGTACTCAAAATTAGCTTTGTGCAACTTACCTATTAGTGCTATATGATGCATTGTTAGTACCTCGTTCCAAAACATGGGTTGCTTCTAAGTACATTCAAAGTACTCATTGGCTTGCCACTGGATATTTAATTGGCCAGCCATGGAAGAATAGGAGTATGACGAATAGTTCGTTGGAGATGAACATGCAAACTAGGATGCTTCCCAGTCAGAATGTGTGTAGGGTTAAGACAGATGGCATGGGTTCATGCTTTCGTTGAAGAATTCTGTTGCTAGTTATGTTTGGTGTGTTGGCCTTCGAGGCCCTATGTATGTAAGGCTTGACCTCCATGGTCTTTATTTGTACCATACTGTATGTATATATGTAAGACTCTTGTTATTCATCTTATGTGTGTGTTAAGTGAGCATTGACCTCCATGGTCTTTGTTTGTACCATACGTTATGTATGTATGTAAGACTCTTGTTATTCACTATACATGTTCATTCGATGATCACGACTTATGAGTCAGGGTCCCCACAGCGGCTTCTTCCGGAGCGGCTGTTCCCAAGCCATCTCACCATGGGCCATCCCAAATGTCGCCTCCTCGGCTGGTGGCAGACGGGTCGTGGTACCCTGGTTCCCACTGGGCCAACCCAATGAACAAAGGATATATCCACATGTATTAAATAAGTCCAGCAATTCTCTAGTATCCATATCAATCATGCATTTTTGAAGGTTTGATTCGTCAAGAAATGGATTGAGTGTGTGCAAATAGCTACCGTCACAGGTCGAAGATCCAGACGGTGATTAATCCATTCCTCTTCTTGCTCCTCCTCGATGCTCTCTTCTTCTTCTATGCACACTTTTTCATCCAAGGTAGGTTGTACTTTGTCGTCCCCGTCATTATTCTGCAAGTTTGTTAGTCGTTTGCATATTTCAAGTAGTCTTACCATTTCTCTCATCCTAGCATCAAGATCACGGGTTGGTATACAATCATTTCTTCATTTGTAGTCAAGGTTGTATCGTCTTCACTCCGTTGTTGCAATATTTCCTCAGTACTCATCTCAGAAGACATGATAGGCAGTTGTTTTCTTTTTGATTTAAGGGAAAAATTGAATGATGAATAAAAATTAACATAACTAACTATATGTGTGTGGGAAGGCAATGACCATCACCATATTCCAGGTAACGGCGCCAGAAAAGCTTGATGACCTGCAAGGGCACATGGTTATTGCATTTCGTGATAAGTAAGTGTCGAATCCCATTGGAAGCGAATAGAAGATACTACCAATCCCACAACTACATTATCTATGTAGTGCATTCACACCCAAACCATAGTTTCGAAATAGTTTATTCTATGGGTTGCTATTATGCGAGAATAGAAGGGTTTCAGCTAAACTACAAGTTAGAATGCAGAAATAAACTAAGTTAGAACGTTAGGTAAAGGAGGTATTTTTTGTAACTATAGGATAGAATAGAGAGAAAGGCGGTGTTTAGACTTTGGTCCCACTAGTACTAGGGGGAGAACTTAGTGGTAGTGGAATACTAGTACAAATATACATGCACGTAATAACAAGATCGCAAGAAAGGACGTCTCTCAACATTACGTGCAACACGAGTAAATACAAGATCATGAGACAAAGACTATTTTTTCATACTCGATCATACCTCAACCTAGAAACAAATCAATCACTCAAACATATATGAATAACACAAAGAGGAATGATCCATTGATGTCATCAACATGTTCAATCTTACAAATTATAGGTGTTAATATGGAGCTGTAGAGGGAGATGGACACCAGTGCGCACAACCTAGATAGGACATGTGTTCGGTTTCAATGGTGGTGACCAAGCATCCCATGGGAACAATTGGGGACTAAACCGGTGAAAAATACCATGTAGATATGCAACTTTTAGAGTCGTGTGGAGTTCACATGATGAGACATACGACCACCCACGCTCGCATGAAACACAATCTTGTGTTGTGTCTCTCTCCGGTAAACCGGCTGCCATTTCTTCATATTAACCAATAATTTGACTCTCTTGGGCTTGTTGGATGTGTATTAACGATGTCAATAAATTTATTGTATTATATCTTGATTTTGAAAACTTCAGAAGAATAATTTTTTCTGACCCCTCGAATGGCTATGTCTGGCCCGTGGGTGTCTCCGTATTGAACCCATCCTTGGTCCTTTTATCGTGCTTGGTCCTAGGTTGCTCCAAAACACCTTTATACACAAGAAAACAAGTAAAATTAATAAAAACAAATAAAACATTAAATTTGCAATGCTCACAAAGTAAGGTGTAAATATCGTTAATCATTCATAAAGGACAATTATTTGATTCAATGGGAGATGATCAATGAAGAGAACATGCAACAAATGAGCTCTAAAAATGCATAAAACATATAGCCATCACCGTGTTGCATAGGACCTCTGCCTTCCTGGATAATCATCATCATGTTGGTTGGTCGGCAAGCGTATTTTTGGTGCACTCTTCCTTTGGACGGTGCTTTGCCTGGCCGATCAGCGTTTTCCCCGAATGGGATAGATAATTGACTGGACATGCTCGAGTCGCGTATCAACCTGCATCTAATGCTAGATACTAACACGGGAGGATTTTCATATTGTTGATTCTCCTTACATACCCATCATACAGAAGTGAAACAAAGTGCAACCGCTGCTTCATGGGTGATCGGAACCTTTCCATGCACGAGATATATCCAATTGCTTGAAGCTCAATAATGATTGCTTCAATGACGGTGGAAGGAAACTACTGCCCCCTTGTACCTACGGCTTTGAATGCTAGAGTATCCACGTCTTTCCCCTCTTAGTACAATGGCAATGAATAAGGAGACTAGAATGGGAATGGAAAGGGAGCAGATCTCGTAGTGTTGCGGATTTGAGGGAGCTGGGAGGCAATGTGGCTCAGGAATGGAGGCATGCATGAGTGGAATCCATTTACCCCCCTTCTGTTTTATAGGGCAGTAAAAGTCTAAGGGTTGCCCCGCCTTGTAGTAAAATGGGAGGTTCCCAATACATCATATAGTTCATGGCACTAGAATTGAGGTGTGTTCATTGATAATGTCACTTCGAATCTAGAGCACGACCCTTTAGGCTGGCCATAGTGGGGATCATATAGTAGTATCATGCATATGATACTATTGTATGATACTACCGTCATAGTGCATAGTATCATAAAATAGTATCATAGATGACCTTATTTATTGACATGCATGACACATAGTAGCATAGCATTTAACATGTTACGGTATCTACCTATGTTACTCTAACCCTCTCTCTCTCTTCTTTAACTGTCTGCCACATCAGCATGTTTGCTAGTCCCAGGTACATGATACTACCTTAGTTACTCTCACTATGGTCAGCCTTACTTGATGGGACGTGCCAATGAAAATAGCCTTAGGCCACAACAGGTCAGGCATTAACTATTGATGGGATTGTCGGGTATGGCCACCAGGGGTGGCATTTTAGTTCTCGGGTGAGGAAGGGCGCCAGGGTTTGACTTGGTCAGGTCTCGCGCACACAAGCCTTGACTGTTGGGTAAAAATAATACCTTGGCCCTGCTAAAATATGATAGTGTGCCAAGAGGAGGCCATGTTAATATATATCTCCTATTGTTTGGTGATTACAGGGATGCACGATTACAATTCAGAAAGCCAAATGACCTCAAAGCTGAGCATAACCTCGACATCGGGGGCGACGTGGAGTATGTAAATCGCCTACGAAGCCAAAGACTTAAGATTATTAAGATATTCCGATGAAGATGCCAAATGTCCTCGGTTTAAAGACTAT
This sequence comes from Hordeum vulgare subsp. vulgare, assembly GCF_904849725.1. Classification (NCBI taxonomy): domain Eukaryota; kingdom Viridiplantae; phylum Streptophyta; class Magnoliopsida; order Poales; family Poaceae; genus Hordeum; species Hordeum vulgare. The sequence continues at coordinate 334,812,104 of NC_058520.1, read as the reverse complement.
TTCAGGGGTTACTGTTGGTGTCGTCGATTTGGGTGCATGCCATGTCGTCCCATCGGTTATGGGCCGGGATGAGGACCCACCGAAGACTGATGATTGCGCAATGTTGGCCCAGACCCTCTATATATGGAGATCCCCAGAAGGCTTGACATAATCTTCAAGTCTATTTTAAACATCCGCATATTTATCCCTAAGTTGTAACCGACCATGTGTAAACCCTAGGTACCCCTGAGTCTACATAAGATGTGGGGTTTAATCTATAGATGCACTTTTGCCAGGTTTAGAGATTAGAACAACTTCATACGATATCGAGGTATGTGAATATGTAGTTTGTACCCCCAAAACAATCAACATATAAAAAGCATGGCGTAGGGTTTTGCCTCATCAAGAGGGACCGAACCTTGGTAAAACATTGTGTCCCTACTTCTCCTATTACCATCTAGCTCAGATCACTCAGCTTAGGACTCCCTAACCGAGGTGTGCTAGTTTTGGCACCGATAGACGCTGCCTTGTGAGCAATGCCTGCCCATTGCGCACAAACAATGCATGGGGACTCACTTGCAGGTGCGTTCGACACCATCCAATGGACGTGGACCTGCATGAAGACATGCGGTCCACCTCTCATGGACCATCCAACCTTATCGCCCGGGTGTGCACCCTCCACGCACATTGTGTTGGGAAATGTTGCATGGGAAACAAAAAAATTCCTACGCACCCGCAAGATCTATCCATGGAGATGCATAGGAACAAGAGGGAGAGTGTCTCTACATACCCTTGTAGACCATTAAGCGAAATCTTTTATAACATGGTTGATGTAGTCGTACGTCTTCACGATCCCATCGTGATCCATCCCGATCAAGTGCCCAACAAATGACACCTCCATGTTCAGCACATGTGCAGCCCGATGACATCTCCGCCTCCTTGATCCACTAAGAAAGGGCGGAGTATTAGATGAGTTCTCCGGAAGTACAACGACGTGGTGGAGGTGGATGTGGAGATATTCTAGTAGGGCTTCGCGAAGCTCTACGAGAACAAGGATGAAGGAGCTACGAAGTAATGGGAGAGACAGGGGCGCAAGGGCTTGTGTATCCTATTGGAGCGCCCCTCCACAATATATATAGGTGGAGAGGCATGGTGGCCATACGTCCATGCCCTAGCGCCGACGGACAAGGGGTTGGAGGTGGACTCCTAGTCCTCCCCTTCCCTTCCATACATAGGTGGACTTTCCACCTCTCCCAAGCCACATGGGCCTTGAGGGACTTGTGCGTCTAGCCTAATAAGGCTATGACACCTCCCAACAGCCCTTGACGGCCCTTGAGACATGGTGAAATCCTTGGTGGACTTCTGGATTCCTCTGGAATTTTTTGGAAAAACTGGAACTTTTTTCAGAACCCTGAAAATAACTTTTCTATATAAATATTTATCTTCGGAACATTCCGGAGCTCCTTGTCATGCCCGGGATCTCATCCAGGACCCTGAACAACATTCGGTCATCAACATACATAACCCAATAATACTATATTATATTGTCATGTAGAGCGTGTCGACCCTACGGGTTTGAGAATCATGTAGATATGACTGAGACACCTGTTTAGATAGTAACCAATAGCAGGGCTTGGATATCCTTATTGGTTCCTACATATTCCATGAAGATCTTCATTGGTCGAAACACGATGCTAAGGATTCAATCAATCATGTATGCAGTTCTCTTTGTCTATCGATATGTTACCTGGCTGAGATTTGATCATCGGTATCTCCATACCTAGTTCAATCTTGGTACTCGCAAGTCTCTTTACTCTCTATGTAATACAAGATCTCGTGACTAACTCCTTCGTCACATTGCTTGCAAGGTTCTTGTAATGTTGTATTACCGAGAGGTCCCAAAGATACCTCTCCGTAATACAGAGTGACAAATCCCAGTGTTGATCCATGCCAATCTAATAAACACCCCTAGTGATACCTGTTGAGTACCTTTATGATCACTGCTACGACACCAGGAATCCTCGGCGGCCTCCTCAGCTTACATTGGTTTTTCCCTTGAAGAGGAAAGGGTGATGCAACACAGGAGCAGTAAGTATTTCCCTCAGTTTGAGAACCAAGGTATCAATCCAGTAGGAGAATCAAGCCAAGTGTCCAGAGTACCTGCGCAAACACAAGCGAGCTTGCACCCAACGCTATAAAGGGGTTGTCAATCCCTTCAAGATTGGTTGCAAAGTGAGATCTGAAGGCGGAAAGTGCAACGAAGTAAAAGTGTAAGGCTGAAAATATGATGTTAAGTAGACCCGGGGGCCATAGTGTTCACTAGAGGCTTCTCTCAAAATAGAAAATATTCTGGTGGGTGAACAAATTACTGTCGAGCAATTGATAGAACCGCGCAAAGTCATGAAGATATCTAAGGCAATGATTATACATATAGGCATCACGTCCGAGACAATAGACCGATACTTTCTACATCTACTACTATTACTCCACACATCGACCGCTATCCAGCATGCATCTAGTGTACTGAGTTCATGACGAACAAAGTAACGCCTTAAGCAAGATGACATGATGTAGAGGGATAAACTCAAACCAATGATGTAAACCCCATCTTTTTACCCTTGATGGCAACAATATGACGTGTGCCTCGCTACCCCTTCTGTCACTGGGTGAGGTCACCGCATGGTATGAACCCAAAACCAAGCACTTCTCCCATTGCAAGAATCATAGATCAAGTTGGCCAAACAAAACCCACAACTCGAAGAGATTTACAAGGATATGAAATCATGCATATAAGAGATCCGAAGAAACTCAAATAAGATTCATAGATAATCTGATCATAAATCCACAATTCATCGGATCTCGACAAACACAACGCAAAATAATATTACATCGGATAGATCTCCATGAAGATCATGGAGAACTTTGTATTGAAGATCCAAGAGAGAGAAGAAGCCATCTAGCTACTAGCTATAGACCTGTAGGTCTATGGTGAACTACTCATGCATCATCGGAGAGGTCATGGTGTTCATGAAGAAGCCCTCTGTATCCGAATACCCGCTCCGACAGGGCACCAGAACGTTCCCTAGATGGGATCTTGCGGAGACAGAAGCTTGCGGTAGCGGAAAAGTATTTTCGTGGATCTCTTTCACAGTTTTAGATTTTTCCTGAATTTATAGGTGGAAGAGGTAGGGCAGACGAGCCACAGGGGCCCCACAAGCCTGTTAGGCGCCCCCCTGGCCGCTCCTAGGGCGCTTGTGGGGTCCCCTGGTGGCCCTTGCCTTGGTTCTCAAGTCTCGTGCGTATCTTCTGTTCCGAAAAAAATCTTTTCGGAAGTATTATTTCGTTTGGACACCGTTTAAAATACTCCTGTGAAAAGGGTAAAAAACACGGAAAAAACAGGAACTAGCACTTGGCACTGAGTTAATAAGTTAGTCCCAAAAAAGATATAAAAGGCATACAAAACATCCAAAGTTTGACAAGATAATAGCATGGAACCATAAAAAATTATATATACATTGGAGACGTATCAAGCATTCCCAAGCTTAACTCCTGCTAGTCCTCGAGTAGGGAAGTGATAAAGACTGAATTTTTGATGTGGAATGCTACCTAGCATAGTTGTCCTTTGTAACTTCTTTCATGTGACATGAATGTTCAGATCCGTAAGATTCAAAACAATAGTTTGCTATTGACATGAAAATGGTAATACTTTAAGCAAACTAGCAAGGTAATCATGAACTTTCGAAATAACAAGGCCAAATAAGTTATCCCTACAAAATCATATAGTCTGGCTATGCTCCATCATCCCCACACAACTAATTTAAATCACGCACAACCCCGGTATTGGCCAAGTAATTGTTTTCGCACTCTTAGTTCCTCAAACCCTTATCAACTCTCACGCAATACATGAGCGTGAGCCATGGATATAGCACTATGGTGGAATAGAGTGTGGTGGAGGTTGTGAGACAAAAAAAGGAGGAGATGGTCACATTGACTCGGCGTATCAAAGGGCTATGGAGATGCCCATTAATAGATATCAACGTGAATGAGTAGGGATTGCCATACAAAGGATGCACTAGAGCTATAAATATGTGAAAGCTCAAAAGGAGAACTAAAGGGTCTGCATCCAACTTGCTTTCTCACGAAGACCTAGGGCAATTTTGAGGAAGCCCATCATTGGAATATACAAGCCAAGTTATATAATGAAAATTCCCACTAGCATATGGTGGTGATAAAACAAGAGGCTCTCAATCATGAAGAACATGGTGCTATCATGAAGCACAAGTGTGGAAAGAGATGGTAGCATTGTCCCTTCTCTCTTTTTCTCTCTTTTTTTTGTTTGGCTCTTTGGCCTCTTCTTTTCTCTTTTTTTTATGTGGGCAACTTTGGCCTATTTTTTTTCCTCACATGGGACAATGCTCTAATAATGATGATCATCACACTTTTATTTACTCACAGCTTCAAAGCTTAGAATGATGATGACTCTATAGGAAATGCCTCCGGCAGTGTACCGGGATGTCCAACGATCTAGCTTGGCGTATGATGTTAAACAGCTCGCTAGCTATCTTACGATCATGCAATGGAAATATGAGAGTGACGGCACAAGTCATGAGACGGAACGGTGGGAGTTGCATGGCAATATATCTCGGAATGGCTGTGAAAATGCCATAGTAGGTAGGTATGGTGGCTGTTTTGAGGAAGGCATATGGTGGGTTTGTGCACCGGCGAAAATTGCGTGGTACTAGAGAGGCCAGCAATGGTGGAAGGTGAAAGTGCATCTATACCATGGACTCACATTATTCATGAAGAACTCACATACTTATTGCGAAAGTTTTTATTAGTAATCGAAACAAAGTGCTAAACGCATACTCCTAGGGGAAGGGTTGGTAGGTGTAAACCATCGCGCGATCCCGACCGCAACACAAAGGATGACAATCAATAGATCAATTATGCTCCGACTTCCTAACATAGCGGTTCACCATACATGCATGTTACGGGAATCACTAACTTCAACACAAGTATTTCTAGATTCACAACACCCTACTAACGTGACTCTTAATATTACCAAATCCACATCTCAAAACTAATTAAGAGGAATCAAGCTTCTCTTATACTCAATGCACATGAAGATGGAAGTTTTATTGTATCCTCTTTGGATACCTATCACCTTTGGGACTACTTTCATAGCACACACCAGCTACCAAGTTACGCACACATAGAGCAAAAATTATCTAGCTCAAAAGATATAAGTGAAGCACAATGAGCATTCTAGCAAATTCACGATGAATGCATGTTTCTCCCAAAAGGTGTGCAGAAAGGATGATTGTGACACAACAAAAAGAAAATACTCCTACGATACAAGACGCTTCAAGCAAAACACATATCATGTGGTGAATAAAAATATAGCTCCAAGTAATGTTACCGATGGATTGAAGACGAAAGAGGGGATGCCTTCCCAGGGCATCCCCAAGCTTAGGCTTTTTGGTGTCTTTGAATTTGGCTTGGGATGCCTTGGGCATCCCCAAGCTTGAGCTCTTTCCACTCTTTATCCGTTTGTCCATGAGAACATCACCCAAAACTTGAAAACTTCACAACACAGAACTTAAACAGAAACTCGTGATATCATTAGCACAAGAAACCAAACTACCACCTCTTTAGGTACTGTAGCAATCTTGATTTCAATTTATATTTGTGTTAGGTTACTGTATTCTCACTTTTCCACGGCTGGTACCCCCCGATACTATCCATAGTTTCATCAAAACAAGCAACCAGCACAACAAAAACAGAATCTGTCAAAAACAGATCAGTTTGTAGTAATCTGTATACTTCGTATACTTATGGTACCTCAAAAATTCTGAACAATTACGACCGCCTGGGAAAAAGGCATATCAACCAGCAGCAAAAAGAATCAACTCAAAAGCTCTTTCCAAATAAAAATGAAAAATAATCTCGTGAGAGAAAAGTTTCTGTCTTTTTCCAGCAGGATCAAACAACCAACACCAAACGAGTCATAAATGTTTTGCTTGGCTCAAACACAAAAAGAAACACAATCAAAACAGAATTATGATGGTGTGGACGCAACAAAACAGAAAGCAAAAAAGCAAAGATAAATTCATTCGGTTGCCTCCGAACAAGCACTATTGTTTAACGCCCTTAGCTAGGCATTGATAATTCAATGATGCTCACACAAAAGACAAGAATTGAAGCACAACGAGAGCATCATAAAGCATGTGAAAATCACATCTATGTCTAACATACTTCCTATGCATAGGCATTTTATAGGAAAAAAATTGTCAAGACAATCAATGGTTACCAAATGCAAGGAAGAAGAAAGAGACAATATCAATCTCAACATAACGAGAGGTAATTTAGTAACATGAAAGTTTCTACCAAAATATTTTCATCTCTCATAACAATTACATGTGGGATCATAATCGAATTCAACAATATAGCTATCCCATAGGATATTCTTTTCATGATCCACATGCATGCAAAGTTGACGCTCTTCAAAAATAGTGGGATTATCATCAACTAAAGTCATGACTTCTCCAACCCCACTTTCAATATTATTGCAAATATCATAATCATCATGAGGCTTAAACAAAATTTCAAGATCATAAGAAAAATCATTACTCCAATCATGATCATTGCAACAAGTAGTGGACATAGCAAAACTAGCATCCCCAAGCTTAGGGTTTTGCATATTTTTAGCATGATTGACACTAATAGGATTTATAGTGAAACCATTGCAATCATGCTTTTCATTCAAGGAGCCCTCGTGAATCACTTCATAAATTTCTTCATCATGATTTTCAGATTCACGCATCTCAAGCAAAACTCCATAGATAAAGTCAAGTGCACTCAACTCACTAGCAATTGGTTCCACATAAGTGGATCTCTTAAAGAGATTAGCAAGTGGGTGAGGATCCATATCAATAGATTTTCAGCAAGCGAAGATGCAAGAATATTGAAGGCACATAGCACACAAGCAAAGGAAAGGCAAACGAAAAAGGCAAATATTTTTGTAAATTTTTGTTTTTCAAAAGTGGGGGAGAGGAAAACGAGAGGCCAAAAAAAGTAAATGCAAGAGATGAGTTTGTGACACTTACTTGGATGAGCTTCACCTAGAATAATCCCCGGTGCCAGAGATTGACACGTTGACGGGAGACTATTCTTGACTTGATCCTCCCGGCAACGGCGCTAGAAATCCTTCTGCTACGGCGCCAGGAATCCCCGATGGCCTCTTGAGCTTGCGTTGGTTTTTCCCTTGAAGAGGAAAGGGTGATGCAGCACACGAGCAGTAAGTATTTCCCTCAGTTTGAGAACGAAGGTATCAATCCATTAGGAGAATCAAGCCAAGTGTCTAGAGTACCTGCGCAAACACAAACGAGCTTGCACCCAATGCTATGAAGGGGTTGTCAATCCCTTCAAGATTGATTGCAAAGTGAGATCTGAAGGTAGAAAGTGCAACGAAGTAAAAGTGTAACGCTGAAAATATGATGTGAAGTAGACCCGGGGGCCATAGTGTTCACTAGAGGCTTCTCTCAAAATATAAAATATTACGGTGGGTGAACAAATTACTGTCGAGCAATTGATAGAACCACGCAAAGTCATGACGATATCTAAGGCAATGATCATACATATAGGCATCACGTCCGAGACAAGTAGACCGATACTTTCTGCATCTACTACTATTACTCCACACATCGACCGCTATCCAGCATGCATCTAGTGTATTGAGTTCATGACGAACAGAGTAACGCTTTAAGCAAGATGACATGATGTAGAGGGATAAACTCAAACCAATGATGTAAACCCCATCTTTTTACCCTTGATGGCAACAACACGATGCGTGCCTCGCTACCCCTTCTGTCACTGGGTGAGGTCACCACACGGTATGAACCCAAAATCAAGCACATCTCCCATTCCAAGAATCATAGATCAAGTTGGCCAAACAAAACCCACAACTCGAAGAGAATTACAAGGATATGAAATCATGCATATAAGAGATCAGAAGAAACTCAAATAAGATTCATAGATAATCTGATCATAAATCCACAATTCATCGGATCTCGACAAACACACCGCAAAAGAATATTACATCGTATAGATCTCCATGAAGATCATGGAGAACTTTGTATTGAAGATCCGAGAGAGAGAAGGAGCCATCTAGCTACTAGCTATGGATCCATAGGTGTATGCTGAACTACTCACGCATCATCGGAGAGGTCATGGTGTTGATGAAGAAGCCCTCCGTATCCGAATCCCCCTCCGGCAGGGCACCAGAACGTGCCCCAGATGGGATCTTGCGGAGACAGAAGCTTGCGGCGGCGGAAAAGTATTTTCGTGGATCTCTTTCGCAGTTTTGGATTTTTCCTGAATTTATAGGCAGAAGAGGTAGGGCAGACGAGCCACAGGGGGCCCACAAGCCTGCTAGGCATGCCCCTGGCCGCGCCTAGGGGCCTTGTGGGGTCCCGTGGTGGCCTGTGCCTTGGTTCTCAAGTCTCGTGCGTATCTTCTATTCCAGAAAAAATCTTTTGGAAAGTTTTATTCCGTTTGGACACCGTTTAAAATCCTCCTCTGAAAAGGGTCAAAAACACGGAAAAAACAGGAACTGGCACTTGGCACTGAGTTAATAAGTTAGTCCCAAAAAAGATATAAAAGGCATACAAAACATCCAAAGTTTGACAAGATAATAGCATGGAACCATCAAAAATTATAGATACGTTGGAGACATATCAATCACCGAGTGGCGAAGTGACATTTGATATACACAAGGCATTCCTCCGGTGTCAGGGAGTTGCATGCTCTCATGGTCTTAGGAACAGATACTTGAGATGACAAAAGCAGTAGCAACAAACTAAGTGATACGATCAAATGCTATGCTTACGGTTAGGATTTTTCCATCACATCATTCTCCTAATGATATTGTGTCTTCATCAACGAGCTAGTCTAGTAGAGGCTCACTAGTGACACAACATTGTCTATACACACACACATGTAATTAAGTTTCGGCCAATAAAATTCTAGCATGGATAATAAATGATTATCATGAATAGGGAAATATGATAACAACCAATTTATTATTGCCTCTAGGTCATATTTACAATAGTCTCCCATTTCCACTAGATTTAATCATCTAGTTCATATCGCCATGTGATTCACACCCAATGAGTTCTGGGAGTTGATCATGTTTTGCTTGTGAGAGAGGTTTTAGTTAATGGGTCTGCAACATTTAGATTTGTGTGCACTTGGAAAATCCGTACGTCATGCTATAGATGTTGACATCACGCTCCACTTGGAGCTATTTCGTATGAATTCTCTATAATACGTTTTTGGTTTGCTACTCGGAGTGATCCGGATTGGTGGAAAATCATGCACCGATGTAACCCTTTATGACGAGCTCTTTATCACCTCTATAACCGAGAAACATTTCCTTAGTATTCTTTCGATACCTAGAGATAATTTTGACTGTTGTCCAGTGATCCACTCTTGGATCACTATTTTACCCAGGTCTTCCTTTGAAAAACTCCTTTAAAACAACCCTTTATGCTTTCTAGAAATTCTACATCATTTCCAATCAATAATATGTCATACACATATACTTATAAGAAATGCTATAGAGCTCCCACTCACTTCTTGTAAAATACAAGTTTTTCATAAACTTTGTATAAACCGAAAAGCTTTGTTCACCTCATTAAAGCGTATATTCCAACTCGAGATGCTTGCACAAGTACATAGAAAGATCATTGTAGCTTGCATACCTTTTAGCATCCTTAGAATTGATAAAATCTTCTGGTTGTAACACATACAACCTTTCCTTAAGGAAGCTGTTGGAAACACTGTTTTGACATCCATCTACCAGATTCCATAATAGAAAAATGCAGCAACTTCCAACATAATCCCAACAAAATTTAGCAATGCTATGAGTGAGAAAGTCTCATCATAGTCAACTATTTGAAATTTTGTGGAAACATCTTCGCGAGAAGTTCGACTTTATAAATGGTGACATTACCATCATCGTTTGTCTTCTTCTTAAAGATCCATTAGTCCTCAATGGCATGCCAGTTATCAGGCAAGTCTACCAAAGTCCGTTCTTGGTTTTCATACAAGGACCCTATCTCTAATCTCATGGCCTTAAGCCATTTGTTGGAATTGGGGCCCATCATCACTTCCTCATAGTTCATAGGCTCATTGTTGTCTAACAAGTTGACTTTGAAGATATAATTACCACACCACTCTGGGCAGTACGTGTCCTTATTGACCTACGAGACTCGCTAGTAACTTAATCCAAAGTTTCATGATCATTATCATTAGCTTCCTCTTCAATTGGTGTAAGCATCACATGAACATCTTTCTCTGATGCACTACTTCCAATAAGTGATGGTTTGTAACCTCATCAAGTTCTACCTTCCTCCCACTCACTTATTTCGCGAGATTACCGTGCCTTCGGATCTATCATAGAAGGTATACAATTTTTTTGCTTTAGGATATCTTATGAATATGCACTTTTCCGCTTTGGGTTCGAGCTTATCACACATAAATGTCGCATCTCCAAACTCTAATAAATGACAAGTTAGGTTTCTTGCCAAACCATAGAAGGTAAAGTGAATGTTGTTGTCTGATACGTCTCTGATGTATCTATAATTTTTTGTTGTTCCATGCTGATGTATTATCATTCTAGGATACTTTTTAGGTATTTATTTACCAATTTATATTATTTTTTAGCACTAGTCTATTGACATAGTGCCTAGTGCGAGTTGTTGTTTTCTACATGTTTTTCACTTTTCAGGTTTTCAATACCAAACAAAGTCCAATTGCTCTGAAACTTTTTGGAGATTTTTTCTGGACCAAAAGAAGACGAATGAGTATTGGAAAAAAGCTCGGGTCCACCCGAGGACCCCCACAAGGCCACACGACGCGACCTAGAGAGGTGGGTGCCCGCTTGTGGGCCCCTCGAGGCTCTCCCGACTCCGTTATCTGGCTTACAAATTCTCATAAGTAATAAAAAAATTATGCTTGTGCATCATGAAAATATTGTTTATTTGATAGCTATATTGTTGAATTACTTCATGATGCTACTAAAAATTATTATGAGGGAGGAATATATGCTTGTAGGAATTGCAATAATATCAAGTTTTCTCCCTGTGTGTTCAAAGTTTTGAAGTTGCACTTATTTTCCCTTCATGTGCTATTTGATTCTTGCTACAAAAAATCGTTTGCTTGAAAAATCCCCATGCATAGGAAGTTGGCTTAAATGTGCTTCTCATATTCTTCATGACGCTCCCATTGTGTTTTAATTCATTACTTTTATGTGGGCATCATTGAAATTAGTATGCCTTGCTAAAAGGCATTAAAGAAAAGGGCTTGTTGGGAGACAATCCAACACTTTTACTTTATGCTTTTTTATGTTCACATGATTAAGATACTATATTAATGATGTTTTATAGCTTTTATTTCAATAAAGTTCCAAGTAAAGCCTTATTTCAACAAATTCTGATATTAATGATATTATAGAGAATGTGGATACTTGTTTGTTTGATTTTGTGCAAAAATAGAAACTTTTACGTCCAGTGAAAATTTCTCTTATTTTACTGGAGCTTCACCAAATTCTGAAATTTTTACACCAAATTTCCATGCAAATTATCTGTTCTTTCCTAATTGTTCAGAATTTTTAAGTCACGGAAGTATGGTGTTCATTCAAATCTTGGCAGACTGTTCTATTTTTGACAGATTCTATTTTGCATGCATAGTTTGCTTGTTTTAGTGTTTACATTGCTTATATAGAGTGATATAAATTATGGGAATGATATAATACAATAGGTATTATGTGATAAAAATTATGAATCTTGTCTTGGCAGTACCTAAGTGAATGACCTATCTTTATTACACTAACCCCTCTCACAAAGTTCTGTTAAGTTTTGTGTGATTGATATTTTCAAGTTTTCGGTAAGATACCGATATGAGGTTAACAAGGAGCAGAAAGAACCAAATCTTGGGGATGCCCAAGGCACTCAAGCGTCTAAGCTTGGGGATGCCCCAGAAGCATCCCCTCTTTCGTCTCCAACATTATCGGTATATCTTACTTGGAGCTATATTTTTATTCATCTCATAATTTGTGTTTTTTTGGAGTGTCATTTTATTTTGTTTTTCTCTGTTAGATGTTATTTATAATCTTGTATTTTATAAAAACTTCCAAGAATAGCCTTTAGAATGCTTCAATTGCATGTGTGATGTGCGTTGTACAAAAATAGAAAATTTTGCTGTAGTATTTGAATTTTCAGATTTACTCGAACATCGTCAATTTCTCAAATTTTTACATAGTGCTTTCATACAGATTATTTATCATGTCCTAAAGTTTCAGAATATTTTGAGTTACATGGGTACAGTTTTCGAATTAATTGTTCTAGACTGCCCTGTTTAGACAAATTGTTATCATAGTTTTGTTATCTACTTATCCTAGAGTTTTCATGGATTATATTGCTAGATATAAATTTTGAAAATGATAGTTTATAGTACCTAATGTTTGAAAATTATTGTGAAACTTGTATTTGTAGTACAAGAAGTGTTGATTTATTCTTATGTGTACTAACCTGTCTCGTCAGTTTTTTACAAGTTTTGTGTGGATGAAGTTTTTCAGACTTAGGTGAAACCGGGATATAAGAGGATTGAAAAATATACAAAAGCTAAATCTTGGGGATGCCCAAGGCACCCCATGTAAATATTTTGATAAGTATCAAGCATCTAAGCTTGGGGATGCTACGCTTCCCACCTCTCTACATCAAACAAATATCGGTTAGCCTATGTTGATCCTAAGTTTCTATTTATCCACATGACATGTGATATTCTTGGAGTGAATTTTTGTTTGCTTTGTTGTTTGAAAAAAAATATCAGATATGAAAATATTTATTGAGAGATAGTCCCCACGTAGCTACTTAATTGTTTGACTACTCATTGATCTTCACTTGTATCTTTTGAGAGTAGTTTGATTGTTTGCTCTTGTGCTTCACTTATATACTAAGAGTAAATTGGGAATGAATGAAATATCATAGATATTAAATTATCAATGTGCTTTATGTATTGTAGTAGTTTCACATTTGGTCTAGAAAGGAAAATCTATTGGTCATATGAGCAATTCATGAATGATTGGTATAAAGAACAGACCTTTCACATACAAATATATTATCTTGGAAATATTTTATGATTGTGAATAGCCATAAATTATTCACAACCTTAATGAAATAGTTGAAGTTGGACAAGGTATACAACGTAATGGTTATGTTTGTTTATATTTGCATAGAAGTTATATTGTTATGGATCCTCCAACATGTGGTATTTGTTTAGAACCTTTTGCTAGCCAAAACTTCGTACTAAGTAGAAATAGTACTTTTGCATCCAAATCCTTGAGCCAAGTTTCTTCCATGAGGGTCCACCATACCTACCTATATATAGTATTTCACATTCGTTCCAAGTAAATTTGCATTTTCCATCTTTAAAACCGTCAAATAAAAATATGTTTTTTGTGCCCGTACCGCTTAGGGAGCGATGGGGCGGTCATTATCTTCCATGCTAAGCGAGTTATTCTCAAGATGAGTCTTTATTCACTTGTATTTGCACGAGAGAGGCTGGTAAAAAGGATGCATAGTCCTGCATGATACAAAAATAAATAAACAAGAACTTCCCCTAGAAAGTTGATTGTTTGGAGGCCACCCATGGATACGACTTGCCATGGAACCTGTTTGAATGGTGGAGGGGGAGTAAAAATTTCAATTCTGTTTTGGAACCGTCAATAATGTGATTAGCATGGAAGATATTTAAAACTTTATTGTGATGTTGTCATGAAAGGCACACCATCCAAAATTACATATTCATCTTTGTGTTAAAATAATGAGCTCTAGCACCTCTGCAAATCCCTGCTTCCCTCTGGGAAGGGACAATCTATTTATTTTCATGTTACTTACTTTTCATGTTGATTCAACTTCTTATTCTAACCTCGTTCAATTAGTTGGCAAGCACCATGTGGCGGGGAAAGATCCAAACATATATATCCACTCAAATATACTTGATCATGATTCATTATTGTTGACAATTATCTTTATGATAAATATGTTGGGAGGCAAGACATTAATACCCTATCTTTATTTGTGTTTGATGGATGATATTTTTTTCTAAAAATATGCTTTGAGTATTATCATTCATAGAAGACTATAGGATAATTGAGTATGTGGAGCTCTTACTTAGACTTGATGATGCATTGAGAGTGTTTGATGACTAAGAACATATGGTGTTGACTTTCAAGAGAATGCATTGTTTGAGCCATGACATGTGAATTGATTACTACTCAAACATGATATATTTGATGAAAAAGTTGTTGGTTATGATGCTATAAAAAGTGACTGAAATTATCAATGATCAAAACTATTCACTACGCAGGCATTCACACTTCATAAATTATTTCTTTCATCATTTACCTACTCGAGGACGAGTAGGAATTAAGCTTGGGGATAGTGATACGTCGCCAACATATCGATAATTTATGAAGTATTCATGCCATGTTTGCCTATGTTTATAGTACTTTTATATGGTTTTGATGCACTTTATACGATTCATTTAGAACTAACCTCGACATACGTTGTTTTCAGAAGAATTACCATGATGTTGCTTTTGTGCAAAAAATGCAAGTTCTCGGAATCGCCCGATTTTTTTTATTTTTTTCAAGAAGGAAATAAGCAATATGGGAGCAAAGAACCACCGAAGGGGAGCCACCTGTGTGGAACAAGCCAATAGCCCAGCTAGGTCATGCCCTGATGGCTTGTGGGGCCCATGTGGCTCCGATCAGCATGATTTCAACACTCAAAAATCTTATATATATGAGAAACCCTAGAAATAAAGAGAGAACCGCCGCTCCGCCGCCGCAACTCTCTATATCAATGAAAACCCCATCTGGAGCCTTTCCAGTACCATATCGGAGCGGGGAAATCATCTCTGATCACCATCTTCATCATTCCGGTGGAGGCCATGAAGACGAGGGAGTAGTTCACCCTCGGTGCTGAGGGTATGTACAAGCATCTATGTGTTTGATTTCTCTCTCTTGCTCTCTCATGTTACTAACATGGCATGATCTTGATGTATCACGAGCTTTGTTAATATAGTCGGATCATATGGTGTTTGTCCCTTTCTATCTTGTTGTGACGAATTGAATCTTTCCCTTTAAGATCTCATTATGTTGGATTGAATATTTTGGTTTGAGAATTCTTGATGTATGTCTTGCATGCGGATACCCGTGGTGACATTGTGGTATTCAATTGATTCACTTGATATATATTACGACATCAACTTGCGGATCCTGGTGACCTTGGGGATCTATGCATAGGAGTTAATTGCATGTTTTCATACTATGTTCTTCGATAAAAATATTGAGGTGATTGATACGTCCATTTTGCATCACGCTTTCTTGTTGATATTTATTGCTTTTTGGGTTGTTATATTACTTGTGGTACCATATTTATGCCTTTTCTCTCTTATTTTGCAAGGTTTATTTGAAGAGGGAGAATTCAGGTAGCTGGAATTCTGGACTAGAAAAGGAGCAAATCCTAGTCCACTATTCTGCACATCTCCAAATGCCGTGAAAAGTTACATGTATTTTTTTGGGATTATATAAAAAATACTGGGTGAAAGAACTACCAGAGGGGGGCTGCCAGGGCGCCACAAGCCCTGACACCGCCACCCCGTGGTGGCGGAGTGGGGGCTTGTGGGCTCCCTGACGGCCCACTAGCCCCCCTCTTTTGCTATATGAAGTGTCCTGGTCCAGAAAAAATCAGAAGGGAGCTTTTTCGTCGTTTCGCCGCTGCCGCGAGGCAGAACTTGAGCACATCCAATCTAGAGCTCCGACAGGACGATCCTGCCGGGGAAACTTCCCTCCCGGAGGGGGAATTCGTCGCCATCTTCATAAGCGACACTCCTCTCGTCGGAGGGGAGGCATCTTCATCAACATCTTCATCAGCACCATCTCCTCTCCAATCCCTAGTTCATCTCTTGTGACCAATCTTTGTCTCGCAACTCCGATTGGTACTTGTAAGGTTGCTAGTATTGTTGATTACTCTTTGTAGTTGATGCTAGTTGGATTACTTGGTGGAAGAGTTTATGTTCAGATCCTTGATGCTATTCATTACACCTCTGATCATGATTATGATTATGTTTTGTGAGTAGTTACTTTTGTTCCTGAGGACATGGGATAAGTCATGTTAATAATAGTCATGTGAATTTGATATTCGTTCGGTATTTTTATATGTTGTATGTTGTTTTTCCTCTAGTGGTGTTATGTGAACGTCGACTTTATAACACTTAACCATATTTGGGCCTATAGGAAGGCATTGGGAAGTAGTAAGTAGATAATGGGTTGCTGGAGTGACAGAAGCTTAAACCCCAGTCTATGCGTTGCTTCGTGAGGGGCTCATTTGGATCCACTAGTTTAATGCTATGGTTAGACTTTGTCTTAATTCTTCTTTTGTAGTTGCGGATGCTTGCGAGAGAGGTTAATCATAAGTGGGATGCTTGTCCAACTAAGGGCAGTACCCAAGCACCGGTCCACCCACATATCAAACTATCAAAGTAACGAACGCGAATCATATGAACATGATGAAACTAGCATGACAGAAATTCCCGTGTGTCCTCGGGAGCGTTTTTCCTGCTATAAGACTTTGTTCAGGCTTGTCCCTTGCTGCAAAAAATATCGGACCACTTGTTGCACAGTTTCTACTACTTGTTACTTGTTTGCTATGTTTCACCTCGCTACACAATCACTTGTTACCGCTACTTTCAGTGCTTGGAGTTATTACCTTGCTGAAATCCGTTTATCAGAGTCTTCTGCTCCTCGTTGGGTTCGACACTCTTACTTATCGAAAGGACTATGATTGGTTCTCTATACTTGTGGGTCATCAAGAATCTTTTCTGGCACCGTTGCTGGGGAGTGAAGCGCCTTTGGTAAGTGGAAATTGGTAAGGAAACATTTATATACCGTGCTGAAATTTATTGTCACTTGTCACTATGGAAGCTGTTCCTTTGAGGAGTTTGTTCGGGGTATCTTCACCACGAACGGAAGCACGAGGATTTGCTCCTCAACCTGAGGTACCCACTGAAAATATCTTTTATGAAATTCCTTCGGGTATGCTTGAGAAACTGCTGGCTAATCCTTTCACAGGAGATGGATCTTCACATCGAGACTTGCATCTAATATATGTAGATGAAGTTTGTGGTTTATTTAAGCTTGCAGGTTTGCCCGAGGATGAGGTAAAGAAGAAAGTATTTCCTTTATCTTTGAAGGATAAGGCGTTGACATGGTATAGGCTATGTGATGATACTGGATCATGGGGCTACAATCGGTTGAAATTGGAATTTCATCAAAAGTTCTATCCTATGCATTTAGTACATCGTGATCGAAACTTTATTTATAACTTTTGGCCTCGTGACAGGGAAAGTATAGCTCAAGCTTGGGGGAGGCTTAAATCAATGCTATATTCATGCCCCAATCATGATCTCTCAAGAGAAATCATCACTCAAAACTTTTATGCTCGACTTTCTCATGAAGATCGTACCATGCTTGACACTTCTTGTGCCGGTTCTTTTATGAAGAAGGATACTGGTCACAAGTGGAATTTATTGGAGAGAATCAAACGCAACTCTGAAGATTGGGAGCTGGAGGAAGGTAAGGAGTCAGGTATGAATTTCTAGTTTGATTGCGTTAAATCTTTTGTTGAGACAAACACTTCTAGAGATTTTAGCGCTAAGTATGGACTTGACTCTGAGATAGTAGCTTCTCTATGTGAATCTTTTGCTGCTCATGTTGATCTTCCCAAAGAGAAGTGGTTTAAATATCATCCAACTGTAGAAAGCAACATAGCCAAAACCAATCTAGTTGAGGAGAAAGTAATTGCTTTTAGTGATCCTGTTGTTCCTTGTGCTTACACTGAGAAACCACCATACCCCGTTAGGATAAAGGATTATTCTAAAGCTCCAACTGTGATACGTAGGGGTTACATTAGACCACTTGCACCGCCTGAGGAGATTAGAGTTGAACCTAGTGTTGCTATTATCAAAGATCTCTTAGCCGAATACATAGATGGGCATGTTATCAAATTCTGTGAGGACTCCGCTAGAATTGCTAAACCTCACGTGAAAGACAAACACATACCTGTAGTTGGCCTGCCCGTTGTTTCTGTCAAGATAGGAGATCATTGTTACCATGGTTTATGTGATATGGCAGCTAGTGTTAGTGCAATACCACGTTCTCTATATGATGAAATCAAAGATGAGATTGCACCTGCTGAGTTAGAACCCATTGATGTCACTATCACGCTAGCTAATAGAGACACTATCTGTCCTCTGGGAATTGTGAGAGACGTAGAAGTCGTGTGTGGTAAGACGAAGTATCCTACTAATTTCCTCGTCCTTGGTACTGCACAAGATAGCTTTTGTCCCATCATATTCGGTATACCCTTTCTCAACACTGTCAATGCTCACATTGATTGCATTAAGCAGATTGTCACAATAAGTTTTGAGGGTGTGTCTCATGAATTTAACTTCTCCAAGTTTGGAACACAACCCCATGAAAGAGAGTCGTCTGGTAGGGATGAAATCATTGCTCGTTCCTCTATAGCCGTACCTCCTACGGATCCTTTAGAGCAATATCTGCTTGAGCATGAAAATGATATGCATATGGAGGAGAGAGATGAGATAGATAAAATTGTCTTAGAACAATATCCTATTCTCAAGAATAATCTGCTTGTTGAACTGCTTGGGGATCCTCCCCCGCCAAAGGGTGATCCTGTGTTCGAGCTTAAACAGTTGCCTGATACTCTTAAGTATGCCTATCTTGATGAGAAGGAGATATATCCTGTCATTATTAGTGCTCTCCTCTCAGAGCGCGAAGAGAAGAAGTTACTAAAAACTCTGAGGAAGCACCGCGCTGCTATAGGATATACTCTTGATGATCTTAAGGGTATTAGTCCTACTCTATGTCAGCACAAGATTAAAACCGATCCTGACTTTAAACCCGTTGCTGATCATCAAAGGAGATTGAATCCTAAGATGAAAGAGGTTTTTAGAAAAGAAATACTAAAGCTTCTGGAAGCAGGAATCATTTATCCTATTTCTCATAGTGATTTGGTAAGTCGAGTACATTGCGTACCTAAGAAGGGAGGTATCACCGTCGTTCCTAATGATAGGGATGAACTAATCCCACAAAGGAATATTACCGGCTAGAGAATGGTGATAGACTTCCGGAAACTGAACAAGGCAACCAGGAGAGATCATTATCCTTTGTCGTTCATCGACCAAATGCTAGAAAGGCTATCAAAGCACACACACTTCTGCTCTCTAGAAGGTTATTCAGGTTTCTCGCAAATACCTGTTGCACCATCTGATCAAGAGAAAACCACTTTCACCTGCCCTTTCGGTACCTTTGCCTATAGACGTATGCCTTTTGGCTTATGTAATGCACCTGCCACCTTCCAAAGATGTATGATGGCTATATTCTCTGACTTTTGTGAAAAGATCGTCGAGGTTTTCATGGATGACTTCTCCATTTACGGGTCGTTCTTTGATGATTGCCTCAGCAACCTTGATCGAGTCTTACAGAGATACGAAGAAACCAACCCCGTCTTGAATTGGGAGAAGTGCCAATTTATGGTTAATGAAGGTATCGTCTTAGGACACAAGATCTCTGAAAGAGGCATTGAAGTTGATAAGATTAAGGTTGATGCAATTGAGAAAATGCCTTGCCCCAGAGATATCAGAGGTATACGAAGTTTCCTAGGTCATGCTGGTTTCTATAGAAGGTTCATTGAAGACTTCTCTATGATTTCTAGGCCTCTTACCAACCTCTTGCAGAAGGATGTTCCTTTTGTTTTTTATGAGGATTGTGAGGAAGCTTTTGAAATACTTAAGAAGGCTTTGATAACCGCACCTATTGTTCAACCACCTAATTGGAACTTGCCCTTTGAAATCATGTGTGACGCTAGTGATTACGCTGTTGGTCCTATTCTAGGACAAAGAGTTGACAAGAAGTTGAATGTCATTCACTACGCTAGTAAAACTCTAGACAATGCCCAAAGAAACTATGCCACTACGGAGAAGGAATTTTCAGCAGTCGTGTTTGCATGTGAAAAATTCAGATCTTATATAGTTGACTCCAAAGTCACTATTCACTCTGATCATGCTGCTATTAAGTACCTCACGGAGAAGAAGGACGCTAAGCCTAGGCTGATCAGATGGGTTCTCCTACTACAGGAATTTGATTTGCACGTCGTTGACCGAAAGGGTGCTGATAACCCTGTAGCAGATAACTTGTCTAGGCTAGAGAATGTCCTTGATGACCCACTACCTATTGATGACAGCTTTCCTGATGAGCAACTAATTTCATCCGCACTTCACATAGTGCACCGTGGTATGCCGATTATGCAAACTATATCGTAGCCAAATACATACCACCCAGTTTCACCTATCAGCAAAAGAAGAAATTATTCTTTGATTTGAGACACTACTTTTGGGATGATCCTCACCTTTATAAGGAAGGAGTAGATGGTGTTATTAGACGTTGTGTGCCTGAACATGAACAGGGACAAATCGTGCACAAGTGTCATTCCGAAGCCTACGGAGGACACCATGCTGGAGATAGAACTGCCCACAAGGTATTGCAATCAGGTTTCTATTGGCCCACTCTCTTCAATGATGCCCGTAAGTTTGTCTTGTCTTGTGACGAATGCCAAAGAATAGGGAACATCAGTAAGCATCTGGAAATGCCTATGAACTATTCACTTGTCATTGAACCATTTGATGTCTTGGGCTTTGATTATATGTGACCCTTCCCGAGTTCCAATGGGTATACTCTCATCTTAGTTGCTGTGGATTACGTCACTAAGTGGGTAGAAGCTATCCCCATTAAAAATGCTGATCACCACACCTCTATTAAGATGCTTAAAGAAGTCATATTCCCAAGATTTGGAGTCCCTAGATACTTGATGACTGATGGCGGTTCACGCTTCATTCAAGGTGTTTTCTGCAAGATGCTAGCTAAGTATGATGTCAACCATAGAGTTGCATCTCCTTATTATCCTCAGTCTAGTGGTCAAGTGGAGTTGAGTAATAGGGAGATCAAGTTGATCCTACAAAAGACCGTCAATAGATCTCGAAAGAACTGGTCTAGAAAACTTGACGATGCACTATGGGCTTATAGGACTGCTTATAAGAATCCCATGGGCATGTCACCGTATAAAATGGTTTACGGTAAGGCCTGTCATTTACCTCTTGAGCTGGAACACAAAGCTTATTGTGCAATCAAAGAGCTCAAATTTGATTTCAAACTTACCGATGAGAACCGGTTGCTTGATATCAGCTCGTTAGATGAATGGAGAGCCCAGGCATATGAGAATGCGAGGTTGTTCAAGGAAAAGGTTAAGAGATGGCACGATAAACGAATACAGAAGCGAGAGTTCAATGTAGGTGATTATGTCCTGCTATACAATTCTCGTTTGAGATTTTTTGCAGGCAAGCTTCTCTCTAAATGGGAAGGTCCCTATGTTATCGAGGAAGTATATCGTTCCGGTGCCATCAAAATCAATAACACGGAAGGAAATTTTCCTAGAGTGGTAAATTGGCAAAGAATCAAGCATTACATCTCTGGTACTCCCATAAATGTTGAGGCCAATATCATCAATGTCATAACTCCAGAGGAGTACATAAGGGATGTTTATCAGCCTGTTTCAGACCTTGAAAACGAAGATGTGTCTGTTTCGGTAAGAAATTGAAATCCGATACTTTTCCAATAGGAAGTTTCTTCCGTTTTGGAATTTTTGGAAAATTAGAAAAATAAAAAGCAGTCCCGAGAGCGAACGAGGCGGCCACAAGCCCTGCCACCGCCCCTACCCCCGTGGTGGCGGAGGGCAAGCTTGTGGGCACCTCGTGTGCCTCCCGGACTCCGTTTTCTTGCGGAGGACTCCTTCTGGCCCAGAAAAAAAATATAGTCTCCCGAAGGTTTTGATCTCCGTATCGCGCAGTTTTCCTCTGTTTTCGTTTCGAGCTTGTTTCTGCCGTGGATCTAGGTCAAAATGTCTTCCCAGGATTCAGAGGGGGAGAGAAATGTGGCTGACTACCTTGCTAACCCCAAGGTCTATGGGGACTTGGAACAATATGGCTAGACCACTGATGAGGAAGAGGTTTATGAGCCCAAAGGGAAGGAGCAAACGAGTTCCGATGAAGAGGAGGCTCCTCTACCTCAACCTGCAAACACCCATGTGGAGTTCAAGAAGTCAAGCCTCCCTTTCCATAGGAAGAAGCCTAAGACCTTGTTTATCCCTTCTCGTTTCTTGAAGGAGAGTAAGCAGGAACTTTGCCATAGAGTGTTGAAACTTGAGGAAGAAAATGACGATCTAAGGGAGCAGAACTTTTTGCTCAAGTGGAAATTACACAAGCTCAATACTGCTTCAACAACTCCACCACCATCACCGCCAAAGGAAGACAACTAAGCATTGGTATGGGCAATCCCCTTGGCTTCTGTCAAGTTTGGGGGAGTTTCCCTGGTATCGTATCACCTTTATATCTTTTGGTTTTACCTTTGTCTTAGTTCTTTCCTTTTCATTTTTTTCTTCTTTTAGAGGAATAAGTCTTTAGTTTTTAGTTTGAGTCTTTTTCTTTTGTATCTCTCCCGATGTATTCGATCTACGAGCTATATAATAAAGAGTGTCTCAGTTAAGGGCTTTGCTTTGTGCCATGATCAAAAGTATGAAAAGAACGATAGCATGAAAGATCATGAGACGATCTTATGGAAAGTGATAACTTCACTTATGACACGTATGATGATTTAAACTTGTTGAGAATAAATCAACATAAACCTCAGTCATTGTTGCAATTAATAAGAATTAATAAGGAAAGAGAGGTTCACATATAAATATATCATCTTAGACACTTTTTGCAATTGTGAGCACTCACCAAACTATTACATGCCTAGGAGTAGATGTTGGACAAGGAAAACAACATAATGAATTGTGTTTGCTTGGTTCCAAACAATGTTATATGATTAGAGATCCCTTAGCATGTGACGATTGCTTCCATCTCATATTAGCCAAAACTCCCGCACCAAGTAGAGATACTACTTGTGCATACGTAAACCTCCAACCCAGTTTTGCCATGAGAGTCCACCATACCTACCTATGGATTGAATAAGATCCTTCAAGTAAGTTGTCCTCGGTGCAAGCAATAAAAATTGCTTTCTAATATGTATGATCTATTAGTGTGTGGAAAATAAACTTTGTACGAACCTATGATGAGGAAGACATAAAAGCGACAGACTGCATAATAAAGTTCTTTATCACAGGAGGCAATATAAAGTGACGTTCCTCCGCACTAAGAGGACATGCATTCAAACCTCAAAAGTGCATGACAACCTCTGCTTCCCTCTGCAAAGGGCCTATCTTGTACCTTTACTTTTTTCCCTTGTAAGAGTCATGGTGATCTTCACCAATTACCCTTTTTCCTTTGTCTTGGCTACCGTCATATGTTTGGGAAAGATCTATATTCATATATCAACTTGGAGTTGAGTACTTATGCTTTATTGTTGTTCTTGACTTTACCCTTGAGGTAAATGGTTGGGAGGCAAAACTATAAGCCCCTATCTTCCTCTGTGTCCAGCTGAAACTTTGACACCATGAGAACCACGTGAGTTGTAACAATTGTAGAAAACAAAAGAGATGATTGAGTATGTGGGTTTGCCTTACAAGCTCTTATTTGACTCTTTCAGATGTTGTGATGAATTGCAATTGCTTCAATGACTATGGTTTATTGTTGGTTACTTCTCGGTAAGGTTTTGGCTTCATGCTTTGCTTTGTGAAGGAATTGTTACTTTCCCATAAGAATCTTTATGATGTATTGCTGTTCTATGTGTGATCATGATGCCCTCATGTACGTATTATGTTTTATCAACACCTTCGTCCCTCAACATGTGGACATGTTTATGGAACTTGGTTTTCGCTTGAGGACAAGCGAGGTCTAAGCTTGGGGGAGTTGATACGTCCATATTGCATCATGCTTTCATGTTGATATTTATTGCTTTTTGGGTTGTTATATTACTTGTGGTATCATATTTATGCCTTTTCTCTCTTATTTTGCAAGGTTTATTTGAAGAGGGAGAATTCAGGCAGCTGGAATTCTGGACTAGAAAAGGAGAAAATCCTAGTCCACTATTCTGCACATCTCCAAATTCCCTAAAAAGTTACGTGGATTTTTTTGGGATTATATAAAAAATACTGGGCGAAAGAACTACCGGAGGGGGGCTGCCAGGGCGCCACAAGCCCTGACACCGCCACCCCGTGGTGGCGGAGTGGGGGCTTGTGGGATCCCTGACGGCCCACTAGCCCCCCTCTTTTGCTATATGAAGCGTCCTGGTCAAGAAAAAATCAGAAGGGAGCTTTTTCGTGGTTTCACTGCCGCCACGAGGTGGAACTTGAGCAGATCCAATCTAGAGCTCCGGCAGGACGATCCTGCCGGGGAAACTTCCCTCCCGGAGGGGGAAATCGTTGCCATCATCATCACCAACACTCCTATGGACGGAGGGGAGGCATCTTCATCGACATCTTCATCAGCACCATCTCCTCTCCAATCCCTAGTTCATCTCTTGTAACCAATCTTCGTCTCGCAACTCCGATTGGTACTTGTAAGGTTGCTAGTAGTGTTGATTACTCTTTGTAGTTGATGCTAGTTGGATTACTTGGTGGAAGAGTTTATGTTCAGATCCTTGATGCTATTCATTACACCTCTGATCATGATTATGATTATGTTTTGTGAGTAGTTACTTTTGTTCCTGAGGACATGGGATAAGTCATGTTAATAATAGTCATGTGAATTTGATATTCGTTCGGTATTTTGATATGTTGTCTGTTGTTTTTCCTCTACTGGTGTTATGTGAACGTCGACTACATAACACTTCACCATATTTGGGCCTAGAGGAAGGCATTGGGAAGTAGCAAGTAGATGATGGGTTGCTGGACTGACAGAAGCTTAATCCCCAGTCTATGCGTTGCTTCGTGAGGGGCTGATTTGGATCCACTAGTTTAATGCTATGGTTAGACTTTGTCTTAATTCTTCTTTTGTAGTTGCGGATGCTTGCGAGAGAGTTTAATCATAAGTGGGATGCTTGTCCAAGTAAGGTCAGTACCCAAGCACCGGTCCACCCACATATCAAACTATCAAAGTAACGAACGCGAATCATATGAACATGATGAAACTAGCATGAGAGAAATTCCCGTGTTTCCTCAGGAGCGTTTTTCCTCCTATAAGACTTTGTTCAGGCTTGTCCCTTGCTGCAAAAGGGATTGGGCCACTTGCTGCACCATTGCTACTACTTGTTACTTGTTACTCTTTGCTTGCTACGTTTCACCTCGCTACACAATCAATTGTTACCGCTACTTTCAGTGCTTGCAGTTATTACCTTGCTGAAATCCATTTATCAGAGCCTTCTGCTCCTCGTTGGGTTCGACACTCTTACTTATCGAAAGGACTACGATTGATCCCCTATAATTGTTGGTCATCAGTGATCCTTGAAGTTCTTTGTGTTGGATTGAATATGATAGATAAGAAATTGTTTGATGCATGTTGCATAATTTACCCACGGATACTTGAGGTCACATTAGAGTATCTAGGTGACATTTGGTCTGATTTATATGTATCATGGGTGTTATTGTAGTACGAACTCTAGTGTTTTTTGTGATATTTATAGGAATAGCTCAAAAGATCGATCGGAAATAATAACTTTGAGGTGGTTCTACTACCTCCACAAATTTCATATTATTGTTCTCCACTAGATAGCAACTATGGAGTGATTGATTGTTGCATGTTGAGGGATAACCATATGATTCTACTATGTTAGCATTGTTGAGAGATTTCACTAGTGAAAGCATGAACCCTAGGCCTTATTACCAAGCATCTACACAACATTTTGCTCGCTATTTTACACTTTCTACCTTGGTGTTTTTATATTTTTAGATTACAAAAACCAGTATCGACTATCCATACTACACTTGTATCACCATATCTTTGTCGAACTAGTGCACGTATTCAATTTGCCATTGTAATGGGTGTGTTGGGGACACAAGAGATTTTTTATTTGAGTGCAGGGTTGTCTTAGAGAGACCATCTTCATCCTACATGTCCTTGATACGTCTCCATCGTATCTACTTTTCCAAACTCTTTTGCCCATGTTTTGGACTCCAATTTGCATTATTTGAATGGAACTAACCCGGACTAACGCTGTTTTTAGCAGAATTGCCATGGTGTTGTTTTTGCGCAGAAATAAAAGTTCTCGGAATGACCTGGAAATTTACGACGATTTTTTGTGGAATATATAAAAAATACTGGCGCAAGAATCAATCGGAGGAGTGGAGCAAGGAGCCCACAAGCCCACCACGCGCGGGCCCCCCTGGCCGCGCCAAGCAGGCTTCTGGGGCCCTCAGAGCTCCGCCGCCTCCAACTCCAGCTCTATTTAATCTCTTTCGTCCGGAAAAAAATCAAGGAGAAGAGTTCATCGCGTTTTACGATACGGAGGTGCCGCCACCACCTGTTCTTCCTATGGAAGGCAGATCTGGAGTCCGTTCTGGGCTCCGGAGAGGGGAGATCGTCGCCATTGTCATCACCAACCTTCCTTCATCGCCAATTCCATGATGCTCTTCATCGTTCGTGAGTAATCTCATCGTAGGCTTACTGGACGGTGATGGGTTGGATGAGATCTATCATGTAATCGAGTTAGTTTCGATGGGGATTGATCCCTAGTATCCACTATGTTCTGAGATTGATGTTGCTACTACTTTGCCATGCTTAATGCTTGTCACTAGGGCCCGAGTGCCATGATTTCAGATCTAAACCTATTACGTTCTCGTCAATATATGTGTGTTCTTGATCCTATCTTGCAAGTTGTAGTCATCTACTATGTGTTATGAACCGGCAACCCCGGAGTGACAATAGCCGGAACTCCCGGAGATGACCATAGTATGAGAAGTTCATGTATTCACTAAGTGTTAATGCTTTGTTCCGGTTTCTCTTAAAAGGAGAACCTTAATATCCCGTAGTTCCCATTAGGACCCCGCTGCCACGGGAGGGATGGACAATAGATGTCATGCAAGTTCTTTTCGCTAAGCGCGTATGACTACATACGGAATACATGCCTACATTACATTGACGAACTAGAGCTAGTTACATATCTCTCCATGTTATAACTGTTACATGATGAATGTCATCCGGCATAATTATCCATCACTGATCCAATGCCTACGAGTTTTTCCTACTGGTCCTTGCTATGTTAATTTGCCGCTATTGCTGTCGCTGCTGCTAGTGTTACTCTGTCGCTACTGCTGTCACTGCTGCTACTGTTACTGCTGCTGCTGTCACTGCTGCTACTGTTACCGTTGCTACTGTTGCTATCGCACCACTTTGCTACTGATACTTTGTTGCAGATACTAAGTCTTTCAGGTGTGGTTGAATTGACAACTCAACTGCTAATACTCAAGAATATTCTTTGGCTTTCCCTTGTGACGAATCAACAAATTTGGGTTGAATACTCTA
The DNA here is from genome assembly GCF_904849725.1 of Hordeum vulgare subsp. vulgare. Classification (NCBI taxonomy): domain Eukaryota; kingdom Viridiplantae; phylum Streptophyta; class Magnoliopsida; order Poales; family Poaceae; genus Hordeum; species Hordeum vulgare. Next base: position 334,784,525 of record NC_058520.1, on the reverse strand, counting down.
CCCTCGAAAACTGTTGCGATCCCCTATACTTGTGGGTTATCAAGACTATTTTCTGGCGACGTTGCCGGGGTGGCCTAGCACTATTCTCTGAGTCACTTGGGATTTACGTCTGTTGATCACTATGAGGAATCTGAGAGATCCAAAAACTAAAGTCTTGCCCTCAACTACGAGGACAGGTAAGGAAGTGCCATCTAGCTCTGCACTTGATTCACCTTCAGTTCTGAGTAAGTTTGTGACACCACCTCCTGCTAGAAATTTTGATGTGTCGCTTGTGCTTGATGATGCTACTTCTGCTGTCCATGATGCTTGTGATGATGCTTTGCCTAATACTGCTTTGCCACTAGGTGCATTCCTAGATGCACAAATTGCTAGAGTTGCTGCTAGATGTGATGATACTTCTGAAACTGCTGATATTATTGAAGTAGAACCTGCTATTTCACGTGTTAGAACTAGCTCTCATAGATATGAATTGCCTGATATACCTGAGGGTTATATTATGGAGGGAGAGATAGCTGAGGACTTTCTTGCTTGTAAGGATAGGTATGATCTTGAGAAACTAATGCACAATTGGAAAGAAGAATCTTTGAACGCTAGGATGAAATACGACCCGAAGTTTGCTACTTCGCCTATCTTTGTAACCGATAAGGATTATGAATTCTCTATCGACCCTGAGTTAATCACTCCGGTCGAATCTGATCCTTTTCATGGTTATGAGTTTGAAACGGTTGTAGCACATCTTACTAAGCTGCACGATATAGCCACCCTATTTACGAGTGAGGAAAAGATTCACCACTACTATATCCTTAAGCTGTTTCCTTTCTTGCTAAAGGATGATGCTAAGACTCGGTTCACTTCTCTTGCTCCTGGTTGTGTGCGTAGTCCCCAGGATATGATCTACTACTTCTCTGAGAAATATTTTCCTGCCCATAAGAAATAAGTTGCCTTGCAGGAAATATATAACTTTGTGCAAGTTGAAGAAGAGAGTCTCCCACAAGCTTGGGGGAGGCTTGTCCAGCTACTGAATGCTTTGCCCGATCACCGTCTTGAGAAGAATGAAATACTTGATATCTTCTATAATGGACTAACCGATGCTTCTAAGGACCACCTAGATAGTTGTGCTGGTTGTGTTTTCAGGGAACAAACTGTGGAACAAGCTGAGATCCTATTGAATAATATCTTGTGAAATGAAAAGGCTTGGACTATTCCCGAACCACCTCCGAAGCCAACTCCGAAGAAAAGAGGTATCCTATTCCTCAGTCCTGAAGATATGCAAGAAGCTAAGAAATCTATGAAAGAGAAAGGCATTAAACCTGAAGATGTCAAAAATCTACCACCTATCGAAGAGATCCATGGTCTTGATAACCCGACACAGGTAGTAGAGGTAAATTCTCTTTGTAGATTCAATGAGAGTGATATTCCTTTTGATAAACCTGCTAGCTTATGCCTGGATGAATTTGATAACTTTGTTGCCAAACAACAAAGTTTCAATGATTATGTTAGTAGACAATTGGAACAGAATGCTCGTATGCTTAGTCATTTCAGTGCTTGTGTGGATAGAAATGTCAATGATCTTAAGCTTCTTAGTAAACATGCCTCTATGGTTACTACTCAGGTACAACAAGTACATAAGGCTCAGAATGACTTGCTCAATGAGTTGAATGACAATTCTATTAGAGTCGTCACTAGAGGCGGTAGAATGACCCAGGAACCTTTGTATCCCGAGGGTCATCCTAAGAGAATTGAACAAGATTCTCAAGGAGTTAGCACCAAGGCACCTAGTCATCCTAGAAAGAAAAAGAAAGATGATAGGAATTTGCACGCTAGCAAGCCTGTTGCTATTACACCCGAGAGTCCAAACGATATCTCTCTGTTTCTGATGCTGAAACACAATTTGGTGATGAACATGAGCTTAGTGATAATATCGATAGCGATGTTCATGTTGATGCTCAACCTAGCAATGATAAGGATGTGGAGATTGAACCAGTTGATCTTGATAACTCACAACCTAAGAATAGGAGATACGATAAGAACGATTTCACTGCTAGGAAGCATGGTAAAGAAAGGGAACCCTCGGTTCAGAAACCCATGCCCTTTCCTCCCAAACCATCCAAGAAAAAGGATGATGAGGATTTTGAGCGATTTGTTGAAATGATTAGACCTGTCTTTCTTCAAATGTGTTTGACAAATATGCTCAAAATGTCTCCTTATGCTAAATACACGAAGGATATTGTGACTAATAAGAGGAGGATACCTGAGGTTGAGATTTCCACCATGCTTGCTAATTACACCTTCAAGGGTGGAACTCCTAAGAAACTATGTGATCCCGGAGTGCCCACTATACCTTGCTCCATTAAAGGAAACTACGTTAGAACTGCTTTATGCGACCTTGGAGCTGGTGTTAGTGTTATGTCTCTCTCTCTTTATCGTACACTTGAACTGGATAAGTTAACACCCACTGAAATCTCTCTGCAAATGGCCAACAAATCCACTGCTTTCCCTATCAGCATTTGCGGGGATGTGCCTGTTGTGGTTGATAACGTTACTATCTTATCAAACTTTGTTATTCTGGATATTCCCAAGGATGATGCCATGGCGGTCATCCTTGGAAGACCCTTTTTAAACACTGCATGGGTTGTTATTGATTGCAACAAAGGCAATGTCACTTTCCATGACAATGGTAATGAGCATACGGTGCACTTTCCGAAGAAACAATATCGAGTACATTGCATCAATGCTATTGAAAAAACTTCATCGATTCTTATTGGGAGCTTCGAATGCCCTATACCTACTGTTAAGATGAAGTATGATTTGCTTGTTCGGGATATGCAGATCCCCATTGAGGTAACCTAGTGACTATTGAAAAATTCTCCATTTTTACGCGATTTGAAAAAAGTTTGTCAAGGAGACTTGATCAACCTCATTGACGGATTTCTTTTGATGACCATGATGGATGAATCTAGGAGTCACAACCCTCTCTTCCAAACCTTTACCTTCGGTTGCTTAGAAGAAAAATGATAGATATAGCTTTAGTTTTTTCTGTTTTCTGCTTCTTGCGTCCCGTAGAAAAGTGTCCCGAAAATAAAATTTCTTCAAATGCCCTGAAAATAAAGTATGATTTTTTCTGGAATTTTTGAAAAATTCTGAGACGGAGAGCTAGTCAGGGGGATGCACCAGTGGGCCACAAGCCTAGGAGGCGCGGGCACTCCCCTTGTCGCGCCTACCAGGCTTGTGGGGCCCACGTGTACCCCTCCACTTATTCCAGCTCCCATCTCCTTCTCCTACCTCCAGAAAAAATCATTCTACAGCTCAAACCCGTGTTCTTGCTCTTCTTACTGTGATTTTCGATCTCCTTGTGCAAAGCCCCATTCACCAAACTGTTTTGGGGAAATTGCTCCTTGGTATGTGACTCCTCCATTGGTGCAATTAGTTTTTGCTCTAGTGCCTTATCCGTTGCATATTTTTGCTGCCTTGGCGACCCTGTTCTTGAGCTTTGCATGCTAATTTTAGCTGGTCCCAAGTAGTTTTGATGCGTGATATGGCCTCTAGGCACTCGTAGGAGTAGTTGTGATGAGTTTAGTTGAGCCTTGTTCACTTTTCCTTTGAGTCACTGAAAATTTAAGAAAAGGAGGATGTTTAGGAGAAACTATCATGGTGGTTCCTCAATCAAGAGGGGTCCCCATCTTGCGATTCGGGAACCCGATCCTTACCAACCGAGGAACGCACATGTACAACCATGTGAATGTCCTTCTGATGAATTCATGATTGATGCAGGTTTCAAAGACGAGTTTGATACACTTGTTCACAACGTTGGACTTGAAGAATTCATCTCCGATAAATGTGAACAATATACTACTCTCACTGCCTCTTTTGTTCGTAGATTCAAATTTTCAGTTGGCCGTGACACATCCGTACTGTTTGATCTCTATGACAAATCGTATACCATGGATTTAGAGGATTTCAATAGAATTTGCAAGACACCTGATTGGGGTAGTCTCAATGATCCTCCTAAATCTTCGGTTAGAGATTTTTTCTCTAGTATAACTGTCGGAGGAACAAGAGATATTACGCAGGCTACCATGGGGAGCATTCATTTTCCTGCCTTGCATTACTTTGCCCTCTTCATAAGTAGATGCATTAACGGCAAGATTGAGCATTGTCACCACTGCGCACCTGACCTCAGTATTCTTAAGAGCGCAGTAACGGGCGACAGAAGTTTCAACATGGGATCTATAATAGCGAGGAGGCTAAGTAATAATGCTAATGAAGGGGATTTCTTTGGTGGGATCTATGCCACTCGCATAGCAAATTTTCTTGGAGTACCCATCCGCGAAGGAGATCCCTCGCTCCATATAGCTTTCCTTGATTGCACCACTATGACACGCTATCAGTTCCTTGAGAGGGATAATGAATCCCTCCTATACCAGTTAATATTTAACCGACAACGTGTTTTCCTTGGGCATCCCCAAGGTTGAAGACGAAAGAGGGGATGCCTTCCCGGGGCATCCCCAAACTTAGGCTTTTTGGTGTCCTTGAATTTGGCTTGGGATGCCTTGGGCATCCCCAAGCTTGAGCACTTTCCACTCTTTATCCGTTTGTCCATGAGAACATCACCCAAAACTTGAAAACTTCACAACACAGAACTTAAACAGAAACTCGTGATATCATTAGCACAAGAAAACAAACTACCACCTCTTTAGGTACTATAGCAATCTTGATTTCTATTTATATTTGTGTTAGGTTACTGTATTCTCACTTTTCCATGGCTAGTACCCCCCGATACTATCCATAGTTTCATCAAAACAAGCAACCAGCACAACAAAAACAGAATCTGTCAAAAACAGACCAGTTTGTAGTAATCTGTATACTTCGTATACTTATGGTACCTCAAAAATTCTGAACAATTACGACCGCGTGGGAAAAAGGCATATCAACCAGCAGAAAAAAGAATCAACTCAAAAGCTCTTTCTGAATAAAAATAAAAAATAATATCGTGAGAGAAAAGTTTCTGTCTTTTTCCAACAGGATCAAACAACTAACACCAAACTAGTCGTAAAGGTTTTGCTTGGCTCAAACACAAAAAGAAACACAAAAAACACAATCAAAACAGAATTATGATGGTGTGGACGCAACAAAACAGAAAGCAAAAAAGCAAAGATAAATTCATTGGGTTACCTCCTAACAAGCGCTATTGTTTAACGCCCTTAGCTAGGCATTGATAATTCAATGATGCTAACACAAAAGACAAGAATTGAAGCACAACGAGAGCATCATAAAGCATGTGAAAATCACATCTAAGTCTAACATACTTCCTATGCATAGGCATTTTATAGGAAAATAAGTTGTCAAGACAATCAATAGTTACCAAATTCAAGGAAGAAGAAAGAACCAATATCAATCTCGACATAACGAGTGGTAATTTAGTAACGTGAAAGTTTATACCACAATATTTTCATCTCTCATAACAATTACAAATGGGATCATAATCGAATTCAACAATATAGCTATCCCATAGGATATTCTTTTCATGATCCACATGCATGCAAAGTTGATGTTCTTCAAAAATAGTGGGATTGTCATCAACGAAAGTCATGACTTCTCCAATCCCACTTTCAATATTATTGCAAATATCATAATCATCATGAGGCTTAAACAAATTTTCAAGATCATAAGAAAAATCATTACTCCAATCATGAACATTGCAACAAGTAGTGGACATAGCACAACTAGCATCCCCAAGCTTAGGGTTTTGCATATTTTTTGCATGATTGACACTAATAGGATTTAGAGTGAAACCATTGCAATCATGCTTTTCATTCAAGGAGCCCTCGTGAATCACTTCATAAATTTCTTCATCACGATTTTCAGATTCACGCATCTCAAGCAAAACTCCATAGAGAAAGTCAAGTGCACTCAACTCACTAGCAATTGGTTCCACATAAGTGGATCTCTAAAAGAGTTTAGCAAGTGGGTGAGGATTCATATCAATAGATTTTCAGCAAGCGAAAATGCAAGCATATTGAAGGCACATAGCACACAAGCAAAGGAAAGGCAAAATAAAAAGGCAAATATTTTTGTAATTTTTTGTTTTTCAGAAGTGGGAGAGAGGAAAACGAGAGGCAAAAAAAGTAAATGCAAGAGATTAGTTTGCGACACTTACTTGGATGAGCTTCACCTAGAATAATCCCCGGTGCCAGAGATTGACACGTTGACGGGAGACTATTCTTGACTTGATCCTCCCGGCAACAGCGCCAGAAATCCTTCTGCTACGGCGCCATGAATCCCCGATGGCCTCTTGAGCTTGCGTTGGTTTTTTTCTTGAAGTGGAAAGGGTGATGTAGCATAGGAGCAATAAGTATTTCCCTCAGTTTGAGAACCAAGGTATCAATCCAGTAGGAGAATCAAGCCAAGTGTCTAGAGTACCTGCGCAAACACAAACGAGCTTGCACCCAATGCTATGAAGGGGTTGTCAATCCCTTCAAGATTGATTGCAAAGTGAGATCTGAAGGCGGAAAGTGCAACGAAGTAAAAGTGTAAGGCTGAAAATATGATGTGAAGTAGACCCGGGGGCCATAGTGTTCACTAGAGGCTTCTCTCAAAATAGCAAATATTACGGTGGGTGAACAAATTACTGTCGAGCAATTGATAGAACCGCGCAAAGTCATGATGATATCTAAGGCAATGATCAAGCATATAGGTATCACGTCCGAGACAAGTAGACCGATACTTTCTGCATCTAGTACTATTACTCCACACATCGACCGCTATCCAGCATGCATCTAGTGTATTGAGTTCATGACGAACAGAGTAACGCCTTAAGCAAGATGACATGACGTAGAGGGATAAACTCAAACCAATGATGTAAACCCCATATTTTTACCCTTGATGGCAACAACACAATGCGTGCCTCGCTACCCCTTGTGTCACTGGGTGAGGTCACCGTGCGGTATGAACCCAAAACTAAGCACTTCTCCCATTGCAAGAATCATAGATCAAGTTGGCCAAACAAAACCCACAACTCGAAGAGATTTACAAGGATATGAAATCATGCATATAAGAGATCAGAAGAAGCTCAAATAAGATTCATAGATAATCTGATCATAAATCCACAATTCATCGGATCTCGACAAACGCATCGCAAAAGAATATTACATCGGATAGATCTCCATGAAGATCATGGAGAACTTTGTATTGAAGATCCAAGAGAGAGAAGGAGCCATCTAGCTACTAGCTATGGACCCATAGGTCTATGGTGAACTACTCACACATCATCGGAGATGTCATGGTGTTGATGAAGAAGCCCTCCATATCCGAATCCCCCCTCCGACAGGGCACCAGAACGTGCCCTATATGGGATCTTGCGGAGACAGAAGCTTGCGGCGGCGGAAATGTATTTTCGTGGATCTCTTTCGCAGTTTTGGATTTTTCCTGAATTTATAGGCAGAAGAGGTAGGGAAGAAGAGCCACAGGGGGCCCACAAGCCTGCTAGGTGTGCCCCTGGCCGCGCCTAGGAGGCTTGTGGGGTCCCCTGGTGGCCCCTGCCTTGGTTCTCAAGTCTCGTGCGTATCTTCTATTCCGGAAAAAATCTTTTCAGAAGTTTTATTCCGTTTGGACACCGTTTAAAATCCTTCTCTGAAAAGGGTCAAAAACACGGAAAAAACAGGAACTGGCACTTGGCACTGAGTTAATAAGTTGTTCCTAAAAAAATATAAAAGGCATACAAAACATACAAAGTTTGACAAGATAATAGCATAGAACCATAAAAAATTATATATATGTTGGAGACGTATCAATCACCCAGTTGCGAAGTGACATTTGATATACACAAGGCATTCCTCCGGTGTCACAGAGTTGCATGCTCTCATGGTCTTAGGAACATATACTTGAGATGACAAAAGTTGTAGCAACAAACTAATTGATACGATCAAATGCTATGCTTACGATTAGGTTTTTTCCATCACATCATTCTCCTAATGATATTGTGTCGTCATCAACGAGCTAGTCTAGCAGAGGCTCACTAGTGACACAACATTGTCTATACACACACACATGTATTTAAGTTTCGGGCCAATAAAATTCTAGCATGGATAATAAATGATTATCATGAATAGGGAAATATGATAACAACCAATTTATTATTGCCTCTAGGTCATATTTACAATAGTCTCCCATTTCCACTAGATTTAATCATCTAGTTCATATCGCCATGTGATTCACACCCAATGAGTTCTGGGATTTGATCATGTTTTGCTTGTGAGAGAGGTTTTAGTTAATGGGTCTGCAACATTCAGATCTGTGTGCACTTGGAAAATCCATACGTCATGCTATAGATGTTGACATCACGCTCCACTTGGAGCTATTTCGTATGAATTCTCTATAATACGTTTTTGGTTTGCTACTCGGAGTGATCCCGATTGGTGTCAAATCTTGCACCGACGTAACCCTTTATGACAAGCTCTTTATCACCTCTATAACCGAGAAACATTTCCTTAGTATTCTTTAGATACCTAGAGATAATTTTGACTGTTGTCCAGTGATCCACTCTTGGATCACTATTTTACCTAGGTCTTCCTTTGAAAAACTCCTTTAAAACAACCCTTTATGCTTTCTAGAAATTCTACATCATTCCCAATCAATAATATGTCATCCACATATACTTATAAGAAATGCTATAGAGCTCCCACTCACTTTCTTGTAAAATACAAGTTTTTCATAAACTTTGTATAAACCAAAATGCTTTGTTCTCCTCATTAAGGCGTATATTCCAACTCGAGATGCTTGCACAAGTCCATAGAAAGATCATTGTAGCTTGCATACCTTTTAGCATACTTAGAATTGATAAAATCTTCAGGTTGTAACGCATATAACCATTCCTTAAGGAAACTGTTGGAAACACTGTTTTGACATCCATCTGCCAGATTCCATAATAAAAAAATGTAGCAACTGCCAACATAATCCCAACAAAATTTAGCAATGCTATGAGTGAGAAAGTCTCATCATAGTCAACTATTTGAATTTTTGTTGAAACATCTCCGCGAGAAGTTCGACTTTATGAATGGTGACATTACCATCATCGTTGGTCTTCTTCTTAAAGATCCATTAGTCCTCAATGGCATGCCGGTCATCAGGCAAGTCTACCAAAGTCCGTTCTTGGTTTTCATACAAGGACCCTATCTCTAATCTCATGGCCTTAAGCCATTTGTTGGAATTGGGGCCCATCATCACTTCCTCATAGTTCATAGGCTCATTGTTGTCTAACAAGTTGACTTTCAAGATATAATCACCACACCACTCTGGGCAGTACGTGTCCTTATTGACCTACGAGACTCACTAGTAACTTAATCCAAAGTTTCATGATCATTATCATTAGCTTCCTCTTCAATTGGTGTAAGCATCACATGAACATCTTTCTCTGATGCACTACTTCCAATAAGTGATGGTTTGTAACCTCATCAAGTTCTACCTTCCTCCCACTCACTTATTTCGCGAGATTAGCTTGCCTTCAGATCTATCATAGAAGGTATAATTTTTTTTTACTTTAGGATATCTTATGAATATGCACTTTTCCGCTTTGGGTTCGAGCTTATCACACATAAATGTCGCTTCTCCAAACTCTAATAAATGACAAGTTAGGTTTCTTGCCAAACCATAGAAGGTAAAGTGAATGTTGTTGTCTGATACGTCTCTGATGAATCTATAATTTTTTGTTGTTCCATGCTGATGTATTATCATTCTAGGATACTTTTTAGGTATTTATTTACCAATTTATATTATTTTTTAGCACTAGCCTATTGACGTAGTGCCTAGTGCGATTTGTTGTTTTCTACATGTTTTTCACTTTTCAGGTTTTCAATACCAAACAAAGTCCAATTGCTCTGAAACTTTTTGGAGATTTTTTCTGGACCAAAAGAAGACGAATGAGTATTGGAAAAAAGCTCGGGTCCACCCGAGGACCCCCCACAAGCCCACACGGCGCGACCTAGGGAGGCGGGTGCCCGCTTGTGGGCCCCTCGAGGCTCTCCCGACTCCGTTCTCTGGCTTCAAATTCTCATAAGTATTAAAAAAATAATGCTTGTGCAACATGAAAATAATGCTTTATTTGATAGTTATATTATTGAATTACTTCATGATGCTACTGAAAATTATTATGAGGGAGGAACATATGCTTGTAGGAATTGCAATAATATCAAGTTTTCTCCCTCTGTTTTCAAAGTTTTGAAGTTGCACTTATTTTCCCTTCATGTGCTAGTTGATTCTTGCTACAACAAATCGTTTGCTTGAAAAATCCCCATGCATAGGAAGTGGGCTTAAATGTGCTTCTCATATTCTTAATGATGCTCCCATTGTGTTTTAATTCATTACTTTTATGTGGGCATCATTGAAATTATTATGCCTCGCTAAAAGGCATTAAAGAAAAGCGCTTGTTGGGAGACAATCCAACACTTTTACTTTATGCTTTTTTATGTTCACATGATTAAGCTACTATATTAATGATATTTTATAGCTTTTATTTCAATAAAGTTCCAAGTAAAGCCTTGTTTCAACAAATTCTGATATTAATGATATTATAGATAATGTGGATACTTGTTTGTTTGATTTTGTGCAAAAATAGAAACTTTTACGTCCAGTGCAAAATTTCTCTGATTTTACTGGAGCTTCAACAAATTCTGAAATTTTTACACCAAATTTCCATGTAGATTATCTGTTCTTTCCTAATTGTTCAGAATTTTAAGTCACGGAAGTATGGTGTTCATTCAAATCTTGGCAGACTGTTCTGTTTTTGACAGATTCTATTTTGCATGCATAGTTTGCTTGTTTTAGTGTTTACATTGCTTATATTGAGTGATATAAATTATGGGAATGATATAATACAATAGGTAGTATGTGATAAAAATTATGAATCTTGTCTTGATAGTACCTAAGTGAATGGCCTATCTTTATTACACTAACCCCTCTCACAAAGTTCTGTTAAGTTTTGTGTGATTGATGTTTTCAAGTTTTGGGTAAGATACCGATATGAGGTTAACAAGGAGAAGAAAGAACCAAATCTTGGGGATGCCCAAGGCACCCCGAAGGTAATATCCAAGGAAGACTCAAGCATCTAAGCTTGGGGATGCCCCAGAAGGCATCCCCTCTTTCGTCTCCAACATTATCGGTATATCTTACTTGGAGCTATATTTTTATTCATCTCATAATTTGTGTTTTTCTTGGAGTGTCATTTTATTTTGTTTTCTCTATTAGATGTTATTTATAATCTTCTATTTAATAAAAGCTTCCAAGAATAGCCTTTAGAATGCTTCAATTGCGTGTGTGATGTGTGTTGTACAAAAATAGAAAATTTTGCTGTTGTATTTGAATTTTCAGATTTACTCGAACATCAAAAATTTCTGAAATTTTTACATAGTGCTTTCATACAGATTGTTTATCATGTCCTAAAGTTTCAGAATATTTTGAGTTACATGGGTATAGTTTTCAAATTAATTGTTCTAGACTGCCCTGTTTAGACAAATTGTTATCATAGTTTTGTTATCTACTTATCCTAGAGTTTTCATGGATTATATTGCTAGATATAAATTTTGAAAATGATATTTTATAGTACCTAATGTTTGACAATTATTACGAAACTTGTATTTGCAGTACATGAAGTGTTGATTTATTCTTATTTGTACTAACCTGTCTCATGAGTTTTTTACATGTTTTGTGTGGATGAAGTTTTTCAGACTTAGGTGAAACCGGGATATAAGAGGATTGAAAAATATACAAAAGCTAAATCTTGGGGATGCCCAAGGCACTCCAAGTAAATATTTTGATAAGTATCAAGCATCTAAGCTTGGGGATGCTACGCATCCCACCTCTCTACATCAAACAAATATCGGTTAGCCTATGTTGATCCTAAGTTTCTATTTATCCACATGACATGTGCTATTGTTGGAGTGCATTTTTGTTTGCTTTGTTGTTTGAAACAAAATATCAGATTTGAAAATCTTTATTGAGAGATAGTCCCCACGTAGCTACTTAATTGTTTGACTACTCATTGATCTTCACTTGTATCTTTTGAGAGTAGTTTGATTGTTTGCTCTTGTGCTTCACTTATATACTAAGAGTGAATTGGGAATGAATGAAATATCATAGATATTAAATTATCAATGTGCTTTATGTCTTGTAGTAGTTATACATTTGGTCTAGAAAGGAAAATCTATTGAAGTTTGGGAATCACTTTATTGGTCATATGAGCAATTCATGAACGATTGGTATAAAGAACAGACCTTTCACATACAAATATATTATCTTGGACATATTTTATGATTGTGAATAGCCATAAATTATTTCCAACCTTGATCAAATAGTTGAAGTTGGACAAGGAAGACAACGTAATGGTTATGTTTGGTTATATTTGCATAGAAGTTATATTGTTATGGATCCTCCAACATGTGGTATTTGTTTCGAACCTTCTGCTAGCCAAAACTTCGTCCTAAGTAGAAATAGTACTTGTGCATCCAAATCCTTGAGCCAAGTTTATTCCATGAGGGTCCACCATACCTACCTATATATAGTATTTCTCATTCGTTCCAAGTAAATTTGCATTTTCCATCTTTAAAACCATCAAATAAAAATATGTTTTGTGTGCCCGTACCGCTTAGGGAGCGACGGGGCGGTCATTATCTTCCATGCTAAGCGAGTTATTCTCAAGATGAGTCTTTATTCACTTGTCTTTGCACGAGAGAGGCTGGTAAAAAGGATGCCCAGTCCTGCATGATACAAAAATAAATAAACAAGAACTTCCCCTAGAAAGTTGATTGTTTGGAGGCCACCCGTGGATACGGCTTGCCATGGAACCTGCTTGAATGGTGGAGGGGGAGTAAAAATTTCAATTCTGTTTTGGAACCGCCAATAATGTGATTAGCATCGAAGATATTTAAAACTTTATTGTGATGTTGTCATGAAAGGCACACAATCCAAAATTACATATTCATCTTTATTTTAAAACAATGAGCTCTAGCACCTCTGCAAATCCCTGCTTCCCTCTAGGAAGGGACAATCTATTTATTTTCATGTTACTTACTTTTCATGTTGATTCAACTTCTTATTCTAACCTCGTTCTATTAGTTGGCAAGCACCATGTGGGGGGAAAGATCCAAACATATATATCCACTCAAATATACTTGATCATGATTCATTATTGTTGACAATTATGTTTATGATAAATATGTTGGGAGGCAAAACATTAATACCCTATCTTTATTTGTGTTTGATGGATGATATTTTTTTCTAAAAATATGCTTTGAGTATTAGCATTCATAGAAGACTATAGGATAATTGAGAATGTGGTGCTCTTACTTAGACTTGATGATGCATTGAGAGTGTTTGATGACTAAGAACATATGATGTTGACTTTCAATAGAATGCATTGTTTGAACCATGACATGTGAATTGATTACTACTCAACCATGATATTTTTGATGAAAAAGTTGTTGGTTATGATGCTAGAAAAAGTGACTGAAATTATCAATGATCAAAACTATTCACTACGCAAGCATTCACACTTCATAAATTATTTCTTTCATCATTTACCTACTCGAGGACGAGTAGGAATTAAGCTTGGGGATGGTGATACGTCTCCAACATATCGATAATTTATGAACTATTCATGCCATGTTTGCCTATGTTTATAATACTTTTATATAGTTTTGATGCACTTTATATGATTTATTTAGAACTAACCTCAACATACGTTGTTTTCAGAAGAATTACCATGATGTTGCTTTTGTGCAGAAAATGCAAGTTCTCGGAATCGCCCGAAACTTTTTTATTTTTTTCAATAAGGAAATAAGGAATATGGGAGCAAAGAACCACCGAATGGGAGCCACCTGTGGGGCACAAGCCAATAGCCCAGCTAGGTCGTGCCCTGATGGCTTGTGGGGCCCATGTGGCTCCGTTCAGCATGATTTCAACACTGAAAAATCTTATATATATGAGAAACCCTAGAAATGAAGAGAGAACTGCTGCTCCGCCGCCTTAACTCTCTATATCAATGAAAACCCCATCTGGAGCCTTTCCAGTACCATATCCGAGAGGGGAAATCATCTCTGGTCACCATCTTCATCATCCCGGTGGAGGCCATGATGAGGAGGGAGTAGTTCACCCTCGGTGCTGAGGGTATGTACCAGTAGCTATGTGTTTGATTTCTCTCTCTTGCTCTCTCATGTTACTAACATGGCATGATCTTGATGTATCACGAGCTTTGTTAATATAGTCGGATCATATGGTGTTTGTCCCTTTCTATCTTGTTGTGACGAATTGAATATTTCCCTTTAAGATCTCATTATGTTGGATTGAATATTTTGGTTTGAGAACTCTTGATGTGTGTCTTGCAAGCGGATACCCATGGTGACATTGTGGTATTCAAATGATTCACTTGATATATATTACGGCATCAACTTGCGGATCCTGGTGACCTTGGGGATCTATGCATAGGGGTTAATTGCATGTTTTCATACTATGTTCTTCGATAAAAATATTGGGGTGATCGATACATCCATTTTGCATCATGCTTTCATGTTGATATTTATTGCTTTTTGGGCTGTTATATTACTTGTGGTACCATATTTATGCCTTTTCTCTCTTATTTTGCAAGGTTTATTTGAAGAGGGAGAATTCAGGCCGCTGGAATTCTGGACTAGAAAAGGAGCAAATCCTAGTCCACTAATCTGCACATCTCCAAATGCCTTGAAAACTTACGTGGATTTTTTTGGGATTATATGAAAAATATTGGGCGAAAGAACTACCGGAGGGGGGCTGCCAGGGCACCACAAGGCCTGACACCGCCAGCCCCTGGTGGCGGAGTGGGGGCTTGTGGGCTCCCTGACGGCCCACTAGCCCCCCTCTTTTGCTATATGAAGCGTCCTGGTCCAGAAAAAATCAGAAGGGAGTTTTTCCGTGGTTTCGCCGCCGCCACAAGGCGGAACCTGAGCAGATCAAATCTAGAGCTTCGGCAGGACGATCCTGCCGGGGAAACTTCCCTCCCGAAGGGGGAAATCGTCGCCATCGTCATCACCAACACTCCTCTCGTCGGAGGGGAGGCATCTTCATCAACATCTTCATCAGCACCATCTCCTCTCCAATGCCTAGTTCATCTCTTGTAACCAATCTTCGTGTCGCAACTCCGATTGGTACTTGTAAGGTTGCTAGTAGTGTTGATTACTCTTTGTAGTTGATGCTAGTTGGATTACTTGGTGGAAGAGTTTATGTTCAGATCCTTGATTCTATTCATTACACCTCTGGTCATGATTATGATTATGTTTTGTGAGTAGTTACTTTTGTTCCTGGGTACATGGGATAAGTCATGTGAATTTGATATTCGTTCGGTATTTTGATATGATGTATGTTGTTTTTCCTCTAGTGGTGTTATGTGAACATCGACCACATAAAAATTCACCACATTTGGGCCTAGAGGAAGGCATTGGGAAGTAGTAAGTAGATGATGGGTTGCTGGAGTGACAGAAGCTTAAACCCCAGTCTATGTGTTGCTTCGTGAGGGGCTGATTTGGATCCACTAGTTTAATGCTATGGTTAGACTTTGTCTTAATTCTTCTTTTGTAGTTGCGGATGCTTGCGAGAGAGGTTAATCATAAGTGGGATGCTTGTCCAAGTAAGGGAAGTACCCAAGCACCGGTCCACCCACATATCAAACTATCAAAGTAACGAACGTGAATCATATGAACATGATGAAACTAGCATGACAGAAATTCCCGTGTGTCCTTGGGAGCGTTTTCCCTCCTATAAGACTTTGTTCAGGCTTGTCCCTTGCTGCAAAAGGGATTCGGCCACTTGCTGCACTGTTGCTACTACTTGTTACTTGTTTGCTACGTTTCACCTCGCTACACAATCACTTGTTACCACTACTTTCAGTGCTTGGAGTTATTACCTTGCTGAAATCTGTTTATCAGAGCCTTCTGCTCCTTGTTGGGTTCGACACTCTTACTTATCGAAAGGACTACAATTGATCCTCTATACTTGTGGGTCATCAAGACTCTTTTCTGGCGCCGTTGCTGGGGAGTGAAGCGCCTTTGGTAAGTGGAAATTGGTAAGGAAACATTTATATATTGTGCTGAAATTTATTGTCACTTGTCACTATGGAAACTATTCCTTTGAGGAGTTTGTTCGGGGTATCTTCACCATGAACGTAAGCACGAGGAGTTGCTCCTCAACCTGAGGTACCCACTGGAAATATATTTTATGAAATTCCTTCGGTTATGCTTGAGAAACCGCTCGCTAATCCTTTCACAGGAGATGGATCTTCACATCCAGACTTGCATCTAATCTATGTAGATGAAGTTTGTGGTTTATTTAAGGTTGCAGGTTTGCCCGAGGATGAGGTAAAGAAGAAAGTCTTTCCTTTATCTTTGAAGGATAAGGCGTTGACATGGTATAGGCTATGTGATGATACTGGATCATGGGGCTACAATCGGTTGAAATTGGAATTTCATCAAAAGTTCTATCCTATGCATTTAGTACATCGTGATCGAAACTTTATTTATAAATTTTGGCCTCGTGACAAGGAAAGTATAGCTCAAGTTTGGGGGAGGCTTAAATAAATGCTATATTCATGCCCTAATCATGAGCTCTCGAGAGAAATCATCACTCAAAACATTTATGCTTGGCTTTCTCATGAAGATCGTACCATGCTTGACACTTCTTGTGCCGGTTCTTTTATGACGAAGGATATTGATCATAAGTGGAATTTATTGGAGAGAATCAAATGCAACTCTGAAGATTGGGAGCTGGAGGAAGGTAAGGAGTCAGGTATGAATTTCCAGTTTGATTATGTTAAATCTTTTGTTGAGACAAACACTTCTAGAGATTTTAGCGCTAAGTATGGACTTGACCCTGAGATAGTAGCTACTCTATGTGAATCTTTTGCTGCTCATGTTGATCTTCCCAAAGAGAAGTGGTTTAAATATCATCCTCCGGTAGAAAGCAACATAACCAAAACCAATCTAGTTGAGGAGAAAGTCATTTCTTTTAGTGATCCTGTTGTTCCTTGTGCTTACACTGAGAAACCACCATACCCCATTAGGATAAAGGATTATTCTAAAGCTCCAACTGTGATACGTAGGGGTTACATTAGACCACTTGCACCCCGTGAGGATATTAGAGTTGAACGTAGTGTTGCTATTATCAAAGATCTCCTAGCCGAAGACTTAGATGGGCATGTTATCAAATTCTGTGAGGACTCCGCTAGAATTGCTAAACCTCACGCGGAAGACAAACACATACCTGTAGTTGGCCTGCCCGTTGTTTCTGTCAAGATAGGAGATCATTGTTACCACGGTTTATGTGATATGGGAGCTAGTGTTAGTGCAATACCCCATTCTCTATATGATGAAATCAAAGATGAGATTGGACCTGCTGAGTTAGAACCCATTGATGTCACTATCACGCTAGCTAATAGAGACACTATCTGCCCTCTGGGAATTGTGAGAGACGTAGAAGTCATGTGTGGTAAGACGAAGTATCCTATTGATTTTCTCATCCTTGGTACGACACAAGATAGCTTTTGTCCCATCATATTCGGTAGACCCTTTCTCAACACTGTCAATGCTCACATTGATTGAATTAAGCAGACTGTCACAGTAAGTTTCGAGGGTGTGTCTCATGAATTTAACTTCTCCAAGTTTGGAAGACAACCCCATGAAAGAGAGTCGTCTGGTAGGGATGAAATCATTGCTCTTGACTCTATTGCTGTACCTCCTACGGATCATTTAGAGCAATATCTGCTTGAGCATGAAAATGATATGCATATGGAGGAGAGAGATGAGATAGATAAAATTGACTTAGAACAATATCCTATTCTCAAGAATAATCTGCTTGTTGAACTGCTTGGGGATCCTCCCCACCAAAGGGTTATCCTGTGTTCGAGCTTAAACAGTTGCCTGATACTCTTAAGTATGCCTATCTTGATGAGAAGTAGATATATCCTGTCATTATTAGTGCTCTCCTCTCACAGCGCGAAGAGAAGAAGTTACTAAAAACTTTGAGGAAGCACCGCGTTGCTATTGGATATACTCTTGATGATCTTAAGGGTATTAGTCCTACTCTATGTCAGCACAAGATTAAAACCGATCCTGACTTTAAACCAGTTGTTGATCATCAAAGGAGATTGAATCCTAAGATGAAAGTGGTTGTTAGAAAAGAAATAGTAAAGCTTGTGCAAGCATCAATCATTTATCCTGTTGCTCATAGTGATTGGGTAAGTCGAGTACATTGCGTACCTAAGAAGAGAGGTATCACCGTCGTTCCTAATGATAAGGATGAACTAATCCCACAAAGGATTATTACCGGCTATAGAATGGTGATAGACTTCCGGAAACTGAACAAGGCAACCAGGAAAGATCATGATCCTTTGTCGTTCATCGACCAAATGCTAGAAAGGCTATCAAAGCGCACACACTTCTGCTTTCTAGACGGTTATTCAGGTTTCTCGCAAATACGTGTTGCACAATCTGATCAAGAGAAAACCACTTTCACCTACCCTTTCGGTACCTTTGCCTATAGACGTATGCATTTTGGCTTATGTAATGCACCTGCCACCTTCCAAAGATGTATGATGGCTATATTCTCTGACTTTTGTGAAAAGATCGTCGATGTTTTCATGGATGACTTCTCCGTTTACGGGTCGTCCTTTGATGATTGCCTCAGCAACCTTGATCGAGTCTTACAGAGATGCGAAGAAACCAACCTCGTCTTGAATTGGGAGAAGTGCCACTTTATGGTTAATGAAGGTATCGTCTTAGGACACAAGATCTTTGAAAGAGGCATTGAAGTTGATAAGGCTAAGGTTGATGCAATTGAGAAAATGCCTTGCCCCAGAGATATCAGAGGTATACGAAGTTTCCTAGGTCATGCTGGTTTCTATAGAAGGTTCATTAAAGACTTCTCTAAGATTTCTAGGCCTCTTAGCAACCTCTTGCAGAAGGATGTTACTTTTTTTATGAGCATTGTGAGGAAGCTTTCGAAATACTTAAGAAGGCTTTGATAACCGCACCTATTGTTCAACCACCTAATTGGAACATGCCCTTTGAAATCATGTGTGACGCTAGTGATTACGCTGTTGGTCCTGTTCTAGGACAAAGAGTTGACAAGAAGTTGAATGTCATTCACTACGCTAGTAAAACTCTAGACAGTGCCCAAAGAAACTATGCCACTACGGAGAAGGAATTTTTAGCAGTCGTGTTTGCATGTGAAAATTCAGATCTTATATAGTTGACTCCAAAGTCACTATTCACTCTGATCATGCTGCTATTAAGTACCTCATGGAGAAGAAGGACGCTAAGCCTAGGCTGATCAGATGGGTTCTCCTGCTACAGGAATTTGATTTGCACGTCGCTGACCGAAAGGGTGCTGATAACCCTGTAGCAGATAACTTGTCTAGGCTAGAGAATGTCTTTGATGACCCACTACCTATTGATGACAGATTTCCTGATGAGCAACTAATTTCATCCGCACTTCACATAATGCACCGTGGAATGCCGATTATGCAAACTATATCGTAGCCAAATACATACCACCCAGTTTCACCTATCAGCTAAAGAAGAAAATCTTCTTTGATTTGAAACACTACTTTTGGGATGATCCTCACCTTTATAAGGAAGCAGTAGATGGTGTTATTAGACATTGTGTGCCTGAACATGAACAGGGACAGATCCTGCAGAAGTGTCATTCCAAAGCCTACGGAGGACACCATGCTGGAGATAGAACTGCCCACAAGGTATTGCAATCAGGTTTCTATTGGCCCACTCTCTTCAAGGATGCCCGTAAGTTTGTCTTGTCTTGTGACAAATGCCAAAGAATAGGGAACATCAGTAAGCGTCAGGAAATGCCTATGAACTATTCACTTGTCATAGAACCATTTGATGTCTGGTGCTTTGATTATATGGGACCCTTCACGAGTTCCAATGGGTATACTCACATCTTAGTTGTTGTGGATTACGTCACTAAGTGGGTAGAAGCTATCCCCACTAAAAATGCTAATCACCACACCTCTATTAAGATGCTTAAAGAAGTCATATTCCCAAGATTTGGAGTCCCTAGATACTTGATGACTGATGGCGGTTCACACTTCATTCATGGTGTTTTCCACAAGATTCTAGCTAAGTATAATGTCAACCGTAGAGTTGCATCTCATTATCATCCTCAGTCTAGTGGTCAAGTGGAGTTGAGTAATAGGAGATCAAGTTGATCCTACAAAAGACCGTCAATAGATCTCGAAAGAACTGATCTAGCAAACTTGACGATGCACTATGGGCTTATAGGACTGCTTATAAGAATCCCATGGGCATGTCACCGTATAAAATGGTTTACGGTAAGGCCTGTCATTTACCTCTTGAGCTGGAACACAAAACTTATTGGGCAATCAAAGAGCTCAACTTTGATTTCAAACTTGCCGGTGAGAAGCGGTTATTTGATATCAGCTCGTTAGATGAATGGAGAGCCCAGGCATATGAGAATGCCAGGTTGTTCAAGGAAAAGGTTAAGAGATGACACGATAAATGAATACAGAAGCGAGAGTTCAATGTAGGTAATTATGTCCTGCTATACAATTCTCGTTTGAGATTCTTTGCAGGCAAGCTTCTCTCCAAATGGGAAGGTCCCTATGTTATCGAGGAAGTATATCGTTCCGGTGCCATCAAAATCAATAACACGGAAGGAAATTTTCCTAGAGTGGTAAATGGGCAAAGATTCAAACATTACATCTCTGGTACTCCCATACATGTTGAGACCAATATCATCAATGTCATAACTCCAGAGGAGTACATAAGGGATGTTTATCAGCCTGTTTGAGACCTTGAAAACGAAGATGTGTCTGTTTTGGTAAGAAATTGGAATCCGATACTTCTCCAATAGGAAATTTCTTCCATTTTGGAATTTTTGGAAAATTAGAAAAATAAAAAGCAGTCCCGAGAGCGAACGAGGCGGCCACAAGCCCTGCCACCGCCCCTACCCCCTGGTGGCGGAGGGCAAACTTGTGGGGACCTCGTGTGCATCCCGGACTCCGTTTTCTTGCCGAGGACTCCTTCTGGCCCAGAAAAAAAAAATATATAGTCGGCCGAAGGTTTTGATCTCCGTATCGCGCAGTTTTCCTCTGTTTTCATTTCGAGCTTGTTTCTGCCGCAGATCTAGGTCAAGATGTCTTCCCTGGATTCAGAGGGGGAGAGCTATGTGGCTGACTACCTTGCTAACCCCAAGGTCTATGGGGACTTGGAACCATATGGCTGGACCACTGATGAGGAAGAGGACTATGAGCCCAAAGGGAAGAAGCAAACGAGTTCCGATGAAGAGGAGGCTCCTCTACCTCAACCTGCAAACACCCATGTGGAGTTCAAGAAGTCAAGCCTCCCTGACCATAGTAAGAAGCCTAAGACCTTGTTTATCCCTTCTCGTTTCTTGTAGGAGAGTAAGCAGGAACTTTGCCATAGAGTGTTGAAACTTGAGGAAGAAAATGACGATCTAAGGGAGCAGAACTTTTTGCTCAAGTGGAAATTAGACAAGCTCAAGACTGCTTCAACAACTCCACCACCATCACCGCCAAAGGAAGACAACAAAGCATTGGTATGGGCAATCCCCTTGGCTTCTGCCAAGCTTGGGGGAGTTGCCCTGGTATCGTATCACCTTTATATCTTTTGGTTTGACCTTTGTCTTAGTTCTTTCCTTTTCAGTTTTTTTCTTCTTTTAGAGGAATAAGTCTTTAGTTTTTAGTTTGAGTCTTTTGCTTTTGTCTCTCTCCCGATGTATTCGAGCCTACGAGCTATATAATAAAGAGTGTCTCAGTTAAGGGCTTTGCTTTGTGCCATGATCAAAAGTATGAAAAAATGATAGCATGAAAGATCATGAGACGATCTTATGGAAAGTGATAACTTCACTTATGACACGTATGATGATTGAAACTTGTTGAGAATAAATCAACATAGACCTCAGACATTGTTGCAATTAATAAGAAGTAATAAGGAAAGAGAGGTTCACATACAAATATATCATCTTAGACACTTTTTGCAATTGTGAGCACTCACCAAACTATTACATGCCTAGGAGTAGATGTTGGACAAGGAAGACAACATAATGAATTGTGTTTTATTGGTTCCAAACAATGTTATATGATTAGAGATCCCTTAGCATGTGACGATTGCTTCCACCTCATATTAGCCAAAACTCCCACACCAAGTAGAGATACTACTTGTGCATCCATAAACCTCCAACCCAGTTTTGCCATGAGAGTCCACCATACCTACCTATGGATTGAATAAGATCCTTCAAGTAAGTTGTCATCGGTGCAAGCAATAAAAATTGCTCTCTAATATGTATGATCTATTAGTGTGTGGAAAATATACTTTGTATGAACCTGTGATGAGGAAGACATAAAAGCGACAGGCTGCATAATAAAGTTCTTTATCACGGGAGGCAATATAAAGTGACGTTCCTCCGCACTAAGAGGACACGCATTCAAACCTCAAAAGCGCATGACAACCTCTGCTTCTCTCAGCGAAGGGCCTATCTTGTACCTTTACTTTTTGCCTTGTAAGAGTCATGGTGATCTTCACCAATTCTCCTTTTGCCTTTGTCTTGGCTACCGTCACATGTTTGGGAAAGATCTATATTCATATATCAGCTTGGAGTTGAGTACTTATGCTTTATTGTTGTTGTTGACTTTACCCTTGAGGTAAATGGCTGGGAGGCAAAACTATAAGCCCCTATCTTCCTCTGTGTCCAGCTGAAACTTTGGCACCATGAGTACCACGTCAGTTGTAACAATTGTGGAAAACAAAAAAGATGATTGAGTATGTGGGTTTGTCTCACAAGCTGTTATTTGACTCTTTCTGATGTTGTGATAAATTGCAATTGCTTCAATGACTATGGTTTATTGTTCGTTACTTCTCGGTAAAGTTTTTGCTTCATGCTTTGCATTGTGAAGGAATTGTTACTTTCCCATAAGAATCTTTATGATGTATTGTTGTTCTATGTGTGATCATGATGCCCTCATGTCCGTATTATGTTTTATCGACACCTTCGTCCCTCAACATGTGGACATGTTTATGGAACTTGGTTTTTGCTTGAGGACAATCGATGTCTAAGCTTGGGGGAGTTGATACGTCCATTTTGCATCATGCTTTCACGTTGATATTTATTGCTTTTTGGGCTGTTATATTACTTGTGGTACCATATTTATGCCTTTTCTCTCTTATTTTGCAAGGTTTATTTGAAGAGGGAGAATTCAGGCAGCTGGAATTCTGGACTGGAGAAGGAGCAAATCCTAGTCCACTATTATGCACATCTCCAAATTCTCTAAAAAGTTACGTGGATTTTTTGGGATTATATAAAAAATACTGGGCGAAAGAACTACCGGAGGGGGGCTGCCAGGGCGCCACAAGCCCTGACACCGCCACCCCCCTGGTGGCGGAGTGGGGGCTTGTGGGCTCCCTAACGGCCCACTAGCCCCCCTCTTTTGCTATATGAAGCGTCCTGTTCCAGAAAAAATTAGAAGGGAGCTTTTTCGTGGTTTTGCCGCTGCCACGAGGCGGAACTTGATCAGATCGAATCTAGAGCTGCGGCAGGACGATCCTGCAGGGGAAACTTCCCTCCCGAAGGGGGAAATCGTCGCCATCGTCATCACCAACACTCCTCTCGTCGGAGGGGAGGCATCTTCATCAACATCTTCATCAGCACCATCTCCTCTCAAATCCCTAGTTCATCTCTTGTAACCAATCTTCGTGTCGCAACTCCGATTGGTACTTGTAAGGTTGCTAGTAGTGTTGATTACTCTTTGTAGTTGATGCTAGTTGGATTACTTGGTGGAAGAGTTTATGTTCATATCCTTGATGCTATTCATTACACCTTTGATCATGATTATGATTATGTTTTGTGAGTAGTTACTTTTGTTCCTGAGGACATGGGATAAGTCATGTTAATAATAGTCATGTGAATTTGTTATTCGTTCGGTATTTTGATATGATGTATGTTGTTTTTCCTCCAGTGGTGTTATGTGAACGTCGACTACATAACACTTCACCATATTTGGGCCTAGAGGAAGGCATTGGGAAGTAGGAAGTAGATGATGGGTTGCTGGAGTGACAGAAGCTTAAACCCCAGTCTATGTGTTGCTTCGTGAGGGGCTGATTTGGATCCACTAGTTTAATGCTATGGTTAGACTTTGACTTAATTCTTCTTTGTAGTTGCGGATGCTTGCGAGAGAGGTTAATCATAAGTGGGATGCTTGTCCAAGTAAGGACAGCACCCAAGCGCTGGTCCACCCACATATCAAACTATCAAAGTAACGAACGCGAATCATATGAACATGATGAAACTAGCATGACAGAAATTCCCGTGTGTCCTCGGGAGAGTTTTTCCTACTATGAGACTTTGTTCAGGCTTGTCCCTTGCTGCAAAAGGGATTGGGCCACTTGCTGCACCGTTGCTACTACTTGTTACTTGTTACTCTTTGCTTGCTACGTTTCACCTCGCTACACAATCACTTGTTACGGCTACTTTCAGTGCTTGCAGTTATTACCTTGCTGAAATCCGTTTATCAGAGCCTTCTGCTCCTCGTTGGGTTCGACACTCTTACTTATAGAAAGGACTACGATTGATCCCCTATACTTGTGGGTCATCAGTGATCCTTGAAGTTCTTTGTGTTGGATTGAATATGATAGATCAGAAATTGTTTGATGCATGTTGCATAATTTACCCACGGATACTTGAGGTCACATTAGAGTATCTAGGTGACCTTTGGTTTGATTTATATGTATCATGGGTGTTATTATAGTACGAACTCTAGTGTTGTTTGTGATATTTATAGGAATAGCTCAATAGATCGATCGGAAATAATAACTTTGAGGTGGTTCTACTACCTCCACCAATTTCATATTATTGTTCTCCACTAGATAGCAACTATGGAGTGATTGATTGTTGCATGTTGAGGGATAACCATATGATTCTACTATGTTAGCATTGTTGAGAGAATTCACTAGTGAAAGCATGAACCCTAGGCCTTATTACCAAGCATTTATACAACATTTTGCTCGCTGTTTTACACTTGCTACCTTGGTGTTTTTTTATTTTCAGATTACAAAAACCAATATCGACTATCCATACTACACTTGTATCACCATATCTTTGTCGAACTAGTGCACCTATTCAATTTGCCATTGTAATGGGTGTGTTGGGGACACAAGAGATTTTTTATTTGAGTTCAGGGTTGTGTTAGAGAGACCATCTTAATCCTACATGTCCCTGATACGTCTCCATTGTATCTACTTTTCCGAACTCTTTTGCCCTTGTTTTGGACTCCAATTTGCATTATTTGAATGGAACTAACCCAGACTAACACAGTTTTCAGCAGAATTGCCATGGTGTTGCTTTTGCGCAGAAATAAAAGTTCTCGGAATGACCTGGAAATTTACGAGGATTTTTTGTGGAATAGATAAAAATACTGGCGTAAGAATCAATCGGAGGAATGGAGCAAGGAGCCCACAAGCCCACCACGCGCGGGGCCCCCCTGGGCACGCCTAGCAGGCTTGTGGGGCCCTCGGAGCTCCGCCGCCTCCAACTCCATCTCTATTTAGTCTCTTTCGTCCGGAAAAAAATCAAGGAGAAGAGTTCATCGCGTTTTATGATACGGAGGCGCCGCCACCACCTGTTCTTCCTCTGGAAGGCAGATCTGGAGTCTGTTCTGGGCTCCGTAGAGGGAAGATCGTCGCCATCGTCATCACCAACCTTCCTTCATCGCCAATTCCATGATGCTCTTCATCGTTCGTGAGTAATCTCATTGTAGTCTTGCTGGACGGTGATGGGTTGGATGAGATCTATCATGTAATCAAGTTAGTTTCGGTGGGGATTGATCCCTAGTATCCACTATGTTCTGAGATTGATGTTGCTACTACTTTGCCATGCTTAATGCTTGTCAATAGGGCCCGAGTGCCATGATTTCAGATCTAAACCTATTATGTTCTCGTCAATATATGTGTGTTCTTGATCCTGTCTTGCAAGTTGTAGTCACCTGCTATGTGTTATGACCCGGCAACCCCGGAGTTACAATAGCCGGAACCACTCCCGGAGATGACCATAGTATGAGAAGTTCATGTATTCACTAAGTGCTAATGCTTTGTTCCGGTTCTATATTAAGAGGAGAATCTTAATATCCCATAGTTTCCATTAGGACCCCGCTGCCACGGGAGGGATGGACAATAGATGTCATGCAAGTTCTTTTCGCTAAGCACGTATGACTACATACGGAATACGTGCCTACATTACATTGAAGAACTGGAGCTAGTTACATATCTCTCCATGTTATAACTGTTACATGATGAATGTCATCCGGCATAATTATCCATCACCGATCCAATGCCTACGAGTTTTTCCTATAGGTCCTTGCTACGTTAATTTTCCGCTATTGCTGTCGCTGCTGCTACTGTTACTCTGTCGCTAGTGCTATCACTTCTGCTACTGTTACTGCTGCTACTGTCACTGCTTCTACTGTTACCGTTGCTACTGTTGCTATCACACCACTTTGCTACTAATACTTTGCTGCAGATACTAAGTCTTTCAGGTGTGGTTGAATTGACAACTCAACTGCTAATACTCGAGAATATTCTTTGGCTTCCCCTTGTGTCGAATCAACAAATTTGGGTTGAATACTCTACCCTCGAAAACTGTTGCGATCCCCTATACTTGTGGGTTATCAAGACTATTTTCTAGCGCCGTTGCCGGGGAGGCCTAGCACTATTCTCTGAGTCACTTGGGATTTACGTCTGTTGATCACTATGAGGAATCCGAGAGATCCAAAAACTAAAGTCTTGCCCTCAGCTACGAGGACAGGTAGGGAACTGTCATCTAGCTCTGCACTTGATTCACCTTCAATTCTGAGTAAGTTTGCGACACCACCTCCTACTAGAAATTTTGATGTGTTGCCTGTGCTTGATGATGCTACTTCTGCTGTCCATGATGCTTGTGATGATGCTTTGCTTGATACTGCTTTGCCACTAGGTGCATTCCTAAATGCAAAAATTGCTAGAGTTGCTGCTAGATGTGATGATAATTCTGAAACTGCTGAGATTATTGAAGTAGAACCTGCTATTTCACCTGTTAGAACTAGCTCTCCTAGATATGAATTGCGTGATATGCCTGAGGGTTAAGTTATGGAGGGAGAGATAGCTGAGGACTTTCTTGCTTGTAAGGATAGCTCTGATCTTGAGAAATTGCTGCGCAAGTGGAAAGAAAAATCTTTGAACGCTAGGATGAAATACGACCCGAAGTTTTCTACTTCGCCTATCTTTGTAACCGATAAGGATTATGAATTCTCTGTCGACCCTGAGTTAATCACTCTAGTCGAATCTGATCCTTTTCACGGTTATGAGTCTGGAAGGTTGTAGCACATCTTACTAAGCTGCACGATATAGCCACCCTATTCACGAGTAAGGAAAAGATTCACCACTACTATATCCTTAAGTTGTTTCCTTTCTTGCTAAAGGATGATGCTAAGACTAGGTTCACTTCTCTTGCTCCTGGTTGTGTGCGTAGTCCCCAGGATATGATCTACTACTTCTCTGAGAAATATTTTCTGACCGTAAGAAACAAGTTGCCTTGTAGGAAAAATATAACTTTGCGCAAGTTGAAGAAAAGAGTCTCCCACAAGCTTGGGGGAGGCTTGTCCAGCTACTGAATGCTTTGCCGAATCACCCTCTTGAGAAGAATGAAATACTTGATATCTTCTATAATGGACTAACCGATGCTTCTAAGGACCACCTAGATAGTTGTGTTGGTTGTGTTTTCAGGGAACGAACTGTGGAACAAGCTGAGATCCTATTGAATAATATCTTGTGCAATGAGAATGCTTGGACTATTCCCGAACCACCTCCGAAGCCAACTCCTAAGAAAAGAGGTATCCTATTCCTCAGTCCTGAAGATATGCAAGAAGCTAAGAAATCTATGAAAGAGAAAGGCATTAAATTTGAAGATGTCAAAAATCTACCACCTATCGAAGAGATCCATGGTCTTGATAACCCGACACAGGTAGTAGAGGTAAATTCTCTTTGTAGATTCAATGAGAGTGATATTCCTTTTGATAAACCTGCTAGCTTATGCCTGGATGAATTTGATAACTTTGTTGCCAAACAACAAAGTTTCAATGATTATGTTAGTAGACAATTGGAACAGAATGCTCGTATGCTTAGTCATTTCAGTGCTTGTGTGGATAGAAATGTCAATGATCTTAAGCTTCTTAGTAAACATGCCTCTATGGTTACTACTCAGGTACAACAAGTACATAAGGCTCAGAATGACTTGCTCAATGAGTTGAATGACAATTCTATTAGAGTCGTCACTAGAGGCGGTAGAATGACCCAGGAACCTTTGTATCCTGAGGGTCATCCTAAGAGAATTGAACAAGATTCTCAAGGAGTTAGCACCGAGGCACCTAGTCATCCTAGAAAGAAAAAGAAAGATGATAGGAATTTGCACGCTAGCAACCCTGTTGCTGTTACACCCGAGAGTCCAAACGATATCTCTCTGTTTCTGATGTTGAAACACAATTTGATGAACAACATGAGCTTAGTGATAATATCGATAGCGATGTTCATGTTGATGCTCAACCTAGCAATGATAAGGATGTGGAGATTGAACCAGTTGATCTTGATAACCCACAACCTAAGAATAGGAGATACGATAAGAACGATTTCACTGCTAGGAAGCATGGTAAAGAAAGGGAACCATGGGTTCAGAAACCCATGCCCTTTCATCGCAAACCATCCAAGAAAAAGGATGATGAGGATTTTGAGCGATTTGTTGAAAAGATTAGACCTGTCTTTCTGCAAATGCGTTTGACAAATATGCTCAAAATGTCTCCGTATGCTAAGTACATGAAGGATATTACTACTAATAAGAGGAGGATACCTGAGGTTGAGATTTCCACCATGCTCGCTAATTACACCTGCAAGGGTGGAACTCCTAAGAAACTATGTGATCCCGGAGTGCCCACTATACCTTGCTCCATTAAAGGTAACTACGTTAGAACTGCTTTATGCGACCTTGGAGCTGGTGTTAGTGTTATGCCTCTCTCTCCTTATCGTACACTTGAACTGGATAAGTTGACACCCACTGAAATCTCTCTGCAAATGGCCAACAAATCCACTGCTTTCCCTATCGGCATTTGCGGGGATGTGCCTGTTGTGGTTGCTAACGTTACTATCTTAACAGACTTTGTTATTCTGGATATTCCCGAGGATGATGCCATGGCGGTCATCCTTGGAAGACCCTTTTTAACACTGCAGGGGTTGTTATTCATTGCAACAAAGGCAATGTCACTTTCCATGACAATGGTAATGAGCATACGGTGCACTTTCCGAAGAAACAATATCGAGTACATTGCATCAATGCTATTGAAAAAACTTCATCGATTCTTATTGGGAGCTTCGAATGCCCTATACCTACTGTTAAGATGAAGTATGATTTGCTTGTTGGGGATATGCACATCCCTAGTGAGGTAACCTAGTGACTATTCGAAAATTCTCCATTTTTACGCTATTTGAAAAAAGTTTGTCAAGGAGACTTGATCAACCTCATTTACAGATTTATTTTGATGACCATGATGGATGAATCTAGGAGTCACAACCCTCTATTCCAAACCTTTACCTTCGGTTGCTTAGAAGAAAAATGATAGATATAGCTTTAGTTTTCCCTGTTTTCTGCTTCTTACGTCCCGTAGAAAAGTGTCCCAAAAATAAAAGTTCTTCAAATGCCCTGAAAATCAAGTATGATTTTTTCTAGAATTTTTGAAAAATTCTGAGACGGAGAGCTAGTCAGGGGGATGCACCAGTGGGCCACAAGCCCAGGAGGCGCGGGAACCACCTGGTCTTGCCTACCAGGCTTGTGGGGCCCACGTGTACCCCCTCCACTTATTCCAGCTCCCATCTCCTGTCCTACCTCCAGAAAAAATCATTGTACAACTCAAACCCGTGTTCTTGCTCTTCTTACTACGATTTTCGATATCCTTGGTATGTGACTCCTCCATTGGTCCAATTAATTTTTGCTCTAGTGCCTTATTCGTTGAGTATTTGTTGCTACCTTGGTGACCCTATTCTTGAGCTTTGCATGCTAATTTTAGCTGGTCCCAAGTAGTTTTGATGCGTGATATGGCCTCTAGGCACTCGTAGGAGTAGTTGCTATGAGTTTAGTTGAGCCTTGTTCACTTTTCCTTTGAGTCACTGAAAATTTCAGAAAAGGAAGATGTTCAGGAGAAACTATCATGGTGGTTCCTCAATCAAGAGGGGTCCCCGTCTCGCGATTCGGGAACCCGATCCTTACCAACCGAGGAATGCACACGTACAACCATGTGAATGTCCTTCTGATGAATTCATGATTGATGCAGGTTTCAAAGACGAGTTTGATACACTTGTTCACAATGTTGGACTTGAAGAACTCATCTCCGATAAATGTGAACATTATACTACTCTGACTGCCTCTTTTGTTCGTAGATTCAAATTTTTAGCTGGCCGTGACACATCCGTACTGTTTGATCTCTATGAAAAATCGTATACCATGGGTTTAGAGGATTTCAATAGAATTTGCAAGATACCTGATTGGGGTAGTCTCAATGATCCTCCTAAATCTTCGGTTAGAGATTTTTTCTCTAGTATAACTGTCGAAGAAACTAGAGATATTACGCAGGCTACCATGGGGAGCATTCATTTTCCTGCCTTGCATTACTTTGCCCTCTTCATAGGTAGATGCATTAACGGCAAGATTGAGCATTGTCACCACTGCGCACCTGACCTCAGTATTCTTGAGAGCACAGTAACGGGCGACAGAAGTTCCAACATGGGAGCTATAATAGCGAGGAGGCTAAATAATAATGCTAATGAAGGGGATTTCTTTGGTGGGATCTATGCCACTCGCATATCAAATTTTCTTGGAGTACCCATCCGTGAAGGAGATCCCTCGCTCCATATTGCTTTCCTTGATCGCGCCACTATGACACGCTATCAGTTCCTTGAGAGGGATAATGAATCCCTCCTATACCAGTTAATATTTAACCGACAACGTGTTTTCCATATTACCCTTCCTGCTCCTGCCTTGTTTGACTTTTAGGTAAAACGGAGATATTACATAACAAGAGGAGAGGCAGAGGAGTATGAGAGGGAGGCAAAGGATGCTCGCCTCCGTGAGGCAGCTATTCAAGCGGTAGCTACAGCGCTCCCGTACAACCCCCATTATGATTTTGGGTATCGCCCGGACCAGCCATGGGAGTAGACCAACTTAGGCCAAAAGCCTAAGCTTGGGGGAGTACGTGTTTCTCACCGACTTTATATTCATGCTCACACTTTCACTTTGATAGTCGGTGTTCACACCTTGCCACTGTATCATCCATGCTAGTTTATTTCTTTTTCTCGCTTTCTTCTCGTGTGTTTGTCTAGTTTGAGAAAACCCAAAGAGATTTCTCGTTCTTCTTTTGCTTGTTGGGAGCTTTCCCATGTAAATAGTTTTCTTTTTCTTTGGTTCAAGGTAGAAGACCATGGTTACAATGTTTAGTGGCTCTCGCATGCATATCTGTTTATCTGTCAAAGTGCCATATTACTTTGTCTTCTCCTTTGTGTTTGCTTGCAGATTCTAGCTTAGTCCAATGCACGAGCACTCTTATTATTGTTCACATCATTCGGTCGTGCAAGTGAAATGCAATAATGATGATATATGATGAAGTGACTGAGTCTAGAAAAGCTGGTATGAACTGGATCTATTTTGTTTCTGTAAATATGACTAGCTCATCGTTCCTGATTCAGCTTTGTTGTGAGAGAAACATGTTTGCAATGACAACTTAGAGATCATAGTTTATGATGCCATGCTTAATTAGCTAGGAGCTTATAATGGTTTGTCTTGGATGCCAACATGAATTTTGAGATGATTATGATGTAGTATGATAGGATGGTATCCTCCTTTGAATGATTCAAGTGGCTTGACTTGGCGCATGTTTACGCATGTAGTTGAAACAAAATCAACATAGCCTCTATGATATTCATGTTCATGGTGATTTATGTCCTACTCATGCTTGCACTCAATGTTGGTTAATCTCAATGCATATTGATGACTGTTGTCGCTCTCTAGTTGGTTGCTTCCCAGTATTTTGCTAGCCTTCACTTGTACTAAGCGGGAATACTGCTTGTGCGTCCACTTCCATAAACCCAAAGTTGTTCCATATGAGTCCACCATACCTACCTATATGTGGTATCTACCTCCTGTTCCAAGTAAATTTGCATGTGCCACTCTCTAAACCTTCAAGAAGTAATCTGTTTTGCATGCCCGAACCGCTCATGTGGTGACAAGGGGCGATCAGTATCTTCCATGCTAGGTGTGTTATCCTCGATATGTGTTTATTCGCTGTCACTCATGAGAAAGGGGCCGGTAATTGGAATGCCCAGTTCCATGCTCAAATCGAAAAGATAATTGCAAACAAAACTCCCCCTGGATTGTTGTTGCTATGGACGGCACCCGAGTATTGGGCTAGTCGTGGAGTGTGATTGATCGGTGGTGGGGGAGTCAAAGCTTTGCTTTTCTATTTGGGAACCGCCTATAATATGTGTAGCATGGAAGATGGTGAAAACTCATGGTCATTGCGTTGACAATGAAAGCATGCACCCAAAATTATTTATCTCTTTCTTCAAACCTTGAGCTCTGGCACCTCTGCAAATCAATGCTTCCCTCTACGAAGGGCCTATCTATTTATGTTTCTGTTGAGTCATCCTCTTCTTATAAAAGCACCAATTAGAGAGCACCTCTATCATTTTTTATGCTTTTCTTTTAATTGTTATTGACTATGACTATGACTAGATCTTCTTTGCCATGAATTACAATGTTCAGTCAGCCCTTGCTCTTTGAAGGTGCTCTGCATTTATGTTTTGCGGTCTCAGAAACAGCTAGAGAGATACCATCTGTTCATACTGCTTCATGACTGTTTTGATTGAAGTGTTGACGTTTGAAAATCATTATTATTGCTCACTAGTTGATTATTCCATTGATATGAGTTCCTCTTGAGATCTAAGTGTCATTGCTTATGTGGTTAGCTTATGATCTTGCTAAAAATCTGAATATGAGTTAGACATAATTGCAACAACAAGATCGAACAGAGTTCGTAAAAGTTTTTCTTTTGTCTCTTTCAGTTGGTCAACTGAATTGCTTGAGGACAAGCAAGGCATTAAGCTTGGGGGAGTTGATACGTCTCCGTCGTATCTACTTTTCCAAACTCTTTTGCCCTTGTTTTGGACTCTAATTTGCATGATTTGAATGGAACTAACCCGGACTAATGTTGTTTTCAACAAATTTGCCATGGTGTTGTTTTTGCGCAGAAATAAAAGTTATTGGAATGACCTGGAAATTTACGAGGATTTTTTGTGGAATATATAAAAAATACTGGCACAAAAATCAACCGGACGAGTGGAGCGAGGAGCCCACAAGCCCACCAGGTGCGGGCCCCCCCTTGCAAAAATACTGGCGCAAGAATCAACCAATTATGTTCTTGTCAATATATTTGTGTTCTTGATCCTATCTAGCAAGTTGTAGTCACCTACTATGTGTTATGACCCGGCAACCCTGGAGTGACAATAGCCGGAACCACTCCCGGAGATGACCATAGTATGAGGAGTTCATGTATTCACCAAGTGATAATGCTTTCGTCCGGTTCTCTATTAAAAGGAGAAACTTAATATCCCGTAGTTTCCATTAGGACCCGGCTGCCACGGGAGGGATGGACAATAAATGTCATGCAAGTTCTTTTCCCTAAGCACGCATGACTACATATGGAATACATGCCTACAATACATTGACGAACCGGAGCTAGTTACATATCTCTCCATGTTATAACTGTTACATGATGAATGTCATCCGGCATAATTATCCATCACCGATCCAATGCCTACGAGTTTTACCTACTGGTCCTTGCTACGTTACTTTGCCGCTATTGCTGTTGCTGTTGCTACTGTTACTCTGTCGCTACTGTTGTCACTGCTGCTACTGTTACCATTGCTACTGTTGCTATCACACCACTTTGCTACTGATACTTTGCTGCAGATACTAAGTCTTTCAGGTGTGGTTGAATTGACAACTCAACTGCTAATACTCAAGAATATTATTTGGCTTCCCCTTGTGTCGAATCAACAAATTTGGGTTGAATACTCTACCCTCGAAAACTGTTGCCATCCCCTATACTTGTGGGTTATCAGTCCCAAAGATTGATGAACCTTAGGTCATCCACTTGAGGGAAAATTGCTACTGTCCTACAAAACTCTATACTTGGAGGCTCAACATAGTCTACAAGAATAAAGTTGTCTAGAAAACATCAGTGAGTACAAAGTCTAACATGCATAATTGTTTAGGGCACCTTTTCTGACGAAAGATTGCCTATGGCAACCAAGTCCATAGGTTAGGTGCAAAAATATCTGGATGCGGCTAGAGAATCTAAAAGGTATGCCAAATGACACCATGAAGCTGGCCGTCGGGTACTGTCCCAGAGTTACGAGGAAAAGAACAAGCTCAAGGCGGAAAACCAGCGATGGGACGAAGAAATTGATAGACTAAAACTCAACTGGCACAAGCCCGTGAGGAGAACCAGAGATTGAAAGGTGGTTGTTTGGTGAGTGAAATTTTAACTTGTAATTCCATAAGATATGTGTATTATGCCAATGTAAGATAAATGCCACGTCTCTTGTTAGTTCTCCTGATTGGGTGCCCTAAAAAAGATGCCATCTCATTCATAGCGATCCTTCCAAAGGAATTGTCCATCGTGCATGAGCGAGGTCAGAAATCTATGAAGAGCATGATCAAGGCACTATGGGTGACGAAGATGCCTCTGGAAAGGATGGTTGAGCTAGCCAATCGATTTAAAGGAGTTCAGCTATGGAAGGTATTGGCCTGTCAAGAAGGAGCATGGGAGGCATGGGAAATGGTGAATACCCGCTTTACGAAACTCGGCACAGAGCATTTGGCTCGAGTTGGGCTGGTAGAGTCGGATAGTCAAGAGGTGCCACTTCATTTGGTGTATGACCAAGTGATGCCCGTCGCAGGTATCTCGCAAGAAGACTACACCCTAGATACCATAATAGACAATCTTGATGAGCAACCAGGTGTTTGATTCTATGTAGCTATGTACTTTACATCAAACATACCCTGTCCATGTTGTAAACGTTGTCTTAACCGGCCATCGGCTTCTACCTCCCCCGCCACTGGCTGGGGAGTGTTCCGTACTATGTGACCTGAGGTAACAGGAAATCACTTCAGAGAACCAGGCAATCTAGACATTTGGTGCGAACATACAGAACGTGCTCGGGGAGTTTTTTTTATATTACTATTTAACATAAGGAACATCTTCCAAAGAAAATAGTTCCTCCATGGGTTCCTTTCTTCGGGTTGCCATGTTAACCATAGACATTATAACCGGATACCCACGGTATGCGGGTGATGGTTACTTCGGGAAAATAACCCCGAGTTTTGGTGATGATCACCAATTATTTTCACTTCCCTCATGGCTGACCAATTGTTTTCTTAAGAACGCTAGCTTTCGGCTTCGCCCGTCTGAGGTACGTACCGGGGTGATCCGGTCGTAACAATCGCAGAGGTGCTCCCTTTATGCCCTAGCCAAACAATCGGGAACATAGAGGGTAAGCATAGGGGCAAGGAAACTTATCTTGGCCAAATATTAAGACAAATTGATGCATATGGTGGCTAAAAACGATACTGGAAGGGTAGATACACGACAGACACAAATAGATGCACGGAAAATATATCGATCGGCTTCGATAAGAAGCCCCCGGGTGTGACCAAGTAGTATATTTGAAGATGTATGCCAAGGAAAACTTAATGTACCTCGGCTTAGTACAATGTAGACTGGGAAGTGCTAACAAGTCCAAAAAAGTATGAAGGAAGGTAAAACTATAAAAGAAAAAAAAGACTAGTGAGGGTGACGACACCGGTCTAGCACTGGTTCAATGACGTGCTATACACACGGTTTTTAACCCCTTTCCACGATGGCATTTTAAACCGTCGCCTAGTGAGTGTGGGCGATAGGGGGGCCTTCCCACATGATCCAAAAACCGTCAAGGATATGGTGTGGGAATGCATATGTTTTGCATAACTAAGTGTATGTGATGTCGGCATCTATCACAAACACGAGTCTTCACACAACTGTTTCTGATATCTTCAATATCCCGAACGCTTCATCCTTGCTTCTCGTTTGTGATTGCATTACCATCGCAGTCGGACTTCTGTGGTTTTACCTCACGAAGCATAATCCAGGCATAGTCCAGGTACGGGATTTTTCCAGGCAAGTACTAAACTGGCTCTATGTTTACGATGTGCGCCACATCACAAACAGTTCAAGATTATAAAGTGTGTACGATAAGGCGACAATCACAAACACTTAGTTTTCTCGCGTTGTTTGTGATATTGTCTGACATCACACACGGTTTGCAAACGACAACTGTGTGCATGGTTACACACGTTTCCTCTCTATGAACCATGTGAGATTATGATGTATATCAAACACGCTGTGCTTTATAGAACGTGTGCACCGTAATGACCTGCAGAGCATATTTTCACCCTAATTTAATTGCTGCTATTTAAAATTGTACCGAATTTAACATACTGTGTGCAGGGTACTGGCCTACAGAGCATTATTTATCCCTAGTTTAATCCCTGCATTTCAAAAGCAGAGATTTTGAATTCGAAAGTAGGCAATCACTTATTTTACATCGAACCATGTTTATTACAAATATAGGTTCAAGCATGAATGCATAATGCAATGCATTGGTACATATACTTAATACTACAGAAGCACCAACTAAAGAATGGTGAACCACAGTTGTACTAAAACTATAAATAGAGATACAGAAGACATTCTGGTTGCTCGAGAATGTGAAGAGGAATTCCCATATTGTGCCCTCCTCCATGCGTAATGCATGCAAGACTCTGGGCAAAACCCTTTTGATTGTTGCCCGCCCATCCTTAACTGTCTTCATTAGGAATACTCGATGCACATTGTAGTCTTGATGAAATACTTTAACCTTCACTGCATGTTGACCAATCATGTACTTTGCGAGGTAATCTTGAGTAAACTGCTTTGGGAACCACTACAAACAAAAAATATTCAGACATTATTGTGTAACAACTCATTATGGGCAGTAAAAAGAGAAGGCTTCAGAGTCCATAATTACCATCCTACAAATCACTTTTGTGTTGGATATATCGTAAACAAATAATTTGATTGCCACCATTCATATTTTTTTGCTAATAATCCTTATCAATTTCCTCACTTGATGCTGGTTCATGAATATGTCATTGACCCATATGCCAAAAGGGTCGATGCGTGGATCTTTGTCAAGGACATATGTACCTACAAGCAACAAGTCAATTTTAGAAGCTAAATAGTGTCCAAACATGAATCTATATGCACTACATTATGGAAAGATGGGGGCAATACAGGACGAGGGCTGAAACTAACCTCGGGAAAAAATGCTGGCCAGTCCCGTTGTTGTCCTGCATAAGTAGTGGAAAGGCATGATAAGTACAGCAACCTTAACATCAAACAAATATATCCAAGGTAAATAACATCATCTCGAAATGATAAAGCGGATATAAAATGGAAGGGAATGTTAACTACAACAGGCTTAACAACCACCAAATATTGTAATTCGAACCGGTATTGTTTAAAATGAATAGAACGTAGGTCATGCTTAAACATCACACTGGATAAATGTGAAAACTCAAATAAACAAGATGTGTAGTATATGCTTGAAAAATGGACAAATGCTCACTTCAAATATAGCAGGAACCAAATATAGTCGTTCAAACTGGTATTGATGAAATCAAACTCCACAGTTGTCACTTGCACATAATGAGCATCACATTGTGAATAATTGAAATAAACAAGGCATATATGATCAGTATAACAACCAAATATAGCCATTGAAAACTGGACAAAGGCTGACTACAACCAACCTAACAAACAAATACAGATAAACAAGGCATATGCTTGAAAACTAGACAAATGCTCACTGCAACCAGCCTAACAAGCAAGTACATATAAAAAGGCATCTACTTGAAAACTAGATAATTGCTCACTTCAACCAACCTAACAAACAAATATAGGTAAACAAGGCATCGACTCACTCTAAACAACCAAATATAGCCATTCGTGAAACTGAAGTGGACAATTCATACTTAAACATCACATAGCCCTATTTAACGTTACATTCTTTTGCATAATTGGAATAATTAAACACGCACAGTTAAAACACCGCATTGCAAAATCTACTACAACAAAGGGTACGGTTTGGCTAGTTAGAAAAAGTAAGATTTGTTGATAGGATGTTGCCTCACTTTTCATGGACGGGTCCTTCCAGTTGGAAGAGCAAATACCCATGGTGCGCTCTCTGATGTCGCGGGTGCGTCGTTTCACCTTGGAAGACCCTTTGTGGGTGCTCTCCTTATGGTCATGGTCGATGAGATCTAACTTGGAAATTGAGGATCCCAAGCTGCCACCGCACAAAGTGTCCTTCAGAAATGACAAAATGGGCTCGATGGCGTACAAGGATCGCAAATCCTTGACCGGGTGGCCGAGGAGGTCAGCGGCACGACCTTCGAAGAGATCGACGGCAGGGCCTTCGAAGAGATCGACGGTGGTTGAACCAGAGGGGTTGGGGATGAACCACTTAACCTGTGACATGGCCCGCGTGAAGTCATCGCTATCGACGAGCTTGATCTCGTAGCTAGCTTTTCATAGATACAATAATACGCGAGCCCACTGATATGAAGCCTTCGGCATGGCAACGTAATCAACGCCCTCACTGGCTACCGTGGCGAGGTGTTGCTCCGGGATCGACGTGTCGAGACGAACGGCGGTCAACTCGCCAATGTCCGCCAGAGAGGTCGTGATAAACCTCTTTCTAGTTGAATGCTCGTCGGGCTCCCCGAGATACGTGGTCAGGCTTAGGTTGTGAATCTCTCGAGTAGGGGATGTGGATATGGAAGGGAGGGACACTACAAGCCTCATCTAAAAACTCAGCGGCGACGGTATGGGAACCGTTGGGCAACATAAACTTTATTATCTAAGCTAGGAGGCACGGGCATGTCGGCAGGGGTTGGAGGCGCCAGTGGTGGTGGCACTGGCGATCTAGGGTTCGAGCGGGAGGGGGATTGTGGAGGGGGACATGGGGTATTGTTTGAAGATAAGCCGCGGCTACTATATTTTTTGGTAATGGGTGGGTGGAGTTAGTGGTGGACGAGGGAGGGCGATAGTTCAAATGCCTCGACTACTAGAATTTTACTATAAGGTCAGCGGTGGGGAGGAGAAATACCGTGGCAACTAAATTTTTTGTAAAGGAATTGAATCGGGGACGAGCAACCAATGTTGCACAAGGTCAAAAAAGAATATGTGTGTATGATAATAAGGAAAAGAGGCAGAATCATCGATTTTTGCATCGCTCAAGGCGGGTAGTATGTTTTCGATTTCTAGCTAGATGGTCTATCGTACAAGGTTCGTCATGTGATAATGCAGAAACTATGTGCAATATTTACATGGCCGGTGTATCTCCGCCTAGACTTCAATGAGCATTCACACTGGCAGCAGGAAACCAATGGGAGAAGAGGCGGGAAACCGATGGGGGGAGTGGCAGGAAACGGGAGCGTGTTTGGATATATAACACCAATAATATGGAAAACTTAGTAAAGAAGAAAGCACAAGCTAGCACGACGTGTGCGCATAGTGCTTACCCACGGGTGCTAGATTGTTGACTAGAATCGTTGTAAATTTTCACGGTTGGTTTGGCCTTTTTATACATTATAATTAAGTTTTATAAGCATTGAATCTGCATAACTCAAATTTGAACTTCAAATACATGCTCCAATGAACCAAAATGGCTACAAATATCATACATGTGTCCTTTGATGCTTGTTTCGATCACATGCAAAAAATGGGAATGAAATACAACAAACTCGGTGTTTGGCTCGGCCTCGAACATTGAGAATCTCAGTTTTTAAATCCCCAAAAATCCAAAACTCTACCAAAAATCGTTAAACTTGTCATGGTGCCACCGCATGGAACATATGTGTCGTGGAAAAAATTGTCCATTTTGGGGCATGCTTTATGACAAGCCTATTACAAACTGGAGCTTCTCTCTCAAGAAGCCTCGTGGTTCCAATAGGTAAACGGGTCCCCCTTGTGGGCGAAATGATAATCGCTGCTACTTCTCGCCTTGTATTTTTTTAAACATGCAACATGGGACAACAGGAGATTTGTGCTGAAATTTGAAATTATTCATGGTTTGCTTGGCCTTTTTTATAAGTTAATTGAGTTCTCTAGGCATTTAATGTCCATATTTCAAATCTGACCTACAAATACATGCTTTAGTGCACCAAAATGTCTAGAAAAATTGTACATGTGTCCTTGGGTGCATGTTAAAGTCCCGCGTAAGGAACTGGATTACAATCGTATTAGTATCCTGGCTCGGCCTCAAGCACTCAAAATCTCGGTTTTTATGTCCCGATAAATCCAAAACTCACTAGAAAACCATGAAATTTGGCATGGTGTCAGAACATGGCACATATATTTCATGGTAAAAAAATGTCCAATTTGCGCCAATCTTTATTACAACCCTCTTACAAATAGGAGCTTCTCGCAAGAACCCGCGTGGTCCTGATATGGAAACATGTCCACCTTGTGGGAAAAATGATAATCGCCGCCTATTCTCCCCTTGTATTTTTTTTCTACATGCAACATGGGAAAACAGGAGATTCATGCCAAAATTTGAAATTATTCATGGTTCGTTTGGCCTTTTATATATTAATTGAATTTTATAGGCATATAATGTTGAAAGCACATATGATCCCTTGGTTGTTTTGATAATTCATGACAACATACATTATCTGATGGACTAACTATTTTACCTAGTACATTTCAGGTATAGTCCACAGAGAACATTGGCGAAGGGTATGTGAGGAGAAGACCCTAATGCAAGGAAAGGAATAGGATTGGCTCAAGCTTCAAGCAAGAAGACTCTACATTTTACATTTTTGAGAAATCACTTTGAGTCCATAGGAAAGCCAATACTATTAAAAGGGGGTGAGGTATTATGATGAATTGGTTGCTCAAGTGCCTCAACGTAGCCACCAAAAATATTCACTCATTCTCCCACAAATATCTCTGTCCAAAGACAAACCAGAAAATTCGTGCCACCATCTTTCCCACTCGGCCCTACCAATTTTCCGAGTGATAGATCCTTTGCCAAACCCTAATAGCTCGGTACCACTAACATGCCATTCGGTGCCACCGAAATCAGTGACCAACTTTCTGGTTAACCATTTTCAAGAATCGGAACCACCGAGTTTGAGAGTTGATCTCACCGAGTTTTGGACCAACTTTCTGGTTAGCCATTTTCAAGAATCGGTACCACCGAGTTTGAGAATTGGTCTCACTAAGTTTTGGACCAACTCTCTGGGTAGCCCTTTTCAAGAATTGGTAGCACAGAGTTTTGAGAATGCATCTCACCGAGATCTGGAAGCTGCCTAGGACACCCATATTGGTACCACCGAGATTTATATATCCGTCTCACCGAGAATTCAAAATTTGCCACATTTAGTGCAACTCGCTAACATCGAGATTCATTTTGGTGTCACCGAGTTGGGCAATAATGTTGTAACGGTTGAATTTTGGGGGATGCCTATATATACCCCTCCACCTCCTCTCATTCACAGAGGAAGCACTCAGAACACACTTACACTTGTCACATCCATTTTTCTCAGAGAGAGCCACCTACTCATGTGTTGAGATCAAGAGATTCCAATCCAACCATTTGAAACTTGATTTCTAGCCTCCCCAAGTTGCTTTCCACAAAATTAATCTCTCCTACCGCTGTCAAATCCGAGAGAATGATTGAGTGTTGAGGAGACTATCTTTTGAAGCACAAGAGCAAGGGGTTCATCGTTCTACCGCATTTATTACCTTTTGGAGGGTGGTGTCTCCTAGATTGGTTAGGTGTCGCCTGGGAGCCTCCTACTTCGTGTTGTGGAGTTGAACCAAGAAGTTTCTACGGGCAAGGAGATCGCCTACTTCGTGAAGATCTACTATGAGGGAAACTAGTCCTGTGTGGACATAAGCCATGGTAGAATAGACAAGGTCGCTTCTTTGTGCACCCCTTTTGGGTGGAGCCCTCCATAGACTCTCGAAGCCCTTACCCTCTGTCGATTGAAGTCTCCACTAATGTGGACGTACGATAGCACCACCTATCGGAACCACGCCAAAAATCGTTGTGTATTCTTTGCGTTTGATCTTCCTAAACTCTACTCCTTCTTACATGTGCAATGTCTTTACTTTCTGTTGCCACATTTGTTGACTAGCATGTGTAGGGTGCACTAGACTTGTTAAAATCGCTAAAATCTGCCAACCATTAAAATTGGGAAAAGGCAAGGATTTTAATTTATGCAAGTAGTCTATTCACCCCTTATATTGACCCAACAATTGGTATGGGAGCAAGGCCTCCATAACCTTGGTTTAAACACCATTGGACGAAGATGGATGTGCCTAGTTTGGGGAATATTAGTTGTAGAATGCCTATTCTTGATGGGGAATATTATAGACAACGGAAAGATGAAATGCTTGATATATGTGACGAATTACATTTGCACAAGTATGTAGAATATACCTATGAGACTCCCATTGATCCCTTACATCCTTGTCATGATGAAGAACTTGATATGCTTGGTAATCTTAAAACTGTAAATCTAACCATTAGAGGACTGCCAAGAAATGTCCTTAATCAGTTGTAAAATTTTGAGTATGCTCATACCTTGTGGAAAAACATAGAGAAAAGATATTCCGACTATTCCCTGAAGAATCTTGATATCATTTTCCATAAATCATTGCCTTTCACATAATGAAGCCACGTGATTCTAATTTTGATAAATGTCTATTTGAGCTTCGTGACCTCATCCGTGCTAAAGGAGATGGCATTCCCATTAACAATGTAATTGTTGAAGCCATTCGCATGCATAAACATGAACATTGTCATAGTCAAAATTCTGATGAAATTCTTGTTCCTTATGACGAGGATATTTTGTGTGATGATGACAATGTATAGCATCCCTACTACGATGAAAATGGGGAGTTTGAAATCGAGAATGAGAAGACCATGAGGAACCTTAATCTTATGGCGAAACTTGGAGACTACATGGCCGGAGGAAAATAGTTGATACTTGAAGTGGATGCACCGATCACATGACCGGAGATAAAGACATGTTCCTTGTAGGTATGTGACTTCTCGAGAAAACTTCAAGGGTAAAGCACTTCGTCTTGGTAAGGTAGCCATATCTCATGATAGTTCTATTCAAAATGTCATGCTTGTTGAATCTATTGGCTATAATCTTCTTTCCCTATCTAGACTATAAGACTTTGGTTTCAGTGTGCTATTTACAAAACTTGACTGCCAAGTTTTTCGTAGTGACAATCATAACATGGTCTTTACTGGTATTCACAGACATGGTATATACATTGTCGGTTTCACTAAAATAACCAAACCCCGTAGATGTCTTATTCCAAAATCTTCTAAAGGTTGGTTATGGCATAGAAGTCTAGGACATGTTGGTATGCGTAACCTTGAGAGGCTTATCAAAGGTGATCATATTCTTATTGTTAAAGATGTTATCTTTGACAAAGACAGAATTTGTAGTGCTTGTCGAGTAGGAAAACAAGTTGGTGGAAGTCATCCCGTGAAGAACATCATGACTGCAAGAAGACCACTCGAGATGCTTCACAT
Organism: Hordeum vulgare subsp. vulgare; assembly: GCF_904849725.1. Classification (NCBI taxonomy): domain Eukaryota; kingdom Viridiplantae; phylum Streptophyta; class Magnoliopsida; order Poales; family Poaceae; genus Hordeum; species Hordeum vulgare. The sequence continues at coordinate 334,740,696 of NC_058520.1, read as the reverse complement.
GGATCTTTTTGGTCCCAATGCTTACACGAGCCTCAGTGGAAATTCTTATGGTTTAGTCATTGTTGATTATTTTTCTAGATTTACGTGGGTATTCCTTCTTGATGATAAGCCGCAGGTACAAAATATCTTCAAGAACTTCGCTCGGAAAGCCCAAAATCAATTTCAAGTGAAGATCAAGATATTTCGGAGCGATAACGGAATGGAGTTCAATAGCACAAATGTGGATACTTTTCTTGATGAAGAACGTATCTCACATTGGTTCTCAGCAACGTACACACCTCAACAAAATAGAGTTGTTGAGAGGAAGAACCAAACTCTCATAGATATGGCCAAAACGATGTTTGACGAATACAAGACACCAAGACACTTTCGGGAAGAAGCCGTGGAAACAGCTTGTCACACCTTAAACCGACTCTACTTACACAAGCTTCCCAGTAAAATGACATACAAGCTACTCACTGGTAACAAACCCGAAGTTTGATACGTTCAAGTATTCGGTTATAAGTGCTACATTCTAGATAAGCATTGTCGCTCTAAATTTTCACCTAAATCTCATGAAGGTTTCCTACTTGATTATGGATAAACTCTCACACTTACCGCGTCTACAACAGCTTCACTCAAAAATTTGAAGAGACGGTAGATGTGAAGTTTGATGGATCTAATGGTTCCCAAGTCGAACAACTACAAAATGATGTAGGAGATAAGGAAGCATCGGAACCCATCCAAGATCTACCTATAGACAAGATTTATCCCATGGAGGTGAAGGAAAGTACTTCATCAAATCAAGTGTAAGCTCCTACTTCGCGGCAAGGCGAACAACAAAACGACATGGAGGCATCTACAAGCGGTACACAACATGATGAAGAAGAGGAAAAGTACATTGTGATGATCCACCTCAACCTTCCTCACCACCACCTCAAGAAGATGATATCGTGAACGACAACATGCAAGAAGATGATGGTGAAGAAGCTCCAACATCCAACAAAAAGAAGTTGTCACAAGTTCGAGCAAGAGTGGACAAAGATCATCCGCTGAATGAAATCTTCGATGGCAAACAAACCGGAAGAATCACTCTGTCTATATCTCGTTTAGCTAACTTTTGCGAGCATTATTCATTTATCTCTAGCATTGAGCCTATGAAGGTAGAAGAAGCCCTTCAAGACCTAGATTGGGTGAATGCCATGGACAAAGAGCTACATAACTTCGAGAGGAATCAAGTGTGGACACTTGTTGAAAAGCCCAAGGACGATCACAACATCTTTGGTACAAAATGGGTGTTTCGGAACAAGCAAGATGAAGATGGTCAAGTTGTACACAACAAGGCGCATATCATAGCCCAGGGATACACGCAAGTCGAAGGTATGGACTATGGTGAGACTTATGCGCCTGTTGCTAGACTTGAAGCCATTCACGTTCTTCTCGCTTATGCCAATCACCATGGTATTACACCTTACCAAATGAATGTCAAAAGTGCTTTTATAAATGGTGAAGTTGAGGAGGAGGTTTATGTCAAACAACCTCTCGGCTTCATGAATCCCAAGAAACCTATTCATGTTTACAAAATTAGTAAAGCTTTATATGGTCTTAAACAAGCCCCTAGAGGTTGGTACAAATGCCTAACGAAGTTTCACATTGAAAATGGTTTTGAGATTGGTAAAATTGACGCAACCTTATTGATTAAAAGAGTTAATGGAGAACTATTTTTGTGCCAAATATACGTGGATGATACTATCTTTGGTTCTACTAACCCACATTTTAGTGAGAAATTTGGAAGTTTCATGTCATAGAAGTATGAGATGTCTATGATGTGTGAGCTGAAATTCTTCCTTGGTTTGCAAATCAAACAATCGAGAGAAGGTAAATTTATATATCAAACCAAGTACACCAAGGACTTAATCAGGAAGTTCAACATGAAAGAGTGCAAAGGTATGAGAACCCCCATGCCTACTAGTGGACATGTTAACCTCACTAAGGAGGACAAACCGGTTGATCAAAATGTGTATCGATCAATGATGGGTTCATTGATATATCTATGTGCCTCCCGTCCCGATATCATGTTCAGTGTTCACATATGTGCCTGATATCAAGCGGCACCTAAAGAGTGTCATCTATTGGCTGTGAAAATAATCATGAGATACCTGATACATACACCAAACTCTGGCATATAGTATCCCAAGGGATCTTCTTTTAATCTTGTTGGCTATTCCGACTCGGACTATGTCGGAGACAAGGTTGATAGAAAATCAACCTCGGGTACGTGTCAATTACTTGGGATATCTATTGTGTCTTGGTCATCCCAGAAACAAAACTCAGTTTCTTTATCCACTATCGAAGCAATATATTCCCGCCGAATCATGTTGTGCACAATTACTACGGATGACTCAAACTCTTAAGGATTGTGGCATTCATGCGAGACATGTTCCATTATTGTGTGATAATGAAAGTGCTACTAAAATTGCCTATAATCATGTGCATCATTCTCGAACTAAACATATTCAAGTGCTACATCATTTCGTTCATGATCATGTTGGTAAAGGAGATATAGATCTCAAGCATGTTTGTACCAACAAACAATTAGCTGATATTTTTACCAAAGCACTTGATGAGAAAGTGTTTTGTCAATTTAGGAGTGAGTTGAACATCATTGATATTTTAAACTTGAGATAGACTCACTCGGATGCAAGAAAGGACATGAGCTTGATTGTCTATCCCATTATGCTATTAAATTGATATTGTCTTATATCTTGGAAAAATATGCTCTCTTGTATTGCATCTAACCTTTTGTAGGTACTTGGAAGAACCACAGTTCACAATATTTCCATCAGCTCACAACAAAAGCAATCTTAATTGAGCCAAGTATCAACGATCCCCTCTTCGGAGATGGAGGAAGAAGATTAGAAAATCATATCCTTGACAACTATTTGATGAAATTCACTCATGTCATATGGATATATTATGTCCTTCCTTCCATGGTTAACCAATGTAGGTGAAAACTGAACCAAAATAACATGGATAGCTCCCAACTCAAGATGGTCATCATCAACTTTGAGCATCCACGACAAGTTCACCTACATGTCGCGTCATCAACATCATTCGAAGGTATGTACTCATATCCTTGATAATGCTTTGCACCAAGTCATGAGGTAAAGCAACTCGAGTGATATGAAGACATGAAAAAGCTTAACCAAAAATGGTAACCCCATTTTGCACTTAACAATGAGTATGACCTTTGATCAAGTATTCTTGCTTGACTCCTCAAGTCAATATACTATAATATAGGTCACCTAGTCACCGCCCCACATCTAGATGGAGATTCTTGTATGGTTCACATTTTCCTTGCATGCTTTCTTGGAACCATAAAACTCTCACCTATATGTGTATATATATATATTTCAAAAACAAAAACAAATTTTTTTTTCTATTATTCCTTTTAAATCTTTGGATATTTCCTTTTTCAAAGTTTGTGGATATCTTATGTCTATTTTAAGTTAAGTAGTTGATTTTCATTGCACCTCGGTCTCACCGATCTGGGAAACTCGGTCTCACTGATTTCTTCGAGAGGCCCACTATCATTCTCAGTTCTATCAAAGCTAATGTCTTGGTGACTTTGAAACTTATCACTGCCAATGGTTTTCAAACATTTCTGGACTTTTGCCTAAGGGGGAGAAAAATGTTCACTGATCCCAAGTTTTATTACCTGATAACCTCATATTAAACATTTCCATTTTTGCCAAAGGATGATATTATTTTGCTTCCCAAAATTTTTGAGGGGGAGGAATCCTCAGTGATCCCACAGTATAATAGGGAGAAACATCCAGGATCCCTAACATAGGGGGAGATAGGTCAAGGAACTCTTAACAAATTCTTAAGAGGGAGAAAAGTCAAATTCAAGGAACCATTATCAAAGAGACAAGAATCAAAGATCCCTTTTATCTCAATGAGACCATACCCTCTGACCTTTTGGAAATTAATGCCAAAGGTGGAGAAATATCAAAGCTTCCAATAAGCTTCAGTCAAAGGGGGAGATATATTTACCTAAGGGAGGTCTACCTAAGGGGGGATTTGCCAAAGGGGGAGATATATCATACCTTACATACTCAAGGGAAGATATATATAAGATAAAATTGTTTTATTGCTATCTTTGGATTGAAGTTGTCTTACCCTACCTACTCCCAATATCTACATGCTATTATTCAAGGGGAGAGGAAATTCTTACGTATCCATCCATAGGGAAGAAAGTTCTAAATTCTCTTGGAGACATATCTATCATCAAATCCTATTTTCAATATGTCTTCATTATTCGTTTACTTTTCAAGCTCTTTGCATCTTTACAACAGAGTATTCTTGTGTTATCTAACATTTTTGTTACCAAGTGTACTCCAACTGCTAAGACGCTCAAGAACCTCAAGGTAAGTATATGCATCATATCCTTGTTCATGATGATTTCTTGTCTCTTGCAAATATTGTTTGCGAGGGTGAGTCTTGAACATGGAAGCTCTTCATTCACATAAGTTTGATGCATATAGCCAAGATCTATATGACTTGTCTTGTCCTTCTACCATGTGTGTACCCATGCAGTCCAAAGCAACTATCCTTCAAAAAGGGATTGCACACATTTAGGGGGGCTTGTACTAGTCATGTATCCTTCAAACCTGTCACATTCTAATGCATATCTTTATTTGAAGGTTTGATTGTATGTTGTCATCAATTACCAAAAAGGGGGGATTGAAAGCACATATGCTCCCTTGGTGGTTTTGATAATTCATGACAACATACATTGTCTCGTGGACTAACTCTTTTACCTAGTATATTTGAGGTATAGTCCATAGAGAGCATTGGGTAAAGGTTTGTGGGGACAAGCCCCTGATGCAAGAAAAGGAATAGGATTGGCTCAAGCTTCAAGCAAGAAGACTCTACATTTTACATTTATGAGAAATCACTTTGAGTCCATAGCAATACTATTAAAAGGGGGTGAGGTATTATGATGAATTGGTTGCTCAAGTGCTTAGAGGTAGCCACCAGATATATTCATTCGTTCTCCCACAAATATCTTTGTCCAAAGACAAACAGCAAAACGATGCCACCAACTTTTTCCACTCGGCCCTACCGATTTTCCCAGTGACAGATCCATTGGAAAACCCTAATCTCTCGGTACCACCAACATTCCATTCGGTGTCACCGAAATCAGTGACCAAATTTCTAGTTAGCCATTTTCAAGAATCAGTACCACCGAGTTTGAGAATTGATCTCACCAAGTTTTGGACCAACTTTCTGGTTAGCCATTTTCAAGAATCGATACCACCGAGTTTGAGAATTGGTCTCACCAAGTTTTGGAACAACTCTGTGGTTAGCCATTTTCAAGAATTGGTACATCGAGTTTTGAGAATCGATCTCACCGAGATTTGGAAACTGACTAGGACACCCATATTGGTACCACCGAGATTTATATATCGGTCTCACCAAGAATTCAAAAGTTGCCACATTTAGTGCAACTCGGTACATCGAGATTCATTTCAGTGTCGCTGAGTTGGGCAATAATGTAGTAACGGTTAGATTTTGGGTGATGCCTATATATACCCCTACACCTCCTCTCATTTGCATAGGCTCTCAGGACACACTTACACTTGCCAGATCCATTTTTCTGAGTGAGAGCCACCTACTCATGTGTTGAGATCAAGAGATTCCAATCCAACCATTTGAAACTTGATCTCTAGCCTCTCCAAGTTGCTTTCCACAAAATCAGTCTCTCCTACCCGTGCCAAATGTGTGAGAGAGTGATTGAGTGTTGAGAAGACTATCTTTTGACACAAAAGAGCAAGGAGTTCATTGTTCCACCGCATCTATTACCTTTTGGATGGTGGTACCTCCTAGATTGGTTAGGTGTCGCTTCGGAGCCTCCTACTTCATGGTGTGGAGTTGAACCAAGAAGTTTGTACGGGCAAGGAGATTGCCTACTTCATGAAGATCTACTATGAGTGAGGCTACTCCTATGTGGACGTAAGCCATGGTAGAATAGACAAGGTCGGTTATTCGTGGACCCCTTGCGGGTGGAGCCCTCCATGGACTCTCGCAGACCTTACCCTCTACGGGTTGAAGTCTCCACTAACGTGGACGTGCGATAGCACCACCTATCAGAACCACGCCAAAAATTGTCATGTCTTCTTTGTGTTTGATCTTCCAAAACTCTACTCCTTCTTACATGTCCAATGTCTTTACGTTCCGTTGCCACATTTGTTGACTAGCATGTGTAGGGCACACTAGACTTGTTAGAATCCCTAAAATCTAACAACCATTAAAACTGGGAAAATGCTAGGATTTCAATTTATGCAAGTAGTCTATCCCCCCCTCTAGGCACCCATTCTATCGATCCAAAAAATGTCCATAATTCCAATCTGAACTAGAAATACATGCTCAAGTGCACCAAAATGTCTAGAAAAATCGTATATGTGTCCTTGGGTGCATGTTTAAGTCGCATGCAAGGAATGGGAATGGATTACAATCGCATCAATGTCCTGGCTCGGCCTCAAACACTAGGAATCTCAGTTTTTATGTCCGTGTAAATCCAAAACTCAGGAGAAAATCATGAAACTTGAAATTGTGTCACAAAATGGGACATATATGTCGTGGTAAAAGAATTGTTCAATTTGGGTCAATCTTTATGACAAACCGGAGCTTATCGCAAGAACCCTCGTGATTCCGATAGCGAAACATGTCCCCCTTCTGGGTGAAACGATAATTGTTGCCTCTTCTCACCTTGTATTTTTTTTTCTCCAAGGAACATGGAACAACATGAGATTCATGCTGAAATCTAAAATTATTCAGGGTTTGTTTGGCCATTTTATATATTAATTAAGTTTTCTAGGCATTTATTGTCCATAATTCAAATCTGAACTACGAATATACGCTCCAGTGCATTAAAATATCTTGAAAAAACTATACATGTGTCGATGGGTGCATCTTTAAGTCCCATGCAAGGAAGGAATGGGAATGGATTACAACCATATCAGTGTCCTAGCTTGGCTTCAAACACTGGGAATCATGGTTTTTGTGTCCTCATAAATCCAAAACTCACCAAAAAATCATGAAACTTGGTATAGTGTCACAACATGGCGCATATATGTCGTGGTAAAAGAATTTCCCAATTTGGGCCAATCTTTATTACAAACCTCTCACAAAATGGATCTTATCACAAGAACCCTCGTGGTTCCGATAGGGAAACGTGCCCCTCCCCTTGTGGGTGAAACGATATTGCTGCCTCTTCTCGCCTTGTATTTTTTTTCTACATGCAACATGGAACAACATGAGATTCGTGCTGAAATTTGAAATTATTCAGGGTTGGTTTGGCCTTTTTTTATACATTAGTTAACTTTTCTAGGCATTTAATGTACATAATTCAAATATGAACTACAAATACATGCTCCACTCCACAAAAATGGCTAGAAAAATAGTACATGTGTCCTTGGGTGCATGTTTAAGTCACATGCAAGGAATGAGAATGGATTACAAACGTGTCAGTGTCTTGGCTCGGCCTGAAACACATTGAATCTCGGTTTTTTATGTCCTCGTAAATCCAAAACTCACTAGAAAATCGTGAAACTTTGTATGGTGTCACAATATGGCACATATATTTCATGGTAAAAGAATTGTCCAATTTGAGTCAATCTTTATGAAAAACCAGAGCTTATCGCAAGAACCGTCGTGATTCCGATAGGGGAACATGCCACCCCCCTTGTGGGCGAAATGATAATTGCTGCCTCTTCTCACCTTGTATTTTTTTTCTACATGCAACATGTGATTCGTGCTGAAATTTTAAATTATTGAGGGTTCATTTGGCCTTTTTTATACATTACTTGAGTTTTCTAGGCATTTAATGTGCATAATTCAAATCTGAACTACAAATACATGCTCTAGTCCACCAAATGTCTAGAAAAATAGTACACGTGTCCTTGGGTGCATGTTTAGGTCTCATTGAAAGAATGGGAATGAATTACATAGGGCTCGTCATCCTAAAACATTGAGAATCTTGGTTTTTAAATCCCAATAAATTGAAAACTCACCCAAAAATGGTCAAACTTAGCATGGTTTCATGACATGGCACATATATGTCGTGGTAAAAGTCGTCCAATTTGAGACAAGGCTTACACATTAATACCCAATGTGGTCCTTTGTAACAAATAGCTCACACGTTACTATAAAAAATGGTTGTATGTGAACCGTGTGTGTTCCTGTACGATTTAAGTGTGGCCACGCGTCCCACTTTTTATTGGAGAGTACTACCTCAGTCCTGGTTCATTCATCCTCTTTGTATTTTGTGAAAATTTTAACCATAGTCAATGGCATGCATGCAGCTATTTGATTTGACGGGACGAGCGCTAGCAGTCCGCTGCGCAGACTCAACGGGACACGTGCGAGTAGTCCGAGATGATGTTTAACATGCGGTTAATTAAAGCACTACAATGGATGGTGTTTGCTTTCGATCCCATGGCCCCTCTCAACGTTAATCATTTGCTTTGTCTGTGCCTCGCTGAGTACGTGATTTTAGCTTGTTTCCAACCCGTATTCTGGATAATTTAAAATGCCACATGGGGCAATGGATAATACGACAAAGAAATAAAATGGCAACGAATAATACGAGGACAAATTTACCATGGCATGGATAATAATTGTCTTACATATTCTGGATAATTTTTAATGCCATACGTGGTGAGGCACGAAAGACCCAGGGGCAAGAGAAGAAGAAAACGTAGACGACGATCTATGTCGCTACTGTCTCTACTCCTCGGTGGATCCCCGGGCGACGAGTTCCTCCAGCTCGTTCTTCAAATCCTCGCGACTTTGTTTGACAGTAGCCACATATTCCTCCACCTCCTGCTCGCGCTTGATGTGGACCTTCCTCAAGTCACCCATAAGTTCCTCAATGACCACTTTCAGCATCATCCTCGAGGCACTGCTCTGCTCATGTAGCTTCTTCCAGCCGGCTGCCTCCTCCTCCTTCTTGGCGAGCTCCTTGATGAGCTTTGCATTGTCACCCATGAGTCGCACGACGAGTAGCTTCACCAATCTGTTGACCAGCTCCTCCTACCTAATTAGGCCAGAGAGACTAGCATCGTCGATGGCCAAGGACTTCAGCACCGCCTTTTCTTCGTGTTCGCTGATGCAGCGAGTGCGTTTGCGAGAGCCTTGGCCTATCGGTGAGAGATTGTTCGATGGCTCCACGACACGCCATGATATCTTTGATGCGTCTGCCGCGCAGCGGCGATACCTCCGTAGTGCTTCCGCGGCTTTGGTATTTGCTCCTTGGTTATATGTCGACCAGAAACTTCTCCTATCGGTCATGGCGGAACGACTTGGCAGGAAAGACCTATTTTGTGGGTGATGAGGAGAGTAAATGAGAAGTAATTTTTGAGTGGGTAGTATTCATGTGAACATGTTTAGGTTTGATCGGTGTGAATAGATTTGCAATTACTTATATATGGTAATCTGGAATGTAATGAGAAACAAGCTCAAACTTTATTGATGGTTTTGGGCTCGAAGCCCGAAACACACCTTCATATGGCTATGTTCAACTTCTATATGCAATAATTATGCAAGTGCTTGCTCACTTTTTAGGCGGCTGTGGCGCGCTCTGCTCGCCGTTTAGGCGCCAAGGCGCGCTCCGGTCGTGTCCCTCCATGTGCGCTCTGCTAGCGGTTGGGGTCGACGCACAACCCATCTTGTTAAGTTGAACCATTTCTGTTGTGTTCCCTAATCAAAAATAGTTCGTATGAGTGAACCATATGATTCTCTACCAATGTTTGGGGCTTGACCGCGATCACATTCGGGGCTCCATATGCATGCAGTTGTGTCACGAGCGTCGCCCCATGCAGTTGTGCGCTCCACGATTGAATCAAGCGCTGCAAAAATTGTCATCCAAACAGGCTGGTTTTCTAGGACGCCTGGCCCTCATTTATACATGTGGCCATTAAACATAGTATCTTCACGCTTATGATTGTGCCCCACAACACAATAAACACACCCTTGACAACGCATACAGAGAGGATATCCAGCGGCGCTACAATGAAGTTCAGCATCCATCTTGTGGAGACCCACATGAGGAAGATGGACCTCACGGTGGTGTGCACCAATGACCCTGTCATGGTGGAGGACTCCAACACTATGGAGCGGTTGCTTGCTGAGGATGGCAAGTACAAGGTAGCCGGTTTTGACCTTGCTTACACTGATGGTCATGTCAGTCATGATCAGAAGGTTGTCATCGCCGAGCTGTACGTGCATCATCATGTTCTCCTCTACTGCTACTACCTAGCCATAGTGCCTTGTGAGCGTTTCACCAGGTTTGTCAACAACCTCGACTACAGGTTCGCTACGGTGGAAACCACCAACGATCAAAAGGTGCTCAAGACTTCTCGATTGGCCTGCGAGAAGCTTGTCGACTTCCGCGACCACTACAAGATCTGGGATAGCAAGAAGGACATGGACTCCCATGTTGACCTGGTCGAGGCCATCATCGACCCCTACTACGGAGGCATGAAGGCTGAGTGCGACAAGAACAAGCATGTCTAGCACATGTCCTGGGTGAAGAGACTAGATGAACATCACCTCCAAACCACGACCAAGGAAGCATACACATGCTACGAGATGTTCAGGTGGATCGTTGACATGAGTAACTCCCTCCTACCTAAATACGTCAAGGGATTGAGCCTCAAGCAGAGCGGTGGTGGCAAGCATCACAGGAAGTAGATGATGTGTTGATCGTTTCACTCTATGCCAAAATATTTATACTTTTAGTTGGCTAAGTTTATTATGCATGTAATAGTGTATTAAGGTGTGCGCCAATGTGATGTGTGTAGTCACTTATCTATTGTATGCTTAATTAGGTTATGCAATCATGTTGTTATGTGTGTAATTGTTAATTAAGGTATGCCAATGTTATGTGTGTAGTCACTTATGTATTTGGATGTTAATTTTGGTTATGCAATCATGTTCTTCTTCGCATAGCATAGATGTTTGCGCGTGAGTAAATCATACCGCATACGGATTAAACTAACGATTTCGTCGGTGAAATCATCATCAATCACTCACACAGTTGTCGTCGCCCGTATGATCATTTAGGCGCCAAGGCGTGCCCAGGTCGCGTACTTCTGTGCACGCTCTGCTAGAAGTTGGGGTCGGCGTAGAACCCGACAACCGTATGCGGTGTCATGTGTTATCACACACGTGCTAACATAAGGAACCATTTGTGTAAACCTACTAATCATCGCACACGAGTCCTCGCATACGCATCATGTGCGATGCGCCTAGCCTCCGCAAGCAACTAGTTTGCATTTTGCAAAGTTTTTCTACACACAGGATCGCACACGAATTAACGGTAGTAACCGTCTGTGTTATATTTTCTCATCGCAAACAGTTCATCCGAGTGGGTTGTTTGCCGCGTATCACACACATGTTTTTTACACGACTCATTTATGTTCGTTTGGCTTAGGGCACATAGTTCATCTATGTGAACTCTATGCCGCATATCACACACATCTTGTTAAACTGAACCATTTCTGTTGTGTTTCCTAATCGAAACAGTTCGTCCGAGTGAACTGTATGCCATATATCGCACACACGTTGATATGGCTGACCATTTTTTTGTGTTACCTAATCCCAAACATATCATTCGAGTGAATCGTATGTCCTATATTGCACACACCTTCATCTTGATGCCCATTCCTATTGTTCTACCTCATCGTAAACATTCCATTCTAGTGAACCATATGCCACGCATCGCACACGCAACTCTAGTCTCAATTGCGTTTGATGTCTACTCCATCGCAAATGTTTTGCATCTTTTTGACGGGATTTTTACATCACAGTTTGCAATTCATGCATTGCACACAACTTCGTCGAAGGGTCTCTGATTGTAGTGTCATGTTAGCAGCATCCTGCAATACTGTATCCGTAGAAGTGCTAAAGACGAGTTGCGTCCCATGGGTTCGGTTCGAGGCGATTGTCCGCTGGATTGCGGAGGTGATATGCTCCTCCTGCAAGTACTTCATCAATTATGATAGGACCCTCCCATTTGGGTAAGAGTTTATTCTTCTGCTTCTCCGGGAGGCATAAAACAAGTTTGCCCACATTGTATGCCTTCACTCAAACTTGCCTAATCTGGTAGCACTGAGCCTGCTGATGATAAAAGGGAGAGCAGGCCTGAGTTATATCACACTCTCCTTCCAAGGCATCTAGGTCATCCTCCTGATCTAGCTCAGCCTCCTTTTCTTCATACATGCGCACTCTAGGCGCGTCATGGATGAGGTTGCAGGGGAGGACTCTTTCTGTCCCATACACCATAAAAATAATGTGTATCCCGTTGCTCGATTCAGGGTGGTGCATACGCCCCATAATACAGAGTCAAGCTCCTCCACCCAATGGCAGACACATCCTTTCAGAGAACGTACTAGTCGAGGTTTGATACTGCTCATAATAAGACCATTGACCCCTTCGACTTGTCCATTGGTTAGTGGGTGATATACCGAGGCATAATCATGCTTAATGCCCATGTTAGCGCACCAGTCCTTTACCTCCTAGGCTATGAAATTGGATCCATTGTCCGTTATTATACTATGGGGGACACCGTAAAGGTGGACCACGTCGGATATAAAGTCGACAACCGGTCCAGACTTAACTGAAGTTACTGGTTTTGCTTCAATCCACTTGGTGAATTTGTCGACCATGACCAGTAGATATTTTTTTCTTGGTCCCCATTTAAGTGGTCCAATCATGTCCAACCCCGAGACCACAAAAGTTCAGGTGATCGGTATTGTCCAAAAACCCTTTGCGGGCATGTGTCTTTGATTTCCAAAGAGCTCACAACTAACACAATGTTGGACGAGTGTGTGGGAATCTACCTAGGCCGTGGACCAAAAGAATTCGTCTCGAAAGGCCTTGCTTACCAGGGCCCAAGTTGTTGTGTGGTGGCTACCCATGCTTGCGTGTATCTCGGCTAAGAGTTGATTTCCTTCTTCTCCATATATGCACCGTTGGAGGACTTCGGTGGTGCTGTTCTTGTATAGCTCACCCTGATGGACCTTGTAGGCCTTGGATCGCTGATATATTCGTCTTGCCTTGGTCCGGTCATCGGGAAGTTCTTGGCAGAGAACATAGGCGAGGAAGGCCACGGTCCATGGCACGATTACTGCCATGACTTCCTTAGTCGAAGGTGTTTCTTCAAGTGCCGAACCGCCGATGATTTGTTCATCTGGTTTGATGATAGGAGGGATGATCTGTTTTGGGACGTTGGTTCCACCTTCCTTGTCCTTGTCCTGCCATACCACGAATGGCTTGAAAAGCCGTTCCAAAAAGGTGTTCTTAGGTATGGGGTCGTGCTTGGTGCCCATGCGGGCGAGGATGTCAGCATCTTGATTGTTGTCTCTCGAGACATGGTGGAATTCTAATCCTTGGAACCGCGTGGATATTTTGAGGCCGATATTTCTATATGTTGCCATCTTTGTGGTTTTAGCGTCGAATTTGATGTTGATTTGAGAGATGGCGAGGTTAGAGTCTCCCCGTACTTAGAGATGTTGTATGCCCATTGATGTTTCCATCCGAAGTCCATGCAATAGAGCCTCTTATTCTGATGCATTATTGGAATCAGTGTACATGATCTACAATACATACCGGATGTTGTCATCGGTGGGAGATGTAAGTATAACTCTAGCCCCCGGTCCAACAACCATCTTGGATCCATCAAAGTACATCGTGCAATGGGAGTATGTTCTGTACTCTCTGGGAGATCGTCCTTCGTCCATTCAGCAAGAAAATCAGCCAACACCTGAGATTTAATAGCTCGGCGTGGTTTGTACACAATTTCGAAAGGGAGGAACTCAATGGCCCATTTGGCTATGCGGCAAGTCGCGTCCTTGTTGTTAATTATATCATTCAGTGGTACTTCGGATGCCACCATGACCGAAACTCTTGAAAGTAGCGTCAAGCTCTCGGGATGCTTTAAAAAATTTATAGGTTATATTCTGCTAATGAGAATACCTAGATTTGCATGCGGTGAGCACTTCTGACATGTAGTAGACTAGCTTCTACAGCCAGAACTTGTGATCCTCGCCCTCTCGTTCTACAACGAGAACTGCACTAACCACTTGATTTGTGGCCAAGATGTACAACAGCATTGGTTCACCTATGTTGGGCGCTTATAGTATAGGGTCGCAAGCCAATAACATTTTAATTTCTTCCAACATGGTTGTTTCTTCGTTGATCCACTCAGAGTTTTCCATCCGTTTGAGCACTTTGTATTCTGGCAGTGCCTTTTCACCAAGGCGGGAGATAAAACGGCTCAAAGCTGCCATGCAGTCTGCCAGTTTTTGAACGTGGTTCAACTCCGTAGGGACCACTAGTTGTGATAGGGCTCAGGTTTTAGCTGGATTGGCCTCTATTCCTCTATCGGAGACAATAAATCCGAGCAGTATACCAGCAGGAACCCCGAATACGCATTTGTCTGGATTTAGTCGTATATCGTAAGCCCATAGATTACCAGAGGTTTGTCGGAGGTTGTCCACCACTGGGCTGGCGTGTTTGGTCATGATATTCACATCGTCCATGTATGCCTTAAACGCTTTGTCGATTTGATTTTCTATACATGTCTAAATCATGCACTACTATGTCGCGCCGAAGGGCATTGTGTTAAAGCAGAATGGTTCGTAGGGGTGATGAAGGCGATTGCGGCTTTGTCAGACTCCTTCATTTTGATTTGCTGGTATCCGAAGTAGGCATCAAGGAAACACAGTAAGTCATTTCTGGCGGGGGCATTGATGATCTCATCTATGTGGGGTAAGGGAAAGGGACCCTTAGCACAGGTTTTATTTAGGTCTATGAAATCGACGCACGGTCGCCCGGATTTGTCTTTCTCTGGCACCATGACTATATTTGCCAACCACTCACGGTGTTTGATTTCTCGGATGAATCCGGCTTCAAGTAGTTTTGGTAGTTTTTCACCCATAGCTTGACGCTTGGGTCGAAAAATCGACGCAGTGCCTGTTTGACTGGCTTGAAGCCTGTGATTAAGTTTAGGCTATGCTCCACCAGTATTTGCGGGATTCATGGCATATCTGAGGGGTGCCAGGCAAATATGTCCCAGATTTCGCGCATGAATGAGTGAAGTGCTTTGTCAACCGCAGGGTCCAGCTGAGCTCCAATGGACGTTGTTTGGTTGGGGTCCATTGGATGCACCTAAAATTTGACGATTTCATATGCTATTTTGAAGGATGTGGATTTGGGCCTCTTATTGGGGATTACATCATCCTTATTTACCATTGAGCGAAGTGTGGTTAATTCCTCTCCCGCGGGAGTCTCGGACAGTGCCTCAAGGGCGAGCGATGTTGTTTTGTTTTTGACCCGAAGAGCTCTATCCGGGTTACTTATATTTATGATCACGCCACTGGGCACTGGCATTTTGAGCTTCATATACTCATGATGTGGTATGGCCTGAAATCTTGTGAAGGCGTCACGCCCCAATAGGGCGTGATAACTATTGTGAAAGGGGATAATATGGAAGATAAGTTCTTCGGATCTATAGCTCTCACGGGTGTCGAATACCACATCAAGAGTAACTTGTCTGGTGCAACATGTGTCTTTTCTGGGGATGATCCCTCGAATGGTGGTGTGGCCTTGTTCGATGCGAGATCTATCGAATTGCATTTTTTCCAGGGTATCCTAATAAATGAGGTTTAAAATATTGCCACCGTCCATTACCATGTTGTGGAGTCTGAACCATCTACTATGGGATAGATGACCAGGGTGGCGGATGTTTGGCCGGGGAGGGTTCCCAGCTGGTGCGATTCGCTGAAGGTAATGGGTGTGTTAGTCCATGAATTTGTCGCTGCTACCTGGTGTATTTGGTTGATTCCTTGAAAACCTTTCTTCCTCTGACTTTTTGAGGGAAACGTCTCATAGATCATTAGTATCTCGATGTTATTATCTCGTAGCGTTGCTAAACATCTGCTTGAGGGTTCTGTCTGAGGGTGATACCCCAAGGATGGCCTCTCCGCTTTTTACGACTTTCCTAACGACCCACAAAGCTCGAAGGTTGTGAGTCGGGTTTGTATTCAGGAGGGCGGAGTGTATGGGGCACGGCTTGTCCAATAATTCTTCAAGTACAATTCTGGATCCTGCAAGGGATTTATTCCTTCTCTTGGCGGGCTTGTATTCGGCCAAACATCATGGGGGTACACGCTTCCTCCGAGCTCTTCTGGGTTTCTCGGCATGGATTGACTCCGTACGCATCTATTGAGCCTGCCAGGCGCTTTCCATGGCGCAATATCTGCATACCAGAGCCGATAGCTCGATGAAGTTTGGAACATGGCGACGGGCAAAAGCATTTAGGATTCCTTCATCGCAAGAGTTACCGGAAGGTTGCTATGATTTCCTTGCTGCTACAGTCCGATATCTTGTTTTTGGTAAGGAGGAATCTAGCCTATAAGTGTTGGACCATTTCCCCTCGGTGTTGTTTGACGTGTAGTAGATCCCGTATATCGGGCTGCCCCAAATTACTTGGAGAGAATTCGACTTGGGGTGGGTGGGGAAAAACTTTGTATCCCAATGGGATGTGAGTCAGAAGCTTTGGTGGTCCTGTCCTGTACCATCGTAGAATCCATCCTCTCAGGTTTTGTGTCTGGAATATCAACCAGACACCGCCAAATGGAATCCAGGTCGTGCACCAAATCGGAGTTTGGTCCTGAACTTTTTTCGAGGCAAAATCGGATTTTGAACTAGAGAAACGATCATGATGGTCAAAAACCCAAACATAAACCGTTGTCATCTTCGGTGATTGAGAGGGCAAACCTGCGGCCGGGTCCTCGATGGTGGCGACCAAGTGTGTGATAGGTGGGACATAAATTTTCCTGTTGTCTCGTTTAAGCCCGATCCAATCATAAATCGAGGGTTGGTCGTCGTTATCCCCATGGCTTGGATCCGGGCGAGTAACTCATTTAATGACGAGATATTTGTGGAGTCCATGCTCCTAGAATGCATGGGGTCGATCCACAGTACCGGTGCTCCAGGGGCATTTAAAGTCGCGCGTCGGCAGTTATGGCCAAAGATGATCCGGCTGTATCGACTGGGTCGGGCTTTAAGGCCGGACCCGGGGTGGAGGCCGCCCGAGTAGCGTGGTCCATCGCTTCGGACATTAAGGCGTCGGGACTTGCAAGCTCTTCAGGGGGCCGAAAGCTTCTTCATAATAAGACCTCCATGGGAGTCGACGACGAACTCCAGGTTCTGAAACCTGATGTCATGATTGGGGGCGAAATTTCCGACCTGGCCAAGGTGGTTGGTCGGATCACCATGCAGCACGATGCTGCCGAACGCAAAGATCTTTCTAGGGACAAAAACATCCATGTTGCACACGTCATCGTTGATGATTAGGTGATCCAGCGATCGTTTGGCGATCCTACAGCGGTACTCTCAATGAAAGCACCAATGTCGGTGTCAAAACTGGCGGATCTCGGGTAGGGGATCCCGAGCTACAGATCTTGGCTCCATGGGGAGCAGGAAACACAGGGACGGTATTTACCCATGTTCGATCCCTCTCGAAGAGGTAAAACCCTATTTTATGATTTATTATATTGATGTGTATGACAATTATAGAGTCGATCCACCAGGAGATCAGATGAAGTAAAACCCTAGATGACTAGGATAATGATTGTGCCTCTACGAATTAAACTCTCTGGTTTACATAGACACCAGGGGTACCTAGGGTTAAACATGGTCAGTTGCCATCAGGGAATAAACATATCGATTCTACCATCCTAACTTGGAGGATACACCAAGGTTTCGGAGGTTTCCTTCCTGAACACAGAGTAGTTTTATAGCTCGGCCCTCCACGAGGTGGCCCACCTGTCCAACCCATAAGAGATAGACCGACAGCCTGAGTACCCCTTAGTCCCGGACTCTCACAATATGGCGCTTGCTTTAGATGTTTCTGCTAACCAGTAAAAATACGCCCTAAGTAGAGATACTACTTGTGCGTCCATAACCCTTTAAACCCAGTTTATTTCCATGAAAGTCCTCCATACCTACCTACAGATTGAGTAAGATCCTTCAAGTAAGTTGTCATTGATGCGTGAAGCAATAAATATTTCTCTTAAATGTGTATGATCTTTTATTTTAAGGGAACATAAGCTTTGTATTATCTTGTGATGGCAAAGAAATAAAAGCGACACACTGCATAATAAAGTTTGGGATCATAAGGGGCAATCTAAAGTGATGTTCCTTTACATTAAGAGTTTGCACATCCCAAAATTAAAAGGCACATGACAACCTCTGCTTCCCTTTGAAAAGGCCTATCTTGTAATTTCATGTATTTACTTTTATGCAAAAGTCAATAAGTGTTTATCCCTATTCCTACATATTAACTCTCTAGTTGGGAAGCATCGTATGTTTAGGAAATATCTAGATATATATCCAGTTGGACGTAGGTGATCATGATTCATTATTGTTGACATTATCCTTGCATTAAATGAGTTGGGTGGCAAAGAAAATAAAGCCCCCATCTTCCTATGTGTCTGATGTAAACATTATCACCAAAAATATGCAATGAGTGTTAGCAATCATAGAAGACTAAATGATACTTTAGTATGCGAACTTGCTAGAATGAAAGCTCTTACATAGACTATTCTCTGGAATATGACGAATTGTGATTACGTCAATGACTAAACACGTAGTTCGTTGATTGTCAATAAATTTTATGCTTCATACGTCAACAATTGTGAATAGATTGTTACTTATTTATGAGAACCTATATGATGAAAATAAACTTGCTGCTATGTTAATATTCATGATACTCTCATGACCGTATTCTATTTTTATCGACACCTCTCTCTCAAATTATGTGGTCATTATTATCGAGTTCGACTTTCGCTTGAGGACAAGCGAGGTCTAAGCTTGGGCGAGTTAATACGTCCATTTTGCACCATTACTTCTTATTGATATTTATGTTATTCTTGTCCATTATTCCTCATTATGACACAATTCTTATGCTTTTTCTCTCTGAATATGAAAGGTACATCGATTGATCGGGACACCGATCGGGGTTAGATCCATCGATTGATCAAGACTCATGAAAAGCTCAGTTCGGGAGAGCCGAGGACAAGCTAACGAGGCATGAATTCCTTGCTATTAGTTGAGGAAAAAATACCAAAATAAAAAATATACTGGACACTTGCCCAAAAGTGAGGCCCCTAGAATTTGGGGCCATGTACGGTCACATAACCTGCACATGCCCTTGGACGGCCCTTCTCTCTCTCTCTCTCTCAATGATCTTCAATACAAAGTTCACACGATTCCCGCGGTGATCTATTCGGTGTATTCTTCTTTACGTGTGTTTGTTGGGATCCGATGAATTATGGGTTTATGATACGATTATTCATGAAAATATATTGAGCCTTCTCTTATTTCTCATATGCATGATTGCTATAGCTTCGTATTTATGTGCACAATCCCAGTGACGGAAAGAGACAAGGCACATATTTGTATTGTTTCCATTAAGGATAAAACAATGGGGTTAATTCATACTAGTTGACTTTACTTTCTTTACATCATGTCACCTTGCTCCAAGCATTCATCTGTTTTATACTTAATACTCTAGATGCATGGTGGATAGAGGTTGATGAGTGGAGTACTAGTAGTAGATGCAGGCATAAGTTAGTGTACTTGCTTATGGACGTGATGCCTATATACATGATCATTTCCCTAAATAAATATTTCATAACTATGTGCTATTCTGTCAATTCCCCAACAGTAATTTGGCTACCTACCGTTTGCTATCTTAGAGAGAGATGCCACTAGCAAAAACTATGGCCCGCAGGTCTATATAAAATATATTACTAAAACCCTAAAAAATGCTACCATTTACCTTTTTCTATTTTATTTTATATTTATATTATCTTTCTATTAGTATTTAATCCTTGCAAGTAACAAGTTCAAGGGGCTTGACAACCTTCTTGCTCGTATTGGGAGCAAGTGTTTTCTCTTTTGTGTGTAGGTGCTGACAAGGAGAGTTTGGATGGTTCTACTATTGGTTTGATAACCTTGGTTCTCACTATGTAAAATACTTATCTTTACTGTGTTTTATCTCCCCTCCTTTTTGGAGAAAAATCCAACGCAATATAAAAGTAGCACACTCATGTGCAGCACGTTCATCGTCGGAGTCCTCGAGATCCTCGACCATAGATTTTCTCTTTCGCGATAGAGAATCGAGTGTTTAGAAGGCGCCGTGAGTGTGGAGGGAGGATATGATGTAGCACCCATTGGTGTTGGATTAGGGGAAGGAGGGGGTTGGTTCCGGTGGGCCGGCGTTGGGGATGGAGGATGAAGGTGACCTATGTGGCCTACCACTCTCCACAGAGATATGAGAGGAGGAGGGGGTCCTATGCACCATCGTCATCGGGGAACGGGATTGAGGGTTTTCTTGGATTTGGTGGTGAATGAGATGGAATCATTGATTTAAATAGCGGAGGTAGGGTGTTGAGTAGTGTGAAATTGAACTCTGTGAACGTAGTCGAGTTTGGCTATGGAGGAATGCGAGAAGGTAGATAGATGATTGGTCGTCCATCTTCCATCTGATGGCCGAAAGTTTATTGAATTAGCTTTTTCCCCAAATTTCTTTTCAATCTAGAACTCGTCCTCGATTTGAATTCATAGGGCCATAATTTATTTTCACTAGTTCACTTTTAATAAGTTTTTCTATGAGTAGTGTAAATTTTGTAATGTATACAATCTATAGTATAATAAATACATATGAATATCGTTATTTTAAGGGATTTATATTTTCGTGCCCCTCGTTACTTTGTTGTCCTCGGTTTTTCCCCGACAACTAACATTGCTCACTTTTACTCTCCCTACTCCACAAGTCGCTCACAAAAGCCCAAATAGAGCACTTACGTTCAGTCAAAGCCTTTGACCTTTACCACCTGACTAGTGGGGCCGCATGATACCTTGACATGTGGAGTTGCTGCACTCTCTCTCACCACATTGTGTATGCAGTAGAATCCTAACATGCGGGGTCGCTCCACTCTCTCTCACTATAGTGCTGACACGGTAGAATCCGAACATGTCAGGTCGAGGCAACATATGACATGTGGCTCCGCTTGAAACCCTAGTGGGTGGGTGCTATGACAAAAAAGGTCCTTCCCAAGCAACGCCAGGAATTCTTCTTCCTACTTCTCTTGTTTGCATCGGTTTTTCCCTTGAAGAGGAAAGGGTGATGCAGCACAGGAGCAGTAAGTATTTCCCTCAGTTTTAGAACCAAGGTATCGATCCAGAAGGAGGGTCTCGTCAAGTCCAGAGTACGTGCGCAAACACAAATGAGCTTGCACCCAACAATTCAAAGGGGTTGTCAATCCCTCCAAGATTGTTTGCAAAGTGAGATCTGAATGCGGAAAGTGCAATGAAGTAAAAGTGTAAAGCTGAAAATATGGTGTGGAGTAGACCCGGGGGCCATAGTGTTCACTAGAGGCTTCTCTCAAAATAGCAAATATCACGGTGGGTAAACAAATTACTGTCGAGCAATTGATAGAACCGCGGAAAGTCATGACGATATCTAAGGCAATGATCATACATATAGGCATCACATCTGAGACAAGTAGACCGATACTTTCTGCATCTACTACTATTACTCCACACATCGACCACTATGCAGCATGCATCTAGTGTATTGAGTTCATGACGAACAGAGTAATGCCTTAAGAAATATGACATGATGTAGAGGGATAATCTCAAACCACTAATGAAAACCCCATCTTTTTACCCTTGATGGCAACAACACGATGCGTGCCTCGCTACCCCTTCTGTCACTGGGTGAGGTCACCACACCGTATGAACCCAAAACCAAGCACTTCTCCCATTGCAATAATCATAGATCTAGTTGGCCAAACAAAACCCACAACTCGAAGAGAATTACAAGTATATTAAATCATGGATAAGAGAGATCAGAAGAAACTCAAATAAGATTCATAGATAATCTGATCATAAATCCACAATTCATCGGATCTCGACAAACACACCGCAAAAGAAGATTACATCGGATAAATCTCCATGAAGATCATGGAGAACTTTGTATTGAAGATCCAAGAGAGAGAAGAAGCCATCTAGTTACTAGCTATGGACCCGTAGGTCTATGGTGAACTACTCACGCATCATCGAAGAGGTCATGGTGTTGTTGACGAAGCCCTCCATGTCCGAATCCCCCTCCGGCAGGGCACCAGAAGGTGCCCCAAATGGGATCTTGCGGAGACAGAAGCTTGCGGCGACGGAAAAGTACTTTCGATGATCTCCTGATTTTTTGGGATTTTTAGGGAATATGTAGGCGCAACCCCTAGGGCAGAGGGCGTCCAGGGGGGCCACAAGCCTGTGGGTCGTGGCCTCCCCCTGGCCACGGGGTGGGGGCTTGTGGGGCCCCTGGGGCCCCCTGCCTTTGCTCTCAAGCTTCCCGATCTTCTTCCGTTACGGAAAAAATCTTTTCGGGGATTTTCTTCCGTTTGGACTCTGTTTCAAAATCTCCTCTGAAAGGGGTCAAAAACATGGAAAAAAACAGGAACTGGCACTGGGCACTGAGTTAATAAGTTAGTCCCAAAAAAAATATAAAAGCCATGCAAAACATCCAAAGTTTGACAAGATAATAGCACGAAACCATAAAAAATTATAGATACGTTGGAGACATATCAAGCATCCCCAAGCTTAACTCCTGCTCGTCCTCGAGTAGGGAAGTGATAAAGAATGAATTTTTGATGTGGAATGCTACCTAGCATAGTTGTCCTTTGCAACTTCTTTCACGTGACATGAATGTTCAGATCCGTAAGATTCAAAACAATAGTTTGCTATTGACATGAAAATAATAATACTTCAAGTAAACTAGCAAGGTAATCATGAACTTTCAAAATAACAAGGCCAAGGAAAGTTATCCCTACAAAATCTTATAGTCTGGCTATGCTCCATCATCCTCACACAACTAATGTAAATCATGCACAACCCAGGTATTGGCCAAGTAATTGTTTTCACACCCTTACTTTCTCAAACTTTTTATAACTATCACGCAATACATGAGCGTGAGGCATGGATATAGCACTATAAGTGGAATAGAGTGTGGTGGTGGTTGTGAGACAAAAAGGAGGAGATGGTCATATTGACTCGGCGTATCAAAGGGCTATGGAGATGCCCATTAATAGATATCAATGTGAATGAGTAGGGATTGCCATACAAGAGATGCACTAGAGCTATAAGTATGTGAAAGCTCAAAAGGAAAACTAGTGGGTGTGCATCCAATTTGCTTGCTCACGAAGACCTAGGGAAATTTTGAGGAAGCCCATCATTGGAATATACAAGCCAAGTTTTATAATGAAGATTCCCACTAGCATAAGGTAGTGACAAAGAAAGAAGCTCTCAATCATGAAGAACATGGTGCTATTATGAAGCACAAGTGTGGAAAAATATAGTAGCATTGTCCCTTCTTTCTTTTTCTCTTTTTTTCATTTGGGCTCTTAGGCCTCTCTTTTTTCTTTTCTCCTCTTTTTTTTATTTTTGGGCTCTTTGGCCTCTTTTGTTTTTTCATTTCCTCCCATGGGACAATGCTCTAATAATGATAATCATGACACTTTTATCTACTCACAGCTTCAAAGCTCAAAATGATGATGACTCTATAGGAAATGCCTCCGGCAGTGTACCAGGATGTGGAACGATCTAGCATGGCGTATGACATTTAAAACATCTCGCTAGCTATCTTACGATCATGCAATGGCAATATGAGAGTGACGGCACAAGTCATGAGACGGAACGGTGGGAGTTGCATGGCAATATATCTCAGAATGGCTATGAAAATGCCATAGTAGGTAGGTATGGTGGCTGTTTTGAGGAAGGCATATGGTGGGTTTTTGTGCCGGCGAGAATTGCGCGGCACTAGAGAGGCTAGCAATGGTGGAAGGTGAAAGTGCATCTATACCATGGACTCACATTAGTCATGAAGAACTCACATACTTGTTGCGAAAGTTTTTATTAGTAATCGAAACAAAATGTTAAACGCATACTCCTAGGGGAAGGGTTGGTAGGTGTTAACCATCGCGCGATCCCGACCTCAACACAAAGGATGACAATCAATAGATCAATTATGCTCCAACTTTATAACACAACGGTTCACCATACGTGCATGCTACGGGAATCACTAACTTCAACACAAGTATTTCTAGATTCACAACACCCTACTATCATAGCTCTCAATATTACCAAATCCACGTCTCAAAACTAATTGCGAGGAATCAAAACTTCTCTTTCTACTCAATGCACATGAAGATGGAGGTTTTTGCATCCTCTTTGAGTACCTATCACATTTGGGACTACTTTCATAACATAAGCCAACTACCAAGTCACGCACCGCCGTACTCTAAAAGATATAAGTGAAGCACATAGAGCAAAAGTATCTAGCTCAAAAGATATAAGTGAAGCACTATGAGCATTCTAGCAAAATCATGATGAGTGCATGTCTCTCTCTCTCAAAAAGGTGTGCAGCAAGGATGATTGTGACACAACAAAAAGAAAATACTCCTACGATACAAGATGCTCCAAGCAAAACACATATCATGTGGTGAATAAAAATATAGCTCCAAGTAATGTTACCGATGGATTGAAGACGAAAGAGGGGATGCCTTCCCGGGGCATCCCCAAGCTTAGGCTTTTTGGTGTCCTTGAATTTTTCTTGGGATGACTTGGGCATCCCCAAGCTTTAGCTCTTTCCACTTCTTATCTCATCGTCCATGAGAACATCACCCAAAACTTGAAAACTTCACAACACAAAACTTAAACAGAAACTCGTGATAACGTTACTACAAGAAAACAAACTACCACTTCTTTTGGTACTGTAGCAAACTTGAGTTCCACCTATATTTGTGTTGGGCAACTTGTATTCTCACTTTTCCATGGCTAGTACCCCCCCCCCCGATACTAAATATAGTTTCATCAAAACAAGCAACCAACTCAACAGAAACAGAATCTATCAAAAACAGACCAGTCTGTAGCAATCTGTATACTTCGTATACTTCTGGTACCTCAAAAAATCTGAAAAATTACGACTGTCTGGGAAAAGGGCATATCAACTAGAAGCAAAAAGAATCAACACAAAAGATCTTTCTGAATAAAAATGAAAAATCATCTCGTGAGCGCAAAGTTTCTGTCTTTTTCCAGCAAGATCAAACAACCATTACCAAGACTAGTCATAAAGGTTTTGCTTGGCTCAAACACAAAAATAAACACGAAAAACACAATCACAACAGAATTATGATGGTGTGGACACAACAAAATAGAAAGAAAAAAATAAATTCATTGGGTTGCCTCCCAACAAGCGCTATTGTTTAACGCCCTTAGCTAGGCATAAAAGCGATAGAATCACGTATCGTCGTCGTTGGTGCTCAAACCATAAGTGGCCCTCATCATGGATTCATAAGGCAATCTTATTTTATTTCTAGGAAAGTGTTCCATGCCCTTCCTTAAAGGAAATTCAAATCTAATATTCCCTTCCTTCATATCGATGATAGCACCGATAGTCCTTAGGAAAGGTCTACCAAGAATAATAGGGCATGTAGGATTGCAATCAATGTCAAGCACAATGAAATCCATGGGTACATAGTTCCTATTTGCAATAATAAGAACATCATTGATCCTTCCCATGGGTTTCTTGCCAGTAGAATCAGCAAGATGCAATTTAAGAGAATACTCTTCAATCTCATTATAACCCAGAACATCACACAAAGACTTTGGAATCGTAGAAACACTAGCACCCAAATCACACAAAGCATTGCATTCATAGTTTTTGATTTTGATTTTGATGGTAGGTTCCCACTCATCATGAAGCTTTCTAGGGACAGAGACTTCTAATTCAAGTTTCTCTTCAAGAGATTTTATCATAGCTTCGACGATATGTTCGGTAAAGGCCTTGTTTTGGCTATAAGCATGTGGAGAGTTTAACATGGATTGCACCAAATAAATGCATTCAATCAAGGAGCAACTATCATAATTGAATTCCTTGAAATCCACGGTAGTAATTTCATTACTACTCAAAATTTTGACCTCTTCTACTCCACTTTCAATGCTTTTAGCATCAAGATAGATGGACTCCGAATCATTGCGGACTTTTCAACCAAAGTGGATTCATATCCAGCTCCATAATAATTAGGTTTGACACAAGAAAACAAAGATTCAATGGGAGTCACACCAAGCATTTTAAGATCTTCGTGATTCTCATCACGAGAACACGCCTTTTTAAGCCATTCATGTCTAGCACGAATTTGGGCGGTTCTTTCTTGGCTCTCAATCATGGAAACACGCATAGCTTTTAAAGTTTAATCCATGTTGATTTTGGGAGGAGCACATCTAACTTTCAAAGCATCAACATCACTAGACATTCTATCAACGCTCTTAGCCACATCGTCAATTTTGAGTAGCTTTTCCTCTGTGCACGCATTGAAAATCTTTTGAGAGTTGATGAACTCTTTGATATTACTCTCTAGATTAGAGGGTAATCTATTGTAATTTCCATGGGTATTTCTGTAGGAGTTGCCAAAGTTATTAGAGGAGTTACTAGGAAAAGGCCTAGGAACATAGTTTCCTCTAAAAGCATTGTTGTTGCCAAAGTTATTCCTACCAACAAAATTAACGTCCAAGCTAGCGTTACTACTCTCAATCAAAGAAGACAAGGGTATATCATTAGGGTCCAAAGGAGCACTTCTACTAGCAACCAAATTCATTAACTCGTCCATCTTAGCACTCAATGAGTTAATTTCTCTATAGTGTGTACCTTCTTACTAGTAGGTGACCTTTCAGTGTGCCACTGAGAGTAGTTCATCATGATGTTGTCTAGGAGCTTTGTGGCTTCCCCTAACGTGATTTCCATGAACGTTCCACCTGAGGCGGAGTCCAAGATATTTCTAAAAGAGAAATTCAAGCCAACATAAAATATTTGAATAATCATCCAAAGGCTCAAGCCATGAGCGGGACAATTTCTAATCATCAATTTCATTCTCTCCCAAGATTGTGCAACATGTTCATGATCAAGTTGCTTGAAATTCATGATATCATTATGGAGAGAGATGATCTTAGCCGGCGGAAAATACTTGGATATATAAGCATCTTTGCACATATCCCAAGAATCGATACTATTTTTGGGCAAAGAAGAAAACCAAGTTTTTGCGCGATCTCACAACGAGAAAGGAAAAAACTTCAATTTAATCACATCGTTATCCACATCTTTCTTCTTTTGCATATCGCAAAGCTCAATGAAGGTATTGAGATGGGATGTGGCATCTTCACTAGGAACGCGAGAGAATTGCTCTTTCATAACAAGATTCAGCAAAGCGGCATTGATTTTGTATGACTACGCACTAGTGGCGGGAGCAATCAGAGTACTAATAAAATCATTATTATTAGTATTCGAGAAGTCACAAAGTTTGGTGTTTTCGTTCATGGTGACTTCGGCAAGCAAGCAAGCACACAAGCGAACAAAGAGCAAGCGAGAAAAGGCGAACGAAAAGGCAAACAGAAAAAGGCAAACCAAAAAGGAAAATTGGTGAAGTGGGGGAGAGGAAAACGAGAGGCAACTAGCAAACAAAGTAAATGCAAGAGATGAGTTTGCGACACCTACATGGACGAGTTCTTGACTTGATCTTCCTCCCCAGCAACGGCGCCAGAATTCATTTGCTACGGCAACAAAAGTCCTTCCCAAGCAATGCCAGGAATTCGTCTTGCTACTTCTCTTGTTTGCGTCGGTTTTTCCCCTGAAGAGGAAAGGGTGATGCAGCATAGGAGCAGTAAGTATTTCCCTCAGTTTGAGAACCAAGGTATCGATCCAGAAGGAGGGTCTCGTCAAGTCCAGAGTACCTGCGCAAACACAAACGAGCTTGCACCCAACGCTTCAAAGGGGTTGTCAAAACCTTCAAGATTGTTTGCAAAGTGAGATCTGAAGGCGGAAAGTGCAACGAAGTAAAAGTGTAAAGCTGAAAATATGGTGTGGAGTAGACCCGGGGGCCATAGTGTTCACTAGAGGCTTCTCTCAAAATAGCACATATCACGGTGGGTAAACAAATTACGGTCGAGCAATTGATAGAACCGCGCAAAGTCATGGCGATATCTAAGGCAATGATCATACATATAGGCATCACATCCGAGACAACTAGACCGATACTTTCTGCATCTACTACAATTACTCCACACATCAACCACTATCCAGCATGCATCTAGTGTATTGAGTTCGTGACGAACAGAGTAACGCCTTAAGAAAGATGACATGATGTAGAGGGATAATCTCAAACCAATGATGAAAACCCCATCTTTTTACCCTTGATGGCAACAACATGATGCGTGCCTCGCTACCCCTTCAGTCACTGGGTGAGGTCACCGCACGGTATGAACCCATAACCAAGCACTTCTCCCATTGCAAGAATCATAGATCTAGTTGGCCAAACAAAACCCACAACTCGAAGAGGATTACAAGGATATGAAATCATGGATAAGAGGGATCAGAAGAAACTCAAATAAGATTCATAGATAATCTCATCATAAATCCGCAATTCATCGGATCTCAACAAACACACCGCAAAAGAAGATTACATCGGATAGATCTCCATGAAGATCATGGAGAACTTTGTATTGAAGATCCAAGAGAGAGAAAAAGCCATCTAGTTACTAGCTATGGACCCGTAGGTCTATGGTGAACTACTCACGCATCATCAGAGAGGTCATGGTGTTGATGAAGAAGCCCTCTGTGCCTGAATCCCCCCTCCGCAGGGCACCAGAACATGCCCCAGATGGGATCTTGCGGAGACAGAAGCTTACGGCGGCGGAAAAGTACTTTCGATGATCTCTTGATTTTTTTGGGATTTTTAGGGAATATATAGGTGCAACCCGTAGGAAAGAGGGCATCGTGGGGGCCCACAAGCCTGTGGGCAGCGGCCTCCCACCTGGTCGCGGGGTGGGGGCTTGTGGGGCCCCTGGGGCCCCTGGGGCCCCACTTCCTTGGCTCTCAAGCTTCCCGATCTTCCGTTACGGAAAAAATCTTTTCGGGGATTTTCTTCCGTTTGGACTCTGTTTCAAAATCTCCTCTGAAAGGGGTCAAAAACATGGAAAAAAACAGGAACTGGAACTTGGCACTGAGTTAATAAGTTAGTCCCAAAAAATATATAAAAGGCATGCAAAACATCCAAAGTTTGACAAGATAATAGCATGAAACCATCAAAAATTATGGACCATTTCCCTTAATCTTGATTGAACACCTAATTTCACGGGCACTGATGATGTCAGCTATGCTAATGCACAGAAGTCCTTCCAATGGTGCCAGAAACAGGTGTGTCGACGGCACCAGGAATCCTTCAGCTGCGGCTACTCCTTAAGGGACTTCCTACGCAAGTATCCAAAGGATTTCCCCCGTGGCCTTGGAGCCTTGCGTTGGTGTTCCCTTGAAGCGGAAAGGGTGATGTAGCACAATGACGGTAAGTATTTCCCTCAGTTTGAGAACCAAGGTATCAATCCGGGGGAGGAGTATCTCAAGATCCTGCACAAACACAAAAGCTTGCACCCAACGCTATGAAGGGGCTGTCAATCCCTTATAGATTGTTTACCAAGTGAGAACTGAAAGCAACAAAGTAACAAAGCGAAGTAAAAGCGGAGGTGTAAACGATGGATGTGAATAGACCCGGGGGTCGTAGTGTTTACTAGTGGCTTCTCTCATGGAAGCAGGTAGACGGTGGGTGAACAAATTACTGTCGAGCAATTGATAGAATCGCGCAAAGTCGTGACGATATCTATGCAATGATTATATCTATAGGCATCACGTCCAAAACAAGTAGACCGATACTTTCTGCATCTACTACTATTACTCCACACGTCGACCGCTATCCAGCATGCATCTAGTGTATTAAGTCCATAAGAACAGAGTAATGCCTTAAGCAAGATGACATGATGTAGAGGGATAATCTCAAACCAATGATAAAAACCCCATCTTTTACCCTTGATGGCAACTACTTGATGTGTGCCTTGCTGCCCCTACTGTCACTGGGAAAGGTCACCACATGGTAGAACCCAAAACCAAGCACTTCTCCCATTGCAAGAATCATAGATCTAGTTGGCCAAACAAAACCCAAGACTCGAAGAGACTTACAAGGATATCAAATCATGCATATAAGAAATCAGAAAAGACTCAAATATATATCATAGATAATCTGATCACAAATCCACAATTCATCGGATCTCGACAAACACACCGCCAAAGAAGATTACATCGGATAGATCTCCATGAAGATCATGGAGAACTTTGTATTGAAGATCCAAGAGAGAGAAGAAGCCATCTAGCTACTAACTACGGGCCCGTAGGTCTGAAGTGAACTACTCACGAGTCATTGGAGGGGCGATGATGATGATGAAGAAGCCCTCCAACACCAAAGTCCCCTCCGGCAGGGCGCCGGGAAGGGTCTCCAGATGAGATCTCGCGGAAAGGGAAGCTTGCGGCGGCGGAAAAGTATTTTTGAGGCTCCCCTGATTTTTTGCGGAATATTTAGGAATGTATAGGCCAAGGATCTAGGTCAGGGGGCGGCCAGGGAGGCCACAAGCCTGCCCACCGCCGCCTCCCCCTGGTGGCGGAGTGAGGGCTTGTGGGCACCCTGGAGCCCACTTGGCTTGGCCCAAAGGCCCCGTGATCTTCTTCCGTTCGGGAAAAAATCATTTCGGGGTTTTTCTTCCGTTTGGACTCCGTTCCGAAATCAGATCTAGAAAGAGTCAAAAACACGGAAAAAATAGGAACTGGCACTTGGCACTGAATTAATAAGTTAGTCCCAAAAAAGATATAAAAGGTACATAAAACAAAGAAAGAAGATAAGATAACAGTGTGAAACCATCAAAAATTATAGATACGTTTGAGACGTATCAACTGACGTGGTAAATTTTTGGTTGCGGAGGCTACAACGGCGAGGTTCGTGATTTGATCATGTCGTGGCCACGCTCACCTACACCAGATTCGGAGGAGATTCATGTAGTTAGCACTCGCGGTATATCTGAATGATCTCGTGTTTCATTTTTAGTGCTAATTTACTTTTGGATAGGTTATTACAGTTTAACAGGCAGGTTGATGGTCTTTGGTATATTGCATACCAAGATGAGTCAACCTAGTGGGATAGATAGAAGATGTTATTGGAGGAGGCAGTGGCTAATTTGGGTGTTGAATTAGCCAGTAAAAATAGATTGATTGTTGAGCTGAAGCATACTGTTGCACAAGAAAGGAGAATTGCTCGTAACGATAAGTTGAAACTAGAGACTGATCTGACCATATTTTATCATGTGATAGAGGAGGTGCAAATGGATGGAGAGGAGAAAGCAAGAGTTATACAAGGACTTGAAGTGAAGGTAGAGGAGAAAAACAGTACATGGTGACACTTATCATAGTTGTCATGTCTTTACTAGCTCTTTACTATGTAGTTAAGGTAAACTGATATAAAATAATGTAGAGATCTCAAAATATGGTGGGTTGTTGAGCAAGTTTGTACCCCTGGAATCTGGTCAAGATGTGATAGCTTTTTAATCCCATGGAATTTAGTCAACATGATGTGCATCTTTGTGTGTAAAAGTTTTCGGCAAAAGATACCCTTTCTTTTTATTAGGCGTTCACATGATATCCAATTTCAATACAAATCATATGCTCTTTGGTGTTTACATATTGGAAATTTTGAGGGAATTGAACCATCATGGTCTGTGAACTGGTTCACTTCAAATTAGCCTTGCACCCAAATGTTTAGGGATCCCAAATGTTTATTAGATCAACATGTTCAAGACAGAATCTTGACAAACATAGCAAATAATGCTACTACTAAAACAC
This sequence comes from Hordeum vulgare subsp. vulgare, assembly GCF_904849725.1. Lineage (NCBI taxonomy): Eukaryota > Viridiplantae > Streptophyta > Magnoliopsida > Poales > Poaceae > Hordeum > Hordeum vulgare. The sequence continues at coordinate 334,708,817 of NC_058520.1, read as the reverse complement.
ATTTCAACACAAAATTCTCTCCCTCCAATTTCTTCTGCTTAACCCTAAGCTGGTTAATAGCAGCAGAATTTCCAGTATATTTCTTTAATAACACCTCAATTGGCATATCCTTTCTCTTGACCAAATCATCTGTCCAAGCCTTCTTCTGCAAGAACACTTGAATCCATGCTTTATTGGCATGTAATTCGGTAAGAACTCGGGGATCCTTTTCTCTTTTGAGCCAATGCACCATGTCACGCAAATCAATCAAGTGTTGCTCCAGGAACTCAGGCACTTTTGCATCAATCCATTCGTAGAACTTACACCCACCAACCTATGGTATTAACACTATTTAGAGTAAAGGTTATATTTTTCATTTAATGGCCAAAAAACTTGGGAAATGGGAAGAAATAGGAAACCACCTGAACTCGCATGCAACAGTAATATCTCCATCCTGGGTTGGAATTGCTCCAAGAAATCCACCTGAAAGCCTTCTCCTTGCACCAACATTCTTTATCTGGAGAATACTCCAGCGGATTTTCTTTGTACGGTATTGGGAAAGAGAAAGAGGATTCCTCATTGTTGTACCATGTAGTGTTGTTGACGCTAGAACTAGACATGTCCTAGCTTTATGCACTTACAAAATTAAACAAAAATGGTAATGGTCCTAAAGAAGATCGTACATCATCTTAGAGTGTAGTAACGATGGTAAAAAACTATCTCAATGTGTAGTGGCATTGCTAAAAAAATAGTTCAATGTGAAGTGGCATTGGTGATAAAGTAGCTCCATGTACAATGGCGTTGGTGGTAAACTAGCTAAATGTGTAGTAGCAGTGGTGATAAACTAGCTCAATGTGTAGTAGCATTAGTGATAAACTAGATCATAAAACTAGGCATGTACTAATTCTAATCCCAAAATACTCTAATGTTCTTATTGGTGCAACTAGCTCAATATGTTCAGCCGACACAAAGTGGCAAGGATGACAGCTTCGATGTGGTGGGTCGCACGTCAACGAGGTGTGGAGACAGGGGGAGGAGTTTGAACTTGTCACGGAGGAGGTGTGGAGACAGGGGAGGAGGTCAAACTCGTTGTCGAGGAGGTGTTCCAACCGATGGTTCGGGCAGAAAGGTGGGAATGAGGCGGCACGATTGAGATTCACTGGCTTATCTGCTAGGACCTTCTGTCGCTTGTCCCTCTTCTCCCGCTGCCATGTGCGACATGGAACACCCGACTGAATCCGGATAATAATGTCACCTCTCGCGGATCGACCGTGTCTAGACCTAGAGCCTTATCCAAACTGTCACCGAATAGTGATCCAATGGCTCGGATTCTATGGGGTTTTGAGAGGGGTTTGAGAGTGTTTCAGTGATTACAGTTGAGCATAACTAATTTAAAAAAATCAAAAAAAATGAAACTTCCGCACATAATTATTCTATGTTACTAGGTTGCTAGGAATAATAAGAAACCACGTCTAAGGATATTTTTCATGAAATTCCCTTAACAAAACTTAGCTATCACCAACAATGTTGCATGGTTTTCAAGGGAATGAGCTAGGGTTTAGGGTTAACCATAACATAGTTTGTACAAACGATCCCGTATTTGGCATGGACCCTATACTTGCAAACTAGACATCAAGATTTATTTTTTAACTCATATAGATAATGTCAAAAAAATCTTAGAATTTGGCTATCCTAGCTTTGGAGCGTATTTTCATGCCCCAAAAGAGATGTCTTCAAAGTACTTCATAAAAGCATCTATACATGTGTCACAGCCAGTTTTCACTACCACTTTTTCTGTAATTCAAAAATCTGAGTTTATTAAAACTTTTTCAAAACTAATGTTGTGAGTCCCATGATTGTCATTGTATGCTTGTATGCTTGATCATGTGATATTAAAAACCACATTTCTCACGACTTAATTAATTTCAAAACATTTTTCTTATTTTTGGTTAAAGCAAAACCCTGCTTTGGGTTGCACTACAAGTCCTTGATGGCAAGGAGTGTTCTTACCCAAAGATGGTGATCTGGTTCTAGCACCATTTTAGAGCACCAAAACCATATAATAATTATTTTATGAATTAGTTTTCTAAATTAATTGCATGTCCATTTCTCAGGCCAGAAATGTTATTCCTATATGGTAAAATACTTTTCCATCTTAGAAAAATCTGAGAAAAATTGGAGATGATCAGAAGGACATATATTCTCGATACATAAGATTTTCAACCCATATTTATATTATTATTATTTGAGTGAAACCCTGAAAACCCTTTTTGTCTGTTTTGACCTTTTGAAATGTTTCCAAAGAAAATATTCTCAATAAATTCCTAGAAAATTCCAGTGGTATCCCTAAGCCATATTTGGTGTCCATATAAAATTTTACCTTGATCCAAGGTGATTAAGGAGACCAAATAGTTGAAAACCCCTTCTGTCCAGAATGAAGTTAGAGCAACTCTACATAGCAAAGTTTGTACAATGGAGTTTAAACTTTCCATGAGTGCCTAATACCTCAAATGAGTCCTCCATGCCAAAAATGGGATTTGTGGGACTTAATTTGCCCACACTCTCTTTGGAAGGAACACATCTGGTCATTTGGTGATGTTTTCAAGTTTACAAAGCTAAACTTGTCCAATGGAGCTCAAACTTGGTGAAGCCCCTTGTTTTAGCACCAAACCCAATCTTGATAGTTGCAGAGCTAGTGGTGGAGAGCAACCACCCCAAACCACTGTCGAGGACCTTCTGACAGATGGGTAAAACCCCTCCTAACCTTAGCTAAACTCCAACCCTTTCTCCCAAACTCTGAGATTAGGTGGCTAACATCAATGCCAAGCCCCAGTCAACTGGCCCCTCTCTGGTTCAAAGTAGAAATGCCAAAAACCCCAATCTAAGCTTCAACTCAAGGCTGACAGCACATGTTTTCCTTGTCCCCCTTGATCGGCTGAAGCTCCCATGGGTCTCCAACGGCTAGGCATATGTCAGCCAGTGCCTAGGAGACGCTAGACACGTCCAAGGCACCTAGGGCGCGCCAGCATGCCGTGGCATGCCAAAGTTGTGCTCTGGGCGCGCTACAGGGAGCCACAGAGGTGGGGGCGACGCTCTCGGCCAGTTCCAGCCTCCGCCAAAATGTCTATCCTCTTCCCCGACAACCCCTCTGCATCAGGCAACCATCAGGGCCCCTTCTCTCCCGCGCTAAGAGCTGGTGCGATGCATGCCCGAGCGCACCAGAACTGGCCAGAGATGCATTGCCACGGTAGCTCGCCTCTTCCCTCTCCCTCTCTCTCTCGCATTGAGTTCTGGAGGTCCAAAACCACGTCCTCAGACCGTGGTTTCGACCCGAGCTTCTCTCCGCACCCCCATGCGCGCCACGGTGAATCAGCGGCGCTTCCGAGTCGGCTCACCATCACGGGCCTGTATATAGCCTCTCCCCTCGCTCCAGCACCCCTTATTCCTCATCGCATCAACCTCAATCACCTCCCTAGCTTCCTCTTTGAGCAACCAGAGCCCCGGTACTCGAGATCGACCGAGGCCCCTGATGCCAACTGTTCTTCCCCTTTGCAACGGCACCAGAAGAATGCTGTTAGCACTCTCCGGCAATCGAAACTAGAAGAATGTTGTTGACGGCCCACAAGCGCATGGGATCGCAGCAGTTTTTGAGGGTAGAGTATTCGACCCAATTTGTTGGTTTATCAGACAGGAGGGGAGAGGATACTCTCAAGTATTAGCAGCTGAATATGTTAGGTTCAACCACATCAGAAAGATTAGTATCTGCAAGCAAAGTATTAGTAGCAAAGTAGTATGATAACAACGGTGTCAGAAACGATCTGTTGACAGCAGACTATTCCTAATGATTGTATCAATAGCACCAAGTTGCCTCGTTGACGAAAGTTGTCAATTCCCGTCAACGACCAGCGAACCAAAATTGTAGCAGGTAGCAGCAGTGTAACGAGCAATAGCAGCGGCAAGGAAAAGCAGTAGTGACAGCAGTAGCCAGTAGCAACAGTAGCAAGCTAGAGTAGTAGCAACAGTAGCAGCAGAGCAAGACTAGTAACAGCAGTAGCAACAGTAGTAGCAGCAGCAGCAGAGCAAGACAAGTAACAACTGCAGTACGACAAACTCATAGGCAATGGGTCGGTGATTTGTTTGGATGATATTCATCATGCAACAGTTATAACACGGAGAGATATGTGGCTAGATCCCGTTCGTCAATGTGATGTAGGCATGCATTCCGTGTGTCGTCATACGTGCTTAGGGAAAAGAACTTGCATGACATCTATTGTCCATCCCTCCCGTGGCAGCGGGGTCCAAAAGGAAACTACGGGATATTAAGGTTCTCCTTTTAATAAAGAACCGGACCAACACATTAGCACTTGGTGCACACATGAACTCCTCAAACTATGGTCATCACCGGGAGTGGTTCCGGTTATTGTCACTCCGGGGTTGCCCGATCATAACACATAGTAGGTAACTACAACTTGCAAGATCGGATCTAAAACACACATATATTGGTGACAACATAATAATTTCTGATCGGAAATATGACACTCGGGCCCTAGTGACAAACATTAAGCATGGCAAAGTAGTAGCAACATCAATCTCAGAACATAGTGGATACTAAGGATCAATCCCCATCAAAACTAACTCGATTACATGATAGATCTCATCCTACTCATCACCGCCCAGCGAGCCTACGAATAGATTACTCACGAACGACGAAGAGCTTCATGGAATTGGAGAGGGAAGAAGGTTGATGATGACGATGGCGACGATTTCCCCTCTCCGGAGCCCAAGACGGACTCCAGATCTGCCCTCCAGATGAAGAACATGTGGTGGCGGCGCCTCCGTATCGTAAATGCAGCGGAAAATTCTCTTTTTTATTTTTTCTGGGACGAAAGGGATCTTATAGAGCTGGAATTGGGGGCGGCAAAGCCGTGTGGGCCCCACAAGCCTGCCCACCGCCACCAGGGGGTGGTGGCAGTGCTAGGGCTTGTGGCCCACTGGCCCACCCCTTGAGGTGGAACTTGGCGCAGATATTTTTCTTATTTTCCAAAGCTGTTACCCGTAAATTTTCACGACGTTTGGAGAACTTTGATTTCTCCACAAAAATAACACCAAGGCAATTCTGCTGAAAACAGCGTCAGTCCAGGTTAGTTCCATTCAAATCATGCAAATTAGAGTCAAAAACAATGGCAAAAGAGTTTGGAAAAGTAGATACGATGGAGACGTATCAACTCCCCAAGCTTAAAACCTTGCTTGTCCTCAAGCAACTCACTTGACAAACTGAGAGAGAAAGAAAAACTTTGACAAACTCTGTTTGATCTTGTTGTTGCAACTATGTCTAACTCATAACCAGAATTTCAGCAAGATCACAAGTTAACCACATAAGCAAGTGACACGAAGGTCTCATGGTAAACTAATATCAATGGCATAATCAGCTAACGAGCAAATAATAATGAGTTTCAAATACCAACACTTCAATCAAAACAAGCATGAACCAATATGAATAGGTGGTATCTCGCTAGCTATTTCTGAGACCGCAAAACATAAATGCAGAGCACTTTCAAAGAACAAGGGCTGACTAAACATTGTAATTCATAGCAACGAAGATCCATTCATAGTCATACTCAATATCAATCAAAAGCAAAGCATAAAAAGGACAGAGGTGCTCTCTAATTGGTGCTTATATAAGAGGAGGATGACTCACCAGGAAAATAAATAGACAGGCCCTTCGCAGAGAGAAGCATTGATTTGCAGAGGTGCCAGAGCTCAAGGTTTGAAAACAGAGATAATAATTTTGGGTAGCATGCTTTCATTGTCAACGCAATGACCAAGAGTTCTCAATATCTGCCATGCTACTCATGCTATAGGCGGTTCCCAAATAGAAAAGTAAAGTTTTAACTCCCCCACCACCAATCAATCAAACTCCACGGCTAGCCGAATCCTCGGGTACCGTCCATACTAACATCAATCCGGGGGGAGTCTTGTTTTACAGTTATGTTTTTGATTTAAGCATGGAATTGGGCATTCCAATTACCGGCCCCTTTCTCGGGAATGACAGTGAATAAACACATGTCGAGGATAACACTCCTAGCATGGAAGATACCAATAGCCCTCTGTCACCACATGAGCGGTTCGGGGCATGCAAAACAGATTATTTCTTGAAGGTTTAGAGAATGGCACATGCAAATTTAATTGGAACAGAAGGTAGATACGGCAAATAGGTAGGTATGATGGACTCTCATGGAAAAACTTTTGGGTTTATGGAGGTGGCTGCACAAGCATTATTCCGCTTAGTACAAGTGAAGGCTAGCTAAAGACTGGGAAGCGACCAACTAGAGAGCGACAACAGTCATCAAGATGCAATGAGTTTGACTAACATTAAATGCAAGCATGAACAGGATATAAATCACCATGAACACGAACATCATAGAGGCTATGTTGATTTTGTTTCAACTACATGCATGAACATGCGCCAAGTCAAGCCACTTGAAACATTCAAAGGAGAATACCATCCTATCATACTACATCATAGTCATCTCAAAATCTATGTTGGCATTCAAGACAAACCATTATAAGCTCTCAGCTAAATAAGCATGGCATGAGAAACTATGATCTCTAAGTTGTCATTGCAAACATGGTTCTCTCACAACAAAGCTAAATCTAGGTCGACAAGCTAGTCATATTTACAAAAACAAAATAGATAGAGTTCGTACCAGCTTTTCAGTCTCAGTCACTTCATCATATATCATCATTGTTGCCTTTCATTTGCACGATCGAACGATGTGAACAATAATAAGCGCATTGGACTAAGCTGAATCTGCAGGCAAACACAAATGAGAAGACAAAATAATATGGCTCTTTGAAAGCTAAACAGGTAAGCATGCAAGAACCAATAAACATTGTAACCAATATCTTCTACCTTGGCACAAAGAAAAAGAAAACTATTTACACGGGAAAGCTCCCAACAAGCAAAAGAAGAAAGAATATTTTTTTTGGTTTTCTCAAAAGGACACAAAACAAGAAAACAAGAAAACAAAAATAAACTAGCATGGATAATACAGTGGCAAAGTGTGAACACCGGCTAACAAAGTGAAAGCATAAGCATGAATGTAAAGTCGGTGAGAACACGTACTCCCCCAAGCTTAGGCTTTTGGCCTAGCTTGGTCTACTCCCATGGATGATCCTCGCGAAACCCAAAGTCATAATGGGTGTTATACGGGAGTGTTGCAGCCACTGCCTGAATAGCTACCTCACGAAGTCAAGCAGCCATCGCCTCCCTCTCATACTCCTCTGCCTCTCCTATGCTTATGTAGTATCTTCATTTAACCAGAAAGTCAAAGAAAGCAGGAGCAGGAAGGGTAATATGGAAAACACGCTGTCGGTTAAATATCAAGCGGTATAGGAGGGATCCATGATCTCTCTCAAGAACTGGTAGTGTGTTAGAGCGACACAATCAAAGTAGGCTGTATGGAGAGGAGAGTCTTTTGGACGGATGGATACCCCAAGAAAATTTGCTAAGCGTGTAGCATAAACTCCACCAAAGAAATCCCCCTCACTGGCATTTTTATTCAGCCTCCTTGCTATTATAGCCCCCATATTGAAGCTCCTGTCACCTGTTACTGCGCTCTTAAGGATACTAAGGTCGGAAGCGCATAGGTGACTATGTGCACCCTTGTCGTTAATGCACCTACCTATGAAGAGGGCAAGGTAGTGCAAGGCAGGAAAATGGATGCTTCCTATGGTGGCTTGCGTGATATCTCTGGTTTCTCCAACAGTTATACTGGAGACAAAGTCTCTGACCGAAGACTTCGGAGGATCATTAACACTACCCCCATCGGGTATCTTGCAAATCCTTTTGAAATCCTCCAGATCCAAGGTATATGATTTATCGTACAGATCAAACAGTATGGATGAGTCACGGCCAACTGAGAATTTAAATCTACGCACGAAAGAGGCAGTGAGAATAGCATACTGTTCACATTTATCTGAGAGGAATTCTTCTAACCCGGCATTGCGGACAAGTGTATCAAACTCATCCTTGAAACCTGATTCGATCATGAACTCATCGGAAGGCCATTCACATGGTTGCACCGATGTTTCCCTTAGTTGAAAAGGTTGGGCTCCAGAAAAGAGAGACGAGGACCCTTCTTACTTGAGGAACCACCATGAAACTTCCTCCTGAACATAATTTCCTTTTTCTGAAATTTTTGAAGTTCAAGAGAAAAGTGAATAAATACCCACCATACCTTGTAGCAACTACTCCCACTAGTGCCTAGAGACCGTATCACTCGCTAAAACTACTTGGGACCAGCTAAAATCAACATTTCTAGCTCAAGAACGGGGTCACCAAGGTAGCAAGAATACGCGAAGGATAAAGCACTAGAGCAAAAACTAATTGGACCAATGGAGGAGTCACTTACCAAGGAGTAATTTCCCCAAAACGGTTCGAAGAATGGTGCTTTGAGCAAGGAGATCGAAAATCACAGCCAAATGAGCAAGAACACGGGTTTGAGTTGCAAAACAATTTTTTCTGGAGGTGGAAGAAGAGACTGAGAGCTGGAATGAGTGGAGGGGCTGCCTTTGGGCCCCACAAGCTTGCACCCCGCCACCAGGGGGTAGGTGGCGGTGGCAGGGGTTGTGGCCCACTGGTCTGGCCCCCAGGCCAGCTCTCAGGCCGAGAAATTTTCAAAAATTACAGAAAAAATCATACTAAATTTTCAGGACCATCGGAGAACTTTTATTTTAGAGGTATTTTTCTTCGGGACGCTAAAACAGAAAACGGGAAAAACTGAACTAATTCTATCATTTTTCTTCTAAGCAAAAGAAAATGAAAACTCAAAACAGTGGTATGTGACTCTTTGATTCATCCGTTTCATGGTCATCGAAAGAAATCCGTCAATGGGGTTGATCAAGTCCTTACGACAAAACTTTCTCAAATCGCAAGAGAGAACGGAGAATTTTCGAATAGCCACTAAGTCACCTCAATGGGGATATGTATCTCCCCAACAAGCAAATCATACTTCATCTTGACACGAGGAATAGGGCATTCAAAGCTCCCAATGAGAATCGATGAAGTCTTTTCGATAGCATTGATGCAATGTACTTGATATCGTTTCTTTGGAAAGTGCACTGTGTGCTCATTACCGTTGACATGGAAACTGACATTGCCTTTGTTGCAATCTACAACAGCCCCTGTAGTGTTTAAAAAGGGTCTTCCAAGGATGACAGCCATGGCATCGTCCTCAGGAATATCCAATATAACAAATTCTGTTAAGATAGTGGTGTTAGCAACCACAACAGGCACATCCTCGCAAATGCCGATAGGGAAAGCAGTTGATTTGTCGGCCATTTGCAGAGAAATTTCAGTGGGTGTCAACTTATCCAACTCAATTCTACGATAAAGAGAGAGTGGCATAACACTAACACCGGCTCCAAGGTCACATAAGGCAGTTCTTACGTAGTTTCCTTTAATGGAGCAAGGTATAGTAGGCACTCCGGGATCACCAAGTTTCTTAGGAGTTCCACCTTTAAAAGTGTAGTTGGCAAGCGTGGTGGAGATCTCAAGATCTGGTATCTTCTGTTTATTGGTCACGATATCTTTCATGTACTTGGCATACGGAGATACTTTGAGCATATCAGTTAACCGCATCTGCAGAAAAACGGGTCTTATCATCTCAACGAAGCGCTCAAAATCCTCATCATCCTTTTTCTTGGATGGCTTAGGAGGAAAGGGCATAGGTCTCTGAACCCATGGCTCCCTTTCTTTACCATGCTTCCTAGCAGTGAAGTCATTCTTATCATACTTCTTAGGTTGTGGGTTATCAGGATTAACCGTAGGTTCAATCTCCACATACTCATCATTGCTAGGTTGAGCATTATTATGAACATCACTGTCCATATTGTCACCAGGTTCATGTTCATCACCAGATTGTGTTTCTGCATCAGACGCAGAAATATCATTAGGTTCTTCAGGTGTGACAGTATTTGGTGAACTGGCGTGTAGGCTTCTATCATCCTTCTTCTTCTCCTTAGGATGACTGGGTGTATCAGCATTGATTCCTTGAGAATCTTGATCAATTCTCTTAGGATGACCTTCAGGATACAAAGGTTCCTGAGTCATTTTGCCTCCTCTAGTAATGACTATGACAGAGTTGTCATTTAATTCATTGAGCAATTCATTTTGAGCTTTAAGTACTTGTTCTACCTGAGTAGTAATCATAGAGGCATGTTTACTCAGAAGCTTCAGATCATTGACATTTCTGTCTACACAAGCACTTAAATGGCTAAGCATATGAGCACTTTGTTCCAAGTGTCTGCTAACATAATCATTGAAACTCTGTTGTTTGGCAACAAAGTTGTCAAATTTATCAAAGCATAGGCTAGCAAGTTTATCAAAAGGAATATCACTCTCATCAAACCTACACGGAGAATTCACTTCTACTACCTGTATCGGGTTATCAAGACCATCGATCTCTTCGATAGGTGGTAGATTTTTGACATCTCCAGATCTAATGCCTTTCTCTTGCATAGATTTCTTGGCTTCTTGCATATCTTCGGGATTGAGGAATAGAATACCTCTTTTCTTTGGAGTTGGCTTAGGAGGTGGTTCAGGAATAGTCAAGCATTATCGTTGATCAAGATGTTATTCAGTAGGGTCTCAGCTTGTTCTACAGTTCGTTCCCTAAAAACACAACCGGCACAACTATCTAGGTGGTCTCTAGAGGCATCGGTAAGTCCGTTATAGAGGATATCAAGTATCTCGTTCTTCTTAAGAGGGTGATCAGGCAAAGCATTATGTAGCTGGACGAGCCGCCCCAAGCTTGTGGAAGACTCTCTTCTTGAAGTTGAGCAAAGTTGTATACTTCCTGCAAGGCAGCTTGCTTCTTATGGGCAGGGAAATATTTCTCACAGAAGTAATAGACCATCTCCTGGGGACTACGCACACATCCAGGAGCAAGAGAGGTGAACCAGGCTTTAGCATCATCCTTTAGAGAGAAAGGAAACAGCTTAAGGATATAGTAGTGGCGGATCTTCTCCTCATTAGTGAAAAGGTTGGCTATTTCGTGTAGTTTGGCAAGATGGGCTATGACCATCTCAGACTCATAACCGTGAAAAGGATCAGATTCGACTAGAGAGATTATCTCAGGATCGACAGAGAATTCATAATCCTTATCGGTGAAAAAGATAGGCGAAGTGGCAAACTTTGGGTCATTTTTCATCCTAGCTTCCCGAGATTTTTCCTTCCACTTGAGAAGTAATTTCTCAGCGTCATAGGCATCCTTACACGCAAGAAAATCCTCAGCTATCTCTCCCTCCATAACGTAACCCTTGGGTATATCAGGCAATTCATATCTAGGAGAGCTAGATCTAACAGGAGGAAAAGCACATTCTATCTCAATAGTATCAGCAGTTTCGGAAGCATCACGAGCATTGGCAGTAACTCTTGCAATATGAGCATCAAGGAATACCCCTAGTGGAACATCAGGCAAAGGAGTATCTCTAGCAGTATCAAGCATAGAATCATCAGGCATAGTATCTCTAGCAGTATCAAGCATAGTATCATCAGGCAAAATAGCATCTCTAGCATCATCAGGCAAAGAAGTATCAAGCATAGCATCTCTAGCATCATCAGGCAAAGAAGTATCAAGCATAGCATCTCTAGCAGTATCATCATAAGCATCATCAAGCACAGGCGACATATCAAGATTTCTAGCAGGAGGTGATGTTGCAAACTTACTCATAACTAAAGGTGAATCAAGTGCAGAGCTAGATGGCAATTCCTTACCTCCCCTCGTAGTTGAGGGCAAGACTTTGGTCTTCGGATCCTTCATATTCTTCATAGTGATCAGCAGATATAAATCCCAAGTGACTCACAGAATATAGCAATACCTCCCCGGCAACGGCGCCAAAAAAATGCTTGATGCCAACTGTTCTTCCCCTTTGCAGCGGCACCAGAAGAATGTTGTTAGCACTCTCCGGCAATCGAAACTAGAAGAATGTTGTTGACGGCCCACAAGCGCATGGGATCGCAGCAGTTTTCGAGGGTAGAGCATTCGACCCAATTTGTTGGTTTACCAGACAGGAGGTGAGAGGATACTCTCAAGTATTAGCAGCTGAATATGTCAGATTCAACCACACCTAAAATATTAGTATCTGCAAGCAAAGTATCAGTAGCAAAGTAGTATGATAACAACGGTGTCAGAAACGATCTGTTGACAGCACACTATTCCTAACAATTCTATCAATGGCGCCAAGTTGCCTCGTTGACGGAAGTTGTCAGTTCCCGTCAATGACCAGCGAACCAAAATTGTAGCGGGTAGCAGAAGTGTAACGAACAATAGCAACGGCAAGGAAAAGCAGTAGTGACAGCAGTAGCAAGTAGCAATAGTAGCAAGCAACAGTAGTAGCAATAGTAGCAGCAGAGCAAGACAAGTAACAACAGTAGCAACAGTAGTAGCAGTAGCAGAGCAAGACAAGTAATAGCAACAGTAGGACAAACTCGTAGGCAATGGGTCGGTGATTTGTTTGGATGATATTCATCATGCAACAGTTATAACACAGAGAGATATGTGGCTACCTCCCGTTCGTCAATGTGATGTAGGCATGCATTCCGTGTGTCGTCATATGTGCTTAGGGAAAAGAACTTGCATGAAATCTATTGTCCATCCCTCCCGTGGCAGCGGGGTCCAAAAGGAAACTACGGGATATTAAGGTTCTCTTTTTAATAAAGAACCGGACCAATGCATTACACTTGGTGAACACATGAACTCCTCAAACTATGGTCATCATCGGGAGTGGTTCCGGTTATTGTCACTCCGGGGTTGCCGGATCATAGGTAACTACAACTTGCAAGATCGGATCTAAAACACACATATATTGGTGACAACATAATAATTTCAAATCTGAAATCATGGCACTCGGGCCCTAGTGACTAGCATTAAGCATGGCAAAGTAGTAGAAACATCAATCTCTGAACATAGTGGATATTAGGGATCAATCCCCATCAAAACTAACTCGATTACATGATAGATCTCATCCTACTCATCACCGCACAGCGAGCCTACGAATAGATTACTCACAAACGACGAAGAGCTTCATGGAATTGGAGAGGGAAGAAGGTTGATGATGACGATGGCGACGATTTCCCCTCTCCGGAGCCCAAGACGGACTCCAGATCTACCCTCCAGATGAAGAACAGGTGGTGGCGGCGCCTCCATATCGTAAACGCAGCGAAAACTTCTCTTTTTTAATTTTTCTAGGACGAAAGGGATCTTATACAGATGGAATTGGTTGCGGCAGAGCCATGTGGGCCCCACAAGCCTGCCCATCGCCACCAGGGGGTGCTGGCGGAGCCAGGGCTTGTGGCCCACTGGCCCACCCCGTGAGGTGGAACTTGGCGCAGATATTTTTCTTATTTTCCAAAGCTGCTCCCCGTAAATTTTCACGATGTTTGGAGAACTTTGATTTCTGCACAAAAATAACACCAAGGCAATTCTGCTGAAAACAGCGTGAGTCCAGGTTAGTTCCATTCAAATCACTCAAATTAGAGTCCAAAACAAGGGCAAAAGAGTTTGGAAAAGTAGATACGATGGAGACGTATCAGCCCCTTCGCCTCGGAGCTCCGGTTGATCTCGGGCTACACGTCGGCTCCCACGGCCCTTTGCCCACCAAACAACTCCCCGAGACCTCAGGAAGCTTTCCCCTCTCTTCCCTGAGCAAATCCTTGCCCCTAGCCACCACCTCCACCTTCACCCGAAGCCCCTCCATCGTGGCTACCTCGTCGCCGGTGAACCTGATCCCCTCCGCCGTCATCTCCACCATCATCAAGTAGGCGACGACGAGCCGGACCCATTCTCGTCGTCGTTAGGGCCCGAGGACGTCGGTAGCCACGCCGACGTACTCCTCCTCCTCTGTGGCCAGAGGTAGGAGACGACCCCGACAGGTGTGCCCCACCTGTCGGTGGCCCATCTCTCTCTCCCTCGCTGCCCGCAGCCACTGACCGCAGGGGCCCACGTGTCAGGTTCAAACCTAACGGCGCGTGCGCCTGGGCAGGTTGGTTGGCTGGCAATTGGGCCGGCCCAGTCCCAGGCCAAGCCAGGCCAGGGTCTGTAGCCTTTTTCTTTTTGATTTAAACCTGAGTTCAAATGATTTTTATAAAAAGATTTAACCAGTGTAAAAATATAATTTTTCCACTGTTATTCTTCTAAAAATATGTAATATTTAACATAACCATTGGTTGAATTATTGCAGCAACTATTTTGTTTTAAATAATAAAAAGGATTAAATTGCAATAGTTATGCTTCGGCTAAGTTGATTTTAAAAATATTCTTTCATTAAAATCAGAAGCAAATATTTTTTAAATAACAACCTGGATTTATCAGAAATAACCAACATTTTAAAAATGACTTGGTGATCTCTTTAGGAGTTAGCTACTTATTATTTTTATCTTTATACGATGATAGAAAACCCGTGTGACGAAGGAGTCGGAGCGGAAGACCTCGAAGACCCCGGATACCTAGCTCACCAATGCAAGCAGCCCGTTGACCATGACTGAGCATATGTTATATTGCATGATATGGTAGCAAGCATTTCCGTTGCATGTGATCTTAAGTATTTCGTAAATCATAGAAGTGATGTTACCGAAGGCTCCTCCGGAGCACTTGCATTTTGAGCATGATCCTACCACCTATGAGGGTCACGCTAATATCATGTTGACAAGTAGAGCTAAGCATAGTAGCATGAGCATGTTGTTGGTATAAAACCAAGGTTATGAAAACCCCGTTGGGTGCCACTAATGCCCGAGGGTGATGATGAGTTAGGTGGCCACTTTTGGTGAAATGGTGCACCGGGTATTTGTGTGAGTATGGTTTCGGAAATGGGATTCGATTTATGATGTGTCGACCATCCAGACCTTACATGTACGACCACGTTACCCCTTTATGGGACGGGGCTATGTTTATTACTCTGGTCGGTGCTAGCAAAGAGCCACATTACTAGTGGCGGGAGTGATGTGTGGTCACTCTCGTGATGGGGTCGTGCCAGGTAGGGCGACTATGCCGTCTTTACGTGTTCCAGGCACACCGTTGGTCCCCGCATGGATGATACTATCCAGAGTCGGTGCTCGTAAGACGTACATCATGTGAGCTGGGTACCAATCCAGTGGACCTCTTTGTCTAGTATCGTCAGGGGAAAAGAATTGATCGGGTACTTACCTCGGGTATGTTACATACCGCGAGTCGTGGATGACACGGAAGTTTCCCGGATCTCGTGGATCCAACGTACTACCTCTACAAAGTGTAAAACTATTTGTATAGTCATGTCCACGGTCAAGGACAGTTGGGTAATCCTGCTTAAACTACGTCCAGTCGTTTCCACATAAACCAAGTGTGTGTGAGTGTGTGGTAAATGAAGTTAACATGAAAGAGTTGATATGACCAAGTTTGGTGACTTCGCATATAGGATGAACCCAGAGTGTTCAGCCCTCGACAGATATATTGGTATCTGTAACATGTTCTTCAAGTAACATTTAACTTATGTTGCATACCATGATCATGTTTATTACAACCAAGTTGCAGTCCACCAAATATGCATATTATTGTTATCCTTCACTTGCGTTGTTCATATAATGGGCTGTTTGCAAGTACATTCAAAAGTACTCATTGGCTTGCCACTGGTTATATTATTGAACAGACATGGAGAGACCGGAGTTTGGAGGAGAGTACGTCTTCGGAGACGCCCCTGTGAACTAGGACGCTTCCCAATCAGAATGCCTGTTGGTGATATATGATCAAATGACTTGCCTAGTATTACTTGATGAAGATAGTCGCTCTCATAATCCTGATAATTCTACTCGCCACACTCCGAGCAATCTATCGTAAACAAATAGCATTCAATAAACATTCATGCCAACAAGGAAGAACCAAGAGAACATAAGAACAAAGCATTTCTTGGTGCAAAATAACAACGTACTAAGGTTAATAAAAAAAGATAGGGCCTTATGGTGTTGTAATAGGAACGGTGAAAGGGGTCAACTCAAAAGAGTCAAAGGATGATCAACTATTTCTATATAAGCTTGACTTGCATACACTATGGGAGATGATCAAAAATATTGGGAGAACAACATGAATGTTGTTTGACAAATAATATAAGGCATAAGAATTTATTTGTAGAAAGAATTTCTTGAAATGGAGCACTACAACGTAAGTTATAGCGAATTGAAGTATGAATTAAATTTACATTAAAAAGGTCAAGAGAAGTTGAACTGAAGTACGATGGTTATGTACAAAAATATATGACATGAGTGTTTAAGGGTGAAATGAATCAATTGAAAAGGTGGTACGATTTGCAAGATAAGATCAAATGAATGTTCGAATACAACTTTGAATCGCTCAAATTTGTAAGGTTCAAAGGTCGAAACTAATGATGCTATTGGATATAGTAGATCAATATGAGCGTGTAGAAAAAAGAATTACTAGATTTGAAATAGCGGATCAACAGATACAAATACTTCAATATAACATTGAATCGGCTCAGAACGATGTGAACACTTTTGGGCACTAATAGATAAATCTGATTTGATCAAAATTATAAGTTGAAAAGTTAAAACTATTCATACAAACGGGAAGATTACTTTGATACGAATCCGACGCAATTGGATTCATCTAAAACGGAGCTACGGATAAAAAGATATGATCAAAAGAAGTTTGAATATGAATATGAACAAATTTCGAAATTTGAAAATTTCAAAAAGTTGATATGATAGGTTCACATGATAGGTGGGATCAAGACGAAACTCTAGGCGTTGGTTTCATCTAATTCGGATAAACGAGTAAAAAGTTATGGCTATTTGAAAAATCAGGGTCAAGCTGTTTTACGGAATAAAAGTGCTACGTCTAAAAGAATTCTAGTACTAATGTGGAAATACGAAGACTAATTAATATATCTAATTACTCTACCGTATACTAGTGTAGGAATACTAATCTAGAAATAATAAACTACGGGAGTATAAAAAAATACGAAGAGAAATACCTTTAGAATGCAGAGTAAGAATTAATTCCAATGAGGAGACGACTTCGAGAAATCCCGCCGAAGAGAAGAAAAAAATATTTTTATTTAATAAACCTAGTCAAACCAAAATATTGATTTAACCCGAAATAGATGATTTTTTGGATGCTCCTATGGGTCTATATTTATAAGTGAAAGGAAGGTCTAAAGGTCCATAGATAGGCAATGTGGGACTAAACATATACGTAATGTGGCAAACTAGAAAACAAAAAGAAGAAGTGCCGCATGGGCCATGGATTCGGCCAGCCCTCGTGAGTAGTATGGCCAGGCGCGGCCTTTTTTTTTGCGAGCGATCAATTTTTTTGAAACAAAGAAGAAAAAACGTATAAATGAAAAAAAGAGAACATTTTATATAGATATATTACATATCAAAATTTTCAGAATAAAATTTTCTAAAACATGAACATATTTTCAAAACCAAAAAAAATACTTTTTAAAAAAATTATTTTTTTGCAATAACTTTAAAATGAAAAGGAATTTGAATTTGAAATAAATTGCAAATACTTAAAATTTGAATCAAGACATTGTCTCTGATTTTGGAGTGTCATTTTCCTCCTCTCGTTTGATTTTTTTTTAATCAAAGGGTTTTGAAAATATTCAAACTCAAAATTGAAAAGGGATTCAAAATAGAAAATTTTGGGAAAGTCATTTTATTCCCTCTCATTTTTTTGAGAAGTTTCAAATTCCACTCAAGTTTCAATCACTCAAACAAACAAACAAACAAACAATCAATCTAATAATTATATTAGCATTCGAAAATTTATAATTTTGGCATGTTACAGCTTAAAAATCTCACACCAGCACAACACCAAACCCCTTTACTAGAGCATCCTCCCTTACGATTCCGGCCAGTTCGGCAAATTGACCTGTCTACTCCCCTGACAGGATGTTGATTGCAACTCGAACCAGCACCTTTGGCAACCCCGGCTCTGCCTCTTCAGGTCAGCAGCAGGGAACCGAAGGGGACGCTCAAGCTGGAGATCACCACGAGCAGCAACAAGACGATGTTCCACCGCCACCGCCTCCTCCTGAAAGCTTGACTATGGCTCAGTTCCTTCAAGCTCTCCGTGACGAACGTCAAGCCAATAATGCCGCTATTCAGCAGGTGGCTGAAGTCTTGGTGAACAACCCACCGTAGAACGGGAATGGCAATGGTCACTCTACTCTCTCTGAGTTCATGCGGACTACGCCACCCATATTCATGGAGACGACTGAACCATTGGATTCAGATGAAAGCATCTGTACTATCGAAGACCTCCTCGCGCTGCTCAAATGCACTCATGATCATGAGAAAGTTCTCTATGCATCTCACTGTCTCGGAGGCACGGCCAGAGCTTGGTGGGATGGGTTTCAGATCATGCGAGCAGGACAAGTCATCACCTAGGCAATGTTCAAGGAAGGATTCCACGCTGCTCATATTCCTCCCGGGATGATGACCATTAAGAAGCGTGAATTCCGAGCTTTAAGGCAAGGTAGTGGATCCGTCAAGGAATATTTGCAGAACTTCAACCTCCTGTCAAGATATGCACCAGAGGATGTCAACACTGAGGCCGCTAAAGTGGAACGCTTTATGGAAGGACTGGAGCAGTCACTCCAGTATCAACTGGTTGTTTGTGAATGTCGGACCTTCAGCGATCTGGTTAACAAGGCCCTTATGTTGGAGGATAAGCGTCGTGCAATGGACGACACCCGTAAGCGCAAGCTAATGGGTAGTAGAGGACCTAGTAATCCGAAGCCATGCCCATGGCAGTCAGCTCTAGCAAGACCCAGTTACCAGCAGCAATAGTACAAGTCTCCAACATTTCGCCAGAACTACCAGCCTAAGCAGCAAGTCAACACCAAGCCAGCATTCAACCCACCGAACAACAGTGGAGTTAAGACCAACCTTCCACCACAAATTACCTGTTTTGGATGTGGACACACTGGGCACTATTCCAGGCAGTGTCCCAACAAGAAGCCTGACGCACTACGCCCCAATGCGCCAAACCAACGCCAAGGAGTACCAGGCAGGAACCAAGCTCCCCGCAACTAGCAATATCACAGCAGGGGCGGATCAATCGTATCTCCGCAGAAGAGGCACGGGAAGACCCAGACTACATTATGGGTACGTTCCTCGTCAGCTCCACCCTAGCAACAATATTGTTTGATTGTGGTGCTTTACATTCTTTTGTCATGCAAAGATTTGCAGAAAAAAGTGGTTTAAAGCCTACCCTGCGTAACAGGCAAATGGCAATACAAACCCCGGGAGCAGTGTTAAGGACCAACCTCGGGTGTAGGAAAGTCGGGATTGTTATCAATGGGATAAGCTTCTCAGCAGATCTCATTGTCATTAAGTCACAAGGACTAGAAGTAATTCTCGGCATGGATTGGTTGGCCAAACACCAGAGCATCTTGGAATGTGCCAACAGGGCTATTACCATGACAAGGGAACAAGGGGTCAAAGTCAAGTATGTCTTTGAGCTAGTAACCACTCATGTACTGCAGGTTAACACCCTATCAGGAAAAGAGCTAGACCAAGTGTCGATAGTCTGTGAGTACCCGGATGTCTTTCCTGATAATCTACCAGGGATGCCTCCCGACCGAGACATCGAGTTCATCATTGAGCTCATGCCCGGATCGAGGCCTATCTATAAGAAGCCTTATTAGATGGGATCCGAAGAGCTAGCACAGCTGAAGAAGCAGCTGGATGAGCAACTCAGGAAAGGGTTCATTCGTCCGAGTGCATCACCTTAGGATCACCTGTTCTATTCATGTCTAAGAAGGATGGAACTATCAGACTCTGCGTCGATTACCGTTCTCTCAATGAAGTCACGATCAAGAACAAGTACCCACTCCCCAAGATTGAAGATTTGTTTGACCAGTTAAATGGAGCCAAGGTATTCTCCAAGATCGATCTCCGATCTGGATATTACCAACTAAAGATCTGACATGAAGACATACCCAAGACTGCGTTCGTGAATCGGTACGGTCTATACGGATGCACTGTCATGTCCTTCGGGTTGACAAATGCCCCAGCTTACTTCATGTACCTCATGAACAAGGTCTTCATGGAATACCTGGATAAGTTTGTCGTCGTATTTATTGATGACATATTAATCTTCTCCAAGTCCAAAGAAGAGCATGAGCAACACTTGAGGTTAGTGTTGGAGAAGCTTCAAGAGCACCAACTTTATGCCAAATTCAGCAAATGCCAATTCTGGCTGAACGAAGTTGGATTCTTGGGTCATACCATGACAGCAAGTGGGTTGGCAGTCGATCCCTCCAAGATTACTACGGTAACCAACTAGGAGTCGCCAATCGATGTGAAGGAAGTCCGGAGCTTCCTCGGGCTCGCGTGATACTACCGCAAGTTCGTAGAAGGATTCTCCCGCATCGCTCGACCCATGACTCAGATCTTGAAGAAAGGCAAGAAGTTCGAATGGACGCCGGAGTGTGAAGCGAGCTTCCAGGAGTAGAAGAAGAGATTGACTACCGCCCCGATATTGGCTACACCAGATATCAGCAAGGAGTTTGTGATATATTATGATGCCTCGAGAACCAGGCTTGGTGGAGTCCTAATGCAAGATGGTAGGGTCGTGGAATATCTGTCACGGCAACTGCGCCCGCGTGAGGAGAATTATGCCACCCATAATCTCGAATTGGCAGTAGTAGTGCATGCTCTAAATACATGGCAACATTACCTTCCGGGGAAGCGATGTGAAATATACACCGACAACAAAGGTCTAAAGTATGTCTTCACTCAAAGGGAATTGAATATGAGGCGACGAAGATGATTGCAGTTAATCAAAGACTATGATCTCAGCATTCAATATCACCCCGGTAAGGCCGATGTAGTGGTTGAAGCCTTAAGCAGAAAGACCAGCACCTTGAACATTATGCTCAAGGAAAGGCTACCCGCCTTATATGAAGAAATGGAGAACTTCGGGTTGGAGCTAGTGGAATTAGGATTCCTAGATAACCTCGAAGTCAAACCAACGTTGGCTGACGATATCAAGGAGGCCCAGAAGGGGCACAAGAGCATTGAAGGCATCAAGAAGAAGATCCAAGAAGGTAAGGCCCCAAAATTCTCAGTGGATGAGCAAGGAGTAGTGTGGTTTGGGAAACATTTATGCGTAACCAACAAGGCAGAACTCAAGGACTTGATCCTGCAGGAAGCACATGACACACCCTACTCTATTCACCCCGGTGGTACCAAGATGTATCAATATCTCCGAGAAAAATTCTGGTGGCATGGCATGAAGAGGGAAATAGCCTCATATGTTGCCAAGTGTGATGTGTGCCAGCGAGTCAAGGCTGAGCATTAGCGACCTGCTAGACTGCTACAACCTCTCCAAGTGCCAGAATGGAAGTGGGACAAACTAGGCATGGACTTCGTTATCGGCTTACCGAGATCTAACAGAGGCCATGACTCTATATGGGTCATCGTCGACCATCTGACCAAGGTGTCTCACTTCATTCCGGTCAGCACCACCTATGGGGGCGACAAGTTGTCTAGCCTCTACATTGATCATGTTGTGAGCCTTAACGGAGTTCCCAAGGAGATTGTGTCTGACCGAGGCACACAGTTCACCTCAAGATTTTGGAAGAAGTTCCAAGAAGCCCTCGGAACAAAACTCTCTTTCAGCACCACTTTCCACCCGCAAACGGGCGGACAGACGGAACGAGTAAATCAGATACTCGACGATATGCTCCGCGCTTGTGTCTTGGTGCATGGTGCCAAATGGGAAGACTGACTGTCGTTCGCTGAGTTCTCATACAACAACAACTACCAGTCTAGTCTCCAAATGGCCCCATTTGAAGTGATGTACGGACGGAAGTGCCGCAGCCCGCTCAATTGGTCCGAAACCGGTGGAGGGTTGATTTTCGGGCCGGAAATTCTGCAAGAAGCAGAAGATAAGGTGCAGCTTGTTCGAGAAAACTTGAAGGCAGCTAAGTCACGACAGAAGAGCTATGCGGATTCTCACCGCAGAGAAGTGGAGTTCGTTCCCATAGACCAGGTGTACCTCTATCTCACACCTCTTAAGGGAACCAAGCGTTTCCACGTTAATGGGAAACTTGCTCCAAGGTTCATTAGACCTTTTAAGATCACGGCAAGGCATGGAGAAGTTGCTTACCAGTTGGAGCTACCTCCGGAACTTTTGGGTGTGCACAACGTCTTCCACGTGTCACAACTTCGGAAGTGTCTTGAAGCACCAAACCGTCCCGATCTTTACAAGGACATTGACCATCAGGCCATCGATCTTCAGCCAGATCTCACTTACCACGAGAAGCCGATCCGCATCCTGGATGAAGCAGAGCATTGCACCAGAAGCTGCACCATTAAGTATTTAAAGGTTCGGTGGAACAACCACACGAAGCAGAAGCAACATGGGAGCGTGAAGACTATCTCCGGTCTGAGTTGCCGTACCTTTTTAGCACCTAGCTTACGAATCTCGGGGACGAGATTCTTGTAAGGGGGATAGGTGTGTCACACCCTATTTTCTCTACCACTTTTTCTCTAATTCAAAAATCTGAGTTTATTAAAACTTTTTCAAAATTAATGTTGTGAGTGCCATGATTGTCATTGTATGTTTGTATGCTTGATCATGTGATATTAAAAACCACATTTCTCATGACTTAATTAATTTCAAAACCTTTTTCTTATTTTTGGTTAAAGCAAAACCCTGCTTTGGGTTGCACTACAAGTCCTTGATGGCAAGGAGTGTTCTTACCCAAAGTTGGTGATCTCGTTCTAGCACTATTTTAGAGCACCAAAACCATATAATAATTATTTTATGAATTATTTTTCTAAATTAATTGCATGTCCATTTTTGAGGCCATAAATGGTATTCCTATATGGAAAAATACTTTTCTACCTTAGAAAAATCTGAGAAAATTTGGAGATGATAAAAAGGACATATATTTTCCATACATAAGATTTTCAATCCCTATTTATATTATTATTATTTGAGTAAAACCCTGAAAACCATTTGTGTCTGTTTTCACCTTTTGAAATATTTCCAAAGGAAATATTTTCAATAAATTCGTAGAAAATTCTAGTGGTGTCCCTAAGCCATATTTGGTATCCATATAAAATTTTACCTTGATCCAAGGTGATTAAGGACACCAAATAGTTGAAAAAGCCCTTCTGTCCAGAATGAAGTTAGAGCAACTCTACATAGCAAAGTTTGTCCAATGGAGTTTAAACTTTGTAGGAGTGCCTAATACCTCAAATGAGGGCTCCATGCCAAAAAAGGGATTTGTGGGACTTAATTTGCCCACACTCTCTTTGGAAGGAACAGATCTGGTCATTTGGAGATGTTTTCAAGTTTACAAAGCTAAACTTGTCCAATGGAGCTCAAACTTGGTGAAGCCCCTTGTTTTAGCACCAAACCCAATCCTGTTAAGTTGCAGAGCCAGTGGTGGGGTGCAACCACCCCCAAACCACTGTCGAGCACCTTCTGACAAATGGGTAAAACCCCTCCTAACCTTAGCTAAACCCCAACCCTTTCTCCCAAACTCTCAGATTAGGTGGCTAGCATCAATGCCAAGCCCTAGTCAACTGGCCCCTCTCTGGTTCAAAGTAGAAATGCCAAAAAACCCAATCTAAGCTTCAGCTCAAGGCTAACGGCACCTGTTTTCCTTGTCCCCCTTGATCAGCCAAAGCTCCCACGAGTCTACAACGGCTAAGCATCTCTCAGCCAGTGTAAAGGACACGCTAAACACGTCCAAGGCACCCCCAGGGCGCGCCGGCATGCCGTGGCTTGGCCAACCTGCGCTTTGGGCGCGCTACAGGGAGCCACCGAGGTGGGGGCGACGCTCTCGGCCAGTTCTAGCCTACCCCGAAGTGTTTATCCTCTTCCCCGACAACCCCTCTGCATCAGGCGACCATCAGGGATCCTTCTCTCCCGCTCTAAGAGCTGGTGCGACGTGTGCCCGAGCGCACCAGAACCGACCAGAGATGTGTGACCATGGTATCTCGCCTCTTCCCTCTCCCTCTCTCTCGCATTGAGTTCTGGAGGTCCAAAACCACGTCCTGAGACCATGGTTTCGACCCCATCTTCTCTCTGCACTCCCATGTGCGCCACGGTGAATCACCGGCGCTCCCAAGTCGGCTCACCGTCACGGGCCTATATATAGCCTCTCCCCTCGCTCTAGCACCCCTTATTCCTCATTGCAGCAACCTCAATCACCTCCCTAGCCTCCTCTTTGACCAAGCAGAGCCCTGGTACTCGAGATCGACCGAGGCCCCTCTGCCTCGGAGCTCCGGTCGATCTCCGGCTAGACGTCGGATCCCACGTTCCTCTGTCCACCAAACCACTCCCCGTGACCTCAGGAAGCTTTCCCCTATCTTCCCCGAGCAAATTCGTGTCCCTAGCTACCACCTCTACCTTCACCCGAATCCCCTCCACCGCGGCTACCTCGTCGCCAGTGAACTTGATCCCCTTCGTCGTCATCTCGACCATCATCAGGTAGGCGAAGACGAGACGGACCCATTCCCATCGTCGTTAGGGCCCGAGGACGTCGGTAGCCACGCCGGTGTGCTCATCCTCCTCTTTGGCAGACGTAGGAGACGACCCCGACATGTGTGTCCCACCTGTCGGTGGCCCATCTCTCTCTCCCTCGCTGCCCGCAGCCACTGACCGCAGGGGCCCGCACGTCAAGTTCAAACCTGATGGCGCGCGCGCGTGGGCAGACTTGTTGGCTGGCCATTGGGCCGGCCCAGTCCCACGCCAAGTCAGGTCAGAGTCTGTAGCCTTTTTCTTTTTGATTTAAAATGTGAGTTTAAATGATTTTTATAAAAATATTTAACCAGTGTAAAAATATAATTTTTCCACTGTTACTCTTCTAAAAATGTGTAGTATTTAACAGAACCATTGGTTGAATTATTGCAGCAACTGTTCTGTTTTACAATAATAAAAATGATTAAATTGGAATAGTTTTGCTTCTGCTAAGTTGATTTTAAAAATAATCTTTCATTAAAATGAGAAGCAAATATTTTTAAAATAACAATCTGGATTTATCACAAATAACCAACATTTTAAAAATGACTTTGTGATCTGTTTTGGAGTGAACTACTTATTATTTTTATCTTTATACGATGATAGAAAACCCATGTGATGAAGGAGTCGGAGCGGAAGACCTCGAAGACCCCAGATACCTAGCTCACCAATGCAAGCAGTCCGTTGACCATGACTGAGCATATGTGATATTGCATCATATGGTAGCAAGCATTTCCGTTGCATGTGACCTTAAGTATTTCGTAAATCATTGAAGTGATGTTACCGAAGGCTCCTCCGGAGCACTTGCATTTTGAGCATGATCCTACCACCTATGAGGGTCACGCTAATATCATGTTGACAAGTAGAGCTAAGCATAGTAGCATGAGCATGTTGTTGGTATAAAACCAAGGTTATGAAAACCCCGTCGGGTGCCACTAATGCCCGAGCGTGATGATGAGTTAGGTGGCCACTTTTGGTGAAATGGTGCACCGGGTATTTGTGTGAGTATGGTTTCGGAAATGGGATTCGATTTATGATGTGTCGGCCGTCCAGACCTTACATGTACGACCACGTTACCCCTTTATGGGACGGGGCTATGTTTATTACTCTGGTCGGTGCTAGCAAAGAGCCACATTACTAGTGGCGGGAGTGATGTGTGGTAACTCTCGTGATGGGGTCGTGCCAGGTAGGGCGACTATGCCGTCTTTACGTGTTCCAGGCACACCATTGGTCCCCGCATGGATGATACTATCCAGAGTCGGTGCTCGTAAGCCGTAGATCATGTGGGCTAGGTACCAATCCAGTGGACCTCTTTGTCTAGTATCGTCAGGGGAAAGGCATTGATCGGGTACTTACCTCGGGTACGTTATATACCGCGAGTCGTGGATGACACGGAAGTTTCCCAGATCTCGTGGGTCCAGCGTACTACCTCTGCAGAGTGTAAAACTATTCGAATAGCCGTGTCCATGGTCAAGGACGGTTGGGTAATCCTGCTTAAACTACGTCCAGTCGTTTCCGCATAAAGCAAGTGTGTGTGAGTGTGTGGTAAATGAAGTTAACATGAAAGACTTGATATGAACAAGTTTGGTGACTAGGCATATAGGGTGAACCCAGAGTGTTCAGCCCTCGACATATATATTGGTATCTGTAACATGTTCTTCAAGTAACATTTAACTTATGTTGCATACCATGATCATGTTTATTACAACCAAGTTGTTGTCCACCAAAGATGCATATTATTGTTATCCTTCACTTGCATTGTTCATATCATGGGTTTTCTTGCGAGTACATTCAAAAGTACTCATTGGCTTGCCACTGGTTATATTATTGACCAGACATGGAAGGACCGGAGTTTGGCGGAGAGTACGTCTCCGGAGACACCCCTGCGAACTAGGACGCTTCCTAGTTAGAATGCATGTTGGTGTAGGCTGATGGCATGGGCACCCGCTTAGCCCTAAGATTCCGTTACTAGTTGTATCAGTGTATTTCAGCCTTATAGGCCCTACCGTCTGAACTTGACCGTTCGGTCACGTGATGTAATAACTCGGTATTTGGATGTAAGACTTTTAATATT
Organism: Hordeum vulgare subsp. vulgare; assembly: GCF_904849725.1. NCBI lineage: Eukaryota > Viridiplantae > Streptophyta > Magnoliopsida > Poales > Poaceae > Hordeum > Hordeum vulgare. The sequence continues at coordinate 334,682,225 of NC_058520.1, read as the reverse complement.
TAGTATATGTGTGTTCGGTGAGCATTGATCTTTGGGATCACTGCGCACGTTCATTGGCGATCTTGACTCGTAAGTCGGGGTCCCCACAACATCACACAAAATGAAAAATATCAAATTGTTCCTACTAAAATCGAAATTCACAAAATGACAAAGTACAAACTCAAGTTCAAAACATCAAAAGGTACACAACATTACAAAGATTAATCTCAAGCTTACATTATTTCAAAGTTGAAACTCAAATTCCAATCCTTCTCTGGATCCTTGTGTTTCTTGTTGGATACACCACCTTGCTCCTTGTGTTCCTTGCTAGGTTACTGTTGGAAATATTCCCTAGAGGCAATAATAAAGTAGTTATCATCATATTTCCTTGTTCATGATAATCGTTTTTTATCCATGCTATAATTGTATTGATTGGAAATTCAAATACATGTGCGGGTACATAAGACAACAAAGTGTCCCTAGTATGCCTCTACTGGACTAGATCGTTGATCAAAGATGTCTAAGATTTCCTCACCATAAACATGATTTTTCATTTGATAACGGGATCGCATCATTGGGAGAATGATGTGATGGACAAGACACAAACCGTAAGCATAGCGTTCGATCGTATCAAGTTTATTGCTATTGCTTTATGCATGTCGATGTAGCTGTTCCTATGACCATGAGATCATGCAAATCACTGACACCATAGGAATACCTTGTGTGTATCAAATGTCACAATGTAACTAGGTGACTATAAAGATGCTCTAGGTATCTCCGAGGGTGTCTATGGAGTTGGCATAGATTAAGACTCGGATTTCTCACTCTGTAAGGGAGAGGTATCTCTAGGCCCACTCGGAAATACAACATAATAGTAAGCTTCCAAACAATGTGGCTAAGGAGTTAGTCACTGAATCTTGTATTATAGAATGAGTAAAGAGACTTGCCAGAAATGAGATTGAACTAGGTATGGAGATAATGACGATCGAATCTCGGGAAAGTAACATACAAATAGACAAAGGGAACAACGTAACGGATTAGCTAAATCATTGACGTCGTTGGTTCCACTAATATAGATCTTTGTAGAACATGTAGGGACCAATATGGTCATCCGGGTGCCGCTATTGGTTATTGACCGTAGAGGTTTCTTTGTCATGTATGCATAGTTCTCGAACCTACAAGGTCTACACACTTAATATTCGGTGATGATATAGATATAGTTGAGTTATTATGTTGGTGACTGAAGGTTGTTCGGAGTTCTAGATGATATCGTGGACGTGAGAAGGAGCTTCGGAATGGTCTGGAGATGAAGATTGATATATGGGAAGTTGATATTCGAGTTCAGGAACAGTTCCGGAAGGTTACAGATTTTGTGACGGAGTTTCCGAAAGAGTTTCGGAGGTCCTCCGGGAGGGTCCACCTTTCCCGAAGGTCCCCATGGGTTGTGAGAGGTGGCGCACCATCCCATGGCGGGCTGGCCTCCACTCTCACCTAAGGCCCATGCGGCCAAGGAGGAGGGTTGGCCCAGAGGTGGCCGCCGCCCCTCCTTCTTTGGGGGCCAAGACATCTGGTGGCCGCCGCCCCACCATAGGGGGACCCTAGGGCGTCGGCCTCCTCCTCCCCTCCCCCTATGTATACTAGAGGAGAGGGAGGGCAGCCACACCTGAAAGCCATGGTGCAGTCCTCCTCTCTCTCTCTTGTAGTTCTTCTCCAGTGTCGTGATCGCGGCAACGCTTGGCGAATCCCTGCCGAGATTGCACCACCACCACCGCCACCACGCCGTCGAGCTGCCGGAGAACTCAACTACTACTTCACCCACGCTTGCTGGATCGAGGTTGTGAAGGGGTCATGGAGCTGCACCTGTGATGAACCTGGAGGTGTCGTCCATTCGGCACTTGATCGCTACGTTCGTGATTGGTTCGCGGGACGGCTCGTGATTGGATCGCGAAGACGTTCGACTACATCAACCGCGTTTCTCAACACTTCCGCTTAGGGATCCACAAGGGTATCTAGATGCACTCCCCCTCTCGTAGTTGTTGATCTCCATAGATTGATCTTGGTGAGCATAGGAAAATTTTGTTTCCCATGCAACGTTCCCCAACAGTGCCACGATGAACTAGGTCTATGCATAGATAACATGCATGAGTAGAAAACAAAGAGTTTGTGGGCATTGATGTTCAGATTGCTTAATTCCTTGGTATTTTTTTATTTGGAAATATTGTGGGATGAAGCGGCCCGGACCAACCTTACTCGTCCGCAGAGAGACCGGTTCCATCGACTGACATGAAACTTGTTGCATAAACATGGCTGGCGGGTGTGTGCCTCTCCCACTTTAGTTGAATCAAATTCAACAAAGGTAGTCCTTGTAGAAGGTTAAATAGCAACTTGAATATCACTGTTGTGGCTTTGCGTAGGTAAGAAAGGTTCTTACTAGTTACCCATAGCAGCCACGTAAAACATGCAACAACAAAGTAGAGGACGTCTAACTTGTTTTTGCAGGGTATGTTGTGATATGATATGGCCAAGCACATGATGAGATATATGTGATGTATGAGATAATCTTGTTTTGTATAGATTATCATGACTTGCATGTCGATGAGTACGGCAACCCGCGGGAGCCATAGGGTTGTCTTTAATTATTTGTGCCTTTTTTGCTTTACTTGATCGCTATGAGTTAGCAATAGTCGTAGAAGCATAGTTGGCGCAACAACCCCAATGACAACACGATGATGGAGATCATGATAATGGAGATCATGGTGTCATGCCGGTGACGATGGAGATCATGCCGGTGTTTTGGACATGGGGATCAAAAGCACAAGATGATGATGGCCATATCATGTCACTAGTATTATTTGCATGTGGTGTTAATCCTTTTATGCATCTTATTTTGCTTAGGATGGCGCTAGCATTATAAGATGAACCCTCACTAAAATTTCAAGATAAAATTATGTTCCACCCAAGTGTGCACCGTTGTGAAGGTTCCTCATTTCGAATCACCACGTGATGATTGGTGCGATAGACTCTATGTTCGCATACAACGGGTGTAAGCCAGTTTTGCACATGTGGAACACTTGGGTTAAACTTGACGAGCCTAGAATGTACATACATGGCCCCGGAACATAGAATACCAAAAGATCAAACATGAGTCATATAATAGATATGATCAACATGGAGATGTTCACCATTGAAACCACCTCACCTCACGTGATGATCTAACTTGGGTTGGTGGATTTGGATCATGCAACACTCGAACAACTTAAGGCATGTTGAGTTGAGTGGGAGTTCTTAAGTAATATGATTAATTGAACCCATTATCATGAATATACTCTAAGTTTTCTTTGCAAATTGTATTGTACATCAATGGCTCACGCGGTAGCTCCCCTGAATTTTAATGCGTTCCTAGAGAAAGCTAAGCTGAAATATAATGGAAGTGACTATGCTAACTGTGCCCGTAATCTGAGGATTATCCTCACGGCTTCCCAAAAGGCTTATGTACTTGATACACCGCTTGAGGCAGCACCCCCAATGGCCGCGTCCGCACATGTTGTGAACGTCTGGCAGGCGCGTGCTGATGACTACTCGATAGTTTAGTGTGTTGTGTTGTATGGTTTGGAATCGGGGCTTCAAAGGTGTTTTGAATGCCATGGAGCATATGAGATGTTCCAAGTGTTGAAGTTAGTTTTCAAAGCTAATGCACAAATCGAGAGGTATGAGACCTCCGATAAATTCTTTGCATGCAAAATGGAGGAGAATAGTTCTGTTAGTGAACACATACTCAAAATGTCTCGTTACTACAACCGTTTGAGTCAGTCGGGAGTTGAGCTTCCACGTGAGATGATCACTGACAAAGTTCTTCATTTACTACCACCTAGATACAAGAGCTTTGTAATAAACTACTCCCTCCGTCCCAAAATTCGTGTCTTAGAGTTGTCTAGATATGAATGTATCTAGTCACGTTTTAGTATTTAGATACATTCGTTTCTAGACAAACCTAAGACAAGAATTCTGGGACGGAGGGAGTATAACGCAAGGTATGAACAAGTCACTCTCCGACCTATTCATGATGCTGAAAGTTGCGGAAGTAGAAATAAAAAAGAGCATCAAGTGTTGATGTTGAATAAAACCACTAGTTTCAAGAAAGCCAAGGGCAAGAAGAAGGGAAACTTCAAGAAGAACGGCAAGTCAGTTGCCGCTCCCGTGAAGAAACCCAGGTCTAGCCAAGCCTAAGGCTAAGTGCTTCTATTGCAAGGGGACTGGTCACTCGAAGCGGAATTGCCCCAAGTGTCTGGCCGATAAGAAGGTTGGAACCGTCAACAAAGGTATATTTGATATACATGTTATTGATGTGTACCTTGCTAGCTCTTGTAATAGTGCATGGGTATTTTATACCGGTTCGGTTGCTCATATTTGTAACTCAAAACTGGAACTACGAAAAAATGGAGGCTGGCAAAGGACGAAGTGACGATGCGCGTGGGAAATGGTTCCAAGGTTGATGTGATCATCGCCGGCACACTCGCTCTTCAATTACCATCGGGAGCATGAACATTATATCTCAGTCTTGTTTAATGCAAGCCAGTTACTCACTTAAATCAGAGAATAATGGTTGTTCTATTTATAAGAGTAATATATTTGATGGCCATGCACCCAATGTGAATCGTTTATTTTTGTTGAATGTCGGTAGTAATTATACACATATTTATAACGTTCATGCCAAAATATGTAGAATTAATAATGATAGTACCACTTTCTTGTGGCATTGCCGCTTAGGTCATATTGGTGTAAAACACATGAGGAAGGTCCATGCTGATGGACTTTTGGAGTCGCTTGATTTTGAATCACTTGACACATGCGAACCATGCCTTTTGGGCAAGATTACTAAAACCCAGTTTTCTGGTACAATGGAACGGGCAAGTGAGTTGTTCGAGATCTTACATACAGATGTGTGCGGTCCAATGAGTGTTGAGGCACACGATGATTTGAGTAGATATGGATATACCTACTTGATGAAACACAAGTATGAAGCGTTTAAAAAGTTCAAGCAATTTCATAGTGAAGTGGAGAATCATCATAACAAGAAGATTAAGTTCTTGCAATCTGATCGAGGAGGAGAATATCTTAGTTATGAGTTTAGCATGCACTTAAGACAGTGTGGAATTGTTGCATAGCTCACGCCACCTGGAACACCACAGCGTAATGGTGTGTTCGAATGCCGTAATCATACTTTATTAGACATGGTGCATTCTATGATGTCTGTTACCGATTGCCACTATCAGTTTGGCGTTATGCATTAGAGATAGATACATTCACTTTAAATAGGGCACCATCAAAGTTCGTTGAGACAACACCATTTGAAATATGGTTTGGCAAGAAACCTAAGTTTTCGTTTCTTAAAGTTCGGGGTTGCGATGCTTATGTCAGCCTGATAATCTCGAACCCAAAGCAGATAAGTGCAACTTCATAGGATACCCAAAGGAAATAGTTGGGTATACCTTCTATCTCAGATCCGAGGGCAAAGTGTTGAATGGGTCCTTTCTCAAGAAATAGTTTATCTCAAAATAATTGAGTGGGAGGGTGGTGGAACTGTTGGGGAACGTTGCATGGGAAACAAACAATTTCCTACGCACACGAAGACCTATCATGGTGATGTCCATCTATGAGAGGAGATTAGATCTACGTACCATTGTAGATCGCTCAGCGGGAAGCATTAAGAAACGCGGTTGATGTAGTGGAACGTCTTCACGATCCGTCCCTCAAACTGTTCCTTGATCCGTCCCACGAACCGTCTCACGATCCGTCCCACGATCCGTTCCGATCTAGCGCCGAACGGACGGCACCTCCGCGTTCAGCACACGTACACCTCGACGATGATCTCGGCCTTCTTGATCCAGCAAGCAAGACGGAGAAGTAGATGAGTTCTCCGGCAGCGTGACGGCGCTTCGGTGGTGGTGATGATCTACTCCTGCAGGGCTCCGCCCGAGCTCCGTAGAAAACCGATCTAGAGGTAAAACTATGTGGAATAGCCTTTAGTTTCACGTGGCAAAGTTGTGTCTCAAAAAGTCCTAAACCACCACTATATATAGGAGGAGGGGAGGGGCTAGCCTTTGGTCACAAGGGCCCCAAGGTGCGCCGCCCTCCAGGGAGGAGGAGGACTCCTCCAATTCGGTTTGGGAAGGAGGAGTCCTCCTCTTCCTTCCCACCTCCCTCTTTCCTTTTTTCTTCTTTTCCTTTGGTATTTTTACATGTGGCGCCATAGCCCTCTTGGGCTGACTCCACCATCCCAATAAGGACTTGGTGCGCCACCCTAGGGCCTTGGGCTCACTCCCGGGTGGGTGGGCCCCTCTCGGTAAACACCCAGAACCCATTCGTCACTCCCGGTACAGTGTCGGAATTGCCCAAAACTTTCTGGTGACCAAATGAAACCATCCTATATATCAATCTTTGTTTCCGGACCATTCCGGAAACCCTCGTGACGTCTGTGATCTCATCCAGGACTCCGAACAACATTCGGTAACCACACATATAACTCAACTATACTAAAACATCATCGAACCTTAAGTGTGCAGACCCCGCGGGTTCGAGAACTATGTAGACATGACCCGAGACACTCCTTGGTCAATATCCAATAGCGGGACCTGGATGCCCATATTGGATCCTACATATTCTCTGAAGATCTTATCGGTTGAACCTTAGTGCCAAGGATTCATATAATCCCTTACGTCATTCCCTTTGTCCTTCGGTATGTTACTTGCCCGAGATTCGATCGTCGGTATCCGCATACCTATTTCAATATCGTTACCGGTAAGTCTATTTACTCGTTCCGTAATACAAGATCCCATGACTTACACTTAGTCACATTGCTTGCAAGGCTTGTGTGTGATGTTCTATTACCGAGTGGGATCCGAGATACCTCTCCGTCACACGGAGTGACAAATCCCAGTCTTGATCCATACTAACTCAACGGACACCTTCAGAGATACCAGTAGAGCACCTTTATAGTCACCCAGTTACGTTGCGACGTTTGATACACACAAGGTATTCCTCCGGTGCTAGTGAGTTATATGATCTCATGGTCATAGGAATAAATACTTGACATGCAGAAAACAATAGCAGTAAAATGAAACGAACAATATGCTGCGTTCATAGTTTGGGTCTAGTCCATCACATGATTCTCCTAATGATGTGATCCACTTATCAAGTGACAACACTTGCTCATAGTCAGAAAACCTTGACTATCCTTGATCAACTGGCTAGCCAACTAGAGGCTTGCTAGGGACATTATTTTGTCTATGTATCCACACATGTATATATGTTTTCGTTCAATACAATTATAGCATGGATAATAAACGATTATCTTGTAACAGGAAATATAATAATAACTATTTATCATTGCCTCTAGGGCGTATTTCAAACAGTCTCCCACTTGCACTAGAGTCTATAATCTAGTCCTCACATCGCCATGCGATTTACATTGTAATAAATCTAACACCCATACAGTTCTGGTGTTGATCATGTTTTGCCCGTGGAAGAGGTTTATTCAGCGGGTCTGCTACATTTAGATTCGTGTGCATTTTGCAAATATTCACGTCCTCTCCTTCGACGTAGTCGCGGATGTGGTTGAAGCATCGTTTGATGTGCCTGGTCTTCTTGTGAAACCTTGGTTCCTTTGCTAGAGCAATGGCATGAGTGTTGTCACAGTACGGAGTTATTGGATTTAGTGCACTCGACACAACTCCAAGATCCGTCATGAACTGCTTCATCCAGACACCCTCCTTTGCTGCCTCCGAGGCAGCCATGTACTCTGCTTCACATGTAGAATCTGCTACAACGCTTTGCTTGGAACTGCACCAGCTTACCGCACCCCCATTAAGAATAAATACATATCCGGTTTGCGAGTTAGAGTCATACGGATTGGTGTCAAAGCTTGCATCAACGTAACCCTTTACGACGAGCTCTTCGTCACCTCCATAAACGAGAAACATTTCCTTAGATCTTTTCAGGTAGTTCAGAATATTTTTGACCACCATCCAGTGATCCACTCCTGGATTACTCTGAAACCTGCCTGCCATACTTATGGCCAAGCTGACGTTTGGTCTAGTGCCCAACATTGCATACATGATAGAACCTATGGCTGAAGCATAGGGGACGGAACTCATTTATTCTCTATCTTCCGCAGTTGTTGGGCACTGAGTCTTACTCAATTTTATGCCTTGCAACACTTGCAAGAACCCTTTCTTGGATTGTTCCATTTTGAACTTCTTCAAAACTTTATCAAGGTATGTGCTTTGTGAAAGTCCTATCAGGCGTCTCGATCTAACCCTATAGATCTTAATGCCTAGAATGTAAGCAGCTTCTCCTAGGTCCTTGATAGAGAAACTTTTATTCAAGTAATCCTTTACGCTCTCCAAAAACTCCACGTTGTTTCCAATCAGCAATATGTCATCCAAATATAATATTAGAAATGCCACAGAGCTCCCACTCACTTTCTTGTAAATACAAGATTCTCCAACCACTTGTATAAACCCAAATGATTTAATCACCTCATCAAAGCGCTTATTCCAACTCCGATATGCTTGCACCAGTCCATAAATGGATCGTTGGAGCTTGCACACTTTGTTAGCATTCTTTGGATCGACAAAACCTTCGGGTTGCATCATATACAACTCTTCCTTAAGAAAACCGTTAAGGAACGCCGTTTTGACATCCATCTGCAAGATTTCATAATCGAAAAATGCAGCTATTGCTAACATGATTCGGACAGACTTAAGCATCGCTACCGGTGAGAACGTCTCATCGTAGTCAACTCCTTGAACTTGTGAAAAACCCTTTGCCACAAGTCGAGCTTTATAAACGGTCACATTACTGTCTGCGTTCGTCTTCTTCTTAAAGATCCATTTGTTCTAAATAGCCTTGCGGCCTTCGGGTAGTACTTCCAAAGTCCACAATTTGTTTTCGTACATAGATCCTATCTCGAACTTCATGGCCTCTAGCCATTTGTTGGAATCCGAGCCCACCATTGCTTCTTCATAATTCGCAGGTTCATTGTTGTCTAACAACATGATTGATAACACAGGATTACCGTACCTCTCAGGAGTAGTACGAGATCTTGTTGACCTGCGAGGTCCGATAGGAACTTGATCTGAAGTTTCATGATCATCATCATCAACTTCCTCCTCAACCGGCGTCGCAAAGACAGGGGTTTCCCCTTGCCCTGCGCCACCATCTAGAGGGACTAGAGGTTCGACAACCTCATCAAGTTCTATCTTCCTCCCACTTAATTCTTTCGAGAGAAACTCCTTCTCAAGAAAAGCTTCATTTTTAGCAACAATCACTTTGCCCTCGGATTTGAGATAGAAGGTGTACCCAACTATCTCCTTTGGGTAACCTATGAATATGCACTTTTCCGCTTTGGGTTCCAGCTTTTTAGGTTGAAGCTTTTTGACATAAGCATCACATCCCCAAACTTTAAGAAACGACAACTTTGGTATTTTGCCATACCATAGTTCGTATGCTGTTGTCTCAACGGATCCAAAATGATAACGGCAAATCGGTAAGAGACATCATAGATTGCACCATTTCTAACAAAGTACGACTACGACGTTCGGACAAACAATTACGCTATGGTGTTCCACACGGTCTCAACTGTGAAACAATTCCACATTGTCTTAAGTGAGCTCCAAACTCGAAACTAAGATATTCACCCCCATGATCAGACTGTAGGAACTTGATCTTCTTGTTATGATGATTTTCATCTTCACTCTGAAATTTCTTGAACTTCTCAAACATTTCAGACTTGTGCTTCATCAAGTAGATATATCCATACCTACTCAAATCGTTAGTGAAGGTGAGAAAATAACGATATCCGCCGCGCGCCTCCACACTGATCGGACCGCACACATCGGTATGTATGATTTCCAACAAGTCACTTGCACACTCCATTGTTCCGGAGAACGGAGTCTTAGTCATCTTGCCTATGAGGCATGGTCCGCACGTGTCAAGTGATTCAAAGTCAAGTGACTCCAAAAGTCCATTGGAATGGAGTTTCTTCATGCGCTTTACACCAATATGACCTAAGCAGCAGTGCCACAAAAACTTGGCGCTATCATTGTTAACTCTAACTCTTTTGGTCTCAATGTTATGTATATGTGTATCATCGCTATCAAGATTCAATATGAACAATCCTCTCACATTGGGTGCATGACCATAAAAGATACTACTCATAGAAACAGAACAACCATTATTCTCTGACTTAAACGAGTAACCATCTCGCAATAAACAAGATCGAGATATAATGTTCATGCTTAACGCAGGCACTAAATAACAATTATTTAAGTTCATAACTAATCTTGATGGTAACTGAAGTGAAACTGTGCCGACGGTGATTGCATCAACCTTGGAACCATTTCCCACGCGCATCGTCACTTCATCCTTCGCCAGCCTTCGTTTATTTCGCAGTTCATGTTTTGAGTTGCAAATATGAGCAACAGAACCGGTATCGAATACCCAGGCACTACTACGAGAGTTGGTTATATATCAAATATACCTGATTTTTCCTTGGCCGCCTTCTTATCAGCCAAATACTTGGGGCAGTTGCGCTTCCAGTGACCCAGTCCCTTGCAATAATAACACTTTGTTTCAGGCTTTGGCCCAGCTTTGGGTTTCTTCGTCGGATTGGCAACAGGCTTGCCGCTCTTCTTGGAGTTACCCTTCTTGCCTTTGCCGTTTCTCTTGAAACTAGTGGTCCTATTGACCATCAACACTTGATGCTCTTTCCGGAGTTCTGACTCTGCGACTTTCAGCATCGCGAATAACTCGTCGGGTGACTTGTTCATCCCTTGCATGTTATAGTTCAACACAAAGCTCTTGTAGCTTGGTGGCAGTGATTGAAGAATTCTGTCAGTGATAGCTTCTTGTGGGAGTTCAATCCCTAGCTCAGCTAGACGGTTTGAGTACCCAGACATTTTGATCACATGTTCACTGACAGACGAATTATCCTCCATCTTTCAAGCATAGAATTTATCAGAGGTCTCATACCTCTCGATCCGGGCGTTCTTCTGAAAGATAAACTTCAACTCCTCGAACATCTCATATGCTCCATGATGCTCAAAGCGACATTGAAGTCCCGACTCTAAGCCATACAAGATTGCACATTGAACTACTGAGTAGTCATCCATACGTGTTAACCAGGTGTTCTTAACATCTTGGTCACCGTAGCGGGTGGTTCATCTCCTAGCACAGCATTAAGGACATAATCCTTCTTCCCAGCTCGCAAGAGCAACCTAAGATTATGAGCCCAGTCTACAAAGTTGTTTCCATCATCTTTCAACGTAGCTTTCTCTAGGAACGTATTAAAATTCAGGGTGACTGTTGCATGAGCCATTGATCTACAACAAAAATATTGCAAAGTGGACTTAGACTATGTTTAAGATAATTAGAGTTTAATTAATCCAATTACTAATAAACTCCCTCTCAAAAAGTACATCTCTCTAGTCCTTTGTGTGGTACATGATCAAAATTCAGTAACTCAAGTCCGATCATCACGTGAGTTGAGAATAGTTTCAGTGGTAAGCATCTCTATGCTAATCATATCAACTATACGATTCATGCTCGACCTTTCGGTCTCATGTGTTCTGAGGCCATGTCTGCACATGCTAGGCTTGTCAAGTTTAACCCGAGTGTTCCGCGCGTGCAACTGTTTTGCACCCGTTGTATGTGAACGTTGAGTCTATCACACCCGATCATCATGTGGTGTCTCGAAACGACAAACTGTCGCAACGGTGCAGAGTCAGGGAGAACACAATTTCGTCTTGAAATTTTAGTGAGAGACCACCTTATAATGCTACCGTCGTTCTAAGCAAAATAAGGTGCATAAAAGGATTAACATCACATGCAATTCATAAGTGACATGATATGGCCATCATCTTGTGCTTCTTGATCTCAATCACTTAAGCACCGGCATGATATTCTTATCACCGGCGCCACACCATGATCTCCATCATCATGATCTCCATCAATGTGTCGCCCATCGAGGTTGTCGTGTTATCTATGCTATTACTACTAAAGCTACGACTTAGCAATATAGTAAACACATCTGCAAACACAAAAGTTAGTTTAAAGACAACCCTATGGCTCCTGCCGGTTGTCGTAGCATCGACGTGCAAGTCGATATTAACTATTACAACATGATCATCTCATACATCCAATATATCACATCACGTCATTGGCCATATCATATCACAAGCATACCCTGCAAAAACAAGTTAGAGGTCCTCTAATTTGTTGTTGCATGTTTTACATGGCTGCTATGGGTATCTAGTATGATCGCATCTTACTTACGCAAAAACCACAATGGAGATGTGCAAATTGCTATTTAACCTCTCCAAGGACCGCCTCGGTCAAAACCAATTCAATTAAAGTTGAAGAAACAGGCATCGCCGGCCATCTTTATGCAACGAGGTTGCATGTCAATCGATGAAACCAATCTCTCGTAAGCGTACAAGTTATGTCGGTCCGGGCCGCTTCAATCCAACAATACCGCTGAATCGAGAAAAGACTAAGGAGGGCAGCAAATCGAACATCACCGTCCACAAAACCTTTTGTGTTCTACTCGAGATAACATCTATGCATGAACCTAGCTCTGATACCACTGTTGGGGAACGCTGGATGGGAAACAAAAAAATACCTACACACACGAAGACCTATCATGGTGAGGTCCATCTATGAGAGGAGATTAGATCTACTTACCCTTGTAGATCGCTCAGCAGGAAGCGTTAAGAAACGCGGTTCATGTAGTGGAACATCTTCATGATCCGTCCCTAGAACCGTCCCACGATCCGTCCCACGAACCGTCCCGCGATCCGTCCCACGATCCGTTCCATCTAGGGCCGAACGGACGGCACCTCCGCGTTCAGCACACGTATAGCTCGACATTGATGTCGGCCTTCTTGATCCAGCAAGCAAGACGGATAATTAGATGGGTTCTCCGGCAGCGTGACGGCGCTCCGGTGGTGGTAATGATCTACTCCTGCAGGGCTCCACCCGAGCTCCGCAGAAAACCGATCTAGAGGTAAAACTATGTGGAATAGCCTTGAGTTGCACGTGGCAAAGTTGTGTCTCAAAAAGCCCTAAATCACCACTATATATAGGAGGAGGGGAGGGGCTAGCCTTGGCGCACAAGGGCCCCAAGGTGCGCTCACTGCCAGGGAGAAGGAGGACTCCTCCTCTAATTCGGTTTGGGAAGCAGGAGTCCTCCTCTTCCTTCCCACCTCCCTCTTTCCTGTTTTTCTTCTTTTCCTTTGGTATTTTTACATGTGGCGCCATAACCCTCTTTGGCTTACTCCACCAGCCCAATAAGGACTTGGTGCGCCACCCTAGGGCCTTGGGCTCACTCCCGGGTGGGTGGGTCCCTCTCGGTAAACACCCGGAACCATTCGTCACTCCCGGTACAATGCCGAAATTGCCCGAAACTTTCCGATGACCAAATGAAACCATCCTATATATCAATCTTCGTTTCCGGGCCATTCTGGAAACCCTCGTGATGTCTGTGATCTCATCCGGGACTCCGAACAACATTTGGTAACCACACATATAACTCAACTATACTAAAACATCATCGAACCATTAATTGTGCAGACCCCGCGGGTTCGAGAACTATGTAGACATGACCCGAGACACTCCTCGGTCAATATCCAATAGCGGGACCTGGATTCCCATATTGGATCCTACATATTCTCTGAAAATCTTATCGGTTGAACCTCAGTGCCAAGGATTCATATAATCTCGTATGTCATTCCCTTTGTCCTTCGGTATGTTACTTGCCTGAGATTCGATCGTCGGTATCCGCATACCTATTTCAATCTCGTTACCGGCAAGTCTCTTTACTCGTTCCGTAATATAAGATCATGTGACTTACACTTAGTCACATTGCTTGCAAGGCTTGTGTGTGATGTTGTATTACCGAGTGGGCCCCGAGATACCTCTGTGTCACACGGAGTGATAAATCCCAGTCTTGATCCATAATTCCTCAACGGACACCTTCGGAGATACCTGTAGAGCACCTTTATAGTCACCCAGTTATGTTGCGACGTTTGATACACACAAGGTATTCCTCCGGTGCTAGTGAGTTATATGATCTCATGGTCATAGGAACAAATACTTGACACGTAGAAAACTATAGCAATAAAATGACACGATCAATATGCTACGTTCATACTTTGGGTCTAGTCCATCACATGATTCTCCTAATGATGTGATCCAGTTATCAAGCAACAACACTTTGCACATAGCCAGAAAACCTTGACTATCCTTGATCAACTGGCTAGCCAACTAGAGGCTTGCTAGGGACATTGTTGTGTCTATGTATCCACACATGTATCTATGTTTTCATTCAATACAGTTATAGCATGGATAATAAACGACTATCTTTAAACAGGAAATATAATAATAACTATTTATCATTGCCTCTAGGGCATATTTCCAACAGGAACTTGATGAGGTTACTGAACCGTCACTTCAACCAGAGAGTAGCAGGGCGCATGAAGATGTTCCTGTGGCGCCTACACCAATTGAAGAGGAAGCTAATAATGGTGATCATGAATCTTATGATCAAGTTACTACCAAACCTCGTAGGTCTACAAGGACGCGTACTGCACCTGAGTGGTATGGTAATCCTGTCTTAGAGGTCATGTTGTTGGACAATGATGAACCTACAAGCTATGGAGAAGCGATCATGGGCCCGGATTCCAACAAATGGCTAGAGGCCATGAAACCCAAGATAGGATCAATGTATGAAAACAAAGTGTGGACTTTGGAATTATTACCTGATGGTCGAAAGGCTATTCAGAACAAATGGATCTTTAAGAGGAAGACGGACGCGGACGGTAATGTTACTATCTATAAAGCTTGAATTGTGGCGAAGGGGTTTTCACAAGTTCAAGGAGTTGACTACGATGAGAGTTTCTCACATGTAGCGATGCTTAAGTCCGTCAGAATCATGTTAGCAATAGCTGCATTTTTTGATTATGAAATCTGACAGATGGATGTCCAAACAATGTTCCTTAATGGTATCCTTAACGAAGAGTTGTATATGATGCAACCAAAAGGTTTTGTCGACCAAGAGAATGTTGAGAAAGTATGCAATCTCCACCGATCCATTTATGGACTGGTGCACGCATCTCGGAGTTGGAATCTTCACTTTGATGAGCTCATCAAAGCATTTGGGTTTATACAAGTTTATGGAGAAGCTTATATTTACACAAAAGTGAGTGGGAGCTCCATAGCGTTTCTAATATTATATGTGGATGACATGTTGCTGATCACAAACAATATAGTACTTTTAGAAAGCATGAAGATGCATTTGAACAAGAGTTTTGCAATGAAGGACCTCCGAGAAGCTGCTTACATATTAGGCATCAAGAGCTTAGAGATAGATCGAGACGCTTAATTGGACTTTCACAAAGCACATACCTTGATAAGGTTTTGAAGAGGTTCAAAATGGATTAGTACAAGAAGGGGTTCTTGCCTGTCCTACAAGGTGTGAAGTTGAGTAAGACTCAATGCCTAGCGACTATAGAGGATAGAGAGAAGATGAGTGTCATCCCCTATGCTTCAGCCATAGGCTCTATTATGTATGTGATGTTTTGCACAAGACCAGATGTCGGCCTTGCCATAAGTATGGCTGAAAGGTTTCAAAGTGATCCAGGAGTGGAACACTGGACAGCGGTGTCGGATTTAGGGCTCCGCAAAACCCTTATGATTCGAACTCAGCGGCATGTACGAAGATCTATCATTGGCTCGCCTCACCTAGCTCGCTACTCGCTGAGAATGGCAAGGAATTCACTCAATGGTGAGGGAGACACAGAACATAGCAGTTTACCCAGGTTCGGGCCGATGTGAAGCATAAAACCCTACTCCTGCATTGGTGGATTGCCTCTCTTGGAGGAGGGTGGGAGAACTAGTACAGTGTTCAGGAGTCTCTGGAGGCTGGATGACTTTGTGTAGTGCTCGGGGGTGAATCAGTGTGCCTCATCCCCTTCTACGAAGCAACCTATCCTCTATATATAGTGGTGGACCGGGTCCACTTCCGTTATCATTTCAGCGGGAAGGGTGTGATAGCCCGAGACCGATGTTCCAGAAGATTTCCCTTTTATTCCGTTTTCGTCGTGTGTTTATTTTTATTTGTCGCATCATCATCGCATCATGTGCATCATCCGCATTGCATCGGCATCCAGTTGCCAACATTTTTCAAACTTGCATCTGTTATTAGTTGCAAGTTCTCTCCGTGTTCGTCGTTGCCCGTGTTGAGCCCGACCGCACTCGCACGCGCCCGCGGCATCGTCAAAATCCTTGTTTTAAAAGTGTGTGTAAAACTTTCTTGGATTGGGTTGAAACTTGAAGTGCGGACTTATTTTAATATAGGTAGGCCGCCTGCCAATTTTCATCGCAATCGGAGTCGGTCTGGTACCCGAACCGTCGACCATAGCGGCACCGTATTCGGTCTATCGTCGAAGGTTTTCCGGTGTTTTAAAACTCTGTTGTCGGGTGCCCGTTTCCCTCTCATCTCCGGCTAGCCTACCCTACACACCCACTAAGCATTTGCCCTGTTCGAAACCGTCCGATTTAGATCGCGCAGTTGAAACCGGTGCGAAATTCTGCTAACCCTAGCCCCTTCCCTATTTAAACAACCCCCACCTTCCTAATTTAGCCCCTCTCTCCTCCTCCTTGAAATCCGCGCCATCCCCAAACCCTAGCCGCCGCCTGGTCGCCCTCCTCTCTCCTCGAGCCGTCGGGCCCGCCCGAGCCCGGGTCAGGCCCGCCCACGCCCGGATCGCGCTGCCCCCAGCTCTGCTCCCGAGCAACCCGCGCCTCCCCGCGCCACCTGTGCCTCGCGACGCCGCCTCCCGTTGACCTCGGCTGGACCCCGTCGCCAACCGCCCACACGTGGCAACCTCGCCGGAGTGCCACCGCTCCTCGGTCCTCATAGCAGCTTCGCGCCTCCGGCACTCCATTGCCGCCCCCATCACAGCTCCCGTGTCGGCCCTAGCGACCGCCGTCGTCGCCCATGTTGCTCCACCTGCCAGATCCGGAGTGGATCCGGTCAACCGCCGCGGATCCAATCTCCTCCGAGCCTCCCTCGTGCTCCTGTCACTTGCCATGCTCGCCGGAGCCGCCGCCATGGCTCCCGCGCGAGAGCGAGTCCGAGCGCCCCCTCCTCCCGCTCGGCTGCCGAGTGGGCCAGCGCCTCCAGCGGCCCAGCAGCCAACTGCCTCGGCCCGAGCCTGGCCCAACCTCGACCAGCCTGCGCGGCCCAGCTCTCCAAGCCGACCCATCTTCCCTCGTCCGCGGCCCGGATCGGCCAGGCCTCGCCCCCACACAGCTAGCCAGCCCGAGAGCTCCTCCAGCGGCCCAGCTCCTTCGACCGGGCCGAGGTCAGCACCTCCCCTGCCCTCTATTCCTCGCCCGTGACGCATTTTATTATATTGCACCGCCCTGTTTCGGCCCGTTTAGTATTTTAGGTTTTTATCTGCGGTTAATATATTTCAGGGTTAATAGATATTTCTTATGCCCGTAGATTTTAAATCGTATGTCAGATTGAGGTGAGTCATATATGAATCTTGATTAGTTTTTCGCGTAGAATAATATTTTGCAACTTGCATGCATGTTTGAAATAGTTTGACTTGCTGAATGCCTAGTTTTGCGTGCTGTCCTAATAGGGACTATCCCGTGTTTCTTTTCGTGCGTGTCCGGATTTCTCAGACCCCGTAGATAAAATGCTCCTGTTTTAGGACCCCTTTTCCCATGTATTTTAGAGTAGTTGTTGGTATTTTTGCATGTAGGATTCCGTCGCTAGTTTGCTATATCTTGCTTAGGACATATTTTCGCATATACGTGTGGCGATATTTTTGTGTTGCAACCCCTCATGTTATATATGTTTTCGGGGTAGAAAATCCATAGAATTTAACTGTGCATTTAGTTTTAGCTTTTGAGCAAGTTAGTGCGCGTGATATTTTGCCATGTTGCCCTTTTGTTTATGTTGTGGGATTTAATCCGTGTATGATATAAAGGAGTTGTCAACTAGAGATTTTCCCTTGGATGTGTAGGCTAGCCTCTGGTAATTTTGGTTGCAATCGAAATCAATGTTTCGGTGTGGTTGGCTTGTTCTCAACTTGCTAGAAAATAATGTTGATTTAGAGATGCTGAAATATTTCTAAGTCTGAAATATGTTATATTTTGTTGTGGTCTTGTCATGATTTTATCTGGTGATGTGTAGCTCTTTTGAGGTTGGTGCAATAGAGTTAGTTGTAGTCCTTAAGACTCTATAGCATGCTATCAATTTTCATGCCATATGGAGTCCTATAGATTATGGTTTTGCTGCTGTCAATATGTCTTCAGATTGAAAACTACAGTGTCATAAACTGTTATTTTCACCAAGTCTGGAACTGTGTGTGAGATGCCATTTTGTGAGTTCCTTTCCTAGTGATCCATGCTTCCATGCTAGGTGTTATTAGTTGTATGTTGTAGTGCATCTTGACCTCTATTGCCTCATGCCTTGTTTGAGCATTTTGGATTTGTGTAGCTCGTAGTTGTGAGGTGTAGAAAATGCTATGTGGCTGATTTTGGCAGATTGTAGTGATTTCTTGTTTAGCTCGTAGTTGTTGAACCGTTGCTCCGTTTTGATCGTGTCCTATATGACACTTGCTTAGAATATCGTGTAGTTTCATAATATCTTGCTGGTTGTGTGTTTTGAAATGCTTGTGACTGTCGTTGCACACATATTGCATTCATGTCATCATATCTTGCGGTGTTTGTATCTTTTGAACCGTAGCTCCGTTGGAGATGTTCTCTATGTGTAAATTGATTGGAACGACGCTTAGAATCACGTGAATCTATTTATTTTGCTGTTTAACAAACATTTAAACGTGTTAGTTCAGATCTGGACAGAATTGTAAACTAACATGTGAGGTCGTTCCGGAGGTGCTATATGTCATTTCCGACCTCATTTAAAATGCCTAGATAGTTAACTTAATTACACTTCACCTCTTGCCACGTTAAACTACATTTAATATTCTCGCGTACCTAATCGGGATAGAACTAATTAATCCGTATGTGGAGTTTCGTCAATATGCAACTCGTTGCATATTAAACTTCACTTAATGTGTAGTGTTTGATTGTTGTGAATTGACATGCCATGTCTGGCATATATGTTACCGTTCATGCATCTTATGTGTTGTGCATCATGTGGTGTATATCGTGTGTTGATTCTTCTTTCCGGTTTCCTTCGTCTCGATAGAGTTCCGCAAGCGTGTCGGAAAGTGAGGACCCATTCGACTACATCGGTTCGTTTGCTTCACAGAGTCATTCATCTTCCAAGCGGGATCTCAGGCAAGATGACCATTTCCCCAGATACCATTACTATCATTGCCATGCTAGTTTTACGATTTCTATCGTTATGTCTCGCTGTCTACCACCTGTTAAATATCAGCCTGCCAACAATGCCATGAAACCTTCAACATGTTCACAACCTAGCAAACCAATGATTGGCTATGTTACCGCTTGCTTAACCATGTGTTAGCGTTGCTAGTTGCAGGTGCAGTTGCTTCCATGTGATAACATGGGTTCCTTGTTATATCATCATATTAAATGCTATTTAATTTAATGCACCTATATACTTGGTAAAAGGTGGAAGGCTTGGCCTTTCTAGTCTGGTGTTTTGTTCCACCTTTGCCCCCTTAGTTACGGCTACCGGTGTTATGTTCCATAATTGAGCGCTCCTAACACGATCGGGGTTGTTATGGGGACCCCCTTGATAATTTGTTTTAGATTAAAGCTGGTCTGGCAAGGCCCAACATTGGTACTACATTTTCCCAACATAATAATTCTGTTAATATTGAAAGCATAGGGCGTCACGAACCCGAGGAGTAATTTTACATAATACAGGGAGGACCAGTGCTGGTCCAAAATAGAGCATCGTGCGGGGCCAACCCGGGACAACTCGGGAGATGTCTATCAGGCCACCGTATACTTTGCTTATCCGTCGTGTCCTGAGAACGAGATACGCGGCTCCTATCGGGATCGTCGACACGTCGGGCGGCCTTGCTGGATTAGTTTTACCTTTGACGAATGTCTTGTGCATCGGGATTCCGGTGATGCTTTGGGTAATCTCAGAGTTGAGGTTTTCCACTAAGGAGTCCGAGGAGATCGCGAGTTTCGTGATCGAGGATTTCTATGCGGCTTGCGGAAATTTTTGATGGATTAGTTGCAGCACCCCTGCAGGGTTAAATCTTTCGGAAAGCCGTGCCCGCGGTTATGTGGCAACGTGGAAACTTTGTTTAACACTGGTTCTAGATAACTTGAAGTTAACTTAATTAAAATGTGCCAACTAAGTGCGTAACCGTGACTGTCTCTTTCGCGAGTTCCTTCTCCGATTGAGGACACGGTGGGGTTATGTTTGACGTAAGTACGTGTTCAGGATCTTTCCTTTGATCATCATTAGTTCACGTCCGCTATGTATAGATCATCCCCCTCTTTATTCTTGTACTCGTAAGTTAGCCACTAAATATATGCTTAGTCGCTTGCTACAGCATCACCACTTAACCATACCTCACCCATTAAGCTTTGCCAGTCTTGATACCTTTGGAAATGAGATTGTTGAGTCCCCTGTGGCTCACAGATTACTACAACACCAGTTGCAGGTACAGGTAAAGGTTACTTGATGCGAGCGCGTTGATTGTTCATTTGGAGTTGCTTCTTCTTCTGCCTCTTCATCGATCTAGGATGGGTTCCACGCCGGCAGCCTGGGATAGCAAGGATGGACATCGTTTTCTTTTCTCGTTTTTTTACGTCCGTAGTCGTACCCTGCTCTTCTTCATGATGTTTATATATTGTACTGATGTGACTCTGATGTAGCTTGTGGCGAGTGTAAGCCAATTCCATATATATCTTCTTTTCAGTACATGTACTTGTAACGATATCCATTCTTGCGAAACGACGAGAGGCGCTTCTATCCCTGACGAGGCCCTCGTGCCAAATTGAGGATAGGATCGCATCTTGGGCGTTACAAAGGGATCCCACAATGACCAATTTTGAAGGGGAACAGGGGAATGTGCTCCCCTTCCCAAAGGTGGTCTTCGCCTGCAATGTAGCTGCCGATGCTGCAGGGATGGGCCTAGGGGTGATGTGTGCCCTACTAACGGGCGGCGACGGCCTTGTTGCACCAGAATGGAAACCTTTGGGAGATGCCCTCGGAACCCCGGTACGTCCATGGCACCTTTGCACTAAAGGGGAAACTGCGTTGCCCTGTTGTCTGCTGCACACCTGTCCTTCCTCTACGTCATCCTTGACAACTGAGGTCGGGCCTCACATCGGAATATCTGTCGCTCAGGAGGGGTCCTGAGGAGGCCCCTACGGGTCTTGGTGTCATTCCTCCTCGCGAGGCTTGGCCCCTCGTGAGGGCCTTGTCTTGGGAGGTGTCGGGACCGTTGGTTTGCTTGGTGAAGTGGGTCGATCCTGGGCCGCAGGCACACAGGTCTGGGTACCCCCATTCCCAAAACGCCGACAGTAGCCCCCAGGCCTGTGGGGTGCTCGGGTTGGCTTCTGGGCGAAGCCTCTGGGGCGGCCCGAAGCGCCACAGGCCCTAATTTCCTGCGGGACAGGCCCTATAAACGATGAACTAAGAGCTCGCCTTCTCGTCTTATCCGCGCCAGACCAGCCTCGGCAGGGCTCGTAGAACTACTTGACCCGCATCTACGAGCCAACTCCACCTACTGTTGTTTCCCTCGTCAGTTCTCCCTCCTGTGCGAATCCGTCTCCCTCCGCCGAGCCCCCATGCGCCGCGTCGTTCCTTCCCCTCAACTTCCCCATCATGCCACTAAAAGGGGGAAAGGCGGGGGCTCGCTGGGGCCAACCGCCCCGGCGGCGCCTCAGGCCCCGTTGGGCTGGTCGATGGTGGTGAACTTTGAGGGGTTGGAGAAGATCCGATTGGTAGTCGTGGTTGGCTCCAATGAGTGGGGGACCACCCAGATCTGGCCAGGTTCGTGGCCTCAGGGAGAGATGGCGGCCCCCGTGGTTCCCCTTCATATCCATGCTTTTCTTTCTGCTGTGATGCCGCCGTTCTCTAGCTTCCTCACCGCAGTGCTTTCGCACTACCAGATCCATGCGCTCCATCTTTACCCCAGTTCTTTGGTTCTCCTCTCGGCCTTCGCGTTCTTGTGTGAGGCCTTTGTTGGCGTTACCCCCTCTGTGGCATTGCTTTGCCACTTCTTCTCCCTCGAGTTGGTCTCCGAGGAGCAGTGCTCCGGGTGCGCGTCCTTGAAAACGGCCGATGCATCGATCCCGGGGGCTCTCGACGCCAAGCTCCTCCCCAAAGCAGAGGGCTTCCGGCGGCAGTGGGTGCAGGTCAAAGATGCAAAGGTCGGGGTCCTGTTCCAGCCCCGCTGACCCCCGCAACGCCGAATCGGGGGTGGAGGGGCGAGGATATCAATGACCCCGGCTTGCGCCGGACCTGGCCCGGCTGGGAAAGCTGAAGCGGACGGGGGTGACGATGGCGATGGTAGTGCGATGGTGTATCTGTCGACGGATTGCTCCTCTCCAGCGCCACTCCCATCCGATGTGGGCCTACGCGGGACATCGTGACCCAATGAGGAACCATGTCCCGCCTCTCTCCCCTGACGTCTTGTGTGAGTTGATCCGTCAGCTAAACTGTGACGATCCTGACGAGCTTCCTTAGACTAGCCTTCCATTGTAGAACTTCAAGGCCTCGGAAGCTCTTGTCCCAGGGATTCCGCTCTTCGACGAGTGGGGGTTCCTTTCTAGGGGGGACGTGCGCTCCCAGGGGGGCTTAACCCTCGGGGCCCAGGCCTACGAAAACTCCGGTTGCGCCACGCCTCCTATAGTCAGGGAGGGCGGTGCGTCGCCGCCCGCTCCCCTGGGACTTACTCCAGGTCAGGCCGGGGTTGGTCGTGGTGACCGGCGACGGTGGGAGCTGCCGCCCCCGTCTTCAAGCTTCGGCCGAGGACCGCTGGGTCTCTCCGCCAGGCCACCCGTGTCGGCCGAAAGAGGAGGTCGCCTGAGGGTGGCCAACCTTCGATGCAGCGGGCTCCGGTGAGGAAGAAGTGGGTCGCCATCGACGAGTAAGTGCCCGTAATTTCCTTCGTCCTTTCCTTTCTATGCCTCCCTTCTGAAACCATGTCATGCAGTCTCCCCGTTGGCGACCGAGGAGGAGGGTCGGCGCCGCCCACTCCCAAGGTCGCCGAGCATCTTGTGGTTTCTGCCCTTGTAGTCCCCGGGGTTCAACCTCCCAAGGCCCCCGCGTGTGAGCCTCCTGAGGTTTTCCTCGCCCGCGGCCTCCGGCTTCCTAGAGGAGTGTCGCTCCCTCCGCCTATGGCCCCTCTTTGGGTCGTGTTGCGCCTCCCTTCCGGACCCTTTCTACTCGGTGACGTGGGACCTCAGGGGGCGCTTCCTTCCAACTAGGCGCCCGCGCGCCAGCCCCCAGCCCCCGAGCATGGACTCGGGTCAAGAGGCTCCTCACGCGCCTCTCTCGTTCATCATGTAGAAAATGTGAGCTCTTGTTGGCCACTGGATCATGTCGGAGGTTCGCTGCCGCGCCGTGGGGTTTGCTCCGCACCGCGGCGAATGCCCTTCAGCGCCTTGGAGTAGGGCTTGCCAGCAATGAAGTCCGCCTAGAGGATGAACGCCGGCGCCTTGTGTCGGGGTGGCGCCAGCTTGAAGTCGACGTGAACCTCAGCCGCCTGCAGCGTGAGTGCACCTGCACGGAGGCAGAGGGGTCCCTCGCCGTGGCAGAGGAAGCCCGCGAGCGTGCTCTTTCCGAGGCTCAAGAGGCTGATTCTCGACGCAGGGCCTCCGAGGACCGCTACAGAGAGCTTTGCGCCCTTAGCACCGATCTTGAAGAGCAGGCTCGACTGAGGGCCGCCCTGGGGGCCCTCCTGCCGAGTTCTTTCCTGCCGGCGTAGGCCCTCGGGCACCCGCCGACTCACTGGCGCTGGCAGAGGTGGAGCAAAGCCTGGAGCAGGAGCGTCTGGAAATGAGGGAGCGAAAGGTGTCGCTTGCCGAGGAATCCCTTGCCTCTCATGAGGCGGAGCTTCAGGAGAGGATAGAGAAGGGGGTGGTGGAGGCCCAGTGTTCCCTTCTCCTTGACTATTGTGCAAAGCTGAGGCTCCAGGAGTTCCGCTTCCTCGAGCGTCGTGGCCACCTGAAAAATCACGTCAACGCCCTTCGGAAAAGGTTGGATCAAGAGCTGAAACATCGGCGGGCCACGCCGGATGCCCAGGCTACCGCCAAAGGTAAACTTTACAAACAGGTGAAAGGTGTGGCGTCCCTGGTTGGAGAGGCCTCCGGAGAGGCGATCCACAATCGGAGCCTTCAACTTGAGTGTTCCCGAATGTTCCGATCCAGAGAGGGGAGAGCCTCCTGGGCCCTGAGCGACATCTGCGGCGAGGGTGTCTCCGTCCCCGTGGTCCCCGATGACGGTGGGTACCTGGACATCTTCCTCCGAACTGTGGAGCGTCTTGAAGCGGGTTCCCAGAAGGCTGATACGTCTCCATCGTATCTACTTTTCCGAACTCTTTTGCCCTTGTTTTGGACTCTAATTTGCATGATTTGAATGGAACTAACCCGGACTGACGCTGTTTTCAGCAGAATTGCCATGGTGTTGTTTTTGTGCAGAAATAAAAGTTCTCGGAATGTCCTGAAAATTTACGGACATTTTTTCTGGAATAAAAGAAAAATACCTGCGCAAAGATCCACCGGAGGGGGCGTGCCAGTGGGCCAGAAGCCCACAGGCCGCGGCCACCCCTATGGTCGCGCCATGCAGGCTTGTGGGGCCCACGTGGCACCACCTCCCCCAATATGGGGCTCTATATCTTCCGTTTCGCCTGGAAAAAAATCAGAAAGAAGGTTTCATCGCGTTTTGCGATACGGAGGTGCCACCACATCTTGTTCTTCATCTGGAGGGCAGATCTGGAGTCCGTTTTGGGCTCCGGAGAGGGGAAATCGTCGCCATCGTCATCATCAACCTTTCTCCATCAACAATTCCATGATGCTCTTCATTGTTCGTGAGTAATATCATCATAGGCTTGCTGGACGGTGATGAGTTGGATGAGATCTATCATGTAATCAAGTTAGTTTTGACGGGGATTGATCCCTAGTATCCACTATGTTATAGATTGATGTTGCTACTACTTGGCTCTGCTTAATGCTTGTCACTAGGGGCCGAGTGCCATGATTTCAGATCTGAACCTATTATGTTGTCGCCAATATATGTGTGTTTTAGATCCTATCTTGCAAGTTGTAGTCACCTACTATGTGTTATGACCCGGCAACCCCGGAGTGACAATAGCCGGAACCACTCCCGGAGATGACCATAGTATGAGGAGTTCATGTATTCACCGTGTGTTAATGTGTTCGTCCGATTCTTTATTAAAAGGAGAACCTTAATGTCCCGTAGTTTCCATTAGGACCCCGCTGGCACAGGAGGGATGGACAATAGATGTCATGCAAGTTCTTTTCCCTAAGCACGTATGACCACATACGGAATACATGCCTACATTAGATTGACGAACGGGAGCTAGTTACTTATCTCTCCGTGTTATAGCTGTTACATGATGAATCATATCCGTCACACTCATCCATCACCGATCCACTTCCGACGAGTCTTTTACTACTGGTTCTCGCTATGTTACTTTGCCTAGGCTTGTCCCTTGCTACAAAAGGGATTGGGCCACTTTGTTGTTGTTGTCACAACTGGTGTTACTTGTTACTTTGCTGCTGCTGTCACTACTGCTGTTACTTGCTACTCCGTTGTTACTTGTTGCAAGACTTTGTTGGCACCGTTGCGGGGGAGGCTAGGTAAGCGGCACTAATGTCCCGTCAACAAGGCTTTTTCTGGCGCCGTTGCTATCATACTACCTTGCTACTGATACTTTTCTTGCAGACACTAATCTTTCAGGTGTGGTTGAATTGACAACTCAACTGATAATACCTGAGAATATTCTTTCGCTTCCCCTTGAGTCGAATCAATAAAACTGTTGCGATCCCATACGCTTGTGGGACATCAAGGTTTTTTCTGGCGCCGTTGCCGGGGAAGCACAACTATATTCTGTGAGTCACTTGGGATTGACGTCTGCTGATCACTATGAGGAATCCGAAAGATCCAAGAACTAAAATCCTACCTTCCACTACGAGGAGAGGTAAGGAACTGCCATCTAGCTCTGCACTTGATTCACCTTCGGTTTTGAGTAAGTTTGCGACATCACCTCCTGCTAGAAATCTTGATATGTTGCATGTGCTTGATGATGCTACTTCTGCTGCCCATGATGCTTCTGATGATGCTATGCTTGATACTATGCCTGATGATGCTAAGCTTGATACTATGCCTGATGATGCTATGCTTGATACTATGCCTGATGATGCTATGCCTGATACCGCTTTGCCACTTGGTGCATTCCTTGATGCACATATTGCTAGCATTGCTGCTAGATGTGATGATACTTCTGAAACTGTTGATACTATTGAAGTAGAACCTGCTACTATGCCTGAATTGCCTGTTATGCCTGATACGCGCTATGTTATGGAGGGAGAGATAGCTGAGGATTTTCTTGCGTGTAAGGATAGCTATGATGTTGAGAAACTTTTGCGCAAGTGGAAATAAAAATATTTGAACGCTAGGATGAAATACAACCCGAAGTTTGCCACTTCACCTATCTTTGTGACCGATAAGGATTATGAATTCTCTGTCGACCCTGAGTTAATCACTATGGTCGAGTCTGATCCCTTTCACGGTTACGAGTCCGAAATGGTTGTAGCCCATCTTACCAAACTGCATGAGATAGCCACCCTATTCACTAGTGAGGAAAAGATCCGCCACTACTATATGCTCAAGTTGTTTCCTTTCTCGCTAAAGGATGATGCTAAGACCTGATTCACTTCTCTTGCTCCTGGTTGTGTGCGTAGCCCCCAGGATATGGTCTACTACTTCTCTGAAAAATATTTCCCTGCCCATAAGAAGCAAGCTACCTTGCAGGAAATATACAACTTTGCTCAAGCTGAAGAAGAGAGTCTCCCACAAGCTTGGGGGAGGCTTATCCAGTTACTGAATGCTTTGCTTGATCACCCTCTTGAGAAGAATGAAATACTTGATATCTTCTATAATGGACTTACCGATGCTTCCAAAGACCACCTATATAGTTGTACCGGTAGTGCTTTTAGGGAACGAGCTGTAGAACAAGCTGAGATTCTATTGAATAACATCTTGTGCAATAAGAATGCTTGGACTATTCCCGAACCACCTCCTAAGCCAACTCCGAAGAAAATAGGTATTCTATTCCTCAGTCCTGAAGATATGCAAGAGGTCAAGAAATCTATGTGAGAGAAAGGCATTAATCTGAAGATGTCAAAAATCTACCACCTATCGAAGAGATCCATGGTCTTGATAACCCGATATAGGTAGTAGAAGTAAATTCTCTGCGTAGGTTTGATGAGAATGATATTCCTTCTGATAAACCTGCTAGTTTATGCATGGATGAATTTGATAACTTCGTTGCCAAACAACAGAGTTTCAATGATTATGTTAGCAGACAATTGGAAAAGAATGCTCGTATGCTTAGTCATTTAAGTGATTGTGTGGACAGAAATGTCAATGATCTTAAACTTCTGAGTAAACATGCATCTATGGTTACTACTCAGGTAGAACAAGTACTTAAAGCTCAGAATGACTTGCTCAATGAGTTGAATGACAATTCCGTCCGAGTCGTTACTAGAGGCGGTAGAATGACCCAGGAACCTCTATATCCTGAGGGTCATCCGAAGAGAATTGAACAAGATTCTCAAGGAGTTAGCACTGATGCACC
Organism: Hordeum vulgare subsp. vulgare; assembly: GCF_904849725.1. Taxonomy (NCBI): domain Eukaryota; kingdom Viridiplantae; phylum Streptophyta; class Magnoliopsida; order Poales; family Poaceae; genus Hordeum; species Hordeum vulgare. The sequence continues at coordinate 334,654,389 of NC_058520.1, read as the reverse complement.
TAGTCATCCTAGAAAGAAGAAGAAAGATGATAGGGATGTGCACGCTAGCAACCCTATTGCTCCTACACCTGAGAGTTTAAACGATGCCTCTGTCTCTGATGCTGAGACATAATCTGGTGATGAACATGAACCTGATGATAATATCAATAGTAATGTTCATGAAGATGCTCAGCCTAGCAATGAAAAGGATGTGGAGATTGAACCTGATCTTGATAACCCACAAGCTAAGAATAGAAGATATGATAAGAATGACTTCGCTGCTAGGAAGCATGGTAAAGAAAGGGAACCATGGGTTTAGAAACCTATGCCCTTTCCTCCCAAACCATCCAAGAAAAAGGATGATGAGGATTGTGAGCGCTTCGTTGAGATGATCAGACCTGTCTTTCTGCAAATGCGTCTGACAGATATGCTCAAGATGTCTCTGTATGCTAAGTACATGAAAGATATTGTGACAAATAAGAGGAGGATACCTGATCTTGAGATCTCCGCCATGCTTGCCAACTATACCTTCAAGGGTGGAACTCCTAAGAAACTAGGTGATCCCGGTGTGCCCACTATACCTTGCTCTATTAAAGGCAACTATGTTAGAACTGCGTTATGCCACCTTGGAGCCGATGTTAGTGTTATGCCTCTCTCTCTCTTTATCGTAGACTTGAACTGGATAAGTTGACACCCACTGAAATCTCTCTGCAAATGGCCGACAAATCAACTGTTTTCCCTATCGGCATTTGTGAGGATGTGCCTGTTGTGGTTGCTAACACCACTATCTTAACAGACTTTGTTATCTTGGATATTCCCGAGGACGATGCCATGGCGGTCATCCTCGGAAGACCCTTTTTAAACACTGCAGGGGCTGTTATAGATTGCAACAAAGGCAATGTCACTTTCCATGTCAACGGTAATGAGCATACGGTGCACTTTTCGAAGAAACAATATCGAGTACATTGCATCAATGTTATCAAAAAACTTCATCGATTCTTATCGGGAGCTTTGAATGCCCTATTCCTCGTGTCAAGATGAAGTTTGATTTGCTTGTTGGGGACATACATATCCCCATTGAGGTGACCTACTGACTATTCGAAAATTCTCTGTTCTCTTTTGCGATTCGAGAAAGTTTTGTCGAGGGGATTTGGTCAACCCCATTGATGGATTTCTTTCGATGACCATGAGATGGATGAATCAAGGAGTCACAAACCTCTGTTCCAAGATTTCACCTTTGGTTGCTTAGAAGAAAAATAATAGGTTTAGTTAGTTTTCCCTGTTTTCTGTTTTAGCGTCCGGTGGAAAAGTACCCCGAAAATAAAAGTTCTCCGAACGTTGTGAATATCTAGTATGATTTTTTCTCGATTATTTGAATAATATTCGAACAAAGAGTCTGTCTCGGGGCCACACCAGTGGGACACAAGCCCTAGGGGTGCGGGCACCCCCCCCCTAGCCGCGCCACCCAGGCTTGTGGGGCCCACAGGCACCCCTCCACTCATTCTTGCTCTCATACGCTTCTCCTACCTCTAGAAAAAAATCATTTCGCAGCTCGAACCTGTTTTCTTGCTCCTCTTGCTGGGATTTTCGATCTCTTTGCTCAAATCATCGTTCTCCGAATTGTGGTGGTTCTTCAAGCAAGAAAGGTCCCCGTCTTGCGATTCGGGAGCCTGATCCTTACCAACCTAGGGACGCGCAGGTACAACCATGTGAATGGCCTTCTGATGAATTTATGATTGAGGCAGGTTTCAAAGATGAGTTTGATGCATTTGTTCGCAACGTCGGACTTGAAGAATTCAGCTTTGATAAATGTGAACAGTACGTTGCTCTCACTGCCTCTTTTGTTCGTAGATTCAAGTTCTCAGCTGGTCGTGAGCCATCGGTACTGTTAGATCTCTATGATAAATCATATACCATGGATTTAGAGGATTTCAGAAGAATTTGCAAAATACCTATTTGGGGTAACCTCAATGATCCTCCTAAATCTTCGGTTAAAGATTTTTGCGCTGGTATTACGGTTGGAGAAACTAGAGACATTACGCAAGCTACCATGGGGAGTATTCATTTTCCTGCCTTGCATTATTTTGCCCTCTTCATAGGCAAATGCATTAATGGCAAGATTGAGCATTGTCACCACTGCGCACCCGACCTTAGTATCCTTAAGAGCGCAGTGACGGGTGACAAAAGCTTCAACATGGGAGCTATAATAGCAAGGAGGTTGAATAAGAATACTATTGAAGGGGATTTCTTTGGTGGGATCTATGCCACTCGCATAGAAAATTTCCTTGGAGTACCCATCCGCGAAGGAGATCCCCCGCTCCATACAGCTTTCCTTGACCACGTCGCTTTGACACGCTACCATTTCCTTGAGAGGGATGATGAATCCCTCCTATACCGATTGATATTTAACCGGCAGCGTGTTTTCCATATTACCCTTCCTGCTCCTGCCTTCTTTGACTTTCAGGTAAAATGGAGATATTACATAAACAGAGGAGAGCCAGAGGAGTATGAGCGGGAGGCGAAGGCTGCTCGTCTCCGTGAGGCAGCTATTCAGGTAGTGGTTGCAGCGCTCCCGTATAACCCCGACTATGACTTTGGGTTTCGCCAGGACCATCCTTGGGAGTAGACCAACTTAGGCCAAAAGCCTAAGCTTGGGGGAGTACGTGTTCTCACCGACTTTACATTCTTGCTTATGCTTTCACTTTGTTAGCTGGTGTGCACACTTTGCCACTGTATCATCCATGCTAGTTTATTTTTTTTCTCGTTTTCTTTTTGTGTGTCTGTCTAGTTTGAGAAAAAACCAGATTTTTTTCCTTTTCTTCTTTTGCTTGTTGGGAGCTTTCCCGTGTAAATAGTTTTCTTTTTCTTTGGGTCAAGGTAGAAGATATTGGTTACAATGTTTAGTGGCTCTTGCATGCATACCTGCTTAGCTTTCAAAGAGCCATATTACTTTGTCTTCTCCTTTTGAGTCATCCTCCTCTTATAAAAGCACCAATTAGAGAGCACCTCTGTCGTTTTTATGCTTTGCTTTTAACTGTGTTGAGTATGACTGTGACTGGATCTTCATTGCCTTGAATTACGATGTTTAATCGGCCCTTGGTCTTTGAAGGTGCTCTGCATTTACGTTTTGTGGTCTCGGAAAGAGCTAGAGAGATACCATCTGTTCGTACTGCTTCATGTTGTTTTGACTGAAGTGTTGACGTTTGAGACTCATTATTACTTGCTCGCTAGTTGATTATGCCATTGATATGAGTTTACCGTGAGATCTAGATGTCATTTGCTTATGTGGTTTGCTTGTGATCTTGCTGAAATTCTGGTTGTGAGTTAGACATAGTTGCAACAACAAGATCAAACAGAGTTCGTCAAAGTTTTTCTTTTGTCTCTCTCAGTTTGTCAACTGACTTGCTTGAGGACAAGCAAGGCTTTAAGTTTGGGGGAGTTGATACGTCTCCGTCGTATCTACTTTTCCGAACTCTTTTGCCCTTGTTTTGGACTCTAATTTGCATGATTTGAATGGAACTAACCCGGGCTGATGTTGTTTTCAGCAAAATTTCCATGGTGTTGTTTTTGTGCAGAAATAGAAGTTCTCGGAATGTCCTGAAAATTTATGGAGATTTTTCTGGAATAAAAGAAAAATACCTGCGCAAAGATCCACCGGAGGTGGCGTGTCAGTGGGCCACAAGCCCACAGGCCGTGGCCACCCCCTATGGTCGCGCCATGCAGGCTTGTGGGGCCCACGTGGCACCACCGCCCCCAATCTCAGCTCTATATCTTCTGTTTCACTTGGAAAAAAACCAGAAAGAAGGTTTCATCGTGTTTTGCGATACGGAGGTGCCGCCACATCCTGTTCTTCATCTGGAGGGCAGATCTGGAGTCCGTTTTGGGCTCCGGAGAGGGGAAATAATCGCCATCGTCATCATCAACCTTTCTGCTTCGACAATTCCATGATGCTCTTCATCATTCGTGAGTAATCTCATCGTAGGCTTGCTGGACGGTGATGAGTTGGATGAGATGTATTATGTAATCGAGTTTGTTTTGACGGGGATTGATCCCTAGTATCCACTATGTTCTAGATTGATGTTGCTACTACTTGGCTATGCTTAATGCTTGTCACTAGGGCCCGAGTGCCATGATTAGATCTGAACCTATTATGTTGTCGCCAATATATGTGTGTTTTAGATCCTATCTTGCAAGTTGTAGTCACCTACTATGTGTTATGACCCGGCAACCTCGGAGTGACAATAGTCGGAACCACTCCCGGAGAGGACCATAGTATGAGGAGTTCATGTATTCACTGCGTGTTAATGCATTGGTCCGGTTCTTTATTAAAAGGAGAACCTTAATATCCCGTGGTTTCCATTAGGACCCCGCTGCCACGGGAGGGATGGACAATAGATGTCATGCAAGTTCTTTTCCCTAAGCACGTATGACTACATACACGATACATGCCTACATTAGATTGACGAACGGGAGCTAGTTACTTATCTCTCTGTGTTATAGCTGTTACATGATGAATCATATCCGTCACACTCATCCATCACCGATCCACTGCCTACGAGTCTTTTACTACTGGTTCTCACTATGTTACTTTGCCTAGGCTTGTCCCTTGCTAGAAAAGGGATTGGGCCACTTTGTTGTTGTTGTCACTACTGTTGTTACTTGTTACTTTGTTGCTGCTGTCACTACTGTTGTTACTTGCTACTCCGATGTTACTTGTTACAAGACTTTGTTGGCAACGTTGCCGGGGAGGCTAGGTAAGCGTCACTAATGTCCCGTCAACAAGGCTTTTTCTGGCGCCGTTTCTATCATACTACCTTGCTATTGATACTTTGCTTTGCAGACACTAATCTTTCAGGTTTGGTTGAATTGAAAACTCAGCTGCTAATACCTGAGAATATTCTTTCGCTTCCCCTTGAGTCGAATCAATAAATTTGGGTTGAATACTCTACCCTCGAAAACTGTTGCAATCCCATACGCTTGTGGGACATCAAAGGCCCACGCGTTTGCAGAGGAGAAGAGTCGTGGCCTCTTGGGCTAAGGAGTCTATAACGTCTTCAGCCACCTCCTTCGCCTCGACCCAGACTTTGACTTCACCGTCGTGCTCGGTCCAGTGCCGGAGATGATAGGCGCCGCCCTGGCCGAATGGGTCGAGGTCCATGTTGAAGACCTGGTGACAAGGCTCGCTCCCGAAAGCGACAGCGCAAGCTCCGGCGACGATGTCCCCTCCTGATCCGTGGCCTTGTCCTCCTGATATGGTTATGTACTAAGATTGATAGCAACTGGTATGTAACCGGGGTACCTTTCAACATGTACTTTGGGGACGAGGTGTGTGCGATGTTTTCCTCCTGAGCACGGCCGCTGCTTGCCCCGTGTTGTTGTGAAGCTGACGGTGTAACCTGCGAGCACGGCTTTGTTCATGACGCTTCCTTCCTGCTTGCGGGGCGGTTTGAGGACCCTTTCGTCACTCTGTGTCTGCATGTCCCGGTCCCGCACATTTCCCTGCCGCCATGAGGTGCAACCCGTTACCAAGGTTGTTCCTCACGGGGCAAAGCCCCAATGCCCTGGGTACCGGCATGGCGGCACCTGGATGGTCGAGTGGCCTTACGACCGATAAGGCTCATGAGGCATGTTGCTCAGGAGCCCCCCTTGACACTCAAATCGCTCTACGTCGACAGGTCCCAGTCCCGCACATTTCCCCACCCCCATGAGGTATGGCCACGAAAGGCGCACCTAAGGGGCGGGGGCCCGCCCCCCTTGATACCGACCGAAATTCCAGGACGGCATCAAGGAGGGCAACTAGCTTTATGACCGGTAAGGCTCTTGAGGCGCGCCTCAGGAGCCCCTTTGGTGCTTGAGCGATTCCTCATTCCGCCTTATTTGTGGTTGCCTCGGGAGACCCGGCGGTCTCCTGTGGTTTCCACGAAACACCAATAAAAACAAAAGGAGAAAGAGGACTTGAGAGAAACGTACAAAAGAAATCCCCACCCTTATTTTCTTTTAAAAACATGAAACAAAGAGATCTTCGAGCCTTTGACAGCTCAAAATACAAAAAATGGGAGGCCCATGAGGGCCGCAACTTGAAACGCGAGAGAAGAACGAGAAAACGGCCGCGTCTGGCCCCTAAGCTATTCACCGCCTCCGTCCCCCCCCCTAGAGCTGAGCATAGGGCTTCCACTAGGCATGGGGTGGACCCCTTCCGCGTCCTCGGGAGGCCTGGGTGTATATAGCCTCGACTCAAATTACGTGACAGTTTACGGTGGGGTGTATCTGGGAGGTCGTGAGGACGCTTTGGTCTCGCGAGTGTCCCCACCCCCGAGGCATTGGGGCCTGAGCTTCGGGAGTCATTGGTGGACTGTGTTGATGCAGGTCCCGGGGACGCTTCGGGAGCCCCTTGCCACAAAGGCGCATGCCCCGCTCATGGTCCCCGGGCTCGCAACGGCATAGCATGGCCCGTCCTGAGCGAGCCCCCAAGCGTGGGGGGATCCCCCAGCGCTCACTGGCCGGGGAGCTCACCCAGACGGTAGGTCCTGAGTTCCGAGGGTGTTGCCCCAACGCGCCTCGTTGGGCGCCCCCCATGTTCCTTCGTTGGTACCCTGGGCCATGCCCCAGGTCAGGCTCACCCATCCTGAGGGCAACGGTGGGTACCCGAACACCTGCTGGCGATCGAACGAAGCTCGCATTGGCGACATGGGCGTGTGTTCCACCCCCCAGTCCCCTCGCAAGCATCGCGCGCCCCGGAGGCAGGGGCGGATATACCACCCCCCGCCCCCAGGTTGGGATCATATGGCCCGGGAACATGGGTGCGTGTTCCACCCTCAGTACCTCGGCAGGGGCCTCTCGGCCTGGATACAAGGGTGCGTCCACCCAGCCCTAGGCGAGAGGTCCGTAGTCCCCAGACCCAGACGTCTGCCCGAAGCAGCTCCCGGCCAGCAGGTGTGCCCGCGAGGATACCCGCACTGGATGTCCTAGTGAAGCCACCCCTACGTGCCGCCCCCGTGGTGCTGATCATACATGTTTGCGTGGGGGCTGCCCGCGGGGTCGCGTGCGCGTCTCCTGCCGTGGTGATGGCGTGTGCTGCCTCCTTCGTAGCCCAGGTCGTGCTTGCACGATCGTCGTCAAATGGAGCATGCCTCCAGCGGTTGATGTCGTCGGGCCTCGAGTACTCCGTCCCTGCTCCTTGAAGTGCGTCGGTGGGTACTGGGTGGCGTCTCCCCAGCGTGGACGAATCCCGTGCCCCCAGCAGCTCCCACCGAATCCCTAGTAATGGTGGGCCTGAATGGAAGTTTCGGACACACCCGAGTGGTTCTCCGGTTCTAGCCCCTAGCGATATGGGTCGACGAGCGCGGCTCCTGCGGGGGCGCGCTTGGGTCTCGTCGGTGGCGTTGCGCCCAAGAGTGCACCTGTGTCCGCTGGTGCGGCGGCGGCGGGCGGCTTGCTCGTGCATGAGCTCGTGCGCCACCAGGAGCGCGACATGTCTGTGCATCGGGTGCTGGCAGGTTCGGAGGGGGGAGGAACAGCCTGGACGCGTGGAAAGGCCGGAGCGACGGGGTGATGCCTAGCGGTTGGTGAAGGTGGCAGCCCCCGGCGCTCATCTGAAGCTCGTCCGGTGTGAACGTCGGCCGGCAGCGTAGCAGAGCATTGCGGGGCGTCTCGTCCCATTAGCGCGGTCTGCGCCACGCGAGCGGCTCGCCTCTCCGCGCGGATTCGACATCGCCCTACCATGGGTGTGATTAGCTTCAGCTGGCCGGGCCTTGAGAGAGATCTTGACACGCCCCCTGCTTGGTGTGCCAAATGTCGGATTTTGGGCTCCGCCAAACCCTTAAGATTCGAACTCAGGGGCGTGTACGAAGATCTCTCAGTGGCTCGCCTCACCTAGCTCACTCCTTGTTGAGAATAGCAAGGAACTCACTTGATGGTGAGGGAGACACTGAACACAACAGTTTACCCAGGTTCGGGCCGCTGTGAAGCGTAATACCGTACTCCTGCTATGGTGGATTGCCTCTCTTGGAGGAGGATGGTAGAGCTAGTACAGTGTTCAGGAGCATCCGGAGGCTGTGTGACTTTGCGTGGTGCTCGAGGGTGAATCAATCTGTCCCATCCCCTTCTATGAAGCAACCTATCATCTATATATAGTGGTGGCCCAGGTCCTCTTCCCTTATCGTTTCGGCGGGAAGGGATCCCACAATGACCAATTTTGAAGGGGAATAGGGGAACGTGCTCCCCTACCCAAAGGTGGTCTTCGCCTGCAAATTAGCTGCCGATGTTGCAGGGACGGGCACAGTGGTGACGTCTGCCCTACTAATGGGCTGCGACGGCCTTGTTGCACCAGAATGGAAACCTTTGGGAGATGCCCTCGGAACCCCGGTACGTCCATGCCCCTTTGCACTAAAGGGGAAACTGCGCTGCCCTGTTGTCCGCTGCTCACCTATCCTTCCTTGCCTCGGAATATCCACCGCACTAGAGGGGTCCTGAGGAGGCCCCCTACGGGCCTTGGTGTCGTTCCTCCTCGCGAGGCTTGGCCCCTCGCAAGGGCCTTGTCTTGGGAGGTGTTGGGCCCGTCGGTTTGCTTGATGAAGTGGGTCGACCCTGGGCCGCAGACAGGCAGGTCTAGGTACCCCCATTCCCAGAACGCCGATAAGTGGTCAAGAATATCCTTAAGTACCTGAAAAGGACTAGGGAGATGTTTCTCATTTATGCAGGAGATCAAGAGCTCATCGTAAAGGGTTATGTCGATGCCAGCTTTGGCACGGATCCGGATGACTCTAAGTCTCAAACCGGATATGTATTTATCCTAAATGGTGGAGCGGTAAGATGGTGCAGTTCTAAGGAAAGTGTGGTAGCTAATTCTACATGTGAAACAGAGTACACAAGTGCTTTGGAAGCAGCAGAGAAAGGTGTCTCGATGAAGCAGTTCATGGCGGACCTTGGAGTTGTGCCCAGTGCACTGGATCTAATGACCCTGTTTCATTACAACACTCGTGCAATTGCTCTAGCCAAGGAACCAAGGTTTCACAAAATAACTAGACACATAAAGTGCTACTTCAATCCAATCCACGATTATATCAAGGAGGAGGACATAAACATTTGCAAAGTACATACGGATATGAATGTTTCAGATCCGTTGACTAAACCTCTTCCACGAGCCAAACATGATCAGCACTAGAACTCTATGGTAGATTCATTACCATGTAATACTAGATTATTGACTCTAGTGAAAGTGGGAGACTGTTAGAAATATGCCCCAGAGGCAATAATAAAGTAGTTATTATCATATCTCCTTGTTCATGATAATCATTTATTATCCATGCTATAATTGCATTGATTGGAAACTCAAATACATGTGTGGGTACATAAGACAGCAAAGTATCCCTAGTATGCCTCTACTAGACTAGCTCATTGATCAAACATGCCTAAGGTTTCCTTGCCATAGTCATGAGCTGTCATTTGATAACGGGATCACATCATTAGGAGAATGATGTGATGAACAAGACACAAACCGTAAGCATAGCGTTTGATCGTATCAAGTTTACTGCTATTGCTTTTTGGATGTCGATGTATTTGTTCCTATGACCATGAGATCAAGAAACTCACCGACACTAGAGAAATTTCTTGTGTGTATCAAATGTCATAACATAATTGGGTGACTATAAAGATGCTTTACAGGTATCTCTGAGGGTGTCTATGGAGTTGGCATGGATCAAGACTGGGATTTGTTACTCCATATGACGGAGAGGTATCTCTGGGCCCACTCAGTAATACAACATCATAGTAAGCTTGCAACAAATGTGGCCAAGGAGTTAGTCACAGGATCTTGTATTACGGAACGAGTAAAGAGACTTGCCAGAAACGAGATTGAACTAGGTATGGACATACCAACGATCGAAACTCGGGAAAGTAACATACCGATTGACAAAGGGAACGACGTATGGGATTAGCTGAATCCTTGACATCGTTAGTTAGACCAATATAGATCTTCATAGAATATGTAGGAACCAATATGGGCATCCAAGTCCCTCTATTGGCTATTGACCGTAGAGATGTCTCGGTCATGTCTTCATAGTTCTCGAACCCACACGATCTGCACACTTAACGATCGATGACGATATAGATATAGTTGAGTTATTATATTGGTGACCTAAGGTTGTTCGAAGTCCCGGATGAGATCCTAGACGTGACGAGGAGCTTCAAAATGGTTTGTAGATGAAGATTGATATATGGAAAGTTGGTATTTGAGTTCTGGAAGAGTTCAGGAAAGTTGCCGGTTTTGTGATGGAGTTGCTGGAAGAGTTCCGGGGGTCCATCGGGAGGGTCCACATGTCCCGGAGGGCCCCATCGATTGTGAGAGGTGGCACACCAGCCGCTGGTGGGCTGGCCGCCACTCCCACCTAAGGCCCATGCGGCCAAGGAGGAGGGCTGGCCCAGAGCTGGCCGCCGCCCCTCCTCCCTTGGGGGCCAAGCCACGTGGTGGCCATCGCCCCACCCTAGGGGAAACCCTAGGGCTTCGTCCTCCTCCTCCCCTCCCCCTATATATACTAGAGGAGAGGGAGGGAAGCTGCACCTGAAAGCCCACGGCACAGCCCTCCCCCCCCCCTCTCTCTCTCTTTCTAGTTCTTCTCTACCGTCGTGATCGCGGTAGCGCTTGCGAAGCCCTCACAGGATCACACCACCACCGCCACCACCATGTCGTCGTGCTACCGGAGAACTCAGCTGCTACTTCACCCACGCTCGCTGGATCGAGGTGGTGAATACATCATAGATATGTACGTGTCCTGAACGTGTAGGTGTCATCCGTTCGGCACTTGATCGAGATGTTCGTGATTGGATCGCGGGACGGCTCATGATTGGATCGCGAAGACGTTCGACTACATCAACCGCGTTTCGCAATGCTTCCGCTTAGTGATCTACAAGGTTATGTAGATGCACTACCCCTCTCATAGATGTTGATCTCCATAGATTGATCTTGGTGAGCGTAGGAAAATTTTGTTTTCCATGCGACGTTCCCCAACAGTTACTGGGTAGACTCACTCACTTTGTTCTTTTGGTCTTCACAACAGGTTCTGACAGTGGAGGTCATGAAGGATTACTTCCACTAACAGAACATGTGATGTCCAATGGGCAAATAGCTTCATGTGCCACGGGTTGAACTGATTTTTTCATCGGCTTCTAGCGCTTTAAAACCATCAGGAGCCATTCTTTGAAAGTCATCATGAGACGTGGCTTCAATAGTTGGTTCACCTTCAGTTGATGTGGAATCAACTTGTGTTATGTTCCTTTTAGTGCCTTTTTGCCTTTGTTATATTCTTCTATGTACTTACCCTAGAATTGTTCATAGAGAGACAACATTAAATTTTGTGTAAGAAAAACAAGAACAAATGCATACACAGAAGGCACACATACCAAGATGTACTTGCAACCAATGATAGCTCAAGTTGTGTTTGTTCTAGTTCTTCTAGTTACAGCTGCTTGTCCTTCTACCCCTTCTTCTAGTGCTTCATGATCCTTTGCATTTTTGGAGCCCCTTTAATCAACCTCTCCAAATGATGGATCCACTAGATTGGTACAAATCCTAGCAATGTGGAATAGTCCTCCGCATCTTTTGCACTTGCGCCTCCTACGTGTACCTCCCTCTACACTTGATCTTATCATGTTCTTCCTCGGCCTTCCTGGTGGTCTAACTAAAACTAGAGTGTGAACCTTAAAACCTGGATCAATGATGGTCCATTGGTATTTTTCCCAACATTGCACGCACGTTCTCAACATATGTTCCCTTAAACTTTGCAACAAAGTATTCACGCACATACTGATCAACCTCACCAACTTCACCATCGATGAGTGTCATGAAAAATAGGGCATGTATGCATGGTTGATTGTCTACAGTTGCATGTCTTACTACTTAAATCCATTGGGTACCTCCATTCCCTATTTCTAGTGTCAGTATATGTTAGCTCGATCCTCTTGTGTGTTGATCATCTAATGCATTTCATCCTTAATCCTCTTGCCCTAGCATGCAATGCCTTTATCATAGACGGGATTATGACATGGCCAACATATTGTATATTTGCAATTCTTCTGATTTCCCTTCTTAACTAAGAATGGGTGCCCACCTTGTACGTACCGGGAATGGGTGCAAACCACCCCTACGCAAATCCATCTTTATCATGATCATTTGCCTAATCTTGTCAAATGCTTGCCACAACATAATCCCTTTCACTCACTTAATTTTTGAATTGAAACACTTGGCAAGGTTACTGATCACATAGTCTACTTTGTAAATTTCATTGATTTTCTTCTTGACCACACCATTCCATGATGCGCTTCCATGTATGCCCACAGAGCAGAATTTTCAGCATACAAAACTCTCAAGTGGTGCTCATGTTTCCTCGAGATGCAAGTGTATGATATTGGCCATAGGTTCTCATCATACACTTTACCCCTGAATTTCTTTACAAAATTAGTAGCTAGGTGTCTCATACATTCCCTATGCCCAACTCGAAGGAAAACTACATCTACTGCATTCTCTAAACTCTTGCAAGCATCTGTGTGTATAGACAATCCTGGTGTCTGCCCTACAATGTTGCGCAAATTCTTCAAAAACCACACCCAAGTTTCTTCTAAGTCCATATCCTACACACCATATGCTAGTGAGAAAAGCCAGTATTGTGCATCAACTTCACAAGCAACTACTAGTTGTCCCATAAATCTTCCATTCAAAGTTGTTGCATCCACAGCCAACTAAGGCATGCAGCCATCAAGAAACCCTTTCCAGCAAGCCCTGAAATAAACAAAATCCCTCCTAAAATAGTCCTTCTAAAATAGCTTCCTCCTTATTATGTACTCCACAATATGCTTGTCAAGCTCTACAACACTGTGTGGACTTGTCATCTCCACTTCAACTTTGTAGGTGCACAACAAAGCAAAACTATCATTCGATTGACCATAAATTATATCTTGAGCCATTGCATTTGCATAAAAAATCATCATGTACGGTATGCTCATATAATACTTACCCAAAACAACTTGTGTAGTGTTGTAAAACCAAGTTTTGGTGTCTCTATAAGCAAATCCATGAGTGCATCTTCCACCCACCTAGTTTTTGCTAATTTTACTGTTTGGGCCTTCCCCCCTCCACGTGGGCAAGTGTGTGTTGGGGAATGTCGCATGGGAAACAAAAACTTTCCTACGTGCACGAAGACCTATCATGGTGATGTCCATCTACGAGAGGGGATTTCTGATCTACGTACCCTTGTAGACCGCACAGCAGAAGCGTTAAGAAACGCGGTTGATGTAGTGGAACGTCCTCACGTCCCTCGATCCGCCCCGCGAACCGTCCCGCGATCAGTCCCACGATATAGTGCCGAACGGACGGCACCTCCACGTTCAGCACACGTACAGCTCGACGATGATCTCGGCCTTCTTGATCAAGCAAGAGAGACGAAGAGGTAGAAGAGGTCTCCGGCAGCGGGACGGCGCTCCGGAGGTTGGTGATGATCTTGTCTCAGCAGGGCTCCGCCCGAGCTCCGCGGAAACGCGATCTAGAGGAAAAACCGTGGAGGTATGTGGTCGGGCTGCCGTGGAAAAGTCGTCGTAAATCAGCCCTAAAACCTCCGTATATATAGGGGGAAGAGGGGGAGCCTTGCCTTGGGGCTCAAGGAGCCCGAAGGGGGTTGGCCGAGCCAAGGGGGGAAGGTCTCCCCCCCCCAAACCGAGTCCAACTTGGTTTGGTGGGTGGAGTCCTTCTTCCCTTTCCCACCTCCTCTTTTTTTTTTCTTTGATTTTCTTCTTATGGCGCATAGGGCCTTCTTGGGCTGTCCCACCAGCCCACTAAGGGCTGGTGTGCCACCCCCAAGGACTATGGGCTTCCCCGGGGTGGGTTGCCCCCCCCCCCCCCCCGGTGAACTCCCGGAACCCATTCGTCATTCCCGGTACATTCCCGGTAACTCCGAAAACCTTCTGGTAATCAAATGAGGTCATCCTATATATCAATCTTCGTTTGCGGACCATTCCGGAAACCCTCGTGACATCCGTGATCTCATCCGGGACTCCGAACAACATTCGGTAACCAACCATATAACTCAAATACACATAAAACAACGTCGAACCTTAAGTGTGCAGACCCTGCGGGTTCGAGAACTATGTAGACATGACGCGAGAGACTCCTCGTCAATATCCAATAGCGGAACCTGGATGCCCATATTGGATCCTACATATTCTACGAAGATCTTATCGTTTGAACCTCAGTGCCAAGGATTCATATAATCGCGTATGTCATTCCCTTTGTCCTTCGGTATGTTACTTGCCCGAGATTCGATCGTGAGTATCCGCATACCTATTTCAATCTCGTTTACCGGCAAGTCTCTTTACTCGTTCCGTAATACAAGATCCCGCAACTTACACTAAGTCACATTGCTTGCAAGGCTTGTGTGTGATGTTGTATTACCGAGTGGGCCCCGAGATACCTCTCCCTCACATGGAGTGACAAATCCCAGTCTCAATCCATACCAACTCAACTAACACCTTCGGAGATACCTGTAGAGCATCTTTATGGTCACCCAGTTACGTTGCGACGTTTGATACACACAAAGCATTCCTCCGGTGTCAGTGAGTTATATGATCTCATGGTCATAGGAACAAATACTTGGCACGCAGAAAACAGTAGCAACAAAATGACACGATCAACATGCTACGTCTATTAGTTTGGGTCTAGTCCATCACATGATTCTCCTAATGATGTGATCCCGTTATCAAGTAACAACACTTGCCTATGGCCAGGAAACCTTGGCCATCTTTGATCAATGAGCTAGTCAACTAGAGGCTTACTAGGGACAGTGTTTTGTCTATGTATCCACACAAGTATTGTGTTTCCAATCAATACAATTATAGCATGGATAATAAACGATTATCATGAACAAAGAAATATAATAATAACTAATTTATTATTGCCTCTAGGGCATATTTCCAACAGTCTCCCACTTGCACTAGAGTCAATAATCTAGTTCACATCACCATGTGATTCCAACGAATCCAACACCCATACAGTCATGGGGTCTGATCACGTCTTGCTCATGAGAGAGGTTTTAGTCAATGGTTCTGAAATTTTCAGATCCGTGTGTTCTTTACAAATCTTTATGTCATCTTATAGATGCTGCTATTATGTGCTATTCGAAAATACTCCAAATATCTACTCTACTATACGAATCCGTTTCACTACTCATAGTTATTCGGATTAGTGTCAAAGCTTGCATCGACGTAACCCTTTACGACGAACTCTTTAACTACCTCCATAATCGAGAAAAAATTCCTTAGCCTTTTAGTTACTAAGGATAACTTTGACCGCTGATCAGTGATTCAATCCTGGATCACTCTGTGTACCTCTTAACAGACTTTGAGTAAAGGCACACATCAGGTGCGGTACACAGCATGGCATACTTTAGAGTCTACGGCGAAGGCATAGAAGACGACCTTCGTATATTCTCTTTATTCTGCCGTGGTCGGGTTTTGAGTCTTACTCAAATTCACACCTTACAACGCAACCAAGAACTCCTTCTTTGTTGATCTATTTTGAACTCCTTCAAAAACTTGTCAAGGCATGCATCTTGTTGAAACTTCTATTAAGCGTTTTCGATCTATCTCCATAGATCTTTGATGCTCAACGTTCAAGTAGCTCAATCCAGGTATTCCTTTGAAAACTCCTTTCAAACAACCTTGTATGCTTTACAGAAATTCTACGTTACTTCTGATCCACAATATGTCAACCACATATACTTATCAGAAATTCTATAGTGCTCCCACTCACTTCTTTGGAAATACAAGTTTCTCATAAACCTTGTACAAACCCAAAATCTTTGATCATCTCATCAAAGTGTATATTCCAACTCCGAGATGCTTGCACCAGTCCATTGAAGGATCGCTGGAGCTTGCATATTTGCTAGTATCTTTAGAATCGACAAAACCTACTGGTTGTATCACATACAATGTTTGCTCAAGGAAACCGTTGAGGAAACAATGTTTTGACATCCTACGTGCAATATTTCATAAATAATGCAGCAACTACTAACATAATTCTAACAGACTTTTAGCATCGCTACGAGTGAGAAAGTCTCATCACAGTCAACTGTTTGATCTTGTCAGAAACATCTTTGCGACAAGTCGAGCTTTTCTTAATAGTGACTTATCACTATCATCGTCTGTCTTCCTTTTAAAGATCCATCTTTACTCAATAGTCCTATGACCATCAAGTAGTTCTTCCAAAGTCTACACTTTGTTTTCATACATGGATCCTCTCTCGGATTTCATGGCTTCCAGCCATTTGTCGGAATCTGGGCCCACCATTGCTTTCTCCATAACTCGTAGGTTCACTGTTGCTCAACAACATGACCTCCAAGACAGGGTTACCGTACCACTCTGTAGTAGTACGCGACCTTGTCAACCTACGAGGCTTGTATTAACTTGATCCGATGCTCGATGATCACCATCACCAGCTTTCACTTCAATTGGTGTAGGCGCCACATGAACAACTTCCTGCGCCCTGCTACACACTAGTCGAAGTGATGGTTCAATAACCTCATCAAGTTCTACCACCCTCCCACTCAATTCTTTTGAGAGAAACCTTTCCTCGAGAAAGGATCCGTTTCTAGAAACAAACACTTTGCTTTCGGATCTGAGATAGGAGATGTACCCAGCTATTTTGGATATCCTATGAAGATGCATTTATCCGCTTTGGGTTCGAGCTTATGAGACTGAAACTTTTTCACATAAGTGTCGAAACCCCAAACTTTCAAGAAACGACAGCTTAGATTTCTCTAAACCTCAGTCTATACTGTGTCATCTCAACGGAAATACGTGTTGCCCTATTTAAAGTGAATGCAGTTGTCTCTAATGCTTAACCCATAAACGATAGTGGTAATTCGATAAGAGACATCATAGCATGCACCATACCAAATAGTGTGTGGCTATGACGTTCAGACACATCATCACACTATGATGTTCTAGGTGGCATGAACTACAAAACAATTTCCACATTGTCTTAACTACGTACCAAAACTCGTAACTCAGATATTCATTTCTATGATCATATCGTAGACAGTTTATCCTCTTGTTACGACGAACTTCACTCCGAAACAGAATTGAACTTTTCAATATTTCAGACTTGTGATTCATTAAGCAAATACTCTAGTATCTACTCAAATCGTCATTGAAGTAAGAACATAATGATATCCACTGCGTGCCTCAGCACCCATTGGACTACATACATCAAAATGTATCACTTCCAACAAGTTACTATCTTATTTCATCTCAATGAAAACAAGGCCTTGCTCATGTGGTATGATTTGCATGTCACTTGTGATTCAAAATCAAGTGAGTATAAAGATCCATCAGCATGGGGCCTCTTCATGCAATTTATACCAACATGACTCAAGCGGCAGTGCCACAAGTAAGTGGTACTATCATCATTACCTCGTATCTTTTGGCACCAATATCATGAACATGTGTAACACTACGATCGAGGTACAATAAACCATTGAAGGTGATTATTCAAGAAAATAGAGTAACCATTATTCTCTTTAAATGAATAATCGTATTGCAATAAACACGATCCAATCATGTTCATGCTTAACGCAAGCACCAAATAACAATTATTTAGGTTTAACACCAATCCCGATGGTAGAGGGAGCGTGCGACGTTTGATCATATCAACCTTGGAAACACTTCCAACACGTATCTTCACCTCGCCTTTAGCTAGTCTCCGTTTATGTCGTAGCTTTCATTTCGTGTTACTAATCACTTTAGCAACCGAACCGGTATCCAATACCCTCATGCTACTAGGAGTACTAGTAAAGTACACATCAACATCATGTATATCAAATATACTTCTTTCAACTTTTGCCAGCCTTCTTATCTACCAAGTATCTAGAGTTGCTCTGCCTCAGTGACTGTTCCCCTCATTACAGAAGCACTTAGTCTCGGGTTTGGGTTTAATCTTGGGTCTCTTCATTAGTGCAGCAACTGTTTTGCCGTTTCACGAAGTATCCCTTCTAGCCCTTGCCTTTCTTGAAACTTAGTGGTTTTACAAACCATCAACTATTGATGCTCCTTCTTGATTTCTACTTTCGCAGTGTCAAACATCGCGAATCGCTCAATGATCATTGTATCTATCCTTGATATGTTATAGTTCATCACGAAGCTCTCACAGCTTGGTGGCAGTGACTTTTGGAGAACTATCACTATCTCATCTGGAAGATTAACTCCCACTTGATTCAAGCGATTGTCGCACTCAGACAATCTGAGCACACGCTCAACGATTGAGCTTTTCTCCTTTACTTTGTGGACAAAGAATCTTGTCGGAGGTCTCATACCTCTTAACAAGGGCACGAGCATGAAATCACAATTTCATCTCTTTAGAACATCACTTATGTTCCGTGACGTTTCAAAACGTCTTCGGCGCCTTGCTTCTAAGCCATTAAGTATTTTGCACTGAACTATCGTGTAGTCATCAGAAACATGTATGTCGGATGTTCATAGCATCCACAAACGACGCTTGAGGTGCAGCACACCGAGTGGTGCATTAAGGACATAAGCCTTCTGCGCAGCAACGAGGACAATCCTCGGTTTTACACACTCAGTCTGCAAAGTTTGCTACTATCAACTTTCAACTAAATTTTCTCTAGGAACATATAAAAAACAGTAGAGCTTATAGCGCAAGCTACATCGTAATTCGCAAAGACCCTTAGACTATGTTCATGACAATTAGTTCAATTAATCATATTACTTAAGAACTCCCACTCAAAAAGTACATCTCTCTAGTCATTTGAGTGGTACATGATCCAAATCCACTATCTCAAGTCCGATCATCACGTGAGTCGAGAATAGTTTCAGTGGTAAGCATCTCTATGCTAATCATATCAACTATACGATTCATGCTCGACCTTTCGGTCTCATGTGTTCCGAGGCCATGTCTGCACATGCTAGGCTCGTCAAGCTTAACCCGAGTGTTCTGCGTGTGCAACTGTTTTGCACCCGTTGTATGTGAACGTTGAGTCTATCACACCCGATCATCACGTGGTGTCTCGAAACGAAGAACTGTCGCAACGGTGCACAGTCGGGGAGAACACAATTTCGTCTTGAAATTTTAATGAGAGATCACCTCATAATGCTACCATCGTTCTAAGCAAGATAAGGTGCAAAAAGTATTAACATCACATGCAATTCATAAGTGACATGATATGGCCATCATCATGCGCTTCTTGATCTCCATCACCAAAGCACCGGCACGATCTTCTTGTCACCGACGTCACACCATGATCTCCATCATCATGATCTCCATCAACGTGTCGCCATCGGGGTTGTCGTGCTACTCATGCTATTACTACTAAAGCTACGTCCTAGCAATATAGTAAACGCATCTCCAAGCACAAACGTTAGTCTAAAGACAACCCTATGGCTCCTTCCGGTTGCCGTACCATCGACGTGCAAGTCGATATTAACTATTACAACATGATCATCTCATACATCCAATATATCACATCACATCGTTGGCCATATCACATCACAATAATACCCTGCAAAAACAAGTTAGACGTCCTCTAATTTTATTGTTGCATGTTTTGCGTGGTGACCATGGGTATCTAGTAGGATCGCATCTTACTTACGCAAACACCACAGCGGAGATATATGAATTCCTATTTAACCTCATCCGAGGACCTCCTCGGTCAATTCCGATTCAACTAAAGTTGGAGAAACTGACACCCGCCAGTCATCTTTGAGCAACGGAGTTACTCGTAGCGATGAAACCAGTCTCTCGTAAGCGTACGAGTAATGTCGGTCCGAGCCGCTTCGATCCAACAATACCGCGGAATCAAGAAAAGACTAAGGAGGGCAGCAAAACGCACATCACCGCCCACAAAAACTTTTGTGTTCTACTCGAGAAGACATCTACGCATGAACCTAGCTCATGATGCCACTGTTGGGGAATGTCGCATGGGAAACAAAAAATTTCCTACGCGCACGAAGACCTATCATGGTGATGTCCATCTACGAGAGGGGATGAGTGATCTACGTACCCTTGTAGATCGTACAACAGAAGCGTTAGTGAACGCGGTTGATGTAGTGGAACGTCCTCACGTCCCTCGATCCGCCCCGCGAACAATCCCGCGATCAGTCCCACGATCTAGTACCGAACGGACGGCACCTCCGCGTTCAGCACACGTACAGCTCGACGATGATCTCGGCCTTCTTGATCCAGCAAGAGAGACGGAGAGGTAGAAGAGTTCTCCGGCAGCGTGACGGCGCTCCGGAGGATGGTGATGATCTTGTCTCAGCAGGGCTCCGCCCGAGCTCCGCAGAAACGCGATCTAGAGGAAAAACCGTGGAGGTATGTGGTCGGGCTGTCGTGGAAAAGTCGTCTCAAATCAGCCCTAAAACCTCCGTATATATAGGTGGGAGGGAGGGGACCTTGCCTTGGGGCTCAAGGAGCCCCAAGGGGGTCGGCCGAGCCAACGGGGGAAGGTCTCCCCCCCCCCCCCCCAAACCGAGTCCAACTTGGTTTGGTGGCTGGAGTCCTTCTTCCCTTTCCCACCTCCTCTTTTTTTTCTTTTCTCTTTGATTTTCTTCTTATGGCGCATAGGGCCTTCTTGGGCTGTCCCACCAGCCCACTAAGGGCTGGTGTGCCACCCCCAAGGACTATGGGCTTCCCCGGGGTGGGTTGCCCCCCCCCCCCCACCCGGTGAACTCCCGGAACCCATTCGTCATTCCCGGTACATTCCCGGTAACTCCGAAAACCTTCCGGTAATCAAATGAGGTCATCCTATATATCAATCTTCATTTCCGGACCATTCCGGAAACCCTCGTGACGTCCGTGATCTCATCCGGGACTCCGAACAACATTCGGTAGCCAACCATATAACTCAAATACGCATAAAACAACGTCGAACCTTAAGTGTGCAGACCCTGCGGGTTCGAGAACTCTGTAGACATGACCCGAGAGACTCCTCGGTCAATATCCAATAGCGGGACCTGGATTCCCATATTGGATCCTACATATTCTACGAAGATCTTATCATTTGAACCTCAGTGCCAAGGATTCATATAATCCTGTATGTCATTCCCTTTGTCCTTCGGTATGTTACTTGCCCGAGATTCGATCGTCAGTATCCGCATACCTATTTCAACCTCGTTTACCGGCAAGTCTCTTTACTCGTTCCGTAATACAAGATCCTGCAACTTACACTAATTCACATTGCTTGCAAGGCTTGTGTGTGATGTTGTATTACCGAGTGGGCCCCGAGATACCTCTCCGTCACACGGAGTGACAAATCCCAGTCTCGATCCATACTAACTCAACTAACACCTTCGGAGATACCTGTAGAGCATCTTTATAGTCACCCAGTTACGTTGCGATGTTTGATACACACAAAGCATTCCTCCGGTGTCAGTGAGTTATATGATCTCATGGTTATAGGAACAAATACTTGACACGCAGAAAACAGTAGGAACAAAATGACACGATCAACATGCTATGTCTATTAGTTTGGGTCTAGTCCATCACATGATTCTCCTAATGATGTGATCCCGTTATCAAGTAACAACACTTTCCTATGGCCAGGAAACCTTGGCCATCTTTGATCAACAAGCTAGTCAACTAGAGGCTTACTAGGGACAGTGTTTTGTCTTTGTATCCACACAAGTATTGTGTTTCCAATCAATACAATTATAGCATGGATAATAAACGATTATCATGAACAAAGAAATATAATAATAACTAATTTATTATTGCCTCTAGGGCATATTTCCAACAGTGTGCGTATGTTGGTTCAGTTTGACATGGAATTCAGTGAAACAAGTGTATCAAATAGAAGGTATCAAGCATCAATGAAACTAATGTTGTCTTCAAAATCAAGTGCTTGAATATATTTCTTTGTACGCATATGGGAGGCATGCAACCTCCACCTACACCTCTCGTATGGACAGTGAGCCGTCAACCTTCTGGGTTCACTCTTGTCAATCACAAAATCATTTTGAGTGAGAATATAGTATGTAGTTAGTGCATTTCGATAATCCATCATCGATTCAGATATTATTCCTTCAGTAAGCTTAGGATCATTCCTATCCCACTCAACTGTTGGCATGTCCTCACCAGCATATTCGGCTGGAACCAACATACAAGTGTTTTCCTCCTTCTCTTCATCATCTGTGTCATGAAATCTAGCAAGGCCAGTTTGCTCCTCCGGGTATTCATCATGCATTGCTCGTTTGATGAATTCATCAACCAATTTAGGGTGCAACCTCTCATCCTCGTCATCGTTTGGAGGCACTCGCTGGTAGGTTGTGCATCATCTTCTACATACACTACAGCACTCACCTGGCTTTCACTGCCAGTAGGTTTAGACAGTCCTGACCTACAGGAGTGTAGGGCCGCTCACTTAGCAGAGTTATCAGGTGTTGCACCCTGTCCCTTTTCCCATTCGTTTAGTGGTCGGAGCACGTTGATTTGCATTTTACCGAAACGGCTCAGAGAATTCAAAGAAAAAATAATTTTCTACATGCTCGTCGCAAGTTAGTGGCACAAATTTTTGCTCAATACTATCGAAAATTTTTAGTTCAACATCATCGGCTTGGCTCCAAGGATAATCAGAACAGAGGGGTTGCATAAATTTTTAAACAAAATAATTATTTCTACCACCTTTGGATAGAAACATCCAGACAAATGATGCACTTATGTACCTTGGAGGATGCTAGTTTTCATTCTAACTGTGAGCCCAAAGCCATTTGCTGGATCAATCCAAAAGTTAGGCACGCAATAATTCAGTCAAGCAGGCAACAATTCATGTGCCCATTGGTCAAATACTAGGCATATTATCAAGTTAGATCACACATTTCAAAGGGTGTGAGGCTTACCCTACCGAAATCCATGAGTTCTTTGCTGCTCCCGGTTCGACCCAGTCCTCCCCACGGTCAATGGTACGGAGGTTGGTGTCCCTTGACATTGCACAAGCCTATGCAGCTCAATCTGCTATCGCTACACCACCCTCCAGATCCCCTCGAGCTAGTACAAGCCTGGGGCATGAAATGTGGTGGATCAGTGCACCATGGACGAGGGTTCCTGTCGATGGCAGGCTAGATTGGGCGACGATGGTGGGTTTGTGTGGGTACGTGCGGTGCAACCTCGCTGGATATCGACGGTTATGTGGGGAACGGCTCCTGCACGAGATGTTCGAAATGTGGTGAAAGAGAGAGATGGAGGGAGGGAGAGAGAGAGAGACGTCTACCTGCCTTGGCCCCATCTATAGTAAGTTGCATGTGTCCCACCTCTCAGGATATTAGGTGGCCCCAATATTCACGAGGATATACACAAATAACAAATCATGAGGTAATGGTCAAAGGTTTTGATCGGAAAGTAGTGCAATGTTCGGGCTTTTCTAAGCTCGTGGTGGAGGGGGAGGGCAAAAGTGAGTAACATTAGTTGCCTTGGGCAAAACTGAGCGCAACTAATCAACCGGGGGCACAGAAATAGAAATCCCATATTTCATTTGACGTGCACAATGTCACATGTATGGATGGATCAACTTGTCCGGATTCAAATTAAACTACAACCAAACAATGCCCAATTCAATAAAGGCTTCTTCATGTAGTACACGCGGAACAAAAAACATGTCTAGACTCAACTATTCTTGAAGTGACATGTTCAAGGCAAGTAACTTGTCAGTACAAAAAAAGTTACGGGTTGGCTTGTGCAAATTAAGTGCACACATGCATGTATGCATTGACCAACATGTCCGGACTCAAATCAAAGTACAACCAATGTATGCCCCCATTCACTTGAGGATTCTTCACCAACAGAACATGTCGTACACAGAACACAAGACATGTCTAGACTCAACCATTCTTGAAGTGACATGGTCAAGGCAACTGACTACTCACTAGAAAACAAATTTGAGGTTTGCCTTGTGCAAATTAAATGCACACATTTATGCATCGATCAACATGTACGGATTCAAATAGAAGTACAACCACACATTTCCCAATTCACTAAAGGCTTCTTCACTGAAAGAACATGTCGTACGTAGAACACAAGCCATGTTTACACTCAACCATTCTTGAAGTGATTGGATAGTACAAAGAAAATTAGGGTTGTCTTGTCCAAATAAAACACACACATATATGCATTGATAAACATATCCGTATTCAAGTCTATGTAGAACCAAAGAATGCCCAATTCACTTGAGGCTTCTTCACCAAAAGACCATGTCGTACGCAGAACACAAAACATGTCTAGACTCAACCATTCTTGAAGTGACATGGTCAAGGCAAGTGACTGGTCATTATGAAAAAAATAAGGGTCGGGTTGTGCAAATTAAACGCACACATGCATGTATGCATAGATCAACATGTCCGGATTCAAATCAAAGTACAACCAAACAATGTCCATTCACAAGAGGCTTCTTCACCAGAAGAAGATGCATGTCGTATGCAGAACACAATGTATATGTCTAGATTCAACCATTTTGGAAGTGACATTGAGAACGCAAGCGATTGCTCACTAAAAAAGAGGGTTGGCTTGTGCAAATTAAATGCACACATGCATGTATGCATCGATCAACATACCCCGAATTAAAATATGAGTAGAACCATACAATGCCAATTAAGTTCAGGCTTCTTCACAAAAAGAATATGACGCATAAAACCCACACATGCGTGCACAAAGAAGATCAAAACATTAAACTTATGTGTGTACAAGTGCCTGAATCATATTTCTAAAAGCATTCACATTATTTTTGGAAGTTTTCACGTTATTTCTGAAAGTGGTCACGTTCTATTTGAAAGTTGTCATGTCTCTCTTACAAGTTTGTACGCTGAATTTTTTTGGTTCCCTCCATTTTTTCGCTCCGTTACTATTTTCCCTTCCCGCCTACATTTCCAAAAGGGGTCGCGCCAAGCTTTCCCCACCGCTAATAAATACCTATTTTGTTCCCATCCGTAAACCTCACTCATAATTTCCCTCCGCCCCCTCCTCCCGCACTTCTCCTCGAGACCTCGAACCCTCCCGAAGGTGTCGGTTTCCCCTACCGTCGTCGTTGATCAACATGACGGCAGGTAACCTTCGCAGTGGCAAGGTCCGCAAGGATCCTGTCACACCGAAGACAAGAACTAATCATATACGGATAGGTAACAATCGTCTCCCCCTCCCTCACTACCCCATCTACTAAAGATCCTTCTAAGCATATGTATATTAGACATGTTCAATTTATCCGCTAGTATTTAGAGATTCCATGGTTAACCCCACACGAGTCCAACCATAGGGTTCGTATCTGTGTGTTTCCAGCATGTGTGTTCTGCATTTGTTCGCATATTGTTACTCATGTTGCGTTCATCTGAATTATTACAGGTTAGGCACTATACATGCATTTACAATTCGTTGTATCAATTCAAAACATGATTAAATGTAGTTCTAGGTTTGGAAGAACATCATTTCACATCTATATTCCCTATTCTAGTGATTACATATTCAGGTTGTACCTTTGTGGATTATTTTATAGATCTTATTGTTTCGTATTTATTCTACAGTTGCTACACCCTACACATCAAATGAGTACGAGAAAAGGAGGCAACAAGACATAATCGAGAATGCTATATGTATCTCAGAAAATTCTAAGGATAATGAAATCGATTCAAACCCGGTTATAGGGGATATCTCTGAACTCGCATACAAATTTGTATATGGTGCTTCTAAAGTTGTTGGAAAGACACGAAAAAAGGGCAAACCAAGCAGAAAAAATGTGATTTGCAGGAGGAGAAAGAGTTAGCGAACGACAATGTATATGAAGTAGAGGGTTTAGAATAGGAAAGTGACAATGGCGAAGGTGACAATAATCCACATCTAGAGTTGCCTAAAGCAGTTGAGGTACCAGAATATACACTTCTAGTACATTTTAATTTTACGACATCTCGTAGCTGCATGAAGTTGGTGTTTAAGTACACTCCTGTTTTTTTGGGCAACACAGGAGAAGCAAACTAACATTATTGTTCGTCCAATTCTTGTACGTACAAGATCTAGAGTAGCCATAGGTGATGCCCTATATGATGCTCAGGCGCCTAAACATCATGATGACGAGGACATGACACAAGATTTGCTGGTCACACCAGCAGATAATCTGACCTCTCGAGATAGCAACTCCCGTGTACATGATTCAGATGGAAACAATGAAGTAGTTGATCTTCGAGCAGAAAACCAGGATTCGAGCATCCGCACACAACATCTAGAAGAAAGGACAAACCATTCCAAGGAGAAGCAGAGCGCGAGGTGAGCGTGGACCTATTTGTTCACATGCTTTAGATAAATATATTGAAAGGGCGGGAAGTAAGATGAAGGTTAACTTCACGGCAGGAGGAAACAGGCCTATTGATCCTCTCCAAGCAGCAAATCATAGTACACAAGTTGGATATCAAGTTAGTAGTATGATGCACATAAAAACCAAGTGGGAGGACTACAATGTACGTGCAAACAAGCATATGCTTCTGAAGTTTTTGACACAATAAAGGTCAGCCATGGAATGAATCCCTTTTGTAAATGTGCCATACCACCTATTTTTATCTTCCCGCTCTAAATATTGTAACATGCATGTGTGTATGATTTTTGCAGGAAAGGTTTGAGTTTCCAGACAAAGCTAAATTGACCAAAGCAATAATTGATGATATCGTTTAGAAAAGCGTGCAGTCACAAATAGACCGACTAAAGGTGAAATTTACGGTAAGGTTAACAATATTACTGACGAGCAAGTGTTGCAGTTGAAGTCAATGAGTATTACACATAAATATTGTATAGATCTAGTAAAATAGTGGAAGGATGAGCACTCCCACGTAATTCGTGCTTAATGTGATAGACTCAACTTGTACTATACCATGTGGTCAAAACTAAATTCTATGCTTCAATCCATAGGATATATGTGCCAAAAAGCAAACCAAAGTTTTATGAAGCTCCCAAAAAAACTAGCTGTAGAAGTTACATTGCATCTTATCGCAGTTTGGTAAGCACCCAAGCTTGGTACATGCAAATTATCATAT
The DNA here is from genome assembly GCF_904849725.1 of Hordeum vulgare subsp. vulgare. Classification (NCBI taxonomy): domain Eukaryota; kingdom Viridiplantae; phylum Streptophyta; class Magnoliopsida; order Poales; family Poaceae; genus Hordeum; species Hordeum vulgare. The sequence continues at coordinate 334,627,356 of NC_058520.1, read as the reverse complement.
TTTTCATAAGTAAATGTCTTGCGACAGTAACATTCATCATATCATGTTCGACGTACTAGTGTAATGAGCAGAACTAGAAACATGTGCTTGTTGAATTTTTGAAGCAGCCTACAACAGAAAGAAGCATGGGTTGATGAATGAGACTGCAGCGCTAGCAATCGTAAGCTTTCTTCAGTTTCTTGATTCCACATGTAATGTGCCACCCAAAATATTATGTTTGTAAGACTGTACCAATAGTGCTTCAACTATGTTGAGGAAGGAAATAAAGGACAAGCAACGCGCAACTCCAGCAGTAGGCAAAGGTGCACAGGAGAATCAAGTAGATGTACACGGACTAGGGCGTGGCAGCCAAGGAGTGCGGTTTTTGGCGTTTTAAGAAATTTTTCAACCGCCGGGCTCCGCTGGTATATATCCCTTCGTTCTCGGTGACACCGAGATGAGATTTTCAGTGCCACCGAGTTCCACAACTGTCAGCTGACAGTGAAACTCAGTGAGGCCAAAAAGCTAAACGCGTGCACCGAGATGATAAAACCTGATCAACCCTAAGCTTCTGTGGACCGTGATTTTGAGGTTGGTCACACCGAGATGCACTTTGGGAGGTTTCGGGATTCAGCCCTTGTCGAGACGGATCTCCGAGTGCTCCTCACACAAAGTGTCCCTAAAGTGCTTGCTCAAATTTTGTGATGAAGCATGAATAGAATTTGAGAGGAGAAAGCATAGATAGCTAGAGATGGGTACTTAGGCATTCTTGTATATCCAATTGGCCAAAAGAAATAGAAATCCAAATAACAACAATTGGATATCCTCGAATGATAAAAATATTCATGCCAACATGCTCACATAATAAGATGTCAAAAAAACATGGTGAACATGCACAAACATTCTAGCATCTATCAAGCACTTTGGCGATGATGAAGTCATCTATATATGAGTATATTGACTTAAGAGTCAAGTAAGAATACTTGATCATAGGTCATACTCATTGATTAAGCACAAGTGGGGTTACCACTTTCACACAATGCATTAATGTGTTCACATCATTTAGGACACGCTTATACTCAAGTCTTAGAGTAAAGCTCCCCCTAGATGTGACATACCCCCTAAGAGGGATAAACTAACCTTGGGTTTTGTCATAGAAGACTTCAAGTAGGTGTAGTAGTGCTCGATGATCATTGTTGATGAAGATCATCTTAAGTTGGGAGCAATCCTTGTTGTTTATTACTCTTCTCACCTACATGGGTTAGTGCCAGAGAAAAAGGAACAAATGCAAAGATATCTATGGACATGGAGTGAAATACATGAGAGGTGATGTCCAAAGATGCATTAATTACCTTGTCCCTTGCTCACCTTTGAGGTAATGTGCGACTCCTTGAACTAATGCATATGGTTGGAGTTGATTGCATATAGTTCTTGCCAAAATTAATAAGAGTGAATTTAATTGGCAAAGTCATTCCTCAAGAACTTTCTAGTTCTTCCTCTTGGGGACCCACATCACCTTGATGGGGATCCTTGGAGTTGTGGTAGCACTAGATGAGGTAGTACTAGAAGTCTCCTTGGGAACCCACTTGACCTTGTCTTGGGGTTCTTCCTCAAATGAGTCAATCTCTTCTTGAAGCTTTCCCTTGCCCTTGTGGTCTTGTGGTAGAATGCCATCTTGAGAGCGTGTTCCCTTGGGAGGAGTAGGATCATACTTCTCCTCTTGAGGAACAAACTTGGGAATGGGATATGGACCTTCTTCCCAAACATCTTCATTGACGTTGAAGTAGCCAACACCTTGCTTCTTCCGATGTCCTCCTTGCTTGCACACAATTTCCTTGAATTGCTTACTTTCGGCAAGACTCTTGAAGACACCTCTCTATATAATCTCTTTCAGTAAATCGTTTTCTTGCTCAAGTGTAACTTGGCTAAGAGAATCATTAGTTGAATCAAGAGAGCTACTAGCAAGAACATCATTTGATCTAGCTTTAGCATTGTTGTTACTAGATGAAGAAACTTTCTTGCCTTTATTTCTAGTGTTCTTAGGTTTAACTTGTGGAACAAAAGTAGACAAGAGTAATCGTTGGGCTAGATAATAAGAACTCTTATTCCAAAGATCATCATTGATTGCTTTTAGAAACTCATGCTCTTGCTGTAAAATTTAGCTTCTCGAAGCGTAGCTTCTCATGAGTTCTTGCAAGCTCTCTATGATCTTCTAGAGTAGTTTATGAGCTAACTTAAGAGTGTATAATTCTTTAGTTAGTCGTTCAATATCTTTCTTATCATCATCATTCAATTTCTCTTGACTAGCATGAATATTTTCAAGTTCATTTTCAATGTTATCACTAGTCTTATCAAAAAGGAAGTCATCATCTCCTAACAAGTCATCCTCATCACTATCAAAGTCGGAATACTCGGAGTGCAAGACCGGAAACACCTTCATCCTGACTGTAGTCGGAGTTGGAGTGATAGCTTGATGTCTTCTTCTTGAACTGCTCTTGGTGTACTTGTCCTTCTTCTCCGATTCTTTGCCTCTCCAGGAGTGTCTTCGTTCATAATGATCTTCTCTACTCCTTCTCTCTCTATGAGGTGGTTCATCTCTTGAGCTTCGTCTTCTAGGTGACCTTTCTGTTTGTTTGTGGGGAACCTAACACTCATTGGAATAGTGTCCGGGCTTTCCACAGTTGTAGTAGTTTTGGTCACGACTACACGAACGCTTCTCATCATATCTTGAGCTTGAGCTTCTTTCTTTGCCTCTACTCTAGTATAACTTGTTAAATTTTCTGACCATGAGGCTTATCTCTTCATTAGTAACAAGATTGTCACTTGAATTAGCGGGGGCATCGCTTGAAGCTTTGTAAGCACCGCTTGACTTGTTGTGCAACTCATCTTTGTCTTTGATAGACATTTCATGAGCAACAATCCTTCTAATGACTTCAGTTGGCTTGAGATCCTTGTCCTTTGGCATCATTTGGATTAATGTGCACACGGTGTCATATCTTCCATCCAAGGCTCTAAGTATCTTCTTGATGATGAATTTGCCAGTCGTCTCTTCACTTCCTAAGCCGGCAATCTCATTTGTGATGAGAACTAGCCTAGAATACATCCAAGCGACTCCTTCACCCTCCTTTATCTTGAACTTGTCAAGCTGACTTTGAAGCACATACAACTTACATTCCCTAACAGAATCAGTTCCTTCGTGCATATCAATCAAAGTATCCCAAATTTCTTTTGCATTCTCAAGGCGACTGGTTTTGTTGAATTCTTTGGGACACAAGCAGTTGAACAGGATATCACATGATTGAGCATTGAATTGCAGCATCTTCACTTCTTCCACTATCGCATCACGATCCGGTTCTTTTCCTTCTCCTAAGAAATCACCTTTCACACCAACATGATCAACAGCCCAGACGGCAGGGTTATGACAAAGAATATGCATTTTCATATTATGCTTCCAACTAGCAAAATTAGTTCCATTGAAATATGGACCTCTATGGTGATAATTTTTCCTCACTGGACGCCATACTCTTCTAGGTTGTGAAACCAATGCAATGGATACCAAAACTCTTATACCACTTGTAGGATCAAAAGTATGTTTAGAGGGGGGTGATTAGACTACTTGATGGGATAAAAGCTTAGCCTTTTCCCAATTTTAAGTGTGGGCCAGTTTTAGCAATTATGACTAGTCAAGTACACCCTACACATGCACATCTAAGAGTATAGTAGCGAAAAGTAAAACATGCAAGTGTAAAGTAGAGCGTAAGGTAGGGAGATCAAACGCAATGGTTGACACGGCGATTTTTGGCATGGTTCCGTTAGGTCGCGCTATCGTATGTACATGTTAGTGGAGACTTCAGCCCACAGAGGGTAACGGCTGTGAGGGTCCATGGAGGGCTACACCCAGAAGGGGTCCACAAAGAAGCGGCCTTGTCTATTCCACCACGACTTCCATCCACACAGGACTAGCCTCACTCACGGTAGATCTTCACAAAATAGGCGATCTCCTTGCCCTTACAATCATCTTGGTTCAACTCCACAACACGAAGTAGGAGGCTCCCAAGCGACACCTAACCAATCTAGGAGAGACCACCCTCCCAAAGGTAATAGATATGGTAGAACGATGAACTCCTTTCTCTTGTGCTTCAAAAGATAGTCTCCTCAACACTCAATCACTCTCTCTCGGATTTGGCAGGGGTAGGAGAGATTGATCTTGTGGAAAGCAACTTGAGGAAGCTAGAAATCAAGGTTCAAATGGTTGGAATGGAATCTCTTGATCTCAACACACGAGTAGGTGGCTCTCTCTCGGAAAAATGGATCTCGCAAGTGTAGGTGTGTTTTCAGTGCTTCCTCTACGAATGAGAGGTAGGTGGAGGGGTATATATAGGCATCCCCCAAAATCTAACTGTTACAACATTATTGCCCAACTCAGTGACACCGACATGAATCTCGGTGGTACCGACTTGCATTAAATGTGGCAACTTTTGAGTTTTCGGTGAGACCGATATGGGAATCTAGGTGGTACCGATACGATAACCCAGACCGGTTTCCAAATCTCGGCGAGACCGATTTCAAACTCGGAAATTCTGATTCTTGAAATCTTCTCAATAGAAAGTTGGTCACTGAATCTCGGTGGCACCAATAGGGATGCTGGTGGTACCGAGATGGTAGGGTTTGGCATAGGTTCTATCAAGTGTAAAATTGATAGGACCGAATGGAAATTGTTGGTGGCGCCGATTTTGCTGGTTTGGGTTTGGACACAAATATTTTTGTGGGACAATGGGTGAGTATGTTTTGTGGCTACCTCTAAGTACTTGAGCAACCAATTAATCATAATACCTCACCCCATTTTAATAGTATTGGCTTCCCTATGGACGCAAAGTGATTTCTTACAAATATAAAAGGTAGAGTCTTGCTACTGCAACAAAAGACCTTCCAAAGGCGCCGGAAATAGGTGTGTGGATGGCACGAGGAATCCTTCTACTACGGCTACGACTTAAAGGACTTCCTAGGCAAATATGCAAAGGATTTCCCCCGTGGCCTTGGAGCCTTGCGTTGGTGTTCCCTCGAAGCGGAAAGGGTGATGTAGCACAGCGGTGGTAAGTATTTCCCTCAGTTTGAGAACCAAGGTATCGATCCAGTGAAGGAGTATCACAAGAGCCTGCACAAACACAAAAAGCTTGCTCCCAACTCTATGAAGGGGTTGTCAATCCCTTATAGATTGTTCGCCAAGTGAGAACAGAAATCAACAAAGTAACAAAGCAAAGTAAAAGTGAAAGTGGAAACAATATATGTGAATAGACCCGGGGGCCGTAGTGTTTACTGGTGGCTTCCCTCATGAAAGCAAGTAGACGGTGGGTGAACAAATTACTGTCGAGCAATTGATAGAACCGCGCAAAGTCATGACGTCATCTATGGCAATGATTATATCTATAGGCATCACGTCCAAAACAAGTAGACCGATACTTTCTGCATCTACTACTATTACTCCACACGTCAACCGCTATCCAGCATGCATCTAGTGTATTAAGTACAAAAGAACAGAGTAACGCCTTAAGCAAGATGACATGATGTAGATGGACAATCTCATATCAATGACAGAGCCCACCTTGTTACCCTTGATGGCAACTACTCAATGTGTGCCTTGCTGCCCCTACTGTCACTGGGAAAGGTCACCACATTGTAAGAACCCACAACCAAGCACTTCTCCCATTGCAAGAATCATAGATCTAGTTGGCCAAACAAAACCCAAGACTCGGAGAGACTTACAAGGATATCAAATCATGCATATAAGAAATCAGTAAAGACTCAAATATATATCATAGATAATCTGATCACAAATCCACAACTCATCGGATCTCGACAAACACACTGCCAAAGAAGATTACATCGAATAGATCTCCATGAAGATCATGGAGAACTTTGTATTGAAGATCCAAGAGAGAGAAGAAGCCATCTAGCTACTAACTACGGACCCGTAGGTGTGAAGTGAACTACTCACGAGTCATTGGAGGGACGATGATGATGATGAAGAAGCCCTCCAACTCCAAAGTCCCCTCCGGCACGGTGCCGGGAAGGGTCTGCAGATGAGATCTCGCGGAAACGGAAGCTTGCGGCGGCGGAAAAGTATTTTGGAGGATCCCTTGATTTGTTTCTGATTTTTAGGGAATATATAGGCGCAAGATCTAGGTCAGGGGGGCGCTAGGGAGGCCACAAGCCTGCCCACCGCCGCCTCCCCCCTGGTGGCGGAGTGGGTGCTTGTGGGCTCCCTGTAACCCTCCTGGCTTGGCCCACACGCCCCCTGATCTTCTTCCGTTCGGGAAAAAATCATTTTGGGGATTTATATTCCGTTTGGACTCCGTTCCAAAATCAGATCTGAAAAGAGCCAAAATACAGAAAAAAACAGGAACTGGCACTTGGCACTGAATTAATAAGTTAGTCCCAGAAAAGATATAAAAGGTACATAAAACATCCAAAGATGACAAGATAACAACATGAAACCATCAAAAATTATAGATATGTTTGAGACGTATCAAGCATCCCCAAGCTTATCTCCTGCTCGTCCTCGAGTAGGGAAGTGATAAAGAATGAATTTTTGATGCTTTCATGCTACCTAGCATAGGTGTCCTTTGTAACTCCTCTTATGTGACGTGAATGTTCAGATCCATTAGATTCAAAGCAATAGTTTGCTATTGACGTGGAAACAATAATAATTCAAGCAAACTAGCAAGGTAATCATGAACTTTCAAAATAATAAGGCCAAAAGAAAGTTATCCCTACAAAAGCATATAGTCTGGCTATGCTCTATCATCATTGCACAACGAATTTAAATCATGCACAACCCCGGTATTGGCCAAGTAATTGTTTCACACCTTTACTTTCTCAAACCTTTTCAACTCTCACGCAATACATGAGCGTGAGCCATGGTTATAGCACTATAGATGGTGTGGAGTGTGGTGGAGGTTGCAAGACAAAACAAGGAGAAGATAGTCACATTAACTAGGCATATCAATGAGCTGTGGAGATGCTCATCAATAGATATCAATGTGAATGAGTAGGGATTGCCATACGAATGATGCACTAGAGCTAAAAGTATGTGAAAGCTCTTAAAGAAAACTAGTGGGTGTGCATCCAACTTGCTTCCTCTTTTTCTCTCATTGGAATTTTGAGGAAGCCTATCATTGGAATATACAAGCCAAGTTATATAATGAAAATTTCCCACTAGCTATATGGTGGTGACAAAACGAGAGACTCTCAATCATGAAGATCATGGTGCTTAATATGCACAAGTGTAGAAAAAGTGGTAGCATTGTCCCTTCTCTCTTTTTCTCTCATTTTTTTTGGTGGGCTCTTTGGCCTCTCTTTTTTATTTTATTTTTTATTTTGGTGGGCTTCTTTGGCCTCTTTTTTTTCCTCACATGGGACGATGCTCCATCAATGATGATCATCACACTTTCAACTTAAAACTTAGAGCAACGATGACTCTATATGGAATGCCTTCGGTAGTGTACCGTGACAATGATCTAGCATGGCATAGACATTAATGGAAACATCATGCTAGCTATCTTACGGTCATGCAATGGCAATGTTGACGTGACGGCACATGTCATGGTGGTAGTTGCATGGCAATATATCTCAGAATGAGTTTGAAAAAGCCATAGTAGGTAGGTATGATGACTGTTTTGAGGGAGGCTAATGGTGGGTTTTGTGCACCGGCGAAAGTTGCACGGCACTAAGAAGATAGTGATGGTGGAAGGTGAAAGTGCATCTAAACCATGGACTCAACATTAGTCATGAAGAACTCATATACTTGTTGCATAAGTTTTATTAGTAATGAAAACAAAGCATTCAACGCATACTCCTAGGGGAAGGGTTGGTAGGTATAAACCATCGCGCGATCCCGACCGCCACGCAAAGGATGACAATCAATAGACTAATCATGCTCAGATTTCATCACATAGCGGTTCACCATACGTGCATGCTACGGGAATCACTAACTTCAACACAAGTATTTCTAGATCCACAACACCTTACTAGCATAACTTCAATATTACCACAACCATATCTCAAAACTAATTGAGAGGAATCAAACTTCTCTAACTATTCAATGCACATGAAGGTGGAAGTTTTCGTATCCCTTTGGATAAATACCCCTTTTGAGACTACTTTCAAAGCATAGATCAACTACCAAGCCACGCACCGTTGTGCTCTAAAAGATATAAGTGAAGCACACAGAGCAAAAGTATCTAGCTCAAAAGATATAAGTGAAGCACATGTGAGCTGAATTGTCTACCAAATGATATAAGTGAAGCTCGACAAAATCACGGTGAGTGCATGTCTCTCTCTCTAGGTGTGCAGAAAGGATGATTGTGACACAATAAAAATAAAAGACTCCTACGATACAAGACGCTCCAAGCAAAAACACATAACATGTGGTGAATAAAAATATAGCCCCAAGTAACGTTACCGATGGATTGACATCCCCAAGCTTAGGCTTTTACGGCATCCTTGAATCTCTTGGGGTGCCTTGGTTATCCCCAAGCTTGAGCTCTTTCCGCTCTTTATCTCTTTGTCCATAAGAACTTCACCCAAAACTTGAAAACTTCACAACACGAAACTTAAACAGAAACTTGTGATAACATTAGTATGAGAAAGCAAACCACCACTTCCTTAGGTACTGTAGCAAACTTAAATTATACTTGTGCTGATGTTGGGTTACTGTATTTTCAATCTTCCATGGCTAATACCCCCCGATACTATCCATAGTTTCATCAAAATAAGCAACCAACACAACAAAAACAGAATCTGTCAACAGCAGACCAGTCTGTAGCAATATGTATATTTTGTATACTTCTAGTACTCCACAAATTCTGAAAAATTACGACAGTCTGAAGAATTGGCGAGCAATCAGCAGCAAAACGAATCAACTCAAAATCTCTTACAGAAAAAAATTTAAAATTATTTTTGTGAGCAGAAAGTTTCTGTCTTTTCCAGCATGAACAAACGATCATCCCCAAGACTAATCATAACGGTTTTGCTTGGCACAAACGCAAAAAGAAACACAAAAAACACAATCATAACAGAATTATGAAATTGTGGAAAACACAAAATAGAAAGAAAAAGGATAGATTCGTTGGGTTTCCTCCCAACAAGCGCTTTTGTTTAACGCCCTTAGCTAGACAAAAGGTGATGGAAATCACGTATAGTCATCTTTGGTGCTCAAACCATAAGTAGTGTGATCATTTATCATCTTAAGATCTTCATCTTTATTGGATGACTCACCACTAGCTTTAGGAACAAAAACAGACTTGACGGTCTTTTTGAGAGTGAGATTTGGAGTATTTTGCACAGCGGCAAAAGCGGAACCCAAGTTGGTTATGACATCTTCTGATTTGCCAATTCTAGAAGAATCATTAACTATAAGTTCCTTCTCCCTTAAATTTTTCAAAAAAATTCTCACTTTGGATCTGTACTGAGTAATTTGATTGTGGATCTTTCTATCCAAACCCTCAATAAGTTCAACTGTGGCAATTTTGCTTTCAATAGCGTCAAGCCTTTGCATCACGTGTTCCAAGGTCAAGGTAGTTCCATTAACCATGAGCGGGGGTGAGCCTACCAAATTCATGATAGCTCTATAGGAGTCAATAGTATGGCTCCCCAGAAAATTCCCGCCTACAATGGTGTCAAGGATATACCTATTCTAAGGAGAAATCCCAACGTATAAACTGCCAAGGAGGACGGTAGTGGATTGCTTACGAGTAGATCTACTTTGAGCATTGCAAATCCTGTACCAAGCGTCCTTTAAATTTTCTTCCTCATTTTGCCTGAAATTAAGAACTTCATTCTCAGGGGTGTCGTTTGGAGTGGTGGGTCTAGCCATTGATAGACTATCTCACACACAAACGAGCAGGAAGAGAGAGTGCAACGGGCAAAAGAAGACGGCAAAGGAGAAAGGCAAATGAAAACGGCAAAGGAAAAAGGCAAATGAAAACGGCAAAGAAGAAAGGCAAATGTGAAGTGGAGGAGAGGAAAATGAGAGGCAACTGGCAAAAAAGTAAATGCAAGAGATGAGTTTGTGAGACCTACTTGGATAGATCTCTCCTTCCCCGGCAACGGCGCCAGAAATACTTCTGCTACTGCAACAAAAGACCTTCCAACAACGCCAGAAATAGGTGTGTGGATGGCACCAGGAATCCTTCTGCTACGGCTACGCCTTAAGGGACTTTCTAGGCAAATATGCAAAGGATTTCCCTTGTGGCCTTGGAGCCTTGCGTTGGTGTTCCCTCGAAGCGGAAAGGGTGATGTAGCACGGCGGTGGTAAGTATTTCCCTCAGTTTGAGAACCAAGGTATCGATCCAGTGAAGGAGTATCACAAGAGCCTGCACAAACACAAAAAGCTTGCTCCCAACGCTATGAAGGGGTCGTCAATCCCGTATAGATTGTTCGCCAAGTGAGAACTGAAAGCAACAAAGTAACAAAGCAAAGTAAAAGTGAAAGTGGAAACGATAGATGTGAATAGACCCGGGGGCCGTAGTGTTTACTAGTGGCTTCTCTCATGAAAGCAAGTAGACGGTGGGTGAACAAATTACTATCGAGCAATTGATAGAACCGCGCAAAGTCATGACGTCATCTATGGCAATGATTATATCTATAGGCATCACGTCCAAAACAAGTAGACCGATACTTTCTGCATCTACTACTATTACTCCACACGTCGACCGCTATCCAGCATGCATCTAGTGTATTAAGTCCAAAAGAACAGAGTAACGTCTTAAGCAAGATGACATGATGTAGATGGACAATCTCATATCAACGACAGAGCCCACCTTGTTACCCTTGATGGCAACTACTCAATGTGTGCCTTGTTTCCCCTACTGTCACTGGGAAAGGTCACCACATGGTAAGAACCCAAAACCAAGCACTTCTCCCATTGCAAGAATCATAGATTCAGTTGGCCAAACAAAACCCAAGACTCGGAGAGACTTACAAGGATATCAAATCATGCATATAAGAAATCAGCAAAGACTCAAATATATATCATAGATAATCTGATCACAAATCCACAATTCATCGGATCTCGACAAACACACCGCCAAAGAAGATTACATCGCATAGATCTCCATGAAGATCATGGAGAACTTTGTATTGAAGATCCAAGAGAGAGAAGAAGCCATCTACCTTCTAACTACGGACCCGTAGGTCTGAAGTGAACTACTCACGAGTCATTGGAGGGGCGATGATGATGATGAAGAAGCCCTCCAACTCCAAAGTCCCCTCCGGCAGGGCGCCGGGGAGGGTCTCCAGATGAGATCTCGCGGAAACGGAAGCTTGCGGCGGCGGAAAAGTATTTTGGAGGATCCCTTGATTTGTTTCTGATTTTTAGGGAATATATAGGCGCAAGATCTAGGTCAGGGGGCGCCAGGGAGGCCACAAGCCTGCCCACCGCCGCCTCCCCCCCTGGTGGCGGAGTGGGGGCTTGTGGGCTCCCTGTAGCCCTCCTGGCTTGGCCCACAGGCCCCCTGATCTTCTTCCGTTCGGGAAAAAATCATTTCAGGGATTTTATTCCGTTTGGACTCCGTTCCAAAGTCAGATCTGAAAAGAGCCAAAAACACAGAAAAAACAGGAACTGGCACTTGGCACTGAATTAATAAGTTAGTCCCAAAAAAATATAGAAGGTACATAAAACATCCAAACATGACAAGATAACAGCATGAAACCATCAAAATTATAGATACGTTTGAGACGTATCAGGTCTCCTTGCTTGAGGCTTGAGCCAATCCTATTCCTTCCTTGCATCAAGGGGCATCTCCTCACAATCCTATAGCCAAAGCATCTTTGAACTTTTCTGAAACATACTTGGATAAACTCATTAGTACAATGATGCATATGTTGTGATTAATTACCAAAACCACCTTAGGGAACAAATGTGCTTTCACTTATAACTCAGGAGGTAGTTGTGAGATCAGCATATGATAGGTATCAAGAAGAGCTGAATGCAAGAATGGCAACACGACAATAGGAAATCGAAGAGATGAAAGCAAAGCGGTTAGATGAAATTACAACTCTTAAGAAGGCACATGAGGAGAAAACTTCTTCTATGGAAAAGAAGCAATCACAATTGGAAGGAACTTTATGTTTTCTCTTAAGGATGCAGGGCAGCTCTGACAAAAGCATGTCGCAACCTATTTTGGGGAGCTTTGTTAATAGCACACCGCAGCCCACTTTGGGGGCTTTGAGAACACCATGTCGCTACCCTCATGGTGGTCTTCTTCATTCGAAATTGTCGGTATCCTTTTATGTTGTGTGTGATACTTCCTTAGTTGGCTGGTCATTATCAAAATTCTTTTAAGCATGTTTGTTTTCAGTTTTCATGAGCTGAAAGTCAATTCACTCATATTTGATATTTTACAAATTTTAAATTTGAATTTAAATTTAAATTTGGTTGGTAGTTGCGACAGTGAATAAGTTTGACGGTAATAGTGACAGAAATACGTGTCATCACGAGCTTCTAGACCCACATGTAAGCAGCCAAGTCAGCATCCCATGGGACCAGATGTCAGGATCTTTGACAGGTCAAACCTGATTATCACTGACGGGCACGGTTAGTGATAAAACCTTGGTTGGGCCTAACTGTAAGGTGCCACATCAGCATATTATGGGCCGATACGTCAGATTCGTTGACTAGTCAAACAAGTTGGGTCGCTTGTTAGTGTACGATGAAAGTTCTAGGGCATTTTATGACCGTCACAGAAGATAGTTTCATCGACTTTTTCGGTTCGTCACCTAAGATACGATCTTGCGTGGCGGAGGAAGTGGTACCGTCAAGATTTAATTTCTATGGCGGCGCTTCAATGACAGTGGGGGTGACGATCGAAAATCTCAGCAATATATTTTCCATGATGAAAAACGGTTATACGTGACACAAGTGAAACATCACAAAATAGAGAAAATTTTGTAGTGATGATACTTTCAATGAGGAAGGCCTCTCGTGACCTCTTACATTGGAAGATGTGCGATCTGAGTTAGCTTAAGTTCTGGCTTGCAGATGGTTTGTTCGTTTGTGGCGCAATAGGTCATCTATTGAAAGTAAATCGCCAAGGAAATATATGGGCAACATCACACAAAATAAGAATGCAGTATGAGCATGGTCATTTACAGATAGTTGAGAAGAAATGTGTCAAATAGTCCATTAACTTTTGCCCTACAGTTGGTCTCTGCGCCAATTGCTGCAATGGGTCATCTAGGAAAAGAATAAGTCAAAGTAGAAGGCAAGAGAGTTAAAAGGCCCAAGCCCAAGCAACGAAGCCTCCTCATAGTGTAGGGACTCTCCCTTAATTGGTTACAACCCACCTCATATCCCAATAAGGAGCACATGGGCTAAAGGATGATAAATTACCTAGTTCTACCCTTTCACCTCCTTACTCTAAGATGTAGCCTTGGACATTTGTCCAGGACCCCTAAGCTATATAAGGTCCTGTTGTTGAGATGTAGTTAACTTACTCTCACTTGAATACATTTAAGTGCAGTGTGACCCTCTCTTCTAAGCTCCTTGGGGAGAGCAAACAAAGACCAAGAGCTTGGGGTCGCAGGGACCTTGTAAGTCTCGGACTAGTCGGGCGTCGTGAGACACAAAAAGTTGTCGCACTCTAAGTGCCCGTGCATCAGGCACCACTCTCAACGGCTTCCCATAGGGCATAGGTCGCGCTCCCATGAGGCGACTGAACCTATTTAAGAAACATCATCCTGCCACTTTGTTAAGTGTGTGGTGGAGCATCGTGCATGTCCTCGCTAATCTCTGACCATGCTACTATGGATATCCCTAAGTCGAAAGTTGATTTTTGCCCCTCATCAAAGATCATCTGTGATGCAAGAGTAGTCTTAGAGGCGAGACTAGGAGTCTATTTGGTGTTTATGTTCTCACACATGTAACTAAGTTTTTCATCGAATTTCATATTAAAAAAAATTAGAATTATACCTTCTACAACACTATTAGCATGTGGAATTCCAAGCTGAACCACAAAATCATTTACGAGATAGGAAAAAATCCAGCAATGACTAGTGATATTTACTGTTCAACACTATTTATTAATGAGTTTTTTTCATACCACAAATAAATTGGAGTTTGAACTTGGAAGATTACACGCTAATAGGACATCACTCTCTTGACATAATATAATTTTTAAAGATTTTTTATGGAACCTCGAAACATGGTTTTTACTTGATTCCCATCAGTTCTATCATAACTTGGCTTCCACGTGATATTCTCTCTAGTCACTGTTGTTAGAAGGGATGGAGTGATATTGGTTCGGAATATGGTGGATACTGTATTGAGCCTCACGGGCGAGTATATATAGGAGTACAAACTTGGATGGCAATAAGCCTTTCTACAGATAAGGTAGGAGATGGATTATAAATCCTAGACCACCAAATACAAATACATCAAATATATCTCTAACATCCCCCCATGGTCATAGTGGTAGTGTTGCGAACAACAGGAGCGCCGCGAACAGTCGAACTAGAGAGAATAACACCCGACAGGCTACCATCCCCATGTAGTCGCAATGGGAGCGTCACGGACGGTGTCGCGTCGCGGACGCATAGACTGTAGGGTGTGCCAATGTCGGGGTAGTCGAGAGCGTAGGGTGGTGAGCCGTAGTCGAGGTAGCCATGCTAAGAACGTCGTGGTCGATGTCGAGTCGGGGTGGTCGGTGTCGAGGAAGTCGTTGTGGAGCCGCATGCGCAAGGAGGTGTCGAGTTAGTCATGGGCGCAGCGTTGTCGAAGTAGTGGTGCGCCAGGAAGAAGATGTTGTTGACGACGCGTCGCGTGATACGTCCATTTGCATCATGCTTTTATATCGATATTTATTGCATTATGGGCTCTTAATACACATTATGGTACAATACTTATGCCTTTTCTTTCTTATTTTACAAGGTTTTACATGAAGAGGGGGAATGCCGGTAGCTGGAATCCTGGACAGGAAAAGGAGCAAATCCGAGAGACATATTCTGCACAGCTCCAAAATTCCTGAAAAGTTACGGAGAATAGTTTTGGAATTTATAAAAAAATATTGGGCGAAAGAAATACCAGAGGGGACCCACCAGGAAGTCATAAGCCAGGGGCGCATCCTACCCCCCCCCCCCCTAGCCGCGCCTTGCAGGCTTGTGGGCCCCCTGGTAGCCCTCCGGTGCCCATCTTCTACTATATGAAGGGTTTTAACCTGGCAAAAATCATATCAGAGCTTTCAGGACGAGGCGCCGCCGTCTCGAGGCAGAACTTCGACAGAACCAATCTAGAGCTCCGGCGGAGCTATTCCGCCGGGGAAACTTCCCTCACGGAGCGGGAAATCGAAGCCATCGTCATCACCAACGATACTCTCATCGAGAGGGGGTAAATATCCATCAACATCTTCATCAGCACCATCTCCTCTCCAAACCCTAGTTCATCTCTTGTTTCCGATCTTTGTCTCAAAACCTCATATTGGTACCTCTCGGTTGCTAGTAGTGTTGATTACTCCTTGTAGTTAATGCTATTTGGTTAATTTGGTGGAAGATTATATGTTCACATCCTTAATGATTATTAATACTCCTCTGATTATGAACATGAATATGCTTTGTGAGTAGTTACGTTTGTTCTTGAGGACATGAGATAAGTCTTGTTATAAGTAATCATGTGAATTTGGTATTTGTTCGATATTTTGATAAGATGTATGTTGTCTCTCCTCTAGTGGTGTCATGTGAACGTCGACTACATGACACTTCATCATTATTTGTGCCTAGGGGAAGGCATTGGAAAGTAATAAGTAGATGATGGGTCGCTAGAGTGAGAGAAGCTTAAACCCTAGTTTATGTGTTGCTTCATAAGGGGTTCATTTGGATCCATATGTTTCATGCTATGGTTAGATTTACCTTAGTTCTTTTTTCGTAGTTGCGGATGCTTGCGAGATAGGTTAATCATAAGTGGGAGGTTTGTCCAAGTAAGGGCAACACCCAAGCACCGGTCCACCCACATACCAAATTATCAAAGTAACGAAAGCAAATCATATGAGCATGATGAAAACTAGCTTGACATAAATTCCCATGTGTTCTCGGGGGCGCTTTTATTTATATAAGAGTTTGTCCAGGCTTATCCTTTGCTCCAAAAAGGATTGGTCACCTTGCTGCACCTTTGTTACATTTGTTACTTGCTACCCGTTACGTATTACCTTATCATAAAACTATGTGTTACCGATAGTTTCAGTGCTTGCAGAGAATACCTTACTGAAAACGCTTGTCATTTCCTTCTGCTCCTCGTTGGGTTCGACACTCTTATCGAAAGGACTACGATAGATCCCCTACACTTGTGGGTCATCATCGCGTCGGGTTTGCCAAGCCTCGAAACACATCGTGGACGAAGGCACACATCAGTGCTGCCAGCATCGGGCATGCGTCGACGGACGAAGTCGATGTTGACGATACGCCGCTGCAAGCATGCCAGGCCTGAAAACACATCGGGACGAAGACACGTGATGGGGACCTGCACAAGCTTGTACTCCATGTCGAGGGGGGTATCAGAGAAGGACTCGACTATGGTTGCGGTGCAAACTAGCTGGGGATGAGATCGCATGTGGTTGTCGGAGTACATGAAGTGCTCGGAGTAGATGACAATGACGCGGGTGATGAGCTGGTGCTAGACGAAGACGAAGGGGTCAATGGGAGACGCGGCTCGGGTGGGTGAGCTACAACGGCGTCGAAGAAAAGGGGTGGCGCGGCTCGCGTGGGCGGGCCACAACGGCGCCAAGAAGAGCCGCGGCGGCGGCCTGATGGCAGTGGTGGCGGCTGGTAGGAGTGTGGCGGCGATGCTCGAAGTGGGCGATGAAGAACCTGACAACATGACAAAGACCAACGCGGACGGCGATGTGCTCGCACCTAGGGAGGCGGTGTGGCTCATGCCAAGTAGAAATTGACCCGTGGGACAGCGGAGTGGACCATGTGTCGGGCGCTACGGCCCAAAGGGGCGACACAGCCACGACGTGTAGGTCGGGGCAACGTCGTGGACCGTGAACCGCGGTGCGATGGCCCGAAGGGGCAGCACAGCGATGGAGCGTGGGTCGATGCAGCCACGGGGATGGCCTCGGGCGGCAGCGGGGACCGCGTGTCGCAGCACTACAACCCGAAGGGGCAATGTAGCGGCGACTCGCGGATCACGGGGACCGCGTGTCGCAGCACTACCGCCCGAAAGGGTGACGTACCCGCAATGCACGAGTCGGTACAGCCACGAGGAAAACCACGGAGCGGCGGCCCGATGAGATGACGCAACGGAAGTCCGTTGCTCGATCGATGGAGGGGTGCACTATACTCGGGACAGTCTTCACGGGACCGGCGAAGGCGCGCGCAACCGATGGGCCAGATGAGTCACATGGCATAGATGAGGTGGATCGTGGGCGAGCGGGTGATCAATCCGATCGCACGCGTGGGTGGGAACGTCGCTCGGTGGAAGCGGGGTGGCGGCGGAGTCCAAGATGAAGCCGGCAACGACGAACGGCGTGAGTCACGTATGTACGAGCCCCATGCGTTCGGAGCTGGCATTCGGCCTGAAGCAGCAGGGGAGGCCGACGCAACCGATAGCCAGCAGTCGACCCGAGGCAGCCGTCGAGGTTGAGGCAGTCGTCGAGGTTGACGCGGCTGGAGCCGGCAGCCAGCCCGAGGCAACCGATGCAGTCGGAGCATGCAGCCGGTCCGAGGCAGACGGCGAGGTCGACCCGACCGGAGCAACCGGCCCGAGGAAGATGGTGTGCGACCGACGACGCAATGAAGGTGATGCTGGTGAAGAGGCAGCAACGACCGGTGCAGGGCAACACGCAAGCAGACGCGCGGGCGACGGCCATGAGAGGTCGTCGCGTCGCGCGAGGTCGTCGGTTTACAGGAGAGGTCGGGTGGTCGTGCCGATGTCAGAGTAAAGGCATGGTGGTCGACAACGGTGAGTGACGATGCAAACCGATTTTAGATCAGAAAATCAAAAAAAAAACACTGATAAAGTGACTGGCAAGAGAGAGAGAATCTGGATCAAAAGGTCGAGAAAGAACTCTCTAAGGCAGCCGGTCAACACGACGGCGAACGAGCCCCGATGACGATCATGGAGGCCGACCGCCCCGGGGACATCGCACGGGACGGAAGCGTCGAACAGGAGCTAGGGTTTGGATTGGTTAGGCTGATACCATATTAGAAGGGATAGAGTGATATTAATGCGGAATATGATGGTTGTTATATTGAACCTCACGGATGAGTATATATAGAAGTCCAAACTTGAAAGATAAGAAGTCGCTTCTAAAGATAAGATATAAGATGAATTACAAATCCTAAACTATCAAATACATATACAACAAATATATCTCTAACAACTGTCATCGCCATACCCGTGCTGGCTGAATGTGACCCACCCAACAAGGAAACGAGACAAGCACCAGGAGTAATGGCGAGTGCCAGCGATAACCATTCATGATTATGCATTTGATCTGGCAAATGTACCACAATCTGAAAGCGAGCACTGTCACCCCCATCAATAGCACATGCAACTTAAATAGGCCGCTGCCATTCTTCATCATGGAAGAATGATATGATGGCGAAGACGACGTTTGTCTTTCATTTTTCTTTTAACAAGTAAAAAATCTGCCCTGAATAAGAGACCAGAGAGCCATACATGCACCAGGGCTTTCCTTCCTGTGCCGATGGTTGATTCTCCAATCAGTAGAGTTTCTAAGCATCCGTCCGAGCATTTGTTCAAATGGCAAACAAAACCCTGTCTGATTCCCCCCTCCCAAGTCAAGGTTGCCAGAGTAATAGATACAGAAGCAGCTAAAAGCTAAGCAACGAGAAGAAATCTTCACTGCGGAATTCTAATCATCCTTGATGGCATCTGCTGATCTGCCTATCCACGGCGACGGAGGCCACAGCCAGTGCACGCACCATTTATCCATCAGTGCTGGACGAAAACCCAACCTTTGAACCAGTCATGGTGAACCGGTGAGTCTTAGGACTGTTTGCCGTTGGGCCTTGGAGACTGGCGGTATGGAGAAGCGTGCGGACCGTAGGAGAGGCTCCTCATTGGCTGCACGCCGTTCCGTGCAAAGGTGCTCTGTGCCTTCATGCTCTGGCTACCATTTGGGTTGTTGAGGCTTGCGGCACGTTCTTGACGCATGGACTGGAAGAAGTAGGAGGAGCTAGCCATGTCTTTCAGGTTTGGAAGAGGCTTCAGGACTTCAACCACTTGGCTCATGAGAGGCCTAGCCTTAGGATCCCGGCTAAGGCAAGCATGTGCCAGCTGAGCCGTCTTCTGAGCGCCTTTTATGGAGAAATTTCCCTCTAGACGGGGATCTACGAGCCTATAGAATCGCCTTCTTTCTCCAAGATAAGGGCGTGCCCATTCAACCAGATTGTGCTCCCCGTTTGGCCTGTTCTTGTCCATCGACCTTCTGCCTGACATCATCTCTAGGAGCACCACTCCAAAACTGTATACATCGCTCTTTGATGTCAGGTGACCTGAGCAAGAAATGAACTTATAAGCAGTAGAACATGCGAGGGAATTCAACAATCTACTCGAACAATTGAATGAGTGGTAACTTGTCTATTTTCTAGGAGATTCATTCAGCTTAGATGACTCAAAATGGGCAAGATTATCTTGAGCCAGTGAAATTGTAATCAGATTTCTGACTACCTCAGAGAGGAATGAATTCAGACGAACAGCTATTGCACAAACCCACAGCAGCACATGGAGTGCCTTAAATATCTGTCATCACCTAAATTAATATCATACGCAATAATAGCATCCACATAAATGCGAAGGTGGGCAAAAATGGTGCAGGCCCTAATACACTCCACACACACCATCCTTGTACAGTCATTATAATATGGTTGCTAGGTTATAAGCATATCACCTATCAAAGGAAACATAATGCATTGTGTGCCGGTTAAGTATGTACGAAGTTCAGTCTATCTAGCATAGATTGAATGATTGAAGTATAGGACACACCAGCAGTAACTGGACAGAACAATAAGGATAACATCATGCAAGATTTGCTCCAATTTTGAGGACAAGTTTAGTAGTATGATGCAGGACAACAACTGATCAACTCACCTGTCATGACATACTCAGGAGCTGCATATCCGTATGTTCCCATGACCCGAGTGGATACATGTGTCTTATCACCCTCAGGGCCATCTTTTGCAAGTCCAAAATCAGAGAGTTTTGCATTGTATTCCTGGAAATAAATGTAAGAAATGGGCAAATGTAATAGCCTGAGTGATCATAGATTATCTGTTCTCAGTAGAGTTGCATACCGCATCCAAAAGAATATTTGAAGTTTTGAAATCCCGATATATCACTGGCCTTTCAGCTTCTTCGTGAAGAAATGCAAGGCCTTTTGCAGCACCAAGTGCAATTTTCATTCTGATAGCCCATGGGAGCGGAAATGACCCTATTTAGTACAATTATTCAAGACAGTTACTGGACGAATATAGTTGTAATAAAACTAACAAATTTAGGTTTCATCAAATTTAGCACACAAGCAGAATTTTAGCAATGGAATAAAAAGTTAGGAGGAGCAAACAATAAGTAACAAATAATGCCTAACGAGTGATATTCAACCAAGAGTATAAGAGTAGAAGAAAAATATGCTATGTATTAAATATTTCAACAAGGGTAGATGTCTTGAAAGAGTGAAAATCGGCATCATATGGTATATTTGACAAAGAGTAAACCAAAATAACACTTACTCCTGAAAAGATGGTTCTCCAAACTTCCGCGGGGCATAAATTCGTATACTAGCAACCGTTGGTCATCTTCAATGCAGTAACCAACCAATTTCACTAGGTGTGGATGTTGAAGGTTTCCAAGGAAATCGACTTCTGCCTGAGAACACATAATGATAGTTTACTTAATGAAGCAGTTAAAGCTAATACCATAATGTATCGTGTGCTGCATACCAAAGAAAGTAAAAACATACCACCCACTCCTTATGCCCCTGAAGCCCATCATGGTTGAGTGTCTTGACAGCAACAGTTAATCCTGTGCCAGGTTTCATTGGAGCAGTTCCATTCTCTTCAATCCAACCTTTAAAGACACAACCAAAACCTCCCTCGCCAAGAAGACTCTCAGGTCGAAAGTTTCTGGTGGCGCACTTAAGTTCATTGAACGTAAACCTACGCAGTTGGGCTGCTAGTTTAAGTTCTTCTCCGACTATGGAAGAAGGCGAGATACTTCCAATGTTGCTGGATGTTGTCGAACCAGATGCGGCTGGTGCAGCTGATTGATCCCGACAACTATGATTTACCTTTTTGCTCTCTGTACAGTAGACATTATCCATTAGGAGATCAATACCTGACATGATTGAAATTTGACAAAGGTAGCGTCACAGAAATATGTGAATCCTTGCTTCTGAGCAAAACATCACAAGCTGCAAACCAATAGCTAATGTGTAGCAAATACTTAATGGCACTAAACAACAAGGCTGAAAAACGCTTCATCTCTACAGAATACAACACAAGCGCGTCACTGACTGAAAAACGACCTCGACCAGGATACTACTAGGTGGCCCACAGCAAACTGCGCTAAACCGCAAGAAACCACAGGTGCCTCTAGCTCCCGCAAGATGGTCAACAAGCCTGTATGGCAAGCAGGTGCAGCGTGTGCAATGGCACAGAGCCCCTAAAATTTTGAGGCCTCAATTTTTTTCTTAAATGGCAATTAATAATATTAATCAAGACAATATCCAAGCAACACTTCATCTCCTGTGCAACATTCCAACTTCCAAACACCAACTAGTTCCAAGTTCCAAGGCCAGCCAGTACACAAGCACACACCTTTCTCTTGACATCTCTCTCTATTTAAATCACGAAGTATAAACTACCGCTCAGTTTCCACTCAAAATTCCCCGTGCATCATATTAGGAACTAGCACAACCTATAAATTCAGCTATTCTTCTCCAGTTTTTCCGTTATCCTTGAATCAATTATTGGGGAGATTATGTTTATAGTATGCTGAATAAGTAATAATATTCATAATTAGGATTTTCCCTATAAAGGGCCTTATTTCATACTATTTTGCACCAGTCCCCCCGGATTCTCGGATACAAGCCTGATGGTCAACATGACTTGTATATTTCTACTTCTTTAATGTGGCCATGTGTAAGTGTATGGAATTAAATCCAATTCTGTACCAAACATGACAATATGTCCAGAGTTTATGCATCAGATGACTTTGTGGAGTCATACATTTTAGAAATGTGGAATGTTTTAGGTGCAACTCAACTGAATCAAATAGTCTGCTTGGACATTTGAAAATAAGATATAAGTTTTCTCACTGAAGTGAGCTTTAATGCTAAAGGTATAACACTCATAACACAATAATAATTGATTTGTAAGAAAATAGAGTGTGTGACAATTTGAAGTGACATGGTACAAAGATTATGATATAACCATCAATCGGAAGCACTCTTTACATTTTAGTTTTTGTCCATATACCATAACTATAACTAGCTGTTCCTGCTTGAGCATTTCAATTGATACTTCATTTGGACGTATCCTTTTGTTCATATTCTGAAGCATGCATAAATAGAACCCTCAATGTTAAATCTTGCAACAAAAGTTGCCTACCATACTTAATTACAGAGAGATATCAATTATGCATAACACCATGTGGCCAAACGGTAATTAATTGTATGTGTCTAAAAGCGTACGGACAAAAATAGACAAGCATTGAATTTAATGACATTTGAGCGTCGCTTCAGCTCCTCCTAGTCAGTAATCACCACTCCTGCAGCAACAAAACATCACCTTGCATTTTACCTGAGGTACTTCTGCTTCAACCACTACGGAATGCCCTATTACCAACAACCTGCAAACTTAACCCCACAAGTGTAAGCCACGCCCTTTTATACTAACAATTTAACAGCAGGCCCCCGAAATAGTTGCTGGAGCAGCAGCCTATCACAGATACCGCTCGATCTTAGCAAACCAAAGCGAGAAGACATGAGATTTTTGACAAAATCGGACGGCAATGTGGCCATGTGTAAGTGTATGGAATTAAATCCAATTCTGTACCAAACATGACAATATGTCCAGAGTTTATGCAGCAGATGACTTTGTGGAGTCATACATTTTAGAAATGTGGAATGTTTTAGGTGCAACTCAACTGAATCAAATAGTCTGCTTGAACATTTGAAAACAAGATATAAGTTTTCTCACTGAAGTGAGCTTTAATGCTAAAGGTATAACACTAATAACACAATAAAAATTGATTTATAAGAAAATAGAGTGTGTGACAATTTGAAGTGACATGGTACAAAGATTATGACATAACCATCAATTGGAAGCACTCTTTATATTTTAGTTTGTGTCCATATACCATAACTATAACTAGTGTTTCCTGCTTGAGCATTTCAATTGATACTTCATTTGGACGTATCCGTTTGTTCATATTCTGAAGCATGCATAAATAGAACCCTAAATGTTAAATCTTGCAACAAAAGTTGCCTAACGTACTTAATTACAGAGAAATATCAAATATGCATAATACCACGTGGCCAAATGGTAATTAATTGTATGTGTCTAAAAGCGTACGGACAAAAATAGACAAGCACTGAATTTAACGACATTTGAGCGTCGCTTCAGCTCCTCCTAGTCAGTAATCACCACTCCTGCAGCAACAAAACATCACCTTGCATTTTACCTGAGGTACTCCTGCTTCAACCACTACGGAATCCCCTATTACCAGCAACCCGCAAACTTAACCCCACAAGTGTAAGCCACGCCCTTTTATACTAACAATTTAACAGCAGGCCCCCGAAATAGTTGCTGGAGCAGCAGCCTATCACAGATACCGCTCGATCTTAGCAAACCAAAGCGAGACGACATGGGATTTTTGACAAAATCGGACGGCCAAGGGGGACGAGAACTGAAGATCCAATGGCTGTCATCGCTAATAGCCTGAGATGGATGGAAAGTTGTACGGTTTTAATGTCTCTAAATGGGTTATGGCAGCACTCAAACATGGCACAACATTCAGTTTACATCATCTCATGATGTACCAGCGCACGTAAATAAAGCAGAAACATCTCATCCCAAGCCACCCCACACCATACCAACCACCCTTAAATACCACCCACCAGAGCACAGCAACACATCCAATTTCATCATACAACGCTCCCATCGCCATCAACTTAACTTCAAAAGATATAGAATAAAAAAGTTCAGGCATCTGCCATCTTGAGTGCTCAAAGACAAGACACACAGCACCCGAGCAATCAATCAAACGTACGGGCAAGCACCAGGTATTAACAGACGCGAAAGCCTAGGCGGCTGGTAGTGCTGGAGAGCAGGGAAGCAGACCGGGAAGTAAACACGATGTCTGGTAGGAGTGAGAGCATTTTACCGCTGGCGTTGGCGCAGGCTCCGCTGGTGGAGGAGTCGACCTTGGAGCCCGACGACATGCATCCGCCGCCCAGTCGCGGTAGCCGGATCCAGCAACCAGTCGGAGGCGCCGCGTCCTCCTCGTCCATTGCCGCCTCCTTCCCCTTCCGCCGCCTCACATCCTGGCCCCGCCGCGTCCCCTCCTTCCCCATCTCCTATCCAACCCACCCGCCGCCGCCGCCCCGCGCACCGACCGACAGAGAAGACCTTCAGCAGCAGCGTCCCCATTGCTTCTCGGCGCGGCAATGGAAGCCGCCCGCGCGGCCTCCGGCGGAAGAGGAGGCGAGCATCGGGACGAGCGGAAGGGAGAAGCAGGGAAGGAACTAGCGAGAGAGTGTGAAGAGGGGTGGGGGTGTCGGGGCAGGGGAAAGGGTAGGCTGCAGGAAAGGATTCGGGTTCGGGCAGTGCGGGCAAGGTAGTGGGAATTTGGCAAAAGACCAAAGACCGAGGGCTGGGCGACGAGGAAGGAGGAGGCTGCGACCGGAACGCTGGTCGCTTCTTTATGGCCGCCTTCCACACAGCCACACAGGAGCGCCCGTTTCTGATACGATTTAGCCCAACGCCCCTATGAAAAATACACAGTTTTTTCTTTCTTTCTTTTTTCACGAATACGCAAAGATTATTTATCATTGCATTGATATGACAGGTAAAAAAGTACAGTTCTCGGTTACAAGACCCACGCATATACAGCCGACATGGGTCAAAAAAGACACGGGTTGCTCGTCCCGGGTACATCAAAAGAGTTCTACCTTTTAGAAATCATGATTGCCAAGCCGTTGGCGCCGGCGCTAGCCCATAGGCGCACGTCTTCTTGAATGCGCTGTAATAGTCTCGTGGCTGAAGGTGATCGAAGATACAACCGTTCCTATGCTTCTAGATTGTCGATGGAGTGAGTGCGATGATGGAGTTGAGCTCTTTTGGGAGGGCGGCGGGGGATGTGGAGCATGCGGTAGTCCACCATTCCACGAACGGTGTGTCCGGGCTCGGGATCATAGCAGTCGAGCAACACCATGAGAGGACCTCGTGGCATACATGTCGCGAGAACGGGCAGGCAGCGAACAGATGATGTATGTCTTCGGTAGCCTGATCGCTGAGTGCACACATGTCGTTGTGTGGCAGCCCATGTCGAGCGAGGCGGCCCGCCGTCCAACAAAGATCCTCCAAAGGCAAGCCACATGAAGACCATGATGCGTGGGGGGGGGGGCAATTCTTCCATGTTAACTTCCACGATGCATCAAGCGTAGAGCCGTGGAAGAGGGTCAGGTAACAGGATTTGGCCGAGTACATGCCGGACTCCGTCCACCTCCAGCGCAGCTCGTACGGGCCAGCCTTAAGAGTTCTATGACGCATCATGCGTCAGAGTTCAACGTACTGCACAAGGGCCGCAGGGCCCAGGGCGCCAGCAATGTCGCACACCCAAGTGCGTCCAGGTAGCCGCTCTGTCACCGTCCGGTCTCGACGACTGCGTTTAGGGACCAGCGCATAGACTAGCGGTGCGAGCTCTGAGATGGCCTTGCCATCAAGCCAGGGGTCGGTCCAGAATTTGCAAGTCCGCCCATCTCGTACCTCCCAGGAAGTGGAGGCGCGGAATATCTCCAAGGCCGCGGGGTCGTGTGGGAGGTGAAGCTGGCTCCAGGGGCACGACGCGTCGGTGCGCTGGAGCCATAGCCACCGCACATGTAGCGCAACACCGGTGCACTGCAGGTCACGAATCCCCATGCCTCCGAGGAAAGCAGGGCGGCACACGTGGTCCCAGTTCACGCGACACTGTCCATCTTGCGCGTCCTTGAGCCCAACCACAAGAAACCACAGATGATCCGGTTCACACGTGTGAGGATGGTCTTGTTGATGGCGATGGCGACTAGGATATGGATGGGCATGGGGGAGAGGACATGCCGACAAAGGGCGAGGCGGTCCCCAAGAGAGAGCATGGAACCGAGCTAAGTAGAGAGATTCTTCTCCGATCGCTCGACAAGCGGCATCAGGTACGATGTGGATGGCTTGCAGACGGATGGCGGGAGGGTGAGGTACCTCACCGGGAACTAGGCGATTGGGCAGGACATCTCGGTCGCGATCGTGTTGACGTGCTCGTTGATGCAGCGGATGGGTGAGGTGCAGCACTTGGCGAAGTTTGTGCGAAGGCCCGAAGCCATGCCAAACGTGTCGAGCACGCCTCAGACGGTGCGGATATCATGGGCATCGGGGTGGCAGAAGATGACGACACCGTCCGCGAAGAGAGAGACACTGGATGCCAGGTGCCTCGTAGTCAGCCTGTGAAGGCAGCCCTGCTCGATGTCCCGTTGAATAGCAAGTTGAGCACATCGATGACAAGGACGAAGATCATCGGGGAGACGGGTCCCCCTACCGGAGTCCACATGCATGCTGGATTAGTGGCCCGGGGACGCCGTTGACGAGCACCCTCCTAGACGATGTGGAGAGCAAGATGGATATCCACTCGCGCTAGCAATCCCCGAATCCAAGGTGCCGCAATGCATCAAGGAGGAAAGGCCATGACACTAAGTCGAACGCCCTCGCAATGTCGAGCTTGAGTAGCATCTACGACGCCTTGAGGTTTGATAACCCACAAGTGTAGGGGATCATTTGCAGCCTTTTTCGATAAGTAAGAGTGTCGAACCCAACGAGGAGCTAAAAGTAGAATTAATATTCTCTCAAGTTCTATCGACCACCGATACAACTCTACACGCGCAAACGCTTACTTTACCTAGAACAAATATGAAACTATTTTGCAGAAAAATAAAGAGCAAGTAAAAAAAGTTTGGGACTGTTTAGTAGAAAGCCTTTTTTGTGTAACGCAAGAAAAAGATTGTCCATAGGCAATTTAATATAACATGAAAAATACTTATTATGTGCAATGAGGGAGAGGCATACGCTAACACACTTTCCGTACTTGGATCATATGCATTTATGGTTGGACCTCTAGCAAGCATCTGCAACTACTAGAAATAATTAAGGTAAACCCAAACATAGCATTAAACATCAAGTCCTCTTTACTCCCATACGCGCACAACTGCCTTACTTGGGTGTAAGCTTCTGTCACTCTCGCCACCCACTATAAGCGAATCATAAACATATTGCAAACCCTCCAGCGTGTATCCTTCACGTCTGCGCCCCACGGAAGGAACCTTAGACAACACCATATCAACAGACAACTCATATCGCAATTAACCCATCGGACAAAACGGATCTACTCAAACATCATAGGATAGCCACATATCATTGGGAAATAGTATGTAGTGTTGAGCACCATGTTTAAGTAGAGAGTTGCCACGGGAAAAGAGGCGTTACATCGCTGCATAGAAGGGGGGAGTTGGTGTTGACGGCGGCAAGATTGTTGATGTATATCATCGTCACGCTCCTTGCCCCGACGACACTCCAGCGCCACCGGGAGAGAGGGAGACAGAACCCCCTGCTTCTTCTTCTTCTTCCTTGGCCTCCCCCTAGATGGAAGGAGAGCTCCCCCTCTGATCCATGGCCTCCATGGCGGTGGAGGGGCGGGAGCCCCTCCGAGATTGGATCTCCCTCTCTGTTCTCTTCTGTTTTGTGTTCTGTTTTCTGGTCCTTCATCGTTTTCTAAATTCCCGGAGATCCATAACTCCGATCGGGCTAAAATTTTGAGGTGATTTTTATCCATAAATTAGCTTTATTTTGCCCTAAGAAGAGCCCCAACCGACATAAGGGCTGCCCACTAGATAGCACCCCGCACCAGGGTGCCCACGCGCGCCCTCGTGTCTAGTGGAGGCTATGAGCCTCCGTTTGCATTGATTCCACCTCCGAAAAATCACATATATTCCAAAATAATTCTCCGTAAATTTTTACCACATTTGGATTTTGTTTGGTATGGATATTCTACGAAACAAAAAATATGCAATAAACAGGAACTCACAGTTGTCACTGTATCAATATGTTAGTCCAATAAATCATATAAAATGTTGCCAAAAATATGTGAAAGTTGTATAATATTGGCATGGAGTAATAAAAAATTATTGATACGGGAGATGTATCAGCATCCCCAAGCTTAATTCTTGCTCGTTCTCGAGTAGGTAAATGATAAAAAGATAATTTTTGATGTGGAATGCTACCTAGCATAATCTTGCTCATATATCTAATCATGGCATGAATATTAAGATACAAGTGATTCAAGGCAATTGTATATCATTTGACAAAAAGACATCCATACTCAGGTTTACTAGCAAACAATCATGTCCTTTCAAAATAACAATGCTAAAGAAAGTTATCCCTATAAAATCATATAGCATGTCATGATTGGTCTTCCTAGCATAAGGTATAAATCATGAGCACCCCTTTGTCAAATCAAGAAATTGGATTGTACTTTTTAACGTGCTTCACCTTTTTATTACTCACTCAATACATGAGTGTGAACCATGGATATAGCATAAAGGTGGAATAGAATATGGCGGTAGGTTTTAAAGGGGTAAAAAATGAAGAAGAAAGTCTCGCATCAACTCGGTGTATCAGCGGGATATGGAGATGCCCACTAATAGATATCAATGTGATGAGTAGGGATTGCCATGCAACAGATGCACTAAGAGCTATAAGTGTATGGAAGCTCAATAAAAACTAAGTGGGTGTGCATCAAACTCTATAATGAAAAATTCCCACTAGTATATGAAAGTGACAACATAGGAGACTCGCCCTATGAAAAATATGGTGCTACTTTGAAGCACAAGTGTGGAATTAACATGCGCCTTCTATATTTTCTCTCTTTTTTTTTCTTTCTCTTTTTTTCTCATTTTTCCATCTCTTTTTTTCTTTCTTTTTTTCTTTTTTTGGTGGCCTCATTTGGCCTCCCCCATTTTTCATTTTTCGTCCGAAGTCTCATCTCGGCTTGTGGGGGCATCATAGTCTCCATCATCCTTTCCTCACTGGGACATTTCTCTAATAATGATGATCACCACACTTCTATTTACTTACAACTTGATACCTAGAACAAAGTATGATTCTATATGAATGCCTCTGGCAGTGTACCGGGATGTGAAATTATCTAGCATAGCACGGACATAAAAAAATGGACAAGCCATGCAAATATCATGTTAGCTATCTTATGATCATGCAAATCAATAGGACAATGAATGCTCAAGTCATCAAAACAAAAGCGGTGGAAGTTGCATGGCAATATATCTCGGAATGGCTATGGAAATGCCATAATAGGTAGGTATGGTGGCTATTTTGAGGAAGATAGAATAAGGCTTATGTGTGATAGAGCATATCATATCATCGGGTTTGGATGAACATGCGAAGTTTGCACCGAATCTCGAGGTGAGAAAGGGCAATGCACGGTACCATAGAGGCTAGCAAATTGCAGAAAGGTAAGAGCGCGTATATCCATGGATTCACATTAATGACAAAGAACTCACATACTTATTGCAAGATTTTATTAGCTCTCTAGAAGCAATGCACTACTCACATGCCCCTAGGGAGAAGGCTGGGAGGAGTTAACCATCGCGCAACTCCAATTATAATAGCACAAAGGATTTCAATCAAGGATAAATTATGCTCCAACCTCATCGCATAATGAGAGACTATACGTGCATGCTTCAGAATCACAAACCTTAACATCAATATTATTACTAATCCACAATCATCAACTAGTGCACCCACATATTACTATCTTAATGTCGCAAAACTATTGCAAGGAATCAAACATATCGTACTCACTGATCTACAAGTTTTACGTACGATTTTATGACTAACCATGTAAATGCCCAATTCCTTTTGACTCTCTAAATAGATATAAGTGAAGCATGAGAGTTTAATCCTTTCTACAAAATACCAAGCTCTAATAAATATAAGTGAAGTGCAAGAGCATTCTACAAATAACGGTTTTCTATATGTAGAGAAACAAGCAATCCAAACTTCAAATGATATAAGTGAAGCACATGAAGCTTTCTATAAAGCCATACTCAAAATATATAAGTGAAGTGCAATGAGAATTATATAAATCAACAATGTACTATCTCATACCAGCACGATGCATAAAATAAAAGTGAAAACTAAACACAAAAGACACTCAAGCTTTACGCATATCATGTGAACGAAACGAAGACGAAAACATACCGATACTTGTTGAAGAAAGATGGGATGCCTTCCGGGGCACACCCAAGCTTAGACGCTTGAGTATTCTTGGATATTTACTTGGGGTGATTTGGGCATCCCCAAGCGTGAACTCTTGCCTCTCCTCCATCTCCTCATATCGAGACCTCCTCGAACTTTGAACACTTCATCCACACAAAACTTAACAGAAAACTCGTGAGATCCGTTAGTATAATAATGAAAATTACTACCTTAAGTACTATTGCAAACCCATTCATAATTTTTGAATTATATCTACTATAATATAACTTCTGCGTGGCTTATACCATCGATACAATCGATATTTTCATCGAAACGAGCAAAACAATGCATCAAAAACAGAATCTATCAAAAACAGGACCGTACCGTCAATTTAAAAATTATTACAAATTAGGAATAAATAAAAAATTCATATAATTACTGTTGTGTAAAAATTTCAGAAACTTTCGATGTTTCAGTAAAATAAGTAAATTCACGCACTACAGCCAAAGTTTATGTTTTTGCACCGCACATACCGACAAACAATCTAATCATACTAAAGGCAAATCTTGGCACATTATTTTTATAATAAAATGGTAATTATACAATGGGATAATTATTTTTGTTGAAAAGTTTATGTAATCAAGATTCACAATGTTTCCATGGGCATGAACAAGGTTCAAGTCTAGCCCCCACTTCAACGGTGCTCGTCCTTCTCACTTTCACTTTTCTTTTTGAAAAAGTTTTAAATTCCCCACCTTTTTTTCGTTTTTAAATATTTTAAAACACACAATAGAAATAAAGGACTCTCTAAAACTTACGGGTTGTCTTCGTGGATATAAGCCTGACAGTAGATGTGTAGGGTACGAAAGTAGAGGGCAGAGTCCTAGCTACGACAAGGTTGTATGAGTTGAGGCCCCTCCGCGGTGGAGTTAACACCCTACGTCTCGGTGCTTTGGAGCTTTAGTGTCGAGTGGAATATGAATGCTACAGAATGTGAACCCTTGTGCCAGAGAGGAGGGGTGGCTTATATAGAGTGCGCTGCCCCTCATAAGTGTCCAGCTTTCAAGGGTGCAATAAGTGAGATTGAATGCATACGTTAGAGGTAACGTATGGCATAAATGAAATTAACTAAAGTAGTCTAATGTCTGGCCGTTAGCCTCGCTGGAATGGCATCTGGTCTTCTATGTCGACTGGCTTCTGGTCTTCACCGAGTGGAATTCAATCGTCGAGTATCAGGTAATCTTCTGAGTGGTTCTTTACCGAGTGGACCAGAGGTAGTCTTAATCCAGTCGGTAAGCATCTTGTGATCCTTAAGCTACTAATGAGGTGCCCTTGGGTAGGACTTATAGGTCAGGCCTATGACCCTACCCTAGGGCTATAACCCCATCATTAGCCCCCAAATGGATCGAGGTTAGAGTGGTGAAGGTGTAACTGCAAATCTTGGTATAGCAAACTGAATTTGAATGTTCTTCAAAATTTCAACGAATTGGATGTGGACTGCAATCTTCATCATTCGCCTTGATCGATTCTGCTTGGTACAAAATATCTGAGTGGATTTGAAGATCCGAGTGAGCAAACGAAACGATGCGTCTGATAAGATCTTTTGATGTGATCAATCACCGTGTCTGTTCTGGATTTTCTGGGATTCGAAAATTTCGGTTGCCGTGCGTTACACGGTGATGACATCATCGACATCAAGTGGATCATGTCGCCTCGATTCCCGCGCCTATATCTCCGCCACGTATCTCACGATGGACTTCGAAAGGATAAGTCGAGGGCACACTTGCCAACGGCCCAGTCGGCTGGTTATAAAAGCATCAAACGCTAGGGTTTGGAATGACATCGTCTTCTTCCTCTCGCGTGTCCTTCCTTAATTTTTAGCCACCAACGCAGACCGAAGCAATCAATCTCATCGCCTCCACCATGACGAAGGGACAGACCGACAAGTTGTAGAAAGCGAAGAAGAAGGGCGTCGTCAAGTCGAAAAAGCAAACCGTGCCGCCGGGCTGGATCCAGGGGGATTTCCTCCGATACACTGTGCGGAAGGAGGATCTCCTCGACCTCGTTGAGCACGGCATGTTGGCGGATAAGTCCTGGAGGCTCCCTAAAGACAAGATCGAGCCCGAGCCGCGGGAGGGAGAATGGGTTCTCATCCTGACTCACGTCGAAAGAGGTTTCTCTCTGCCACCCCATCCTTTTATTCGGGGATTCTTGAACTTCTTTGGGGCGCAATTGCATCATTTTCCTCCGAATGCCATTACGCATCTTTCTTGCTTCATCACCTTGTGCGAGTGTTTCTTGGGGTGTCCTCCTCACTGGGGACTCTTCAAATCTATCTTCACCGTGCGATCCCAGTCGGTGAAAAAGGTTAATCCGACTGACGACAAGACTAATGTCATCCAGTTGTGTGGAGGTTTAGGGCTTCAGAAGAGAGCCAAAAGTAGCTATCCTGCCATGACCTTTCCTGAATCAGTTCGTAACTGGAAAGCTACTTGGTTCTACTATAATGATATTGCTTGCCCGAACATGTCGAGTGGACTCCCTCCCTTTACTCTAGAGCGACCGAGTGCTCCGAGGACGTTAGCGTTGACGAAGGAGGAGAAAACTCAGGTTGATCCCTTGGTCAAAGCACTGATTGGTATGGTCTGCAACAGAGTGACATAAATGGATCTATTAGAGACCTTCCTGGACAGACGCATCCAACCTCTCCAGGCTCGGGACCACACTATGTGGCATTACACCGGTCCTGAAGACGCCACTCGGTCTCATCCTGAGGAAGCGAGTGAAGACACAGTAGCAAAGTGGATCCGCAGAATAGCAGGTCCTTGTGATAATCCGATGGGGGCAAAAAGGGTCATGCCCTTCTCAGTTTACAATCCACCGACAAACAAGGTTAGTTCTGCTTTGTTAAAAAATGTCGCGTTCGAATTGAGTGCTTGTAATTTCCTTGTTGACTGAGTTTTTGGATTGTATCTTGCACGAGTGGACGAACTTGCATTCTCCGGTCCCGAATGGCAACACACTCGACCTTAACGAGGGGAGCATGGAGGACAGTGCGGAGAGCGAGGACTATGTGGACGACAGCGAAGAGACCAAGGAGGATGAGTCAGAGGAGGGCGAGGAGGAAGATTCATCTCCTTCTCGCCCTGAGCCTCGGACCAAGCAGCGTCATGACCCTGCTGGTACTCCAAGTAAACCTTTGGCTCTGAGTGGCAGGATTGCCAAGCACGTCAGGGGATCCTCCGGAGAACCAGTGGAACAACCTGCAAAGGTGCCTAAGCCCAACGGATCCAAGCCTCGGAAGGCTCTACCTAGGATGAGGATCGCCGTTCCAGTCGCCTCCGCGTAAGTGCTTTATCTTATACTCTTATTCGAGTGAACATTTCGGTTGCTGACGACCGACTGAGATTGTCTTGACAGAGCTGCTACTTCTGTCACGTCATCGCCGCGAGGGGATGAAGATCTCATGGAGGTTGACACCGCGAACGCAACCACCTCACAGCTAGGTACAACAGATTTCCCATTCCATGTCATTCTTCCGTGTGTATGTTTTCCTAACTGTAACTTCTGATGTTTCTGTCTGCCAGCCGTTCCTGCTGCGAGAGAGGTCATCCAGCTAGACGACGATGATAAAAGGCAACCAGCTGCTGCGGTGAAACCTGTTGCGTTTGAGGTGCCTGTGGCGGCAATGGCTGTAGTGAGTGCTCCGCATGTTAGTTCAGTCGTTGTCACCACGACTCCGAGTGGATTGCAATCGAGCGCACCAGTTGTTCCTACTGAGGCCTCAGGATTGATGTCTCCCGCGACAGTGTACGCCACATGTCGTGTCCCTGAATATCAGACTAGTGCCGCCAAGGAGGCTATGATCCAGGCATGACTGATGACGCAACAAGCAAAAGGAGCCTATGACGTCATCGTCTCGGTGTACAACAACAACGTGGTGCTTCAAGAAAACGTCCGAGTAAGTTCGACCCTAAGTTTGAATTCCATTCTGACTCACACCCACTGGGTATTGCTTTTTTTGTAGAATTGTCTTTGTTTCATTTGTGTTCCAGTGGGGTCACTCCAAGTGAACCCACTGGGTGTAGTCCCCGAGTCCTCTGTTGAGTGCTTGCACTAGTAGTGGTCTTAATCAGTAGAGACTTTTTCTTTGTTGCTGATCAAAATCAACCAGAGCTGATCTAGTTGAGTTCTGAATCCAGTGGGGGCATGCTAAGTGCACCCACTGGGTGTAGTCCCCGAGACTATTATTAGTCGGAAGTGAGTGATAATAGTCTGAAGTACTTGAGCATATAGTATATTTGACTTGGCAGGGCAGACCTTGTCGAGTGATAAACCAGTGGGGTCACGTCGAGTGAACCCAGTGGGTGTAGTCCCCGAGACTACCGTTGAATGCTTGCATCAGAAGTCTGAATTTGAATGCTTGCATCATCTGTCAAATGACTTGTATTTCTCCACTCGGAAGTAGAAAAATACTTGTTCCGAATGAAAGTGATTTTTCCACTCGGATGTATTTTGTAGAAGGCATGCGAGATTGGTTCGCAGTACACCGAGGTGGAATCTGAGAAGAACAAACTGAAGCTGGAGTGTGATGCGA
Source organism: Hordeum vulgare subsp. vulgare (assembly GCF_904849725.1). Taxonomy (NCBI): domain Eukaryota; kingdom Viridiplantae; phylum Streptophyta; class Magnoliopsida; order Poales; family Poaceae; genus Hordeum; species Hordeum vulgare. Next base: position 334,592,252 of record NC_058520.1, on the reverse strand, counting down.
TGAAAAAGTTGCTGGAATACAAGGATGTGGTCCTTGCCAATCTGAAGAAGAAGTCCGTAGCTGATGAATTAAAGCTTGCGGACTTTGAGAAGTTGAAGGCAGAAAATGAACAGATGAAGAACGAAAGAGACGAATGGGAGAAGAAACTCCACTCCATTTAGAAAACAGGAAATGCTTTAGAAAGTTTTGTAAAAGACTTCCTGGCAAAGATGCTTGATTCTCTCATTGGTATGTTCCCTTTACCGAGTGAGTCTTAGCATTTTTCATCGATTGACATGCAACTGATATTTCGTTGGTCTTTTGCTATAGAGTTTTGTCCTTATTTCAAAAAAGAGACATTCGAGGTGGAGCCATACTTGGATCCCATCAAGTTTTCTATTCCCGATGACTTGGCCATGAACATGTATTGCCTCAACTGTCGCCTCGTTAAAGTCCAAGGGTACTTCACTCGTCTGCGAGCTGCTGTGGGAAGAATTGACAAAGAGCTATGGCCTGAAGACACGTTCCTCGTCGGTCTGGATGCTGTGATGGAGCGCCTGGGTCGTGTCCCTGAGAGAGTCCAAGCATGGAAGAAATCAGCTTCTCGGTGTGGGGCTCATGTGGCTCTGTCTCTTGTCAGGGTCCACTGTAAGGAGACTCGGGAGGAGAAGTTGAAGGCACTGCAGGTTGCAAATACGAAGAAGCTTCGGTTTGAAGACTTCACGGAGACCTTCATTGATACCGCAACACGCATCGCCGACGTCATTGACCTCGACACCTTCGTGGAGCCGGCCAGTCCAGGTGAGCCGTGAAAAGACAACCAGTCGTGAGAAAAAACTGTGATTTGCCTCGGTATGCCGAGTGGTTTATGTAAACACTTTAAACTTCGTTCACGTAATAACCCGAGTGCTTTTGTCCTGCGCGAATAACCTTGATCTGCGTCAGGTATTATTTATTTGCTCGCTTCGACTGAATTTGAGTTTATCTTTGTCGAATGAACTTTTTCTTTTTTGGGGATGCTCTGGGCATACGCAAAGTCTTCCTACCCAAGCGAATATTGATTCGCAGTTGGGCAGGGATTTGGATGGGATTTTCTCGCTTAGGCGAATTTGATTCGCGGCTAAGCCTCCGAGTGAGAGGGTAGCTCTTTCACTCGGAGAAGCTTTTGTTTTTTATCTTAGGTGAATCTGGTTCGAAGCAAAGTCCCCGAGTGAGAGGGTAGCTGATACGTCTCCAACGTATCTATAATTTTTGATGGTTTCATGCTATTATCTTGTCAAACTTTGGATGTTTTGCATGCCTTTTATAAAAATTTTGGGACTAACTTATTAACTCAGTGCCAAGTGCCAGTTCCTGTTTTTTCCATGTTTTTGACCCCTTTCAGAGGAGGATTTTGAGCGGAGTCCAAACGGAATGAAACTGCCAAAACGATTTTTTCTGAAACAGAAAAAGATCGGGAAGCCGGAGAATCAGGGCAGGGGGCCGGCAGGGACCCCACAAGCCCTCATGGCGTGGCGAGGGGGACCGCGCCTCCCTCGCTTGTGGGCTCCCTGGGCCACCTCTGCCCTAAGTTTTGCGCCTATATATTCCCTAAAATCCCATAAAAATCAAGAGATCATCAAAAGTACTTTTCCGCCGCCGCAAGCTTGTGTCTCCGCAAGATCCCATCTAGGGCATGTTCTGGTGCCCTGCCGGAGGGGGATTCGGATACGGAGGGCTTCTTCATCAACACCATGACCTCTCCGATGATGCGTGGGTAGTTCACCATAGACCTACGGGTCCATAGCTAGTAACTAGATGGCTTCTTCTCTCTCTCTTGGATCTTCAATACAAAGTTCTCCATGATCTTCATGGAGATCTATCCGATGTAATCTTCTTTTGCGGTGTGTTTGTCGAGATCCGATGAATTGTGGATTTATAATCAGATTATCTATGAATCTCATTTGAGTTTCTTCTGATCTCTCTTATGCATGATTTCATATCCTTGTAATTCTCTTCGAGTTGTGGGTTTTGTTTGGCCAACTAGATCTATGATTCTTGCAATGGGAGAAGTGCTTGGTTTTGGGTTCATACCGTGCGGTGACCTCACCCAGTGACAGAAGGTGTAGCGAGGCACGCATCCTGTTGTTGCCATCAAGGGTAAAAAGATGGGATTTTCATCATTGGTTTGAGATTATCCCTCTACATCATGTCATCTTGCTTAAGGCGTTACTCTGTTCGTCATGAAATCAATACACTAGATGCATGCTGGATAGCGGTCGATGTGTGGAGTAATAGTAGTAGATGCAGAAAGTATCGGTCTACTTCTCTCGAACGTGATGCCTATATGTATGATTATTGCCTTAGATATCGTCATGACTTTGCGCGGTTCTATCAATTGCTCGACAGTAATTTGTTCACCCACCGTAATATTTGCTATTTTGAGAGAAGCCTCTAATGAACACTATGGCCCCCGGGTCTACTCCACACCATATTTTCAGCCTTATACTTTTCTTAGTTGCACTTTCCGCTTTCAGATCTCACTTTGCAATCAATCTTGAAGGGATTGACAACCCCTTTATAGCATTGGGTGCAAGCTCTTTTGTGTTTGCGCAGGTACTCTGGACTTGACGAGATTCTCCTACTGGATTGATACCTTGGTTGTCAAACTGAGGGAAATACTTACTGCTCGTGTGCTGCATCACCCTTTCCTCTTCAAGGGAAAAACCAACGCAAGCTCAAGAGACGACAGAAGGATCTCTCGCACCATTGCCGGGGAAGGACTTTTGTTGCCGTAGCAGAAGGATTTCTGGCGCCGTTGCCGGGGAGGATCAAGTCAAGAACTCATCCAAGTAAGTGTCGCAAACTCATCTCTTGCATTTACTTTTTTGCCCCTCGTTTTCCTCTCCCCCACTTCTAAAAAACAAAAATTTATAAAAATATTTTCCTTTTTTCGTTTGCTTTGTTCGTTCGCCCTTCTCTCGCTTGCTTTCTGTTCACTTGTGTGCCATGTGCCTTAATATGATTGCATCTTCGCTTGCTGAAAATCTAGTGATATGGATCCTCATCCACTTGCTAATCTCTTTAAGAGATCCAATTATGTTGATCCAATTGCTAGTGAGTTGAGTGCACTTGACTATCTTTATGGAGTTTTGCTTGAGATGCTTGAATCTAAAAATTGCGAGGAAGAAATTTATGAAGTGATTCACGAGGGCTCCTTGGATGAAAAGCATGATTGCAATGGTTTCACTATAAATTCTATTAGTGACAATCATGCTAAAAATATGCAGAACCCTAAGCTTGGGGATGCTAGTATTGCTATGTCCACTACTTGTTGCAATGATCATGAGTGGGGCGATGATTTTTCTTACGATCTTGAAAATTTGTTTAAGCCTCATGATGAATATGATATTTGCAATATTATTAAAAGTGGGTTTGGAGAAGTCATGACTTTAGTTGATGATAATCCCATTATTTTTGAAGAGCGTCAACTTTGCATGCATGTGGATCATGAAAAGAATATCCTATGTGATAGTTACATTGTTGAATTCGAATATGATCCCACATGTAATTATTATGAGAGAGGAAAATATGGTGGTAGAAACTTTCATATCACTAAATCACCTCTCGTTATGTTGAGATTGCTATTGTCTCTTTCTTCTTCCTTGCATATGGTAACTACTGGTTGTCTTGACAATCTGTTTTCCTATAAAATGCCTATGCATAGGAAGTATGTTAGACTTAGATGTGATTTTCACATGCTTTATGATGCTCTCGTTGTGCTTCAATTCTTGTTTTTTGTGTGAGCATCATTGAATTATCAATGCCTAGCTAAAGGCGTTAAACAATAGCGCTTGTTGGGAGGCAACCCAATGAATTTATCTTTTTCTTTCTGTTTTGTTGTGTCCACACCATCATAATTCTGTTTTGGTTGTGTCTTTTGTGTTTCCTTTTGTGTTTGAGGCAAGCAAAACCTTTATGACTAGTCTTGGTAATGGTTGTTTGATCCTGCTGGAAAAAGACAGAAACTTTGCGCTCACGAGATGATTTTTCATTTTTATTCAGAAAGAGCTTTTGAGTTGATTCTTTTTGCTGCTGCTTGATATGACTTTTGCCCAGGCAGTCGTAAGTTTTCAGAATTTTTGAGGTACCAGAAGTATATGAAGTATACAGATTGCTACAGACTGGTCTGATTTTGACAGATTCTGTTTTTGTTGAGTTGGTTGCTTGTTTTGATGAAACTATGGTTATTATCGGGGGGGGGGGGGGGGGTACTAGCCATGGAAAAGTGAGAATACACTATCCCAACACCAACATAGATAGAATTCTAGTTTGCTACGGTACCAAAAGAGGTGATAGTTTGTTTTCTTGTGCTAATGTTATCACGAGTTTCTATTTAAGTTTTGTGTTGTGAAGTTTTCAAGTTTTGGGTGATGTTCTCATGGACAAAGAGATAAGGAGTGGAAAGAGCTCAAGCTTGGGGGTGCCCAAGGCATCCCAAGCCAAATTCGAGGACACCAAAAAGCCTAAGCTTGGGGATGCCCCGGGAAGGCATCCCCTCTTTCGTCTTCAATCCATCGGTAACATTACTTGGAGCTATATTTTTATTCACCACATGATATGTATTTTGCTTGGAGCGTTTTGTATCGTAGGAGTCTTTTCTTTTTGTTGTGTCACAATCATCCTTGCTGCACACCTTTTTGAGAGAGAGAGACATGCACTCATCGTGATTTTGCTAGAATGCTCATAGTGCTTTACTTATATCTTTTGAGCTAGATAATTTTGCTCTATGTGCTTCACTTATATCTTTTAGAGCACGGCGGTGCGTGACTTGGTAGTGGGCTTATGCTATGAAAGTAGTCCCAAATGTGATAGGTACCCATAGAGGATACAAAAACCTCCATCTTCATGTGCATTGAGTAGAAAGAGAAGTCTTTATTCCTCTCAATTAGTTTTGAGACGTAGATTCGGTAATATTAAGAGCTATGTTAGTAGGGTGTTGTGAATCTAGAAATACTTGTGTTGAAGTTAGTGATTCCCGTAGCATGCACGTATGGGGAACCGCTATGTTAGGAAGTCAGAGCATAATTGATCTATTGATTGTCATCCTTTGTGTTGAGGTCGGGATCGCGCGATGGTCAACACCTACCAACCCTTCCCCTAGGAGTATGCGTTTAGCACTTTGTTTCGATTACTAATAAAAACTTTCTCAACAAGTATGTGAGTTCTTCATGACTAGTGTGAGTCCATGGTATAGATGCACTTTCACCTTCCACCTTTGCTAGGCTCTCTAGTGTCACACAACTTTCGCCGGTACACAAACCCACCATATGCCTTCCTCAAAACAGCCACCATACCTACCTACTATGGCATTTTCATAGCCATTCCGAGATATATTGCCATGCAACTCCCACCGTTCCGTATCATGACTTGTGCCGTCACTCTCATATTGCCATTGCATGATCGTAAGATAGCTAGCGAGATGTTTCAACGTCATATGCCAAGCTAGATCGTTGCACGTCCCGGTACACTGCCGGAGGCATTTCCTATAGAGTCATCATCGTTCTAAGCTTTGAGCTGTGAGTAAATAAAAGTGTGATGATCATCATTATTAGAGCATTGTCCCATGTGAGGAAAAAAAGAGGCCAAAGAGCCCAAATAAAAAAAAGAGGCCAAAGAGCCCCCAAAAAAAAGAAAAAAAGAGAGGCCTAAGAGTCCCAAAAAAAGAGAGAAAAAGAGAGAAAAAGAGAGAGGGGACAATGCTACTATCTTCTTCCACACTTGTGCTTCATAATAGCACCATGTTCTTCATGATTGAGAGCTTCTTGCTTTGTCACTACCATATGCTAGTGGGGATCTTCATTATATAACTTGGCTTGTATATTCCAATGATGGGCTTCCTCAAAATTGCCCTAGGCCTTCGTGAGCAAGCAAGTTGGATGCAGACCCACTAGTTCTCCTTTTGAGCTTTCACATACTTATAGCTCTAGTGCATCCCTTGTATGGCAATCCCTACTCATTCACATTGATATCTATTAATGGGCATCTCTGTTGGAAATATGCCCTAGAGGCAATAATAAAATGGTCATTATCATATTTTCTTGTTCATGACAATCGTCTATTGTTCATGCTATAATTGTATTAACAGGAAACAATAATACATGTGTGAATAAATAGATCATAATGTGTCCCTAGAAAGCCTCTAGTTGGCTAGCTCGTTGATCAATAGATGATCATGGTTTCCTGATCATGGGCATTAGATCTCATTGATAACGGGATCACATCATTGGGAGAATGATGTGATGGACAAGACCCAATCCTAAGCATAACACTAGATCGTATTGTTCGTATGCTAAAGCTTTTTCTAATGTCAAGTGTCTTTTCCTTCGACCGTGAGATTGTGCAACTCCCGGATACCGTAGGAGTGCTTTGGGTGTATCAAACATCACAACGTAACTGGGTGACTATAAAGGTGCACTACGGGTACCTCTGAAAGTGTCTGTTGGGTTGGCACGAATCAAGATCGGGATTTGTCACTCCGCGTGGCGGAGAGGTATCTCTGGGCCCACTCGGTAGAACATCATCATGAGCTCAATGTGACTAAGGAGTTAGTCACACGATGACGTGCTACGGAACGAGTAAAGAGACTAACCGGTAACGAGATTGAACAAGGTATAGGTATACCGACGATCGAATCTCGGGCAAGTTCTATACCGACAGACAAAGGGAATTGTATACGGGATTGATTGAATCCTTGACATCGTGGTTCATTCGATGAGATCATCGTGGAGCAAGTGGGAGCCACCATGGGTATCCAGACCCTGTTGATGGTTATTGGCCGGAGAGCTGTCTCGGGCATGTCTGCTTGTCTCCCGAACCCGTAGGGTCTACACACTTAAGGTTCGATGACGCTAGGGTTATAGGGAATTGTTATACGAGGTTATCGAAAGTTGTTCGGAGTCCCGGATGAGGTCCCAGACATCACGAGGAGCTCCAGAATGGTTCGGAGGTAAATATTGATATATAGGACGGATGGTTTTGGACTCCGGAAGTGTTCCGGGCGTCGCCGGTAACGTACCGGGACCACCGGGACCAGCGGAAGTGGCCTCGAGGGTCCATCGGAAGGGGCCACCACCCCGGGAGGCTAGATGGGCCAAGTGCGGGAGGGAACCATCCCCTAGGTGGGCTGGTGCGCCCCCACACTCAGCCCATGGCGCAAGAAGAGGGGAGAGGGGGAAACCCTAGCGCAGGTGGGCCTAAGGCCCACCAGAAGGGTGCGCCACCCCTCCTCACCTCCTGGCCACCGCAGCTCCCCCCATCTAGGGTTGCCGCCCCTCCTAGGAGAGGGAAACCCTCAAGGGGGCACAACCCCTCCTTTCCCCTATATATAGTGGGCACTTTGTGCTGTTGGAGACACCAATCTTCCTCTCCCTCGGCGCAGCCCTGCTCTTCCTTCTCCTCCTCTCTGCCGGTGCTTGGCGAAGCCCTGCCGGGAGACCTCATCTCTCCATCGACACCACGCCCTCATGCTGCCAGAGATCTTCCCCAACCTCTCCCTCCTCCTTGCTGGATCAAGGTGCGGGAGACGTCACCGGGCTGCACGTGTGTTGAACGCGGAGGTGCCGTGGTTCGGCACTAGATCGGAATCACACCGCGATCTGAATCGCCGCGAGTACGACTCCATCAACCGTGTTCTAGCAACGCTTACGCTTAGCGATATTCAAAGGTATGAAGATGCACTCACCCCTCTCTCGTTGTTGGTCTCTTCATAGGAAGATCTGAATATGGTGTAGGAAAATTTTGAATTTATGCTATGTTACCCAACAATCTCCCTAGCCCTTTGATACGCCGACTCAATGTGACCATCTCCTCCTTTTTTGTCTCACAACCACCACCACACTCTATTCCACCTATAGTGCTATATCCATGGCTCATGCTCATGTATTGCGTGATAGTTATAAAAAGTTTGAGAAAGTTAGAGTGCGAAAACAATTACTTGGCCAATACCGGGGTTGTGCATGATTTACATTAGTTGCGTGAGGATGATGGAGCATAGCGAGACTATATGATTTTGTAGGGATAACTTTCCTTGGCCTTGTTATTTTGAAAGTTCATGATTACCTTGCTTGTTTGCTTGAAGTATTATTGTTTTCATGTCAATAGCAAACTAATGTTTTGAATCTTACGGATCTGAACATTCATGTCACGTGAAAGAAGTTGCAAAGGACAACTATGCTAGGTAGCATTCGACATCAAAACTTCAGTCTTTATCACTTCCCTACTCGAGGACGAGCAGGAGTTAAGCTTGGGGATGCTTGATACGTCTCCAACGTATCTATAATTTTTGATGGTTTCAAGTTATTATCTTGTCAAACTTTGGATGTTTTGCATGCCTTTTATATATTTTTTGGGACTAACTTATTAACTCAGTGCCAAGTGCCAGTTCCTGCTTTTTCCATGTTTTTGACCCCTTTAAGAGGAGGATTTTGAACGGAGTCCAAACGGAATGAAACTGCCAAAAATATTTTTTCCAAAACAGAAAAAGATCAGGAAGCCGGAGAATCAGGGCAGGGGGCGTGCAGGGACCCCACAAGCCCTCATGGCGCGGCCAGGGGGGCCGCGCCTCTGTGGCATGTGGGCTCCCTGGGCTACCTCTTCCCTAGGTTTTGCGCCTATATATTCCCTAAAATCTCATAAAAAATCAAGAGATCATCGAAAGTACTTTTCCGTCGCCGCAAGCTTCTGTCTCCGCAAGATCCCATCTGGAGCATGTTCTGGTGCCGTGCCGGAGGGGAGATTCGGTTACGGAGGGCTTCTTCATCAACGCCATGACCTCTTCGATGATGCGTGAGTAGTTCACCATAGACCTACGTGTCCATAGCTAGTAACTAGATGGCTTCTTCTCTCTCTTGGATCTTCAATACAAAGTTCTCCATGATCTTCATGGAGATCTATTCGATGTAATCTTCTTTTGCGGTGTCTTTATCGAGATCCGATGAATTGTGGATTTATGATCAGATTATATATGAATCTTATTTGAGTTTCTTCTGATCTCTCTTATGCATGATTTCATATCCTTGTAATTCTCTTCGAGTTGTGGGATATGTTTGGCCAACTAGATCTATGATTCTTGCAATGTGAGAAGTGCTTGGTTTTGGGTTCATACCAGGCGGTGACCTCACCCAGTGACAGAAGGGGTAGCGAGGCACGCATCGTGTTGTTGCCATCAAGGGTAAAAAGATGGGGTTTTCATCATTGGTTTGAGATTATCCCTCTACATCATGTCATCTTGCTTAAGGCGTTACTCTGTTCGTCATGAACTCAATACACTAGTTGCATGCTGGATATCGGTCGATGTGTGGAGTAATTGTAGTAGATGCAGAAAGTATCGGTCTACTTGTCTCGGACGTGATGCCTATATATATGATCATTGCCTTAGATATCGTCATGACTTTGTGCGGTTCTATCAATTGCTCGACATTAATTTGTTCACCCACCATAATATTTGCTATTTTGAGAGAAGCCTCTAGTGAACACTATGGCCCCCAGGTCTACTCCACACCATATTTTCAGCCTTACACTTTTTCTTCGTTGCACTTTCCGCTTTCAGATCTCACTTTGCAATCAATCTTGAAGGGATTGACAACCCCTTTATAGCGTTGGGTGAAAGCTCTTTTGTGTTTCCGCAGGTACTCTGGACTTGACGAGATTCTCCTACTGGATTGATACCTTGGTACTCAAACCGAGGGAAATACTTACTGCTCCTGTGCTGCATCACCCTTTCCTCTTCAAGGTAAAAACCAACGCAATCTCAAGAGACGATAGAAGGATCTATGGGACCATTGCCGGGGAAGGACTTTTGTTGCCGTAGGAGTATCTCTTCACTCGGAGGAGTTTTTAAACTTAGGCGAATCTGGTTCGTGGCTAAGCCCCCGAGTGAGAGGGTAGCTCTTCACTCGGAGATTTTTTTAACTTAGGCGAATCTGGTTCGCGGCTAAGCCTCCGAGTGAGAGGGTTCTCTTCACTCGCAGAGGTTTTTCAACTTAGGCGGATGTGGTTCGCGGCTAAGCCCCCGAGTGAGAGGACAATTATTCACTCGGAGAAGTTTTTAAACTTAGGCGAATCTGGTTCGCGGCTAAGCCCCCGAGTGAGAGGGTAGCTCTTCACTCGGATATTTTTTTTAACTTAGGCAAATCTGGTTCGCGGCTAAGCCTCCGAGTGAGAGGGTTTCTCTTCATCGGAGAGGTTTTTAAACTTATGTGAATCTGGTTCTTGGCTAAGCCCCCGATTGAGAGGATAGCTCTTCACTCGGAGAAGTTTTTTAACTTAGGCGAATCTAGTTCGCGGCTAAGCCCCCGAGTGAGAGGATAGCTCTTCACTCGGAGAAGTTTTTTAACTTAGGCGAATCTAGTTCGTGGCTAAGCCCCCGAGTGAGAGGGTAGCTCTTCACTCGGAGAAGATTTTTAACTTAGGAGAATCTGGTTCGTGGCTAAGCCCCCGAGTGAGAGGATAGCTCTTCACTCGGAGAAGTTTTTTAACTTAGGCAAATCTGGTTCACGGCTAAGCCCCTGAGTGAGAGGGTAGCTCTTCACTCGGAGATTTTTTTTAACTTAGGCGAATCTGGTTCGCGGCTAAGTCTCCGACTGAGAGGGTTGCTCTTCACTCGGAGAGGTTTTTAAACTTAGGCGAATCTGGTTCCCGGCTAAGCCCTCGAGTGAGAGGATAGCTCTTCACTCGGAGAAGTTTTTTTAACTTAGGTGAATCTGGTTCGCGGCTAAGCCCCCGAGTGAGAGGGTAGCTCTTCACTCAGAAAAGTTTTTTAACTTAGGAAATCTGGTTCGCGGCTAAGCCCCCGAGTGAGAGGGTAGCTCTTCACTCGGAGAAGTTTATTAACTTAGGCGAATCTGGTTCGCGGCTAAGGCCCCGAGTGAGAGGGTAGCTCTTCACTCGGAGAAGTTTTTCAACTTAGGCGAATCTGGTTCGCCTCTAAGCTCCCGAGCGAGAGGGTAGCTCTTCACTCGGAGAAGTTTTTTTTAACTTAGGCGAATCTGGTTCGCGGCTAATCCCCAGAGTGAGAGGGTAGCTCTTCACTCGGAGAAGTTTTTTAACTTAGGCGAATCTGGTTCGTGGCTAAGCCCCCGAGTGAGAGGGTAGCTCTTCACTCGGAGAAGTTTTTTAACTTAGGCGAATCTGGTTCGCGGCTAAGCCCCCGAGTGAGAGGGTAGCTCTTCACTGGGGGAAGTTTTTTTAACTTAGGCGAATCTGGTTCGCGGCTAAGCCCCCGAGTGAGAGGGTAGCTCTTCACTCGGAGAAGTTCTTTTTAACTTAGGTGAATGTGGTTCGCGGCTAAGCCCCCGAGTGAGAGGGTAGCTCTTCACTCGGAGAAGTTTTTTAGACCGAGTCAACAAACATATTGAAGTAATCAAAGCTTCTGGCGAGTAAATTGCTTTAGGGAATCTTTGTTCGTTATATCAAAACAGTCATAAATCAAGCATAAAAACGCTTAAGTAAGTCTCCGTTCCATGCTCGCGGCTCGTCAATCCTCTTCTCCAAATTGTAGAGTCTGTACGCTCCGTCGTTCAGTACCTTAGAGACGATGAAGGGTCCTTCCCAGGCGGGGGCCAGCTTGTGCGGCTTTGTTGATGCACTCGGAGCACCAAATCGCCTGCTTGAAACGTTCGACTCCTGACGTGTCTTGAAAGGAATCATCACAAGTCTTGTTGGTAGATTGTCGATCGAATCAGATCCATCTCGCTCTCCTCCTCCAAGAGATCGACTCCATCCTATCGGGCTTATTCAGCTTGGGCTTGTGAGAAGAGCTCAACTCTGGGGGGTATTGTGAAGTAAATCACTCGGAAGAACAGCTTTCCGCACCGTACACGAGAAAGAATAGAGATCGTCCTGTTGACATGTTCGGGGTCGTTCTGAGTCCCCAGAGCACAGAGGGTAACTTGGTGACCCAAGCACCTGCAGCGTGTCCAATCTCCCTCATGAGACGAGGTTTTAACCCCTGAAGTATGAGTCCATTCGCTCGTTCAGCCTGGCCATTTGTTTGAGGATGAGCAACGGATGCGTAATCCACTCGGGTTCCTTGGTTGGAGCAAAAACTCTTGAATTCATCCAAGTCAAAGTTTGATCCATTGTTAGTGATGATGTTGTGTGGAACCCCAAATCTGAGAATGATCTCTCTCATGAATTTGGTTGCAGTGCGTGCATCTAGTTTTTTGATTGGCTTGGCTTCTATCCACTTGGTGAATTTGTCGACTGCAACTAGCAAATGAGTGAATCTGCCTTGCCGTGTACGGAAGGGCCCAACCATGTCCAAGCCCCACACGGCAAAAGGACATATGAGGGGGATTGTCTTTAGAGCAGATGACGACTTATGCGATTTGTTGGAGTAGAATTGACATCCTTCACAGCGGTCTACAAGCTCTTTGTCCATTTCACCTGCACGTGGCCAGAAGAATCCAGCTCGGAATGCTTTAGCAACGATGGCTTTGGAGGATGCATGATGACCACAGATTCCCGAATGAATTTCCTCCAAAATCAGTCGGCCTTCTTCAGGGGAAATGCACCGTTGAGCTACGCCAGACACACTTTCCTTGTAGAGCTGATCTCCCATGACTGTGAAAGCGTTTGATCTGCGAATGATCTGTCTAGCTTCGTCTTCATCTTCACGCAGTTCTTGCCTCGGGATATATGCAATATATGGCACTGTCCAATCGGGCGTGACTACTCGAATCTCCATAATCAGGTCGACAACTGCAGGGATTTCAACTTCAGTCGGATCAACTACACTTGTAGGCTGAGGAGGTTCTTCAGTGAATGGATCTTCTTGGACTGAAGGGTATGTATGTGCTCCAAACAAACATCACTGGGCACAATTTTCCGAGTGGATCCGATTTTTTCCAATTCATCAGCAGCTTGATTCTTCAATCGAGGAACGTGATGAAGTTCCAAACCTTCAAACCTTTTCTCAAGTTTTTTGACTGCGTTGTAGTATCCAGTCATGGCAGGGTTTCTCACATCCCACTCTTTCATTACTTGATTTACCACTAGATCCGAGTCACCGTATACCATCAAGCGACGGACGCCGAGTGAAATGTCCATACACAACCCGTAAAGGAGAGCTTCATACTCTGCCTCATTGTTAGGGGAATCAAAGTGAATCTGCAATACATAACTGAGCTTGTCACCCTTCAGGGATATAAGAACTACGCCTATACCAGAACCACTCAGCATCTTCGAGCCGTCAAAGAACATAGTCCAATGTGCCGAGTGAGTTGGAGCTGGTTGCTGTTGTTCCATCCATTCAGCCATGAAATCCGCCAGAGCTTGAGATTTGTTGGCTTTCTTGGCTTTGAACTTTATGTCACAATATAAAGCTCCATTGCCCATTTTGCCACTCGGCCCGATGCATCCCGATTGTGAAGGATTTCTGACAATGGGGCATCACTGACAACAGACACCGAGTGATCTTGAAAATAATGAGCTACCTTCTTCGCAGTCATATAAATCCCATAAAGGAGCTTCTGATAGTGGGGATACCTCTCCTTGGAAGGAGTTAATACCTTAGAAACATAATATACTAGGCGTTGAATCTTGTAAGCCTTGCCTTCCTCCTCTCGCTCGACTGTCAGAACTGTGCTGACAACTTGATTTGTGGCCGCTATGTACAAGAGGAGTGGCTCTTTGCTGTATGGAGTAGCAAGAACCGGCTGGGTGGATAGCAGAGTTTTTAACTCGACGAATGCAACTTCTGCTTCGGGAGTCCACTCAAAGGTATTTGACTTCTTCATGAGTCGATACAGTAGTAAGGCTTTCTCTCCTAGTCGAGTTATGGATCTGCTAAATGCTGCTGAACATCATGTAAGCTTCTGGACATCATGCACTCGCACGGGGCTTTTCATTCGGACGATTGCCCCGGTCTTTTCGGGGTTAACATCGATTCCTCGTTCGGAAACGAGAAAACAGAGTAACTTGCCGCTGGGTACTCCAAATGTGCACTTGGCTGGGTTGAGCTTGATGTCGTACCTCCGAAGGTTGACGAACGTTTTAGCTAAGTCAGTCAGCAGGTCGAAACCTTTGTGTGACTTGACTACGATATCGTCCATGTATGCCTCCACGTTCCGACTGATCTGGTCGAGTAGGCATTTCTGAATCATGCGCATAAAAGTGGCTCCTGCAGTTTTGAGACCGAATGGCATAGTGATGTAGTAGAAGAACCCAAATGGGGTGATGAAGGTTGTTCTTATTTCATCAGGGCCATACAGACGGATCTGGTGGTACCCAGAGTAAGCATCTAAAAAAGACAATCGCTCACATCCCGCAGTAGAGTCGACAATCTGATCTATGCGGGGGAGTGGGAAGTGGTCTTTCGGGCAGACCCGATTGATATGCTTGAAGTCGATGCACATTCGGAGTGACTTGTCCTTCTTAGGCACCATGACGACATTTGCGAGCCGCTCGGAGTGGTAAACCTCGCGAATGAACTTGGCCTCCAGGAGCTTCGCCACTTCGCCGATTGCTTTCCGTTTCTGTGTGGCGGACAGACGCAGATGTTCTTCGACATGTCGAGCTTTGGGGTCGACCCTCAGTCGATGCTCAACCAGTTCCCTGGGTACACCAGGCATGTTAGCAGGCTTCCATGCGAAGATGTCCCAGTTCTCACGGAGGAACTGGATGAGCTCGGCTTCCTATTTAGGGTCGAGGGTTGTTGAGATGTTGGTTGGGGCAGCCGTAGGATCTGTCGGGTGGATGCTGACCTTCTTGATTTCGCCTGCTGATTGGAATGCTGACTCGGAAGCTGGCTTCTTCACGCGCATCAGTTTGGTGGGATCTGCTATCTGGCGGTACTCATCGAGCTCTGCCATTCCCATCTGCTGGTCAACAATCTTGGAGCCCTGCTGCAAACATTCTTCTGCTCTCTGCCGATCGCCAGTGATGGTGATGACTCCCTTCGGGCTTGGCATCTTCATCTTCAAATAAACGTAACATGGTCGGGCCATGAAACGTACATACGCTGGTCGACCAAGTATGGCGTGGTAGGCACTCCAGAAGTCCACCACCTCGAACGTGAGTTTCTCCTTGCGGAAGTTCTTGTCAGAGCCGAAGACGACATCTAACACGATCTAGCCGAGTGACTTGGCCTTCTTCCCTGGGATCACTCCTTGAAACTGCATATTGCTGTCGCTGAGCTTGGCCATCGGAATGCCCATCCCTTTGAGAGGGTCGGCGTACATGATGTTCAAACCACTCCCTCCATCCATCAACACCTTGCGGAGTCGAACTCCTTCTACCACTGGGTCGACAACGAGAGCCTGACGTCCCGGAGTGGGGACATGGGTCGGGTGATCCGACTGGTCGAAGGTGATGGCAGTCTGTGACCACTTGAGATACTTTGGGGCGGAAGGAGCTGCCATGTTGACCTCTTGGTTGACCACTTTCAGTTGACTCTTGCTTTTGACATCAGCGAAGATCATCAGAGTGGCATGGACCTTTGGGAAGGGGTCTTCTTGTTCTTCGTCCTCTTTCTCTTGGTCTTTCTCACTCGACTGATCCTCTCAAATCTCTGGATCAACAACCTGCACTGTCGAGTGGTATGTTTTGGCACTATGGTGTTGCCTTCTTCATCTATCTTCATGTGAATTGCACACGGCTGATCAAGGACATCTGGTCCCGACTGCTTCTTGAATTTCCTGGGGGGGGGGGGGATTGACCCTTTCCCTTTCCCTTGAACTTTCTCGCTCCTAGAGCGGCTGCTTCTGCCGGCGGTGTGCGTTCTACCTTCTGCTTTTGCTTTCGGTTGGAATCGGCATCTCCGTCGACTAATTTGCCTTTGCCGCTGTGGAGGCAGTCTTCTTCTTCTCCATTGGCATAGTGGGTCGCTATCTCCATCATCTTGCTCATAGACATATCACCTGTCCGACCGAACTTCAAGTACAACTCGCAGTACCTGACGCCTGCCTTGAAAGCGCAGACTGCTTGATGCTCGGTGACGTTCTCCACAGTGTGGTGAAGAGTGGTCCAGCGCTGGATGAAATTGCGTAAAGACTCACTCGGATTCTGGATACAATGTTGTAGCTCGGAGAGACCAGCAGTGCGCTTGCAGGTGCCCTCGAAGGTCTTGATGAACACTCGGGCCAAATCTGCCCAACAGTATATGCTTGATGGAGCTAGTTGATTCAGCCAGGCACGGGTCGAACCATCCATCATCAGGGGAAGTGCTTCATTGCGACGTTGTCGTTGCCACCGCCGATCTGAACTGCTACTTGTTAATCATCTAGCCATGTCTCTGGCTTGGATTCTCCAGTGAACTTGCTTATTCCGGCCGCCAACCTGAAGTTGGGGGGAATATCAGGAGAGCGGATTGCTCGGCTGAAACACTCAGGTCCGGAGATGACAGAGCCCTTCCCCTCGGATGATCACCATCGTATTCGTCGCGATGGGCTCGGCCTCTATCAACTCTCTTCTGAGTGAGATAGTCCCTTACATCATGGCTTTGTTCGCGGTCGTTGCCCACCGACCGCCTTTCGTTGTTGCATCGGGGCGCGTACTAACAACTCCGCGGATGAGAGCATGAACGATGGCGATCTTCGCGATTGAACCGAGGGGGAAGCGAATTCCGCCCCTGGTCTGTGTACCGATCTTCCCGGTTATCTCCTCCTCTACGACGCTGGGGAGAACCTGGGCTGTAAACCGACCAAACTGTGTCCGCTTGGACAGAATTGCTGTGGAGTCTGTTGAGAGACTAAGATACAACGGAATTCTGCTGCTGTGCCGCTTGCAACAGGGCACGGATCTGCTGTACTCCTCTGCCCGCTTCTGAATTTGACGGCTGGATGGAGTGTGCAATCCTTGCGGCCGCATCCAAGTTGAGGATGGGCATGCGCAATACCTCGATGTTGTCGTGATGAGAATGCCGACCAGATGCTGGAGGGCACGGATGATGACGTGCACCCGAAGTCTCTTCGGTTTCCCGCTTGTCCCGATGGGTCCTTGGCGGGCTCTCGTGTGAGACGGCCATGAAAACCTCCGCCACAGGGCTGCGGTTCTCGCACTCTGAAGAAGAGCCAGACGGATCTGACACCGAGTGAGATGCAGCACACGGAGGTGTAGCAGGTTCAATGGCTACCACCTGCGGCGAAGACGCTTGACGCGCGAGTGCATGGCACACCCAGCGTTGGAGCCGTGAGCGACCAGATCGCTTGTTGCAACGTGCGATGGGGAGCACAGTCAACGACGGAGTCGACGGTTGGCGAAGAAGAACTCCGCAGGAACTAGCGCAGAAGAACGTCGCCCCGCGAACTGGAAGCGCCTGAACGTCGAGAGGCGCTTCCCGAAGTCATGCCGAATCGTCAGCGACGAAGATGAGTTTGCCAAACATGATCTCGTGGCCCAGGCACAAATCACGGCCAAAAGACATGGTGAAGAGGAAGAAAAGGCAAACTTGCTGGAAGTCGCCTAGATGCCTACCCCATGGTGGGCACCAACTGTCGTGGATATAAGCATGACAGTAGATGTGTAGGGTACGAAAGTAGAGGGTAGAGTCCTAGCTACGGCAAGGTTGTATGAGTTCAGGCCCCTCTGTGATGGAGGTAACAGCCCTACGTCCCAGTGCTCTGGTGCTTTAGTGTCGAGTGGAATATGAATGTTACAGAATGCGAACCCTTGTGCTAGAGAGGAGGGGTGGCTTATATAGAGTGCACTGCCCCTCATAAGTGTCCAGCCTTCAAGGGTGCAATAAGTGAGATTGAATGCATACGTTACAGGTAACGTATGCCATAAATGACATTAACTACAGTAGTCTAACATCTGATCGTTAGCCTCGCTGGAATGGCTTCTCGTCTTCTATGTTGACTGGCTTTTGGTCTTCACCGAGTGGAATCCAATCGTCGAGTATCAGGTAATCTTCCGAGTGGTTCTTTACCGCGTGGACCAGAGGTAGTCTTAATCCAGTCGATAAGCATCTTGTGATCCTTAAGCTACTAATGAGGTGCCCTTGGGTAGGACTTATAGGTCAGGCATATGACCCTACCCTAGGGCTATAACCCCATCATTGTCTCCCTGGCAGCGCTTTCTTTAAAGCCATTAAGCTAGGCATAAAGTGCTCAAGTAATGGATCCACCCGGATCCCAAGGTATATCAAATCCAATTTTAATTAAAAATAATTTGTAATTTAGTAGTGAGCACAAAGTGATATATATCATGTGACAATGAATTATGACTCTTTTCCTATGCATTGGCATGTCATAAAAGAACAATTTGTTCACACAAAGTAAAGGCCAATACATAACATAAGCAGTTTCTTGCAATTTTATCGTATTGGAAACATAGAGAGGTGAAGATTTGGTTCCTCTCATAATAATTGCAAGTAGGAGCAGCAAGAACATGCATATTATATCCATCAAAATCATCATGTGAAGTGGTAAAACACAACCCATCAATATAATCCTTAGTAAGTGCAAACTTCTCCGATATAGTCTAGTTGATAGAATTAAAAAAATATAATAGGACTATCATGTGTGGGTGCAATAGCAACAATTTCATGCTTAACATAAGGAACTATAGCAAGTTCATCTTCACAAGCATAACTCATATTGGCATCATGGACACAAGCATAGTAAGCAGCAATTTCATCAAAAAGGGACATTTCAAATGAATCCAAGGGATCATAGCAATTATCATAGAATTCATCCTTCGGTAAGAACGAAGGAAAATTAAACAATATATGAGTTGAAGAGTTACTCTCATTAGAAGGTGGGCACGGGTAGCTAATCCGCTCTTGCTCCTTTTGTTCTTCACTCTCCTCATCATCTTTTTCATCCAATGAGCTCATAGTTTCAGCAATTTCTTCTTCCATAGATTCGTGCGAAATATTATTCTCTTCCAAGGCAGCTACCATTCTTTCAATAAATTATTTAACATTAGCATTAAAAGCATAGTTTTCATAGCAATATTTAAGTATGACAAATTTTCCAGATTTGTGAAGTGTAGCATCATACTTTTCAATCAAAGAAGCAATTTAATAAGCACCCTTAAAAGCAACAAATTCTCCAATTTGTTCAACATCATAATAACAATAGTCCTCCTTGGCATAAGAATATAATATTTCATTATCATTGAACACACCTTGATAAGGAAGGTGTTTTTTAGTTTCTTTAGAACAACAAGTAAAATCATATATTTCGCACAAATTCCAAGCATAGCAACACAAAGTATTAATATGATGCCATAAGAGTTTCCCTTTTTGATATAAGCGGTGTCACGCATAATAAGCATGCTCATCTCATGATTTGACCTCAACTAAACTAGTTGGGGTTTCAGCACGAGCACATAGGGATTGAAGATGATCCAAGTAAAAAATCTTGAGCACTATGATAGATTTTGGGTGGTTCTTCAACCATTGGTTCGGTAGGTACAATTAATTTTTTTGGTATTTCTGTTTCCTACCCACAACTAAAGATAGAAAACAAGAACAAAATAAAAACTACTTAGTGATAAATCAAACAAGCACACACGAGAATATTCACCCCACACTATTGCTCCCCGACAATGACGACAGAAAAAGGTCTTGATAACCCACAAGTGTAGGGGATTGTTTGCAGTCTTTTTTATAAGTAAGAGCGTCGAACCCACTAAGGAGCTAAAGGTAAAATTAATATTCTCTCAAGTTCTATCAACCACCTATACAACTCTACGCGCGCAAACGCTTACTTTACCTAGAACAAGTATGAAACTATTTTATGGAAAAATAAACAGCAAGTAAATAAAAGTTTGGGGTTGTTTAGTAGAAAGCCCTTTTTGTGTAACACAATAAAAAGATTGTCCATAGACAATTTAATATAACATGATAGATACTTATTATGTGCAATGAGGGAGAGGCATACACTAACACACTTTCCGTACTTGGATCATATGCACTTTTGATTGGACCTCTAGCAAGCATCCGCAACTACTAGAAATCTTTAAGGTAAACCCAACCATAGCATTAAACATCAAGTCCTCTTTACTCTCATACATACACAACTTCCTTACTCGGGTGTAAGTTTCTGTCACTCTGACCACCCACTATAAGCGAATCATGAACATATTCCAAACTCTCCAGCGTGTATCCTTCACCTATGCGCCTCATGGAAAGCACCTTAGGACATCACCATATCAACACACAACTCATATCAATAACATCATATCATAATTAACCCGTAGGACAAAATGGATCTACTCAAAGATGATAGACACATATCGTTAGGAAATAGTATGTAGTGTTGAGTGATACGCCCATTTTGCATCATGTTTTCATGTTGATATTTATCGCTTCTTGGGCTATTATTTCACTTCACGGTACAATTATTATGCCTTTTCTCTCTTATTTTGCAAGGTTTACATGAAGAGGGAGAATGCCGGCAGCTGGAATTCTGGCCTGAAAGTGGAGCAAAGTTGAGATACCTATTCTGCGCAACTCCAAACGCCGTAAAAATCAACGCCGATTTTTTTTCCGGATTTATAAAAAATGCTGGGCTGAAGAAGCGCCAGAGGGGCGCCAGGGGTTTCTACAAGCCTGCACGACGCGGCCACCCCCCAAGGCCGCGCCATGAGGGCTTGTGGGCAACCTGCTGGCCCACTGGCCCCCTCTTCTGCTATATGAAGGGTTTCGTCTGGAAAAAAATCAAGGGGGAGCTTCTTCGTGGTTTCGCCGCCGCCACGAGGCGGAACTTGAGCAGAACCAATCTAGAGCTCCGGCAAGACGATCCTGTCGGGGAAACTTCCCTCCCGGAGGGGGAAATCGTCGCCATCGTCATCACCAACACTCCTCTCATCGGAGGGGACTCGTCACCATCAGCATCTTCATCATCACCATCTCATCTCCAAACTCTAGTTCATCACTTGTAACCAATCTCCGTCTTGCCACTCCGATTGGTACTTGTAAGGTTGCTAGTAGTGTTGATTACTCTTTGTAGTTGATGCTAGTTGGATTACTTGGTGGAAGAGTTTATGTTCAGATCCTTGATGCTACTCATTCCCTCTCTGGTCATGAATATGATTATGCTTTGTGAGTAGTTACTTTTGATCCTGAGGACATGGGATAAGTCATGCTAATAGTAGTCATGTGAATTTGGTATTCGTTCGGTATTTTGATGTGTTGCATGTTGTTTTTTCCTCTAGTGGTGTTATGTGAACGTCGACTACATAACACTTCACCATTATTTGGGCCTAGAGGAAGGTATTGGGAAGTAGTAGGTAGATGATGGGTTGCTAGAGTGACAGAAGCTTAAACCCTAGTTTATGCGTTGCTTCGTAAGGGGCTGATTTGGATCCACTAGTTTAATGCTATGGTTAGAAATTGTCTTAATTCTTATTTCGTAGTTGCGGATGCTTGCGAGAGGGGTTAATCATAAGTGGGATGCTTGTCCAAGTAAGGGCAGTACCCAAGCGCCGGTCCATCCGCATATCAAACTATCAAAGTAACGAACGCGAATCATATGAACATGATGAAAACTAGCATGATAGAAATTCTTGTGTGTCCTCGGGAGCGTTTTTCCTCCTATAAGACTTTGTCCAGGCTTGTCCCTTGATACAAAAGGGATTGGGCCAGTTTGCTGCACAGTTTCTGCTTTCGTTACTTGTTGCTTGCTACGAATCATCTCACCACACAATCACTTGTTACCGACAATTTTAGTGCTTGCAGATTTTACCTTGCTGAAAACCACTTGTCAGATCCTTCTGCTCCTCGTTGGGTCCGACACTCTTACTTATCGAAAGGACTATGATTGATCTCCTATACTTGTGGGTCATCAAGACTCTTTTCTGGCACCGTTGCCGGGGAGTGAAGCGCCTTTGGTAAGTGGAACTTGGTAAGGAAACATTCATATAGTGTGCTGAAATTTGTTGTCACTTGTCACTATGGATACTAATCCTTTGAGGGGCTTGTTCGGGGTATCTTCACCTCGAACGGAAGCACAAATAGTTTCTCCTCAACCCGCTGCACCTACTGAAAATATTTGCTTTGAATTTCCTTCGGGTTTGCTTGAGAAACTGCTGGCTAATCCTCTTACAGGAGATGGAACATCACATCCAGACTTGCATCTAATCTATGTAGATGAAGTTTGTGGTTTATTTAAGCTTGTAGGTTTGCCCGAGGATGAGGTCAAGAAGAAGGTCTTTCCTTTATCTTTGAAGGATAAGGCGTTGACATGGTATAGGCTATGTGATGATACTGGATCATGGGTCTACAATCGGTTGAAATTGGAATTTCATCAAAAGTTTTATCCTATGCATTTAGTACATCGTGATCGGAATTATATTTATAATTTTTGGCCTCGTGACAGAGAAAGCATCGCTCAAGTTTGGGGGATGCTTAAATCAATGCTATATTCATGCCCCAATCATGAGCTCTCGAGAGAAATTATCATTCAGAACTTCTATGCTCGGCTATCTCATGATGATCGCACCATGCTTGACACTTCTTGTACCGGTTCTTTTATGAAGAGAGATATTGACTTCAAATGGAATTTATTGGAGAGAATTAAACGCAACTCTGAAGATTGGGAGCTTGAAGAAGGTAAGGAGTCAGGTATGAATTTCATGTTTGATTGCGTTAAATCCTTTGTTGAGACAAATACTTTTTGTGACTTTAGCGCTAAGTATGGACTTGACTCTGAGATAGTAGCTTCATTGTGTGAATTCTTTGTTGCCCATATTGATCTCCCCAAAGAGAAGTGGTTTAAATATCACCCTCCTTTAGAAGTCAATGTAGTTAAACCCACTCCAGTTGAAGAGAAAGTCATTGCCTATAATGATCCTATTGTTCCGAGTGCTTACATTGAGAAACCACCTTTCCCTGTTAGGATAAAGGATCATTCTAGAGCTTCAACTATGATACGTAGAGGCTATATTAGAACACCTACACCCCGTGAGAAAATTAGAGTTGAACCTAGCATTGAGTCACGCCCAAGATGCGACCGTATCCTCAATTTGGCACGAAGGCCTCATCAGGGATAGAAGCGCATCTCGTCGTGTCGCAAGAATGGATATCGTTACAGGTACATGTACTGAAAAGAAGAGAAATATAAATAGAGTTGTCTTACACTCACCACAAGCTACATCAGAGTCACATTAGTACATTACATATTCATCAAGAGTAAGAGTAGGGTCCGACTACGGACGAAAAAAACCCCCAGAAAAATAAGAACGACGTCCATCCTTGCTATCCCAGGCTGCCGGCCTGGAACCCATCCTAGATCGATGAAGAAGAAGAAGAAGCAACTCCAAATGATCAATCAACGCGCTCGCGTCAAGTAACCTTTACCTCCACCTGCAACTGGTGTTGTAGTAATCTGTGAGCCACAGGGGACTCAGCAATCTCATTTCCAAAGGTTTCAAGACTAGCAAAGCTTAGTGGGTGCGGTATGGTTAAGTGGTGAGGTTCCAGCAGCGGCTAAGCATATATTTGGTGGCTAACTTACGAATACCAGAAATAAGAGGGGGAAGATCTACGCATAGCGGACGTGAACTACTGATGATCAAATGAATGATCCTGAGCACCTACCTATGTCAGACATAACCCACCGTGTCCTCGATCGGAGAAGGAACTCACGAAAGAGACAGTCACGGTTACGCACACAGTTGGCATATTTTGATTAAGTTAACTTCAAGTTATCTAGAACCAGTGTTAAATAAAGATTTCCACGTTGCCACATAACCACGGGCACGACTTTCCGAAAGATTTAACCCTGCAGGGGTGCTCCAACTAGTCCATCACAAATTACCACAAGCCGCATAGAAATCCTCAATCAAGAAGCTCGCGATCTCGTCGGATTCCCTAGTGGAAAACCTCAACTATGAGATTACCCAAAGCATCACCGGAATCCCGATGCACAAGATATCTCGTCAAAGGTAAAACTAATCCAGCAAGGCCGCCCGACGTGTAGACGTACCCGATATGAGCCGCGTATCTCGTTCTGAGGACACGATGGATAAGCGACGCGTACGAGTGCCAAACCTCGAGTTTCCTCGCGGTGGCCCCGCACAGTGCTCTGTTTTGGACCAGCACCATCAGCACTGGCCCTCCCTGTATTATGTAGAATTACTCCTCGGGTAGCGCTAACTCCCTATGCATTTCAGTTTTATCAAATTATTATGTTGGGCAAATAGTACCAATGTTGGGCCTTGCCAGACCAGCTTTATTCTAAAACGAATTATCAAGGGGGTCCCCATAACAACCCCGATCGTGTTAGGAGCGCTCAATTATGGAACATAACACCAGTAGCCGTAACTAAGGGGGCAAAGGTGGAACAAAACACCAGGCTAGAAAGGCCGAGCCTTCCACCTTTTACCAAGTATATAGGTGCATTAAATTAAATAGCATTTAATATGGTGATATAACAAGGAACCCATGTTTTCACATGGAAGCAATGCACCTGCAACTAGCAACGCTAACACAGGGTAAGCAAGTGGTAACATAGCCAATCAGTGGTTTGCTAGGTCGAACAGGTTGAAGGTTATCATGGCATTGTTGAGAGGCTGATATTTAACATGTGGTAGGCAACGAGACATAATCTATAGAAACGATAAAACTAGCATGGCAATGATAGTAATGGTATTTGGGGAAATTATCATCTTGCCTGAGATCCCGCTTGGAAGAAGAATGTCTCCGTGAAGCAGACGAACCGACGTAGTCGAACGGGTCCTCACATCCGACACGCTTGCGGAACTCTATCGAGACGGGGAAGCCGGAAACAAGCATCAACACACGAAATTCACCACACGATGCACAACACATATGATGCATGAGGAGCTGAATATATGCAAATCACGGCATGACAATTCACACAATCAAACACTACACATTAAGTGAAGTTCAATATGCAACGAGTTGCATATTGACGAAACTCCATGTTTAATTATTTAGTTCACTCCCGGTTATTTACATGGCGATATTAATGTTGAAAAACATGAAAGAGGTGAAGCTGAAATTAAACTACCTATCCAGACATTTTAAATGAGGTCGGAAATGTCATATATCATCTCCGAGACGACCTCACATGTTAATTTACAATTCTGTCCAGATCTGTATTAACACATTTAATTAGTTGTTAAACAGCAAAACAAATAGGTTCACGTGATTCTACGCGTCATTTCAAGCAATCTACACATAAAGAACATCTCCAACGGAGCTACGGTTCAAAAGATACAAGCACCGCGAGATATGATGTCATGAATGCAATATGTGTGCAACGACGGTCACGAGCACTTCAAAACACACAAACAGCAAGATAAAATGAAACTACACGAGATTCTAAGCAAGTTTCATGTAGTACACGATCAAAACGGAGCTACGGTTCAAAAACTACGAGCAAAACAAGAAATCACTACAATCTGCCAAAATCAGCCACATAGCATTTTCTACGCCCCACAACTACGAGCTACAGAACTCCGATATAATCAACCAAGGCATGACACGAAAGAGGGCAAGAAGCACTACTATGATCAACTAACAACAACTAGCATGGAATCATTAAACACTGGGAAAAGAAGTCACAAAATGGCATCCCACACACTATTTCAGACTTAGTGAAAATTACACCTCATGAAAGTGCAGTTTTCGATCTGAAGCCATATTGACAGCAGGAAAACCTATAGCTACAGGACTCCAAATGGCATGAAAATTTACAGCATGCTAGAGAAACACAAGGTCTACAACTAACTCCATTGGACCAACCTCAAAAGAGCTACAGATCACAAGATGCAAGCAAGACAAGACAACAACAAAATATAACAGATTCCAGACTTAAAAATATTTCAGCTCCTCCAAAACAGCACTATTTCTAGCAACTTGAGATCAAGCAAACCACACCGAAACATGCATTTCTATTGCAACCAAAATTACTAGGAGCTAGACAAAACATCAAAGAACAAGTCCCTAGTTGACAACTTAATCAAACGAAGCAGGGAATAAATCCTACGAATTAAACAAAAGGGCATCACGGCAAAATATCGCGCGAACTAACTTACTCAAAAGCTAAAACTAATTACACAGAAAAATCACATGGATTTTTCTACCCCGAAAACATATATAATATGTGGGGTTGCACAACAAAATAATGCCACACGTTAAATGCGAGAAAAATAACCTATACACGGGAAAATAAACTACCGGCAATCCTGAAAGTGCATGCTATGCCCCTAATCGACTTTTGGTGTTAATGAAAACACATACATAGGAAACTAATCCTATTTGTTGAGTGTATCTAAGGATGGCAAGTACTTTAGTAGATTGAGAATTATGTGCCAAAGGTGGTCTGAGAAGATTGGGATTTATATTTCAAGAAGGCTCGGGATTAAGAAAAGATGATGTAGACTATTCTTTTGAGTTTACTGATATTGAGTATAGGGATCCTGCACTATTAAGAGGGATCACATGTTTTGCGATGAACTTGCTCGTACCACATCTTCACTGTCATACCCAATACCACATATTCTCCACTCTGTTCTTATCTCAAAACAGGTCTATTGCCTCGGACGGCCGGCTACCTCCGGACGTCCGAGGGCCGGACGACCGACAGGCTTCGGAAATCCGGAGCCCTTCACCAGTAGTTTGTGAGTCATATAACTCGGAAATCCGGCTCCCTCCGGACATCCTAGGGCCGGACGTCGGACCTGCCCCAGAAATCTGGAGCCCTGCACCAGTAGAACATGAGCTCTATAACTCGGATTTCCGGCTCTCTCCGGACGTCTGTTCCCCTTCGGTAATCCGGAACCTCCCACCAGAAGAAGTTGAGTCGAATCACTCGGATTTCCGGTCCTCTCCGGACGTCCGGTCGCTGTTCAATTCACAGTATTTTCAGTCATATCTACAGGCCTCGGACGACCGACAACTTTCGGACGTCCGACCCCTCGCGGACGCCCAGACTTCCGGCAACTGTCGGACGTCCGGACCCTGTGTGACTTAAAGTGTCCCCAACGGCTGGTTTTCACTCCCCACTATATATACTCTTCTCCCACCTCGTGAAAGAGTGTTCAACACAGCTAGAATACATCCAAGAACACCTTTCTTCTCACTCACTCTTGTCTACACCAAATCCTAGATACCAAGAGCATTTGTGAGTCCCTTTGAGTGTTGTTCCAATCAAAAGATAGATCGTCTCCCTCTCCTCCTTCCCACCAAAGTGATTTGTGATTTGAGCAAGTTTCGAGCAATCCCCGTGATCTTGTTACTCTTGGAGGTTGGAGAATCCTATGCGGTAGGAGTCTTCGGAGAGGAATCAAACCATTGTGATTTCCCCCGGAAAGTTTGTGAAGGTTTGGAAGCCACCTCAAGGCTTACCACTACTGGTTGAGAAACGCCTTCATGGAGTTATCTCAAAGGGAGAATAGGGTGAGCCTTCGTGGCGTTGCTGTGCCTTCGTGGTAACATCCGCCCCTCTAACGGTGACGTAGCTTCCCTCCAACGAAGTGAACATCGGGATACATCCTTGTCTCTCTTGGAGTTTCGGTTATTCCTAACCCTAATTCTCTACTTGTGTTAATCCTTATTATGTACTTGTATTTGATTATTGTTTACCACTTGTCTTACTTCACTCTAAATAGCTTACTCCTTGTCATAGCAATTATTGGGCCTACACTCATATTCCGCACTTTTGCCTAAAATTGCTAAGTAATTATTAAAATTTGGATTTGTACCTATTCACCCCCCTCTAGGTCCATCTCGATCCTTTTCAATTGGTATCAGAGCCTCGTTCTCTATTCTTGTGGCTTAACCGCCCTAGAGCGAGATGGACAGGGTTCCAGCTATGGTAGCTCCAGTGCAGAGGGACGGGACTTCCTCAGAAGTCAAGTCTTTCACCTTTGAGGACCTGGAACGGGCCCTTGCCAAGCAAAAAGAGGAGCATGATGCTTCTCTTGAGGCGATGGTCCAAATGAGACTAACATCACTAACCACGGGGACAACCACGTCCCCGAGGGCCTCAGGGCCACATGTGCACGGTACTTCATTTGGCCAACAACCTCCGAAAAGGAACCAAACCAGTGTTCCATGGCTTTATGCTAGATCTCAAATTGAGAAACCTAAGTACAATCCTGGAGGAAAACCTCCCTTGCTTGATGACAATTCTGATTTTTCTTTGTGGAGAGTTGGTATGCAGGATCATCTTAGGTACGCCAATGATGAGATGTTGGACATCCTCGAGCATGGGTACAATCCTGTAGATCCAAGGTGCCTCACTCCCAGAGAAACTTATGACAAGCATCTCAATGACACTGCGATCATGTGCAAAACAAAAGGAATGAATGACAAGCAACGAAGACCTTACATTCACATCACAAGTGCCAAGGAACTGTGGGATAGCATTATAAGGACCAAGACCGGTACCTCCACTCTTTGGCTTGCTCAATATGAAATTGCCAAGGGGCAATTACAGAATTTCTGTATGGAAAAGGGTGAATCTCCCAAGCAACTACTAGAACGGCTCATGACTCTCGCCGCAGACATTGAGTCATGTGACTTTGACAAGACGCAAGATGGTTTCAATCCTTTTCTTATCACCATCAAATGGTATGGGACAAGTTACTTCATGCTCTTGCTCCGTATCACCATCAAATGGTATGGGACATGAGGCAGCACCATGGGTTCAAAGAAATGACTCCAGATGACATCATATCCACTTTCCAATTATTTGAAGAGTCAAAGGCAAATGCAACAAAGCACCTTGCCATGCATGGAACTTCAACATCAAAGATCAGTCTTGATTTGAAAGCCAAGCATGAATGTGACGAAGAAGAAAGTGAAGAAGAAGAGGGTGATGATGACTGCGAAGATGGTGATGATGTTGACTCTGATGAAAGCCCATCTTATGAGGACATTTCTCTCTTTGTAAAGAAGTTCAGTGCAGGAAAGTTCAAGGGAAGATTCCCAAAGAAGAAGGTAAGGAAATGCTATAACTATGAGGAAACCAATCACTTCTCCAATGACTGCCCTTATGAGAAGAGAGAAGACAAACCAAGGTTTCCAAAGACCTTTGTAAAGAAGAAGTTGCCAAACCCTATGAACTCCAAGTTCAAGAGGACAGATGGAAGAGCAATGGTTGCACAAGAAGAATCAGATCCAGAATATGTTGGTGGAGTTGCCGGAGTAGCTCAGGATACACAAAACACCTTGAGGCTAGTCAACAAAAGTGGTGATGTTGTTCACTACAACTATATGAAGGACTACAAGGGCAACGCTCACAAGTGTTTGATGGCAAAGACTGCCATGGGAGATGAGGAAGACCAAAGCTCCCATGATAAGGTTAAGGTAACTCCACGGTTAAACTCTTTCAGTCTAGCTTCTACTCCATCTGATGAGTATCTTGATGCGGAAAATCACTATGAGGATAATGACTTAGATCATCCCATGTTTGCTAAAATAAACAAATTTATGTGCTCTCTTAAAGGAAAGAAGCTCACTATGTTTCGCATACTTATGGAAATGGTGAGTAAGCACACTAATACCATCAAGGAACTCGAAACCCTCGTCACTGAGGAGAAGGAAAGAAATGAAATCCTTGAGCAGAAAGTCCTATATGAGGAAGCACAAAATGATGCACTATGCTCAAAAGTAGGTGAAAACCTTGATAAACATGCTAATGATCTTGCCTCCTTGAAAAAGGTTGAATCTATGTGCAAAGAATTACTAAATGATAAAAACCGACTTGTGAACTCTCATGCTTCCCTTTCTAAGGACTGTGAGCGTCTATCCTTGTCTCTCAAAGACAAGGAAGAGAAACTCACTGTTCTTACAAAGAGCTTTGAGGCACTTAAGGTTACTTATCTTGACACTCTAGCTAAGGCCTACTCCTCACCTATCATTAATGTTGATACCTGCACTACTAACTCTAGTAATGAACTGACATCTATCCTTGAGGAAAACTGTTCGCTAAAGGCACAGTTAGACATAGGTCTCATGACATGTGCACAAGGACAAAAGACTCTCAATGAGATCTTAAGTCGACACAATGGAGGCTTCGCCAAGGAAGGGCTTGGGTTCAACCCAAGCACTGCCAAGAAAAGTGCATCTCCTCTCAAGTGTACAACTCCGCTTAAAGAAATATTTGTACGAGAGGGACACAAGGAGAAAGGTAAGGTTGTGAGTGGATCGGCCACTAGGGGTTTGCCTACTCACAACAAGACAACCAAATTCATGCCTCCATCCTATGTACTACGCAAATCAAAGGAAGGAGAGGTCTATGCTAAATTCGTTGGTCCCCGTAATGCATTCCGATTCTATGCTATTTGGGTCCCTAAGACTCTTGTAACTAATGTGAAAGGCCCCATGACAAAATGGGTACCTCAAACCAAGTCTTAATTCGTTACAGGCTGTTTTCTCCGGAGGAGCCAAATGGGTGATCGACAGTGGATGCACCAATCATATGACCGAAGATAGTAACTTGCTCTATGACTTCATGCAAGCCATTCGACCATACATGAGCATTGTATTTGGTGGAGGGTCGAAAGGGCAGGTAATTGGGTTGGGCAAGGTGGCAATCACTAATGACATGTCTATTGCAAATGTCATGCTTGTCCAATCTCTTCAATATCATTTACTTTCAGTTCGCCAATTGGCTTCCGTCGGTTATGACACATTATTTGGACTAACGGATGCGAAAGTCTTTAAGAGAGACACTCTCGAAGTGGCCTTTGTTGGAGAGTTGGATGGCAACCTTTACACGGTTGATTTCTCGAAAGAGAGCACTTTCCATACATCTTGTCTAATGGCCAAGGCCGACATGGGATCGCTGTGGCATTGCCGGCTCGCCCATGTTGGCATGAAAAATCTTCAAAATCTCTTAAACGGCAATCACATCCTTGGACTAACAAATGTATCTTTTAAGAAAGATCATGTGTGTAGTGCATGCATAGCTGGGAAACAACATCAATCAAAACATCCACCCAAGAACATTGTATCCACTTCGAGGCCGTTAGAGCTCCTTCACGTGGATCTGTTTGGGCCTCCTTCATGGGCAAGTCCTGGAGGGAAAAAGTATGGCCTAGTCATTGTTGATGATTACTCAAGATATACATGGGTGTTCTTTCTCAAGTCCAAGGACGAGACGAAGATCACCTTCATTGATTTTGCCAAACAAGCCCAGCGAAAGTTTGACAAGGACATCAAGGCAGTAAGAAGTGATAATGGCTCTGAGTTCAAGAACTACACCCTAGAAGAATTTCTTAGTGATGAGGGAATTGAACATCAATACTCCGCACCTTACACCCCTCAACAATATGGTGTGGCAGAGAGGAAGAACCGGACACTTGTGGAAATGGCAAGGTCCATGTTAGACGAATACAAGTCACCACATAGTTTTTGGGCTGAGGCCGTCAACACAGCATGTCATGCATCAAACCGGCTCTTCCTTCGATCAATATTGGAGAAGACTCCATATGAGCTCCTAACTGGGAACAAGCCAAATGTTAAGTATTTTCGTGTGTTTGGATGCAAGTGTTTCATCCTAAACAAACGGGAACGGTTAGGAAAATTTCAATCCAAAACAACTAAAGGGATTTTTGTTGGCTACGGGTCAAACTCTCACGCCTACAGAGTCTACAACAAATCCACTGGATGTGTTATAGAAACCTGTGACGTGACGTTTGATGAATTTAACCGCTCCCATGGGGAGCAAGTTGATCTAAATGATGCAGGTGAAGAAGACTCCCCACAAGATACCTCCACAAGATACTAGCACACACATCATGCCAGTTGTTGAGGATCAAGTGGGAGAACATGTCTCTCACCCTGATCACACTCAAGAACAAGTTGATCTTCAAGAGGTAGACCAAAGTATGGGTATGTTTGATGATGAACCTCAACAAGTGCAACGCGAAGAGGAATATCTTCCTCCGCACATAAATGATCCATATGTTGAGGATGTTGATGACGGAAATGAAGTCGAACCTCGTGAAACCTTGACCTCCATCATGCCACGTGTGGCCGGTCGTGTTGATATTGATCAAATCCTCACCGGCATGTCGGAAGGTAGAGTGACTCGTAAACAATTAACAAACTTTTGTGCTCACTTTTCTTTTGTCTCTAGTACTGTGCCACACAGGGTTCATGATGCATTGTGTGACAATGAACGGCTCCTTGCTATGCAAGAGGAGCTAAACAGTTTTACACGCAACGAAGTATGGTCATTGGTAGAACGACCAACTGAGGACCATAATCTCATTGGAACTAAATGGATTTTCAAGAACAAGGAAGATGAGAATGGGACTGTCCTACGCAACAAGGCAAGGTTAGTAGCACAGGGGTACTCCCAAGTTGAAGGTTTGGACTTTGGTGAAACTTTCGCCCCTGTTGCTCGTCTTGAGTCCATTCGCATTTTATTGGCCTATGCTGCTTTCAATGGTTTTACTTTGCATCAAATGGATGTGAAAAGTGCTTTTCTTAATGGTCCTCTACAAGAAGAGGTATATGTATCACAACCACCTGGGTTTGTTGACCCTCACCACAAAGACCATGTATATAAACTTCACAAGGTTCTGTATGGCCTCAAACAAGCACCCCGTGCTTGGTACGATCATCTTAAGAAGTTCCTACTCGATGATGGCTTTGTGGTGGGGGTGATCGATCCCACTCTTTTTACTAAGAGGGAAAATGGTGATTTGATCTTATGCCAAATCTATGTAGATGACATCATTTTTGGTTCTCCTAACATCCATTTATGCAAGAAGTTTGCGGCTTCCATGACCAAGACCTTTGAGATGTCACTCAACACGGACTTGAAGTTCTTTCTTGGTTTTCAAATACAACAATTTCAGGAAGGGATTTTCTTGTCTCAAACTAAGTACCTCAAGGACATTCTTGAAAAATTTGATATGACAAATGCTAAACCAATGAAGACACCCATGGCCAGCGATGTAGTTCTAAATGAAGACACAAACATTATTCCTTTTGACCCATCTACTTACCGCTCCATGATTGGTTCGCTACTTTAACTTTGCGCATCTAGACCGGACATCATGTTAAGTGTAGGCATATGTGCTAGATTTCAAGATTCCCCTAGGGAAAGCCATCACACGGCGGTTAAGCATATTCTTAGATACCTTGTTCACACCCCAAAGTTAGGCTTAGGGTATCCTAAGGATGCTAAGTTTGATCTTATTGGGTATTCCGATGCGGATTGGGCCGGTGATAAAGTGGGACAGAAATCCACTTCCGGTGCATGTAAGTTTCTTGGACGCTCCTTGGTAAGTTGGTCCTCGAAAAAGCAGAACTGTGTTTCTCTCTCCACGGTCGAGGCCGAATATATTGCAGCCGCAAGCTGTGCAACCCAACTGCTATGGATGAGGCAAACACTAAAGGATTATGGTATCACGTATCGACACGTTCCTCTTCTCTGTGATAATGAAAGTGCCATAAAGATCTCCGAGAACCCCATTGATCACCCTCGCACAAAACATATTGATATTAGGTATGATTTTTTGAGAGACCATGTGCAAAAGGGTGACATTGATATTACCCATGTGGGTACCGACATGCAGTTAGCCGACATTTTCACCAAGCCACTTAGCGTAGCTAGGTTCTGTCAACTTGGGCGTGAACTTGGTATCTTGGAGCTTGACAACATATCTTGAAACCTTGCACACATACACACACTCACAGTATGTTTGTGTCTTGATGTGGGCATGCATTTAGGGGGAGTGAGTCTTAATTTTCTGGTTTTAAGCTTACAAAGTATGCATAAATCAATTTCTGTCTCCAAGTAGTATATGTTATGCTTGTAGGCAACTATGTTCGTACTGTTTGTGAGAAACCATGCAAGTCATCATCTAATCATCAAACAAAATCCAGCATCAGCCTCTGCCTCCTCCTCTTGCTCGGACGTCCGACATGTCTCGCACGTCCGGCAGGAAATCTCCTTCCGGTCGTCCGACCAGTGTCGGTCTTCCGAGGCCACAATCACCTCCGGACGTCCGACGGCTCGGGCCTATAAATAGCTGGGCGCGGGGCTGGGCTCTTTCCCTAACCCTCACGCGCCCCTTTTCTTCCCTACCGCTTCCGCCGCCAGCTCGAGGAGCTCTCGCCTGCGCCGCCAGACTTGAGATCGGGCCGATCTCCTCCGCGGATCCTCCTCTTCCTCCTCTTCCTTCGCATGATCTATCTACAGGTTGCTCCTCTGTTCCTTTCACGTTTGTTTTGGTTCTCTCTCTCTCCCATGAATCTCCATGTTCGTTCCTTATTTGGGATTTTCATCTTCGTAGGATATTGTGCTCCATGAACAAGACCAAGCACGCCGCTCGGAAGAACGTGTCTGGCTCATCATCTCGTGCCCCTCCTAGCACGGGGTCGGACTCGGATGGGCCACGTCGTCCCTTCAAATAGACTGCCCGGCGTTCTCCGTCTCCACAACTCACCTCGTCATCTGATGGTGATGATACCGACTTCGAGGAGGAGCTTGCCGCCGAGGACCTTGCTAACCAGCACGCCGATCGGAGGTCCAAGCCAAAGCCCGGGACTCGCAGGGCGTCCTACATGCCACCACCTCCTCCTGCCCAGCCCGCAGGTGAAGCTCGTCGCATCTCACTAGAACCTCCTTCTACTTTAGGTCGTGCCATCACAAACTTCACCACACTTGCCAAGTCGTCATACCTCACTTTCCGCCGCGACATTGATCAATACGCTGTCGTACGTGACTCTACGGACTCACATTTCCGCACACACGTCCAGGCGGACATTTTTACCACAGTCATAGTTCCTAAGGGTTTATATGTTCATCTTTATATTGATGTTGAGCATATTCGCATGCCATTGAGCTTATTGAGGCATCGGGGCTTGCCGCCCCGTTTGCCTTCATCGCGACTTTAATGCTGCTGCCATTCACCAGTTCTATGCCACATGCTACTTTGCTCTAAACCACACTGTCAGCTGGATCACCTCTGACGTTCGCTTCACAGCTACTTATGATACATTTGTTGCCGCACTTGGTTTCCCCAACTCCGGCTTCAAAATACATAGGGATGATCCTAACCATGCGCCTAAGTGCATTGAGGCGCGTGGGTATCTTCTCAAACCACTAAGTGAGCTTGATGCGGATGAATGCATGAAGGACCTTAACCAGGTATCCATCTGGCGCTCACCTTACATCATCATTTTTCAGTGTCTCATCCGCACCATCTATCCCAAGATGGGTGATAAGGGTTCTTGCAGTGGCTATTGTATTGACATCATGTCTCACTTGTACGAGCACCCCAAGAGCCTCATTTTCTCTGGCATGAGATTCGGCTTGCTAGCTTTCAGTACAAGCGAGCCTTTCCTCATGCCCCCTACATCCAGGCTCTTATTAACCATGTTGCTGATTTCTCTGTGGCTGTCATGCACACACATCGCAAGTGGGTCATTCCCGCTCCCATGGCGGATAACTATGCTCCCAAGAAAACCCCCTCATCCTCCACATCCACTCGCCGCACTGCTGCCCGGTCAGCCACCCCCTCATCTAGCTCCGCTCCTCTCGGTCGCATTGCAAAATTCATTGGCAAGGCACATTCTGCTATGATGAAGGCCTTCTCTTTCCAGTGTGGTCAAACCCATGATGTGGTTTCTCGCTTAGTCTCCTCCAAGAATGCCCTCAAGGCTCGTCTGAGAGCCTCGGGCGCTCTTGATGTGAGTGATGATGAGGCCCCTCCTGCTGCTCCTCCTACTGACTTTGGCTTCCCATCTGGTCCTGAGTGGGCTGATTTCCTTGACGAGGCTGGTGGCAGTGGCTTGCCTGATGATGCTGATGATGATGCTGATGAGCTCTGAGCGTGGTTGGTGATGTTGGTGCCTCCCTTTTTGGTACTTGGTGTCAAAGGGGGAGTAATGTATCATAGTTTTTAGTCTTTGGAGATTTAATGTAATGGATAAACTCATGTATGGCTACTTATGAATGATTGTGATTGTTATGGATTGCTATGATATCATCATAGACTATTATGTTTTGCTCCACTACTTCTATGATGATCTATTGTCTTTCTATGATGATCTATTATCTTTACATGTTGATCCATTATATGTTCGATAAACACATTAAAGGGGAGCTTCGATATTTTATCATGCATATACTAAGGGGGAGCTCCGTACTAAATATCTCCTAGACTATAATGTATGTTAAATCTTTTTGAGACCTATGTATATGTTGTCATCAACTACCAAAAAGGGGGAGATTGAAAGTGCATGCTATGCCCCTAATCGACTTTTGGTGTTAATGAAAACACATACATAGGAAACTAATCCTATTTGTTGAGTGTATCAGAGGATGGCAAGTACTTTAGTAGATTGAGAATTATGTGCCGAAGGTGGTGTGAGAAGATTGGGATTTATATTTCGAGAAGTCTCGGGATTAAGAAAAGATGATGTAGACTATTCTTTTGAGTTTACTGATATTGAGTATAGGGATCCCGCACTATTAAGAGGGGATCACAGGTTTTGCGATGAACTTGCTCGTACCACATCTTCACTGTCATACCCAATACCACATATTCTCCACTCTGTTCTTATCTCAAAACAGGTCTATTGCCTTGGACGTCCGGATACCTCCGGACGTCCGAGGGCCGGACGACCGACAGGCTTCGGAAATCCGGAGCCCTTCACCAGTAGTTTGTGAGTCATATAACTCGGAAATCCGGCTCCCTCCGGACATCCGAGGGCCGGACGTCTGACCTGCCCCGGAATTTCGAAGCCGTGCACTAGTAGAGCATGAGCTCTATAACTCGGATTTCCGGCTCTCTCCGGACGTCCGAGGGCCGGACGTCCGTTCCCCTTCGGAAATCCGGAAGCTCCCACCAGAAGAAGTTGAGTCGAATAACTCAGATTTCTGGTCCTCTCCGGACGTCCGGTCGCTGTTCAATTCACAGTATTTTCAGTCATATCTACATGCCTCGGACTACTGACAACTATCGGACGTCCGACCCCTCGCGGACGCCCGGACTTCCGGCAACTGTCGGACGTCCGGACCCTGTG
The DNA here is from genome assembly GCF_904849725.1 of Hordeum vulgare subsp. vulgare. NCBI lineage: Eukaryota > Viridiplantae > Streptophyta > Magnoliopsida > Poales > Poaceae > Hordeum > Hordeum vulgare. The sequence goes on along the minus strand of NC_058520.1, from coordinate 334,555,321 downwards.
TGACTTAAAGTGTCCCCAACGGTTGGTTTTCACTCCCCACTATATATACTCTTCTCCCACCTCGTGAAAGAGTGTTCAACACAGCTAGAATACATCCAAGAACACCTTTCTTCTCACTCACTCTTGTCTACACCAAATCCTAGATCCCAAGAGCATTTGTGAGTCCCTTTGAGTGTTGTTCCAATCAAAAGATAGATCGTCTCCCTCTCCTCCTTCCCACCAAAGTGATTTGTGATTTGAGCAAGTTTTGAGCAATCCCCGTGATCTTGTTACTCTTGGAGGTTGGAGACTCCTAGGCGGTAGGAGTCTTTGGAGAGGAATCAAACCATTGTGATTTCCCCCGGATAGTTTGTGAAGGTTTGGAAGCCACCTCAAGGCTTACCACTAGTGGTTGAGAAACGCCTTCGTGGAGTTATCTCAAAGGGAGAATAGGGTGAGCCTTCGTGGCGTTGGTGTGCCTTCGTGGTAACATCCGCCCCTCTAACGTGACGTAGCTTCCCTCCAAGGAAGTGAACATCGGGATACATCCTTGTCTCTCTTGGAGTTTCGGTTATTCCTAACCCTAACTCTCTACTTGTGTTAATCCTTATTACGTACTTGTATTTGATTATTGTTTACTGCTTGTATTACTTCACTCTAAATAGTTTACTCCTTGTCATAGCAATTATTAGGCCTACACTCATATTCTGCACTTTTGCCTAAAATTCCTAAGTAATTATTAAAATTTGGATTTGTACCTATACACCCCCCTCTAGGTCCATCTCGATCCTTTTCAAATCCCTACATGCAAAAATACCAATGACCGCTCTAAAATACATGGAATAGAGATCCCTAAAACATAGGAATTTATACTACGGCATCCGAGCAATCCAGACTCGCGCGGAAAATAAATACGGGCACTATTCTAATGGGACATCACGTTACTCTAGGCAAACAGTGGGTCAAACCTCATCAAACATTTATGCAAGTTGCAAAAACGGATACTACGCGAAATTCTACACCAAATCCATATAAAATTCGCCTCGATCTGATTTACGGTTAAATTTCTACGGGGGTTTTATTAAACGTCTATTTTTTCTGAAAACGGATTAAATTCGGATCAAATCCTAAATATCTACTGGGCCGAATCTGTTAACAAGCCTAAACAGAGGGGCATGCGCGTACTAGCTATATGACGCCGTGGCGGAGCATAGTGGCACGGAGTGGGCTCACCAGCGTGGCCGCTTGGGCCGACGGGACTTGCGAGCTGGGCCGGCCGCGGGGCCCACTGGCGGGCGCTGGAGGATGGAGATGCTGCTCCTGTTGGGTCGAGGGCGAGGGAGCCGGCTGCTGGGTCGAGGGAGGGAACCGGCCCAGGGCAGGGTGGTTGGTGCGGCCCAGGCCGGGGTCAACGCGGGCGAGCGGAATGGATCTGGCATCGTTCGGCCGAGCCTCTGCTCGATCCCGACGCAACATGGCACGCCGGCACCTGCGGTCTGGCACGGGGCGGTTGCTGCGGGATACGACGGCGAGCACGGGCACCGGCGGGATGCAGCAGCTCTGGCTACGCGGAACTGGTGCCGGAGACCGACGTCGAGGCGGCTTTGGCCGAGGACTGCAGCAGGGGCGTCCATGGCCAGCGTGGCTTCGAGCGGCCGTGGCCGGCGGCGCGTGACGGGGCAGTGGCCGCTGCCGGTGGCTGGAGGCGCCAGGAGGCGCGGCGAGCTCGGCAGGAAGGTGCTGGCGGCAGGGCAGTGAGGCGCGGGGGCACCAGGGCTTGCAAGAAGCGGCGGATCCAGGATCCACGCGGCGGGGCTCGGGGATCCGGCAAGCAGGGAGCTCGGACCAGATGGGCTTGGGGAGGGCCTGACCCGGGCTCGGGCGGGCCCGGTGGCCGGTGGGGGAGAGAGAGAGCAGGTGGGAGGCTAGGGTTTCGTGGGGTTGCACGGTTTTCGAGGAGAGATGGAGAGAGGCTGTCTAAAATGCAAGGGGGGGGGGGTATTTATAGACAAATGGGGAGGCTAGGTTAGCCGGAATTTCCTTCCGGGTCCAACCGTGCGGTCGGATTCGGACGAGTCCGAACGCGGGAACGGTTAAGAGGCTGTGTAGAGTGGATATCCGGAGACGAGAGGTAGAGCGGGCGGCGCGACAACGAATTTTAAACACCGGCAAATGTCCGACGAATAACCGGAGACGGTGCCGCTACGGTCGACCATTCGGGTACCAGACGGACTCCGATCGTGACGAAATTCGACAGGCGGCCTAGCTATAACTAATCACGACCGCATGCGAAGTTTCTCCTCGATCAGAGAAAGTTTCCAACACACTTTTAAAACAGGGTTTTCACGATGTCGCGGCGCGTGCGTGTGCGGTCGGGCTCAGAACGGACAACGACGCGAACCGACAACTAACAACGGATGCAAGTTTTGAAAACTGGCGGCAACGGAGATGCCGATGCAATGCAGATGATGCGAATGATGCGATGATGATGCGACAAATAAAATAAATCACACGATGAAAACGGAATAGAAGGGGAATCTTCTGGAACGTCGGCATCGGGCTGTCACACATTGCTATTGTCAAAGATCTTCTGTCCGACGATGTTGAGGGACATGATATTCACTTCTGTGAAGATGCTGCTAGAATTGCTAAACCTCACGCTAGAGACAAACATAGGCCTGTTGTTGGCATGCTTGTTGTTTCTGTTAAGATAGGAGATCATTGTTATCATGGTTTATGTGACGTGGGTGCTAGTGTTAGTGCAATACCTCAATCCTTATACGATGAAATCAAAGATGAGATTGCACCTGTTGAGATAGAGCCTATTGATGTCACTATTCAGCTTGCCAATAGAGATACTATCTGCCCTGTGGGAATTGTTAGGGATGTTGAAGTCTTGTGTGGTAAAACAAAGTATCCTGCTGATTTCCTCGTTCTTGCTACTGCACAAGATAGCTTTTGTCCCATCATATTTGGCAGACCTTTCCTCAATACCGTCAATGCGCATATTGACTGTGAGAAGCAAACTGTCACCGTTGGCTTTGAAGGTGTGGCACATGAGTTCAATTTCTCCAAGTTTGGCAGACAACCTCATGAAAAGGAGTTTCCCGAGTAAGGATGGAACTATTGCCTTAGCTTCTATTGCCGTGCCTCCTACTGATCCCTTAGAGCAATACTTGCTTGAGCATGAAAATGATATGCATATGGATGATAGGGATGAGATAGATAGAGTTGTCTTAGAACAATATCCTATCCTTAAGAATAATCTTCCTGTTGAACTGCTTGGGGATCCACCCCCACCAAAGGGTGATCCTGTGTTCGAGCTTAAACAGTTGCCTGATACTCTTAAGTATGCCTATCTTGATGAAAAAGAGATATATCCTGTCATTATTAGTGCTAGCCTCTCGGAGCATGAAGAAAAGAAGTTACTAAAAACCCTGAGGAAGCACCGTGCTGCTATTGGATATACTCTTGACGATCTTAAGGGCAGTAGTCCTACTCTATGCCAGCACAAGATCAAAACTGACCCTGATTTCTAACCAGTTGTTGATCAGCAAAGGAGATTGAATCCTAAGATGAAAGAAGTAGGAAGAAAAGAAATACTTAAGCTCCTGGAAGCGGGTATTATCTATCCTGTTTCTCATAGCCATTGGGTGAGTCCGGTGCATTGCGTCCCTAAGAAGGGAGGCATTACCGTTGTCCCTAATGATAAGGATGAGTTGATCCCACAAAGGATTATTACTGGCTATAGGATGGTGATCGATTTTAGGAAACTGAATAAAGCCACTAGGAAAGATCATTACCCTTTGCCTTTTATCGACCAAATGCTAGAAAGGCTATCTAAACACACACACACTTCTGCTTTCTAGGCGGTTATTCTGGTTTCTCCCAAATACCAGTTGCACAATCTGATCAGGAGAAAACCACTTTCACCTGCCCTTTCGATACCTTTGCGTATAGACGTATGCCTTTTGGCTTATGTAATGCACCTGCCACCTTTCAAAGATGTATGATGGCTATATTCTCTGACTTTTGTGAAAAGATTGTCGAGGTTTTCATGGATGACTTTTCCGTTTACGGGTCTTCTTTTGATGATTGCCTCAACAACCTTGATCGAGTCTTACAGAGATGTAAAGACATCAATCTTGTCTTGAATTGGGAGAAGTGCCACTTTATGGTTAATGAAGGCATCGTGTTAGGACATAAAATTTCTGAAACATGTATTGAAGTCGATAAGGCTAAGGTTGATGCAATCGAGAAAATGCCATACCCCATAGATATTAAAGGTATAAGAAGTTTCCTTGGTCATGCTGGTTTCTATAGAAGGTTCATTAAGGACTTCTCTAAGATTTCTAGGCCTCTTACCAATCTCTTGCAAAAGGATATTCCTTTGGTTTTTGATGATGATTGTCAGGAAGCTTTCGAAATACTTAAGAGGGCTTTGATAACTGCACCTATTGTTCAACCACCTGATTGGAACTTGCCTTTTGAGATCATGTGTGATGCTAGTGATTATGCTGTTGGTGCTGTTCTAGGGCAAAGAGTCGATAAGAAGTTGAATGTTATTCACTATGCTAGTAAAACTCTAGATAGTGCCCAAAGAAACTATGCCACTACGAAAAAGGAATTTTTAGCAGTCGTGTTTGCATGTGAAAACTTCAGGTCTTACATAGTTGATTCAAAAGTCACTATTCACACTGATCATGCTGCTATTAAGTACCTCATGGAGAAGAAGGACGCTAAACCTAGACTTATCAGATGGGTTCTCTTGCTACAAGAATTTGATTTGCACGTTGTCGACAGGAAGGGTGCTGATAACCCAGTAGCAGATAACTTGTCTAGGTTGGAGAACGTTCTTGATGACCCACAACCTATTGATGATAGCTTTCCCGATGAGCAATTGAATGTCATCAATGCTTCACGTAGTGCACCGTGGTATGCTGATTATGCACCTAGTTTCACATACCAGCAAAAGAAGAAATTCTTCTTTGATTTGAGACACTACTTTTGGGATGATCCTCACCTTTATAAGGAAGGAGTAGATGGTGTTATTAGACGTTGTGTACCTAAACATGAACAGGGACAGATCCTACAGAAGTGTCACTCCGAGGCCTACGGAGGACACCATGCGGGAGATAGAACTGCGCACAAGGTATTGCAATCAGGTTTCTATTGGACCACTCTCTTCAAGGATGCCCGTAAGTTTGTCTTGTCTTGTGACGAATGTCATAGAATAGGTAATATTAGCAAATGTCAGGAAATGTCTATGAACTATTCACTTGTCATTGAACCATTTGATGTTTGGGGCTTTGATTATATGGGACCTTTTCCCAAATCCAATGGGTATACTCATATCCTAGTTGCTGTTGATTATGTCACTAAGTGGGTAGAAGCTATCCCCACTAGTAGTGCTGATCACAACACTTCTATCAGGATGCTTAAAGAAGTTACCTTCCCTAGATTTGGAGTCCCTAGATATCTAATGACCGATGGTGGTTCACACTTCATTCATGGTGCTTTCCGTAAAACGCTTGCTAAGTACGATGTCAACCATAGAATTGCGTCTCCCTACCACCCTCAGCCTAGTGGTCAAGTAGAGCTAAGCAACCGAGAGATTAAACTAATTCTGCAAAATACTGTCAACAGGTCTAGAAAATATTGGTCTAAGAAGCTCGATGATGCACTGTGGGCTTATAGAACTGCCTATAAGAATCCCATGGACATGTCTCCGTACAAAATGGTGTATGGTAAAGCATGTCATTTACCTCTTGAGCTAGAGCATAAATCTTATTGGGCAATCAAAGAGCTCAACTTTGATTTCAAACTTGCCGGTGAGAAGAGGTTATTTGACATTAGCTCGCTTGATGAATGGAGAACTCAAGCATATGAGAATGCCAAGTTGTTCAAAGAGAAGGTTAAGAGGTGGCATGATAAGAGGATACAAAAGCATGAGTTCAATGTAGGTGATTATGTCTTGCTATATAACTCTCGTTTAAGATTCTATGCAGGCAAGCTTCTCTCTAAATGGGAAGGTCCCTATGTTGTTGAGGAAGTATATCATTCCGGTGCTATCAAGATCAACAACACGAAAGGTAATTGTCCGAGAGTTGTGAATGGGCGGAGAATTAAGCATTATATCTCAGGTACTCCCATAAATGTTGAAAGCAATATTATCAATACCATAACTCCGGAAGAATACCTAAGGGATATTTATCAGCCCGTTTCAGATTCCGAAAACGAAGAGGTATGTGATTCAGTAGGAAAACAGAGTCCAAAACTTTTCCAGTAGGAATTTTTCTCTGTTTTGGAATATTTGAAAAAATACAAAAAATGGAAGTAGTCCCGAAAGTGCGCGAGGAGGCGACAAGCCTGCACTGCGTGGGCCCACCCCTTGGCCGCGCCGTGAGGGCTTGTGGCCACCTCGTGCGCCTCCCGGACTCCGTTTTCATGGAGGGTACTCCTTCTAGTCTGAAAAAAAATCATTATATATACTTCCGTTTGGTCTGACCCCTGCATCACGCAGATTCCCTCTGTTTTTCATTTCGAGCCTGTTTCTGTTACAGATCTAGATCGTTATGACTTCCCCAAAAGCTCCGAAGGACAAAATCTTCGAGAAGGTCATCAATACCTACCTCACGGGAGTGCTGCAAGACCCTCAATCTATCGAGCTGCGTGAGGGGATGTTGCACATCCGTGATGTTGATGGGCCCAAGAAGACCGGAAGCATGGAGACAAGGCTCAAAGCAATGGACTCAACGCCAACCACATGATGATCACGAAGTTCTCCAGCAAGCACATGATTGATGCCAATGACATTGGGAATCACCTCTCCAGGCTCTATGACAGGATTGATCAACTCCAGGCCCAGATCTATGACCTGCAGAACCAAAACTTTGAGTATGAGTATAGATTTAAATCAATACGGTTGGCTGCAGATTTGAGGATTCCGGAGACTCGTTCATCTTTCCATGATGGAGCACCTATGCCTTGGAAGACGGAGGATCAAGCCCATGTTGCAACAACTTCTCCACCATCACCACCAAAGGAAGACAACTGAGCATTGGTATGGGCAATCCCCTTGGCTTGTGCCAAGCTTGGGGGAGTTGCCCCGGTATCGTATCACCATCACATCTTTTGCCTTTACCTTTGTTTTATTTTTCCTTTTCAGTTTTCTATTTCTCTAGTAGATTTAAAAGTCTTAGTGTTTTTATTCTTGAGTTTTGCTTTGTGTCACCCCGATTTATTCAAGCTCGTGAGCCATATAATAAAGAGTGTCTTAGTTGAAGGGATTTGCCTCTTGCCATGATCAAAAGAGTGAGAATAGAACAAAAGCATGAAAGATCATGTAATGATTTTATGGGAAGTTATGGCTTCACATATAAAAAAGAATGAGGATTGAAACTTGTTGAGGGTAGGCAAACGTAGACCTTGGTCGTTGTTGCAATCAATAGGAAGTGATAAAGAAGGAGAGGTTCACATATAAATATATCATCTCTGACACCATCTATGATTGTGAACACTCACTAAACTATTGCATGCCTAGAAGTAGATGTTGGACAAGGAAGACAACATAATGAATTGTGTTTGCTTGGTTGCGAACAATGTTATATGATTAGAGATCCCTTAGCATGTGACGATTGCTTCCACCTCACATTAGCCAAACCTCCCGCACTAAGTAGAGATACTACTTGTGCATCCATAAACCATCAACCCAGTTTTGCCATGAGTGTCCACCATACCTACCTATGGATTGAATAAGATACCTCAAGTAAGTTGTCATCGGTGCAAACAATAAAAATTGCTCTCTAATATGTATGATCTATTAGTGTGTGGAAAATAAGCTTTGTACGAACGTGTGATGAGGAAGACATAAAAGTGACAGACTGCATAATAAAGTTCTTTATCACATGGGGCAATATAAAGTGGCGTTCCGCCGCACTAAGAGGACACGCATCCAAACCTCAAAAGCGCATGACAACCTCTGGTTCCCTCTGCGAAGGGCCTGTCTTGTACCTTTACTTTTTGCCCTTGAAAGAGTCATGGTGATCTTCACCAATTCCCTGTCTCGCCTTTATCTTTGCTAACGTCATATGCTTGGGAAAGATCTATATTCATATGTAAACTTGGAGGTAAGTATTCATGAATTATTATTGTTGACATTACCCTTGAGGTAAGCACTTGGGAGGCAAACTATAAGACCCTATCTTTCTCTGTGTCCAGCTGAAACTTTGATCTCATGAGTTGTAGCAATTGTAGAGAACGAAAGAATGATTGAGTATGTGGATTTGCTTTACAAGCTCTTATTTGACTCTTTCTGATGTTGTGATAAATTGCAATTGCTTCAATGACTAAAGGCTATCGGTTGTTACTTCTCGGTAAGGTTCTTGATCCATGCTTTACTTTGTGAAGGAATTATCACTTTAGCATGAAAGATTATATGTTGGTATTGCTGTTCTGATCATGATCATGATGCATGCATGTTCGTATCTTGTTTTGTCGACACCTCTCTCCCTAAACATGTGGACATATTTATTGAGCTAGGCTTTCGCTTGAGGACAAGCGAGGTCTAAGCTTGGGGGAGTTTATACGTCCATTTTGCATCATGTTTTCATGTTGAAATTTATCGCTTCTTGGGCTATTATTTCACTTCACGGTACAATTCTTATGCCTTTTCTCTCTTATTTTGCAAGGTTTATATGAAGAGGGAGAATGCTGGCAGCTGGAATTCTGGCTTGAAAGTGGAGCAAAGTTGAGATACCTATTCTGCGCAACTCCAAACGCCGGAAAAATCAACGAGAATTTTTTTCCGGATTTATAAAAAATACTGGGCGGAAGAAGCGCCAGAGGGGCGCCAGGGGTTGGCCACAAGCCTGCACGGCGCGGCCACCCCCCAGGCCGCGCCATGAGGTCTTGTAGGCAACCTGCTGGCCCACTGCCCCCCCTCTTCTTCTATATGAAGGGTTTCGTCTGGAAAAAAAATGAAGGGGGAGCTTTTTCGTGGTTTCGCCGCCGCCACGAGGCGGAACTTGAGCAGAACCAATCTAGAGCTCCGGCAGGACAATCCTGCCGGGGAAACTTCCCTCCTAGAGGGGGAAATCGTCGCCATCGTCATCACCAACACTCCTATCATCGGACGGGACTCGTTACCATCAACATCTTCATCAGCACCATCTCATCTCCAAACCCTAGTTCATCACTTGTAACCAATCTCCGTCTCGCGACTCCGATTGGTACTTGTAAGGTTGCTAGTAGTGTTGATTACTCTTTGTAGTCGATGCTAGTTGGATTACTTGGTGGAAGAGTTTATGTTTAGATCCTTGATGCTACTCATTACCTCTCTGGTCATGAATATGATTATGCTTTGTGAGTAGTTACTTTTGTTCCTGAGGACAAGGGATAAGTCATGCTAATAGTAGTCATGTGAATTTGGTATTCGTTCGGTATTTTGATGTTTTACATGTTGTTTTTCCTGTAGTGGTGTTATGTGAATGTCGACTACATAACACTTCACCATTATTTGGGCCTAGAGGAAGGCATTCGGAAGTGGTAAGTAGATGATGGGTTGCTAGAGCGACAGAAGCTTAAACCCTAGTTTATGCGTTGCTTCGTAAGGGGCTGATTTGGATCCACTAGTTTAATGCTATGGTTAGACTTTGTCTTAATTCTTCTTTCGTAGTTGCGGATGCTTGCGAGAGGGGTTAATCATAAGTGGGATGCTTGTCCAAGTAAGGGAAGTACCCAAGCGCCGGTCCACCACATATCAAACTATCAAAGTAACGAACGTGAATCATATGAACATGATGAAAACTAGCATGACCGAAATTCCCGTGTGTCCTCAGGAGCGTTTTTCCTCCCAGAAGACTTTGTACAGGCTTGTCCCTTGCTACAAAAGGGCTTGGGACACTTTTCTGCACCGTTGCTACTTTTGTTACTTGGTGCTTGCTATCAATCATCTCACCACACAATCACTTTTTACCGACAATTTTAGTGCCTGCAGATTTTACCTAGCTAAAAACTACTTGTCAGATCCTTTTGCTCCTCGTTGGGTTCGACACTCTTACTTATCGAAAGGACTACCATTGATCCCCTATACTTGTGGGTCATCATTGAGCACCATGTTTAAGTAGAGAGTTACAGCAGGAAAAGAGGTGTTACACCGCTGCATAGAGGAGGAGAGTTGGTGTTGACGGCGGCAAGATTGTTGATGTAGATCGTAGTCACGCTCCTTGCCCCGGCGACACTCTAGCGCCACCGGGACAAAGGGGAAGAGAGCCCCCTCCTCCTTCTTATTCCTTGGCCTCCCGTAGATGGGAGGAGAGTTCCCCCTCTGGTCCATGGCCGCCCCTTCCAGATTGGACCTCCCTCTCTATTCTCTTATGTTTCACATTCTGTTTGTTGGCCCTTCACCGTTTCTTAAATTCCCAAATATCCGTAACTCCGGTCGGGCTGAAATTTTGAGGGGATTTTTAGGCATAAATTAGCTTTCTTGCGCCCGAAGAAGAGCCCTAGCTCACTTAAGGGTTGTACACTAGACATCACCCCGCGCCAGGGGGCCCAAGCATACCGTGGTGTCTAGTAGAGGTTGTGGGCCTCCATCTGTGTTGATAACACCTCCCAAAAATCACATATAATTCCTCGTAAAATTTTATCATGTTTGGACTTTGTTTGATATGGATATTTTGCAAAACAGAAAACATGCAACAAACAGGAACTGACACTTGGCACTGGATCAATATGTTAGTGCAATGAATCATATAAAATGTTGCCAAAATATGTGAAAGTTGTATAATATTGGCATGGAGTGATACAAAATTATAGATACGATGGAGACGAATCAAGGTTGTGAAGAAGTTGCGATGTTTGTTGCACGAGAAGGAAGTTTTCATGGATGCTAGGACCAACAATAAACGCACTTTGGTTTTTGTCTATCCTCACTAATGGGATTCCCTTTCTTTTATTCAACAAGTCAAAACCTTGAGGCATTTCCAACGCTGACCTCAAACTGCACAGATTCATGGATCAGTCCGCCAACACTTCGCTCCTTTTATTCAAAGGACTTCTATTGGACTTTTGGTGGATTGAAATCCTTAGGTATTTTTTTCTATCATTTGGTTCATAGCATTGGATCCCATAGGAATTTTTCCTATCAAACCTTTTGTATTACATTTCATAGGAAACTTCACATCCACTCTACACTTTTTTAAATTGTTTTGTTTTTTCTATGGTATCAAACACTCCTTTCTAATCTTATAGGGTTTAAATGGACATGTCACTCCAACCCTCTACTTTTTCTATTCGTGCGTTTTCAAAATCCCGCGAATCAAAGAGGCCCTAGAAACCGGCCAAGTCATCATATTTGTATACATTTTAAAATAAAGTTGAACAAACCGAACGAATTACATGCAAACGTGATAGTTTTCATATAAATTGGAGCACATCCATTATAGACCTAGCCTACAACGACATTCGTACTCCACGTCCTTGGTGTTCTTATCACGTTTGCCAGCTCCATCTCATCATCTCAATGAGCAAAAACAATGAGACCCTGTGGGGACCCCGACTGGTAAGTCGAGATCGCCGTGCCCAGTGATCCCAAGGATCAATGCTCACTGAACACAGATACTGAATAATAGAGTCTTACATCCATACATGCCGTTTGATACAATAAATGACCACTTCGGTCGAGTCTTACATACATAGGGCCTTAAAGGCCAAAGCACCAAACTAGACCAATAGCGGAATTATTGGTTGAAAGCGTGAACCCATGCCATCAGCCTTAGCCTACAGGCATTCTGACTGGGAAGCGTCCTAGCTCGCAAGAACATCACCGAGTTAATCTTCACCATATCCTGTTCTTTCATACCTGGTCAATGAAATAACCAGTGGCAAGCCAATGAGTACTTTGAATGTACTCGCAAACAGCCCATGATACGAACAATGAAAGTGAAGGATAACAGTATCATGCATCTTTAGTGTAACTCATCTGGGTGGAATGATCATAGATATGCATCAAGTTAAAGAATTACTTTTGAAGAACAGGTTACAAATATCGACATATCTGACAAGGGTTGAACACACCGGGTTCACCCTATATGCCAAGTCACCGAACTTGGTCATATCAATTCCTCAAGTAACTCCGGTTATTAACACCATTCACCGAACTCACACACACACTTGGTTTATGCGGAAACGCTGGACGTAGTTTAAGCAGCACCACCCAACTGTCCTTGACCATGGACACGGCTATTCGAATAGTTTACACTCTGCAGAGGTAGTACGCTGGACCCACGAGAAACTGGAAACTTCCGTGTCAGCCACGACTCGTGGTATATCACATATACCCGAGGTAAGTACCCGATCATCATCTTTCCCGTGACGATACTAGACAAAGAGGTCCACTCGATTGGTACCCAGCCCACATGTTGTACGTCTTACGAGCACCGACTCTGGACTGTATCAACCATGCAGGGACCAACGGTGTGCCTGTAACTCATAATAATGGCATAGTCGTCCTACTTGGCATGACCCCATCACGAGAGTGACACCGATCACTCCCGCCACTAGTAATGTGGCTCTTTGCTAGTACCGACCAGAGTAATCAACAAAGCCCCGTCCCATAAAGGGGTATCGTGGTCGTACTGGTAAGGTTGGGACGGTCGACACATCATAAATCTAATCCCATTTCCGAAACCACACACGCAAAATACCCGGTGCATCACTTCACCAAAAGTGATCACCAACTCATCATCACCCTCGGGCATTAGTGGCACCTGACGGGGTTTCCATAAAATCTTTGATTTAACTCATCATCATGCTCATGATAAAATGCTCTATCTTTACTTGTCAACATGGTATTAACATGACCCTCAAGGGGTAGGGTCAAGCTCAATGCAATGATCTTACTCTACTAGTCAACATGACAGTAGCATGATCCTCATAGATGGTAGGGTCAAGCTCATCATGCTTGTGCTCCGAGGAGCCATATGTGTAACATCACTATCATGCAAGTGCTTCGATGAAGCCTTCGGTACCATCACACCAATGATGAACCGGCACTGTGATCACATGCAACGAAAAAAGTACCAACTATACTAGCATGCAACAATGTTTATGATCAAGTCATGGTCAAAGGGCTGCTTGCCTTGATCACGTAAGTCCTCGGGGTCTTCGAGGTCTTCCGCTCCAACTCCGAATACTCTGTCTACCGTCAACTATCGTCGAAAATAACCATAGTAAGCCACACATCAAGCAGAATAAAAGCATTCTATAAATAGAAGTTTTATTTTTCTTGGACCTCTCTGGTCATAAGAAAAATACCTGAAGCTTCTCACACGAGATTTGAATCATCAAGGATTTTTGAATAGGTGAAAGGAGCAATAGGTGGCCATTGAATAAGCCAACAGAAATCATTCTGTTAAAAATGAGTGGAGGCACCCATTTAACAGAGAATGATTTTAGAAATATTTAGGAAGTGGTTTCACTAGATTTGGAGATGGTATGAATATTCTAGAGATTTTTCAATGAGGAATAAATAGCAATAGGAGCTATTTATTTATTGCAACAGAATGAAGCTTGATAAAAATGTTGACCAAGTCTCTAAAAATAGAGGATGATTTTAGAAGTCTCTGTAAGTTTGAATCACTCCAATTGGAGTTGATTTGAGGCCTATGGGATTTTTGAAAGATGAGGCTAATACTATTCAGAGTTGGATTTTTAATAAAACTCCACATAAACGTGTCTTGGAAAAATGTGCAAAGCACATATCTTGATAGGACTTGATTTTAGAAACCTGTAGAATTTTGAATCAACATTTTTGGAGTTAGAATGAATTCATGGGAGATTTTTGAAGTTGCAGATAAATGAAAAAGACAAAAGGGGGCCTCCAAACTTAGCTATATTGAGCACAAGGCGCTAGAGAAGGAGATGGGCCGGCCCGATTGCGCAGGCCGCCCGGGGAGGTTGCTGACGTCGAAGGCGTAGCCCTGTGAATGCGCCTTTGCACCCGGGAGGCGCCAATCGGCCAGGGCGCCGCCACTTAAAGCCGGGGCCAATCAGTGAGGGGCTGACGATGGGCCCCGCCCGTCAGCTGCGTCCCTAACCTCCAGCCGGCACGGGAGAGTAGCAGGGGCGTGGTTGCCGCGGGGGCGCCGCACCTCGGGCCACCCCCTGCCCAGGCGAGAGCGCCGGCGGGCTCAGGAGGCCACGCCGCCTCCATTCCCACCCACGGCGCCCGCCGAGAGGGCTACAACAGGGGAGCCGACGCACATCTGTGGGAAACCGATGACGCCGTTGCCCTCGGCACCTGCAGCGAGGAGGGGAGACCGGAGGGGCTCGAGGGAGGGCGGTGCAGCGGCCTGGGGATCTCCTGCAGGGAGGAAGGAGGCGAAGGGAGGCCCTGCATGCCAACTCGCAGAGGCCGGAGCTCTACCCCTTCGGCCATGGCTATGGTAGGAGGAGTGGGAGGCTTGGGGAGAGTGTAGAGAGAAGGAGAGATAATCAGGAGGTGCCCAAGGAAGCGGGGAAGAGAGACCAGAGCCACAGGGGCTCGGGGAAGAGAGAATAAGAGGGGAGAGAGAGAGGGAAAGCTCGGGAGCTCTGTGGAGCTCTCGGTGCATGGCCTCCACGCACGCCTGAGGGGTCTTGGAGGCTAGCTGCTGGGGCGAAGCTGTTTGAATGGTCAAAAGCGAGGGCTGAGACATGCTGGGACAAGCTGGCTCGGCTTGGTGTGGTCTGGAGGAAGGAGACAAGACGCAGAGCGCCCATACTGCAGGCCAGAGTGGTGGTCACCACGACCACCTGTGCCTACAAGGCCCAAACGACCAGTCAATCATGTCTGGGAGGTGGGGCATGCTACCAGGAAGGTGAATGAGGAGTTTGGTCCCTAGTGAAGGTGGTTTGAATGGCTGCTGACTTTGATTTAGTTAGGAGCAGCAAACTTAGTGCTAGCAAAACTAGTTTTCACAGGGAGTTAATTGGAGGAAAACCATGTCCAGCACTCTTGTTTATAGAAGGACTACAAGATTGCAAAGTTTTAGCTCAAGAAGACAAGTGTAGCTAGTGCTTGCTGTACAAAGCCACATTTCAGCTAAAAATGAACTTGAAGAGGTGCTGCTCATTTTTCCTACATGAGCATGCCATCTATTGATTTGAAATGATGCATTGAGACACTAGAGAGGCTCTGGAAAGAATTGGGGGTGATAGCTTAAGCAGAAGAATGGAAAGAGAGGTAAAACAGTGCTGCCAAGGGTGAAAATGAGAGAAAGTTACAAAGGGACCTTCTCCAATCATTGACCAATGGCCATGGGAAAGTTACTGGAGGTAAAATATGACTATGTGAGGCTGTGGTAGAAAATTGATCTCAAGGAATAAAGTGGAAGGGGCAAATGAAACCAAATTAATGAGTGCACACAAGGTGTTTGATCTGTGGTAGGGCTACCAGATGGATTATTTGATGTAGGGGCATTATTTGAGCATTAAGGCATGCACAAAAAGTTTGAGGATAATTGGAGAAACTTTATAATGTAAAGTTTATCAAAGTCAGAAATCAACAGAGAGGGTTTTGAGGGTCTTAGGACAAGTTCCTCTATTCTCCTTGGTGCACCACTTGGTGTCGATGCCTCATTGGAGTACTGGAACATGTCCACCAAATTTGAGCACAATTGGAGACACTTCACAATGTAGAGTTGCTCAAATTTGATTCTGGACAAATAGGGTTTTAGAGTGATTAGGGGAGTCAAATCAACTTGGATTGAAATTAAACTTGGCAAGATCATCAAGAATATCATAGATGACATGCTAGAATTTTACTGGAATTTATTGAGAATATTTCTTATAGAAATATCCCAAAAGCTTGAAATAGGCAGGAATGGTTTTGGAGGGGTTTGCCCAATATTTTGAACATGACCATGTGTTGAAACTCATAGATATGGAATAAATATATCCACTGAGTTTCCCTAATTTTTCTTAAATATTTGGAAAGCAATAAAAATAAATTTCCTTCATAAGAGACCATTTCTGGCCTTAGAGAAGGGCTTTTAAATAAAATAATAAAATAACTTTTAAAATAACAATATGATGGTTTTTGGAAGACATTTTGATAATAGATTTTAAATAAAAGTATTGGTGCAAAGGAAATTCCCTAATTTGAGGACTTGTAGTTCAAACGTCATCTCAGGGGTTTGAAAGTTTAATTCAAAGAAATGCTTTTTGGTGAAAATAATATTTGGTGAAAATAGATATTTGTTCTAAACACATGGCATGATCATTAGGCAGGAGATCATGGAACGAGGAGGTGATTAGGAGGATGGCAAGAATGAATTGGGAGCAATCACATGCATTTAAACAAACAGGCAAACAATAGTCACTCCAAGCATCACAAGCATTCACAAAAATTTTAATTGGTCCTAAATTTTGAAATAAGTTAATTAGTCAAGAAAGCCAAAAACTGGGGTGTTACAGACCCGTGAAGTGAAGGTGCGTTCGCCGACAAGGACGAGTAGGACATGATACATGGACTCGCCCAGTGGGACTCGAGGCCCCGCCGCCTCCCACACACTACTACTCCTTGTCCAAATATGTGACTTGTGTGTAGCTTGTGGCCGTGAGGTCCACGATGGACATGGACAGGGCGACACTTCCGCCCTACCAGTAGTGCTGATGAAAGTTCATTGACGGCATGTAGGACGCACAGGTGGCGGCATTCTCGCCCGCGATCTCCTGCGCCATTATGTTGCCTCTACGTCGGCATGTGACACGACTACTTTGCGAGCAGGAATGTGAGCGCTTGTGGTCTCATAGAGTGCCCACCGTTCAACGATGGATTTGGGGTTTGTCGTGGCTATGGCCGCCAGAAATTCTTCACTTGTGTGTTCGCCGTAAATTTGGCCCTCCATGAGCCGGTTCTGCTGGAGGAGGGAGAGGTTGCAGAACTTCTCATGTGCCTGCCAAAACATCGATGTAAGCATCGGCTCCGGCTGCTCCTCCGCCATGGCGACGTTAAAGTGCATTTGTGCCTGCTCCATGGTGAAGCCTCCATGGTGTAGGATTGAAAGTATGTCTAGAGGGGGGTGATTAGACGACTTGACAAGATTATTTTGTTGCCTTTTCCCAATTTTAGTTGAGAGGCAGCTATGGGAGTTATAGCAAGTCAAGTACACCCTACACATGCAGTTCTAAAAGTATAGTAGCGGAATGTAAAACATGCAAGTGTAAAGTAGAGGATTAAGGTAGGGAGATCAATCGCATGAGATTGACACGACGATTTTTGGCATGGTTCCGATAGGTGGCGCTATCGTACATCCATGTTAGTGGAGACTTCAACCCACGGATGGTAACAACTGCGAGAGTCCATGGAGGGCTCCACCCATGGAGGGTCCACAAAGAAGTGGCCTTGTCTATTCCACCACGGCTTCCGTCCACGGAGGACTAGCCTTACTCACGGTAGATCTTCACAAAGTAGGCAATCTCCTTGGCCTTACAAACATCTTGGTTCAACTCCACAACACGAAGTAGGAGCCTCCCAAGCGACACCTAACCAATCTAGGAGGCACCACCCTCCAAAAACTAATAGATGTGGTAGATCAATGAACTCCTTGCTCTTGTGCTTCTAAAGATAGTCTCCTCAACACAAAATGACTCTATCACAGAATATGCATGGGTAGGAGAGATTGATTTGGTGGAAAGCTGTTTGGGGAGGCCAGAGATCAAGTTTCAATGATTGGATTGGAATATCTTGGTCTCAACACATGAGTAGGTGGTTCTATCTTATAAAATGGATCTCGCAATGAAGTGTGTGTTCTGAGTGCTTATCCCACGAATGAGAGGTGGGTGAAGTGGTATACATAGGCAACACACAAAATCCAACTATTACACACAAAGTGGCAAACTTGGTGACACTGAAGTGAAAAACTCGGTGGTACCAATTAGCACAAAGGTAGCAACTTTTGAATCTCAGTGAGACCGATATATGAAACTCGGTGGCACCAAGAAGGTGTCTAACAGTTAGATGGCCAAACTCGGTGGCACCGATACTCAAACTCGGAAATTTTGATTTTGTGTACCGAGGCACCCGGAAGTTTGTCACCCAAACTCGGTAGCACTAATATGGATTCGGTTGCACCGATTTGGTGGGAATGGCTAGGGTTTCCATCTAAAATCAAACTCAATGGGTACGAAACGTGGAAGTTGGTGACACCGAATTTGTGTATATGGAATTTGACAGAGTAGATATGTGGGAAAAATGTCTAAGTATTTTCGTGGCTAACTTTGAGCATTTTGAGAAATCAGTTCATTTTACTACCTCACCCCCTTTTAATAGTATTGGCTTTCCTATGGACTCAAAGGTGATTTCTCACAAATATAAAATGAAGAGTCTTCTAGTTTGAAGCTTGAGACAATAGTATTCCTTACTTGCATCAAGGGGCATCTCCTCATAAGCCTTTAGCCAGGGCATCTTTTGAACTTCTTTGAAATATACTTGGAAAACATATTAGTCCAATGATGCATATGTTGTGATCAATTATCAAAACCACCCTAGGGAGCAACTGTGCTTTCAATCTCCCCCTTTTTGTTAATTGATGACAACATATAGATCAAAGCCTCGGCCAAATATATAATCAATGATTAGCATCGACGCTTTGAGAAGTATGTGAAAATCAAGAGCCACCCCTAAATTTGTGCATTATTTAAAATTTGTGTTTGAATGCAAATTCACAATCGATTAGGATCATGGATCACTCTTCCATGTCACATACATCTTGGGGATGTGCATACAAGATAAGAATGAATAGCAATGCATGTGACACCAACAAGATAAGTGAATGATCATCGCATAGATAGCTAAAAGATAATAGTGTAGCATCAATCAAGCAAAGTGTATGATCAAACACAGGTAATGGGATAAAGTCATCCAAAAGACCAAAGTTTTTGAAACCAAATGAGAGCAAATAAAATCAAAAGCTCTCTCTCTCTGTCAGTCTATGATCTATACATTTCTCCCCCTTTGGCAACAAGTTACCAAAAAGTTCAAAAAATATAGAACTATTCGTCTCTCTGGGCAGCTGATGACGGAGTCGACAAAAGAGCATCCACGAAGGCATCTGCTGAGTGTCCTGGAAATGGAGGAGTTGATACTGGAGGTGCTTGATCTGGAGCTGGTGCTGAAGGTGCTGATGCTTGAGCTGAAGATGTCTGTATTGTCTCCTGAGAAGGAACCATTGTTGTCTTTCGAAAGTGAACTCTTATCTGGTTGCACTCGGGTTCTCGTGTCGACGGGAAGTGCTCGGTTCGGATAACTTCTGTTTCTGTGCCGGAATCAGCTGATCTAAGTTGAGTGCTGAACCATGTGGTAGTGGATGGAGGTGACTCTTCTTCATCATCATCATCTTCATCATCTTCATCATCTGATCGTGGAATCTCCACTGAGTCAACTTCATGTTGAAGTTGTTTGACTATAGTGGTCAACCCAGTAACCTTCACATCCATGTCATGAAACTTTGTTTCCAGGACTCTCTCAAGGCTTTTCTGACTTTAGAGTATCTCGTGGATGTTCTTATTCATGCCTTGGACAGAGCTAAATAGAAATGTCATTTGCTCAGCTTAGTTCTGAGTTGTGGAACTGGTGGTGGCATATTTCTAGCAGCCTCAGCTTTTGCTGCCTCTGCTGCCATTCTTGCTGCAGCCGAGCTGGGATCATTGTCATCCATTACCACTTCATTGTCTTAAAACTCTGGCTGAAGAGGTAGATGGGGACGATCAAGTAGATATACATGCTTTCCTAGATTGACATTCATAAGCATCTGAATGTAAGGGGCATATCCACATGATCTCTTCTGATCAGCAGCAGTTCTCCAGATTGTCTCTACTATCAAGTCCATGACTCTGAATCTGGTGTGGGTGTCCAAAAGGTGTAGCTGGTTGATGGAGTGTCCTCTAATCATCTTATCATCACCTGATTTAGGCATCAAGGTGTGTCCCAGAATAGTGTTAGTTGTGGGTATCCATGCTTGCAAGAAGTATACTGAGCCCATCTTGTGACTAGCCAAATACTTGTGAGGAATTTGCTTGTACATATTGGCCATAGAGTTGTGACTCTTCTTTGCTTCAAAATACATGTCAACATCCTGATTTTCCTGCTTCGGGGCACCAATGATAGTGGACCACTCATCAATCGTAGACTTGTACTTGTGGCCATCAGTCATCCAGACCAAAGAACCATCTCCATAGAAATGAACAGTTGCGTCAAATTGCATGATCAGCCCATCATTCCATGGGGTCATCTCCTTTCCACCAAAATCTTCAATGTCCACTAACCTGAAATTTTCTCAGACATGGGGAAAGAAGTCTTCATTCTCCTTAATATATTCCTAGTCAACATACCTCATATCACTAACAGCAGGACTCTTGTCAAACAAGACAGTCGCATAAAAATCTTGTTGTTCCTTGGTGTGAAACCTTGGATAACCAACAGTTCTTCTTCTAACAACATATGGGTCAACAACTCTCCACTTTCTCAATCCAGCATCCTTCTCTTCCTCATATCTTCCGCTACAACGTGAGCAACATTGTGTACTCGTAGGGTTGGTCGAAGCTTCTTGAGAATGAGTGCATTCTCATCTTCTTGCTCCTCTGCAGCAAAGGTACGGAAGAAGGACCTTTCTCCTTGGCAGCTGCAGGAATGTCCTTTGTAGTCCTATTGGGAGCTGCAACCTTCTTTGCCTTGGATGGTGGCTTAGGAGCAGATTTCATGGCATCTTCCATGAGCTTCTTCTTCTTAGGAGGAATTGGGATCTCACCAGGAACTTGTTCTTCAACAACTTCTTCAGGGTCTTCATACATAGAAGTAGGTCTCCCCACAACACGTACTATCCCTTTCCTTGCTCTCTTCACTCCAGCCTTCTTGACAGGTTCATCACTAGAAAGTGTTGTCCTTCTCCTTACATAAGCAGGTGCTCTCAGATCAGCAAGATCAACAATTACCTTCCCGACTGTCTTCCTTGGAGCCTTTGGATGAGCTGAAGTTTCCTAAGGCACAAAGTGTGAGTCCTCTTCATCAGAATTCAGTTTCTTCCCCTCTATGGTGGCTGCCTTGGGCAAGCCATGGGAGCTGTAGGATACAGGGTCAGAGTCAGACTTCTCTGGACTTGTGCGTGAGTCCATCTCAACACTTGGTTCTCTGAAATCATTCTGACTATCTTCTGAACCATACATATCTGACAGACAAGCAGAAACTCAACAACAAATAGCAAATTTTTTGAAGTAGATATAGGAAAGACACAAGGGTTGAGCCTCACAAAATTCAGATGTTTTCGAAAAAAATTGAACAAAGAAATCCTTAGTTTTATCTTTTTGCAGATCACATTTCGGTAGCACCGAGTTTGAATTTTCGGAGTCACCCAGACACATGAACTCCTTTAGAGAAACTTGATCATCATTTTGGTGGAACCGAAATTGACAACTCGGTTTCACCGAGTTCATTCTTAGGAACCCTAGGTTCAAAATCGGTGGAACCGACTTTTGCAAATCGCTGTCACCGAGATGAGGTCTTCGGACAGCTAAACCTAAAAACTTCTCGTCTGCTAATTCTATGGGAACTTCTGGTGGAAGAGGGGTTTGCATGAGGTGGCTTGTACATAAAACTTCCCAATGCGTGAGAGTTGGATAGAGGAACGCAGAAGGAGATCCGAACCATACCCTAATTTAGTGGTGGTCTGGCTACATCGGCGACGATGGTGAAGGATCCGTTGACAACTGCGATTCCCAGCGGCGGAGACGCATGGGGAGTCAAGGGCGATGATGAGGGGACCATGGGAGGCAACTTAGGGCTTGAGGCGAAACGACTTTGACGATTGGAAATCAAAGATTCGGCCTGCTGGAATATATACCCTCGCATTGTCGGCGTCATCGAGATGACGAAATTGGTGTCACCAAGTTCCTCTATTGTGTGTTGACACGGAAACTCGGTGTAACTGAGATTGTGGTTTCGTTGGTACCGAGATGGAAAACTAGATCAGCTTTGTAAATTCGGTGGAACCGATTTTGTGAAGTTGGTCTCACCGAGATTTTCAAAGAGGTTTTGGAAGTCAGCCATTGACGATACGAAACTCCGAGTGCACCTTCACACACAGGGATCAACAAGTGCTTGTTCAAGTTTTGTGATGAAGCATGAATAGAACTTGAGATGAGATGGCATAGATAGCTAGAGAAGGGTCCTAGGCATTCTTGTCCATCCAATTGGCAAAAGATAAGTCAAGAGCCAAATAACAACAATTGGATGTCCTTGAACAATCAAACACATGCAGACGAACATGCTCACATAATAAAAATGACATATAAAACATGGTGAACATGCACAAACATTCTAGCAGCTATCAAGCACTTGGGCAATGAGGATATTCATCTATATATGAGTATATTGACATAGGAGCCAAGTAAGAATACTTGATCATAGGTCATACTCATTGTTAAGCACAAGTGGGGTTACCACTTTTACATAAGCATTAACGTGTTCATATCCTTAGGAGATGATTATACTCAAGTCTTAGAGTAAATCCCCCCTTGATATGGCACCCCCCTAAGAGGGATCAACTAACCTTGGGTTTTGTTGTATAAGACTTCAAGTAAGTGAAGTAATAGAGGATGCTCGAAGTTGATGAAGATCATCTTGAGTTGGGAGAAATCCTTGTTGTTTTCTTACTCTTCTCACCTACATAGATTAGTCCCAAAGCACGAGGAACATATGCAAGCATATCTATGGACATGGAGTGAAACACAAATGGAATGATGTCCAAAGATGCATTAATTACCTTGTTCCTTGCTTACCTTTGAGGGAATGTGTGACTCCTTGAACCAATGCATATGGTTGAGGTTGATTGCAAATAGTTCTTGCCAAAAATAATAAGAGTGAATTCCATTGGGAGAGTCACCCCTCAAAAACTTTCTAGTTCTTCCTCTTGGGAATCCACATCAACTTGATGGGCATTCTTGGAGTTGCGGTAGCACTAGATGAGGTAGAGCTAGTAGAGTTCTTGGGAATCCACCTAACTTTGACTTGGGGTTCTTCTTAAAATAGGTTAATGTCATCTTGAAGCTTTCCCTTGCCTTTGTGGTCTTGTGGTAGAAGGCCATTTTGTGAGCTTGTTCCTTCAGGGGGAGTAGGATCATACTTCTCTTCTTGAGGAACATACTTAGGAATGGGGTATGGACCTTCTTCCCAATTATCTCCATTGACGTTGAAGTAGAACACCTTGCTTCTTCCGATGTCCTCCTTGCTTGTGCACAATTTCCTCGAATTGCTTACTTCCAGCAAGACATTTGAAGACACCTCTCTCTATAATCCCTTTAAATAAATCATTTTCTTGCTCAAGTGTAACTTGGCTAAGAGAATCATTAGTGGAATCAATAGAGCTACTAGCAACAACATTATTGGATTTAACTTTAGCATTCTGGTTACTAGATGACGAAACTTTATTGCCTTTGTTACTAGTGTTACTAGGTTTAACTTGTGGAACAAAAGTAGACAAGAGTAATCGTTTGGCTAGATAAGAAGAACTCTTCTTTCGAAGATCATCATTGATCGCGTTTAGGAACTCATGCTCTTGCTCCAAATTGAGCTTCTCGAAGCGTAGCTTCTCATGAGTTCTTGCAGGTTCTCTATGATCTTCTAGAGTAGTCACATGAGCTAACTTAAGAGTGTTTAGTTCTTGAGTTAGTCGTTCAATCTCTTTCTTATCATCATCATTAAATTTATCTTGACTAGTGTTGAGGCATAGTTTATGCCTAAGTAATTTTGGTGATTGATGACAGTACCGTACAAGACTAATCGTGTGTGTCAAGGTTTCAGGTAACACTCATCAACGGCACAAGACGGCACGTCTCCTCTCTTCTGGAACGGAAGCACGACGCTCTCTACGATTCTCTTTATTTGAGTCATAGGAAAGCCGTACTATTAAGAGGGGATCCGTAGTGGAAAGGTTTGGGTGGAATCTATCTTTACACACACACACTTCACATTCTCCCCTTCCTTGTTTGGAGCGGCCCTCGCCTATTTCGTCTTGAGTTTTTCTGCAAAATGGTCCCCAGCGGTAGTACCGCTGGCTCCAGCGGTAGTACCGCTAGACTGCTAGCGGTAGTACCGCTGCACCTAGCGGTAGTACCGCTAGCCAGCGTTAGTACCGCCAGCCAGCGGTAGTACCGCCCCTGGTCAGCGGTAGTACCGCTCCAGGTGTTTTGTTCCACCTACCTAGCGGTAGTTTGTGGACGGACCCTTTTGCGAAGACTTTCCCGGCGGTAGTAGTGCTCGTGCACTACCAAGGGGCCGGCGGTAGTACCGCTAGTGTCAGCAGTAGTACCGCTGGAGGCTCAGCGGTAGTACCGCTGGTGTCAGCGGTAGTACCGTTGGAGGCCCAGCGGTAGTACCGCTGCAGCAAGTGGTAGTACCGCCAGGCAGCGGTAGTACCGCTCAGGCTCAACGGTAGTACCGCTGGTTCTCGGGCAGAGAGTGGGAAAACGGTCTGATTTTCCCCCCCACTGTATAAAGGGTTCTTCTAGCTGAGGAACCCTATCTCTTACCTCTCTAAGCTCCATTGTTGCTCCACAAGCTCTAAAGTCCCCGATCTCTCTCCCTAGCCAATCAAACTTGTTGATTCTTTAGGGATTGGGTCAGAAGGCCTAGATCCACACATCCACCAAGAGAAAAGTTGATTCCCCCACCAATCCCTTGCGGATCTTGTTACTCTTGGGTGTTTGAGCATCCTAGACGGTTGAGGTCACCTCGAAGCCATATTCCATTGTGGTGAAGCTTCGTGGTTTAGTTGGGAGCCTCCAAGCTTTGTGTGGAGTTGCCCCAACCTTGTTTGTAAAGGTTCGGTCGCCGCCTTTAAGGGCACCTATAGTGGAATCATGGTACCTTGCATCGTGCGACGGCGTGAGGAGAATACGGTGGCCTTAGTGGCTTTTTGGGGAGCATTGTGCCTCCACACCGCTCCAACGGAGACGTACTTCCTGTCAAAGGGAAGGAACTTCGGTAACACATCCTCGTCTCCATCGGTTCCACTTGTGGTTATCTCTAACCTTCACTTTGTATTAGCTTTTGCTTGTGACTATATCTTACTTGTCTTAATAGCTCTTGTTGTTAGCTTCTATAGGGGTCACCTCTTTGTCATATTATTTGTGAACCCGTATAGTGTTTACCTTAACTTGTTAAGATTAATTAAAAAGTGGTCGTTGTCTATTCACCCCCTCTAGCCAACCATATCGATCCTTTCAATTGGTATCAGAGCCACGTCTCTTTATTAAGGGTTTAACCACCCGAAGAGTATGGAAGGCGGAGAGGAAGTTAACCGTGGGCAACCCGAGGACATGGACTTGACTTCGGTCACAAGGGACGACTTGAATACGGCTATGGCCGCCCTCAAGACGTCCTTGACGAGCGAAGTCAAAACCATGCTTAAAGAATTAATTGATGGTCTTAAAAGTTCACCCGGACCGGCTTTAGTGGTTAAACCCACCATTTCCGATTCGGAGGCCAATTCCTCTAAGGAAGCGGCTAAAGGTATGCAACCTGCTTCACCTCACGAAAAGGATGGGACTGGAACATATGCTTCGGTTCCACCTCCCATGACATATGGAGGACCCGTTCTCGCACCTCGTCTTAATCCTGTTGGTCCTCCTCCTAAACTTGTAAAAGGTGACTTTGCTAACTGGGTATTTTCTATTAAGTCTCATTTGAATCACAGCTCAACAAACTTGTGGAGAATTATCGAGCAAGGATATTATCCCCATGACCCAAGCAACCTCACTCCAAGAGAAGATGCAGACAATCAATATAATCACTTTGCGCTGTTTATTCTCCAGTCTGTTGTACCACCTGAAGATCTTCCCCACTTGCGTCCCTTCACATTGGCCAAGGACTGTTGGGAGCATATTATGGTACTGTACAAGGGAAGCTCAAGTATTCAACGATCCAACTATGAAGTGATACTTGATAAGGCCGATGAGTTTGTGATGAAGGAAGACGAGGACCCTCGTGATCTCTATCGGAGGGTGACTGCTATAGCTGTGGCACTAAAGGATCATGGGAGTAAGGATGTGGATGATACATGGGTCAAGCGCAAGTTTCTCAAAGCCATCATGCCTTTCAATAAGGCCATGTCATCTGTCATTCGTCAGCGGCCAGACTTCCACTCATTGTCTTCCAGTGAAGTGTTGGATGAGTTCATTGCAATGTCAATCATGAACGAAACAGCCGACAATGCACTTGCTCGTGTCCGATCAAAAACCACTTCACCCAACCTTGCGTTGAAAGCAAGAGCAATGCTTGAAGAAGAAGAAGAAGAGGAGGAAGAGGAGAGCTGCCCTGAAGACACAAGGTATGCTTATCATGAGCACATGGCTCTTGCATCAAGGCAATTCTGGGGAAATAAAAGGAACTCAAGACCCACCTTCAACAAGAACAACTCGAGTGGATTCAAACCCAAACAACGAGTGTGGACATGTTATAACTATGGCAACGTGAGTCACTTCGTGGCAGAATGTCCCTATGAGAAGAGGGAAGACAACGGAGGCAAGCTAATTTGCAAAGACAAAACCAAATCATTTCCAATCAAGAACAACTTTGTGAAGAAACCTCACCCAAAAGGGATGGTGGCCCTGGAGGAGTATCCTTCTGATGATGATGGCGATGATGATGATACAGTGGCAACGGCAACTGTTGCTATCGCCACTACCTCTTCCTAGAAGGTGTCTCTCTTCAACGCCCCCAATGAGAACCACATCACCAAGTGCCTCATGGCAAAAGGTACCAATCAAGTAACTCCCGTCATTAAGACCAACATTGCTTCTGCTCCTTCATTGTTAAATTGTGTAGAAGGTAGTGATGTTGGAGAGCTTAATGAGCATGATCTTGATAAGTTTCTATGCACTATTAAGGGAGAACCCAAGAAGCACTTTGTTGCTCTCTTGGAACAACTGGGTGAGGCCTCTGACCTCATTGAGTCTCATGAGGATACTATCTCCGAGCTACAGGGACATAGCCGTGACTATACCGATGAAATTGCCGAATTATCTAGTGCTCTAGAAGAAGAGCGCACTCTTCGTTTGGCTCTTGAAGAGTCATATAACGATGACTGCGCTAAAATGCAAAAGAAACTAGATCATGATGTTGTTCTTACTCGCATGCTTAAACCTGAGAAGTATGCTCTTGAAGTTGGCCGTGACAGACTCAAAGAAGAGTTTGACATACTTGACAAGGCCCATAAAGCCTTGAAAGGTGTTCATTTCTCTCTGAAAGAGTCTCATGATCAACTCCAAGCAAAGCTTACCAAGGAGATCTCTACTTGTCCTCCCTTTGTGTTAATTGATAATACTTGTGCAACTAACCCTTGTTGTGAGCATGTTCATCTTATGGAGGAAAATGCCAAGTTAAAAGAGAAACTTGAGAAGGGCCTTGCGGCATGCAGACAAGGTGAGAAGAGTCTGAGCGATCTCTTGAGCACTCAAAAGGGTGTTGTAGGAAAGGAAGGACTTGGACTTACCTCCAAGTCAAAAGGTAAAAAGAAGAACAAGAACAAATGATCTCTCACCCTCATGGACATCTTTGTCAAAGAGGGTGAAGGGACTCAGAAGGTGAACAGGAAAAAGGTGGACCATGGGAACCCCAAGAAGGGCAAAAATGTTCCTACTAACACAGCCGGCAAACTCAATTCTTCTTACGTTTTATGTTGTGCTAGTGATGGGCATGTTTATGCCAGATTTGTTGGTTCCTACGATGAAGATATTGAATGGGCTATCTGGGTTCCTAAGACCCTTGTCTCTAACATGAAAGGACCCATTAAAAAATGGGTACCTAAAACCAAGCCTTGATCTTTTGCAGGAATTTGCTTCCGGTGGGGTGTCATGGTTGCTCGATAGTGGAGCAACAAATCATATGACCGGAAGCAAGGACTTAGTGGTGGATGTGCATCCTTCTCCATCTATGCCCACCCATGTCCAATTCGCCGATGCATCCTCGTCAAAGGTATTGGGATTTGGTAAGGTGGTCGTCTCTCAAGATTTATCTATTGAGAAGGTCATGCTTGTTGAGTCACTTGCCTACAATTTACTTTCAGTTCGTCAACTTGCAATCATGGGTTTTTCCACTTTCTTTAATATTGACACTGTGGTCCTCCTAAGGAGCAAGACTCTTAAAGTAGCCTATGTTGGACATGTCGAAAATGGTCTCTATGTGGTGAACTTCTCAAGGCGACCCACTAAGACTGCGACATGTTTAATGGCTAAAGTTGACGTGGGCTGGCTTTGGCATCGCCAGTTAGCTCATGTCAATATGAGATCTTTGCAAAGTCTCCTGACAGGGGACCATGTTCGTGGACTAAAAAATGTGAGTTTTGCTAAAGATCGTGTTTGCGGTGCTTGCATTGAAGGAAAGATTCATGAAACTGCCCATAGTCCAACGACTCTTATCTACACTAAGAGGCCATTGGAACTCCTCCATATGGATCTGTTTGGTCCTCCAACATTTGATAGTCTTGGAGGCAGAAAATATTGCTTAGTGATTGTTGACGACTACTCAAGATATACCTGGGTATATTTCTTCAAAAGGAAGAGTGAAACTCAACAAACAGTCATCAGCTTTGCTAATGAAGTGCAACGTCAACATGAAGCAAAGATTTTGATGATTAGGAGTGACAACGGCACCGAGTTCAAGAACTACACCCTAGATGAGTTTCTAGGTGATGAGGGAATAAAGCACCAATATTCTGCACCATATACCCCTCAGAAAAACGGCGTGGCAGAAAGGAAGAACCGGACCTTGATAGACGCTGCAAGAACAATGATGGCAGAATTCAAATCTCCATACAACTTCTGGGCAGAGGCCATCAACACAGCATGTCATGCGTCCAATCGGCTCTACATCCACAAAGGCTTGAACAAGACTCCGTATGGGATTCTAACTGGAAACAAGCCCAATCTCAAGTACTTCCGGGTATTCGGTTGTAAGTGTTTCATTCTTAAAAAGGGAGCTCGGTTATTTAAATTTGATTCTAGAGCACATGAGGGTATCTTTGTTGGTTATGCTACAAACTCTCATGCTTACCGTGTCCTCAACAAGTCCACCGGACTAATTGAGGAGACGTGTAACGTAGAGTTTGACGAAAATAATGGCTCCCAAGTGGAGCAAACTGGTCTTTGTGATATAGGTGATGAAATTCCTCCCGAAGCCGTAAGAAGAATGGGGATTGGTCAAATACTCCCCGTTGAGGAACCCCTTGTGGCCAAAGGAGAAGGACAATGCTCTACTCAAGTGGAGCCATCACCCCCACAAGCCCCACACGCTTCCGATGGACAAAGAGAAGACTCTCAACAAGTTGATCAAGCTCACGGTCAAGATCAATTGCCTAACAATGGTGATATGCCCCATGATATTCGAGCACTACTACCAGACCCTGAACCAGCACAAGATCAAGATCAAGAGCAACCACTAATACAAGATCAAACTAGTGAACCTGCTCAAGTCTAAGGACAAAGTGATCAGGAGACTGTCTCACAATTCCCGTCTGGAGCTCCAACAACCGGCTCAAGACGCAAGGGCAAACAAAAGATACAAGTCGATGCTCCCCCGTTATCTAATGAAGAACTCTTGGAGCGTCGAGCAGCCAAGAATGCGAACAAGCTGAAAGCCAAGTCACATCTTATGAAGAATGTTCTTGGTAGTTTAAAAAGGGGAGTATCTACCCGTCAACAACTTTGGAATTATTGTGAGCATCACGCGTTTGTTTCGTATTGTGAACCTCAACAGGTACAGGAAGCGCTCGATGATGAGGATTGGCTTATGGCCATGCACGAAGAACTTAACAACTTTGAGCGCAACCAAGTCTGGGATTTAGTGCCACGACCAACGAAGGAACATAATGTCATTGGGACCAAATGGATATTTAAGAACAAGCAAGATGCAAATGGAATTGTGATTCGAAACAAGGCAAGATTGGTGGCTCAAGGCTACTCCCAAGTCGAGGGTATCGACTACGGTGAAACCTTTGCCCCTGTTGCTCGTCTAGAATCTATTCGCATGTTACTTGCTTTTGCTTCTCATCATAACTTCAAATTACAGCAAATGGATGTGAAAAGTGCATTTCTTAATGGTCCTTTAAATGAGTTGGTATATGTCAAACAACCCCCGGGATTCGAACATCCCAAGCTCCCCAATCATGTGTACAAACTCAATAAGGCACTCTATGGCCTTAAACAAGCCCCACGCGCGTGGTATGAGTACCTTACTGAGTTGTTACAAGATCGTCGGTTTGAAATTGGGAAGATTGATCCCACTCTTTTTACTAAGAGGGTTAAAGGGGATTTGTTCATATGCCAACTATATGTTGATGATATTATCTTTGGCTCTCCTAACATTTCATTCAATGAAGAATTTGCTGCGCTAATGACTGAGAAGTTTGAGATGTCCATGATGGGAGAGTTGAAGTTTTTCCTCGGATTCGAGATTAAACAAGGTCTAGAAGGGACATTCATCAAACAAGCCAAGTACACTCAAGACATGCTCAAACGGTTCGAGCTCGAAGATGTCAAACCGGTCAAGTTCCCCATGCCAACCAAATGCAAGCTTGACAGTGATCCCAATGGTAAAGCAGTGGATCAAAAGGTATACCGATCCATGATTGGATCCCTCCTTTACCTTTGTGCATCTAGACCGGATATTATGTTGAGTGTAGGGATATGTGCACGGTTTCAATCCGCACCAAAAGAAAGTCATTACATGGCTGTCAAACGAATCTTTCGATATTTGGCTCATACCCCAGACTTTGGCCTCTGGTATCCCAAAGGAGAAAACTTCAATCTAGTTGACTATTCTGACTCAGATTGGGCTGGAGATTGTGTGGAGAGGAAGTCAACATCTGGAGGGTGCCAATTCCTTGGTCGCTCTTTGGTAAGTTGGTCTTCAAAGAAGCAGAACTGTGTCTCCTTATCACCCACCGAAGCTGAGTATGTGGCAGCTGCAAGTTGTTGTGCACAATTGCTATGGATGAGGCAAACTTTAAAGGATTATGGTGTCACTTGTGACAAAGTGCCTCTTCTATGTGACAATCAAAGCGCCATCAAGATTTCCCTCAACCCAGTGCAACATAGCAAAACCAAACATATTGATATTCGTCATCACTTCATCCGTGAACATATCAAGCTAGGTGATATTGAGGTTCACTTCATACACACGGAAGAGCAACTTGCAGATATTTTCACCAAGCCACTAGATGAAGCAAGGTTCCGGGAGTTAAGGCATGAGCTAAATATCATTGATTCAAGTAATGTGGATTGAAACTAGGCATGTTGCACCTCACTTTACATTTCATCTCGGTCTAGATGTAGGCATGGACATAGGGGGAGTGTTGTTCTCTTAATGAACTCTCCCTCCCCCCATTATGCGTAAATCAATCTAGTCTTTCACTTTAGCCATTGTCAAATGGCACTTGTGCTTCAAAGACGAGCATTGGTCATGAACCCAAGGATAATTCTTCGCGGTGTCATACCATTGTCTCAGACATAGGTGGCCTCGGCCACCGCCCCTCCATCCTCTCTTGCGTATAAAGGAGAGGATATACAATGACAAGTCAGTACATCTTCTTGGATGTCATTCCTTTTTACTCACTTGTCATGTGCCCAAGTTTCCCTTTTTTCCTTAGCCGTGTTGAAACATATACAGCGGTACTACCGCCAGGGGTAGCGGTACTACCGCGAGGACCCCAGCGGTACTACCGCCAGGGGTAGCGGTACTACCACCAGGGGTAGCGGTACTACTGCCAGGACCCCAGCGGTACTACCGCCAGGGGTAGCGGTACTACTGCCAGGACCCCAGCGGTACTACCGCCAGGGGTAGCGGTACTACCGTGAGGACCCCAGCGGTACTGCTGCCAGGTATGGCGGTACTACCGCCAAGTTTCAAAATCTAACACGACCGGCTAGAAAATTGCTAGGGTTTCAAGGGGGAGCGGTACTACCGCCAGGACCCCAGCGGTACTACCGCCGCATCTGGCGGTACTACCGCCAGACAGCGGTACTACCGCTAGGGCCACAACGGTACTACCGCTGGCCCGTACCCCTTGGGCTATATAAAGGGAGGGGGAGCCCGATTTTTGCATCTGTTTCTTCTTCCTCGCGGCTCCTCCCTCCCCTAGCCCGACAACCCCCTGTTTGGATCTCACTTCGTGGAGCTCCTTCTCCCCGTTGGTGTGGAAGGGTTGCTTCATCTCTTCTTCCTACTCCAAGAGCCATGAATCCCGGTAAAGCTCCTCCCTTCTTCTATTTGGTTGTTCTTCGTGTTCTAGGGTTAGGAGCATTGGGGATTGGATTCATTTTGTTGATCCTATGGCTAGTTATTGGATGGCATGAAGGAAATATTGGAGGGGAGTATAGGTCCAATGGTTTGTTGTTAAGATTGCTGCCATGCTCTAGGATTTTATCGTCTTAGATAGAATACTTGAACTTTTGGATTAGATCTAAAACGTGCTCACTCTTGCCTAGGCATGTTTGTACCTCTTGTTACTATGTGTTCCTCATGACAGTAGGGCTGGGGTGTACGTCTTAGTGTTCATATTCAGTCCATGCCCTCGAAAACGAGTTTTTATATGTCAGATCTGAAAGTCAAACCCCCAGCGGTACTACCGCCAGGGGGTAGCGGTACTACCGCCAGGGGTAGCGGTACTACCGCTATGACCCCCAGCGGTACTACCGCCAGGACTGGCGGTACTACCGCTAGGCCCCAGCGGTACTACCGCCAGGGATGGCGGTACTACCGCCGGGAGCATTCATGATGTATTTTTTTTGTTTTGTTTATGCTTGGCAATGCATGTTTACTTTTTCTGCGTTTTCAAGTTTCATTGCCTTAACTTTTCTTGTCGCCTCTTTTTCGCTTTGTGGTCTGTGTCAGAGGTGGCTCTGCTCGCCGTTCGAACTCCCCACCGGACACGGCATCCAAACAGTTTCGCAACTCAGAGACGCCCGAGGGGTCTGCCACGTCTGGTCTGCCTCCCAAGAAGAAGTCCTTCAAGAAGGCCGCTCACAAGGAGAAGAGGGTCAATATCCGTACTATGTCCCCCAAGGACTTTCTGCAATTTCGCACCAAGAACCCCTATCTCAAGGAGAGGGAAGTGATCGATGGGTTGAAAATGTCTGGGTGAAGGAATAGTGCAGGATTTATCGGGATGTTATTACTTCCTTCAAGAAGAACCATGTCTTTGTTCAGTGGATTGATCTGGCACATCTTCAGCGGAACACATCATCACCTTCAAGACGGACTTTGATCCCACTGCAGTGGCTCAGTTTTATGTCACAGTCCATTTCTCACCTGATGATCAGCGTTCCATGATGCGGATGACTGGGTCAAAAAGGATGACCGGTTCCTGGACTGAGTTCATGCAGTTTCTTCACATTGACTTTCAGGATGCTGACACTCCTCTTGGGCTGCGTCCTCATGCTGCATCCCCCACCGGTAGGGCCTCCGTAAAGGACAGACTGCAGTCACTGTATCTGAGAAAGGGGGTGCTTCCCAAGCACCTGGACATCATGCATCGGATCTTTCGCAACACCCTTTTCCCTCGGATTGGCAACTTCGATGAGGTCCATGGCTACTTGGCTGAGATGCTGTTACTGTGTGAGGATGCTATGTCCCAGGAGTCTGCTCAGCTGGATATTGCAGATGTGATGTTCACAGAGCTCTGGAACTGCATCATCAATCGTAAGGTTCCTATCTACGGGCCTTACCTGTTCGCATACATTTGCCATAAGTGGGAACAGGCTTTTCCGGATGAGGTGCTCTACGCACAGTCTGATTACATTGTGCATGACCCAATCAGGCTTCGCGTCAAGGACAAGTGGGCCAATCCATCTACATCCTCTCAGCACATGGACACAGATACAGAGACCGCTGCTGACAGAGGAATTGCCTCTCAGTCCCGCTCGTCTGCCATGCCATCTTGGGCTATCAAACTACAGGACAAGATGAAGACACTTTTCTGTATGCAGGCCAAGGGACAGTACCAGACACATGTGGCTCAGAAGCAGAGCCGCCAGAGGCATAAGCGTGTTCTCAGGACCTTGGATGTGGACATCTCCAGCGGCTCAGAGGACGACATCACTCCGGAGGCCACTTGGATGCAGGCTCAGGGGTACCAGTGGTCTGGCGATGAGGCAGCAGAGGAGGAGCAGACCGACCAGGAGGGGACAGACGAGTCTGGTGATCCTGAAGACGAGGAGTAGTTACCTGTGGCATTAGGTGTGCCCCTTTTTGGTGTCTTGTGCCAAAGGGGGAGAGAGTCTAGGATTTGCTTTCATTTCGAACTTTGCATTGCTTTGCTTTGAACTTGGTTTGATTCGTTTGCTATCTTGTGTGAGACATGATCTTTCTTATGTGAGATTAGATTTATTTCCATCATATGCTGTGAGTCATATGTCATATATCTCTATCTTTTTATTCTCATATTATTATCTGTGCAAATCCGGTATTGTCATCAATCCACCAAAAAGGGGGAGATTGTTGAGGCATAGTTTATGCCTAAGTAACTTTGGTGATTGATGGCAGTACCGTACAGGACTAATCGTGTGTGTCAACGTTTCAGGTAACACTTGTCAACGGCACAAGACGACACGTCTCCTCTCTTCTGGAACGGAAGCACGGCGCTCTCTACGATTCTCTTTATTTGAGTCATAGGAAAGCCGTACTATTAAGAGGGGATTCGTAGTGGAAAGGTTTGTGTGGAATCTATCTTTACACACGCACACTTCACATTCTCCCCTTCCTTGTTTGGAGCGGCCCTCGCCTATTTCGTCTTGAGTTTTTCTGCAAAATGGTCCCCAGCGGTAGTACCGCTGGCTCCAGCGGTAGTACCGCTGGACTGCTACCGGTAGTACCGCTGCACCTAGCGGTAGTACCGCTAGCCAGCGGTAGTACCGCCCCTGGTCAGCGGTAGTACCGCTCCAGGTGTTTTGTTCCACCTACCTAGCGGTAGTTTGTTGACGGACCCTTTTGCGAAGACTTTCCCGGTGGTAGTAGTGCTCGTGCACTACCAAGGGGCCCGCGGTAGTACCGCTGGTGTGAGCGGTAGTACCGCTGGAGGCCCAGCGGTAGTACTGCCAGGCAGCGGTAGTACCGCTCAGGCTCAGCGGTAGTACCGCTGGTTCTCGGGGAGAGAGTGGGAAAATGGTCTGATTTCCCCCCCCACTATATAAAGGGTTCTTCTAGCTGAGGAACCCTATCTCTTACCTCTCTAAGCTCCATTGTTGCTCCACAAGCTCTAAAGTCCCTGATCTCTCTCCGTAGCCAATCAAACTTGTTGATTCTTTAGGGATTGGGTGAGAAGGCCTAGATCCACACTTCCACCAAGAGAAAAGTTGATTCCCCCACCAATCCCTTGCGGATCTTGTTACTCTTGGGTGTTTGAGCATCCTAGATGGTTGAGGTCACCTTGAAGCCATATTCCATTGTGGTGAAGCTTCGTGGTTTAGTTGGAGCCTCCAAGCTTTGTGTGGAGTTGCCCCAACCTTGTTTGTAAAGGTTCGGTCGCCGCCTTCAAGGGCACCTATAGTGGAATCACGGTACCTTGCATCGTGCGAGGGCGTGAGGAGAATACGGTGGCCTTAGTGGCTTTTTGGGGAGCATTGTGCCTCCACACCACTCCAACGGAGACGTACTTCCTGTCAAAGGGAAGGAACTTCGGTAACACATCCTCGTCTCCATCGGTTCCACTTGTGGTTATCTCTAACCTTTACTTTGTATTTGCTTTTGCTTGTGACTATATCTTACTTGTCTTAATAGCTCTTGTTGTTAGCTTCTATAGGGGTCACCTCTTTGTCATATTATTTGTGAACCCGTATAGTGTTTACCTTAACTTGTTAAGATTAATTAAAAAGTGGTCGTTGTCTATTCACCCCCCCTCTAGCCAACCATATCGATCCTTTCAACTAGCATGATAATTCACAAGTTCATTTTCAGTGAAATCACTAGTTTTATCAAATAGCAAGTCATCTTCTCATAACAAGTCATCCTCATCACTAATGAAATCAAGATACTCGGGGTGTGTTACCTTGGGGCCTTTAGCCATGATGCAGTTTCTGACTCCCTCATTTGGTGAATCAAATAAGTTGTAGGAGTTGGAGGAAACAAGTGCAATGCCGGCAACACCTTCATCTTACCTATAGTCCGACTCGGAGTGATAGCTTCTCTCGGAGTGTTCATGAGACTCGAAGCGAGAAACTCATTCACCCACATGATCTTGGTGTCTTCTTCTTGAGCTGCACTTGGTGTATTTGTCCTTTTTCTCCTATTCCTTGCCTCTCCATGAGTATCTTTGTTCACATCGATCTTCCCTACTCCTTCTCTCAGTATGAGGTGACTCATCTCTTGAGCTTCGTATTCGAGGTGACTTTTCTCTTCTTTTGTAGGGAGCCGAGCATCATTGGAGTAGTGTCTGGGCTTCCCACAATTGTAGCAGTTTTGGTCACGACTGGACGGATGCTTCTCATCATGTCTTGAGCTTGAGCTTCTCTCTTTGCCTCTACTCTTGTAGAACTTGTTGAATTTTCTGACCATGAGGCTTATCTCTTCATCAATGAGAAGATAATCATTTGAAACTATGCTCCCTTGTATTGAATATAACCCTTTTGTAGGTACTTGGAAGAAATACACCTCACAAGATTGCAACCAACTCACATAAAAAGCAATCTTGATATGGCCAAGTATCAACAACCTTTCTACGGAGATGGAGGAAGAATACAACAAAACATATCCTTGCCAATCATTTCATGAAAATATTCACTCATGTAATTTGGATATATTATGGTCTTCCTTGCATGACTAACCATTGTAGGTGAAAAGTGAACCAAAAAGACATGGATAGCTCCGAATTCAAGATGGTCTTCATCAACTTTTAGCATCCACAACAAGTTCACCTACATGCCACATCATCAACATCATTTGAAGGTATGTACTCATATTCTGGATAAAGCTTTACATCAAATCATGAGGTAAAGCAAATCAAGTAATATGAAGACATTGAAATGCTTAATCAAATAATGGTAACCCCATTTCGCGCTTAACGATGTGTATGACCTATGATCAAGCAATCTTGATTGACTCCTCAAGTCAAATACTCTAATATAGGTGACCTAGTCACTGCCCACATCTAGATGGAGTTTCATGTATGGTTCACATTTGTCATTGCAAACTTCATTGAAACCATTCAACTCTCATCTATATGTATGTATATTTAAAAAAATATTTTCTCTTCTTTTCTTTCTCAGTTTGTATCCTTTACCATTGGTATCTTATTTTCTCCTCTTTCGAAAGTTTGTGAAAACTTTCTTTTCATTTCTGTTAAAGAGTTGATTTTCTTTGCAACTCGGTTTCACTGATTTGGCAAACTCGGTCCAACCGATTTCTCCGAGAGGCCTGAATCTCATTCTTGGTTCTACCGAACCACTTTGCCTCGATGACTCCGACATTTTTGTTACCTTTGTTTTTCTTCTTTGTTCTGGCCATTTTCCTTAGGAGGTGAAAGATTATAGACGGTCCCATGTTTCATTGCTATATATGTGTTACTGAATCTTTCTTTAAACAAAATCAGACTTAGCATTGTTTTCTGGGGGAGACAACTTCTCTAGGGGGAGAAATCCTCAGTGATCCCATACATTATAAGAGGGAGAATTATCCAGGATTCCTATTGTAGGAGGAGATAGTTCAAGCAACTCTTACTTATACAAAAGGGGGAGAACCATCAATGAATCCTTACATAGTATTAAGGGGAAGAAAAGTCAAATTCAAGGAACCCTTATCAAAGAGAGAAATATCAAGGATCCTTCTTCTCTGAATGAGTCATTACCCTCTGACCTTTTTGGCAATTAATGTCAAAGGGGGAGAAATATCAAACTTCCAATGCACTTATTTATAGGGGAGAAATATTATCAATAAGCTTACTTAAAGAGGGAGAAATATCTCGAAGGGGAGATATCTGTTCCTAAAGGAAGGTCTACCCAAGGGGAGATCTACCTATGGGAAATGTATCAAACCTTACATATTAAAGGGGAGAGAGATAATTTTGTTTATGTTTTCTGTGTTAAGAGATTGAAATTATCTTACCCTACCTACTCCCAATATCTACATGCTATGATTCAGGGGGAGAGGTAATCCTACATATTCATTCTGAGGGAAGAAAGTTCTTATTTCCTTTTGGAGACATATCCACCATCAAATCCTATTTGAAATATGTCTTCAATATCTTGGTATTTTTGAAGCTCTTTACATATTTAAAATGCAGCACTCTTGTGTTTTCTAATATTTGTTTTCCTATTTGTACTCCTACTGCTAAGATGCTCAAGATCCTCAAGGTAAGTATATGCATCATATCCCTGTTCATGATGATCTCTTGTTTCTTGCACATATTGTTTGCAAGAGGAAGTCTTGAACATGGAAGCCCTTCATTCACATATGTTTGATGCATATAGTCAAGATCTATATGACTTGCTTTGTCCTTCTACTATGTGTGTGCCCATGCATTCCAAAGCAACTATCCTTTAAAGAGGGATTGCACACATTTAGGGGGAGGTTGTACTAGTAATATATATTTCAAAGCTATCATATTCTAATGCATATCTTTATTTGAAGCTTTGATTGTATGTTGTAATCAATTACCAAAAAGGGGGAGATTGAAAGCAAATATGCTCCCTTGGTGATTTTGATAATGCATGACAACATACATTGTCTCTTGGACAAACACTTCTACATAGATATTTCAGAACAACCCATAGAGATGCTTTGGGTAAAGGTTTGTGTGGAGATTCCCCTTGATGCAAGAAAGGAATAATATAGGCTCAAGCTTCAAGCCAGAAGACTCTTCACTTTCTATTTGTGAGAAGTCACATTTGAGTCCATAGGAAAGTCAATACTATTAAAAGGGGGTGAGGTAGTAAAATGAACTTGTCAGGTTTCAGGCACCGCAAAACCCTAAAGATTCGAACTCAGGGGCGTGTATGAAGATGTCTCACGGGCTCGCCTCACTTATCTCACTACTCGCTAGGTATGGCAGAGAACTCACTCGATGGCGAGAAAGACACAGAACACGACAGTTTACCCAGGTTCGGGCCGCTGAGAACCGTAATACCCTACTCCTGCTTTGGTGGATTGCCTCTCGTGGAGGTTGGTGGATGAACTAGTACAGTGTTTGAGGGCCTCCGGAGGCTGGGTGACCTTTGTGTGTTGCCGGTGTGTGAGTGAATGAATTGGATGAGCGTCCCCCTCTACGAAGTAACCTATCCTCTATATATAGCGGCAACCTGGGTCCTCTTCCCTTATCGCAAGGGTGGGAAGGGATCCCACAACGACCAATTTTGAAGGGGAACATGGGAACATGCTCCCCTTGTCCAAAGGTGGTCTTCGCCTGCAAAGTGGCTGCCAACGCTGCAGGGACGGGTCCAGGATGACGTGTGTCCTGCTGGCGGGCGGCGATGGCCTTGTTGCACCAAAAAGGAAACCTTTGGAAGATGCCTTGGGAACCCGCATACGTCCTTCCCTCCTTTGCACGAAAGGGGAAACTACATCATCCTACAATCCGCTGCTCGCTCGTCCTTTCCCTGCGTCATCCTTGACTCCTGAGGCTCGGGTCTTGCCTCAGAATCTCCGCCGCTCTGGAGGGGTTCTAAGGAGGCCCCATGCGGGTCTTGATGCTGTTCCTCTTCACGAGGCTCAGTCCCTCGCGAGGGCCTTGCCCTGAGTGGTGCCATGCCTGGTTGTGTTTGCTTGACGAAGTTGGTCAGTCCTGGGCTGCAGGCAGGCACGTCTGGGTACCCCCATTCACAGAACGCTGACAATAGCCCCCGGGCCCAAGGCGTGCTTGGGATGGCTTCTCGGCGAAGCCTTGAGGGCGTCCTGAAGTGTCGCGGGCCCCAAATGCCTACGGGCCATGCCTTTTAAATGACAGACCCGTCTTCTTTGCGCAAAAACTCCAGACCCGTGTCTGTAAGCCGCCTCTGCCTCCTGTCGATTTCGCCGCCGGTTCTTCCTCCTGCTCGGTCCCAGTTCCCCCCTTCGAGCCTCGCATCGTATCGTTTTTCCCCTCCGCCCCCCTTGCCATGCCTCCGAAGGGGGAAGAAAGGGGGGTCCGCGGGATCCGATCAATCCGACGGCGCCTCAGCCCACGCTAGGCCAGCCGATGGTAGTGAACTCCGAGGGGTTGCAGAAGGTGGCTCTAACGAGTGGGGGCTACCAGGATCTGGCCAGGCTCATAGCCTCGGGGTGAGATGGAGACCCCGGCGATTCCCCTTCACATCCATGCTCTTCTCACTGGGGTACTTCCGCCATTCTTGAGCTTCCTCATCGCAGTGCTCTAACATTACCAGATCCATGCGCTCCACCTTGACCCCGGGTGTTTTGTTCTCCTCTCGGCCTTCGCGTTTCTATGCGAGGCTTTTGTTGGCGTTACCCCTTCCGTGGCATTGCTTCCCCACTTCTTTTCTCTTGAACTGGTCTCTAAACAACAATGCTCCACGTGCGGGTCGTTGAAGGCAGCCGACGCATTAGCTCAAGGGGCTCTCGACGCCGTGCTCCTGCCCGAGGCGGAAGGGTTCTGGCGACAGTGGGTGCTGGTCGAAGCGGCCAAAGTGGGAGCTCTGTTCTAACCTCCGTCGACCCCCGCAATGCCGAATCAAGGGTTGACGTGCCGGGGTCTCAGCGACTCTCGATTCATTCCGGTCCTGACTCGGCTGGAGGAGCTGAAACGGGGGGGGGGGGGGGTGTGACGATTGCGATGGTGTTGCGGGAGTTCATTTGTCGGCGGATTGCTCCCCTCCAATGCCACTCCCGCCTGATGTGGACCTTGAGGGGGCCTCATGACCCAATGAGGATCCAAGTTTTGCCGCATGCTCCTGACGTCTTGCATGAACTAC
Source organism: Hordeum vulgare subsp. vulgare (assembly GCF_904849725.1). Classification (NCBI taxonomy): domain Eukaryota; kingdom Viridiplantae; phylum Streptophyta; class Magnoliopsida; order Poales; family Poaceae; genus Hordeum; species Hordeum vulgare. The sequence goes on along the minus strand of NC_058520.1, from coordinate 334,514,413 downwards.
TCTACCGGCTGACGGGCGGCGATCCCGACGAGCTTCCCCGGAACGGTCTTCCTCTATACAAGTTCAAGGCCCCGAGAGCCCTCGTCGCGGAGGTGCCGGTCTTTGACGAGTGGGGGTTCCTCCCTGGGAGGGACACACGCCCCCGAGTGGCCCCGACCTTTGGGGTTCAAGCCTTCGTGAGCTCCAGTCACGCTGCCCCTTCCGCGGCCAGGGCGAGTGGTGTTTTGCCTCCCGCCTCCCCGACTCTTGGTCCGGGTCGAGCCGGGGCCTGCGGTGGCGATCGGCTGACGGCGGAAGTTGCCGTCCCCATCTCCAAGCTTCAGTCGCGAGTCGCTGGGCCTCCGCGCCAGGCCCCCCTTCTCCAAAAGAGGAGGTCGCCGGAGGACCGCCGTCCTTTGACGCGATGGGCTGTGGTGAAGAGGAAATGGGTCGCCGTGGACGAGCAAGCGCTCGAGCCCATTTTTCGTCTTTCTTTCAGCACCTCCCTCCTGAGCCTTTGCTCTGCACGCTTCCTACTTGCGACAGGAGAGGCGAGTCAGCGCTACCCGCCCCTATGTTCGTCGAGCGCCCCGTGGTTTCTTCTTTCGTACTCCGCGGGGTCCTTCCTCCCAAGCCCCCAACGTGTGAGACTACCGCAGTCCTCTTCGCCCCTGGCCTGAGGCTCCCCGGGAAGGGGTCGTCCCCCTCGCATGCGGCCCCTCCTAGAGCCATGTTGTGCCCCCCTTCGTGCCCCTCCCGCCTGGTGATGTGGGGCCTCGGGGGCGCTCCTCTCTGACGCAACGCATGCACAGGAGCCCCCATCCCCCGAGCAAAGGGCCGGGCTGCGGGGCCCCTTGTGCCCTTCTCCCGTCCGCCATGAGGAAGGCGAGAGCTCTCGCTGGACGCTGGAGCCCGTCGAAGGTTCGCGTGCTGCACCATGGGGCTTGCTCCGCACCACGGCGGACGCGCTTCAATGGCTCGGGGCGGGGCTTGCCAGCAACGAAGCCCGCCTAGAAGGTGAGCGCCGGCTCCTTACGTCAGGGTGGAGCCAACTTGAAGTTCCATGATCCTTGGCCGTCTGTAGCGTAAGCGCGCCCGCAGAGGCAGAGGGGTCCCTTGCCGCGACGGCAGAAGCCCGCGAGCGTGCTCTCTCCAAGGCTCAGGAGGCTTATTATCGGTGCATGGCCTCTAAGGATCACCACTGGGAGCTTTGCACCCTCAACACTGATCTGGAAGAGCAGGCTCAGCTGAGGGCCACCCTAGGGGTCTGCCGGCGTGGGTTTTCTGGCGTCCGCCGATTCGGTGTCACTTGTAAAGGTGGAAAGAGCCTGGATCCGGAGCGTCTGGAGGTGAGGGAGCGCCAGGTGTCGCTTGCTGAGGAATTCCTTGCCTCTCGTGAGGCGAAGCTTCAGGAGGAAATCGACAGGGGGTTGGCGGAGGCTCAACGTTCCCTTCTTCTTGACTATCGTGCGAAGCTGAGGCTCAAGGAGTCCCGATTCCGCGAGCACTGTGACGACTTGAGGAATGAGGTCGATGCCATCTAGAAAAGGTTGGATCAGGAAGTGAAACGTCGGCAGGTCGCGCTGGACGCCCATGCTACTGCCGAAGGTAAATTGTCTCTTCTTTACAAACAGGTGAAAGGCGTGGCTTCCCTGGTTGGAGAGACCTCTGAAGAGGCAATCCATGCTCGCGGCCTCCAACTTGAACACTCCTAGATGTTCCAATCCCTCGAGAGGAGAGCCTTCTGGGCTTTGAGCGACATCTGTGGTGAGGGTGTCTCAAGCCCCCTGGTCCCCGACGACGCTGGGTACTTGGGCTTCTTCCTCCATGTTGTGGAATGTCTTGAGGCGGGTGCCGATAAGGCCCACATGCTTGCAGAGGAGAAGAGCCGTGACCTCTTGGGTCAAGCGGCCTCGGATGTCTTCAGCCACCTCCTTCACCTTGACCCGGACATTGACTTCACTGCAGTGTTGGATCCGGTGCTAGAGACAATTTGTGCCGCCCTGACCGAATGGGTCAAGGTCCATGTGGAAGACCAGGTGACAAGGATTGCTCCCGAAGGCTGCAGGGTGAGCTCTGGCGACGATGCGTCGTCCTGATCCGCCGCCTTGTCCTCCTGATAGGGTCATGTACTAGGTTTAACATCAACTTTGATGTATCTGGAGGGTGCCTTTCAACGCGTTCTGTGAAAATGAGGTGTGCGCAATGCTTTCCTCTTGGTCGTGGCTGTTGCCAGCCCCGTATTGTCGCGACGCTGACGGTCTAGCCCGCGAGCATGGCTCCATTTGTGGCGCTTCCTCCCTGCTTATGGGGCGGTTTGAGGACCCTTTCGGCACTCTGTGTCTACAGGTCCCAGTCTCGCACATTTACATGCCGCCGTGAGGCGCAACCCGTTACCAAGGCTGTTCCTCACGGGGCAAAGCCCCGACGCCCTTGGTGCCGACATGGGCGACACCTGGGTGGCCGAGTGGCCTTGTGACCGGTAAGGCTCCCGAGGCATGTAGCTCAGGAGTCCCCCTTGACACTCAAACCGCTCTATGTCGACAGGTCCCAATCTCGAACATTTCCCTACCACCATTAGGTACGGCCACGAAGGGCACGTCTAAGGGGCGGGGCCCCACCTCCCCTAATACCGACCGGAATTCCAGGATGACATAAAAGAGGGCAAGTGGCCTTATGACCGGTAAGGCTCCTGAGGCGCACCTCACGAGCCCCCTTTGGCGCTCGAGGGGTTCCTCATTCCACCCCTCTTGTGGTTGCCTCGGGAGGCCCGACGGTCTCCGGAGGTTCCCGCAAAACACCAATCAAAACAAAGGGAGAAAGAGAACTCGAGTTTTGGTAAAATGAGAGAACATAGAGAAGAAATCATTGCCCTTCTTTTATTTTCAAAACATTAAGCAAAGAGATCTTCAAGCCTTTGACAACTCAAAATACAAAAGGGGAGGCCGTTGAGGGCCACAACTTGAAACACAAGAAAGGAACGAGAAAACGGCCGCGTCCAGCACCTAAGCTATTCTCTGCCGCCATCTCCCCCTAGCGCGGAGCATAGGACTTCCACTAGGTGTGGGAGGCACCCCTGTGCGTCCTCGGGGGGCCCCGGGCGTATACAACCACAACTCGTTATTACGTGAGAGTGTCACAGTGGGGGTGTATCTGGGAGGTCGGGAGGACGCTTTGGCCTCGCGAGTGTCCCTACCCCTGAGACATAGGCGCCTGATTCCTTTTGAGGATTTGAGATTGAGTTGGTTGCCTCCGTCCTCTCCCCAGCGCGGAGCATAGGGCTGCCACTAGGCATGGGAGGGACCCCTCCGCGTCCTCAGGGGGCCCCGGGCGTATACAACCGCAACTCGTTGTTACATGAGAGTGTCACGGTATGAAGTATGTTCCAGAAGGATTGAAGTACGATGCAGAGACGTCACGGGTCGATGCAGGTCCCGGGGACACTTCAGGAGCCCCATGCCTCACAGGCGCGTGCCCCGCTCGTGGTCCCCGGGCTTGTAGCGGCATGGCGTGGTCCGCCTTGAGCGAGCCCTCGAGCGTGGGAGGACCCCCAGCGCTCGCTGGCCGGAGAGCTCGCCCAGACGGTAGGTCCCGAGTCCCCGTGGCACTGCCCCAATGCGCCTCGCTGGGTGATACGTCTCAAACGTATCTATAATTTTTGATGGTTTCATGCTGTTATCTTGTCATCTTTGGATGTTTTATGTACCTTTTATATCTTTTTTTTGGGACAAACTTATTAATTCAGTGCCAAGTGCCAGTTCCTATTTTTTCGGTGTTTTTGGCTCTTTTCAGATCTGATTTTGGAACGGAGTCCAAACGGAATAAAATCCCTGAAATGTTTTTTCCCGAACGGAAGAAGACCAGGGGGCTTGTGGGCCAAGCCAGGAGGGCTACAGGGAGCCCACAAGCCCCCTCTCCGCCACCAGGGGGGCGGTGGGCAGGCTTGTGGCCTCCCTGGCGCCCCCCTGACCTAGATCCTGCGCCTATATATTCCCTGAAATACAGAAAAAAAATCAATGGATCCACGAAAATACTTTTCCGCCGCCGCAAGCTTCCGTTTCTGTGAGATCTCATCTTGAGACCCTTCCCGGTGCCCTGCCGGAGGGGACTTTGGAGTTGGAGGGCTTCTACATCAACATCATCGCCCCTCCAATGACTCGTGAGTAGTTCACTTCAGACCTATGGGTCCGTAGTTAGTAGCTAGATGGGTTCTTCTCTCTCTTGGATCTTCAATACAAAGTTCTCCATGATCTTCATGGAGATGTATCCAATGTAATCTTCTTTGGCGGTGTGTTTGACGAGATCCGATGAATTGTGGATTTGTGATCAGATTATCTATGATATATATTTGAGTCTTTGCCGATTTCTTATATGCATGATTTGTATCCTTGTAAGTCTCTCCGAGTCTTGGGTTTTATTTGGCCAACTAGATCTATGATTCTTGCAATGGGAGAAGTGCTTAGTTTTGGGTTCTTACCGTGTGGTGACCTTTCCCAGTGACAGTAAGTGCCGCATGGCGCACATCATGTAGTTGCCATCAAGGGTAACAAGGTGGGCTCTGTTGTAGATATGGGATTGTCCATGTACATCATGTCATCTTGCTTAAGGCGTTACTCTGTTCTTTTGGACTTAATACACTAGATGCATGCTGGATAGCGGTCGACGTGTGGAGTAATAGTAGTAGATGCAGAAAGTATCGGTCTACTTCTTTTGGACGTGATGCCTATAGATATAATCATTTCCATAGATGACGTCACGACTTTGTGCGGTTCTATCAATTGCTCGACAGTAATTTGTTCACCCACCGTCTACTTGCTTTCATGAGAGAAGCCACTAGTAAACACTACGACCCCCGGGTCTATTCAAACCTATCGTTTCCACTTTCGCTTTTACTTTTCTTTGTTACTTTGTTGCTTTCAGTTCTCACTTGGCGAACAATCTATAAGGGATTGACAACCCCTTCATAGCGTTGGGAGCAAGCTTTTTGTGTTTGTGCAGGCACTTGAGATACTCCTTCACTGGATCGATACCTTGGTTCTCAAACTGAGGGAAATACTTACCACGGCTGTGCTACATCACCCTTTCCGCTTCGAGGGAACACCAACGCAAGGCTCCAAGGCCACACGCTCGAGATTGAGCTTCGGGACGAGGCAACGCAAATTGGAGAAGACGAGCGTCAAGGCAAGGCCCAAAAGCTCGTGCGCGCTGGACGCACTTTCCTCCTCCACCCAGGAGACGCTGGCCTCCAGCGCCTGCACCACCTTCTCGAAGAAGGCGAGGTAACCCCCGTCGCTCCTCACGTTGGGCAGCGCCGGAGCCTCTCATGCGAATCGTCGCGTCGCGACAACCGCTTGGCCGGCGATGTCCGCGAACTGTTTGGCGCACTGTGATGCCGTTAGTCGGGCATACGACGCCTCATCCTGGGTGGCTTGAACAATGTCGGTCGCCTCCTTGACCTGCTGCTGCAGCGATGCCAGCTCTGACTTGGCCTTCGCCTTGACATGGCGGGCGGCCTGGAGGGCGGCCTCGGTGCTGTCAAGCTGGGCCCACAGCCCCTCGACCTCCTCTTGAAGCTCGCCAAGCTTGGTCTTCTTGGAGGAGGGCGTGTTGGAGAAGAGAGGAAATCAGCCACCAAGCTGCAGAAGAGGCGACAAGTAAAGAAAATTCAAACAAAGGGCTTACTCGCCGGCAAGAGCCTAGTGGTGACGGGCACGCTGAGGCCTCGAGGGCCCTCCGCCGCTGCCTCGGGGAGCAGACGGAGGCACCGTAGGCTTCCCCCGGCCAAGACCGTCCCCGAGGGATGCCATGAAGACAAGGAACAAAGGGAGAGGAGGTTTTCTCGCGGCGAGCAAAGGAAGCGAAGAAGCTCGAGATTGCAGTGCCTCCCCCTTGGTGGGGGCGGGGCAGATTTATAGGTGAGTCACGGCCACCAACCACCGTGGAAGCGCGAGCGTCGCCTGCCACATGAGGGTCGTGAGGTGGGCCGACGGAAGCGCTGCCGCCCACGTCGCCTCACCTGTCCACCGAGCGGTCACGTCCACGAGGGTCATTGGGAGTGGTCAGGCCGCACCTATGCCATTCAATGGGAGGAATGATGGACTGCGCGGTTCTAGGGGATCGTACAGTCGTGGCGTGGCGCACCCCAGACGCCTCGAGGACGCCTCAAGGAGCGAGAGCATCGCCACATGGCTGCTGGACATGTGTGCCACCTCGCCCGCAGGCAAATAGGGACCATGACGCTTCACGCCACCCCCGAGGCTTCGCCAAGAAGCCAACCACGACGCGCCTTCGGCCCGGGGGCTACTGTCGACGTTCTGGGAATGGGGGTACCCCGACCTGCCTGCCTGCAGCCCACGACCGACCCACTTCATCGACCTAAAACCAATGGGCCTGACATCACTCAGGACAAGGCCCTCGCAAGGGGCCAAGCCTCGCGAGGAGGAGCAGCACCAAGACCCGCGGGGGGCTCCTCAGGACCCCTCCGCAGCGGCGGATATTCCGAGGCGAGGCCCGGCCACAGGAGTCAAGGGTGACGCAAGGGAAGGACAGGCGAGTAGCAGCCAGCAGAGCGGAGCAGTTTCCCCTTTTGGTGCAAAGGGGGCGAGGACGAACGCAGGTTCCCAAGGCATCTCCTAAAGGTTTCCATTCTGGTGCCATAAGACCCTGGCCGCCCGCCGGCAGGATGGACGTCACCCCTGGGCTAGCCCCTGTAGCGCTGGCAGCTACTTTGTAGGAAAATACCACCTTTGGGCAGGGGAGCATGTTCCCCTGTTCCCCTTCAAAATTGGCCACTGTGGGATCCCTTCCCGCCGAAACGATAAGGGAAGAGGACCGGGGCCGCCACTATAAATAGAGGATAGGTTGCTTCGTAGAAGGGATCCGATTCTCGAACCACCTATTCACCCATTAGCACTCTGCAAGGTCATCCATCCTCCGGAGGTGCCCAAGCGCTGTACTAGTTCATCCACCAAGCTCCACAAAAGGCAATCCATCCAAGCAGGAGTAGGGTTTTATGCTTCGCAGCGGCCCGAACCTGGGTAAACTGTTGTGTTCTATGTTTCCTTCGCCATCAAGTGAGTTCTTCGCCGTTCCCATCGAGTAGAGGGTTGGGCAAGGTTTGGCCGAGTGAGTTCTTCATACACACCCCTGAGTTCGAATCCTTTATGGTTTTGCGAAACCCGAAATCCGAGAGCGGGGTCGAGAGAGACGCGTCGCATGCTACCCTCCTCCTCCTCCAAATTCTGGTAGCCGGCCTCGAGGGGCAGCATGCCGGCAACCACCAAGGGCGTGAAGAGAATGGCAGGATGTTCGATGCACACACCAGCGCGCATCACCAAGACCAGGTCGGCCCCCGACAACCTGGGGCGGCCAGGCGGGAGCGCTCCCACAGGCACAGCAAACGGGCGCCGGAGGCATCGGTGCGAGTGAACTACGGTGATGGAGACACGCCAGGGTATCAAGGGGGGAGTCTGCACCGGGCAACGCCGGTACCACCCAACGGCGGTAACAGGAGCAAGCGACTTCATGCGGAGCCCATTGCAAGAAGATCTCCAAGTAACGCAGCCGGGGGGACCTCCTCCCGCCGTAGAGAGGGACCGCCACCGTCGTACTGCTGAACGACCTTGGAGGTCGATCGAACACCTACGTGGAGGCTTACGTACCGTGTTATGTAACACCACCTGACCCTCCCGTAGAGGAAGAGCCTCAAGCGTCCACCCCAGGTGCGAGTCCTTCTCAGGAGTAAGGAACGCTTTGGGGGTCCCCCTTGCCGGAGCCTAGGGCTCCCAAAGGCGGAGCACTAGGCCCAAGAGGCACGGGCATGGAGGCGCCCCCAAGCCGCGGGCATGACGCGAGCCGCCCCCCCACGAAGAAACTGCGAAGAATCGGGTACCTGTTCTCAGGAGGACGAGTTAGATAAAGCAACGAGATACAAGTGGCACAGGTCACACGCGACGACTACGGTGCTGGTGTGGGCGCCGAGGGACGGGCCTCACGAGGCGCTCCTCACGCGAGAAGAAGCTACGCGAGGTAATTATTTGGTTCCACTGCTCTAGGGTGTGTGTGCTGGCCGCATGAGCTCCAAGCGCTCAGGGCACACCTCTGCCCATCATATTATTCACGCATGCTTCCATAACTTGTGCTGCATCCATTCGACGATCTGACATCTTACCTTGCTTGCATCTTTGGGCGATCTACCCCCCCTCCCGCCCCGGGGCTCCGGCCGGTGCACGTAGCCCCGTCGCGGGACCTGGGGACGCCCGCGGCTTCCCAAGGCCACAACCAACATGATGAAATGGGGGCCGCTTTAGCGTCAAAAGGGGGCTCCTGAGAATCAAGCCTCAGAGGCCATACCGGTCATAAGGCCACCTGCCACCCTTGATACCATCCACGGACATTCGGTCGTTATCAGGGGTGGCAGGGCTTGAGCCCGTAGTTGCGTTCCTGTCACACCCTGTTTTTCACCACCAATGTTTTAAGTTGCAAAAATCAGAGCTTGTTAAAACTTTTTCTAATGATGTTGTGAATGGTATGAATGCCTTGTATGAATGTATGCTTGTTTGCTTGTTGATCCAAAACCCATGATAAATTTATTTTTAAATGAATTTCCAAAACTCCTTTTCTTTGACACCAGATCACGTCTACCTTGCTTGGGTTACACTACTAGCTCATGATGCCTAGTAGCACTCCCAACCAAAGTTGGTGATCTGAACTCAAATACTATTATTATTTACCAAAAACATTAATTAATGATTTAAAACATTATTTTTCTATTTTAAATACATGTCTGTTTCTAAGGCCAGGAATGATATTCCCACAAGGAAAAATGCTTCTCTGACTTAGAAAATTCTGAGTAAAATCATGGAAACTCAGAAGGACATATATTTTCCATATATAAGATTTTCTACCCTATTTTATATTACAATTATTTGAATAAAACCCTGATAACCATTCCTGTCTGTTTTAACCTTTTTAGATATTTCCAAAGGAAATACTCTCAATAAAATCCCATTAAATTACAGGAGCCTCCCCAAGCCATATTTGGTGCCCACATAAAATCTCACCTTGATCCAAGGTGGGGAAGGTCACCAAATGAGCCTAAAACCCTGTGTGTCCAGAATAGAGTTGGAACAACTCTACATAGCAAAGTTTGTCCAATGGGGCTGAAACTTTGCAGGGGTGTTTGGCACCTCAAATAAGGACTCCACACAAAAAATGAGATTTATAAGACTCTGTTTAGTCACACTCCCTTTGGAGGGGACATATCTGGCCACTTTGATGCATTTTCAAGTTTACAAAGCTAAACTTGTTCAATGGAGCTCAAAATTGGTGAAAACCCCTACTTTAACCCCAAGACCAGACCTGTTAAGTTGCAGTTCCAGTGGTGGAGTGGAAGCACCCCAAACCACTGCCAAATACCTTTTGACAGGAAGGTAAAAACCCACCTAGCCACTGTTTTACCCAATGGCAAAGCCTCAAACTTGTTGTATTAGTGCCTCAGATCAACCTAAACACCCAGTCAACTGGCCCCTCCCTAGTTCAAAGCACAAGTGACAAGAACCTCAATTTGTGCCACAGATCAGGGCTGACAGCACAAGTGAAACTTCTCCCCCTTGACCAGCCAGTGCTCTCACTAGCACATAACGGCTAGAAACACTCCCAGCAACACCCAGGACATGAGGGACACATCTAAAGTGCCCCAGAACGCGCCAGCATGCCGTGGCATGCCAAAACTGAGCTCTGTATGCGCTACAGGGAGCCACCGAGAAGGGGACGACGCTACCGGCCGGTTGCAACCTCCCCCGAAGTGTACAAGACCTCCCCCAACAACCCCTCTGTGTAAAGAAGCCGCCAGGGACCCTCCTCTCTCGCGCTAGAGCTCGGGCGACGCGTGCCTGCGCGCACCCGACTCGACCGAGCATGCACAGACGCTGCAGCTCGACCCCGCGCCTTCTCCCTCTGCGGGCGATGCTTCAGAGCGTCCCAAACCACGTCCGGAGACCGTGGTTTCGCAGCCAGCTCCTCACTGTGCATGCACGCGCGCCACGGTGAGTCACCGGCGCACCGAGTCGGCTCACCGTCGCGAGCCTATAAATAGGCCTCCCCGGCGCCTCAGCACCCCTCCAGCAGCCTCTGCACGACCACTAGCTCCTCCCTAGCCACCCAATCGAGCTCGTAGAGCCCCGGTGCTCGAGATCGACCGAGGCCCCTCCGCCTCGGAGCTCCGGTCGATCTCCGGCTACACGCCGGCTCCTGCGACACTCGACCCATGAGAGCACTCCCCTCGACACCAGGAACCTTTCCCCCAACTGCCCCGAGCGATTCCGTGCCCATAGCTACCAGTTCAACCACGCTCCGAAACCCCTCCGCCAAGGCCACCTCGTCGCCGGCGACTCCGAGCCTCTCCGGCGCTGTCCCGACCACCTGCAGGTAGGCGGAGGCACGCTGAACCCATTCCTGCCCTTAGCTAGGCCCAAGGACGACGGTAGCCTCACCGGAGTTCATCTCCTCCTCCCTGGCCGGAGGTAGGGGAAGAACCCGACAGGTGGGCTCCACCTGTCGGCGTTGTGGAGCAGCCCCCAAGCGCAGCCACAACCGTTGACCCTAGGGGCCCGCACGTCAGGTTCAAACCTGGCGCGCGCGCGCGCCTGGCAGCCTGTTGGCTGGCTGGGCCGGCCTGCTTCCCAGGCCAGGCTTTGGCCTTTTTCTTTTATTTTTAAAAAAGAGACTAAAATGTTTTTCGTAAAACTAACTACCAAGTGGAAAAATATAATTCTTCGACTGATATTTTTCTAAAAATGAGTAGTATTTGATTCTGCCCTTGTTTACATTTTTCAAAAACAGAATCTGTAATATAATAATATAAAGGCATTAAAGGCAATAGTTTGCCCTTGTTTAGTAATTATTAAAAATGCTTAGGTAGTAAAAACTAAGAGAAGATATTATTCAAATTAACAACCTGAATTTAACCAAGTTTTCCAACATTTTTAGAAGTGATTTGTGATCTGTTTTTGTGTGAGCTATTTCTTATTTATTCTATTCTCGACGATAGAATTACCGAGTGACGAAGGATTCTGAGCGGAAGAACTCGAAGACCCCGGATACCTAGCTGACCAAGGCAAGCAACCCTTTGACCATGACTTGAGCATATGAATTGATGCATGCCAGAATAGCAAGTACTTTTCCGTTGCATGTGATCATAGTGCCGGTTCATCATTGGTGTGATGGTACCGAAGGCTTCTTCGAAGCACTTGCATGATGGTGATGTTATACATATGGCTCCTCGGAGCTCAAGCATGATGAGCTTGATCCTACCATCTATGAGGATCATGCTACTATCATGTTGACTAGTAGAGTTAGAGAACCGTTGCATGAGCATGATGATGAGTTAAATCAAAGGTTTATGAAAAACCCCGTCGGATGCCACTAATGCCCGAGGGTGATGATGAGATGGGTGGCCACTTTTGGTGAAGTGGTGCACCGGTGTTTTGTGTGAGTATGGTTTCGGAAATGGGATTAGATTTATGATGTGTCGACTGTCCCAACCTCACATGTGCGACCACGTTACCCCTTTATGGGACGGGGCTTTGTTGATTACTCTGGTCGGTACTAGCAAAGAACCACATTACTAGTGGCGGGAGTGATTGTCGTCACTCTCGTGATGGGGTCGTGCCAGGAAGGGCGACTATGCCATTTTTATGAGTTCCAGGCACACCGTTGGTCCCCGCATAGTTGATACTGTCCAGAGTCGGTGCTCGTAAGATGTACAACATGTGGGCTGGGTACCAATCGAGTGGACCTCCTTGTTTAGTACCGTCGGGGGAAAGATAATGACCGGGTACTTGCCTCAGGTATATGTGATATACCGTGAGTCATTGATGACACGGAAGTTTCCCGGTTCTCGTGGGTACAGCGCGCAACCTCTGCAGAGTGTCAAACTATTCGAATAGCCATGTCCACGGTCAAGGACAGTTGGGTAATCTTGCTTAAACTACGTCCAGCGTTTCCGCATAAACCAAGTGTGAGTGTGTGTGTATGTGTGGTAACTGGTGTTACTAGATGAAACGATATGACCAAGTTCGATGACTTGGCACATAGGGTGAACCCGGAGTGTTCAGCCCTTGACAGATGCGATGGCATCTGTAACCTGTTCTTCAAGAGTAATTCTTTAGCTTGATGCATATACATGATCATCCCACCAAGTTGCATTTCATCAAAGCTGCATGTTATTGTTGTACTTCGCTTTCACTGTTCATATCATGGGCTGTTTGCGAGTACATTCAAAGTACTCATTGGCTTGCCACTGGTTATATTATTGACCAGACATGGAAGGACCGGAGTTTGGCGATGAGTACGTCTTCGGAGACGGACCTGCGATCTAGGACGCTTCCAAGTCAGAATGCCTGTCGGTGTAGGCTTGATGGCATGGGTACCCGCTTAGCCCTTATGAGTTTCCGCTACCCGTCGTACCCGTTTTAATTGGCCTTAGGCCCTGCTTGTGAACCTGACCCTTCGGTCATTTGATGTAATATTCGGTATTTGGATGTAAGACTCTATTATTCAGTATCTGTGTTCAATGAGCATTGATCCTTGCGATCACTGGGCACGATGATCTCGACTTACTTGTCGGGGGCCCCACAGAACTGGTATCAGAGCCATCCTGACTATAGGAAGCCTTAGGTAGCATGGACGTTAGCCGAAAACGATTAGCACCAGCCTTACACTTAAGATTTTGCACCTAAAACCTTCCGATTCTCTCTCTCTCCTATATGTTGTAGATGGCCGCCGTACCTGAGATGCTTCTGGAGACCGGCTTTCCCCTACTCCTGGTGGATAGCCTCGAGAAGTGCCACGTACGCCGCACGCCCATCTTCCTCTACCACGAGCACTAGGTCAACGCCGACACCAAGGAATATCACGTGGACGTGATAGTGAAGGCTAATGACTCCCCGTCTAGTTGGTTCTTTGAAGGACCACAAATGGGGGAACTGATGCTGGCAGTGGAGACATCCGCACGAGAGGTGCTCGTGTGTCTCCGCGATATCCTCCCTGAGATGGCTGATGAGCCCGCTACTCGTCACCTACCTTTTATTAAGGAAGGAGTGGACGGGAGTGGACGCTCACCCCATCGTCTGAGGACGGGATGCCATTAAGGTTTCAGACCTACTTCAGTCTCTCATCCGACACCCTGACGCTCCTTCTGGTTAAGGAATCAATGAAGCTTCGCCAAGAACTACACCAAGTCAAGGGCCTACTTCACACCGATAAGATGAAGAATCGCAAGGTAAAGAAAACAGGCGCACCTGAAGGAAGGACCAGTGTTGCTACCAGGGGTGGTGTGCTACCGATCCGGGCTGTCCCTCTTCCGGGTCGCCGCCTGACAGCGGAAGATTATACTGAGCTCTTCACCGCCTCACCTAAGAGATGCCTTGATGTACCGCTTCTTTCTTCCAGTCCTTTGAAGGAAGAAGACACCGACGAAGACGAAGATCCTGCCAAACCCACCTATGAGACCGAGCAGTCCGCCACGTAGGATTTCAGCGTAGGCAACTAGGAGTACCCCTGAGCGTAGGGCATCCATGTATCCGATCTTTCAAATTATGAGTGGGTATGATGTAAGCCGCATTCTGCCTTAGGCAGCCTGTACGCGACTACGTCACTTGTTTTCAATGAATGAAAATTCCGTTTCAGGACTTTGGTTTTAAGGACTCGCACTAGCGCACATTTGGACCCCCTCTTACTAGAGCAAACCCTTGTGGTTTCAAGCAAGGTGGAATATTGACCTGTCTATTTCATGATAGGATGGTGAACGCAACCTGCAACAGCACCTTCGGCAACCCCGGCACCGCCTCCTCACGTCAGCCGCAGGGAACCGAAGGAGAAGCTCACGCTGGAGATCACCATGAGCAGCCTGGCAATGTTCCTCCGCCACCTCCTCCCGAGAACTTGACTATGGCTCTGTTCCTTCAGGCTCTTCGCGAGGAGCGTCAAGCCAACAATGCCGCTATTCAGCAGCTGGCTCAAGTCCTAGTGAACAACCCGCCGCAGAACGGGAATGGCAATGGCCGCTCTACTCTCTCCGAGTTTATGCGGACTACGCCTCCCATATTCACAGAGACGACTGAACCATTGGATGCCGATGACTGGATTCACACTATTGAAGACCTCCTTGCACTGGTCAAGTGCCCCGATGAACGTGAGAAGGTCCTTTATGCTTCTCACTGTCTCGGAGGCATCGCCAGGGCTTGGTGGGATGGTTTCCAGATCATGCGAGCTGGGCAAGTCATCACTTGGGCAATGTTCAAGGAAGGATTCCGCGAGACTCATATTCTGCCAGGAATGATGACCATCAAGAAGCGGGAATTCCGAGCCTTGAGGCAAGGCAGTGGAACTGTTAAATAATATCTGCAGAAGTTTAACCTCTTGTCGAGGTATGCCCCTGAGGATGTTAACACTGAGGTCGCTAAGGCGGAACGCTTCATGGAAGGGTTGCAGCAGTCCCTGCAATACCAGTTGGTAGTTTGCGACTGCAAGACCTTCAGCGACCTGGTTAACAAGGCACTTATGCTGGAAGACAAGCGTTGTGCAATGGACGACACCCGCAAGCGCAAGCTGATAGGCAGTGGAGGACCCACTAATGCAAGACCGAGACCATGGCAGTCAGCACCTGCGAGGCCCAACTATCAGCAACAACAGTACAAGACCCCGGTATTCCGTCAAAATTATCAGCCTCAAGTCAACACCAAGCCAGTTTCCAACCCGCCGAATAACAGCGGAGTCAAGACCAACCCTCCGGGTCAGGTCACCTATTTTGGCTGTGGTCAAACCGGACACTATTCCTGGCAGTGTCCCAACAAGAAGCCCGATGCACCATGTCCCAATGCACCCAACCCAGGTCAAGGATCACCAGGAAGAAACCAGGTTCCCCGCAACCAGCACTTCAATAGCAGGGGGCGGATCAACCACATCACCGCCGAAGAGGCGCAGGAAGACCCGGACTGCATTCTGGGTACGTTCCTCGTCAACTCCACCCCAGCTACAGTGTTGTTTGATTGTGGTACTTCACATTCTTTTGTTACTCGAAGGTTTGCGGAGAAGTGTGGTTTAAAACCCACTTTGCTTCACGGGCAGATGGCAATTCAAACCCCGGGAGCAGTGTTGAGGACCAATCTAGGGTGTAGAAGGGTCGAGATAGTTCTCAATGGGATGAGCTTATTGGCAGACCTCATTGTGCTTAAGTCGCAAGGCTTAGAAGTAATTCTCGGCATGGATTGGCTGGCCAAGCACCAGAGTCTCTTGGACTGTGCCAACAGGGCCCTTACCATGGCAAGCGAACAAGGGGTCAAGGTCAAGTATGTCTCTAAGCCGGTATCAGCTCAAGTACCTCGAATCAAGAGCCTATCCGAGGTAGAGCTCGACCAAGTGCGTGTAGTCTGTGAGTACCCGGACGTCTTTCCTGACGAGCTACCTGGAATGCCTCCTGACCGAGACATCGAGTTCATCATCGAGCTCATGCCCGGGTCAAGGCCTATATATAAGATGACTTACAAGATGGGATCCGAAGAGCTAGCAGAGCTGAAGAAGCAGCTGGATGAGCAACTCAGGAAAGGATTCATTCGTCCGAGTGCATCACCTTGGGGATCACCTGTTCTGTTTGTATCAAAGAAGGATGGTACCATTCGACTCTACATCAATTACCGTTCTCTCAACGAAGTCACAATCAAGAACAAGTACCCACTCCCCAAGATAGAAGACCTGTTTGACCAGTTAAATGGAGCTAATGTATTCTCCAAGATCGATCTCCGATTCGGATATTACCAGTTGAATATTCGACCCGAGGACATACCCAAGACTGCATTCGTGACCCGATACGGTCTCTATGAGTGCACTATCATGTCCTTCGAATTGACAAATGCCCCAGCTTACTTCATGTACCTCATGAACAAGGTCTTCATGGAGTATTTGGACAAGTTTGTCGTCGTATTCATCGATGACATATTAATCTTCTCAAAATCCGAAGAAGAGCATGAGCAACACTTGAGGTTAGTTCTGGGAAAGCTTCGAGAGCACCAACTGTATGCCAAGTTCAGCAAGTGCCAATTCTGGCTGAACGAAGTTGGATTTTTGGGTCATACCATGACGGCAAGCGGATTGGCAGTAGATCCATCCAAGATTACCACAGTGACCAACTGGGAATCGCCGAGAGACGTGAAGAATGTCAGGAGTTTCCTCGGGCTTGCGGGATACTACCGCAAGTTCGTAGAGGGATTCTCTAGCAATGCTCGACCTATGACTCAGCTTTTGAAGAAAGGCCAGAAGTTCGAGTGGACACCGGCGTGTGAAGGGAGCTTCCAAGAGTTGAAGAAAAGACTGACTACCGCCTCGGTACTAGCTACTCCGGGCATCAACAAGGAGTTTGTGATTTACTGTGATGCCTCCGGAACTGGACTCGGTGGAGTCTTAACGCAAGACGGCAGAGTCGTGGCGTACTTGTCACGGCAATTGCATCCGCATGAGGAGAACTACGCCACCCATGATCTCGAGTTAGCAGCCGCAGTGCATGCCTTGAAGACATGGCGACATTACCTCCTCGGGAAGCGATGTGAAATATACACGGACCACAAGAGTCTGAAATATATCTTCACCCAAAGGGAGCTAAATATGAGGCAACGAAGATGGCTTGAGTTAATCAAGGATTACAACCTCAGCATTCAGTACCACCCCGGTAAGGCAAACGTGGTAGCCGATGCTTTACGCCGGAAGGCTGGCACGTTGAACGTCATGCTCAAGGAAAGGTTGCCCGCCTTGTATGAAGAGATGGAAAGGTTCGGGCTGGAGTTAGTCGAACCAGGATACCTGGCCAACCTCGAAGTCAAACCAACTCTGGCTGATGATATCAAGGAAGCCCAGAAGGGACACAAGAGTATTGAAGGCCTCAAGAGGAAGATATAGGAAGGCAAGGCCCCAGGGTTCTCGGTTGATGATCAAGGATTGGTGTGGTACGGGAAACACTTATGCGTGCCCAACAAGGCCGAACTCAAGGACTTGATCCTGCAAGAGTCTCATGACACGCCATACTCCATCCATCCTGGTGGTACCAAGATGTATCAAGACCTCCGAGGACGATTCTGGTGGCATGGCATGAAGAGAGAAATAGGCTCCTACGTTGCTAAGTGTGATGTATGCCAGCGGGTTAAGGCTGAGCATCAGCGACCTGCTGGGCTGCTACAACCTCTTCATGTGCCAGAATAGAAATGGTATAAGGTCGGCATGGACTTCATCATCGGACTACCCCGATCAAGCAGGGGTCATGACTCCATATGGGTCATCGTCGACCACTCAACTAAGGTGTCCCATTTCATTCCGGTCAACACCACCTACGGGGGCGACAAGTTGGCTAGCCTCTACATTGAGCGCATCGTTAGCCTCCATGGAGTTCCTAAGGAGATTGTGTCCGACCGCCGCACCCAGTTCACCTCAAGATTCTGGAAGAAGTTTCAAGAAGCTCTCGGAACCAAGCTCTCTTTCAGCACGGCTTTCCACCCGTAGACGGGCGGACAGACCGAGAGGGTAAACCAGATACTCGAGGACATGCTCCGCGCATGTGTCTTGGCTCATGGTGCCAAATGGGAAGACTGTCTGCCGTTTGCTGAGTTCTCATACAACAGCTACCAGTCCAGTCTTCAAGTGGCCCCATTCGAGGTGCTATATGGGCGAAAGTGCCGCACCCCACTCAATTGGTCCGAAACCGGAGAAGGACTAGTTTTTGGGACAGAAGCGCTGCAGGAAGCGGAAAATAAGGTGCAGCTTGTCCAAGAAAACCTGAAGGCACCTAAGTCCCGACAAAAGAGCTATCAGGACTCCCACCGCAAGGATGTGGAGTTCGTTCCCAGAGACCAGGTGTACCTGCACGTTACGCCTCTCAAGGGAACCAAGCGTTTCCACGTCAAGGGGAAGCTAGCCCCAAGGTTTATTGGACCCTTCAAGATCACGACAAGGCGCAGGGAAGTGGCTTATCAGTTGGAGCTACCCCCAGAACTTTCGAATGTGCACAACGTGTTCCACGTGTCACAGCTCCGGAAGTGCTTACAAGTGCTGAACCGTTCCGATCTTTGCAAGGACATTGACCACCAAGCTGTTGACCTTCAACCGGACCTTACCTACCGCGAGAAGCCGATTCGCATTCTGGATGAAGGAGAGCGTTGCACCAGAAGCCGCACCATCAAGTATTTCAAGGTTCCGTGGAGCAACCATACCGAAGCATAACCAAGATGGGAACGTGAAGACTATCTCCGATCAGAATTTCCAGAGCTATTTAACGCCTAGCTTAGGAATCTCGGGGACGAGATTCTTGTAAGAGGGATAGGTCTATCACACCCTGTTTTTCACCACCAATATTTTAAGTTGCAAAAATCAGAGCTTGTTAAAACTTTTTCTAATGATGTTGTAAATGCTATGAATGCCTTGTATGAATGTATGCTTGTTTGCTTGTTGATCCAAAACCCATGATAAATTTATTTTTAAATGAATTTCCAAAACTCTTTTTCTTTGACACCAGATCACCTCTACCTTGCTTGGGTTACACTACTAGCTCATGATGCCTAGTAGCACTCCCAACCAAAGTTGGTGATCTGAACTCAAATACTATTATTATTTACCAAAAACATTAATTAATGATTTAAAACATTATTATTCTATTTTAAATACATGTATGTTTCTAAGGCCACGAATGATATTCCCACAAGAAAAAATGCTTATCTGCCTTAGAAAATTCTGAGTAAAATCATGGAAACTCAGAAGGACATATATTTTCCATATATAAGATTTTCAACCCTATTTTATATTATAATTATTTGAATAAAACCCTGATAACCATTCCTGTCTGTTTTAACCTTTTTAGATATTTCCAAAGGAAGTACTCTCAATAAAATCCCATTAAATTACAGGAGCCTCCCCAAGCCATATTTGGTGCCCACATAAAATCTCACCTTGATCCAAGGTGGGGAAGGTCACCAAATGAGCCTAAAACCCTGTGTGTCCAGAATAGAGTTGGAACAACTCTACATAGCAAAGTTTGTCCAATGGGGCTGAAACTTTGCAGGGGTGTTTGGCACCTCAAATGAGGACTCCACACGAAAAATGAGATTTATAAGACTCTGTTTAGTCACACTCCCTTTGGAGGGGACATATCTGGCCACTTTGATGCATTTTCAAGTTTACAAAGCTAAACTTGTTCAATGGAGCTCAAAATTGGTGAAAACCCCTACTTTAACCCCAAGACCAAACCTGTTAAGTTGCAGTTCCAGTGGTGGAGTGGAAGCACCCCAAACCACTGTCGAATACCTTCTGACAGGAAGGTAATAACCCACCTAGCCACTGTTTTACCCAATGGCAAAGCCTCAAACTTGGTGTATTAGCGCCTCAGATCAACCTAAACACCCAGTCAACTGGCCCCTCCCTAGTTCAAAGCACAAGTGACAAGAACCTCAATTTGTGCCACAGATCAGGGCTGACAGCAATAGTGAAACCTGTCCCCCTTGACCAGCCAGTGCTCTCACTAGCACACAACACCTAGAAACACTCCCAGCAACACCCAGGACACGAGGGACACATATAAAGTGCCCCAGAGCGCGCCAGCATGCCGTGGCATGCCAAAACTACGCTCTCGACGCGCTACAGGGAGCCACCGAGAAGGGGACGACGCTCCCAGCCGGTTCCAATCTCCCCCGAAGTGTCCAAGACCTCCCCCGACAACCCCTCTGTGTAAAGCAGCCGCCAGGGACCCTCCTCTCCCGCACTAGAGCTCGGGCGACGCGTGCCTGCGCGCACCCGACTCTGCCGAGCATGCACAGACACTGCAACTCGACCCCACACCTTCTCCCTTTGCGGCCGATGCTTCAGAGCGTCCCAAACCACGTCCGAATACTGTGGTTTCGCAGCCAGCTCCTCAGTGTGCATGCACGCGCGCCACAGTGAATCATCGACGCAGCGAGTCGACTCACCATCGCGAGCCTATAAATAGGCCTACCTGGCGCCTCATCACTCCTCCAGCAGCCTCTGCACGACCACTAGCTCCTCCCTAGCCACCCAATCAAGCTCGCAGAGCCCCGGTGCTCGAGATCGACCGAGGCCCCTCCACCTCGGAGCTCCGGTCGATCTTCGGCTACACACCGGCTCCTACGACACTCGAGCCACCAGAGCTCTCCCCTCGACACCAGGAACCTTTCCCCCAACTGCCCCGAGCGAGTCCGTGCCCCTAGCTACCAGTTCAACCACGTTCCGAAACCCCTCCGCCATGGCCACCTCGTCGCAGACGACTCCGAGCCTCTCCGGCGCTGTCCCGACCACCTGCAGGTAGGCGGAGGCATGCTGAACCCATTCCTGCCCTTAGCTAGGCCCAAGAACGAGGTAGCCTCGCTGGAGTTCACCTCCTCCTCCCTAGTCGGAGGTAGAGAAAGAACCCGATAGGTGGGCTCCACCTATCGGCGTCCCGGACCAGCCCTCGCGCACAGCCACAGCCGCTGACCCGAGGGGCCCGCACGTCAGGTTCAAACCTGGCGCGCACGCGCGCCTGGCAGCCTGCTGGATGGCTGGGCCGGCCTGCTTCCTAGGCCAGGCTTTGGACTTTTTCTTTTATTTATAAAACAGAGACTAAAATGATTTTTGTAAAAATAACTACCCAGTGGAAAAATATAATTCTTCCACTGATATTTTTCTAAAAATGAGTAGTATTTGATTCTGCCCTTGTTGACATTTTTCAAAAACAGAACATTTTTTATAATAATATAAAGGCATTAAAGGCAATAGTTTGCCCCTGTTTAGTAATTATTAGAAATGCTTAGCTAGTAAAAACTAAGAGAAGATATTTTTCAATTTAACAACCTGAATTTAACCAAGTTTCGCAACATTTTTAAAAGTGATTTGTGATCTATTTTTGTGTGAGCTATTTCTTATTTATTCTATTCTCGACAATAGAATAACCGAGTGACGAAGAATTCGGAGCGGAACACCTCGAAGACCCCGGATACCTAGCTGACCAAGGCAAGCAACCCTTTGACCATGACTTGAGCATATGAATTGATGCATGCTA
The DNA here is from genome assembly GCF_904849725.1 of Hordeum vulgare subsp. vulgare. Taxonomy (NCBI): domain Eukaryota; kingdom Viridiplantae; phylum Streptophyta; class Magnoliopsida; order Poales; family Poaceae; genus Hordeum; species Hordeum vulgare. The sequence goes on along the minus strand of NC_058520.1, from coordinate 334,493,346 downwards.
GAATAGAAAGCACTTTTCTGTTGCATGTTATCATAGTGCCGGTTCATCATTGGTGCGATGGTACCGAAGGCTTCTTCGAAGCACTTGCATGATGGTGATGTTATACATATGGCTCCTCGGAGAGCAAGCATGATGAGCTTGATCCTACCATCTATGAGGATCATGCTACTATCATGTTGACTAGTAGAGTTAGAGAACCATTGCATGAGAGTGATGATGAGTTAAATCAAAGGTTTATGAAAAATCCTGTCGGGTGTCACTAATGCCCAAGGGTGATGATGACATGGGTGGCCACTTTTGGTGAAGTGGTGCACCGGTGTTTTGTGTGAGTATGGTTTCGGAAATGGGATTAGATTTATGATGTGTCGACCGTCCCAACCTCACATATGCGACCACGTTACCCCTTTATGGGACGGGGCTTTGTTGATTACTCTGGTCGGTACTAGCAAAGAACGACATTACTAGTGGCGGGAGTGATTGTCGTCACTCTCGTGATGGGGTCGTGCCAGGAAGGGCGACTATGCCATTTTTATGAGTTCCAGGCACACCGTTGGTGCCCGCATGGTTCATATTGTCCAGAGTCGGTGCTCGTAAGACGTACAACATGTGGGCTGGGTACCAATCGAGTGGACCTCCTTTTTAGTACTGTCAGGGGAAAGATAATGATCGGGTACTTACCTCGGGTATATGTGATATACCGCGAGTCGTGGATGACACGGAAGTTTCCCGGTTCTCGTGGGTACAGCGCACAACCTCTGCAGAGTGTCAAACTATTCGAATAGCCATGTCCACGGTCAAGGACAGTTGGGTAATCCTGCTTAAACTAGGTCCAGCGTTTCCGCATAAATCAAGTGTGAGTGTGTGTGTATGTGTGGTAACTGGTGTTACTAGATGAAACGATATGACCAAGTTCGGTGACTTGGCACATAGTGTGAACCCGGAGTGTTCAGCCCTTGACAGATGCGATGGCATCTGTAACCTGTTCTTCAAGAGTAATTCTTTAGCTTGAGGCATATACATGATCATCCCACCAAGTTGCATTTCATCAAAGCTGCATGTTATTGTTGTACTTCGATTTCATTGTTGATATAATGGGCTGTTTGCGAGTACATTCAAAGTACTCATTGGCTTGCCACTGGTTATATTATTGACCAGACATGGAAGGACCGGAGTTTGGCGATGAGTACGTCTTCGAAGGCGGACCTGCGATCTAGGACACTTCCAAGTCAGAATGCCTGTCCGTGTAGGCTTGATGGCATGGGTACCCGCTTAGCCCTTATGAGTTTCCGCTACCCGTCGTACCCGTTTTAATTGGCCTTAGGCCCTACTTGTGAACCTGACCCTTCGGTCATTTGATGTAATATTCGGTATTTGGATGTAAGACTCTATTATTCAGTATCTGTGTTCAGTGAGCATTGATCCTTGGGATCACTGGGCATGGCGATCTGGACTTACTAGTCGGGGTCCCCACAGTTCCATTCGGTCGCAAGCAATGGCGGTTGGGAAATGTGCAGGACCGGGTCTTGGCGATGCAAAGCTGCTCAAACGTCAAAGGGGGATCCTGAGCATCGAGCCCCACGAGCCTTACCGGTCATAAGGCCAACTGCCACCCTTGATGCCGTCCACGCACATTCGGTCGTTATCACGGGTTGCAGGGCTTGACCCCGTAGCTGCGTCCGTCATTCGGCCGTATGCAACGTCGGTCGGGAAATGCACGGGACTGGGACCTGTCGATGTAGAGCAGTAGAAAAGCCAGCAACCAGTCTCAGGAGAAGGAGCCAACTGCCCCAAGGAGGAAACATCGCGAGGCCGGAGCACCCTCGCGTTCGCCCTATAGTCCCTGCCGGACCTGCATCAACCCGTGGCTCCTCTGCATCGCCCTTCAATCCTTCCAGAACCTACTTCATCCCATGACACTCTCACGTAATAACAAGCTGCGGCTGTATACACCACCCAAGGATGCAGAGGGGTCCCTCCCACGCCTAATGGTAGCCTTACGCTCCATGTTGGGGAGAAGACAAAGACAATCAACTCAGTCCACCAATGACTTTGCCCATAGCTGACCCAAAAGGAATCAGGCGCCTATGCCTCGGGGGTAGGGACACTCGCGAGGCCAAAGCATCCTCGCGACCTCCCAAATGCACCCCCACCATGACACTCCCAGGTAATAACGAGTTGCGGCTGTATACGCCCCCCGAGGACGTGGAGGGGTCCCTCCCACACCTAGTGAAGCCATATGCTCCGCGCTGGGGGAGATGGCGGCGAAGATTAGCTAGGTGCCGGACGCAGCGTTTGCTTGCTTTTTCCTGGAGCTTGAATTATCCTCTGCTGGACTTAAATTTGTCGATTTCAAAAGTTGATGTTTGAAAAACAAAAAAAGGGGGGGGGGACTTTCTCTTGCACTTTCTCGTTTCGCCGGCTTTGAAGCCTCCTTTTCTACATGTCATTTTCTTAGGAGCTGAACGCTCTGGACTGCCCTAGGCGCCAAGGAGCATGAAATCAAGGACTTGCCGTCCCAGGGGCAAACATTTTCAACGGTCGACCTCCCCTCGGGGGCCCGGATCGGAGCACGATACCACCACAAAGTGTCTCGGGAGTCCTCAGGGCGCCCTGGGGCAATGACCAAAGGGACAGAATGGGGAATCACTCAAGCGCCAAAGGGGATTCTGGGCATCGCTTCAGGAGCCTTACCGGTTATAACGCCACTTGCCAACCCTGGTGCCGTCCTGGAGCTCTGATCGGTGTCGGGGGCGGCGGGGCCCCACCCCGTGAAATGCGTTGAACCTAACTGCGGCGGGGAAATGTGCGGGACCGGGGCCTGTCGACGTAGAGTGGCTTGAGTGTCAAGGGGGGCTCCTGAGCAACATGCCTCAGGGGCCTTACTGGTCGCAAATCCACTCGGCCACCCAGGTGTCGCCCATGTCGGTACCCATGGTGCCGGGGCCTTGCCCCGTGAGGAACAACCTTGGTAACGGGTTGTGCCCCACGGTGGCAGCGAAATGTGCAAGACCGGGACCCACAAACATAGTGCCGAAAGGTTCTCCACCCCTTCCCACCGACAAAGCATGAGCTACTCACGAGGAGCTCCGGAAGGGACTAGGGTAAACCCACGAGCTAAGTACCCCGATATCTGAGACAGGGGCCATCTTCTTTCGCGTCGAACCAACAACGAATTAAAAGCACGTGTACTAATGAGAGGATACAGGGCCTAAGGACTAAGCTGCAACAAAGAACGAGGCCATCGACCAAGCGTGCAGCGGCACAAATGATGCCTCAGAAGGATGGGACCTTCCGAGGGCCCTAGATGCCGTTATCCCCGAGCAATAGCTAGGTCATCGACGGGCCCTATGCAAGGAAGCCAAGCCACAAGGACTACCAGCGAGCAAGCCATCGATTCAAGAGCGAAAGGAAAAAGGGAGAACGACGAAGGTTACGTACAAAAGTCTAACACCCGACATGGAAGATTTCATGGCACAACATTACAGGGACAGGGAAACAAAAGCTGTGGGACACCTAGGGGGAGAGGCTGCCGACACCGCCCTTGGCGCCAGCAGGCCCAGCGTCGGAGCCCTCCTCCTCACTAGAGACGGGCACCCAGACGTATGGCTCCCCTAGGGCGTCCACGCGTGGGCGCTCTTCGTTTCGGAGAAGGAGCCGGAACTCAGCGGGCACCAGCTCAACGACGAGCTAGAGATCAAGCCGCGGGACGAGGAGGCGCAGGTTGGAGAAGATGAGTGATACATCTCCAACGTATCTATAATTTTTGATGGTTTCATGCTATTATCTTGTCAAACTTTGGATGTTTTGTATGCCTTTTATATACTTTTTGGGACTAACTTATTAACTAAGTGCCAAGTGCCAGTTCCTATTTTTTCCATGTTTTTGACCCCTTTCAGAGGAGGATTTTGAACGGAGTCCAAATGGAATGAAACTGCCAAAAAGATTTTTTCCGAAACATAAAAAGATCGGGAAGCCGGAGAATCAGGGCAGGGGCCTACAGGGACCCAACAAGCCCTCATGGCGCAGCCAGGGGGGCCCGTGCCTCCCTGGCTTGTGGCCTCCGTGGGCCACCTCTTCCCTAGGTTTTGCGCCTATATATTCCCTAAAATCACATAAAAAATCAGGAGATCATCGAAAGTACTTTTTCGCCGCCGCAAGCTTCTGTCTCCGCAGGATCCCATCTGGGGAACGTTCTGGTGCCCTGCCGAAGGGGGGATTCGGATACGGAGGGCTTCTTCATCAACACCATGACCTCTCCGATGATGCGTGAGTAGTTCACCATAGACATACGTGTCCATGGCTAGTAACTAGATGGCTTCTTCTCTCTCTTGGATCTTCAATACAAAGTTCTCCATGATCTCCATGGAGATCTATCCGATGTAATCTTCTTTTGCGGTGTGTTTGTCGAGATCTGATGAATTGTGGATTTATGATCATATTATCTATGAATCTTATTTGAGTTTCTTCTGATCTCTCTTATGCATGATTTTATATCCTTGTAATTCTCTTCGAGTTGTGGGTTTTGTTTGGCCAACTAGATCTATGATTCTTGCAATGGGAGAAGTGCTTGGTTTTGGGTTCATACCGTGCGGTGACCTCACCCAGTGACAGAAGGGGTAGAGAGGCACGCATCGTGTTGTTGCCATCAAGGGTTAAAATATGGGGTTTTCATCATTGGTTTGAGTTTATCCCTCCACATCATGTCATCTTGCTTAAGGCGTTACTCTGTTCGTCTTGAACTCAATACACTAGATGCATGCTGGATAGCGGTCGATGTGTGGAGTAATAGTAGTAGATGCAGAAAGTATCGGTCTACTTGTCTCGCACGTGATGCCTATATGTATGATCATTGCCTTAGATATCGTCATGACTTTGCGCGGTTCTATCAATTGCTCGACAGTAATTTGTTCACCCACCGTAATATTTGCTATTTTGAGAGAAGCCTCTAGTGAACACTATGCCCCCCGGGTCTACTCCACACTATATTTTCAGCCTTACACTTTTTCTTCGTTGGACTTTCTGCTTTCAAATCTCACTTTGCAATCAATCTTGAAGGGATTGACAACCCCTTTAAAGCGTTGGGTGCAAGCTCTTTTGTGTTTGCGCAGGTACTCTGGACTTGACGAGATTCTCCTACTCGATTGATACCTTGGTTCTCAAACTGAGGGAAATACTTACTGCTCCTGTGCTGCATCACCCTTTCCTCTTCAAGGGAAAAACCGACGCAAGCAAGAGAAGTAGCAAGAAGAATTCCTGGCGTTGCCGGGGAAGGACTTTTGTTGCCATAGCATAAGAATTTCTGGCGCTGTTGTGGGGGAGGATCAAGTCAAGAACTCATCCAAGTAAGTGCCGCAAACTCATCTCTTGCATTTACTTTGTTCACCAGTTGCCTCTCGTTTTCCTCTCCCCCACTTCACAATTTGCCTTTTTCGTTTGCCTTTTCGTTCTCCCTTTTTATCGCTTGCTCTTTGTTCGCTTGTGTGCTTTCTTGCTTGCCGAAGTCACCATGAATGAAAACACCAAACTTTGTGACTTCTCGAATACTAATAATAATGATTTTATTAGTACTCCGATTGCTCCCGCCACTAGTGCGGAGTCATACGAAATCAATGCCGCTTTGCTGAATCTTGTTATGAAAGAGCAATTCTCCCGCCTTCCTAGTGAAGATGCCGCATCCCATCTCAATACCTTCATTGAGATTTGCGATATGCAAAAGAAGAAAGATGTGGATAATGATGTGATTAAATTGAAGCTTTTTCCTTTCTCATTGAAAGATCGCGCAAAAACTTGGTTTTCTTCTTTGCCCAAAAATAGTATCGATTCTTCGGATAAGTGCAAAGATGCTTATATATCCAAGTATTTTCCGCCGGCTAAGATTATCTCTCTCCGTAATGATATCAAGAATTACAAGCAACTTGATCATGAACATGTTGCACAATCTTGGGAGAGAATGAAATTGATGATTAGAAATTGTCCTGCTCATGGCTTGAGTCTTTGGATGATTATTCAAATATTTTATGCTGGCATGAATTTCGCTTCTAGAAATATCTTGGACTCCGCCTCAGGTGGAACGTTCATGGAAATCACGTTAGGAGAAGCCACAAAACTACTAGACAACATCATGACGAACTACTCTTAGTGGTACACTGAAAGGACACCTACTAGTAAGAAGGTACATGTTATAGAAGAAATTAACTCATTGAGTGCTAAGATGGATGAGTTAATGAATTTGGTTGCTAGTAGAAGTGCTCCTTTAGATCCTAATGATATCCCTTGTCTTCTTTGATTGAGAGTAGCAACGCTAGCTTGGACGTTAATTTTGCTGGTAGGAATAATTTTGGCAACAACAATGCTTTTAGAGGAAACTATGTTCCTAGGCCTTTTCCTAGTAACTCCTCTAATAACTTTGGCAACTCCTACAACAATACTCATGGAAATTACAATTGATTACCCTCTTATCTAGAGAGTAATATCAAAGAGTTCATCAACTCTCAAAATATTTTCAATGCGTCCATAGAGGAAAAACTACTCAAAATTGACGATTTGGCTAAGAGCCTTGATAGAATGTCTATTGATGTTGATGCTTTGAAAGTTAGATGGACTCCTCCCAAGATCAATATGGATGAAACTTTGAAAGCTATGCGTGTTTCCATGATTTAGAGCAAAGAAAGAACCTCCCAAATTTGTGCTAGACATGAATGGCTTAAAAAGGCGTGTTCTCGTGATAAGAATCACGAAGATCTTAAAGTACTTGGTGTGACTCCCATTGAATCTTTGTTTTCTTGTGACAAACCTAATGATGATGGGGCTGGATATGAATCCACTTTGGTTGAAAAGTGCCCCAATGATTCGGAGTCCATCTATATTATGCTAAAAGCATTGAAAGTGGAGTAGAAGATATTAAAACTTTGAGTAGTAATGAAATTACTACCATAGATTTCAAGGAATTCAATTATTATAGTTTCTCCTTGATTGAATGCATTTCCTTGATGCAATCCATGTTAAACTCTCCACACGCTTATAGCCAAAACAAGGCCTTCACCGATCATATCATCAAAGCTATGATAAAGTCTCTTGAAGAGAAACTTGAATTGGAAGTCTCTATCGCTAGAAAGCTTCATGATGAGTGGGCACCTACCATCAATATCAAAATCAAAAACTATGAATGCAATGCTTTGTGTGATTTGGGTGCTAGTGTTTCCGCGATTCCAAAGTCTTTATGTGATGTTATGGGTTTTAATGAGATTGAAGAGTGTTCTCTTAATTTGCATCTTGGGGATTCTAATGTCAAGAAACCCATGGGAAGGATCAATGATGTTATTATTATTGCAAATAGGAACTATGTACCTGTGGATTTCATTGTGTTTGACATTGATTGCAATCCTACATGCCCTATTATTCTTGGTAGACATTTCCTAAGGACTATCGGTGCTATCATCGATATGAAGGAAGGGAATACTAGATTTCAATTTCCTTTAAAGAAGGGCATGGAACACTTTCCTAGAAATAAAATAAGATTGCCTTATAAATCCATGATGAGGGCCACTTATGGTTTGAGCACCAAAGATGACGATACGTGATTCTAGCGCTTTTATGCCTAGCTAAGGTCGTTAAACAATAGAGCTTGTTGGGAGGCAACCCAATGAATTTATCTTTTTCTTTCTATTTTGTTGCGTCCACACCATCATAATTCTGTTTTGATTGTGTTTTTTGTGTTTCTTTTTGTGTTTCAGCCAAGCAAAACCTTTATGACTAGTCTTGGTAATGGTTGTTTGATCGTGCTGGAAAAAGACAGAAACTTTTCGCTCACGAGATGATTTTTCATTTTTATTCAGAGAGAGCTTTTGAGTTGATTCTTTTTGCTGCTGGTTGATATGCCTTTAACCCAGGAAGTCGTAATTTTTCAGAATTTATGAGGTACCATAAGTATACGAAGCATACATATTGCTACAGAGTGGTTTGATTTTGACAAATTCTGTTTTTTTGAGTTGCTTGCTTGTTCTCATGAAACTATGGTTAGTATCGGGGGGGGGGGGGTACTAGCCATGGAAAATTAAGAATACAGTATCCCAACACCAATATAGATAGAATTCAAGTTTGTTACAGTACCAAAAGAAGTGGTAGTTTGTTTTCTTGTGCTAATGTTATCACAAGTTTCTGTTTAAGTTTTGTGTTGTGAAGTTTTCTAGTTTTGGGTGATGTTCTCATGGACAAAGAGATAAGGACTGGAAATAGCTCAAGCTTGGAGATGCCCAAGGCATCCCAAGACAAATTCAAGGACACCAAAAAGCCTAAGCTTGGGGATGCCCCGGGAAGGCATCCCCTCTTTCGTCTTCAATCCATCGGTAACATTACTTGGAGCTATATTTTTATTCACCACATTTGATGTGTTTTGCTTGGAGAGTCTTGTATCGTAGGAGTCTTTTGTTTTTGTTGTGTCACAATCATCCTTGCTGCATACCTTTACAGAGAGACATGCACTCATCGTGATTTTGCTAGAATGCTCATCGTGCTTCACTTATATATTTTGAGCTAGATAATTTTTCTTTATGTGCTTCACTTAGATCTTTTAGAGCATGGCGGTGCGTGACTTGGTAGTTGGCTTATGCTATGAAAGTAGTCCCAAAGGTGATAGGTACCCGAAGAGGATACAAAAAACTTCCATCTTCATGTGCATTGAGTAGAAAGAGAACTCTTGATTCCTCCCAATTAGTTTTGAGACATGGATTTGGTAATATTAAGAGTTACGTTAGTAGGGTGTTGCGAATCTAACAATACTTGTGTTGAAGTTAGTGATTCCCGTAGCATGCACGTATGGTGAACCGCTATGTTAGAAGTCGGAGCATAATTGATCTATTGATTGTCATCCTTTGTGTTGAAGTCGGGATCGCGTGATGGTTTACACCTACCAACCCTTCCCCTAGGAGTATGCGTTTAACACTTTGTTTCAATTACTAATAAAAACTTTCGCAACAAGTATGTGAGTTCTTCATGACTAATGTGTGGTATAGATGCACTTTCACCTTCCACCATTGCTAGCCTCTCTAGTGCCGCGCAATTTTCACCGGTACACAAACCCACCATATGCCTTCCTCAAAACAGCCACCATACCTACCTACTATGGCATTTTCATAGCCATTCCGAGATATATTGCCATGCAACTCCCACCATTTCGTCTCATGACTTGTGCCGTCACTCTCATATTGCCATTGCATGATCGTAAGATAGCTAGCGAGATGTTTCAACGTCATACGCCAAGCTAGATCGTTGCACATCCCGGTACACTACCGGAGGCATTTCCTATAGAGTCATCATCGTTCTAAGCTTTAAGCTGTGAGTAAATAAAAGTGTGATTATCATCATTATTAGAGCATTGTCCCATGTGAGGAAATAAAAAAAGAGCCCAAAGAGCCCAAAAATTAAAAAAGAGAAAAAAAAGAGGCCTAAGAGCCCAAATAAAAAAAAGAGAAAAAGAGAGAAGGGACAATGCTACTATCTTCTTCCACACTTGTGCTTCATAATAGCACCATGTTCTTCATGATTGAGAGCTTCTTGATTTGTCACTACCATATGCTAGTGGGAATCTTCATTATATAACTTGGCTTGTATATTCCAATGATGGGCTTCCTTAAAATTGCCCTAGGTGTTCGTGAGCAAGCAAGTTGGATGCATACCCACTAGTTCTCCTTTTGAGCTTTCACATACTTATAGCTCCAGTGCATCCCTTGTATGGAAATCCCTACTCATTCACATTCATATCTATTAATGGGCATCTCCATAGCCCTTTGATACACCGAGTCAATGTGACCATCTCCTCCTTTTTTGTCTCACCACCACCACCACACTCTATTCCACCTATAGTGCTATATCCATGGCTCACGCTCATGTATTGCGTGATAGTTATAAAACGTTTGAGAAAGTAAGAGTGCGAAAACAATTACTTGGCCAATACCGGGGTTGTGCATGAGTTACATTAGTTGTGTGAGGATGATGGAGCATAGCCAGACTATATGATTTTGTAGGGATACCTTTCCTTGGCCTTGTTATTTTGAAAGTTCATGATTACCTTGCTAGTTTGCTTGAAGTATTATTGTTTTCATGTCAATAGCAAACTATTGTTTTGAATCTTACGGATCTGAACATTCATGTCACATGAAAGAAGTTGCAAAGGACAACTATGCTAGGTAGCATTCCACATCAAAAATTCAGTCTTTATCACTTCCCTACTCGGGGACGAGCAGGAGTTAAGCTTGGGGATGCTTGATACATCTCTAACGTATCTATAATTTTTGATGGTTTCATGCTATTATCTTGTCAAACTTTGGATGTTTTGTATGCCTTTTATATATTTTTTGGGACTAACTTATTAGCTCAGTGCCAAGTGCGAGTACCTGTTTTTCCATGTTTTTGACCCCTTTCAGAGGAGGATAAAGAACGGAGTCCAAAAGGAATGAAACTGCCAAAAATATTTTTTTCGAAACAGAAAAAGATCGGGAAGCCGGAGAATCAGGGCAGGGGCCTACAGGGACCCCACAAGCCCTCATGGCGCCGCCAGGGGGGCCCGTGCCTCCCTGGCTTGTGGGCTCCCTGGGCCATCTATGCCCTAGGTTTTGCGCCTATATATTCCCTAAAATCTCGTAAAAAATCAGGAGATCATCGAAAGTACTTTTCCGCTCCCGCAAGCTTCTGTCTCCGCAAGATCCCATCTGAGGCACATTCCGGTGCCCTGCCGGATGGGGGGGATTTGGATACGGAGGGCTTCTTCATCAATACCATGACCTCTCCGTTGATGCGTGAGTTGTTCACCATAGACCTACGGGTCCATAGCTAGTAACTAGATGGCTTCTTCTCTCTCTTGGATCTTCAATACAAAGTTCTCCATGATCTTCATGGAAATCTATCCGATGTAATCTTCTTTTCCGGTGTCTTTGTCGAGATCCGATGAATTGTGGATTTATGATCAAATATCTATGAATCTTATTTGAGTTTCTTCTCATGTCTCTTATGCATGATTTCATATCCTTGTAATTCTCTTCGAGTTGTGGGTTTTGTTTGGCTAACTAGATCTATGATTCTTGCAATGGGAGAAGTGCTTGGTTTTGGGTTCATACTGTGCGGTGACCTCACCCAGTGACAGAAGGAGTAGCGAGGCACGCATCATGTTGTTGCCATCAAGGGTAAAATGATGGTATTTTCATCATTGGTTTGAGTTTATCCCTCTACATCATGTCATCTTGCTTAAGGCGTTACTCTTTTCGTCATGAACTCAACACACTAGATGCATGCTGGATAGCGGTTGATGTGTGGAGTAATAGTAGTAGATGCAGAAAGTATAGGTCTACTTGTCTCGGACGTGATGCCTATATGTATGATCATTGACTTAAATATCGCCATAACTTTGCGCGGTTCTATCAATTGCTCGACAGTAATATGTTCACCCACCGTAATATTTGCTATTTTGAGAGAAGCCTCTAGTGAACACTATGGCCCCCGGGTCTACTCCACACCATTTTCAGCCTTACACTTTTTCTTCTCTGCACTTTCCGCTTTCAGATCTCACTTTGCAATCAATCTTGAAGGGATTGACAACCCCTTTAAAGCGTTGGGTGCAAGCTCTTTTGTGTTTGCGCAGGTACTCTGGACTTGACGAGATTCTCCTACTAGATTGATACCTTGGTTCTCAAACTGAGGGAAATACTTACTGCTCTTGTGCTGCATCACCCTTTCCTCTTCAAGGGAAAAACCGACGCAAGCAAGAGAAGTAGCAAGCAGAATTCCTGGTGTTGTCGGGGAAGGACTTTTGTTGTCGTAGCAACGAGCGTAAAGGCAAGGCCCAGAAGCTTGCGCGCGTCTGACGCGTTGGCCTCCTCCATGCGGGAGACGCGGGCCACCAGCGTCTCCACCACCTTCTGGAAGAAGGCGAGGTAGCCCCCGTCGCCGCTCACCCTTGACAGCACTGGGGCATCCCCCACGAATCGGCGCGTCACGCCTGCCGCCCGGCAGGCGATGCTCTTGAATTGCTTGGCACGCTGGGACTCCATCATACGGGCGTACGCCGCCTCATCCTGGGCGGCCTGAATGGCGTCGTCCGCCTCCTGGACCTGTCTCTGTAGCGACGCCAACTCCGCCTTGGCCTTCGCTTCGCCCTGGCAGGCGCCCTGGAGGGCGGCCTCAGCACTCTCAAGCTGAGCCTGCAGCCCGTCCGCCTCCTCTTGAAGCTCGCCGAGCTTGAGCTTCATGGTTGTGGGCACTCTGGAGAAAAGGGAAGATCAACCACCAAGCAGCGGACGGGATAACAAGTAAAGAGGGTGCAAACGAGGGACTTACTCATCAATCAGAGCCCAGCGGCAACGGGCGCGCGGCGACCCTGAGGACCCTCCGCCGCTCCTCCCCGGGGCAAGCGAGGGTGCGGACGGAGCCGTGTGTTTCCCCCTGCCAGGGTTGCCTCCTGAAGACGCCATGGAAGATGAAAAAATGAAGGGGAGAAGAGGTTTTTCTTGGTGGAACAAAGGAAGCAAAGAGGAAGCTCAAGATCGCAGTGCCTCCCCCTTGCCAGGGGCGGTGCAGATTTATGGGCGAACCGCGGCCAGCAAGCTTCATGGGAGGTCAAGTGTCGTGCGCCCCTCGGGTGCCGCGAGGTGGGTAGGCAGGTGCATTGCCGCCCACATCACCTCACCTATCAACCGAGCAGTCACGTCCGTGAGGGCCATTGTGCGTGGGCAGGCCATGCCGATGCCATTCAATGAGTAACAATGATGGCCGGTACGGTCTTGGAGCCGTGCCATCGGGGTCTGGTGCGCCCCGGACGCCTCGAGGAGCGAGAGCGTCGTCGCATGGCGGCTGGACACGTGTGCCGCCTGGCCCACAGGCAACTAGGGACCGCGACGCTTTGGGACACGCTCAAGGCTTCGCCAAGAAGCAAGCCAGGCGCGCCTTGGGCCCGGTGGCTATTGTCCGCGTTCTGGGAATGGGGGTACCCAGACCTGCCTGCATGCGGCCCTATGTTGGCCCACTTCATCGACCAAAAAGACAACCAGACACGTCACCACTCAGGGCAAGGCCCTCGCGAGGGCCCGAGCCTCGCGAGTAGGAGTAGCACCAAGCCCCGCAGGGGGCCTCCTCAAGACCCCTCCGGAGCGGCGGAGATTCTGAGGCAAGACACGACCTCAAGAGTCAAGGATGATGCAGGGAAAGGATAGGCGGGCAGCGGATTGCAAGATGGTGCAGTTTCCCCTTTCATGCAAAGGAGGGAAGGACGTACACGAGTTCCCAAGGCATCTTCCAAAGGTTTCCTTTTTGGTGCAACAAGGCCATCCCCACGTGCCAGGAGGACATACGTCATCCTTGGACCCGTCCCTGAAGCGCTGACAACCACTTTGCAGGCGAAGACCACCTTTGGTCAGGTCAGCATGTTCCCCTGTTCCCCTTCAAAATTGGCCGTTGTGGGATCCCTTCCCGCCCTTGTGATAAGGGAAGAGGACCTGGGCCGCCGCTATATATAGAGGATAGGTTACTTTGTAGAGGGGGATGCCCATCCAATCCATTCAAATTCACCCACTGGCAGCACACAAAGGCCACCCAACCTCCGGAGGTCTTCGAGCACTGTACTAGTTCATCCACCGACCTCCACGAGAGGCAATCCACCAAAGCAGGAGTAGGGTATTATGCTTCTCAGTCGCCTGGACCTGGGTAAACTGCTGCGTTCTGTGCCTTCCTCACCATCGAGTGAGTTCTTTGCCATCCCCAATGAGTAGCAAGTTAGGTGAGGCGAGCCCGTGAGAGATCTTCGTACACGCCCCTGAGTTCGAATCCTTAGGGTTTTGCGGATCCCGAAATCCGACAGATCTCCTCGCCAAACGGCTTGTGCTTCTCCATGGAGGAAACGACACAAATGTTCTTTGACGGGATTGACCTTGGAGTCCACTCGGAGGCGGTGCTTAACTTGCTCCTTGGGAACACGCGACATGTCAGATGACTTCCATGCAAAGATGTCCGAGTTCTCACGGAGGAACTAGATGAGTTGAGCTTCCTATTTTTCACCGAGTGATGTGGAGACGTTCATCGCAGAAGAACTCGGATCGTTGGGATAAACATGGACCTGTTTCATTTCACCAGCAGACTAAAAGGAGGATTCAGTGGTCAACCACGTCGACTTGAGCAAGTCGATGGCGTCCATCATCTTCTTGTGTCCATTGAGCTTGATTACGAGCAGTTTCTCGGCAATTTTTGAGCCCTGTTGGTGGCACTCCTCAATGAACTTTCGATTGCCACTCAACATGATTACACCTCTTGGCCCTGGCATCTTAAGCTTAAGATACACGTAGCATGGTCTAGCCATGAAACACGGGTAGGCAGGTCTACCTAGGATTGGGTGATAGGCACTGCGGAAGTCCACAACCTTGAAGGTCAGTCGCTCCTTCTAGTAAATTTTCTCGCCACCGGACACAATGTTCAGGGCGATCTGGCCGAGTGACTCAGCCTTATTCTCGGGGATGGCCCCGTGGAAGTGCATGTTGTTTTTGATAAATTGGGACAACAGAATGTCCATTGTCCCGAGCATGTCGGCATAGATGATGTTGAGGCCGCTGCATCCGTCCACTAGGACCTTGTGCAATCGGACCCCATTGAGAGCTAGATCGCCAACCAGCGCCTACCGCCCAAGGGTGGAAATGTGGGCTAGATGAAAATACTGATCGAATGTGACGGGCGTCTTTGCCCAATCTAGGTATTTTGTGACAGTCGGAACTGCCATGTTAACCTCCCGGTCGATAATCTTCAATCCGCTTTTGCTCTCAACATCGGCGAAGATCATGATGACCTTTCTGACATTCGGATACCCAAAGGCATTCTCTTCGTCTTAATTATTTTGCTTTTCACGGAGGGCTTTCCACCCATCTTCTGCCGGAGCACGCGACAATTTCGAGCGGAATGCTTGGGATAGATGGGATTACCATCATCGTCCCTCTTGGTGTGGATTTAGCATGGCTAATCCAAGTGACCACTCTTGGGTTCAGAATTTTTTCTGGCCACCCAATCCTTCTTGTTCTTCTGCTTGGACTTGCCTTGGCCTTGCCTGGGGACAACAACGACTTTGGCCCTGTCTGATGCGTCGGCCTTCCATTTCTGTTTGTTCCCCGCGTTACCCCCGAGTGAGGGGCATTGCCAGCTCAGCCCTTGACGATATGGAGATGGTCTTCTTCCTCACAGTTTGCATACCAATTAGTGATCTCCATGGACCGACCGAGGGACAGGTCCCCCGCCTGACCAAACTTCAAGATGAGCTCCCTATACTGAGTGCCCGCCTTGAAGGCGCACACAGCTTGGTGCTTTGTCACATTTTCCACTGTGCTGTGCAGCGTCGTCCATCGCTGGATGTACTCATGGAGAGTTGCATTGATCTTCTCGACGCAATGTTATAGCTCCGTCAAACCGACTGAGCACTTGTAATTTCCCTCGAATATTTTGACAAGCACTTGGGCTAAGTCATCCCAACCATGGATACTGCTGGCGGGCAGCTGACTGAGCCATGCCCTCACTGACCCCTCAAGCATGAAGGGCAGATGCTTTGTCGCGACAAAGTTGTTGCTGTCACCAATATGACTGGCCACTTAGTAATCCTCAAGCCAGGTCTCAGGCTTGGACTCATCGTTGAACTTGTTGATTCGTGTGGCTAACCAGTAGTTGGAGGAGATCTCTGACTCACGGATGGTCTGCCGAAGCACTCGAGGACGGAGACGCCTCGTCTAGCTCGTGCCCAGTCAACCATGCCCCGAGTAATGATCGACCTTGCATTGAGTAGGGGAGCATGATGGCCGTTGTCCCCGTAGCCCCAGTGTCAATTGGGGATTGGCCTACGGTCGTAAGGTCGGTGTCCGGGTGAACCACACCTCAAAGGAGGTGTCCGAGTATGAATCGGATTGTTGCGCCTCCGATCCCCATACATGCCTCTCGAAGGAGGAGGGATATCAGATGTGAATATGGTGTTGCAATTGGGACACTGTAGAGTTCTGTTTTAAGGCGGTTGATACTTCTCCAATGTATCTACTTTTCCAAACACTTTTGCTCTAATTTTGGCCTCTAGTTTGCATGATTTCGATGGAACTAACCCAGACTGACGGTGTTTTCAGCAGAACTACCTTGGTGTTTTTATGTGGAAATTAAAGTTCTCGGAATCATAGGACACTTTTTGTGAATTATTTTTGGGATTTATAAGGATTTATGGAGCAAAGACCTGCCAGAGGGGAGGTGCGAGGGGGCACAGGCCATCAGGCCGCGCCCCCACCTAGACCGTGGCCTGATAGCTTGTGGGGCCTTCAAAGCTCATTCAACCCTATTTCGAGTCCTATAAATTCATAATCGCCGAGAAAAAAATAGGAGATAAGTTTTCATCACGTTCTACATGACGGATCCGACTCCACCTCCCGTTCTCCCTATAGAGGGCTGATCTGGAGTCCGTTTGGGGCTTTAGAGAGGGGGATTCGTCGCCGTCATCACTGCCAACCCTTCTCCGTCAACACCACCATGATGCTCACCATTGGGAGTGCATAATTAATTTTTAGGCTTGCTGGACAGTGGTGGAATTGGATGAGATTGATCATGTAATTGAGTTAAGTTTGATAGGGATTGATCCCTAGTATCCACTATGTTCTGAGATTGATGTTACTATGACTTTTCTATGCTTAATGCTTGTCACTAGGGCCCGAGTGCCATGATTTCGGATCTGAACCTATTATGTTTTCATGAATACAAGAGTGAGTTAGATCCTACCTTGCAAATTATAGTTACCTATTACATGTCTTGACCCGCATACCCTAAGGTGACAATAATTGGGATTCTTTCCGGTGATTGCCATAGTTGAGGAGTTCATGTATTCACTATGTGTTAATGCTTTGTTCAGGTTCTCTATTAGAAGGAGGCCTTAATATTCCATAGTTTCCAATAGGGACCCGCTGCCACGGGAGGGGAGGACAAAAGATGTCATGCAAATTCTTATTGCAAGCACATATGACTATATAGGGAATACATACCTACATTATATTGATGAATTGGAGCTAGTTCTTGGTTGCCCTGGTGTGTAACTCTTGTATGATCAATGTCATACAAATCATTATTCACTACTTATCGATGTGCCTACACATGACATATAATGAATCTTCCTAAGTTACTACTCTTGCTGCTACTATCACACCTGCTACTGAATTTCTACTGCTACTACTGTTACTAAAATTGCTGCTATCACTGCTACTGTTACTACTATCACTTGTTGTGCTACAATATATTTTCTGTAGAAGAATATCCCAAGTGTGGTTGAATTGACACCTCAACTGTAATGGCCAATAAATATTCTTTGGCTCCCCTTGTGTCGAATCAATAAATTAGGGTGGAATACTACCCGTGAAGACTGTCGCGACCCCCTACACTTGTGGGTTATCGAGACCCTTTTTCTGGCACCATTGCCAGGGAGCATAGCTCTATTTATTGTGTTGACTTCAGGATATTCAATTGCTCTTATGAAGAATACACAATATAATCGAGCTGAGATCGTCCCTTCTCGCACAAGACGAGGTAAGGAACTGACATCTAGCTCTGCTTTTGATTCACCTACTATTTGAATCGTCTTGTTACACCGCCACCTATTGCTAGGCGTGATATGCCACATGAGTTTGATGATGCTACTTCTGAAATTAATAATGATACTATTGCTACACATGATGAAACTAAAACTGTGACACTAGGAGAATTACTTGATGCTCATATTGCTCGAGCTAGTGAACTTGAAAATGTTGAAACTGATGAAGACTTTGAATTACTTCCTACACCCTGTCCACCTAATAGATATGAATTGCCTTATGTACTTGAAGGTTATGTTATGGATGGTGAAGTATCTAGGGACTTTCTTTCTTGTAATTACATAGATTATTTAAAGAAACTACTAGGAAAACTAAAATAAAATCTATGATTGAGAAAATGAAATATGGTTCTAAATTTGCTACTTCTCCTATACTTGTTATTGATAAGGATTATGAATTTTCTATAGACCCTGAACAGATTCCTATAGTGGAATCCAATCCTTTCCATGGCTATGAAAAGGAAACTATGGTAGAAACCTCATGAAGCCGAATGATATTGATGACTTGTTTACAAATGTTGAAAATATACGATACTATTATACCCTTAAGCTCTTTCCTTTCTCTCATAAAGGGGAGGCCAAGGAATGGTTCCTTTATCTTGCTCCTCATTGTATGCATAGTCCCCAGGATATGATGCATTACTTTTGTGAAAAATATTTTCCAGCTCATAAGAAACAAGCTTCCTTACAAGAAATATTTAACTTTGCTCAAATTAAAGAATAAAGTCTCCCTCAAGCTTGGGGAGGCTTCTCGAGTTACTAAGAGCTTTGCCGGATTGACCTTTTAAGAAAAATGAAATTCCGCATATCTTTTATAATAGACTAACACACCCTTCTAGGGATTCCCTAGATAGTTGTGTTGGTTGTGTTTTCAAGAAAAGAACCATTGAACAGGTCGAGAAGCTATTAAATAATATGCTCCAAAATGATGATGATGATTGGGCACTCCCTGAACCACCACCTGATCCTACCCAAAAGAAGAGATGTATTCTATTTCTCAGTCATGAAGATATGCAAGAAGCTAAAAGAAGTATGAAGGAGAAAGGTATTAAAATTGAGTATATTAAGAAGTTACCACCGATCGAAGAAATACCTCGACTTGATATCCCGACACAGGTAGTATAGGTAAACTATCTATGTTCCTTTAATGAGAATGACACACCTTATGCTAAGACTCCTGATCAATGCATGGATGAATTAGATAATTACACTGTTAAGCAAGAGCACTTCAACAACTATGTTAAGAGTCAATTGAGAAATAATGCCATGATGATAAATCATTTGAGTGACTTGATGGTTAGAATTGCTAATGATGTGAAAGCTCTAGGTAAACATGCCTCTATGGTTCACACCCAACTAGATCAAGTAGCTGTCACAAAATGATATGCTTATTAAGATGAATAATATTAGTGATCATGCTCCTAGAGTAGTTACTAGAGGAGGTAGAATGACTCAGGAACCCCTTTATCCTGAAGGTCACCCTGAAAGAATTAAACAAGATTATCAAAGGATGAATAATGATACACTTAGTCCTTCTAAGAAGAAAAAGAAAAGAAAAATGATAGGAATTTACATGCCCCTAGTGAACCTGATGTAGGAAAACCTGTAGAGAATCACAATGATGTTTCTATTTCTGATGCTAAGGCACAATCTAGTAGTGAACATGCACTTAGTGATAATGAAAATGAAGATGAGAATAATAGGGTGCCTATAGATGTTCCTCCTGAAAGTAATAAAGAACATGACAATGATATAGAAATAGAACTTGCTGAGGGTCTTGATAACCCATCCCCTAAGAATAAACGATATGTTAAGGGAGACTTCGTTGCTAGAAAACATGGTAAGGAAAGAGAACCATGGGTTCAAAAACCTATGCCATTCCCTCAAAAGTCTTCCAAAAGTAGGGATGATGAAGATTTTGAATGGTTTACTGAAATGATTAGACATGTCTTTTTGTACACTCGCTTGACTGATATATTGAAAATGCCTCTCTATGCTAAATATATGAAAGATATTATTACCAACAAAAGAAAGATACCTGAAACTGAAATTTCCACCATGCTTGCTAATTATTATTTTTATGGTGGAGTACCTAAGGAGTTGAGAGATTGTGGTATCCCCACTATACCTAGCTCCATTAAGAGAAATTATGTTAAAACAACTTTATGTGATCTAAGAGCCGGTGTTTGTGTTATGCCTTTTTTATTTATAAAAGACTTGAATTGAATAAGCTTACACCCACTGAGATATGTTTGAAAATGACGAATAAATCCACTGCTCTACCTATTGGAATTTGCAAGCATGTTCCCGTTTGGTTGCAAATGTTACTATCTTATCAGACTTTCTTACACTTGATATGCGTGAGGACAACAATATGTCGATCATCCTTGGTAGAACCTTTTTTAATACTACAGGGGTTGTCATTGATTGCAACAAAAGCAAGGTTATCTTGTGTGTCAATGGAAAGCAACGTATTTTTGCATTTTCCAAAGAAGCAAATTTTGGTGAGTAATATTAATGTTACTGAGCCTTGTTCCATGGTCATCATGGGAGACTTTCAAATCCTCTACCTGCTGTCAAGAAAAAGAATTACTATAATCATGTTGTAGGGGATATGCAAATCCCCATTGAGGTAACTTAGTATCATACAAACGTTCTTCTGTTTCATGTTAATCGAAATCGGTAATTAATAAGACTTGATCAACCTTATTAATGGATCCTTTTCGAAAGACATGAGATTGATGAATTTAGTTGTCACATCTCTTTGTACCCCAAGTTTACTTATTGTTCTTCGAGCCGTATAAAAATAAAATGCCGTGAGTTTCCTGTTTTTTGTGTTTCCCGTGCACTAGAAAATAACCCAAAAATAGGAAGTCTCAGATGTCCACCAAATTTTAACATGATTTTTTCTGGAATAAATAGGATTTTTTCGAATAAAAAGTGCATCAAGGAGGTGCACTTGTGGGCCACAAGCCAACAGGCCTCGACTCCCCCTAGGTTCGCGAGCTGATAGCTTGTGGGAACCACATGCCCCTGCCTTATATCTTTAGCTCACTTCTTTCCCGTGTTCTTTCACCTCCAGAAATAATTTCCTAGCACTCTCTTTCCCGTGTTCTTTCCTTAGAAACTGAAATTTTTGAACTATTTGCGCGGGACTCTGTTTCCGAAACTATTTTGAGGGAATTGCCCCTTGGTATGTGACTCCTCCATCCCTCCAATTAGTTCGTTTTTTAGAAGTTTATATTTTGCTTAAATTGCTTCACATGGTGCTGTCGAATATGAGCTTGCATGTTGAAATCTTTGAGTTCCAAGTAGTATGAATGCTTGATATAGCCTCTAAGTACCCATATGAGTAGTTGCTACCAATCTTGCAAAGTCTTGTTGACATAATTTTTGTGGCCCGAAATTTTTAGAAATTATGTGAAGGGAAATGAGTTTCATTAGGAGGATATCCTCGAGAAGGTGTAATACTGGTGAATCTTCGAGTGAGGGCTCGGCATGACAAGCCTACATTGAACCTCGAGCCGACCAAGAAGTCATGGCTGACGCAAAATCGTTCCAGTGGCCAAGTGATGAGTTCAAGAGTGGTGCAGTTTTCAGGCTCACCAGAGATACTACGTATTTTAAAACAAAGTACGGGAATACAATGTTGTAGTAGAAGCCGCTCGCCTGGCGGAAAAGGCAGCCAGGAACACACCATCGAGCTACCATCTCAACCACTTCCCAGACTACCAGTGGTGAGTACCAAGCAAGGCAAAAGCCTAAGCTTGGGGGAGTACATATTTCTCACAGACATTACATTCATGTTCGCACAATTCAAATAAGTTGTCGGTGTTTATCCTCTTTCATTGTATATCCATGATTAGCTTTATTTTCCCACTCTCTTCTTGTGTGTTTGCAAAACTTCAGAAAATCCAAAAATATTTCTCGCTTCTTTTCTGTTTTTCTTTCCTGTTCAATTAGTTGTAGTCTTAAAAGAAAACCCAAAAATATTTCCTCTAGCTTGTTGCGACCTTTCCCGTGTAAATAATTTTTATCGTTCTTGTTTTCCCGTACTTGACCCTTCTTGCTTAAGAAAGGGCTAAACTCTAAAAATATTTCAGCTTGTTTCTCCGAACTTCTTCCCAATTGTTGAGTTATAAATGGAGAAGACCACGATGGAAATATTGAGTGGCTACCATATGCTTTATCTTTGATCCAACGAAGAACAAATATTACCATGTTTTCTCCTTTATTTAAAACCACCCTACAGATTCCAGCTTAGTCCTCGACACTCTTGCACTTTATTATTATCACATCATTCGATCGTGCAAGTGAAAGGCAATAATGACAATATTAGATGAAGTGATTGTGGCAAAGGAAATAGGTATGAACTCTTCTTTTTTTGTTTTGTAAATATGTTGGCTTGTTTGATCTTGTTTCAGTATGAAGTAATCGTGGTAAAGGAATCGGGTGTGAACATGTTTGTGATGACAATTAGATATCATAGCTTTTCATGCCATGCTTAAATAGCTAGGAGTTAGTAATGATTTAACTTGTGTGTCAACATGCATTAAAATGGCTATGATATGATATGGAAGTATGATATTTTCCTCTGAGTAATTCGAGCGGTTTGACTTGGCCCATGTGCAAACATGTAGTTGATTTGAAACCAATGCAGCATTCATAATGTTTAAATTCAAAGTTCTCATATCCTACTCATGCTAGTGCTTAATGTTGATTATTTGAAATGCATTTTCATGACCATTGTTGCTCTCTAGCTGGTCGCTTCCCAACCTATTTTTAGCCTTCACCTGTACTAAGCGGGAATGCTGTTTGTGCATCCACTATCCTGAAACCAAGTTATTCCACTTGAGTCCACCATACCTACTTATATGCGATATTACCCTGTTGTTCCAAGTAAATTTGCATGTGCCACCTCTAAAACCTTCAAACTAACATCTATTTTGTGCACTCGTACCGCTCATGGAGCGACGGTGCAATCAGTATCTTCCATGCTAAGTGAGTTACACTCAAGACGGGAGTTTATTCGTTGTCGTTGGAGAGAGAGGTTGGTAACAAGGGTGCTCTGCCCTGCTGAACCAAAACCAAATGAAAACAAAACTCCTTGGTCAATATGATATGTTGGAGGGCACCCGTAAATTCGGCTAGCCATGGTTGTGTATGGATGTTGGATAGGAGTAAAACTTTATAACTCCATTTGGGAACCACCTATAATGAGTTTAGCATGGAATATACTAAGAACCTTTGTCGTAGCATTAACAGTAAAGAACACCATTCGAAAATTACACTTTCACTCCCGTTTTAGAAAGTTGAGCTTTGGCACCTCTGTAAATCAGTGCTTCCCTCTACGAAGGGCCTATCTATTTACTTTCATGTTGAGTCATCACCCTCTTACTAAAAGCACCTAACCAGAGAGCACTATTGTCATTTCTATGCATTGAGCCTAGTCAATATTGGTTATGAGTATGACTAGGATATTTACTATTCTGAATTATAATATTTAGTCACTCCTTGAATCTCAGATGTGCTCTGGATTTATGTTTTGCGGTCCCACAAAGGGCTAGCGAGATACCATGCCACCATATTATATTGTGATTGTTTTGACAAATTGTTGGCACGTGAGATATCTTATTATTTCTTACTAGTTGGTCATGTATTGCCATGTTTGGATATGATTCTTAAATTATTATCATGGATGTGTTTATTTATGATTTATGCTCAAAAGTTGAACACTACCTAAGCATGATTATAATAACGTGAACAAAAGAGTTTGTAAAACTTTCTTTATCACTTTCAGTTTATCAACTGAACTGGTTGAGGACAAGCAATGAGTTAAGCTTGTGGGAGTTGATACATCTCCAACGTATCTACTTTTCCAAACACTTTTGCTCTGATTTTGGCATCTAATTTACATGATTTGAATGGAACTACTCAGACTAACGTTGTTTTCACCAGAACTACGTTGGTGTTATTTTTGTGCAGTAATAAAAGTTCTCAGAATCAGAAGAAACTTTTTGTGAATTATTTTCGGGATTTATAAGATTTATGGGGCGAAGACCTGCCAGAGGGGAAGTGCTAGGGGGGACAAGCCATCAGGCCATGACCTGATAGCTTGTGGGGCCCTCAAGGCTCCTCCAACCCTTTTTTGAGTCCTATGGATTTATAATCGCGGAGAAAAAAATAAGAGAGAATTTTTCGTCACGTTCTACAAGATAGAGCCGCTGCCACCTCCTTTTATTCCTCTGGAGGGCTGATCTGGAGTCCGTTTGGGGCTCCGAAGAGGGAGATTTGCCGTCGTCTCATCACCAACCCTTCTCCATCAACACCACCATGATGCTCACCACCGGGAGTGAGTAATTACTTTGTAGGCTTGCTGGAAATCTGTGAAATTGATCATGTAATCTAGTTAAGTTTGATAGGGCTTGATCCCTAGTATCCACTATGTTCTAAGATTGATGTTACTATGACTTTGTTATGCTTAATGCTTGTCAATAGGGCTATGATTTCAGATCTTAACCTATTATGTTTTCATAAATATAAGAGTGATTTAGATACTACCTTGCAAGTTATAGTTACCTATTACGTGTCTTGATCCGCATACCCCAAGGTGACAATAATTGGGATTCTTTCCGGTGATTGCCGTAGTTTGAGGAGTTCATGTATTCACTATGTGTTAGTGCTTTGTTCCGGTTCTCAATTAAAAGGAGGCCTTAATATCCTTCAGTTTCCAATATGACTCTGGTACCAAGGGAGGGTAGGACAAAAGATGTCATGCAAGTTCTTATGGCAAGCACGTATGACTATATACATAATACATGCCTACATTATATTGATAAATTGGAGCTAGATGTCGCCCTAGTGTGTAACTATTATATGATCAATGTCATCTAAATCATTATTGACTACTCATCCATGTGCCTACGTGTTACATATACTTGTCCGCGTTCTCGGAATGGGGGTACCCAGACCCGCCTGCCTATGGGCCAGGGCTGGCCCACTTCATCGACCAAAACCATCGGGCCCAACAACCCTCAAGGTAAGGCCCTCGCAAGGGGCCAAGCCTCGCGAGGTGGAGCAGCTTTAACACTCGCTGGGGGCCTCCTCAGGACGCCTCCGGAGCAACGGATATTCTGAGGTGAGGCCCACCCTCAGGAGTGAAGGATGACGTGCAGGAAGGACAGGCGAGCAGTAGGCAGCAGGGCGGAGCAGTTTCCCCTTTAGTGCAAAGGGGGCAAGGACATACCAGGGTTCCCAAGGAATCTTCCAAAGGTTTCCCTTCTAGTGTAACAAAGTGGACGCCGCCCACCAGCAGGACGGGCGTCATCCCTGGGCCCGACCTTGCTACGCTGACAGTCACTTTGCATGCAAAGACCACCTTTGGGCAAGGGGATTACGTTCCCCTGTTCCCCTTCAAGATTGGCCATTGTGGGATCCCTTCCCGCCGAAACAATAATGGAAGGGGACCCGGGCCGCCACTATATGTAGAGGATAGGATATTTCATAGAGGAGGGGGGATCCATTCATTTGCCCAGTGACACAACACATAGCCCGCCTAGCCTCAGGAGGCCCTCGAAAATTGTACTAGTTCATCCACCATCTTCCACGAGAGGCAATCCACCAAAGTGAGTTCTTTGCCATCTGTGATGAGTAGCGAGTTAGGTGAGGTGAGCCTAAGAGAGATCCTCGTACACGCCCCTGAGTTCGAATCCCAAGGGTTTTGCGGAGCCCGAAATCCGACATTTGGCGCGCCATGTAGGGGTCGTGTCAAGGTTTCCTCCAAGCTCCGCTTTCACCAAGCTTCGCTGCTCTGATGGGTGACGCTCGCCGGGCTCGCGCCGAGTGCAGCGCCACGTGCGTTTCTCAGACAACGCCCGCTGGCCCCGCCGGCACGGACCGGTCACCATCGCCAGTGGTGAACGCAGCCACAGGCCCCGATGCCTAGGAACAGCAAGGCTCCTACCAGCCGGCTACCGAGTAGGCCGACAGCCACACCGCTACTCCGTCGCTTGTCCCGGAATCCGTTACCGGCCCGCCCCTGACCACCACAATGACTAGCTCTAGCGCATCAAGGAGTTCATCGCCGCTATCGGTGACTCTGTTGCGTTCTCCTGCGCACTTCGACCCCAACCATCCTTGGCGAACGACGAGGAGCAAGACGCGCCACCCCCACCTCCGCGGAGTGGCGCGAACCCCGAGCCCTAGCAGGAAGCGCGTCCCCGTAACCGGCGTCGCAAACCCAGTGCGGGGCCGGGAGATGAAGCAAGCTGTCAGGTGGTTCCTCGGCCATGCGCCGACGCGCGCGTGCTCCCGGCGCTATAAGTCTCGTGAGGCGAGCATGACCCGCTCGAAAAAGGCCCAGTGGAGCAACAGGACAATGTCGCCCCCACGCCCGCTGCACCCGTCTGGCCAGTGGGGTGCCTCGCCATCGCCCCTGAGCTCTACTCAACTACATGGCCCTGCAAGTTCAAGCCTGACCTGCCCCCGTGCTACGATGGCACCCTGGACCCGGCCGAGTTCCTCCAACTCTACACACTGAGCATCAAGGTGGTAGGAGGAGGCGACAAGGTCATGGCATGCTGGTTCTCCATGGCGCTCAAGGGCGGCGCACTCTCTTGGCTCGTCAACCTCCCAAAGGCGTCCATCACCTCCTGGGATGGTCTGCGCGAACGCTTCATTGCCAATTTCTAGGGCACCCGCGATCGCGGTCCTATCGTGCACGACCTGCGACGCATCAAGCAGCAAGAGGTGGAGACCCTGCACAAGTTCATACATCGTTTCACGGTCATGCACCTCAAGGTCCCCAAGGCGTCGGACGAGGCCGTCATCTCGGCCTTATCCGACGGAGTCACCGACATCAAGATGAAGGAGGAGCTCGCCATGAGTGATGAAATGAGCACTACACTGGAGATGTTTAACCTGGCAAACAAGTGCGCCACGGCTGAAGAAGGTCGCCTATCGCTCCTCGGGCCTCAAGCGACGGAACCAGAAGGGAAGAAGGCCAAGGCCAAGGAGGATAAGTGCAAGGATGGTGCGGTTCTCGCAGCCAAGCCTGAGGCGAAGTATGGCCGAGGAGGAGAGCGTCCGTGAGGAGGGTGGCTAATGTGCATCTCCCATGATACCAGCGGCCATGATGTGCCAAGAGCTCTAACTGGCTCGTGCCGAGTACTTCAGCAGGCGCCCTAGACGGGGATACAGAGGCCCTGTGTGCGGCGGAGGTCGCGGTAGGGGCCGCTGGGACGACTGAGAGCCACGTCAGGGGTGGCGCGAGCAACCTCATGAAGACCGTTGGTACGACCAGCCTTAGGAGGACCGCTGGCGCGACGGACCTCAGGAGGGGCAACAACGCGGTCAGCCTCGTGAGGTTCGCCCTCGTGAGGCTGGACTGCCTCCACTGCCTCCGCCACCCAGAAGGAGGGATAAAGATAGGCAGGACGATGGGGTTGGTGGCTTCCAGGAGGTCAGTGCGGTGGCCTACATCTTGGGTGGCGCCTATACCCCGGCCTCCAATCGCGCCTTAAAGTTGTTCGCACGGGAGGTGAATGCCGCTCTCCCGAAGTGTGAAGCGATGTGGCCCCTCAACTGGTCCCAGACCACCATCACCTTCAACCCAAGTGATTAGCTCAGGTGCTCGTTCATGGCCGGCAAGCTCCCCATGATGTGCACCTCGACCATCAGCAACTTCCCTGTCACCAAGACCCTTATCGACAGTGGAACGGGGCTCAACGTCCTCTCGGTCGAGACCTTCGAGAAACTCCAGCTGCCGTACGAACAACTCATGCCGACCAAGCCCTTCTTAGGAGTTACTGAGGGGTCCACCATGCCCATTGGGCAGGTGCATCTGCTAGTCACCTTCGACGAGCGCAAGAAATACCACATCGAGATCATCGTCTTCGACGTCACGCACATCCACCTGCCGTATAACGCGATCCTTGGGTACCCTGATCTTGCCAAGTTCATGGTAGTGGCCCACCATGGCTACAACATCCTCAAGATGCGAGGGAGCGGCGGCGTCATCACCATCATTTGCGGCAAGAAGGATGCCATCTATACTCTCGAGCGCGCCTACCGTGCAATACTCAAACGATGAAGAAGACGAGCTACCTCGCGAGGACCCATGCAAGAAGAAGCAGCTCCTCCCCACGGAGCGCCCTGGGGCTTCGGGCTCCATGCCCAGGGATGGGGTAGTGCCTCCCATCACATAGGAAGGCACGCTCGGTGACCCCCTTGGGTCAGGGCTGTGGGCTCCCACCGAGGAGGTCCCCGGCCTCACCAGTGAGGCGAGGATGGCGCTCGAGCACAACTCGAGGGTGCACTCCGACGCGCGTGAGTCTGTCATCACAGCAATCCAAGAACTTCGATAGGACGAGGCTGTGCGAGGCGGGGACTACCCTGCGTCACCAATCGCAGTCACCATCATCGGTGTGGCCGATCAGCCATGCATCTGCATCAACGCTCTCTCAATCGATAGAGCCGCGGCGCAAGGCCCCTTTTGGCCCGTGCGAGCTGACCATCGGTGGGTGTGCCCAGGTGCCAGTACCCCATGCCCTTCGGGCTGGGGAACGTGGATGCTACCTACCGGAGGCTCCAGCGGGTCATGCTCATGCCTCGCCTGCTGGGGTGTGGTGAGGAAGAGGAGCAGATGCTCAGGCCAAGTGAAGGTCCCGAGCCTCGGGAGACGGCGGACCCGTAAGGGTCGCGATTGTGGAAGCAGCAGATCGGGCGAAGGCGGCGACCTCGGCACTTCAGTGGCATTGCCGCCAGGTGATTTTTGGTTGGCTGCTACCAGGTAACTTTTTGGCTCGCTTCGTCCGAGGGCGCCCACAGGGCCGTGTGGCCTCCAGGAGTTCAGGGCATTACCGAGCCACCACTTTCACTTAAGTTGGCTCTATCGGACCCGCTTCAAATCCTAAGATTCTACCTTGCTTGCATCTTTGGGTGGTCGACCCCCGCTTGGGTGCTCCGATCGAAGCTTATCCTTGCAGGCCTCGTGAGGCAGCAGGCACCCTATCCCACTCCCGAAGAAGAAGAAGTCAGCAGGGTTTACCATTGACCCAGAGAAGCTCAGGCCCCAATGCCTCGGGGGTAGGGACACTCGCGAGGCCAAAGCTTCCTCACGACCTCCTAGATACACCCCCACCGTGACACTCTCACGTATTAACGAGCCAAGGTTGTATACGCCTAGGGCCCCCAAGGACGCCGAAGGGTCCATCCTACGCCTAGTGGAAGCTCTATGCTCCACACTGGGGAGAAGCTCACGCCCCAATGCCTCGGAGGTAGGGACAATCGTGAGGCCAAAGCGTCCTCGAGACCTCCGAGATACACCCCCACCGTGACACTCTCACATAATAACGAGTCGAGGCTGCATACGCCCAGGGCCCCCCGAGGACGTGGATGGGTCCATCCCACGCCTAGTGGCAGCCCTACGCTCCATGCTGGGGAGAAGACAAAGGAAATTAATTCAGTCCGCCCATGACTACACCCGCAGCTGGCCAGGAAATCAACTCAGTCTGCCAATGACTATGCCCATAGTTGGCAAGGAAATCAACCCACTCCACCTGCGACTACGCCCACGCCAAGTGCAGGGGTTAGACAACTGGAGGTACGGAGCCGCTCGTACGTCAAGGGGGACCCCTGAGCATCGTGACTTAGAGGCCTATGTGCACCCGTAGCCCCTTCCCCTTTGGGCCATCCTAGTTTCTGGTCGGTTCAATCGCGGCGGAGGTACGCGCGGGGCGGGCCCTGCCGATGCAGAGTGCTGAAGGTGTTCGGGAATCTCAATTTGTCATTTTCTTAGGAGGGACATTGGAGTCACTTGTTTGTCAATGGGGACTCCTGAGCATCGCAACTCAGGAGCCCGAGCTGTGCTCGTAACCCCTTCCCCCTTTGGGCCGTCCTGGTTTCCGGTCCGTCCAATCGCGACGGAAGTACGCACGGGGCGGGCCCTGCCAACGCAGAGCGCTGGAGGTGTTTTGAAGTTCAAAAATCATCGCCGCGTTCCCCTAAGGGCTGCTCGCACGTTGCTACTGCAACAAAAGACCTTCCAATGGCGCCAGAAATAGGCGTGTTGCGGCACGAGGAATCCTTCTGCTACGGCTACGCCTTAAGGGACTTCCTAGAAAAATATGCAAAGGATTTCCCCCGTGGCCTTGGAGCCTTGCGTTGGTGTTTCCTCGAAGCGGAAAGGGTGATGTAGCGCAATGGTGGTAAGTATTTTCCTCAGTTTGAGCACCAAGGTATCGATCCAGTGAAGGAGTATCAGAAGTGCCTGCACAAACACAAAAAGCTTGCTCCCAACGCTATGAAGGGGTTGTCAATCCCTTATAGATTGTTCGCCAAGTGAGAACTGAAAGCAACAAAGTAACAAAGCAAAGTAAAAGCAAAAGTGGAAATGATAGGTGTGAATAGACCCGGGGGACATAGCGTTTACTAGTGGCTTCTCTCATGAAAGCAAGTAGGCGGTGGGTGAACAAATTACTGTCGAGCAATTGATAGAACTGCGCAAAGTCGTGACATCATCTATGGTAATGATTATATCTATAGGCATCACGTCCAAAACAAGTAGACCGATACTTTCTGCATCTACTACTATTACTCCACACGTCGACCGCTATCCAGCATGCATCTAGTGTATTAAGTCCAAAAGAACAGAGTAACGCCTTAAGCAAGATGACATGTTGTAGATGGACAATCCCATATCTACGACAAAGCCCACCTTGTTACCCTTGATGGCAACTACACGATGTGTGCCTTGCTGCCCCTACTGTCACCGGGAAAGGTCACCACACGGTAAGAACCAAAAACCAAGCACTTCTCCCATTGCAAGAATCATAGATCTAGTTGGCCAAACAAAACCCAAGACTCGGAGAGACTTACAAGGATATCAAATCATGCATATAAGAAATCAGCAAAGACTCAAATATATATCATAGATAATCTGATCACAAATCCACAATTCATCAGATCTCGACAAAACACACCGCCAAAGAGAATTACATCGGATAGATCTCCATGAAGATCATGGAGAACTTTGTATTGAATATCCAAGAGAGAGAAGAAGCCATCTAGCTACTAACTACGGACCCGTAGGTCTGAAGTGAACTACTCACGAGTCATTGGAGGGGTGATGATGTTGATGTAGAAGCCCTACAACTCCAAAGTCCTCTCCGGCAGGGCACCGGGAAGGGTCTCCAAATGAGATCTCGTGGAAACGGAAGCTTGCGGCGGCGGAAAAGTATTTTCGTGGATCCCTTGATTTTTTTCTGTATTTTAGGGAATATATAGGCGAAGGATCTATGTCAGGGGGGCGCCAGGGAGGCACAAGCCTGCCATGCGCCGCCCTCCCTGGTGGCAGATAGGGGGCTTGTGGGCCCCCTGTAGCCCTCCTGGCTTGGCCCTCAAGTCTCCTGATCTTCTTCCGTTCGGGAAAAATTTATTTCGGGGATTTTATTCCGTTTGGATTCCGTTCCAAAATCAGATCTGAAAAGAGCCAAAAACACAGAAAAACAGGAACTAGCACTTGGCATTGAATTAATAAGTTAGTCCCAAAAAAGATACAAAAGGTACAAAAAATCCAAAGATGACAAGATAACAACATGAAACAATAAAAAATTATAGATACGTTTGAGACGTATCAAGCATCCCCAAGCTTAACTCCTGCTCGTCCTCGAGTAGGGAAGTGACAAAGAATGAATTTTTGGTGCTTTCATGCTACCTAGCATAGATGTCCTTTGTGACTCCTCTTATGTGACGTGAATGTTCAGATCCATTAGATTCAAAATAATAGTTTGCTATTGACGTGGAAACAATAATAATTCAAGCAAACTAGCAAGGTAATCATGAACTTTCACAATAACAAGGCCAAAAGAAAGTTATCCCTACAAAAGCATATAGTCTGGCTATGCTCTATCATCATTGCACAACGAATTTAAATCATGCACAACCCCTGTATTGGCCAAGTAATTGTTTCACACCTTTACTTTCTCAAACCTTTTCAACTCTCACGCAATAAATGAGCGTGCGCCATGGTTTTAGCACTACAAGTGGTGTGGAGTGTGGTGGAGGTTGCAAGACAAAAAAGGAGAAGATGGTCACATTAACTAGGCATATCAATGAGCTGTGGAGATGCTCATCAATAGATATCAATGTGAATGAGTAGGGATTGCCATAAAATGATGCACTAGAGCTAAGATTATGTGAAAGCTCTTAAAGAAAACTAGTGGGTGTGCATCCAACTTGCTTGCTCACGAAGACCTAAGGCAATTTTGAGGAAGCCTATCATTGGAATATACAAGCCAAGTTATATAATGAAAGTTTCCCACTAGCTATATGGTGGTGACAAAACGAGAGACTCTCAATCATGAAGATCATGGTGCTTAATATGCACAAGTGTGGAAAAGTGGTAGCATTGTCCCTTCTCTCTTCTTCTCTCATATTTTTTTATTTTTTTGGTGGGATATTTGGCCTCTTTTTTTTTGGTGGGCATCTTTGGCCTCTTTTGTTTCCTCACATGGGATAATGCTCCATCAATGATGATCATCACACTTTCAACTCAAAACTTAGAGCAACGATGACTCTATATGGAATGCCTTCCGTAGTGTACCATGACAATGATCTAGCATGGCATAGACATTAATGGAAACATCATGCTAGCTATCTTATGATCATGCAATGGCAATGTAGACGTGGTGGCACATGTCATGGTGGTAGTTGCATGGCAATATATCTTGGAATGACTTTGAAAAAGCCATAGTAGGTAGGTATGGTGGCTGTTTTGAGGGAGGCTAATGGTGGCTTTTGTGCACCGGCGAAAGTTGTACGGCACTAAGAAGATAGTGATGGTGGAAGGTGAAAGTGCATCTAAACCATGGACTCAACATTAGTCATGAAGAACTCATATACTTGTTGCAAAAGTTTTATTAGTAATCGAAACAAAGCATTCAACGCATACTCCTAGGGGAAGGGTTGGTAGGTATAAACCATCGCGCGATCCCGACCGCCACGCAAAGGATGACAATCAAAAGACTAATCATGCTCAGATTTCATCACATAGAGGTTCACCATACGTGCATGCTACGGGAATCACTAACTTCAACACAAGTATTTCTAGATCCACAACACCTTACTAGCATAACTTCAATATTACCACAACCACAACTCAAAACTAATTGAGATGAATCAAACATCTCTAACTATTCAATGCACATGAAGGTGGAATTTTTCGTATCCCTTTGGATAACTACCCCTTTTGAGACTAATTTCAAAGAATAGATCAACTACCAAGCGACGCACCGCTGTGCTCTAAAAGATATAAGTGAAGCACATAGAGCAAAAGCATCTAGCTCAAAGGATATAAGTGAAGCACAAGTGAGCTGAATTGTGTACCAAAGGATATAGGTGAAGCTCAACAAAATCATGGTGAGTGTATGTCTCTCTCTCTAGGTGTGCAGCAAGGATGATTGTGACACGACAAAAATAAAAGACTCCTACGATACAAGACGCTCCAAGCAAAAACACATAACATGTGGTGAATAAAAATATAGCCCCAAGTAACGTTACCGATGGATTGAAGACGAGAGAGGGGATGCCTTCCCGGGGCATCCCCAAGCTTAGGCTTTTACGGAATCCTTGAATCTCTTGGGGTGCCTTGGGCATCCCCAAGCTTGAGCTCTTGCCACTCTTTATCTTTTTGTCCATAAGAACTTCACCCAAAACTTGAAAACTTCACAACACGAAACTTAAACAGAAACTCGTGATAACATTAGTATAAGAAAGCAAACCACCACTTTCTTAGGTACTGTAGTAAACTTAAATTCTACTTGTGCTGATGTTGGGTTACTG
The DNA here is from genome assembly GCF_904849725.1 of Hordeum vulgare subsp. vulgare. NCBI lineage: Eukaryota > Viridiplantae > Streptophyta > Magnoliopsida > Poales > Poaceae > Hordeum > Hordeum vulgare. The sequence goes on along the minus strand of NC_058520.1, from coordinate 334,459,877 downwards.
TATTTTCAATCTTCCATGGCTAATACCCCCCGATACTATCCATAGTTTCATCAAAATAAGCAACCAACACAACAAAAACAGAATCTGTTAACAGCAGACCGATCTGTAGCAATCTATATATTTCGTATGCTTCTATTTCTTCTAAAATTCTGAAACATTCCGACAGTCTGAAGATTTTGCGTAGCAATCAGCAGAAAAAAGAATCAACTCAAAAGCTCTTACGGAAAAAAATGAACATTCTTTTCATGAGCAGAAAGTTTCTGTCTTTTCCAGCATGACCAAACGATCATCCCCAAGACTTATCATAACGGTTTTGCTTGGCACAAACGCAAAAAGAAACACAAAAAACACAATCATAACAGAATTATGAAAGTGTGGAAAACACAAAACATAAAGAAAAAGTATAGATTCGTTGGGTTGCCTCCCAATAAGCGCTTTTGTTTAACGCCCTTAGCTAGGCAAAAGGTCATGGAATCACATATAGTCATCTTTGGTGCTCAAACCATAAGTAGCCCTCATCATAGATTCATAAGGTAATCTTATTTTATTTCTAGGAAAGTGCTCCATGCCCTTCTTTAAAGGAAATTGAAATCTATTATTCCCTTCCTTCATATCGATTATAGCACCAATAGTCCTTAGGAAAGGTCTACCAAGAATAATGGGACATGAACGATTGCAATCTATGTCAAGTACAATGAAATCCACGGGTAAATAGTTCTTATTTGCAACAATAAGAACATCATGGATCCTTCCCATGGGTTTCTTGACAGTAGAATCCGCAAGATGCAAATTAAGAGAACACTCTTCAATATCATGAAAACCAAGAATATCACATAAAGACTTTGGAATCGCGGAAACACTAGCACCCAAATCACACAAAGCATTGCACTCATAGTTTTTTATCTTGATTTTGATAGTAGGTTCCCACTCATCATGAAGTTTTCTAGGTATGGAGACTTCTAGTTCGAGCTTCTCTTGAAGAGATTTCATCATAGCATCTACGATATGCGCGGTAAAGGCTTTGCTTTGGCTATAAGCATGTGGACAGTTTGCAATGGATTGCATCAAAGAAATGCATTCAAACAAGGAGCAATTATCATAATTGAATTCCTTGAAATCCAAAGTGGGAGTTTCATTACTACCCAAAATTTTGATTTCTTCTACTCCACTCTCCACACCTTTATCATCAAGATAGGTGGACTCCGAATCATTGGGGCGTTTTTCAACAAAAGTGGATTCATATCCAGCCCCTCCATCAATAGGTTTGACACGCGAAAACAAAGATTCAAGAGGATACACACCAAGCACTTTAAGATCTTCGTGATTTGCATCACTAGAACACACCCTTTTAAACCATTCATGCCTAGCGCGAATTTGGGCGGTTCTTTCTTTGCTCTCATTCATGGAGACACGCGTAGCTTTCAAAGTTTCTTCCAAGCTGACCTTGGAAGGAGAGCATCTAACTTTCAAAGCATCAATATCACAAGACATCCTATCAACGCTCTTAGCCAAGTCGTCTATTTTGAGTAGTTTTTCCTCTATGGACGCATTGAAAATCTTTTGAGAGTTGATGAAATCTTTGATATTACTCTCTAAATCAGAGGGTAATTTGTTGTGATTTCCATAAGTGTTGTTGTAGGAATTGCCATAGTTGTTAGAGGAGTTACTAGGAAAAGGCCTAGTAACATAGTTTCCTCTAAAAGCATTGTTGTTGCCAAAATTTTTCCTACCAACAGAATTCACGTGCAAACTAGCGTTGCTACTCTCAATCAAAGAAGATAGTGGCATGTCATTAGGATCTACAGTAGCGTTTCTACTAGCAACCAAATTCATCAACTCGTCCATCTTAGCACTAAGCGAGTTAATTTCTTCAATAGCGTGTACCTTTTTGCTAGCATGTGACCTTTCAGTGTGCCACTGAGAGTAGTTGGTCATGATATTGTCTAGGAGTTTTGTAGCGTCTCCTGACGTGATTTCCATGAACGTCCCACCTGAGGCGGAGTCCAAGATATTGCGAGAAGCAAAATTCAAGCCAGCGTAAAAGATTTGTATAATCATCCACAAACTCAAGCCATGAGCGGGACAATTTCTAATCATAAGCTTCATCCTCTCCCAAGATTGTGCAACGTGTTCATGATCACGTTGCTTGAAATTCATGATATCATTACGTAAGGAGATGATCTTAGCCGGCGGAAAATACTTGGATATGTAAGCATCTTTGCACTTATCCCAAGAATCGATACTATTTTTAGGCAAAGAAGAAAACCAAGTTTTTGCGCGATCTCGCAACTAGAAAGGAAAAAAGCTTCAACTTAATCACGTCATTATACACATCTATTTTCTTTTGCATATCACAAAGCTCAGTGAAGGTATTGAGATCGGATGCGACATCTTCACTAGGAAGACTAGAGAATTGCTCTTTCATAACAAGATTCAGCAAAGCTGCGTTGATTTCATACGATTCCGCACTAGTGGCGGGAGCAATTGGAGTACTAATAAAATCATTATTATTAGTGCTCGAAAAGTTGCAAAGTTTGGTGTTTTCAGCCATGATGACTTCAACAAACAAACAAGCACACAAGCAAGCAAGAAAACCGGCAAAAGCAAAAGAAAACGGCAAAGGAGAAAGGCAAATGAAAACGGGAAATGTGAAGTGGGGGAGAGGAAAACGAGAGGCAACTGCCAGAAAAGTAAATGCAAGAGATGAGTTTGTGAGACCTACTTGGATAGCTCTCTCCTTCCCCGGCAACGTCGCCAGAAATACTTCTTCTACTACAACAAAAGACCTTCCAATGGCGCTAGAAATAGGCGTGTTGCGGCACTAGGAATCCTTCTGCTACGGCTACGCCTTAAGGGACTTCCTAGGCAAATATGCAATGGATTTCCCCCGTGGCCTTGGAGCCTTGCGTTGGTGTTCCCTCGAAGCGGAAAGGGTGATGTAGCGCAGCGGTGGTAAGTATTTCCCTCAGTTTGAGAACCAAGGTATCAATCCAGTGAAGGAGTATCACAAGTGCCTGCACAAAAACAAAAAGCTTGCTCCCAACGCTATGAAGGGGTTGTCAATCCCTTATAGATTGTTCGCCAAGTGTGAACTGAAAGCAACAAAGTAACAAAGCAAAGTAAAAGCGAAAGTGGAAATGATAGGTGTGAATAGACCCGGGAGTCGTAGCGTTTACTAGTGGCATCTCTCATGAAAGCAAGTAGACGGTGGGTGAACAAATTACTGTCGAGCAATTGATAGAACCGCACAAAGTCATGACGTCATCTATGGCAATGATTATATCTATAGGCATCACTTCCAAAACAAGTAGACCGATACTTTCTGCATCTACTACTATTACTCCACACGTCGACCGCTATCCAGCATGCATCTAGTGTATTAAGTCCAAAAGAACAGAGTAACGTCTTAAGCAAGATGACATGATATAGATGGACAATCTCATATCTATGACAAAGCCCACCTTGTTACCCTTGATGGCAACTACACGATGTGTGCCTTGCTGCCCCTACTGTCACTGGGAAAGGTCACCACACAGTAAGAACCCAAAACCAAGCACTTCTCCCATTGCAAGAATCATAGATCTAGTTGGCCAAACAAAACCCAAGACTCGGAGAGACTTACAAGGATATCAAATCATGCATATAAGAAATCAGCAAAGACTCAAATATATATCATAGATAATCTGATCACAAATCCACAATTCATCGGATCTTGACAAAACACACCGCCAAAGAGGATTACATCGGATAGATCTCCATGAAGATCATGGAGAACTTTGTATTGAAGATCCAAGAGAGAGAAGAAGCCATCTAGCTACTAACTACGGACCCGTAGGTCTGAAGTGAACTACTCACGGGTCATTAGAGGGGCGATGATGTTGATGTAGAAGCCCTCCAACTCCAAAGTCCCCTCCGGCAGGGCACCGGGAAGGGTCTCCAGATGAGATCTCGCGGAAACAGAAGCTTGCGGCGGCGAAAAAGTATTTTCGTGGATCCCTTGATTTTTTTCCTGTATTTTAGGGAATATATAGGCGGAGGATCTGGGTCAGGGGGACGCCAGGGAGGCCACAAGCCTGCCATGCGCCGCCCCTGGTGGCGGATAGTGGGCTTGTGGGCCCCCTGTACCCCTCCTGGCTTGGCCATCAAGCCCCCTGATCTTCTTCTGTTCAGGAAAAATTTATTTCGGGGATTTTATTCCGTTTGGACTCCGTTCGAAAATCAGATCTGAAAAGAGTCAAAAACACAGAAAAAACAGGAACTGGCACTTGGCACTGAATTAATAAGTTAGTCCCAAAAAAGAAATAAAAGGTACATAAAACATCCAAAGATGACAAGATAATAGCATGAAACCATCAAAAATTATAGACACGTTTGAGATGTATCACACGTCAAGGGGGACCCCTGAGCATCGTGACTCAGGGGCCTAACTGTGCTCGTAGACCCTCCCCCTTTGGGTCGTCCTGGTTTCCGGTCGGTTCACTGGCGGCGGAGGTACGGGTGGGACGGGCCCTGCCGATGGAGAGTATCACATCAAACATGAAAGAAACGAGGCGAAGAAACCATTCAAGTAGTCTGCCCATTATTACAAGTCTCAACGGATTCTTGAAAACGCAAATAAGTTTGATGCCTTCACGAGGCATGATGTGCATTGCAGAAAAAATAGGGAGAATAAATCAGGAGGAGCCACTGCCGCCGGCCGCTCTATCTTCTGGGGGCTGGTCGTCGGCGTCAGAGGCGTTGTCTCCCCCATCGTCGGCTTCAGCGGCATCTAGAGATCAAGGAGTTGCGACACGGGCGAATGTCTTCACCAACGCCTCCACGGGGCCCTTCACCGCTTCCACAGCGCTGTGGTGGGCCTCAATGGGGACCGGTGGGATCAATGAGGCGAAGTAAAACCCCGACTCATGAAGATGGAGATGACTGGAGACGCATGTCATGGCCTCGAAGAAGAGGTCGCGACACTCGCTGTCCAAGATCTTGTCCAGCTGGACGACGGCGTTCTCCAAAGCCACGGCGAGCTCCGCCACGAGCACGGCGAAGCCGCTCTCTAGGGTGGCCAGAGGCTCGCCGAGCCCGTCCTGGCAGAGGGTGCGGAGCGCCTTGCGGAGTCTGAGCTCAACATCTGGGAAGCCGACCAGCTCCGCGGCCTTCTTCCCCTCGGCCGCGGCAAGGGCTTCCTCCTTGGCATTGAGAAGGGTCTTCCTCGAGGCGACCTCCTTCTCCTGCTCGTCCAACCGCGCCTGCTTCGCGCCTAGGAGATTTTCCCCTGGGACAACTTCTCTTCCCGGGCGGCGAGCTTGGCCTCGTGGGTTGGGAGCCCCTCCTCCCGCAGGTGAAGCTGCTCGGTTAGCTTGGCTTGCTCCACTTGGAAGGCCTTCATGTGAGCCTCCGCCCTTTCGGAGCCTTTGGAAGCTGTTGCGGCTTCCTCCAGCGCCACCTCATGTGCAGCGCGAGCGGCCTTGGCCTCCTCCTCGCCCTTCGACATCGCGACCGTGACCTTGCTCAGGGCGGTGAAGGCGTTGTTCAAGACGCCTTGGGTGAACACCGAAGTCTTCAGAACCTCCTCCTGAGAAGCCTCTAGTGGTGCCGCGGGCGGTGTCGTTAAGAAGATATCTCGCGAAGGACAGGGGGCCCTGGAGGCTGCTCAGAGATCGGGAGCATTGGCGCGTCGGTAGACCGGCGGGCCTCAACGGTCCCCCCTCAAGCAATGGCGCCACCGCGACCGCCTGAGGATGCTTCGGGGGCTCAGCGACCAAGGCCAGAGAGGTCTCCCCATGATTCCCCCTTCCTCATCGGCAAGCTGCGACGCGTAGAGCGGAGCCAGCGGTGCGTCAGGAGTCGCCTTCCGCTTGATGCCCGCCTTCTTCTTCTTCATCCCCAGCGAAATGACGTCCCTGGACATCAGGCGAAAGAGGATCAGCCATGCACGGACGACGAGTGCGCGGAGCATGCCAAGATGAGTCACTTACTCTCCGACATCGCACCATCTCTTCCTCCTCTCCGCCCCGGCGATGGCAGGGGCAACAGCCCCCCGCGAAGGGGCCGGGCCCGGCGCCTCAGATCCACCGCCGGCAGAGGCGGGACGAGGCAAGGATGGCTCAGCCCCGTGCCTCTGGGGGCGATCACACACGTAGGCCGCGTGGTGCGCGGGGCCGATGCGGGTCCCGTGGAGGTCCTTGTCTGGCGCGAGGAGATCACCGTGGAGACCTTGCGGGGGGCATCATCATCTTCAAGCTCGCGCAGAAGGTTGGCGTGCGACGGGGAGGCGCGTTCACGGGGCAGTCTTCGATGGTTTTCTATGAGTGCTTCCCGCTGGAGGCATCATCCGATGATACCTCCATCGGACCAGAGCCCTCGACCGTGAAGAGCCCCCGCTCATCGAAGACATGCAGCATGGCGATCATATCGGCCCGGTTGTCACGACGGTACAACAAACTCACAGCCAAGGGTAGGTCTCCAGGGTCACTGCCCTGCAAGATCGCCACGACCCTGTTCAACTCCTCGGTGGGAAGGACCTGGGACGAGAGCGTGAGCTCATCGTCACCGGCCCGGCTGTCCCGCAAGGGCCTGGAGTTGGCCTGAAGGGGCGCCTGGCGCTGCGCTAAGAATTCCTTCACTGTCATCCCTCGAGTCAGCCTCCTCGCGCTGATGTCGTGGGAGAAGCGCTCCAGAATGGGCACGGCCCGAGGGTCGGAGAGCTTCGCCGAGCTCCATGCAAGAAGTCTTCTCCAGCAGCCCCTTTGGCTCCTCCTGCCGAGGGTTGGCATCCCTGAGACCCATGAGAACCCAGCGGTGCCTGAAGTTTTCGACCTTCTTCCCAGCCTTCAGGAGCAAATTGCCACTCTGGGCCGGTACGAAGGAGACGCACGCCGACAAATGGGCGCCGTCGTGCAGGCGCAGGCTGAAGAAATGACGGAACAGGGCTACTGAAGGCCGCACGCCCACAAAGGCCTTGAAGTAGAAAGCAAAGATGAACATAAGCAAGATGGAGTTGGGCTAGAGATGAAGGGCCTGGATCGCGTAGTGATTCAGGATGGTGGTGAAGAGTGAGGAGAAGGGCGGCACCATTTCGACAAAGACAGTATGGAGGAAGAAGGGGTATACCACCTTCGACACGGGTTGCTTTTGTATGGCGCCAGGCCAGATTAGGGTCCGCCCGTGCTCATTGTACTCGACCGCGGTCCATGGAAGCACGGGGGTGAGATCCACATCCCTGAAGAAGGCGCACTCCAGGAGAGGAGGAGCCGGGGCAGGAACTTGCGCCTCTAGCTTCTGCTTGCCGGCGGGCGCCATCGCCGAACTGGCAAGGGAGAGGCATGGCGCTAGATCTAGGAGACGCCGGTTGGAGTTAGAGACGAGGGAGGAAGAGCGAGTGTGGGAGAAGGGAAAGCAATAATGGACCAACGCAGCGACTCAGGTTCCCAATAACTCGAGTGAAGACATAAGGCAAGGGGAATCCGACATCAGCTGTGTGGCGCACGCCAGACCTGGCCCACATTTGATAAGGGCCCGCGGGGCTTCGGGCCATCCTCAAGGCTTTGCCGGGAAGCCAGCCCAAGCGCACCTTAGGCCCAGGGGCTACTGTTGGTGTTCTGGGAATGGGGGTACCCAGACCTACCTGCCTGTGGGCCAGAGCTGGCCCACTTCATCGACCAAAACAAATGGGTCTGACACCCCTCAAGGAAAGGCCCTCGCGAGGGGCCAAGCCTTGCAAGGACGAGCAGCTTCAAGACCGGGAGGGTGCCTCCTCAGGACCCCTCTGGAGCGGCGAATATTCTGAGGCAAGGCCCAGCCTCAGGAGTCAAGGATGATGTGTTGGAAGGACATGCGAGCAGCATGCAACAGGGTGGCGCAGTTTCCCCTTTAGTGCAAAGGGGCAAGGACGTACCAGGGTTCCCAAGGCATCTTCCAATGGTTTCCCTTCTGGTCTAACAAAGCCGTCGCCGCCCGCGAGCAGGATGGGCGTCATCCCTGGGCCCAACCCTGCTGCGCCGACAGTCACTTTGCAGGCGAAGACCACCTTTGGTCAGGTGGAGCACGTTCCCGTGTTCCCCTTCAAAATTGGCCATTGTGGGATCCCTTCCCACCGAAACGATAAGGGAAGAGGACCCGGGACGCCACTATATGTAGAGGATAGGATACTTCGTAGAGGAGGGGGATCCATTCATTTGCCCACTGGCACCACACATAGCCCACCTAGCCCCAGGAGGCCCTCGAAAATTGTACTAGTTCATCCACCATCCTCCATGAGAGGCAATCCACCAAAGCAGGAGTAGGGTATTACGCTTCCCAGCGGCCTGTACCTGGGTAAACTGCCGTGTTATGTTTCTTCCTCACCATTGAGTGAGTTCTTTCCCATCCCCGACGAGTAGCAAGTTAGGTGAGGTGAGCCTAAGAGAGATCTTCGTAGACGCCCCTGAGTTCGAATCCCAAGAGTTTTGTGGAGCCCGAAATCTGACAATACTGAATCTCGCTAAGTTACTATTGTTGCTGCTACTGTAACACCTGCTACTGAATTGCTACTCCTACTACTATTACTAAAATCGATGCTATCACTTCTACTTTTACTACTATCACTTGTTGTGCTACTAAATATTTGTTGCAGAAGAATAACCCAAGTGGGGTTGAATTGACAACTCAACTATTATGGTAATAAATATTCTTTGGCTCCCCTTGTGTTGATTCAATAAATTAGGGTGAAATACTACATGTGAAGACTGTCGCGATCCCATACACTTGTGGGTTATCAGCGGTCTTCAGTAGAGCTTGGATCTGCCGAATGCCCTCCCTAGTCGCGGAGTCACCCACCTGAATAGATTCAGTGATTCAAGTGGCCGCAACCAGGTTGTGCAGCAGTGTATGCATCACCTCCATGTTACCCTGGCAGTCGTTTGGTAACAATTGTTTGCAGTTGCAATTGGAGCTGGGCTTATCCCTTGCCACGTGGTCATCGAGTGACTTCTAGAGCCGCTCAAGTCGTGTCGTGGTATTTCCTGGACAGAAGCTAGGGGGTGGCTTAACTCATGGTTTGGGGCCGATGGGCGCCAATGGCGTCTTGGAATGGGTGTAGGCGCAACACACATGAGGCCGGTTTACCCAGGTCCAGGGCCCTCCGATGAGGTAAAACCCCTAGTCCTGCATGTGTGACTATATGAGAATCACGGTACAAAGGTTGCTCCTTGATCCATTCGTGAGGAGGGAGACGGAGCGCGGGCTACCGGTCTTGTTGCCTCAAATGGTGTTCTACATGTATCTCTGGTGTGTGTGAAGGTATCTTAGCCTGCCTCTCTCGGTGGGCTGTGGGGAGGATTTATAGTGTAGCCAGGAGGTACAGTGATAACGGTAGGATAGGAGGTGGGGGCCAGCTGCGAGCCTCTCGGCCGGATGCGGGGCCCACCTGCTATTGAATCTTGTCGCGGGGCCCGCCGTCCGTGCGCATCAGCGGCCGGTGTGCTGAGCCATCATGGCGTAGGCGAAGGGGGGGGGGGATGTGGCTACAGGATTGTCTCGCCGGTCAGGGTCGGAAGTGACGGGGGCCCTGTAGCCTCACTGACCCTCCCATCACCATGATGCAGCAGGGTCGATCATGTGAGCTCGTACTGCTGCCGCGATAGCCTCTGATTATTCGTCTTGTCTATGTGTGCGTACGATGGTACGACCGGATGGGACGGGAGCGGGCCGTCCGGCTGGCGATATGCCAGCAGGCCGGCTGAGCTCCGTCACGCGCCCGGGCATGTAGTGGATAATTGGTCGGCTATCGCCAGCTGGCTGGGCATGTATAGGCTAAAGGGGACGGCTATCGCCAGCCGTCCGGACTTGTGTTGGACGAATGGGCCGATTATCGCCAGCCGGCCAGACTCGTGTAGTCCGAACGGGCCAGCTATCATCAGCCGACCGAACTTGTGTTGGCCGAATGGGCCGGCTCGCTAGCCGGCCTAGGGGGGGGGCAGGCGGTCCCCGAATGTCTTGGAGACGGATAATATCCGCTCTTCGTATACCCAGGGGTAGTTTGCCCGTCAGTAGCCCCCGAAACCGTTGGGGTCTGGAGACCTTCGGGCGAGGGGGGCCAGCGGTTTTCCCCCCACCCCCTGAAGGAGTTGTCGAGGTAGGCCGGCGAGCCGGGGCCGGGAGACGGCAAGGCTCATGGTCGGCTGGAGGGTTAGCCGGCCGGGCCGTAGCGGGCCGTGCCAAGCCAGCTGCCACATCGCCTCAGGTTCTCCGCGTTGCCTTGGTTCCAGCATCGGGTGGGGGGTGCCACATGCATGCCATGAGCTGGCGATGGGCCCATTACTTTGTGCACGACGGGACGACGCTACACGCGCAACATGGAGCGCCTCGGCCCATGCGCAGATTTTCTGCGACCGCAGGCCGTCGGTGGACTTCCTCGTGCATTTAATGCACGAATATCGTGGGAAGTGGGGTTTGTGGGCGCAACGGATCCTGCGTGCGCCCTCACCTCCCGGGGCTATAAAAGGGGGAGGGGGAGGCCGAGGCCGCCATTGTGTCGCCAATGCCTCCCGCTCCTCTTACACTGCGCTCTCTGTCTTCTTCCTTCCCCCTCGCGCCCGCAGCACCTCTCCGCCTCCTTCCTTCCTCCTCGCGCACACAGCGCCTCCCTGCGGTTGAACCGCTGGGGGTCCGTCTCTCGCGCCTCCTCTTGCCCAGCTCACGGCCGGCAGCCGGCAAGATGCCGATGCTTCCCTCAGGCTCCTGGGAGGGGTCCGTCGTCATGGAGGCGCACATCGAGTACCTCCGTCGGATGCGGAAGGTCCCGTCCGAGGAGGTCCTTGCGGCCCACAGGCCCAGCGGGGAGGGTGCACCAGAACCCTGTGACGGTGAGCGTACCGTCTTCGGTACCCACTTCCTCATCGACTTCGGGCTGCCGGTCATCTCCTTCCTCCAGCACCTCCTCAATTTCTACAGACTCCAGATGCATCATCTGGGGGTGGACTCCGTTTTTTACATCGCGTGCTTCATCACGCTGTGCGAGGCATACTTGGGCATTTTCCCCTTTCCATCCTTCTTCCGCCACCTCTTCTACTTCCGCACCAAGATGCATGGCCAAGCGGCCTATTGCTGCGGCGGCGTGGTGGTGTACATGTGGCTTGGTCGGCCGCTGCCGAAGATGAAGTGGAAGGAGTCTTTCAAGAAGTGGTAGCAGATACGTCTCCGTCGTATCTACTTTTCCGAATTCTTTTGCCCTTGTTTTGGACTCTAATTTGCATGATTTGAATGGAACTAACCTGGACTAACGCTGTTTTCAGCAGAATTGCCATGGTGTTGTTTTTGTGCACAAAAAAAAGTTCTCGCAATGACCTGAAAAATTACGAAGATTTTTTCTGGAATTAATGAAAAATACGTGCGCAAAGATCCATCGGAGGGGGTGAGCCAGTGGGCCACCAGCCCACTGGCCGCGGCCACCCCCAGGCCGCACCAACCAGTCTCGTGGAGCCCACACAGCTCCACCGCCTCCAAAATCAGCTCTATATGTTCCGTTTCGCCCGGTAAAAAATCAGAGAGAAGGATTCATCGCGTTTTACGATACGGAGGCGCCGCCACCTCCCGTTCTTAATCTCGAGGGCAGATCTGGAGTGCGTTCTGGGCTCCGGAGAGGGGAAATCGTCGCCATCGTCACCATCAACCTTCCTCCATCGCCAATTCCATGATGCTCTTCAGCGTTCGTGGGTAATCTCATCGTAGGCTTGCTGGACAGTGATGAGTTGGATGAGATCTATCATGTAACCGAGTTAGTTTTGACGGGGATTGATCCCTAGTATCCACTATGTTCTGAGATTGATGTTGCTAATACTTTGCCATGTTTAATGCTTGTCAGTAGGGCCCGAGTGCCATGATTTCAGATCTGAACCTATTATATTGTCGCCAATATATGTGTGTTTTAGATCTTATCTTGCAAGTTGTAGTCACCTACTATGTGTTATGACCCGGCAACCCCGGAGTGACAATAGCCGGAACCACTCCCGGAGATGACCGTAGTATTAGGAGTTCATGTATTCACCAAGTGTTAATGCGTTGGTCCGGTTCTTTATTAAAAGGAGAACCTTAATATCCCATAGTTTCCATTAGGACCCCGCTGCCACGGGAGGGATGGACAATAGATGTCATGCAAGTTCTTTTCCCTAAGCATGTATGACTACATACGGAATACATGCCTACATTAGGTTGACGAACGGGAGCTAGTTACTTATCTCTTCGTGTTATAGCTGTTACATGATGAATCACATCCGGCATACTCATCCATCACCGATCCACTGCCTACGAGTCTTTTACTACTGGTCCTTGCTATGTTACTTTGCCGCTACTGCTGTTACTTGCTACTGCTGCCACTACTGCTGTTACTTGCTGCTGCTGTCGCTACTGCTGTTCCTTGCTACTGCTGTCACTACTGTTGTTACTTGCTACTTTGTTGTTACCTGCTGCAACAGTTTACTGGCACGATTGATACAACAAGTTAGGAATAGTCCGCCGTCAACAGACCACTTTCTAGCACCGTTGCTATCATACCAGTTTGCTACTGATACTTTTCTTGCAGACACTAATCTTTCAGGTGTGGTTGAATTGACAACTCAGCTACTAATACTTGAGAATATTCTTTCGCTTCCCCTTGAGTTGAATCAATAAATTTGGGTTGAATACTCTACCCTCAAAAACTATTGCGGTCCCCTACACTTGTGGGTTATCAAGACTATTTTCTGGCGCCGTTGCCGGGGAAGCACATCTATATTCTCTGAGTCACTTGGGATTGACGTCTGCTGGTCACTATGAGGAATCCGATAGATCCAAGAACTGAAATCTTGCCCTCAACTACGAGGACAGGTAAGGATCTGCCATCTAGCTTTGCACTTGATTCACCTTCAGTTATGAGTAAGTTTGCGACATCACCTCCTGCTAGAAATCTTGATATGTCGCCTGTGCTTGATGATGCTACTTCTGCTGCCCATGATGCTTATGATGATGCTATGCTTGATACTATGCCTGATGATGCTATGCTTGATACTATGCCCGATGATGCTATGCTTGATACTATGCCTGATGATGCTATGCCTGATACTGCTTTGCCAATAGGTGCATTCCTTGATGCACAAATTGCTAGAGTTGCTGCTAGACGTGATGATACTTCTGAAACTGCTGATACTATTGAAGTGGAACATGCTACTATGCCTGAATTGCCTGTTATGCCTGAGCGCCATGTTATGGAGGGAGAGATAGCCGAGGATTTTCTCGCGTGTAAGGATAGCTATGATGTTGAGAAATTACTGCTCAAGTGGAAAGAAAAATCTCTGAACGCTAGGATGAAATACGACCCGAAGTTTGCTACTTCGCCTATCTTTGTGACCGATAAGGATTATGAATTCTCTGTCGACCCTGAGTTAATCACTCTGGTCGAATCTGATCCTTTTCACGGTTATGAGTCTGAAACGGTTGTAGCCCATCTTACCAAACTGCACGATATAGCCACCCTATTCACTAGTGAGGAAAAGATCCGCCACTACTATATCCTCAACACGTTTCCTTTCTCACTAAAGGATGATGCTAAGACCTGGTTCACTTCTCTTGCTCCTGGTTGTGTGCGTAGCCCCCAGGATATGGTCTACTACTTCTCTGAAAAATATATCTTTGTCCATAAGAAGCAAGCTGCCTTGCAGGAAATATACAACTTTTCTCAAGCTGAAGAAGAGAGTCTCCCACAAGCTTGGGGGAGGCTCATCCAGCTACTGAATGCTTTGCCTGATCACCCTCTTGAGAAGAATGAAATACTTGATATCTTCTATAATGGACTTACTGATGCTTCCAAAGACCACCTAGATAATTGTCCCGGTTGTGTGTTTAGGGAACGAACTGTAGAACAAGCTGAGATCCAATTGAATAACATCTTGTGCAATGAGAATGCTTGGACTATTCCCGAACCACCTCCTAAGCCAACTCCGAAGAAAATAGGTATTCTATTCCTCAGTCTTGAAGATATGCAAGACGCCAAGAAATCTATGCGAGAGAAAGGCATTAAATCTGAAGATGTCAAAAATCTACCACCTATCGAAGAGATCCGTGGTCTTGATAACCCGATACAGGTAGTAGAAGTAAATTCTCTGCGTAGGTTTGATGAGAGTGATATTACTTTTGATAAACCTGCTAGCTTATGCCTGGATGAATTTGATAACTTTGTTGCCAAACAACAAAGTTTCAATGATTATGTTAGCAGACAATTGGAACAGAATGCTCGTATGCTTAGTCATTTAAGTGCTTGTGTGGACAGAAATGTCAATGATCTTAAGCTCTTGAGTAAACATGCCTCTATGGTTACTACTCAAGTAGAACAAGTACTTAAAGCTCATAATGACTTGCTCAACGAGTTGAATGACAATTTTGTCAGAGTCGTTACTAGTGGCGGTAGAATGACCCAGGAACCTTTGTATCCTGAGGGTCATCTGAAGAGAATTGAACAAGATTCTCAACGAGTTAGGACTGATGCACCTAGTCATCCTAGAAAGAAGAAGAAAGATGATAGGAACTTGCACGCTAGCAACCCTGATGTTGTTACCCCTAAGAGTCCAAACGATGCCTCTGTCTCTCATGCTGAAACACAATCTGGTGATGAACATGAGCCTAATGATAATATCAACAGTGATGTTCATGTTGATTCTCAACCTAGCAATGATAAATATGTGTAGATTGAACCTATTGATCTTGATAACCCACAGCCTAAGAATAAGAGATACGATAAGAAGGACTTTGCTGCTAGGAAGCATGGTAAAGAAAGGGAACCACGGTTCAGAAACCCATGCCCTTTCCTCCCAAACCATCCAAGAAAAAGGATGATGATGATTTTGAGCGATTCGTTGAAATGATCAGACCTGTCTTTGTGCAAATGCGTTTGACAGATATGCTCAAAATGTCTCCGTATGCTAAGTACATGAAAGATATTGTGACTAATAAGGGAGGATACCTGAGGTTGAGATTTCCACCATGCTTGCTAATTATACCTTCAAGGGTGGAACTCCTAAGAAACTAGGTGATCCAAGTGTGCCCACTATACCTTGCTCCATTAAAGGCAACTACGTTAGAACTACGTTATGCAACCTTGGAGCCGGTGTTAGTGTTATGCCTCTCTCTCTTTATCGTAGACTTGAACTGGATAAGTTGACACCCACTGAAATCTCTCTGCAAATGGCCGACAAATCAACTGCTTTCCCTATCGGCATTTGCGAGGATGTGCTTGTTGTGGTTGCTAATGTCACTATCTTACCAGACTTTGTTATCTTGGATATTCCTGAGGACGATGCCATGGTGGTCATCCTCGGAAGACCCTTTATAAACACCGTAGGGGCTGTTATAGATTGCAATAAAGGCAATGTCACTTTCCATGTCAACGGTAATGAGCATACGATGCACTTTCCGAAGAAACAATATCGAGTAGATTGCATCAATGCTATCGAAAAAACGTCATCAATCATTATTGGGAGCTTTGAATGCCCTATATCTCGTGTCAAGATGAAGTATGATTTACTTGTTGGGGACATCCCATTGAGGTGACCTAGTGGCTATTCAAAAATTCTCTGTTCTCTTTTGCGATTTGAAAAGGTTTGTCAAAGAGGCTTGATCAACCTCACTGACGGATTTCTTTCGATGATCATGAGATGGATGAATCGAGGAGTCACAAACCTTTGTTCCAAGCTTTCACCTTCAGTTTCTTAGAAGAAAAATGATAGGTTTAGTTTAATTTTCCCTGTTTTCTGTTTTAGCGTCCGGTAGAAAAGTACCCCGAAAATAAAAGTTCTCCGAACGTCCTGAAAATCAAGTATGATTTTTTCTGGAATTTTTGAAAAATACCGAGACGAAGAGCTAGTCTGGGGGCTGCACCAGTGGGCCACAAGCCCTGACGGTGCGGGCACCCCCTGGCCGCGCCACCCAGGCTTGTGGGGCCCACAGGCACCCCCTCCACTCATTCTTGCTCTCATCTGGTTCTCCTACCTCCAGAAAAAATCGTTTCGCAGCTCAAACCCGTGTTCTTGCTCCTTTTGCTGGGATTTTCGATCTCTTTGCTCAGATCACCATTCTCCGAACTATTTTGGGGAAATTACTCCTTGGTAAGTAACTCCTCCATTGGTGCAATTAGTTTTTGCTCTAGTGCCTTATACTCCGTGTATTTTTGTTGCCTTGGTGACCATGTTCTTGAGCTTTGCATGCTGATTTTAGCTGGTCCCAGGTAGTTTTGATGCGTAATATGGCCTCTAGGCACTTGTGGGAGTAGTTCCTACGAGTTTAGTTGAGCCTTGTTCTCCTTTCCTTATAATCACTGAAAATTTCAGAAAAGGAAGATGTTCAGGAGAAACTTTCATGGTGGTTCCTCAAGCAAGAGAGGTCCCCGTCTTGCGATTCGGGAGCCCGATCCTTACCAACCAAGGGACGCACAGGTACAACCATGTGAATGGCCTTCTGATGAATTTATGATTGAGGCAGGTTTCAAAGATGAGTTTAATGCACTTGTTTGCAACATCGGACTCAAAGAATTCATCTCCGATAAATGTGAACAATATGTTGCTCTCACTGCATCTTTTGTTCGTAGATTCAAATTTTTAGTTGGCCATGACACATCGGTACTGTTTGATCTCTATGATAAATCGTATACCATGGATTTAGAGGATTTCAATAGAATTTGCAAAATAGCTATTTGGGGTAGCCTCAATGATCCTCCTAAATCTTCGGTTAGAGATTTTTGCTCTAGTATTACTGTTGGAGAAACTAGAGACATTACGCAAGCTACCATGGGGAGTATTCATTTTCCTGCCTTGCATTACTTTGCCCTTGTCATAGGCAGATGCATTAATGGCAAGATTGAGCATTGTCACCTCTGCGCATCCGACCTTAGTATCCTTAAGAGCGCAGTGACGGGTGACAAAAGTTTCAACATGGGAGCTATAATAGCAAGGAGGATGAATAAGAATGCTAATGAAGGGGATTTCTTTGGTGGGATCTATGCCACCCGCATAGCAAATTTTCTTGGAGTACCCATCCGCGAAGTAGATCCCCCGCTCCATACAGCTTTCCTTGACCGCGTCGCTTTGACACGCTACCAGCTCCTTGAGAGGGATGATGAATCCCTCCTATACTGTTTGATATTTAACCGACAGTGTGTTTTCCATATTACCCTTCCTGCTCCTGCCTTCTTTCACTTTCATATAAAATGGAGATATTACATAACCAGAGGAGAGGCAGAGGAGTATGAGAGGGAGGCAAAGGCTGCTCGTCTCCGTGAGGCAGCTATTCAGGCAGTGGCTGCAGCGGTCTCGTATAACCCCCATTATGATTTTGGGTTTCGCCAAGACCATCCTTGGGAGTAGACCAACTTAGGCCAAAAGCCTAAGCTTGGGGGAGTACGTGTTCTCACCGACTTTACATTCTTGCTTATTCTTTTACTTTGTTAGCCAGTGTTCACACTTTGCCACTGTATCATCCATGCTAGTTTATTTTCTTTTTCTCGTTTTCTTTTCGTGTGTCTGTCTAGTTTGAGAAAACCCAAAACGATTTCCATTTTCTTATTTTGCTTGTTAGGAGCTTTCCCGTGTAAATAGTTTTTTTTTCTTTGGGTCAAGGTAGAAGATATTGGTTACAATGTTTATTGGCTCTTGCATGCATACATGTTTAGCTTTCATAGTGCCATATTACTTTGTCTTCTCCTTTGTGTTTGCCTGCAGATTCCATCATAGTCCAATGCACGAGCACACTTATTCTTGTTCACATCATTCGGTCGTGCAAGTGAAAGGCAATAATGACGATATATGATGAAGTGAGTGAGCCGGGAAAAGCTGGTATGAACTCGATCTATTTTGTTTTTGTAAATATGACTAGCTCATCGTGCCTGATTCAGCTTTGTTGTGAGAGAAACATGTTTGCAATGACAACTTAGAGATCATAGTTGCTTATGCCATGCTTACTTAGCTACGAGCTTATAATGGTTTGTCTTGGATGCCCACATGAATGTTGAGATGACTGTGTTGTAGTATGATAGGATGGTATCCTCTTTTGAATGATTCAAGTGGCTTGACTTGGTGCATGTTCACGCATGTAGTTGAAACAAAATCAACATAGCCTCTATGATATTCATGTTCATGGTGATTTATGTCCTAGTCATGCTTGCACTCAATGTTAGTTAATCTCAATGTATTTTGATGACTATTGTCGCTCTCTAGTTGGTCGCTTCCCAGTCTTTTGCTAGCCTTCACTTGTACTAAGCGGGAATACTGCTTGTGCATCCACTCCCATAAACCCAAAGTTGTTCCTTGTGAGTCCACCATACCTACCTATATGCGGTATCTACCTGTCGTTCCAAGTAAATTTGCATGTGCCACTCTCTAAACCTTTAAGAAATAATCTGTTTTGCATGCCCGAACCGCTCATGTGGTGACAGGGGGCTATCAGTATCTTCCATGCTAGGCGTGTTATCCTTGATATGTGTTTATTCACTATCATTCACGAGAAAGGGGCGGTAATTGGAATTCCTAGTTCCATGCTCAAATCGAAAAGATAATTGCAAACAGAACTCCTCTAGGATTGATGTTGGTATGGACGGTACCCAAGGATTCGGCTAGCCGTGGAGTGTGATTGATTGGTGGTGGGGGAGTCAAAACTTTACTTTTCTGTTTGGGAACCACCTATAGCATGGAAGATGTTGAGAACACTTATTCATTGCGTTGACAATGGGAGCATGCTACCCAAAATTATTATCTCTGTTTTAAAAGCTTGAGCTCTGGCACCTCTGCAAATCAATGCCTCCCTCTACGAAGGGCCTGTCTATTTATGTTCCTGTTGAGTCATCCTCCTCTTACAAAAGCACCAATTAGAGAGCAGCTCTGTCATTTTTATGCTTTAATTTTAACTGTGTCGAGTATGACTGTGACTGGATCTTCTTTGCCATGAGTTACAATGTTTAGTCAACCCTTGGTCTTTGAAGGTGCTCTGCATTTATGTTTTGCGGTCTCAGAAAGAGCTAGCGAGATACCATTTGTTCGTACTGCTTCATGTTGTTTTGATTGAAGTGTTGACGTTTGAGACTTATTATTATTTGCTCACTAGTTGATTATGCCATTGATATGCGTTTACCGTGAGACCTAGATGTCATTTGCTTATGTGGTTAGCTTGTGATCTTACTAAAATTTTGGTTGTGAGTTAGACATAGTTGCAACAACAAGATCAAACAGAGTTTGTCAAAGTTTTTCTTTTGTCTCTTTCAGTTTGTCAACTGAATTGCTTGAGGACAAGCAAGGCTTTAATCTTGGGGGAGTTGATACATCTCCGTCGTATCTACTTTTCCGAACTCTTTTGCCCTTGTTTTGGACTCCAATTTGCACGATTTGAATGGAACTAACCCGGACTAACGCTGTTTTCAGCAGAATTGCCATGGTGTTGTTTTTGTGCAGAAATAAAAGTTCTCGGAATGACCTGAAAATTTACGAATAATTTTTCTCGAATTAATGAAAAATACCAGCGCAAAGATCCACTTGAGGGGGTGAGCCAGTGGGCCACAAGCCCACTGGCCGCGGCCACCCCCCAGGCCGCACCAACCAGGCTTGTGGAGCCCACAGAGCTCCACTGCCTCCAAACTCAGATCTATATATTCCATTTCGCCTGGAAAAAAATTAGAGAGAAGGATTCATCGCGTTTTACGATACGGAGGCGCCGCCACCTCCTGTTCTTCATGTGGAGGGCAGATCTGGAGTCTGTTCTGGGCTCCGGAGAGGGGAAATCGTCGCCATCATCATCATCAACCTTCCTCCATCGCCAATTTCATGATGCTCTTCACCGTTTGTGATTAATCTCATCATAGGCTTGCTCGACGGGGATGAGTTGGATGAGATCTATCATGTAATCGAGTTAGTTTTGACGGGGATTGATCCCTAGTATCCACTATGTTCTGAGATTGATGTTGCTACTACTTTGCCATGCTTAATGCTTGTCACTAGGGCCCGAGTGCCATGATTTCAGATCAGAACCTATTATGTTGTCGCCAATATATGTGTGTTTTAGATCCTATCTTGCAAGTTGTAGTCACCTACTATGTGTTATGACCCGGCAACCCTGGAGTGACAATAGCCGGAACCACTCCCAGAGATGACCATAGAATGAGGAGTTCATGTATTCACCAAGTGTTAATGTGTAGGTCCGGTTCTTTATTAAAAGGAGAACCTTAATATCCCGTAGTTTCCAATTAGGACCCCGCTGCCATGGGCGGGATGTACAATAGATGTCATGCAAGTTCTTTTCCCTAAGCACGTACGACTACATACGGAATACATGCCTAAATTAGATTGACGAACGGGAGTGTCACGCCCCAGATGCGACCCGATCCTCAATTTGGCACGAAGGCCTCGTCAGGGATAGAAGCGCATCTCGTCGTGTCGCAAGAATGGATATCGTTACAAGTACATGTACTGAAAAGAGAGATATATATAGAGTTGGCTTATACTCGCCACAAGTTACATCAGAGTCACATCAGTACATTACATAATCATCAAGAGTAAGAGGAGGGTCCGACTACGGACGAAAATAAACGAGAAAAATAAGAACGACGTCCATCCTTGCTATCCCAGGCTGCCGGCCTGGAACCCATCCTAGATCGATGAAGAAGAAGAAGAAGAAGCAACTCCAAATGAACAATCAACGCGCTCGCGTCAAGTAACCTTTACCTGTACCTGCAACTGGTGTTGTAGTAATCTGTGAGCCACAGGGGACTCAGCAATCTCATTTCCAAAGGTATGAAGACTAGCAAAGCTTAATGGGTGAGGTAAGGTTAAGTGGTGAGGTTGCAGCAGCGGCTAAGCATATATTTGGTGGCTAAACTTACGAGTACAAGAAATAAGAGGGGGAAGATCTACGCATAACGGACGTGTCTACTGATGATCAAACGAATGATCCTGAACACCTACCTACGTCAGACATAACCCCACCATGTCCTCGATCGGAGAAAGAACTCACGAAAGAGACAATCACGGTTACGCACACAGTTGGCAAGTTTTAATTAAGTTAACTTCAAGTTATCTAGAACCAGTGTTAAACAAAGTTTCCACGTTGCCACATAACCGCGGGCACGGGTTTCCGAAAAGATTTAACCCTGCAGGGGTGCTCCAACTAGTCCATCACAAATTACCACAAGCCGCATAGAAATCCTCAATCACGAAGCTCGCGATCTCGTCGGATTCCCTAGTGGAAAACCTCAACTCTGGGATTACCCAAAGCATCACCGGAATCCCGATGCACAAGATATCTCGTCAAAGGTAAAACTAATCCAGCAAGGCCGCCCAGCGTGTCGACGAGCCCGATAGGAGCCGCGTATCTCGTTCTCAGAACACGACGGATAAGCTACGCATACGAGTGCCAAACCTCGAGTTTCCTCGCGGTGGCCCCGCAGAGTGCTCTGTTTTGGACCAACAGTCATGAGGAGCACTGGCCCGGGGGTTGATTAAAATAGTCCGCGGGTGCCGGCGGGTCCCTATGCAATTTTATTAGGTGATTAGGCAAATGTAGTACCAATGTTGGGCCTTGCCAGACCAACTTTAATCTAAAACGAGTTATCAAGGGGGTCCCCATAACAACCCCGATCGTGTTAGGAGCGCTCATTTATGGAACATAACACCGGTAGCCGAAAACTAAGGGGGGCAAAGGTGGAACAAAACACCAGGCTAGAAAGTCCGAGCCTTCCACCTTTTACCAAGTATATATGTGCATTAAATTAAATAGCATTTAAATATGGTGATGTAACAAGGAACCCATGTTTTCACATGGAAGCAACTGCACCTGCAACTAGCAACGCTGTCAACAGGGTTAAGCAAGCAGTAACATAGCCAATCAGTGGTTTGCTAGGTTGAACAGTTGAAGGTTTTCATGGCATTGTTGAGAGGCTGATATTTAACAGGTGATAGGCAACGAGACATAAACGATAGCAACGGTGAAACTAGCATGGCAATGATAGTAATGGTATCTGGGGAAATGATCATCTTCCCTGAGATCCCGCTTGGAAGAAGAATGCCTCCGTGAAGCAGACGAACTGACGTAGTCGAACGGGTCCTCACAATCCGACACGCTTGCGGAACTCTATCGAGACGAAGCAAACCGAAACACAAACGAACACACAAAATTCACCACACGATGCAACAACACAAATCATGCATGAGCACCTGTAAACATGCAAGACATGGCATGACAAATCACAGAACCAAACACTGCACATTAAGTCAAGTTCAATATGCAACAAGTTGCATATTGACGAAACTCCACGTATATTTATTTAGTTCTATCCCGAATAAGTACACGACAATATTAAATGTGATTAAACATGGCAAGAGGTGAAGCGTAATTAAACTATCTATCTAGGCATTTTAAATAAGGTCGGAAATGACTTATAGCACCTCCGAAACGACCTCACATGTTAATTTACAATTCTGTCCAGATCTGAACTAGTGCATTTAATTAGTTGTTAAACAGCAAAACAAATAGTTTCAGGTGATTCTACGCGTCAAGGCAAGCAATCTACACATAAAGATCATCTCCAACGGAGCTACGGTTCAAAAGATACAAGCACCGCAATATATGATGGCATGAATGCAATGTGTGTGCAACGACGGTCACGAGCACTTCAAAATATACAAACAGCAAGAGAACATGAAACTACACGAGATTCTAAGAAAGTTTCATATAGGACACGAACAAATCGGAGCTACGGTTCAACAACTACGAGCAAAACAAGAAATGACTACAATCTGCCAAAATCAGCCACATAGCATTTTCTACACCCCGTAACTACGAGCTACACAACTCCGGTAAACTCAAGCAAGGCATGGCACGAAAGAGGGCAAGAAGCACTACTACGAACAACTAACAACAACTAGCATGGTATCAAGGAACACTAGGAGAAGAAGTCTCAAAATGGCATCTCACACACAATTTCAGACTTAGTGAAAATTACACCTCATGAAAGTACCGTTTTCGATCTGAAGCTATATTGACAGCAGCAAAACCTATAGCTAAAGGACTCCAAATGGCATGAAAATTTACAGCATGCTAGAAAAACAAAAGGGGTACAACTAACTCCATTGGACCAACCTCAAAAGAGCTACAGATCACAAGATGCAAGCTAGACAAGACAAAAACAAAATATAACAGATTCCAGACTTAGAATTATTTCAGCACGTCCAAATCAGCACTATTTCTAGCAACTTGAGAGCAAGCAAAACACACTTAAACATGCATTTCTATTGCAACTAAAAATACCAGGGGCTAGACAAAACACCCAAGAACAAGTCCCTAGTTGACAACTTAATCAAACGGAGCACGGAATAAATCCTACGAATTAAACAAAAGGGCATCATGACAAAATATCGCGCGAACTAACTTACTCAAAAGCTAAAACTAATTGCACAGAAAAATCCATGGGATTTTTCTACCCCGGAAACATATAAAATATGTGGGGTTTGCAACACAAAATAATGCCGCACATAAATGCGAGAAAAATAACCTATACGCGGGAAAATAAATTACCGGCAAATCCCTACACGTAAAAATACAATTGACTGCTCTAAACATGCAAAAATGATTCCTGAAACATGGAAATTTAATCTACGGTATACGGGGAGTCCGGACACGCACGAGAAATTATACGGGTCAAAAACATAATAGGACAACACGTGTTTCTAGGCATACGTCACGCTAAACGATGTCAAACAAACGTGCAAGTTTTAAATCCGTGTTCTACTCGCAAAACTACGCCAAAACCATATAAAGTACGCCTCGATCTGACTTGCGAAATAAAATCTACGGGCATACTAAAATTGTCTATAATCTGGAATTTATATAATTCCGAAAAAAAATCCCTAAACTAATAACGGGCCTAAGAGGGGGCACAGAATAGCAAAGATGCGCCGAGGGCGAGGGAATAGAGGCTCACCTTGGGGAGGGCTCTTGGGCCGGCTGGTTGAGGGGAGGAGCTGGGCCTCGGCGCTGGCATGCATAGCTGGGCCGGCTGCTGGCGCCCTGGACCGCAGCGGTCAATGCGGTGGGGGTTCGCGAGCGAGCCCCTTGCTCGTTGTGCTCCTCCCAACCGGGAGCTGCTGGCGGCGATTGGAGGCGGTACTCCGGCAAAGGAGCATCGGCGGCGAGGGGAGGACCCAGAAAGGTCCAGGCGGCACGGGCGAATCCGGCCCGGGGAAGCGGTTCCCGCAGCGGACGAAGCTTGGGGCGGCGCATCCATGGCGGCGGAGCAGGTCTGGGCTGGGAGGAGCCAACGGCGTGAGGGGCTACGGCGGCTCTGGCGCACGGGGAGGCGGCGGCCGGCGGCAGAGGGACATACTCGGGCACCTCGGCGAGGGGTTGGGAACGTGCCGGTGGTGCCCCGGCGAGAGGAGGCGGCTGCCATGTGAGGCGCTGCTCGTGCGAGGGGCACGGGAGCACGGGAGGCTACGGTGGGCGGCGCAGCTCGGGCCCGGGCAGGCCAGCCATGGGCTCGCGGGCCCGGCGGCGCGAGGAGGAGGTGGGAGGAGGCTGCGGGAGGATTAGGGTTAGGGGTAGGTGGGGCGCGGAAAACGAGGCAGAGGGGGGGTTGGCTGCCTAAATTTTAGGAGGGGGTCTATATATAGAGAAAAGGGGGGCTAGATTAGCCGGAATTTCGATCCGGATCCAACCGTGCGGTCGGATTCGGACGATTCCACACGCGGGAATGGGTACGTGGCCGTGTAGGGTGGTTTACCGGAGACGAGAGGGAGAACGGGCGGCGCGGCAACGAATTTTTAAAACTCCGACAAACGTCCGACGGTAGGCCGAATACGGTGCCGCTACGGTTGACCGTTCAGGTACCAGACGGACTCCGGTCGCGATGAAATTCGACAGGCGGCCTAGCTATATTAAAATAAGACCACACTTCGAATCTCAACCCGATTAGAGAAAGTTTTACGCACACTTTTGAAAACAAGATCTCGACGATGTCGCGGGCGCGAGCGAGTGCGGTCGGGCTCAGAACGGACAACGACGATAACCGGCAACTACCAACGGATGCAACTTTTGAAAACTGGCGGCAACGGAGATGCCGATGCAATGCAGATGATACGAATGATGTGATGATGATGCAACAGAAGAAAATAGACACACGATGAAAACAGAATAGAAGGGGAATCTTCTGGAACGTCGGCATCGGGCTGTCACACGGAGCTAGTTACCTATCTCTCCGTGTTATAGCTGTTACATGATGAATCACATCCGGCATACTCATCCATCACCGATTCACTGCCTACGAGTCTTTTACTACTGGTCCTTGCTACGTTACTTTGCTGCTACTGTTGTTACACGCTACTGCTGTCACTACTGCTGTTACTTGCTGCTGCTGTCGCTACTGCTCTTCCTTGCTACTGCTGTCACTACTGCTGTTACTTGCTACTTTGTTGTTACCTGCTGCGACACTTTACTCGCGCCATTGATACAACAAGTTAGGAATAGTCTGCCGTCAACAGACCACTTTCTGGCACCGTTGCTATCATACCACTTTGCTACTGATACTTTGCTTGCAGACACTAATCTTTCAGGTGTGGTTGAATTGACAACTCAGCTGCTAATACTTGAGAATATTCTTTCACTTCCCCTTGATCGAATCAATAAATTTGGTTTGAATACTCTACCCTCAAAAACTGTTGTGATCCCCTACACTTGTGGGTTATCAGTAGCAAACTTTTTTCTACGTCTACAGCATCGGTGAGGGAGATTGGGTCGGACTCCCTCCCTTCTCCAACGAGCCGCCGACTGGAAAGAACTGGGACCTTGACCCGTACACGGAGGAGATGGCGCCCATGGTCGTTCGAAAGAAGGAACTCATGGCTTCTATGGTGCTGGTGGTAGTGGACCTGGTGGCAGCCTTCATCTCCTGTCGAGTGCAGCCGTTGTAGAGGAAGCCGCACCGGATGTGCGACATGAGCGGATGCAGGGACCCGTGCCGGCTATCGATGGTGAAGCTTCCGCTGCACAAGGTGGCCGCCCGAGTGAACGGTAGCACCAACTTTCAGCTGGACGAGGAGGAGTGGGGCTTCGGCCTGGAGCCGTTCCACCGCGGCAATCGGGCACCGCCAGGAAGTCCTCATCCGACTAGAACTGTTTTCCCTTTTTCTCTCTTTATTCCTAGTAATTGAAGTGCGGTCGTGGCGCTCCTCAGCTCTTTGCCCTGCAGAACACCCTACATGGCCCGAACCCGATGTGCTTCCTCCCTGGCCGGGAGGAATACGACGACGAAGATTATGAGTCGGACGGGGGTGGCCCTGATGCCCCCGAAGGCTCGGGTGCATTGGAGGTGGAGGAGGATGAAGGGGACGAGGGTGACGAGGTGGACGAGCCGGTGTAGGATCAAAAGTATGTCTAGAGTTGGGGGGGGGGTTATAAGACTACTTGACAAGATAAAAAAACTTCGCGTTTTCCCAATTTTAGTTGAGAGGCAGGTATGACAGTTATAGCAAGTCAAGTACACCCTACACATGCATTTCGAAGAGTGTGTCACCGGAAAGTAAAACATGCAAGTGTAAAGTAAAGGAGTAAGGTAGAGAGATAAAACGCATGAGGTTGACACGATGATTTTTGGCATGGTTCCGATTGGTGGCGCTATCGTACGTCAATGTTAGTGGAGACTTCAACCCACGAAGGGTAATGGCTGCGAGAGTCCACAGAGGGTCCACAAAGAAGCGGCCTTGTCTATTCCACCACGACTTCCATTCACGGAGGACTAGACTTACTCACGGTAGATCTTCAATAAGTAGGCGATATCCTTGCCCTTACAAACATCTTGGTTCAACTCCACAACACGAACTAGGAGGCTCCCAAGCGACACCAAACCAATCTAGGAGGCACCACCCTCGACAAGGTAATATATGTGGTAGATCAATGAATTCCTTCC
The DNA here is from genome assembly GCF_904849725.1 of Hordeum vulgare subsp. vulgare. Classification (NCBI taxonomy): domain Eukaryota; kingdom Viridiplantae; phylum Streptophyta; class Magnoliopsida; order Poales; family Poaceae; genus Hordeum; species Hordeum vulgare. Next base: position 334,432,945 of record NC_058520.1, on the reverse strand, counting down.
TCTTGTGCCTCTAAAGATAGTCTCCACAACACAAAATCACCCTCTCATAGAATATGAATGGGTAGGAGAGGTTGATTTGGTGGAAAGCAGTTTGGGGAGGCTAAAGATCATGATTCGAATGAATTGAGTGGAATATATTGGTCTCAACACATGAGTAGGTGGTTCTCTCTCAAAAAATGGATCTGGCAATGAAGTGTGTGTTCTGAGTGCTTCTCCCATGAATGAGAGGTGGGTGAAGGGGGTATATATAGGCAGCAGCCAAAATCCAACCGTTACACACAAAGTGGCAAACTCGGTGACACCGAAGTTGAAAACTCTGTGGCACCGATTAGCACAAAGGTGCGAACTTTTGAATCTCGGTGAGACCGATATATGAAAGTTGGTGGGACCGAAGAGGTGGCTAACGGTCAGATGTCCAAACCTGGTGGCACCGATAATCAAACTTAGAAATTATGATTTTGCGTATCCAGGAACCCGAAAGTAGGTCACCCAAACTCGGCAGCATCGGTATGGATTTGGTTGCACCGATTTGGTGGCAGTAGCTAGGGTTTCTATCTGAGATCAAACTCGGTGGGTCCGAAATATGGAACTTGGTGACACCGAATTTGTGTATGTAGAATTTGACAGAATGGTTTTGTGGGAAAAATGACTAAGTATTTTGGTGGCTAACTTAGAGCACTTTGAGAAATCAGTTCATTTTTCTACCTCACGCCCTTTTAATAGTATTGGCTTTCCTATGGACTCAAATGTGATTTTTTACAACGTAGAAAATGAAGAGTCTTTTAGCTTGAAGCTTGAGCCAATGTTATTCCTTTCTTGTATTAAGGGGGATGACGAGTTGATGGATATACTTCTCGCCCCTCATTGTTTACCCCAAGTGGAAGGTGGAGATGTAGTCAGCAACAAATTTCCCTTACACGGAGACTGTAAGGTTTATCGAACCAGGAGGACTCCTAGGATCAACAAGTAGGTATCTTCCACCCTGGCCCTAGCAGAAGACGTGGAACTACACACACAAAAAATTACTTTGCTCCCAAAGAGTACAGAGAGGTTGTTAATCTCTCGGGCCTTGTAGTTTGCAAAGGATCGAAACAGAAACGGGAAGGTAATAGTGATTGCAACGGGAAAGTAAATGAAAGCGGCAAATGGTGGAGGTGTAAACAATGATGGTGATATGGACTGGAGTCACATGATGTTCATTAGTGATGTATCTCTCCCAAAAGACGAGAAACAACTATGCTTGGGTAAAAAAATCACAGTTGGGCAATTGACAGAATTATGATCGCACCGCAATGCTAATTATGCTCCTTGATAGTTAGAGGTTCAATAGTAATGGGCAGCACGCCACCACAAGTAGACCATTTATTCATCAACATCTACTTACTAATCACCCACCTTGAGATATCTATCTAGAACATCTCTCCGGTATTAAGTTGCGAGCCCCACCCAAAGTGTAAACTCAAAGCAACGGACAACTGCATTAACGAACTATGCGTAAGGTAAATAATCCTTGCAACCATGGTCACAAGCACCGTTGTTTTTTCCCTGGTGGCAACAAGCACATCCCCTAGTCTCATGTTTCTATCACTCAGGCTACACATCGAGGGGCCTGAGCCCATAATCATGCATAACGCTCCCTCTTGGAGTTACGATCTACTACGTGGCCAAAGCAATAAAAAGCAACGGAGAACATGCATGAATCACTAAATAATATAAAAGGATGATCAAATATATAACTTATAACAATCTGAACATACTCTCATACTCCATCGGATCCCAACAAACCAAGCATAGCGATGACAAGATAATTACATAGATGCCTTGATCATGTAGGGCAGCAAACAAGGACTAACCATTCAAGCACAAGATTGGAGAGAAGACATCACATAGCTACTGGCCATGGAGTCATGCTCCAAGGAGGACTACTCACGACACGTCCGGGAAGCATCCATGGCGGTGGAGAAGCTCTCGGAGATCAATCCTCCCTCCGGCAGGGTGCCGGGAAGAGGTCTCCTGACGCTCCCAATCTTGGAAGCGCTGCGGCGGCGGAACGATGGAGAAATTCGCGATTCAAGAAAGTCTGCGAGGGTTTCCTCTCGGGACACTAAATATAGGCCAAAGGAGGACACCGGAGGAGGTGGGATCCACCCAGGTGACCTCTTGGCGCGGCCTATGGCCTGGTTGCGCTAGCAGGCGGCCTGGGAGGCCCCTGGCCCTCCTTAGGTGATGCGGAAGCTTCTGTTTTGCTGATTTTTTATATATTTTCTCTGGATTTTTCGGGCTTCGGAAAATTGGGTAAAAGCCCATACAAAATAGACATCAGTAAACACAAACTAGCACTGGGTGCACTGAGTTAGTAGGTTAGTCCAAATATGTGTAAAATGATATAAAAGTGTAGCAAAACATATAACAATGTCACCCAAAAGATCATGGAACAAGCAGAAATTATAGATACGTTTGGGACGTATCAACATCCCCAAGCTTAATTTCTGCTCGTCCTCGAGTAGATAAATGATAACACAATGATTTCTGTGGTGACATGCTAACACACATATAAGAATTTCAAAGTAAAGCAAGTGAGATATCTAGTATTGAATTCAAGTCAAGACAATAACAAGCAAGAGTCTATATCTAGTATTGAATTTAGCAAAGTAAGAACATAAAGGTGCAAGAGCTCTCGCTGTCCATGACTCGAATGTCTCCAAATGGTGTTTGCGTGCAAGAAGTGGGAGATGGGTTGAGATCATAAAATATTTTTTAATTGAGAACTCAATCTACTAAACCTCACACTTAGTCTCCTTCGAAATCTTATTTTGACTCATCCCGAGACCACTAGTCAGGCACAAGTCAAAATGATCCTCTCCCTTTCGATTTTGAGCACCCATGCAATGAATGAGCATTAGCAAGATATGTTGGCACTTAGGATGACACATAGAATAATGATGGGGAAGGAAGACAAAAAGGTGTGAAAGGCTCACATCAATGAGGACAACCATAGGTGAGAGAAAGCCAAATGATAGATATGATGTGAGGAGTAGGGATTGCCATGTAACAGATGCACATATGAGCTAAGGTAAGCTCTCCAATGGAAGTAGTGGGGGTCCATCCAACTTGTTTGCTCATGAATACCTAGAGCTCATTTGAGGAGGCTCATCATTAGAATATGCAAACCAAGTTCTATAGTGCAAGGGTCCCCACATAGTTATGCATGAATGATAATCTCTATATAGTACCAATATAGTAATGGAGTACAAGTGTGGATCTTTCAAAAGGGATATGAGTGTTGCCCCCTTCTCTCTTTTTATTTCTTTTTATTTTTCTTTTTCTTTCTTTTTAATTTTTTGTGGCCTCTTTGGCTCTTTATTTCTATCTCTCATTTGTCCTCTTTGGGATCTTTTGTTTTGTCCGCTTTGGGATCTTTTCCTCACTTAAGGGAAACACTCTATGTTTTACCTAAAAATAAAGAAATATCATCACACTTTATAAGAAGTAATCAACATAAAGACAAGTGAAAACTATCATGATGTATGCATATGTATGCCTCTGCCAGTGTAGTAGGATATGCAATGATACTAGCACGTCATGTAGCAGTAATAAGGGCAAGGCCCAATTAGCATGCGACTCTATGATCAAGCAAAAGCATGTATGAGATGAAGATCAAGTCATGAGATGGTGGATGTTGCATGACAATGTATCTCGGAAAGGCTATGGAAATGCCTTAGTAGGTAGGTATGGTGGCTGTTTTGAGGAAAGATATAATGAGGCTTATGTATGACAGAGCGTATCATGTCATAGGTTTGGATGCACCGCGGAGTTTGCACCATCTCTCAATGTGAGAAAGGGCAATGCACGGTACCGAAGAGGCTAGCAAAATATGGATGGTGGAAGTGCCAACAATCGAATACTTATATTAGTCCGAAGAACTCATACACTTATTATCGATAAGTCTCTATCTAGTTAGGAAATTCACAAAGAGACTAGTACCCCGAGGAGGAGTGTTTGGGGGTTTGGTTATCCTTGCGCATCCTCGACTCATGGTAACGTGAGGGTACTCTATATATTCCAAGCCCTCCAAAGGTTAGCAATCCATTTAGTAGCTAGAGTTCTCAACTATTTTTTAGTTTTTGAAAAACACACCGACTTCCTAAAATACGAGGCCTATCACTAATAGGCTCAAGCTCTTGGCACCAATAGTCCAAACATTACTCAAATCAATACCTCAAAACTATTGCAAGTTACTACTATACTTAAATAGCAACATCAATTACCTACTCATGCAAGACACACAACTCAGTGCAACAAGCCAACTCTCTAAACAAGATAAGCATGATAACTCAAGAGAGTTCCAAAATCAACCTAAATAATAGCTTTAAACGGATAAGCATGAAAACTAAGAGCTAAGCACGATAGTAGCTACGAAAAGATGAAGAACACACATAAAACATAAGCATGAAAACCTATGTTGTGTTCTAGAGTGGAATGGAGCGTGTGTCTCTCCCAAACAAGGTAGGCTAGGTTACGACTTGTTATGAACAGCAAACAAAACTAAAACAAACTAAAAAGAAAATAGTGGGACGCTCCAAGCATAGAACATATCATATGAAGTGATAAAAATATAGCATGGAGATGGACGAACTGATGATTGTTGATATAGAAAGGGATGCACGGGGGCATCCCCAAGCTTAGACGCTTGAGTATCCTTGAATATTTCTTAGGGTGCATGGGCATCCCCAAGCTTGAGCGTTTGACACTCATGTATCTTCTTTCATCATCTCTCCCATCGCATACATTAAAACTCCCTTCATACGAAACTCATCATAAGCTGATTAGAGTGGTTAGTTCCCTTAATAAAATAATTCATTACATGCTGGAAATAAAGGTTTTTATGAAAATCTACTGCTTCTTATGAATGCCAAAAGGGTTTTGCAAATAAAAAGCAAGCTTAGGATTTGCGAAATAATGAAAACGCAAAACATGGCAGAATCTGTGAAAACAAAACAACAGGTAGTAAATAATTTATTGGGGGCACTTCTGCAACTCAAATAAAAAAACTCAGAACAGATGCGAGAAAGACAATTATATAGATCATGTTTTAAAAAAAATCAGATCAAAAAGATGATCTGGTGATTTATGGCGAATTTTTCCGTCAACCAGACATAATATGTTTCTAGACAGCATGTCACAATTTTTGAACTTTCTTGCAATCGGAGGCTATAACTTGGCACACAGCTTAAAAATAAAGATACAATGATGTTGCTAAAGTAGTAACACACATCAAGACCACTAAAGCACAAAGTAAAAACAAATTGGGTTTCCTCCCAACAAGCGCTTTCTTTTATGCCTTTGAGCTAGGCATAATGCAAGAAGCTCAAGTGTTATCAACTCCAAAAGAATAACTTGCCCGTGTAATAGACTCATAAGGTAAATTAATCTTATTTCTAGGGAAGTGTTCAATTCCCTTTTAAGAGCAAATTGGAATTTAATAATTCCCTCTTTCATGTCAATGATAGCACCAACGGTGTGGAGAAATGGACGTCCCAAAATAATTGGACATGAAGGATCACATTCAATGTCCATAATAAGAAAATCAATGGGCACATAATTATCATTAACAATAATAAGAACATCATCAATTATCCCTAAAGGTTTCTTTATGGAATAATCTACAAGGCGAACACCAAAAGAACATGGATCATAAGGTTTCCAATCAAGCATATCATACATTCTTTTGGGCATAACGGAAGCACTAGCTCCAACATCATACAAAGCAAAGCAAGAGATATTATTCAATTTTATTTTGACCATAGGATCCCAACCATCTTCTAGATTCCTAGGAATAGGATTCTCTAGCTTGAGCTTCTCTTCCCTAGCTTTGATAAGAGCATTGGTAATATGCTCGGTGAAGGCAATATTGAGTGTACTAGCGTGGGGGTGTTTAGCCATTCTTTGCAAAAAGGTGATAACTTCCGAGAGACTACAATTGTCAAAATCAATAATATTTCTATTAAGTAAAATTGTAGTGTAATCCTCTACATTTGATTTGCTCTCTATTATAAGAGTTTGGATGTCTTCCCAAGTTTGGGGACGTTTAGGAGCAACTTCAAACCAAAGATCTTATGGCTTCCCGATGCAACCATGCCAAGGACATAATTCTCCATAATGACTAGTATAGTGACTTGCTTACTTGTAAAAAGACCCTTAGTGGTAACTGGAGCAATAGAGGAGAAGGTGTAATAATTGTTGTTGTGACTAGTGGAGTCACCCAACATGGTGTTTTCAGTGGAACCCATAGCAGCGGCAACAAGCAAGAACAAATCAACTAAATTTTTTGTGGTTTTTGGTATAAGACTCTAAAGAAAAAACTAAAAAGCAAACTAACAAGACTAAAAAGCAAAGGTAAAATATAGTGTGCAACTTCCCTATCTTGAAGACTGGAGTCCCCAGCAACGGCGCCAGAAATTCGCTTGATGACGAGTTGATGGATATACTTCTCGCCCCTCGTTGGTTACCCCAAGTGGAAGGTGGAGATGTAGTCACCAGCAAATTTCCCTTACACGGAGACTGTAAGGTTTATCGAACGAAGAGGACTCATAGGATCAACAAGTAGGTGTCTTCCACCCTTGTGCTAGAAAAAGACATGGACCTGCACACACAACAAATAACTTTGCTCCCAATGAGTACAAAGAGGTTGTCAATCTCTCCGGCCTTGTAGTTTGCAAAGGATCGAAACACAAGCGGGAAGGTAATATTAATTGCAACAGAAAAGTAAATGAAAGCGGTAAATGGTGGAGGTGTAAACAACGATGGTGATATGGACCGGAGTCACATGATTTTCACTAGTTATGTCTCTCTCCCAAAAGACGATAAACAACTATGCTTGGGTAAACAAATCACAGTTGGGCAATTGAGAGAATTATGATCACACCGCAATGCTAATTATGATCCTTGATAGTTAGAGGTTCAATAGAATGGGCAGTACGCCAAGACAAGTAGACCGTTTATTCATCAACATCTACTTACTAATCACCCACCTTGAGATATGAATCTAGAACATTTCTCCGGTATTAAGTTGCGAGCCCCACCCAAAGTGTAAACTCAAAGCAACGGACAACTACATTAACGAACTATGTGTAAGTTAAACAATCGTTGCAACCATGGACACAAGCACCGTTGTTTTCTCCCTGGTGGCAACAAGCACATCCCCTAGTCTCATGTTTCTGTCACTCAGGCTAGACATCAAGGGGCATGACCCCCCAATCATGCATAACGCTCCCTCTTGGAGTTATGATCTACTACTTGGCCAAAGGAATAAAAACCAACAGAGAACATGCATGAATCACTAAGGAACATAATATAAAAGGATAATCAAATATATAACTCATAACAATCTGAACATACTCTCATAATCCATCGGATCCTAACAAACTGAGCATAGCAATAACAAGAGAATTACATAGATGCCTTGATCACGTAGGGCAGCTCACAAGGACTAACCATTGAAGCACAAGATTCGAGAGAATACATCACATAGCTACTGGTCATGGACTCATGCTCCAAGGAGGACTACTCACGGCACGTCCGAGAAGCATCCATGTGGGTGGAGAAGCTCCCGTAGGTTAATACTCCCTCCGACAGGGTGCCGGGAAGAGGTCTCCTCACGCTCCCGATCTTGGAAGCGTGGCGGCGGCGGAACGATGGAGAAATTCGCGATTCCAGAAAGTCTGTGAGGGTTTCCTCTCGGGACTCTAAATATTGGCCAAAGGAGGGCACCGAAGGAGGTGGGACCCACCCAAGTGACCTCCTGGCGCGGCCTAGAGCCTGGCCGCGCTAACAGGCCACCTGGGAGGCCCCTGGCCCCCCTCTGGCCCTCCTTTGGTGATCCGGAAGCTTCTGTTTCGCTGATTTTTTATATATGTTTTCCGAATTTTTCCGGGCTTCGGAAAATTGGGTAAAAGCCCGTGCAAAATAGACATCAGCAGATAGAAACTGGCACTGGGTGCACTGAGTTAGTAGGTTAGTCCAAATATATGTAAAATGATATAAAAGTGTAGCAAAACATATAACAATGTCACCCAAAAGATCCTGGAACAAGCATAAATTATAGATACTTTTGGGATGTATCAAGGGGCATCTCCACATAAACCTTTAGCCAAAGCACCTTTTGAACTTTTCTGAAATATACTTGAAAAGGATATTAGTCTAATGATGCATATGTTGTGATCAATTATCAAAACCACCCTATGGAGCAATTGTGCTTTCAATCTCTCCCTTTTTGGTAAATGATGACAACATAGAGATCAAAGCTTTGACAAAAGATAAATCAATGATTAGCATCAATGCTTTGAGAAGTATGTGAAAACAAGAGCTCCCCCTAAATTTGTGCATTATTTAAAATTTGCATTCGAATGCAAATGCACAGTCAGTTAGAATCATTGGTGACTCTTTCATGTCACATACATCTTGGTGGTGCGTAAACAAGATAAGAATGAATAGTAAGCACATGACACCAACAAGATACGTGAATGATCATCACAAGGATAGCTAAAAGATACTAGCATCACACAAGATAAAGCGTATGATCACACACAAGATAAAGTCATCCAAAATATCAATGTTTTGAAACCAAACAAGCGAAAAAAAATCAAAAGCTCTCTCTCACACGAAGTTTACGATCTATACATTTATCCCCCGTTGGCAACAAGTTACCAAAAAGTTCAAAAAGTTATAAAACTACTCATCTCCCTAGGTAGCTGATGATGGGTTGATAGAAGAGCATCCACAAAGTCTTCTGCAGATTGTCCTGGAGCTGGAGGAGTGGACACGAGAGGTTCCTTAGTTGATGCTGGAGGTCGAGCTGAAGGTGCAGATGCTTGAGCTGATGAAGTCTGCCATGTCTCTGGAGCAGGTATAGTAGCAAATCTAGGCTTGGTGCTAAACTGAGTGCCAGCGCGAGGAGGCGACTCTTCATCATCATCCTCACTGTCATCATCATTGACATCATCATCTGAGCGAGGAATCTTCACAGAGTCAATTTCAGTTGAAGTTGTTTGATTGTAGTGTTGAATTGCGTGACCTTCACATCCAAGTCATGAAATTTTGCCTCCACAACTCTCTCAAGGCTCTTCTGGTTTTGCAGAATATCCTGAATGTTCTTCTCCATGCCTTGGATAGAGCTAACTAGAAATGCCATTTGCTCAACTTGAGTCCTCGGCTGTGGAACTGGTGCTGGCCTGTTTCTAGCAGTCTCAGCTTCCGCTACATCTGTTGCCATCCTGGCTGCAGCAGAAATGGGATCATTGTCATCCATCACCACTTCATTATCTTCAAACTCTGGTTGAAGAGGTAGATGGGGACGATCAAGTAAATATACATGCTGGCCTAGCTTGGCATTGCTAAGCATCTGAATGCATGGGGCATATCCACATGATCTCTTTTGATCAGCCGCAGTCCTTCGGATAGACTGTACTATCAAATCCATCACTCTAATTCTGGTGTGAGTGTCCAAGTGGTGCGGCAAGTTGATGGAGTGTCCTCTGATCATCTTCTCATCACCTGATTTAGGCATCAAGGTGTATCTCAGAATAGTGCTTGTTGTGGATATTCCTGCTTGTAGTAAGCAAACTGAGCCCATCTTGTGACTAACCAAATAATCATGAGGAACTGGCTTGTACATATTGGCCATGGAGTTGTGACTCTTCTTTGCTTTAGAATATACATCAACATCACTCTCTTTTTGCTTAGGGGCACCAATGATAGTGGCCCACTCATCAATTATAGCTTCCTACTTGTGACCATCAGTCATCCAAACCAAAGAACCATCTCCATAGAAATGACCAGTTGCATAAAATTGCATGATCAGCTCATCATTCCATGGGGTCATCTCTTTTCCAAAAAACTTCTCAATGTGCACTAGCCTGAATTTTTCTTGGACACGGGGAAAGAAATTATCATTCTCCATGATATATGCCCAGTTAAAATACCTCATATCGGTGACGGCTGGACTTTTGTCAAACAGGACAGTCTCATAAAAATCTTGTTTCTCCTTGCTGTGAAACCTTGGATCAACAACAGTTCTTCTTCTGACAGCATATGGGTCAACAAATCTCCACTTTCTTAGACCTACATCCTTTCTCTTCTTCATATATTCAGCTATAGGATGAGCATCATTATGAATTGGCAGATGTGGTATGAGCTTCCTGAGAATGGTTGCATCCTCATTATCCTCTTCCTCTGCAGCAGGGGCACTGGAAGCAGGGCATTTCTTCATAGCAGCTGCAGGAATGTTCTTTGTAGTCTTCCGATGAGCTACAGACTTCTTGTCCTTGGGAGGCTTTGGAGAAGACTTCATAGCATCAGCCATGAGCTTCTTCTTGGGAGGAGCTGGAATCTCATCTTGTTCTTCAGCAGCTTCTTCAGGGTCTTCAAACATGGAGGTTAGTCTTCCAACAACACAAACTACCCTCTTCCTTGCTCTCTTAGTACCAGCCTTCTTAGGTACATCATTAGTGGAAGGTGTTGTGTTTTTCTTCACATAGTCAGGTGCTCTCAGATTAGCAGCACTAGGAAATATCTTCCTGACAACTTTCCTTGGAGGAGCCTTAGGAGGAGCTGAAGTTTCCTGAGGCATAAAATATGAGTCCTCTTCATCAAAGTTCAGCTTCTTTCTCTGCCTAGTGGCTGCCTTGGGCAAACCATGCAAACTGGGAGAACTTGGGTCAGAGGAAGACTTCTTTGGACTAGTGCCTTGGTCCATCTCAACACTTTGTTCTGTGAAATCATTCTGACTATTATCTGAACTAACATTTCTGACAAGCAAGCAAAACCTCAACAGCAAGCAGCAAAACCTGTGAAGTAGATATAGGAAAGACAGAAGGGTTGAGCAGTACAAAATTCACATGTTTTCAAAAATTTGAACAAAGAAATCCTTAGTTTTAACTTTTTGCAGAACACATTTCGGTGGCATCGAGTTTGAACTTTTGGAGTCTCCAAGACATATGATCTCCTTAACAGAAACTTGGTCATCATTTTAGGTGGCACCGAAAATGACAACTCGGATTCACCGATATCATTCTCAGGAACCCTAGGTCCAAAATCGGTGGCACCAAGTTTTGCAACTCAGAGGCACCGAGATGGGTGTGCGGACAACTAACCCTAAAAACTTCCTCGTCCGCTAATCTATGGGAGTTTTTGGTGGATGGGGAGGTTTGCACATGGTTTAACATATATAAATATTTCCAATGTGTGAGAATTAGATGGACGAATGCAGAGGAGGATTCGAACCATACCCTAACTCGGCGGTGGTCCGGTTACCGCGGCGACGACAGTGAAGAATCCGTCGGCGGCGGCGAATCCCAACGACGGAGGCGCACGGAGAGTCAACGGCGATGACTAGGGGTAAGAGGCGGCATAGGGTTTTGGGACAAAACGACTTTGACGATTGGAAATAAAAGTTTTGGTCCGCTGGAATTTATACCCTTCTGCTGTCGGTGTGACCGAGATTTCAAAATTGTTGTCACCGAGTTCCTCAATGTGAGTTGTCACGGAAACTAGGTGTAACCGAGTTTGTGATTTTGTTGGTACCGAGATGAAATCCTAGATCAACTCTGGTAGTTGGTGTAACCGAGTTTGTGAAGTTGGTTTCACTGAGTTCATTCTCAGAGAGGTTTTGGATGTCAGCCATTGACGATACGGAACTCCGAGTGCTCCTTCACATAGATGGATCGACAAATGTTTGTTCAAGTTTTGTGATGAAGCATGAATAGAACTTGAGATGAGATAGCATAGATAGCTAGAGAAGGGTCCTGGGCATTTTTGTCCATCCAATTGGAAAAATATAAATCAAAAGCCAAATAACAACAATTGGATGTCCTCGAATGAGCAAACACATGCACACCAACATGCTCACAAAATAAGAATGATAGAGAAAATATGGTGAACATGCACAAACATCCTAGCAGCTATAAAGCACATGGGCGATGACAAAGTCATCTATATATGAGTATATTGACTTAGGAGCCAAGTAAGAATACTTGATCATAGGTCATACTCATCGTTAAGCACAAGTGGGGTTACCAGTTCATATCCTTAGGAGATGCTTGTACTCAATATTTAGAGTAAAGATCCCCCTTGATATGACATCCCCCTTAAGAGGGGCAAACTGGCCTTGGGTTTTGTCCTAGAAGACTTCAAGTAGGTGAAGTAGTATTGGAACTTATGATGGCAAATAGAATAATGATGGGGAAGGAAGACAAAAAGGGTGTGAAAGGTTCACATCAATGAGGACAACCATAGGCGAGAGAAAGCCAAATGATAGATATGATGTGAGGAGTACGGATTGCCATGCAACGGATGCATATGAGCTAAGGTAAGCTCTCCAATGGAACTAGTGGGGGTGCATCCAACTTGCTTGCTCATGAAGACCTAGAGCTCAATTGAAGAGGCTCATCGTTGGAATATGCAAGCCAAGTTCCATAGTATAAGGGTCCCCACATAGTTATGCGTGAATGATAATCTCCATGGAGTACAAATATAGCAATGGAGTACGAGTGTGGATCTTTCAAAATGAATAGTAGTGTTGCCCCCTTTTTTTTTCTTTTTTTATTTTTTATTTATTTTTTATGTCCTCTTTGGCTCTTTCTATTTATCTCTCATTTGTCCTCTTTGGGATCTTTTCATTTGTTCTCTTTGGGATCTTTTCCTCACTTAAGGGAAACACTCTATGTTTTACAAAAATAAAAAGAAGATCTTCACACTTTATAAGAAGTACTCACATAAAGACAAGTGAAAACTATCATGATGTATGCAAATGTATGCCTCTGCCAGTGTAGCAGGATTTGCAATGAAACTAGCGCGTCATGTAGCAATAATAAGGGCAACGCCCAACTAGCATGCGGCTTCTCAATCAAGCAAAAGCATGTATGACATAAAGATCAAGTCATGAGATGGTGGATGTTGCATGGCAATGTATTTCGGAAAGGCTATGCAAATGCCTTAATAGGTAGGTATGGTGGCTGTTTTGAGGAAAGATATAATGAGGCTTATGATGACAGAGCGTATCATGCCAAGGGTTTGGATGCACTGGCGAAGTTTGCACCAACTCTCAAGATGAGAAAGGGTAATGCACGGTACCGAAGAGGCTAACAAAATATGGATGGTGGAAGTGCCAACAATCGAATACTCACATTAGTCCGAAGAACTTATACACTTATTATTGGAAACTCTCTATCTAGTTAGGAAATTTACAAAGGACAAGTACCCCGAGAAGGAGTGTTTGGGGGTTTGGTTATCCTTGCGCATCCTCGCCCCATGGTAACGTGAGGGTACTTTTTATATTCCAACCCCTCGAGAGGTTAGCGAGCAATCTAGTAGCTAGAGGTCTCAACTAATTTTTATTTTTTTAAAAACACATGGATTTCCTAAAATACGACACCTATCACTAATAGGCTCATGCTCTTAGCACCAATAGCCAAAGATTACTCAAATCAATACCTCAAAACTATTGCAAGTTACTACTATACTTAAATAGCAACCTCAATTACCTACTCATGCAAGACAGACAACTCAGTGCAACGAGCCAACTCTCTAAACAAGATAAGCATGATAACTCAAGAGAGTTCGAAAAGCAACCTAAATAAAAGCTCTTAAAAAGATATAGCATGAAAACTAAGATCTAAGAATGACAGCAGCTATGAAAAGATAAAGAACACTCAAAAAAAAGATAAGCATGAAAACCTATGATGTGTTCTAGAGTGGAACGGAGCGTGTTTATCTCCCAAAAAAGGAAGGCTAGGTTCCGACTTGTTATGAACAAAAAGAAAAACTAAAACAAACTAAAAAGTAAAGAGCGGGACGCTCCAAGCATAGCACATAACATATGAATTGATAAAAATATAGCATGGAGATGGACGAACTGATGATTGTTGATAGAGAAGGGGATGCACGGGGGCATCCCCAAGCTTAGACGCTTAAGTCTCCTTGAATGTTTATTGGGGGTGCATGGGGGCATCCCCAAGCTTGAGCGCTTCACACTCATGGATCTTCTTTCATGAGCTTCCATCGCATACTTGAAAACTCCCTTCATAGGAAACTCATCATAAGCTGATTAGAGTGGTTAGTAACCATGATAAAATAATTCATTACCTACTAGAAATAAAGATTTTCAAGAAAAGCTACTCTTTCTCCTGATTGCCAAAAGGTTTTTGCAAGAAAAAAGCAAGCTTAAGATTTGCAAAATGATGAAAACGAAAAACGTAGCAGAATCTGTTAAAAACAGAACAACATGTAGTAAATAATTGTTTCGGGGCACTTCTCCAACTCAAATAAAAAAACTCAGAACAGACGCCAGAAATACAATTATATAGGGCATGCTGTCAAAAACAATCAGATCAAAAATATGATCTGCTGATTTTTTGCGATTTGTTTCGCCAAGCAGACCGAATGTGTTTCTGGACAGCATGTCACAACTTTTGCAATCGAAGGCTAAAACTTGGCACAAAGCTTTAAATAAAGATACAATGATGTTGCTACAGTAGTAACAAGCATCAATACCACTAAAACTGAAAGTAAAAACAAATTGGGTTGGCTCCCAATAAGTGCTTTCTTTTATGCCTTTGAGCTAGGCATGATGCAAAAAAGATCAAGTTGTATCAATTGGACCATCACAAAGATCATCAAAAGGCTCTTCAATAGTACAACTAATATTAAGAGGACTCTCAAAGAGAGGCTTAGTGGCAAAACTTCTAGGAACAAAATCAAAGGTAGTAAGACCAATTGGAATTTCATTTCTAATTCTATTTAGGAGAGGTATGTCTTCCAAGGTCTTCACAGTTTCAACACCCCTAGCAATAGGTATACTCATTTTGGGTTGAGGAACCTTGGGTACGTGAATGAACTTAGGTTCCTTACTTGCGGGGGTTTCTACCTTTTCAGTCTTCATGGAGGATCGAGTAGTTCCTAAAGTTTCATTAATATGCTCGATCTTATCAATCCTAGAAGGATACACATCATGGGATTTAAGGATCTCCAAAGTTTAATAAATTTTGTGCATGGAGCTATCAAGTCTATTTAAGTTCCCTTGAACCCTACGATCTACTTCATTTATTTTACTCATTCTTGGCATCTCTAGCTCTATCATCTCAAGTTTACTCATAATGTGAGCTAAAGTGATATCATCCTTTATGTCAACAATAGGTGGGATTCCGACAAGATTTACCATAACGTTAAGTGCCTCCCAAATGGGAGCTTCCAAGAAATTCCCTCCTATTGTTGTGTCTAGAACAAACCTATGCCAAGAAGTAATACCAACATAAAAATTTCTAAGAAAAATAGTGGTGGAGTGCTTCTTGGTGGCTCTATCTTGAGAATTTTTAATTCTGTACCAAGCATCTTTCAAACTTTCTTCAACCCTTTGTTTGAAGGTGAGAATCTCTCCTTCGGGTGCCACACTAGAGGCAAAGGACTTAGGCATACTAACGAAACAAAGCAAAGTAACTGATTTTTTTGTAGTTTCGCTATAAGTCTCTAAGGAAAAAACTAGAAAGCAAACTAAAAATACTAAAAAGCAAAGGTAAAAGATAGCGTGCAACTCCCCTATCTTGAAGACTGGAGTCCCCAGCAACGGCGCCAGAAACTTGCTTGATGACGAGTTGATGAATATACCTCTCGCCTGTCACATCCCTAACCCTTAAGCAAGATAGCATTGTGCTCATGTCTTCTTTGCATTTGCATCTAAGAAGTTTCAACAAAAACAACAAGGTGGCAAAGGAAAAACTCAAAACCCTAGCCACCATTTCAATTAAAGGAAATTTCAACTAGTTCAAAATCAATGAACCCAAAATGGCCTCAAGAAATGTTCAAACTTTCTGATAAATCATGAAAGTAAATGAGCATTGGAGAAAACTATTTTCTTGACACTTTAAGCATTTTAAATAATTGCAAAAGCCACTCGTTTCAAATTTAAAATTTGAAATCAGAAACTATAATTTTCCAAAAATGTTGAAAGTCTTGGAAATGAGTGGGGATATTATAACAAATATTTCAGGAGGTCAAAAATAGTTTTTACTTTTTGTTTTGGAGCTGAAATAATTAGCAAAGCAATAAATAGCAAAACAGCAAAAAACAAAAACAGAGAAAATGGAAAAAGTCTTACCTGTCGCCCAAGCCAGGCCCGGTCCATCTCCCCGCTCGTCCCCTCCCTCACGCCAGTAGGCAGCAGGAGGTGGCCGCCGCCTCCTCCGGCGCGGCCACGCACCTGCGTGCCTGCCTGGCCGCCGGTTCGCGCTGGCGACGACGGGGATAAGCTCCCCAGAGCTTCCCCTATCCATTCCCCGCCTCGGTTCTTCCCCTCCTCCCGGATCCCCTCCTTCTCCCTGCTGCCGCCATTGGAGCCGAGCTCGAGCTCGAGCTGGCCGTGCCCCTGGCCATAGGATCCCCTCCTAGAGCACGCCATTAGCTCCGCCTCGTCGCCCTGGTCGTCTCTGCAGAAGCCGAAGCTTCCTCGCGCCCTGCAACGCCCGCAACGCCGTCGTCTTCCACCTCCGGCCGCCGGACCTCTCCCGTCGATTCGTCGCCCCCAGGCCTTCCCCGAGCCGTCTGAGCTCTGCTCTGCACTCCCCGTGAGCATGCGGTCGTTTTCCCCCTCGATCCCCTCCTCTAGCCCTAGTTTCACCGGAGCCCGACGAGGACCGCCGCTGCCGCTCGTCGCCGGTAGCCCTCCGTTGATCAGCTCGTCCTTCCGAGGGCACCAGCAGCTCCAGGACAACGCGTAGATGCCGTAGCAGCTAAGAACTGAGCGTGGATCCCTCTGATTCAAAGCCCCCGACGACGCCCGAGCTTCGGCCGCCGCTCCGGCTCATCGCCGCCGCCTCTTCCGGCGACCCTAGCCTCCCCAGATGGTCTTGCCAGATCGGCCACTTCGCGAGCATACTGTAGCTGCAATCCGCGTGCATTTTGGTGCTGTGCAGCGCCGTCTAGGTCGCCTCCGGCGAGCCCTGTGCCGCGGGTTTGTTCGCCGGCGACCACCCTCCGGTGGACGTCGACGTGGCCGACCATTAGGGCGTAATCGCCCTCCCCTCAGTCGTTGCCAGAGGGCCCCACGCCTGGTCAAACCCCAATTAGGGGCTGGTCAGCGCGGGATTAGTCCCAGAGAGGCTGACCAGTGGGGCCCCCTGTCAGGTTTGACCTGCACAGGTCGGCTGACCTGCTGACGTCAGCCTGATGCAATAAATGGAATTTCCAGTTTAAAACTAATTCAGGAAATTGCTAAAAATTGCAAAAATCATAGAAATTAATCTGTAACTCCAATGAAAATAAATTATATATGAAAAAGTATCAGAAAAATTCAAGGATTCTGATTATGCTATTTTCAACTATGTTTGAAAAAGTTACAGGACCCTAAATTGTGAAATAAGGAATAATTCAATTCTTTAATCACTTTATAAATGGAATTTGCAAAAATATCCAAATTTCATTATAAATACAATGATCACACACTGCCCTAAATATAAATCAGTACCATAACATGACATTTCATGCATGTTAACATTAGGTTGATCTGAGCATCAGGTCGAATCAATTAAACCGGTATCCGAGAATGCCCGTTTGAATTGCTATTCGAATGTGATTCAAATCAACTCTAAACCTAAAACATCTTGGTTATAATAACTTTTCACCTTGCATTCTCATGCCATGCTCATGCATCATTTTGATTGCATATGATTGTTATTGAATGTTGCCATTCATTTTGGTAGGCTCCGCACCCCCGGATTCCACCAATATCCGTCTGACGGATATCGTTCCTCCTCTGAGCAACAAGGAAAGCAACCCTTTTGATCATCCCGATAACACCTATGTTCTTGCTCCTGCACCTATTTATTGCATTAGGATCAAATGCTTCAACTGCTTTTGCCACGATAGTTGGACCCACTTCCTTTGCATGACTTAACCTTGTCGCAGTAAATAGCCGAACCTTGCAACCTAGCATACCTGGTAGTTGCTTGAGCTATGATGTGCCTTATCCTGCTATGCATGCTATGCTAAGAGTTGTGTATGGTCTGTCATCTGAGAGATGAACAGAAATGTTGAATGTGTTCGGTGAGCAAAGGTCGTGTGTTGAACTTGATTTGGTAAAGGTACCGGTGAAAGGCTGTGTAGGAGTACATGGCGGGTTGTTTCATTGGAACCGTCCTTAGGAACTGAGTTCCGTGTATGTAATCCAAGACTAGATACTACCACATGCTGGGCCCTGAAATATGACCCCGCTCGGCCTATTAATCGCTTAGTACTCGGTCCAGGAGTTGCAAGTAGTTTCTGGTGTTTATAGTAATGCTGGAGGCCGTGCATGGTGCTGACCTGAGAGGTGGACCGTGATGCGGTAGGCAGTGGCATGGTGTACCAAGTGGCACCCGGATGGTGGGCTTGGGAACCCTGCGCACATCGTTTGAGGTCGTGGCGGAAACCTCGGCCGGACTTCCGTACGGGTTACTCTCAGATAGGCGATAAACCTGGACTAGGTACTAGTGTGGTTAACGGTCGTGGCCGACTCCCTCGCTGGGCTTCCGCTTGAAGGTTGCCGAGGTGCATGACGTGCACATGGCGATAAGTGGCGGGAGCGTGTGTGACGAAGTACACCCCTGCAGGGTTATGATCTATTCGAATAGCCGCGTCCGCGGATATGGACTACTTGGAGACATATGTTGTTCATAGATAACTTCAATGGCTACTCATAAAATTGTCAAGATAAGCGAAGACAACTTTTGGACAGGGGAACCATGTTCCCCCGTTCCCCTTCAAAATTGGCCGTTGTGGGATCCCTTCCCGCCAAAACGGTAAGGGAAGAGGACCGGGGTTGCCACTATATATATAGAGAGTAGGTTACTTCATAGAGGAGATTCATTCGTTCGCCCACTAGCACCACACAAAGTCCACCCAGCCTCTGGAGGCCCTCGAACACAATACTAGTTCATCCACCAACCTCCACGAGAGGCAATCCACCAAATCAGGAGTAGGGTATTACGCTGCACAGCGGCCCGAACCTGGGTAAACTGCCGTGTTCTGTCTCTTCCTCACCATCAAGTGAGTTCACTGTCATCCACAATGAGTAGCAAGTTAGGTGAGGCGAGCCCGTGAGATATCTTCGTACACGCCCCTGAGTTCGAATCCTTAGGGTTTTGTGGGCCTAAAATCCGATGGTTGAAAGGAGGGGGAGAGAGCGGAGAGGGTGCAGCAGGGGCTCGGGGGAAGGCCTTATATAGCCAAGCCGATACGCATCATAGTCCATGCCCACTGCCATGGATTGGCGTCGCCACAGGCCATCGGGGGGGGGGGGGTGCTAGGGGCGTGTGTGCGGTAAACAACAACCACATCAAGCATCACATGCACTCACAAATTTTTTAATTGGTCCTAATTTTCCAGCTATGCCAAATTGGCAAAGTAAGAAAAAACACAGGGTGTGACATACCTACCCCCTTACAAGAATCTTGTCCCCGAGATTCCTAGGCTAGGCATTGGGAAAGATACAAAAATTCGGGTTTGAGATGGTCTTCACATCTCCACATTGCTCCGTATTCGATGTGATTGCTCCTGTGGGTCTTGAAGTGCTTGAAGATATGGCTTCGAATGCTTCGCTTGTCTTTGTCTAAACTTGAACAAGGTTTTTGCAATAATCTAGGCTCGACTAAGGGTCAAGGGCTTGGTGAACAAGGTTCGGGCAAGGGTATGGCTTATATGTGTATTCCTGAGTCGGAATACGTGGCAAGGTAGTGTGTCTATGTGTTGGTCCTCGGGGTTACCCACATTGGTTAGCAACATCTAGATGTCTTGTGTAATAATAGAAGGGTCAAGTTTTTCGTGTAGCTCCCTATTGTCGGGATGTCCTTGACTCCCTTAAAGCAGGTGATCCTCACTCGTAGGTGGTCTTCATCCTTGAGAGTTCTGAAGTGTGTCGACGTAGTCTTCTTGTCGAGATCTTCTACTTGAGTAGTGGCCCAAGTATGTCCTTCATTTGTCTCTAGCCTTTTGTCTTTATCGTCATGGACACACGTTTCCTGTGTGCCTTCACATGCTTGGTCTTCTAGACTCTTCTAGCTTCTTGTGAAAAGGTCTGGGTTGGGGTTTGTCTCTCAAACTAAATTTAGAGACCTTGTGTTGAAACGGGTTTTACCACCTAGGAAAGGTTTTTGGGGTGTCCTAAATGAGCTGGTTACGCAAAATTTTAGGCCAATCATCCAATCCCCAAGGTATGAGGCTTGACAAGTGGAATGAACCACCTTTGACACGGGTTCCACAATGATCGAGTCGGGATTCACGTCCATGATTTGACCAAAAAGGGCTTCATCATGCTTGAATGTCGATGCTTCTTGACATAGTATGGCTGACATAGCCGACAGATGAACGGTGATTGACCTCAATTGGTTCTCCTTCCCCATCATCATGTCTTACTAGCCATGGTGGTACGTCACCTTGCTTGGGTAGGATTGTCTTCGGCTTCTTGGAGGGTGCTTCGAGGAGTCCAGTTCCTCAAGGTAAAACCTTACACTTGAGAAGAACGGCAATCGGTGCTTCTGGGGCTGATCCAAATAGGACTAAGGTGTTCTTTACTCTCATTGGGTAAATAAGTATGCCATCCATGAGGACAACAACATATTTATCCAAGCATTGCATATGCACATAGCTCATGGGATATGTGAGAGCAGCGGGGATTTATCCCGGATGGTCCATTGCTTAGCGGTTTGGTGGTGGTCGAGGTGGAGTATCGGCCATAGTCTGGTGACTCATAACCAAAAGACACATGATCATGATCCGACCGTATTATGGCTCGATAAAGCTTCATGGTTTGAAGGAACTTAGGATGTGAGTGAATTTTCACCCTCTTATCTTTGAGCACAATCCTTAGATCCCAAAAGTGTAGCCTCTATCTCTGGATGAAATCACCTTGTATCCTCGAAGGTGTTGCATCTGTCGGATTTCGGCCTCCGCAAAACCCTAAGGATTCGAACTCAGGGGTGCGCACGGAGGCCACTCAATAGATTCGATTTACCAGGATCGTCACTCGATGGGTAAGGCTAAGAACTCACGCGATGGTGAGGGATACCAGAAACATGGTAGTTTACCCAGGTTCGGGCCGCTATGAAGCGTAAAACTCTACTCATGCTTTTGGTGGATTGCCTCTCGCCGAGGTGGTGGATGAACTAGTATAGTGATATCGGGCCTCCGCAGGCCAAGTGGCTAGCTGTATTGTTCTACTGTTGGAATGAACTCCCTCTCTCAATTATCCTACCCTCTGTATTTATAGCGGATGCTTGGGTCCTCTTATCTCATAGGTTCCACAGGGAAGGGATCCCGCAGCGGCCAATTTTAAAGGGAATAGGGGAACATGCCCCCCTGCCCAAAGGTGGTCTTCGCTTGCAAAGTAACTGTCCGCGCTGTAGAGACGGGCCCGAGGATGACGTTTGCCCTACTGGCGGGCGGCGGCGGATTCATTGCAACAGAAGGGAAACCTTTGAAAGATGCCTTTGGAACCAATGTACGCTCCTGCCCCCTTCGCACCAAAGGGGAAACTACCCCGCTCTGCCATCTGCTGCCCGCCTGTCCTTTCCTGGCGTCACCCTTGACTCCTGAGGCTGGTCCTTGCCACGGAATGTCCGCCGCTCCGGAGGAGTCCTGAGGAGACCTCCTGCGGGTCTTGATGT
Organism: Hordeum vulgare subsp. vulgare; assembly: GCF_904849725.1. NCBI lineage: Eukaryota > Viridiplantae > Streptophyta > Magnoliopsida > Poales > Poaceae > Hordeum > Hordeum vulgare. The sequence goes on along the minus strand of NC_058520.1, from coordinate 334,411,259 downwards.
CGTTCCTCCTCGTGAGGCCTGGCCCCTCACGAGGGCCTTGTCGAGCCTGTCGATGCTTGGTCGATGGAGTAGGCCAGCCCTGGGACGCAGACATGCGAGTCTGGGTACCCCCGTTCCCAGAATGCCGACAGTAGCCCCCGGGCCCAAGGCGCGCCCGGGCTGGCTTCGTGGCAAAGCCTTGGAGGCAGTCAAAAGCGTTGTGGGCCCTAAATGTCTGCAGGTAAGGCATCACGTGCGCCACGCAGCCTGGTGGCAACACTCCAGTTCCCGAGGCGCCCAGAGTGTCAGATTTCGGGCTCCGCAAAACCCTAAGGATTCGAACACAGGGGCTTGTACGAAGATCTCTCCCTGCTTGACCTTACCTAGCCCTCTACTCGATGGAAACAACGAAGAACACATAACACAACAGTTAACCATGTTCGGGTCGTTGCGAAGCATAAAACCCTAATCCTGCTATTGGTGGATTGCCGCTCGTGGAGGTGGTGGAAGAACTAGTAAAGTGCTCTCAAGCCTACGGAGGCCAAGTGGCTAGGTGTCTAGCCCTATGGTTGGAATGAACTCTCTTTGGTCTGAATCTGGTCCAAATGAACCTCCCCCTCTCAAATATCATACTCTCTCTATTTATAAAGGAGGCTCGGGTCCTCTTCCCTCATAGCTTCGGCGGGAAGGGATCCCACAACAGCCAGTTTCGGTGGGAGACAAGGGAACATGCTTCCATTGTCAAAAGTGGTCTTCGCCTGCAAAGTAGCTGCCAGCGGCGATGAGGTGGGTGCACGGATGACATCCGTCCTGCCGGCGGGCAGCCGTGGTATTGTTGCTCTGGAAGGGAAACCTTTAGAAGATGCCTTTGGAGCCCGGGTACGCTCCCACCCCCTTTGCACTAAAGGGGAAATTGTCCCTTCCTGCCACCTTGTGCTCGCATGTCCTTCCCTGGCGTCACCCTTGACTCCCGAGGTCCGACCTTGCCTCAAAATACCCGCCGCTTTGGAGGGGTCCTAAGGAGGCCCCCTGCGGGTCTTGATGTCGCTCTTCCTCGTGAGTTTGGCCCCTCGCGAGGGCCTTGTATCGGGAGGTTCCATTCTAGTCATCCCTATGTTGATGAAGTGGGCTCGCCATGGGCCGCAGGCAGGCAGGTCTGGGTACCCCCGTTCCCAGAACACCGACAGTAGCCCGTGGGCACAAGGCGTGCCTAGGTTGGCTTCTCAGTGAAGCCTTGAAGGCGGCCTGAAGCGTCGCATGCCCCATTTGCCTGCGGGTCAGGCGACCCACGTGTCCCGTAGTTGCATGGCGATGCTCTCGCTCCTCAAGGTGCCTGGGCGGAGCCAGGCCACGACGGCGCGATCCCCAAGAGTCGCGCAGGCCATCATGTTTCTCATTGAATGACATGGGTGTAGCCTGACCACACCCAAGGCCCTCATGGATGTGATCGATCGATGGACAGATTAGGCGACATGGGCGGCAGCGCTTCCGTCGACCCACCTCGCGGCCCTCGTGGGGCATGCGATGCCCACGCTCCCGCGATGGTTGGTGGTTAGGGCTCACCTATAAATTCGCCCAGCCCCTTCGGGGGGGCACCGCAACCTCGAGCTCCTTCTCTGCTCCATCCATCTACCGCGAGAAAACTTCTTCTCTTCCTTCGCTCTTCGTCTTCATGGCATCCCCGGCCCAGAGACGGCTCTGGCCGGGGAAAGTGTGTGGCGCCTCCTGCGCCTTCATCAGCCCCCGGAGGCTGTGGCGGAGGGCCTTCAGGGACTACGCGTGTCCGCCACCGTTGGGTAATGGTTGACGAGTAATTCATTCGCTGCTTCTCCTTTGCTTGTTGCTCCATCTGTTGTCCTTGGGTTGATCTTCCTTCTTCTTCAGCGCACCCTCCTCCAAGAAGCCAAAGCTCGGCGAGCTCCAAGAGGAGCTGGAGGGGCTTCGAGCCCAGCTTGAGAGTGCCCAGGCCGCCCTCCGTGCCGCCCGCCAAGGGGAAGCAGAGGCCAAGGAGGAGCTAGCATCGCTGCAGCAGCAGATCCGGGAGGTGGTAGACGCTGTGCAAACCGCTAACGACGAGGCGTCGTACGCCTGGCTGATGGCGTCCTAGCGCGCCCTGCAATTCGCGAACATCGCCAACCGGGCGACCGCCATGACGCGCCGGTTTGCTAGGAAGGCCCTGGTGCTGCCTAACACGAGGAGCGATGACGGCTACGTCGTCTTCTTCCAGGAGGTCATGGAGGCGTTGGAGGCTGGAGTCCACCGCGTGGAGGAGAACAACGCATCCACCACACGCGAGTTTCTAGGCCTTGCCCTAACGCTCGTCTTCTCCAACTTGCGCCGCCTTGCTTCGAAGCTCGACCTACGACGCGTCCTCGAACCGGTATCTATTGAATCCCGCCATCTTCTCCGGGACAAGGTCCGCCCGCATGTGGATGCCTTGGTGGGGCAGTACATCCAGGTGCCCGCCTCAAGCGAGGAGGGTGGTCCCATCGCTGGGCCAGCCGACACCATGGGTGACGTCAGCAGCCCCTCCCCTTAGTGCCCCAAGGTCCCGTTTGCCTGCTCCTGTAATGGTGAATCAAGAACTCTGCCCTGCCGGGCGTTAAGCTTTTGCCGTTATAACCTTTGTTGTTCTCCTTTTTCCTTTTTGCTCCTGAGCTGATGGCTTGCATGTTGAGGGTTGTAGCGGCCGGGCTGCAAAGCTTAGGGCCCGTCGCTGCGCCTGGCGTGGGTCGTGGCGACGGGGAAGCGCGACCTTCTAGAGGTCCTGCCCTCCCGAGGCACTTCTCATGCCGTCGCGCGCTTGGGCCTTGGACTCACACCTTGCTGCCATCGAATCCTTAGGCCCTGCATCCCTTCGTTAGTGCCCATGTTTTTAATTCACCGTTAGTTTGTCGTAAAGAGAGAGGGTCCATGTCAGGGCCTATGAGGCGCTTAGCTTGTGGGTTTGTGTCGGTCCCTTGCGTAGTTCCCCCTGTGTAGTTCCTACTTCATAAGTGGGACGAGGTGAAGACACTTTTGGTACTCTACGTCTGCAGGTCCCGGCCCAAACGGTCGGTAAGGCTCCTGAGGCACACTGCTCAAGGGCCCCATTTGACATTCAAGCCGCTCTACGTTGTCACGCCCCGGCCCCAACGGCCAGTAAGGCTCCTGAGGCACACCCAGGGACCCCCTTTTTGGCGCCCGAACGATTCCGCACCTCATTCCCTTGGTCATCGCCCCAGGGGGGCCTGAGGCCTCCCGAGACTCTTTGTGGTGGTATCAAGATTTTGTCCGAACCGTCGAGAAGGGGTTGACCACAGAAAAACGTTGCCCGTGAGGTGGCAAGTCCTTGCTTCATGCTCCTTGACCCCTTGCGGTCGCGCGGAGCGGTTGTCTCCAAACACGTCTTCCGAACGGGAGGTTTCAAAGCCAGTAAAATAAGAAACGCCAGAGAAACCCCCCCCTTTATTTTTCAAACGTCGGGCATTAAGACTGGAAAAAACCAACTTAAGAAATCAGCCAGTTCAAACTTAGCAGAAGATAGTTCGAATCCAAGAAAAAGCAAGCAGGTGACGTGTCCGGCATTTAAAGCTGGCATAGTCATTGGCGTACGATGTGGGTTCCCTTGCCAGCTGCGAGTATGGTCATTGGCAGGTCATGTTGATTGCCTTCATCTCTTACCTAGCGCGGAGCATAGGTCTTCCACTAGGCATGGAGTGGACCCCTTCCGCGTCCTCGGGGGCCCCTGGGCCTATACAGCCTCGGCTCGTTATTTCGTGAGAGTATCACGGCGGGGGTGTATATGGGAGGTCGCGAGGACACTTTGGCCTCGTGAGTGTCCCTACCCCCGAGGCATTGGGGCCTGAGCTTCTGGAGTCATTGGTGGACTATGTTGTACCCAGCGCAGAGCATAGGTATTCCACTGGGCGTGGGGTGGACCCCTTCCGTGACCTCGGGGGGCCCTGGGCATATACAGCCTCGACTCGTTATTACGTGAGAGTGTCACGGGATGAAGTAGGTTCTGGAAGGATTGAAGGACGATGCAAAGGTGCGACAGGTTGATGCAGGTCTTGCGTGTTTCTTCCTGGGAGGCTAATTAAGGGCTTTTTATGACTCTATGTTGGCAGGTCCCAGTCCCACACATTTCCCGACCGTCATTGCGTGGGATCGAGTGAACGGTTGTATCTACGGGGTTGGGATCGAGTGAACGGATATAGCCACGGGGTCAGGTCGTGCCTCCCCCGACAACGGCTGGATCAAGGACACTGTCAAGGGTGGTAGGTGGCCTTGCAACCGGTAAGGCCCCTGAAGCGCCATGTTCTTGAGCCCCCTTTTGAGGTTCAAGCGGCTCTACGTCATGAGGACCCGGTCCCGCACATTTGCCGACCGCCGCTGCTTGCAACCGAATGAATGATCTCAGCCACGGGGTCACGCCGTGCCACCCCTGATAACGACTGGATCACCGAGGGCGATATCAAGGGCGGCGGGTGGCCTTGTGACCGGTAAGACCCCTAGAGCACCGTGCTCTAAAGCCCCCTTGAATGCTCAAGCGACTCTGATTTTATCCTGTCGATTGTGGTACTGAGGAGCCGTGAGGCTCCCCATTTCCCGCGTTGGGGCGATGCATAGCGGCCCCGAATAGCCCCCTTGTGCTTGAGGAGCGCCTCGTGAGGCTTGGCCCACGACACCCAGACCTGCATCGTGGTCATCGTGGGTGATCCGTGTCGCTTGCGTCTCGTCGTGGTATTTGACTCATCTTCCCGAGGCCCGTGAGTTTGGCCTTACGTAGTCCTTCCGCGGGGAGGGCGGCTGGTGTCGTGCCCCGCGGCTTGAGGGCGCCGCCCTGCCCGCGCCTATTGGGCCCGGCTCAAGGAGAAGCCCGCAAACGTTCCGCACTGCTGAGGAGTATAGGCGCCCTGTGGGACGCCTGAAGCTCTTCCTCATCGGGAGGGTCAGGTACTGCCGCCTACTCTGGCACGTACGGCTCCATGTAGGCTCTTGCCCGTCCCCCGCGGTTCGTCATTAGTGCGACGGTGGTAGTCCCCCTTGGTGGCGGAGGGGGTCTCCCCGACCGTATAGCTCAAAATTCTTCTTCCGAAAGGCCTCTGCGCAAAGTTCCTTGTTCCTGCTGTCGCTGTTGGCTAGTCCCGGCACCGCCCGGTGCTGACCCCGCCTTGATGTCCTGTCGTGTCTCCGATGTCTTAGTTTGTCCGCGCCATCGCCTCCTCCCTCTACTGGCTGCTCCGGAGGGAGCGCTCCTGTCTAGCCCCTCTCAAATATCCTACTCTCTCTATTTATAGCGGACGCTCGGGTCCTTTTCCCACATAGCTTTGGCGGGAAGGGATCCCACAACGGCCAGCTTCGGTGGGGGACAAGGGAACATGCTTCCCTTGTCAAAAGTGGTCTTCGCCTCCAAAGTAGCTGCTAGCGCCGTAGAGGTGGGCGCAGGGATGAGCCTGTCCTGCCGGCGGGCGGCCGTGGTCTTGTAGCACAGGAAGGGAAACCTTCAGAAGATGCCTTTGGAGCTTGAGTATGCTCCCACCCCCTTTGCACTAAAAGGGAAACTGTGCCGTCCTGCCACCTTCTGCTCGCCTGTCCTTCCCTGGTGTCGTGAAATTGTGCCGTCCTGCCACCTTTGGACCTTGAGTATGCTCCCACTCCTGAGGACAGGCCTTGCCTTGAAATATCCGCCGCTCTGGAGGGGTCCTGAGGAGGCCCTCTGCAGGTCTTGATGTTTCTCTTCCTCGCGAGGCTTGGCCCCTCGTGAGGGCCTTGTCTCGGGAGGTGTCGTTCTAGTCGTCCCTGTGTTATGAAGGGGGTTAGGCTGCAGGCAGGCAGGTCAGGGTACCCCCGTTGCCAGAACGCCGACACACAGGCGCGCCTGGTCAAATTGATGTGACTCCTGGGTGCAGCACCGACCATCATTGTTCCTTGGGGGCGACGCCTGCATGCCCGTCACGCGGGCGCGTCCGCTCGCAAATTGCGTGGGGCCGGGGATGCGAAGGGACGCCAGCCTGCTCTAGGCTGCCTATTTTACCCGGCCAGGGTGATAAGGCTTACGTCGCCTAGTCTTCTTTGCCTCCCACCTTGATCCCTTCGCTCCCTCAGCATGGAGCCGATGTGGAGATTCTCTGCTACCGACAAGGGGAAGGCCCCTGGCGAAGGTCCTGCTACTCCAACTGCCAAGAGGGGTCGAGGCCGCCCTCGGAAGTAGGCGGTGGGGCCGGCAGTGGCCACTAGCGGGCGCGGTCGTGGTTCCGCCCGCCCGGGGGTCTCCATCAGCGGCAATGGCGGGGCGTCGGCTAGATCGGGTGCCCGTAGCGACCGAAGTGGGAGGTCGGTGATGGCCACCCGGTCGCCTCACCCACGGCTCCACTCGGCCGATACGACGATGGAGTTCATTACGTGGGTGGAGAGGTCTGAAATCGCTTGGCTCCAGCTTTTCAACTTCTTCGCGAAGGCACTGCTAGCCGGTAGGCCTCGGGGCCTCTCGTTGCAGGTCGACGGCTGCTGCGGCGGGGCATCCTGGGTGGAGATTGATGTCACCCCCGACGGTTATGTGTATCAGAACCGCGGGTGGCACCCCTTCGCCCGCACCCGAGGCCTGAAGGGGAGGCGCTACCTCCTCTTCAAGTACGACGGGGAGGTGACGCTCTTCGTCAAGATCTTCGGGGTCGAGGGCGATCGCCTGGGTTGCTGCCCGGAGGATGCCGGTAGTGGAGGTCCGGTAGACGAGCCCGTTTCCGATGGCGGGCGCCGATCCCCCAACAGCAGTGATACCTCCTCCAGAAAGAGCCCGAGCGACAGCAGCGACAACAACTATGACGAGCCGCCTCGCCGCTGGGTCCGAGCCTCGGGGAGGAGCCCCCAAGCGTTGCGCTACCCGTCTGCTCGTGCGGCGCATGTGAAGGAGGAGGAGGACACGGACTGAGTGCCAGCTTGCGTGTGCCAGGCGTCAACGATGGCGACCCTCCTCCGGGATCTCCATCGGTAGTTGTCTCCTCCTTGCTTTTGACCGTGCATCCATAGAAACAGGGATAGGCCCTTCGGCCGTGTAATGGATTTGGGCGGCCAACTCCTTTTTTTAGTGATGTTGCTTCTCTATTGGTTTAGATACTTCACATAGTACGCTTGCGGGGAACTCCTTTGTTGTGATGCATGACTGCGGTGCTCGGGGGGGGGGGGGGGGCGTTGGTCAGTTGGTCTTTTCCTTTGTGCAGGTGAAGTGGCTCGATGCTCTATGTGTGCTGGCCCCGGTCCCGCACATCTCCCTGTCACCGTGGGGCGCGACCCGTTACCAAGGTCGTTCCTCACGGGGCAAAGCCCTGGCACCAGGGTGCCAGATGGATTTGTGACCGGTAAGGCTCGTGAGCCGTTGTGCTCAGGAGTCCCCTTAGAAATTCAAGCGGCTCTATGTCGACAGGTCCCAGCCCCGCACATTTCCCTGCCGCGAGGCGCGACTTGTCTAGGTCACCCCTCGTGGAACAAGGCCCTGGCACCCGGGTACCAAGTGGCTTTGTGTCCGGTAAGGTTCCAGAGGAGCGATGCTCAGGAGCCCCCTTAGACGTTCAAGAGGCCCTCGCGAGTTCTGTTTTTGGAGGTCCCTAATCTGCAATCAGGAAGCTCTAGGTCGGCAGGTCCTAGTCCCGCACATTTCCCCGCCGTCGTGAGGTGCAACCCGTTACCAAGGTGGTTCCTCACGGGGCCAGGCCCCGGCACCAGGGTGCCAGGTGGCTTTGTGACCGGTAAGGCTCCTAAGGCGTTATGCTCAGGAGCCCCCTTAGGTGCTCAAACTATCCCAAGATAAACAGCTCTCGTGAGGAAAGACCAAATGTTGTTCCCTCTCCAGGACGATGCGCGGAGCTGCGAATAGACCTTTTGAGCGAGTGCTAGTTGGCATGAGTTTGCCGACTCGTTAGTGAGTACCACACGTGGATTCGGGCGCCAAGGCCATGGAGACGTGCCGACACCATGCCCCCAACGCCTGCTCACGGGGTACGAGCAGGTGAGGGCAGACGGATGCTCGACTCAGAGGTAAAGAGCGTGATGCGAAGAGTTGCAGGGAAAATAAGTTTTTGCAGAAAGCTTCATTTGGAAAGGCCCGGAGTTTTGATTTCATAAATACGAGTAAATCCAAGCCAGAAAAAGCAAATGCAAGCCGCGTCCGGCACCTAATCTATTTTCCGCCTCCATCGCCCCAGCACTAAGCATAGAGCTTCCACTAGGTGTGGGCTGGACCCCTTACGCGTCCTAAGGGGGTGTATCGGGGAGGTCGCGAGGACGCTTTGGCCTCGCGAGTGTCCCTACCCCGAGGCATTAGGCGCCTAATTCCGGAAGTCGTTGGTGGACTGTGTTGATTTCCTCCGTCTTCCCCATTAGGCGTGGGACGGACCCCTCCCGCATCCTCGGGTGGCCCTGGGCGTATACAGCCTCGGCTCGTTATTATGTGAGAGTGACACGGGATGAAGTAGGTTCTGGAAGAATGGAAGGACGATGCAGGGTCGATGTAGAGACTGCGCTAAGGCAGTGCATGGGCGGTGAAGAGTCGTCATGGGTAGAACTTGCGGAGGTACTGGATGTTCCAGGCGTTCTGGATGGGAACTCCATCTTGACTCTCCAGAGACACGGAGCCAGGCCTGGAGACGTGGACGACCTTGAATGGGCCTTCCCACATGGGCGAAAGCTTATGCAAGCCTTCCCTGGATTGCACCCGTCTTAGGACGAGATTGCCGACTTCGAGGGTCCTCGAGCGGATGTTGCAGCAGTGGTATCGCTGCAAGGCCTGCTGGTACCTCGCGGCTCGGAGAGAGGCCCGGCGGCGCACCTCCTCTCATAGTACGAGGTCCGTCCCCCGCGCAGCCTCCTGACGCTCCTCATCGAACGCCAAGAACCGCGTGGAGCAATGCTTGATTTCGTGGGGAAGATCCGCCTCTGCTCCGTAGACGATGAAGAACGGGGTTTTGCTGGTGGGTTTGGTTGCAGTGGTGCAGATGGACCACAATACCGACCAGAGCTCATCGACCCAACCTTGGCGACAAGCTTCGAGCCTCTTCTTGAAACTCCTCACCTTGAGACCCCGCACGACCTCTGCGTTGGCGCGCTCCACCTGGCCATTGATCCAGGGATGGGCCACCGATGCGTAGCATATCTATGTACCGAGGTTAGCACAATAAATCATGAAGAGCTGGCTGGTTTACTGCGAACCGTTATGAGTGATGATGCGGTTGGGGACACTGAAGAGGCTCATGAGGCCCTTGATGAACTTCACGGTAGACCCGGCCGAGATGGTGCGCACGGGCTCCACGTCCGCCCAATTGGTGAAATTGTCGATGGCGACGTAGAGGTAGCAGAAACCCCCTGCGGCCCGCTGGAAGGGCCCCAATATGTCCAGCCCCCAGAATGCAAAAGGCTAAGAGAGCGGGATGGTCTGGAGGCCCTGCGCGGGCTAGTGGGTCTGCGTGGCATCGAACTGGCAGGCCTGCAAGACCTGACTAGCTGAGTGGCGTCGTCCATAGCCGTGGGCTAGTAAAAACCTGACCTGGACGCCTTATCTGCGAGCGTGTGCAAGGAAGAGTGATGTCTGGAGTCCCCTCTGTGAATGTCAGCCAGTAGCTCGTGCCCCTGCTCCCTGGAAATGCACGACAGCGCGACGTTTTTCGGGCGCATGTGGTACAAGGTGTCGTCTCACACGCAGTAAGTTGAGGCTTGTCGTACTACGCATTCTACATCCGCTCCCTTCTCCAGGAATGTGCCGGGGAGCTGATATGCTCCGAGTTCCTGCATCCAATCATTGTTTTGAGCCTCCATGGCCATGAGCAGTCGAGCCCCTGAGGCTTGGCCACAGTCCGGAGCCCCCGGGGGTGGTGCTGGAGGCAGCTCCTCTTCGCGCGGTGCCGGGTCCTCAGGTGACAACATTGTGGAAGGCTTGAAGAGTCGCTCCTCGAAAACAACTGGCTCCCGAGCCTCGTGACGCGAAGCTCTGTTGGCGATGTTGTCCGCCTCCTTGTTTTCGCCTCGTGGGACGTGTTGTAGCTCTAGGACTTGAAAACGTTTCTCTCTCTTACGTACCTCCTGCAGATATGCCTCCATATGCTCGTCCTTGGGTGTGTACTCGTTGTTCGAGAAGTTGACGAGGAGTTGAGAGTCGCCCATCACGGTGAGGCGCTAGACCCCCAAGGCTGTCGCTGCCTTGAGGCCGGCGATGAGGCCCTCGTACTCCGCTATGTTGTTGGAGACCTTCTCCCACTGTTGGAAGCAGAGCTGCACAATATAGAGAAGCTTGTCTCCCATCGGGGAAGTGAGCAGGACACCAGCGCCCGCTCCCATTCGCGCGAAGGCTCCGTCGAAGTGCATTGTCCATCCCTTGGGAGCCTCTGCTCCGGGGGCAAGGGATTGGTTCCCTTCCAGCTCCCGGTCGGGTGCATCCGTCCATTCCGCCACGAAGTCGGCCAAGGCAGCTCCCTTGATGACCCTGGTCGTGCTGAATTCGATGTGGAAGGCCTGCAGCTCGATGTTCCACTCAACAACTCTTCCTGCTGGGTTTGGGTTTTGCACGATCTTCTCCAAGGGGTAAGCAGAGACGACCCTGATTGGGTGTCCTTGGAAGTATTGATGCAGTTTGCGCGAGGCGACGAGGAGCGCACGAAGGAGTTTCTGCTGCATGGGGTAGCGCGAGCGCGCGTCCCGCAGTACCGTGCTGGCGAAGTACACTGGGTGCTCGACGATGAGGCGTACGCCCGGGGCGTCGCGCTCCTTGGTGGTTTCAGGAGACCGGGGCATTTCTTTGTCCGGAGGAAAAGCCGGGGCCTCGGGAGGACAAGGATCTTCATGACATGATTCGCCAGTATGGGTCTCACGTGCCTTCGCTCGTTCGGGAGTTGGAGCTTGTGAGTCCTGCGATCCCTCACGAGCATCGGGCAAGGGTCTGTGGGGGATTCCCAAAGTAGCTCCCTTGCCGGCTTGCTCCTCCCTTATTGCCACCAATGCGGCACTAGCAGAGTGTGGGGTGGCAGTGAGGTACAGAAGCAGGGGCTCCCGAGGGCGAGGTGCCACCATGACCGGCGGGCTCGTGAGGTAACGCTTGAGCTCGTCGAAGGCAGCGTCGGCCTACGGGGTCCACTCGAAGGCCCCCTTCCTTTTCATGATTTTGAAGAAGGGCAGGGCCCGCTCGCCAAGCTTGGAGATGAAACGACCCAGGGAGGTGATACACCCCGCCAGCTTCTGCATTTCCTTGAGGGTTGTGGGCGCGCTCGTCTTGTTTATGGCATTTAGCTTTACTGGGTTAGCCTCGATCCCCCGGTGCGACACCAGGAAACCAAGTAGCTTGTCTGATGGGACTCCGAAGACGCACTTCTCGGGGTTGAGCTTCAGATTCACTGATAACCCACAAGTGTAGGGGATCGCAACAGTTTTCGAGGGTAGAGTATTCAACCCAAATTTATTGGTTCGACTCAGGGGAAGCGAAAGAATATTCTCAAGTATTAGCAGCTGAGTTGTCAATTTCAGCCACACGTGAAAGATTAGTGTTTGCAAGCAAAGTATCAATAGCAAAGTAGTATGATAGCAACGGTGCTAGAAACAGGTCTATTGACAGCAGACTATTCGTTACTGTTGTATCAATGGCACCAGTAAAGTGTTGCAGAAAGTAACAACCAAGTAGCAAGTAACAGCAGTAGTGACAGCAGTAGTGACAGCAAAGTAACAACAGTAGTGACAACAGAGTAACAGCAGTAGCGAGAGAGCAACAGTAACAACAGTGACAGCAGTAGCAGCAAAGTAACGTAGCAAGGACCAGTAGTAAAAGACTCGTAGGCAGTGGATCGGTGATAGATGAGTATGCCAGATGTGATTCATCATGTAACATCTATAACACGGAGAGATAAGTAACTAGCTCCCGTTCGTCAAGCTAATGTAGGCATGTATTCCGCATGTAGTCATACGTGCTTAGGGAAAAGAACTTGCATGACATCTATTGTCCATCCCTCCCATGGCAGCTGGGTCCTAATGGAAACTACGAGATATTAAGGTTCTCCTTTTAATAAAGAACCGGATCAACGCATTAACACGTGGTGAATACAGGAACTCCTCATACTATGGTCATCTCCGAGAGTGGTTCCGGCTATTGTCACTCCGGGGTTGCCAGGTCATAACACATAGTAGTTGACTACAACTTGCAAGATAGGATCTAAAACACAATATATTGGCGACAACATAATAGGTTCAGATCTGAAATCATGGCACTCGGGTCCTAGTGAAAAGCACTAAGCATAGCCAAGTAGTAGCAACATCAATCTAGAACATAGTGGATACTAGGGATCAATCTCCGTCAAAACTGACTCGATTACATGATAGATCTCATCCAACTCATCACCGTCCAGCAAGCCTACGATGAGATTACTCCCGAACGGTGAAGAGCATCATGGAATTGTCGATGGCGGAAGGTTGATGATGACGATGGCGATGATTTCCCCTCTCCGGAGCCCCGAACGGACTCTAGATCTCCCCTCCAGATGAAGAACAGGAGGTGGCGGCACCTCCGTATCGTAAAACGCGATGAATCCTTCTCCCTGATTTTTTTCTGGGCGAGACGGAATAAATAGAGCTGAGTTTGGGGGCGGTGGAGCCACGTGGGCCCCACAAGCCCTCACGACGCGGCTAGGGGGTGGCCGCGGCCTGTGGGCTTGTGGCCCACTAGCACACCTCCTCCGGTGGATCTTTGCGCAGGTATTTTTCATTAATTCCAGTAAAATTCTCCGTACATTTTCAGGTCATTCCGAGAACTTTTATTTCTGCACTAAAACGACACCATGGCAATTCTGCTGAAAACAGCGTTAGTCCGGGTTAGTTCCATTCAAATCATGCAAGCTAGAGTCCAAAACAAGGGCAAAAGAGTTCAGAAAAGTAGATACGACGGAGACGTATCAACTCCCCCAAGCTTAAAGCCTTGATTGTCCTTAAGAAATTCAGTTGACAAATTGGAAGAGACAAAAGAAAAACTTTGACGAACTCTGTTTGATCTTGTGGTTGCAACTATGTCTAACTCAAAACTAAGCAAACCACATAAGCAAATGACATCTAGGTCTCATGGTAAACTCATATCAATGGCATAGTCAACTAGCGAGCAAATAATAATAAGCCTCAAATGTCAACACTTCAATCAAAACAACATGAAGCAGTACGAATAGATGGTATCTCGCTAGCTCTTTCTGGGACCGCAAAACATAAATGCAAAGCACCTTCAGAGACCAAGGGCTGACTAAACATTGTAACTCATGGCAATGAAGATCCAGTCACAGTCATACTCAAAACAGTTAAAAGCAAAGCATAAAAACGACAGAGGTGCTCTCTAATTGGTGCTTTTGTAAGAGGAGGATGACTCAACAGGAACATAAATAGACAGGCCCTTCGCAGAGGGAAGCATTGATTTGCAGAGGTGCCAGAGCTCAAGCTTTTAAAACAGAGATAATAATTTTGGGTGGCATCCTTTCATTGTCAACGCAATGACTAAGAGTTCTCAACATATTTCACGCTACACATGCTATAGGCGGTTCCCAAACAGAAAAGTAAAGTTTTGACTCCCCACCACCGATCAATCACACTCCACGACTAGCCGAATATTCGGGTGCCGTCCATACAAACATCAATCCAGGGGGAGTTTTGTTTGCAATTATCTTTTCGATTTGAGCATGGAACTAGGTATTCCAATTACCGCCCCCTTTCTCGTGAATGATAGTGAATAAACACATATCGAGGATAACACGCCTAGGATGGAAGATACCAATAGCCCCCTGTCACCACATGAGCGGTTCGGGCATGCAAAACAGATTATTTCTTGAAGGTTTAGAGAGTGGCACATGCAAATTTACTTGGAACGGCAGGTAGATACCGCATATAGGTAGGTATGGTGGACTCATATGGAACAACTTTGGGTTTATGGAAGTGGATGCACAAGCAGTATTCTTGCTTAGTACAAGTGAAGGCTAGCAAAAGACTGGGAAGCGACCAACTAGAGAGCGACAACGGTCATCAAAATGCATTGAGATTAACTAACATTGAGTGCAAGTATGAGTAGGACATAAATCACCATGAACATGAATATCATAGAGGCTATGTTGATTTTGTTTCAACTACATGCGTGAACATGCGCCAAGTCAAGCCACTTGAATCATTCAAAGGAGGATACCATCCTATCATACTACAACACAGTCATCTCATCATTATGTGGGCATCCAAGACAAAGCATTATAAGCTCCTAGCTAAGTAAGCATGGCATTAGCAACTATAATCTCTAAGTTGTCATTGCAAACATGTTTCTTTCACAACAAAGCTGAATCAGGCATGATGAGCTAGTCATATTTACAAAAACAAAATAGATTGAGTTCATACCAGCTTTTCCAGGCTCAGTCACTTCATCATATATCGTCATTATGGCCTTTCACATGCGCGACCGAACGATGTGAACAATAATAAGCGTGCTCGTGCATTGGACTACGCTTGAATCTGCAGGCAAACACAAAGGAGAAGACAAAGTAATATGGCTCTTTGAAAGCTAAACAGGTATGCATGCAAGAGACACTAAACATTGTAACCAATATCTTCTACCTTGACCCAAATAAAAAGAAAACTATTTACACGGGAAAGCTCCCAACAAGAAAACGAAGAAAAAGAAAATCTTTTTGGGTTTTCTCAAACTAGACAGACACACGAAAAGAAAACGAGAAAAAGAAAATAAACTAACATGGATGACACAGTGGCAAAGTGTGAACACCGGCGAACAAAGTGAAAGCATAAGCAAGAATGTAAAGTCGGTGAGAACACGTACTCCCCCAAGCTTAGGCTTTTGGCCTAAGTTGGTCTACTCCCAAGGAGGGAAATAACCAGCTCCGGGGTACTCCGGAGTGGACTGAGGATGCCATTGCTGTGTGAGCTCCTCTGGCTCCCACTGATAAACTGGCATCTGGTACTCGACTGGTGGCTCGGGCACAGGCACTTGTGGTTGGGCTAGGCCCCAATATGCGTAGATGTCCGAGGGCATAATAATGTACCTGCCTGCATGAAGATTAAACAAAGAAGGAGTAGGCAAAGTAATAGTTTCACGAGTACCCTGACTAAATACGAGGTTATAAATCATCCTTCTATTTATATCTCTATCAAGAAAGTCATGGCGAACCATGCTATCGTAATCTAGATATCTCTCGGGAGGAAGAACCTCTTCTTCTTCCTCCAGTCTAATGGGTATCTCAAAGTGTGTGGCAAGACGCGTAGCATAGATACCTCCATAGACAACACCTTTAGAACGGTTCAGGTTCAGCCGTTGAGCTACTATAGCGCCCAAGCTATAAGTTTTATCGTTATAAAGGGCTTCCCGCAAGACCGCAAGATTTGGGGAACTAAGTGACCCAGCTTTCCGACGACCAATCAAACATTTTCCCACAAAAAGTGAGAAGTACCGAAGCACGGGAAAATGAATGCTAGCAGCTCTAGCGCAAGACACTCCTCTCTCCTCTCCTACAACAATTGTACCGATGAAAGCTTCCAAGTCCCGTGGACGAGGTTCATGAATATCCCCAACGTAAGGTAATTTGCAAACAATGCAAAAATCCTGGAGTGACATGCGCTGGGGGATATCATAAAGTTTGAACTCAACCATAGGAGGATTCTTCCTCGGATAGAAGTTAAAGCTTTGTACGAAGATATTAGTGAGGAGGAGGTATTGCAGACACTTATCTTCAACGAAGGCGGTAAGGCCAGCGTTTTCCAGCAAGTGATAAAAGTCCTCATAAATTCCAGCGGCGCGTAAGAACACATCGTTTGGCCACTCGCAAGCTCGAACTTCTGCGACTCGAGGAACCAGATACTTGGTCTTCTTCTCACTCCCATCATTCTTGTGATCACGGCTTGAAGAGCCCCTTAAGAACCTCCTCATCTTTTCCGTTATCTATCTCTGAAAATTTCCGAGATTTTTAGTGACTCTAAGGAAAAGTGAATAAGGCTCAACGAAACTCGTAGCAACTACTCCAACAAGTGCCTAGAGGCCATATTACGCATCAAAACTACTTGGGACCAGCTAAAATCAGCATGCAAAGCTCAAGAACATGGTCACCAAGGCAGCAAAAATACGCAAAGCATAAGGCACTAAAGAAAAAACTAATTGGACCAATGGAGGAGTCACTTACCAAGGAGCAATTTCCCCAAAACAGTTCGGAGAATGGTGATTTGAGAAAAGAGATCGAAAATCCCAGCAAGAGGAGCAAGAACACGGGTTTGAGTTGCGAAATGATTTTTCTGGAGGTAGGAGAACCAGATGAGAGCAAGAATGAGTGGAGGGGGGGTGCCTATGGGCCCCACAAGCCTGGGTGGCGCTCCTAGGGGGTGCCCGCACCCCAAGGGCTTGTGGCCCAGTGGTGTGGCCCCCAGACAAGCTCTTTGTCTGAGAATTTTTCAGAAATTCAAAAATCATACTTGATTTTCAGGACGTTCGGAGAACTTTTATTTTCGGGGTACTTTTCCACCGGACGCTAAAACGGAAAACAGGGAAAACTAAACTAAACCTATCATTTTTCTTCTAAGCAACCGAAGGTGAAAGCTTGGAACAGAGGTTTGTGACTCCTCGATTCATCCATCTCATGGTCATCGAAAGAAATCCATCAGTGAGGTTGATCAAGCCTCTTTGACAAACCTTTTCGAATCGCAAAAGAGAACGGAGAATTTTTGAATAGTCACTAAGTCACCTCAATGGGGATGTGTATCTCCCCAAAAAGCAAATCATACTTCATCTTGACACGGGGAATAGGGCATTTAAAGCTCCCAATAAGAATCGATGAAGTTTTTTCGATAGCATTGATGCAATGTACTCGATATTGTTTCTTTGGAAAGTGCACCGTATGCTCATTACCGTTGACATGGAAAGTGACATTGCCTTTGTTGCAATCTATAACAGCCCCTGCAGTGTTTAAAAAGAGTCTTCCGAGGATGACCGCCATGGCATCGTCCTCGGGAATATCCGAGATAACAAAGTGTGGTAAGATGGTGACGTTAGCAACAACAACAGGCACATCCTCGCAAATGCCGATAGGGAAAGCAGTTGATTTGTCGGCCATTTGCAGAGAGATTTCAGTGGGTGTCAACTTATCTAGTTCAAGTGTACGATAGAGAGAGAGAGGCATAACAGTAACACCAGCTCCAAGGTCGCATAAAGCAGTTCTAACGTAGTTTCCCTTAATGGAGCAAGGTATAGTGGGCACACCGGGATCACCTAGTTTCTTAGGAGTTCCACCCTTGAAGGTATAATTAGCAAGCATGGTGGAAATCTCAACCTCAGGTATCCTCCTCTTATTAGTCACATTATCCTTCATGTACTTAGCATACGAATACATTTTGAGCATATCTGTCAAACGCATTTGCAGAAAGAAAGGTTTGATCATTTCAACAAATCGCTCAAAATCCTCATCATCCTTTTTCTTTGATGGCTTGGGAGGAAAGGGCATAGGTCTCTGAACCCATGGTTCCCTTTCTTTACCGTGCTTCCTAGAAGTGAAGTCATTCTTATCATATCTCTTATTCTTAGGCTGTGGATTATCAAGATCAACAGGTTCAATCTCCACATCCTTATCGTTGCTAGGTTGAGCATCAACATGAACATCACTATTGATATTATCATTAGGCTCATGTTCATCACCAAATTGTGTTTCAGCATCAGAGACAGAGGCATCGTTTGGACTCTCAGGGGTAGCAGCAACAGGGTTGCTAGTGTGCAGGTTCCTATCATCTTTATTCTTCTTTCTAGGATGACTAGGTGCATCAGTGCTAGCACCTTGAGAATCTTGTTCAATTCTCTTTGGATGACCCTTAGGATACAAAGGTTCCTGGGTCATTCTACCGCCTCTAGTGACGACTCTGACGGAAATGTCATTCAACTCATTAAGCAAGTCATTCTGAGCTTTGAGTACTTGTTCTACTTGAGTAGTCACCATAGAGGTGTGCTTACTCAGAAGCTTAAGATCATTGACATTTCTGTCCACACAAGCACTTAAATAACTAAGCATACGAGCATTCTGTCCCAATTGTCTGCTAACATAATCATTGAAACTCTGTTGTTCGGCAACAAAGTTATCAAATTCATCCATGCATAAGCTAGCAGGTTTATCAAAAGGAATATCACTCTCATCAAACCTACGCAGAGAATTTACTTCTACTACCTGTATCGGTTTATCGAGACCATGGATCTCTTCGATAGGTGGTAGATTTTTTACATATTCAGATTTAATGCCTTTCTCTCGCATAGATTTCTTGTCTTCTTGCATATCTTCAGGACTGAGGAATAGAATACCTCTTTTCTTCGAAGTTGGCTTAGGAGGTGGTTCGGGAATAGTCCAAGCACTCTCATTGCATAAGATGTTATTCAATAGGATCTCAGCTCGTTCTACAGTTTGTTCCCTAAAAACACAACCAGCACAACTATCTAGGTGGTCTTTGGAGGCATCGGCAAGTCCATTATAGAAGATATCAGGTATTTCATTCTTCTCAAGAGGGTGATCAGGCAAAGCATTCAGTAGCTGGATGAGCCTCCCCCAAGCTTGTGGGTGGCTCTCTTCTTCAGCTTGAGCAAAGTTGTATATTTCCTGCAAGGCAGCTTGCTTCTTATGGGCAGGGAAATATTTTTCAGAGAAGTAGTAGACCATATCCTGGGGGCAACGCACACAACCAGGAGCAAGAGAATTGAACTGATACGTCCATTTTGCATCATGCTTTCATGTTGATATTTATTGCTTTATGGACTGTTATTATACTTTGTGGTACCATACTTATGCCTTTTCTCTCTTATTTTGCAAGGTTTATTTGAAGAGGGAGAATACCGGCAACTGGAATTCTGGACTTGAAAAGGAGCAAGTTTGAGTCCTATATTCCAATGCACTGAAAATCAATGTGGAATTTTTTGGGAATATATAAAAAATACTGGGCGAAAGAAGTGCCACATGGGAGCTGCCAGGGGCCCACAAGCCTCGTAGCCGCGACCTGCCCCCCTGGCCGCGGCTACAGGGCTTGTGGGCACCCTGGTGGCCCACTGCCCCCCTCTTCTGCTATATGAAGGGTTTCGTCTGAAAAAACTCAAGGCGGATCTTTTTCGAGGAGGCGCCGCCGCCACGAGGCGGACTTGAGCAGAACCAATCTAGAGCTCCGGCAGGACGATCCTGCTGGGGAAACTTCCCTCCCAGAGGGGGAAATCGTCGCCATCGTCATCTCCAACACTCCTCTCGTCGGAGGGGAGTCATCTCCATCCACATCTTCATTAGAACCATCTCCTATCCAAACCCTAGTCTATCTCTTGTAACCAATCGCCGTCTCGCGACGCTGATTGGTACCCGTAAGGTTGCTAGTAGTGTTGATTACTCTTTGTAGTTGATGCTAGTTGGTTTACTTGGTGGAAGATTATATGTTCAGATCCATTATGATATTCATTACTTCTCTGGTCATGATTATATCCATGCTTTGTGAGTAGTTACTTTTGTTCCTGAGGACATGGGATAAGTCTTGCTATTAATAATCATGTGAATTTGGTATTCGTTTGGTATTTTGATATGTTGTATGTTGTCTTTTCCTCTAGTGGTGTTATGTGAATGTTGACTACATAACACTTCACCATATTTGGGCCTAGAGGAAGGCATTGGGGAGTAGTAAGTAGATGATGGGTTGCTAGAGTGACAGAAGCTTAAACCCTAGTCTATGCGTTGCTTCGTAAGGGGCTGATTTGGATCCACTAGTTTAATGCTATGGTTAGACGTTGTCTTATTTCTTCTTTTGTAGTTGCGGATGCTTGCCAGAGGGGTTAATCATAAGTGGGATGCTTGTCCAAGTAAGCGCAGTACCCAAGCGCCGGTCCACCCACATATCAAACTATAAAAGTAACAAACGCGAACCATGTGAACATGATGACAATTAGCTTGACAGATTTCCCATGTGTCCTCGGGAGCGCTTTACTTACTATAAGACTTTGTTCAGGCTTGTCCCTTGCTAAAAAAGGGATTGGGCCAGTTTGCTGCCCCGTTGCTATTACTTGTTACTTGTTACTTTTCACCTGCTATGTTTCACCTCAGTACACCATCACTTGTTACCGCTACTTTCAGTGCTTGCAGTTATTACCTTGCTGAAAACCATTTATCAGGGCCTTCTGCTCCTCGTTGGGTTCGACACTCTTACTTATTGAAAGGACTACGATTGATCCCCTATACTTGTGGGTCATCAAGACTATTTTCTGGCGCCGTTGCCGGGGAGTGAAGCCCTTTGGTAAGTGGAACTTGGTAAGGAAACATTTATATACTGTGCTGAAATTCATTGTCACTTGTCACTATGGAAACTGTTCCTTTGAGGAATTTGTTCGGGGTATCTTCACCACGAACGGAAGCACGAGGAGTTGCTCCTCAACCTAAGGTACCTACTGAAAATATCTTTTATGAAATTCCTTTGGGTATGCTTGAGAAACTTCTAGCTAATCCTTTTACACGAGATTGATCATCACATCCAGACTTGCATCTGATCTATGTAGATGAAGTTTGTGGTTTATTTAAGCTTGCAGGTTTGCCCGAGGATGAGGTAAAGAATAAAGTCTTTCCTTTATCTTTGAAGGATAAGGCGTTGACATGGTATAGGCTATGTGATGTTACTGGATCATGGGACTATAATCGATTGAAATTGGAATTTCATCAAAAGTTTTATCCTATGCATTTAGTACATCGTGATCGGAATTATATTTATAACTTTTGGCCCCGTGACAGGGAAATCATAGCTCAAGCTTGGGGGAGGCTTAAATCAATGCTATATTCATGCCCCAATCATGAGCACTCGAGAGAAATTATCACTCAAAACTTTTATGCTCGGCTTTCTCATGAAGATCGTACCATGCTTGACACTTCTTGAACCGGTTCTTTTATGAAGAAGGATATTGACCACAAGTGGAATTTATTGGAAAGAATCAAACGTAACTCTAAAGATTCGGAGCTTGAAGAAGGTAAGGAGTCAGGTATGAATTTCCAGTTTGATTGCATTAAATCTTTTGTTGAAACAACCACTTCTAGAGATTTTAGCGCTAGGTATGGACTTGACTCTGAGATAGTAGCTTCTCTATGTGAATCTTTTGCTGCTCATATTGATCTTCACAAAGGGAAGTGGTTTAAGTATCATCCTCCCGTAGAAGTCAACATAGTTAAACCCAATCTAGTTGAAGAGAAAGTCATTCCCTATAATGATCCTATTGTTCCTTGTGCCTACACTAAGAAACCACCTTACCCTGCTAGGAAAAAGGATTATTCTAAAGCTCCAACTGTGATACGTAGGGGTTACATTAGACCACTTGCACCCCCTGAGGAAATTAGAGTTCAACCTAGAGTTGCTATTATCAAAAATCTCTTAGCCGAAGACATAGACGGGCATGTTATGAAATTCTGTGAGGACTCCGCTAGAATTGCTAAACCTCACGCGAAAGACAAATACGGACCTGTAGTTGGCCTGACTGTTGTTTCTGTCAAGATAGGAGATCACTGTTATCATGGCTTATGTGATATGGGTTCTAGTGTTAGTGCAATACCCTGGTCCCTATATGATGAAATCAAAGATGAGATTGCACCTGCTGAGTTAGAACCCATTGATGTCACTATTACGCTAGCTAATAGAGACACTATCTGCCTTGTGGGAATTGTGAGAGACGTAGAAGTCATGTGTGGTAAGACGAAGTATCCTACTGATTTCCTCGTCCTTGCTACTAGACAATATAGATTTTGTCCCATCCTATTTGGTAGACCATTTCTCAACACTGTCAATGCTCATATTGATTGCATTAAACAGACTGTCACTGTTAGTATCGAGGGTGTGTCTCATGAATTTAACTTTTCCAAGTTTGGAAGACAACCCCATGAAAAAGAGTCATCTGGTAGGGATGAAATCATTTCTCTTGCCTCTATTGCCGTGCCTCCTACGGATCCTTTAGAGCAATATCTGCTTGAGCATGAAAATGATATGCATATGGATGAAAGAGATGAGATAGATAAAATTGTTTTAGAACAATATCCTATTCTTAAGAATAATCTGCCTGTTGAACTGCTTGGGGATCCTCCCCCACCAAAGGGTGATCCTGTGTTCGAGTTAAAACAGATACACTTAAGTATGCCTATCTTGATGAGAAGGAGATATATCCTGTTATTATTAGTGCTCACCTCTCGAATCACGAAGAGAAGAAGTTATTAAAGACTTTGAGGAAGCACCGTGCTGCTATTGGATATACTATTGATGATCTCAAGGGTATTAGTCCCACTCCATGTCAGCACAAGATTAAAACCGATCCTGATTCTTAGCCAGTTGTTGATCATCAATGGAGATTAAATCCTAGGATGAAAGAGATCGTGAGAAAAGAAATATTAAAGCTTCTGGAACCATGAATCATTTATCCTGTTGCTCATAGTGATTGGGTAAGTCCAGTACATTGCGTACCTAAGAAGGGAGTTATCACCGTCGTCCCTAATGATAAGAATGAACTAATCCCACAGAGGATTATTACTCGCTATAGGATGGTGATCAACTTCCGAAAACTGAACAAGGCAACTAGGAAAGACCATTACCCTTTGTCGTTTATCGACCAAATGCTAGAAAGGCTATCTAAACACACACACACACACTTCTGCTTTCTAGACGGTTATTCTGGTTTTTCCCAAATACCTGTTGCACAATCTGATCAGGAGAAAATCACTTTCACCTGCCCTTTCGGCACCTTTGCTTATAGATGTATGCCTTTTGGCTTATGCAATGCACCTGCCACCTTTCAAAGATGTATGATGGCTATGTTCTCTGACTTTTGTGAAAAGATTGTTGAGGTTTTCATGGATGATTTCTGCGTTTACGGTTCTTCCTTTGACGATTGCCTCAGCAACCTTGATCGAGTCTTACAGAGATGCAAAGATACCAACCTCGTCTTGAACTGGGAGAAGTGCCATTTCATGGTTAATGAAGGCATCATCTTAGGACACAAAATTTCCGACAAAGGCATTGAAGTTGATAAGGCTAAGGTTGATGCAATTGAGAAAATGCCTTGCCCCACAGATATCAGAGGTATACGAAGTTTCCTAGGCCATGTTGGTTTCTATAGAAGGTTCATTAAAGACTTCTCTAAGATTTCTAGGCCTCTTACCAACCTCTTGCAGAAGGATGTTCCTTTTGTTTTTGATGAGGATTGTGAGGAAGCTTTCGAAATACTTAAGAAGGCCTTGATAACCGCACCTATTGTTCAACCATCTGATTGGAACTTGCCCTTTGAAATCATGTGCGATGCTAGTGATTACGTTGTTGGTGCTGTTTTAGGACAAAGAGTTGACAAGAAGTGGAATGTTATTCACTACGCTAGTAAAACTCTAGACAGTGCCCAAAGAAACTATGCTACTACGGAGAAGGAATTTTTAGCAGTCGTGTTTGCATGTGAAAAGTTTAGATCTTATATAGTTGACTCCAAGGTCATTATTCACTCTGATCATGCTGCTATTAAGTAACTTATGGAGAAGAAGGACGCTAAGCCTTGGCTAATCAGATGGGTTCTCCTGCTACAGGAATTTGATCTGCACGTTGTTGACCAAAAGGTTGCTGATAACCCTGTAGCGGATAACTTGTCCACGCTAGAGAATGTCCTTGATGACCCACGACCTATTGATGACAGCTTTCCCGATGAGCAATTGAATGTCATCCACACTTCACATAGTGCACCGTGGTATGCTGATTACGTAAACTATATCATAGCCAAATACATACCACCCAGTTTCACCTACCAGCAAAAGAAGAAATTCTTCTTTGATTTGAGACACTACTTTGGGGATGATCCTCACCTTTATAAGGAATGAGTAGATGGTGTTATTAGACGTTGTGTGCCTGAACATGAACAGGGACAGATCCTGCAGAAGTGTCATTCCGAAGCCTACGGAGGACACCATGCTGGAGATAGAACTGCTCATAAGGTATTGCAATCAGGTTTCTATTGACCCACTCTCTTCAAGGATGGCCGTAAGTTTGTCTTGTCTTGTGACGAATGCCAAAGAATAGGGAACATCAGTAAACGTCAGGAAATGCCTATGAAGTATTCACTTGTCATTGAACCATTTGATGTCTGGGGCTTTGATTATATGGGACCCTTCCCGAGTTCCAATGGGTATACTTACATCTTATTTTCTGTTGATTACGTCACTAAGTGGGTAGAAGCTATCCCCACTAGAAATGTTGATCACCACACCTCTATTAAGATGCTTAAAGACGTCATTTTCCCAAGATTTGGACTCTCTAAATATCTGATGGCTGATGGCGGTTCACACTTCATTCATGGTGTTTTCCGCAAGATGCTCGCTAAGTATGATGTCAACCATAGAGTTGCATCTTCTTATCATCCTCAGTCTAGTGGTCAAGTGGAGTTGAGTAATAGGGAGATCAAATTGATCTTACAAAAGACTGTCAATAGATCTCGAAAGAATTGGTCTAGCAAACTTGACGATGCAATATGGGCTTATAGGACTTCTTATAAGAATTCCATGGGCATGTCGCCGTATAAAATGGTTTACGGTAAAGCCTGTCATTTACCTCTTGAGCTAGAACACAAAGCTTATTGGGCAATTAAAGAGCTCAAGTTCGATTTCAAACTTGCCGGTGAGAAGCGGTTGTTTGATATCAGCTCATTAGATGAATGAAGGGCCCAGGCATATGAGAATGCCAAGTTTTTCAAGGAAAAGGTTAAGAGATGGCACGATAAAAGAATACGAAAACGTGAGTTCAATGTAGGTGACTATGTCCTGTTATACAATTCTCGCTTAAGATTCTTCAATGGGAAGGTCCCTACGTTGTCGAGGAAGTATATCGTTCCGGTGCCATCAAAATCAATAACACGGAAGGTAATTTTCCTAGAGTGGTAAATGGGCAAAGAATCAAGCATTATATCTCTAGTACTCCCATAAATGTTGAGAGAAATATCATCAATATCATAACTCCACAGGATTACATAAGGGATGTTTATCACCCTGTTCCAGACTCTGAAAATGAAGAGGTATGTGTTTTGGTAAGTAATTGGACTCCAAAACTTTTCTAGTAGGAAATTATCTCCGTCTTGGAATTTATGTAAAATTAGAAAAATAAGAAGCAGTCCGGAGAGCGCACGAGGCGGCCACAAGCTTGGTAGCCGCGGCCTCCCCCGTGGCCGCGGCTACAGGGCCTGTGGGCACCTCGTGTGCCTCCCGGACTCTGTTTTCTTGCGGAGCACTCCTTCTGGTCCAGAAAAAATAATTATATATATGCCCGAGCGTTTTGATCTCCGTATCACGCAGTTTTCCTCTGTTTTCGTTTCGAGCCTGTTGTCTGCCGTAGATTTAGGTCAAGATGTCTTCTCAAGATTCAAAAGAAGATATCTGTGTGGTCGATGACTGTGCTAACTCCAGGATTAATGGGGACTTAGAGCCTTATGATTGGACCACAGATGAGGAAGAGGATCATGAACCAAAGGGGAAGGAACAAACAAGCTCTGACGAGGAGGAGGTTCCTCTACCTCAACCTGCAGACACCCATGTGGAGTTCAAGAAGTCAAGCCTCCCCAACTCCAGGAAGGAGCATAAGACTTTGTTCATCCCTTCTCGTTTCCTGCAGGAGAATAAGCAGGAATTATGCAAATGGTGTTGAAGCTTGAAGAAGAAAACGGCGATCTGAGGGAGCAGAATTTCATGCTCCATTGGAAATTAAACAAGTTCAAGACCTCTGCAAAGACTCCAGCACCATCTCCACCAAAGGAACACAACTAAGCATTGGTATGGGCAACTCCCTTGGCTTGTGCCAAGCTTTGGGGAGTTGCCATAGTATCGTATCACCTTTATATGTTTTTCTTTTACCTTTGTTTTAGTTCTTTCCTTTTCAGTTTTTATTTCTTCTCTTAGTGGAATAAATCTTTAGTGTTTAGTTTGAGTCTTTTGCCTTGTGTCTCCCCGATGTATTCGAGCTTGCGAGCTATATAATAAAGATTATCTTAGTCAAGGGCTTTGTTTTGTGCCGTGATAAAAAGTATGAAAAGAACGATAGCATGAAAGATCATGAGATGATCTTATGGAAAGTGATAGCTTCACATATAACAAGTATGATGATTGAAACTTGTTGAGAATAGAACAACATAGACCCCAGTCATTGTTGCAATTAATAAAAAGTAATAAGGAAAGATAGGTTCACATATAAATATGTCATCTTAGACACTTTCTATAATTGTGAGCACTCACCAAACTATTACATGCTTAGAAGTAGATGTTGGACAAGGAAGACAACATAATGAATTGTGTTTGCTTGATTCCAAACAATGTTATATGTCTAGAGATCCCTTAGCATGTGACGATTGCTTCCACCTCATATTAGCCAAAACTTCCGTACTAAGTAGAAATACTACTTGTGCATCCATAAACCTTCAACCTAGTTTTGCCATGAGAGTCCACCATACCTACCTATGGATTGCGTAAGATCCTTCAAGTAAGTTCTCATCGGTGCAAGCAATAAAAATTTGCTATCTAAAGTATGTATGATTTATTAGTGTGTGGAAAATAAGCTTTGTACGAACCTGTGATGAGAAAGACATAAAAGCGACAGACTGCATAATAAAGTTCTTTATCACAGGGGGCAATATAAAGTGACGTTCCTTTACACTAAGAGGTCGTATATCCAAACCTTAAAAGCGCATGACAACCTATGCTTCCCTCTGCGAAGGGCCTATCCTGTACCTTTACTTTTGTCATTGTGAAAGTCATGGTGATCAACACCAATTCCCTTTTCCGTCTTCACCTTGGTGAACGTCATATGCTAGGGAAAGATCTATATTCATATATCAACTTGGAGATGAGTACTTATGCTTTATTACTGTTTACTTTACCCTTGAGGTAAATGGTTGGGAGGCAAAATTATAAGCCCCTATCTTTCTGTGTGTCCAACTGAAACTTTGATACCATGAGTACCACGTGAGTTGTAACAATTGTGGAAAGCAAAAGAGATGATTGAGTATGTGGATTTGCTTTACAAGCTCTTATTTGACTCTTTCTGATGTTATGATAAATTGCAATTGCTTCAATGACTATGGACTGTTGTTGGCTACATCTCGGTAAGGTATTTGATTCATACTTTGCTTTGTGAAGGAATTGTTTCTTTCCCATAAGAATCTTTATGATGTATTGTTGTTCTATGTGTGATCATGATGCCCTCTTGTCCGTATTATGTTTTATCGACACCTTCATCCCTAAACATGTGGACATTTTTATGGAACTTGGTTTTCGCTTGAGGACAAGAGAGGTCTAAGCTTGGGGGAGTTGATACGTCCATTTTGCATCATGATTTCATGTTGATATTTATCGATTTATGGACTGTTATTATACTTTGTGGTACCATACTTATGCCCTTTCTCTCTTATTTTGCAAGGTTTATTTGAAGAGGGAGAATACCGGCAGCTGGAATTTTGGACTAGAAAAGGAGCAAGTCTGAGTCCTCTATTCTGCGCAACTCCAAATGCCCTGAAAATCAACGTGGAATTTTTTGGGAATATATAATAAATATTGGGCGAAAGAAGTGCCAGAGGGGAGCTGTCAGGGGCCCACAAACCTGGTAGGCGCGGCCTGCCCTCCTGGCCGCGGCTACAGGGCTTGTGGGCACCCTGGTGGCCCACTGGCCCCCCTCTTCTGCTATATGAAGCGTTTTGTCAGGAAAAAATCAAGGCGGAGCTTTTTCGAGGAGGCGTCGCCGCCACGAGGCGGAACTTGAGCAGAACCAATCTAGAGCTCCGGCAGGACGATCCTGCTAGGGAAACTTCCCTCCCAAGGGGGAAATCATCGCCATCGTCATCACCAACACTCCTCTCGTCGGAGGTGAGTCATCTCCATCAACATCTTCCTCAGCACCATCTCCTATCCAAACCCTAGTCTATCTCTTGTAACCAATCGCCGTCTCGCGACGCCGATTGGTACCCGTAAGGTTGCTAGTAGTGTTGATTACTCTTTGTAGTTGATGCTAGTTGGTTTACTTGGTGGAAGATTGTATGTTCAGATCCATTATGATATTCATTACTTCTCTGGTCATGAATATATCCATGCTTTGTGAGTAGTTACTTTTGTTCCTGAGGACATGGGATAACTCTTGCTATTAATAGTCATGTGAATTTGGTATTCGTTCGGTATTTTGATATGTTGTATGTTGTCTTTTCCTCTAGTGGTGTTATGTGAACGTTGACTACATAACACTTCACCATATTTGGGCCTATAAGAAGGCATTGGGCAGTAGTAAGTAGATGATGGGTTGCTAGAGTGACAGAAGCTTAAACCCCAGTCTATGCGTTGCTTCGTAAGGGGCTGATTTGGATCCACTAGTTTAATGCTATGGTTAAACGTTGTCTTAATTCTTCTTTTGTAGTTGCGGTTGCTTGCAAGAGAGGTTACTCATAAGTGGGATGCTTGTCCAAGTAAGGGCAGTACCCAAGCGCCAGTCCACCCACATATCAAACTATCAAAGTAACGAACGCGAACCATGTGAACATGATGACAATTAGCTTGACAGATTTCCCATGTGCCCTCGGGAGCGCTTTACTTCCTATAAGACTTTGTTCAGGCTTGTCCCTTGCTACAAAAAGGATAGGACCACTTTGTTGCACCGTTGCTATTACTTGTTACTTGTTACTTTTCACTTGGTACGTTTCACGTCACTACACCATCACTTGTTATCGCTACTTTCAGTGCTTGCAGTTATTACCTTGCTGAAAACCGTTTGTCAGAGCCTTCTGCTCCTCATTGGGTTCGACACTCTTACTTATCGAAAGGACTATGATTGATCCCCTATACTTGTGGGTCATCATGAACCAGGTCTTAGCATCATCCTTTAGCGAGAAAGGAAACAGCTTGAGGATATAGTAGTGGCGGATCTTTTCCTCACTAGTGAATAGGGTGGCTATATCGTGTAGTTTGGTAAGATGGGCTACAACCATTTTAGAATCATAACCGTGAAAAGTATCAGATTCGACCAGAGTAA
Source organism: Hordeum vulgare subsp. vulgare (assembly GCF_904849725.1). Classification (NCBI taxonomy): domain Eukaryota; kingdom Viridiplantae; phylum Streptophyta; class Magnoliopsida; order Poales; family Poaceae; genus Hordeum; species Hordeum vulgare. The sequence continues at coordinate 334,382,252 of NC_058520.1, read as the reverse complement.
TTAACTCAGGGTCGACAGAGAATTCATAATCCTTATCGGTCACAAAGATAGGCAAAGTTGCAAACTTCGGGTCGTATTTCTTCCTGGCGTTCAGACATTTTTTCTTTCCACTTGAGCAGTAGTTTCTCAACATCATAGCTATCCTTACACGCGAGAAAAACCTCGGCTATCTCTCCCTCCATAACATAGCGCTCATGCATAACAGGCAATTCAGGCATAGTAGCAGGTTCTACTTCAATAGTATCAGCAGTTTGAGAAGTATCATCACGTCTAGCAGCAACTCTAGCAATTTGTGCATCAAGGAATGCACCTAGTGGCAAAGCAGTATCAAGCATAGCATCATCAGGCATAGTATCAAGCATAGCATCATCAGGCATAGTATCAAGCATAGCATCATCAGGCATAGTATCAAGCATAGCATCATCAGGCATAGTATCAAGCATGGCATCATCAGGCATAGTATCAAGCATAGCATCATGAGGCATAGTATCAAGATTTCTAGCAAAAGGTGAAGTTGCAAACTTACTCATAACTGAAGGTGAATCAAGTGCAGAGCTAGATGGCAGTTCCTTACCTGTCCTCTTAGTTGAGGGCAAGATTTTAGTTGTTGGATCTTTCAGATTCCTCGTAGTGATCAGCAGACGTCAATCCCAAGTGACTCAGAGAATATAGCTGTGCTTCCCCGGCAATGGCGCGAGAAAAAGGTCTTGATAACCCACAAGTGTAGGGGATCACAATAGTTTTCGAGGGTAGAGTATTCAACCCAATTTATTGGTTGGACTCAGGGGAAGCGAAAGAATATTCTCAAGTATTAGCAGCTGAGTTGTCAATTTCAACCACACCTAAAAGATTAGTGTCTGCAAGAAAAGTATCAGTAGCAAAGTAGTATGATAGCAATGGTGCTAGAAACAGGTCTGTTGACAGCAGACTATTCCTAACTGTTGTATCAATGGCGCGAGTAAAGTGTTGCAGCAAGTAACAACCAAGTAGCAAGTAACAACAGTAGTGACAGCAGTAGTGACAACAAAGTAACAGCAGTAGTGACAGCAGTAGCGACAGAGCAACAGTAACAGCAGTGACAGCAGTAGCAGCAAAGTAATGTAGCAAGGACCAGTAGTGAAAGAATCGTAGGCAATGGATCGGTGATGGCTGAGTATGCCGGATGTGATTCATCATGTAACGGCTATAACACGGAGAGATAAGTAACTAGCTCCCGTTTGTCAATCTAATGTAGGCATGTATTCTGTATGTAGTCATACGTGCTTAGGGAAAAGAACTTGCATGACATCTATTGTCCATCCCTCCCGTGGCAGCGGGATCCTAATGGAAACTACGGGATATTAAGGTTCACCTTTTAATAAAGAACCGGACCAACGCATTAACATGTGGTGAATACATGAACTCCTCATGCGATGGTCATCTCCGGGAGTGGTTCCGGCAATTGTCACTCCGGGGTTGCCGGGTCATAACACATAGTAGGTGACTACAACTTGCAAGATAGGATCTAAAACACACATATATTGGCAACAACATAATAGGTTCAGATCTGAAATCATGGCACTCGGGCCCTGATACGTCGCCATCGTATCTACTTTTCCAAACTCTTTTGCCCTTGTTTTGGACTCTAATTTGCATGATTTGAATGGAACTAACCTGGACTGACACTGTTTTCAGCAGAATTGCCATGGTGTTGTTTTTGTGCAGAAATGAAAGTTCTCGGAACGTCCTGAAAATTTCCGGAGAATTTTTCTGGAAAATATGAAAAATACCTGCGCAAAGATCCACCGGAGGGGATGGGCCAGTGGGCCACAAGCCCTGTTGTCGCGACCAACCCCCTGGCCGCGACAACCAAGCTCGTGGGGCCCACGTGGCTCTGCCGCCCCCAAACTCAGCTCTATAAATTCACTTACGCCCAGAAAAAAATCAGAAGAGAAGATTTCGTCGCGTTTGCGATACGGAGGCGCCGCCACATCCTGTTCATCATCTGGAGGACAGATCTAGAGTCCGTTTTGGACTCCGGAGAGGGGAAATCGTCGCCATCGTCATCATCAACCTTCTTCCCTCTCCAATTCCATGAAGCTCTTCATCGTTCGTGAGTAATCTATTCGTAGGCTCGCTGGGCGGTGATGAGTAGGATGAGATCTATCATGTAATCGAGTTAGTTTTGACGGGGATTGATCCCTAGTATCCACTATGTTCTGAGATTGATGTTGCTACTACTTTGCCATGCTTAATGCTTGTCACGAGGGCCCGAGTGCCATGATTTCAGATCTGAAATTATTATGTTGTCACCAATATATGTGCGTTTTAGATCCGATCTTGCAAGTTGTAGTTACCTACTATGAGTTATGACCCGGCAACCCCGGAGTGACAATAACCGGAACAACTCCCGGTGCTGACCATAGTTTGAGGAGTTCATGTGTTCACCAAGTGCTAATGCGTTGTTCCGGTTCTTTACTAAAAGGAGAACCTTAATATCCTGTAGTATCCTTTTGGAGCCCGCTACCATGGGAGGAATGGACAATAGATGTCATGCAAGTTCTTTTCCCTAAGGACGTATGACTACACACGGAATGCATGCCTACATCACATTGACGAACGGGAGCTAGCCACATATCTCTCCGTGTTATAACTGTTGCATGATGAATGTCATCCAAACGAATCACCGACCCATTGCCTACGAGTTTGTCCCACTGTTGGTGTTACTTGCTCTGCTGCTACTGCTGTTACTACTGTTGCTGCTATTGATACTTGCTACTATTGTTACTTGCTACTGTTGCTACTTGCTATTGCTGTCACTACTGTTGTTCCTTGCTACTGCTGTTACTCGTTACACTGCTGCTACGTGCTACAATTCTGGTTCGCTCGGCGTTGACGGGAAAAAGACAATTTCCGTCAACGGGCAACTTTTGGCGCCATTGTTACGATAGTTAAGAATAGTCTGCTGTCAACATATCATTTCTGACACCGTTGTTATCATCCTACTTTGCTGCTGATACTTTGCTTGCAGATACTAATCTTTCAGGTGTGGTTGAATCTGACACATTCAGCTGCTAATACTCGAGAGTATTCTCTCACCTCCTGGCTGGCGTACCAACAAATTTGGGTCGAATACTCTACCCTCGAATACTGCCGCGAACCCATGCGCTGGTGGGCCATTGCAAGACAATTGCTAATTGTTGAGCAACTGGGAGCAGTTCTAGCTCTGTTGTCGCGAAGGCATCAAGTCAGGGACTCGTCAACAACATTCTTCTGGCGCTGTTGCCTGGGAAAGTCTGTTGTCACAGTAGCAGCATTTTTCTGGCACCGTTGCCGGGGAGGTATTGTTATATTCTCTGAGTCACTTGGGATTTATATCTGCTGATCACTATGAAGAATTTGAAAGATCCAAAAACCAAAGTCTTGCCCTCAACTACAAGGGGAGGTAAGGAACTGCCATCTAGCTCTGAACTTGATTCACCTTCGGTTATGAGTTAGTTTGCGACATCACCTCCTGCTAGAAATCTTGATATGTCGCATGTGCTTGATGATGCTATGCCTGATACTGCTAGAGATGCTATGCTTGATACTGCTTTGCGTGATGATGCTAGAGATTCTATTTTGCCTGATGATGCTATGCTTGATACTTCTAGAGATACTACTTTGCCTGATGTGCCACTAGGGGTATTCCTTGATGCTCATATTGCTAGAGTTACTGCCAATGCTCGTGATGCTTCTGAAACTGCCGATACTATTGACATAGAACCTGCTTTTGCTCCTGCTAGATCTAGCTCTCCTAGATATGAATTGCCTGATATACCTGACGGTTACGTTATGGAGGGAGAGATAGCTGAGGATTTTCTTGTGTGTAAGGATGCCTATGGCGCTGAGAAATTACTTCTCAAGTGGAAGGAAAAATATCTCAAAGCTAGGATGAAATACGACCCGAAGTTTGCCACTTCACCTATCTTTATCACCGATAAGGATTATGAATTCTCTGTCGATCCTGAGATAATCTCTCTAGTCGAATCTGATCCTTTCCACGGTTATGAATCTGAGACGGTTGTAGCCCATCTTACCAAACTACACGATATAGGCACCCTTTTCACGAGTGAGGAGCAGATCCGCCACTACTATATCCTTAAGTTGTTTCCTTTCTCTCTAAAGGATGACGCTAAAGCCTGGTTCACTTCTCTTGCTCCTGGATGTGTTAGTAGTCCCCAGGATATGGTCTATTACTTCCGTGAGAAATATTTTCCTGCCCATAAGAAGCAAGCTGCCTTGCAGGAAATATACAACTTTGCTCAACTCAAAGAAGAGAGTCTCCCACAAGCTTGGAGGAGGCTCGTCCAGCTACAGAATGCTTTGCATGATCACCCTCTTAAGAAGAACAAGATACTTGATATCTTCTATAACGGACTTACCGATGCTTCTAGAGACCACCTAGATAGTTGTGCCGGTTGTGTTTTTAGGGAACGAACTGTAGAGCAAGCTGAGACCCTTCTGAATAACATCTTGATCAACGATAATGCTTGGATTATTCCCGAACCACCTCCTAAGCCAACTCCTAAGAAAAGAGGTATTCTATTCCTCAGTCCCGAAGATATGCTAGAAGCCAAGAAATCTATAAAAGAGAAAGGCATTAGATCTGAAGATGTCAAAAATCTGCCACCTGTCGAAGAGATCCATGGTCTCGATAACCCGATACAGGTAGTGGAAGTAAATTCTCTGCATAGGTTTGATGAGAGTGATATTCCTTTTAATAAACCTGCTAGCCTATGCTTTGATGAATTTGAAAACTTTGTTGCCAAACAACAGAGTTTCAATGGTTATGTTAGCAGACATTTGGAACAAAGTACTCGTATGCTTAGTCATTTAAGTGCTTGTGTAGACAGAAATTTCAATGATCTGAAGCTTCTGAGTAAACATGCCTCTATGATTACTACTCAGGTAGAACAAGTACTTAAAGCTCAGAATGACCTGCTCAATAAATTAAATGACAACTCTGTCAGAGTCATAACTAGAGGAGGCAAAATGACTCAGGAACCTTTGTATCCTCAGGGTCATCCTAAGAGAATTGATCAAGATTCTCAAGGAATTAATGTAGATGCACCCACTCATCCTAAGGAGAACAAGAAGGATGATAGAAACTTGCATGTTGGTTCACCAAATACTGTTACACCTGAAGAACCAAATGATATTTTTGCGTCTGATGCAGAAACACAATCTGGTGATGAACATGAACCTGGTGACAATATGAACAGCGATGTTCATAATAATGCTCAACCTAGCAATGATAAGGATGTGGAGATTGAACCTACGGTTAATCCTGATAACCCACAACCTAAGAGATACGATAAGAATGACTTCACTGCTAGGAAGCATGGTAAAGAAAGAGAGCCATGGGTTCAGAGACCTATGCCCTTTCCTCCTAAGCCATCCAAGAAAAAGGATGATGAGGATTCTGAGCGCTTTATTGATATGGTCAAAATGTCTCCGTATGCCAAGTACATGAAAGATATCGTGACAAATAAACGGAAGATACCAGATCTTGAGATCTCCACCATGCTTACCAATTACACTTTCAAAGGTGGAACTCCTAAGAAACTTGGTGATCCCGGAGTACCCACTATACCTTGCTCCATTAAAGGAAACTACGTAAGAACTGCTTTATGTGACCTTGGAGCAGGAGTTAGTGTTATGCCTCTCTCTCTTTATCATAGACTTGAACTGGATAAGTTGACACCCACTGAAATCTCTCTGCAAATGTCCGACAAATCAACTGCTTTCCCTGTTGGCATTCACGAGGATGTGCCTGTTGTGGTTACTAACACCACTATCTTAACAGACTTTGTTATCTTGGATATTCCCAAGGACGATGCCATGGCTGTCATCCTCGAAAGACCCTTTTTAAACACTGCAGGGGCTATTATAGATTGCAACAAAGGCAATGTCACTTTCCATGTCAACGGTAATGAGCATACCGTGCACTTTCCGAAGAAACGATATCAAGTACATTGCATCAATGCTATCGAAAAAACTTCATCGATTCTTATTTGGAGCTTTGAATGCCCTATTCCTCGTGTCAAGATGTAGTATGATTTACTTGTTGGGGAGATTCATATCCCCATTGAGGTGACTTAGTGGCTATTCGAAAATTCTCCGTTCTCTCTTGCGATTCAAGAAAGTTTTGTCATAAGGATTTGATCAACCCCATTGACGGATTTCTTTCGATGGCCATGAAACGGATGAATCAAAGAGTCACATACCTCTGTTTTAAGCTTTCATTTTCTTTTGATTAGAAGAAAAATAATAGGTCTAGTTTAGTTTTCCTGTCTTTTGTTTTAGCTTCCCTGAGAAAAATACCCCAAAAATAAAAGTTCTCCGATGGTCCTGAAAATCTAGTACGATTTTTTCTGGAATATTTGAAAAAATACTAGGACTGAGAGCTGGCCTGGGGCCCACCCCAGTGGGCCACAACCCCTGTCACCGCGACCACCCCCTTGGCCGCGACAAGCAAGCTTGTGGGGCCCACAGGGGCCCCCTCCACTCATTCCAGCCCCCATCCTCTTCTTCTTCCTCCAGAAAAAATTGTTTCGCAGCTCAAACCCGTGTTCTTGCTCATTTGAGTGTGATTTTCGATCTCCTTGGTCAAACATCATTCTCTGAACCATTTTGGGGAAATTACTCCTTGGTAAGTGACTCCTCCATTGGTCCAATTAGTTTTTGCTCTAGTGCTTTATCCTTCGCATATTCTTGCTACCTTGGTGACCCTGCTCTTGATCTTGAAATGTTTATTTTAGCTGGTCCGAAGTAGTTTTAGCGCGTGATACGGTCTCTAAGCACTCGTAGGAGTAGTTGCTACGAGTTGGGTTAATCCTTACTCACTTTTCTTTCGAAGTCTCTAAAAATTTCAGAATTTTTGAGAGCTAGAAAAGGAAAAAGATGAGGAGGTTCTTGAGAGGCTCTTCAAGCCGTAAGCCCAAGGAGGATGATAAGAACCTCCCCAAGTACGTGGTTCCTCGAGTCACGGAAGTTCGAGCTTGCGAGTGGCCATGTGATGAATTTTTGCGCGCCGCCGGGCTTTATGAAGACTTTTATCACTTGGTGGAGGACGCAGGTCTTACCGCGTTCTATGAAGATAAGTGCTCACAATACCTCCTCCTCACCAATATTTTCGTTCAAAGCTTCAACTTTTATCCGAGGAAGAATCCTCCCATGGTTGAGTTCATGTTGTACGATATCCCCCAGTGCATGACACTACATGACTTTTGCAATGCATGCAAATTACCTTATGTTGGCGATATTCATGATTCTCGTCCACGGGACTTGGAAGATTTCATAGGTACTATTGCTGTTGGAGAGGAGAGAGGAGTGTCTCGCGCTAGAATTGCTAGCATACATTTTCCTGTGCTTCGGTACTTCTTATTATTTGTGGGAAAATGTTTGATTGGCCGTGGGGAGGCTGGATCACTTAGCTCTCCAGACCTTGCGGTTTTTCGCGAAGGCCTTTATAGCACTAAGACTTATAGCCTAGGTGCCATAGTAGCTCAGCCGTTGAACACAAACCGTTCCAAAGGTGTCGTCTATGGAGGTATCTATGCTGCTCGTCTTGCTAGACACTTTGAGATACCTATTAGACTTTGCGAGGAAGAAGAGATGCTTCTTCCTGAGAAATTTCTGGATTATGACAGCATGGTTCGCCATGATTTTCTGGATAGAGATGCTAGTAGATGGATGATTTATAACCTGATATTTAGTCAGGGTACTCGAGAGATTATTACTTTGCCTGCTCCTTCTTTGTTCGATCTTCATGCATGCAGGTACACTATTATGCCCTCGGACATCTACGCATATTGGGGCTTAGCCCAACCACAGGTGCCCGTGCCCGAGCCTCCAGTCGAGTACCAGACGCCAGTTTATAAGTGGGAGCCAGAGGAGCTCACACAGCAGTGGCATCCACAGTCCGCTCTGAAGTATCCCGGAGCTGGTTATTTCCCTCCTTGGGAGTAGTCCAAGCTAGGCCGAAAGCCTAAGCTTGGGGGAGTACGTGTTCTCATCGACCTTACATTCATGCTTATGCTTTTACTTTGTTCGTCGGTGTTTACACTTTGCCAATGTATTATCCATGCTAATTTATTTTCCTTTTCTTGTTTTCCTGTTTTGTGTCCTTTTGAGAAAAGCCAAAAAGATTTTCCTTTCTTCTTTTGCTTGTTGGGAGCTTTCCCGTGTAAACAGTTTTCTTTTTCTTTGGGTCAAGGTAGAAGATATAGGTTACAATGTTTAGTGGCTCTCGCATGCATACTTGTTTAGCTTTCAAAGAGCCATATTACTTTGACTTCTGCTTTGTGTTTGCCTGCAGATTTCAGCTTAGTCCAATGCACGAGCACTCTTATTATTGTTCACATCGTTCGATCGTGCAAGTGATAGGCAATAATGATGATATATGATGAAGTGACTGAGACTGGAAAAGCTGGTATGAACTCTATCTATTTTGTTTTTGTAAATATGACTAGCTTGTCGTTCCAGATTCAGCTTTGTTGTGAGAGAACCATGTTTGCAATGACAACTTAGAGATCATAGTTTCTGATGCCATGCTTATTTAGCTAGGAGCTTATAATGGTTTGTATTGAATGCCAACATAGATTTTGAGATTACTATGATGTAGTATGATAGGATGGTATTCTCCTTTGAATGATTCAAGTGGTTTGACTTGGCGCATGTTCATGCATGTAGTTGAAACAAAATTAACATGGCCTCTATGATGTTCGTGTTCATGGTGATTTATATCCTGTTTATGCTTGTATTCCATGTTAGGCAAACTCATTACATCTTGATGACTGTTGTCGCTCTCTAGTTGGTCGCTTCCCAGTCTTTTGCTAGCCTTCACTTGTACTAAGCGGAATACTACTTGTTTATCCACTTCCATAAACCCAAAAGTTTTTCCATGAGAGTCCACCATACCTACCTATTTGCGGTATTTACCTGCCATTCCAAGTAAATTTGCATGTGCCATTCTCTAAACCTTCAAGAAATAATCTGTTTTGCATGCCCAAACCGCTCATGTGGTGAAAGGGGCCTATTGATATCTTCCATGTTAGGTGTGTTATCATCGACATGTGTTTATTCACTGTCATTCACGAGAAAGGGGCCGGTAATTGGAATGCCCAGTTCCACGCTCAAATCGAAAACATAACTGTAAAACAAGACTCCCCCAGGATTGATGTTAGTATCGACGGTACCCGAGGATTCGGCTAGCCGTGGAGTGTGATTCATTGGTGGTGGGGGAGTTAAAACTTTACTTTTCTGTTTGGGAACCGCCTATAGCATGAGTAGCGTGGAAGATACTGAGAACTCTTGGTCATTGCGTTCACAATGAAAGCATGCCACCCAAAATTATAATCTCTGTTTTCAAAGCTTGAGCTCTAGCACCTCTGCAAATCAATGCTTCCCTCTACGAAGGGCTTCTCTATTTATTTTCCTGTTGAGTCATCCTCTTCTTATATAAGTACTAATTAGAGAGCACCTCTATCATTTTTATGCTTTGCTTTTGATTGATATTGAGTATGACTATGACTGGATCTTCGTTGCTATGAATTACAATGTTTAGTCAGCCCTTGATCTTTGAAAGTGCTCTGCATTTATGTTTTGCGGTCTCAGAAAGAGCTAGCGAGATACCACCTATTCATGTTGCTTCATGCTTGTTTTGATTGAATTGTTGGTATCTGAAACTCATTATTATCTGCTCGCTAGCTGATTATGCCATTGATATTAGTTTATCGTGAGACCTTTGTGTCACTTGCTTATGTGGTCAACTTGTGATCTTGCTGAAATTCTGCTTACGAGTTAGACATAGTTGCAACAACAAGATCAAAAAGAGTTTGTCAAAGTTTTTATTTCTCTTTCAGTTTGTCAACTGAGTTGCTTGAGGACAAGCAAGGTTTTAAGCTTGGGGGGGTTGATACGTCTCCATCGTATCTACTTTTCCAAACTCTTTTGCCCTTGTTTTGGACTCTAATTTGCATGATTTGAATGGAACTAACCCGGACTGACGTTGTTTCAGCAGAATTGCCATGGTGTTGCTTTTTTGCAGAAATGAAAGTTCTCGAAATGTCCTGAAAATTTACGGAGAATTTTTCTGGAAAATATGAAAAATACCTGCACAAAGATCCACCGGATGGGATGGGCCAGTGGGCCAAAAGCCCTGTTGCCACGGCCACTCCCCTGGCCGCGGCAACCAAGCTTGTGGGGCCCACGTGGCTCTGCCGCCCCCAAACTTCGCTCTATAAATTCACTTTCGCCTAGAAAAAAATCAGAAGAGAAGATTTCGTCGCGTTTGCAATACGGAGGCGCCGCCACATCCTGTTCTTCATCTGGAGGACAGATGTGGAGTCCGTTTTGGGCTCCGGAGAGGGGAAATCGTCCCCATCGTCATCATCAACCTTCTTCCCTCTCCAATTCCATGAAGCTCTTCATCGTTCTTGAGTAATCTATTCGTAGGCTCACTGGGCGGTGATGAGTAGGATGAGATCTATCATGTAATCGAGTTAGTTTTGACGGGGATTGATCCCTAGTATCCACTATGTCTGAGATTGATGTTGCTACTACTGTGCCATGCTTAATGCTTGTCACTAGGGCCCGAGTGCCAAGATTTCAGATCTAAAATTATTATGTTGTCACCAATATATGTGTGTTTTAGATCCGATCTTGCAAGTTGTAGTTACCTACTATGTGTTATGACCCGGCAACCCCGGAGTGACAATAACCGGAACCACTCCCGCTGATGACCATAGTTTGAGGAGTTCATGTGTTCACCAAGTGCTAATGCGTTGTTCCGGTTCTTTATTAAAAGGAGAACCTTAATATCCTGTAGTATCCTTTTGGACCCCGCTGCCACGGGAGGGATGGACAATAGATGTCATGCAAGTTCTTTTCCCTAAGCACGTATGACTACACACGGAATGCATGCCTACATCACATTGACGAACGGGAGCTAGCCACATATCTCTCCGTGTTATAACTGTTGCATGATGAATGTCATCCAAACGAATCGCCGACCCATTGCCTACGAGTTTGTCCCACTGTTGCTGTTACTTGCTCTGCTGCTACTGCTGTTACTACTGTTGCTGCTATTGATACTTGCTACTGTTGTTACTTGCTACTATTGCTACTTGCTATTGCTGTCACTACTGTTGATCCTGCCTACTGTTGTTACTCGTTACACTACTGCTACCTGCTACAATTCTGGTTCGCTCGGCGTTGACGGGAAAAGACAATTTCCGTCAACGGGCAACTTCTGGCGCCATTGATACGACAGTTAGGAATAGTCTGCCGTCAACAGATCGTTTCTGACACCGTTGTTATCATCCTATTTTGCTGCTGATACTTTGCTTGCAGATACTAATCTTTCAGGTGTGGTTGAATCTGACACATTCAGCTGCTAATACTCGAGAGTATTCTCTCACCTCCTGACTGGCGTACCAACAAATTTGGGTCGAATACTCTACCCACAAAAACTACCGCGAACCCACGCGCTCGTGGGCCATTGCAAGACAATTGCTAATTGTTGAGCAACTGGGAGCAGTTCTGCTCTGTTGTCGCGAAGGCATCAAGTCAGGGACTCGTCAACAGTATTCTTCTGGCGCCGTTGCCGGGGAAGGTCTGTTGTCACAGTAGCAGGCCCTTGTGACAAGCATTAAGCATAGCCAAGTAGTAGAAACATCAATCAAGAACATAGTGGATACTAAGTATCAATCCCCGTCAAAACTAACTCGATTACATGATAGATCTCATCCAACTCATCACCGTCCAACAAGCCTATGATGAGATTACTCACGAACGGTGAAGAGCATCATGGAATGATCGATGGAGGAAGGTTGATGATGACGATGGCGACGATTTCCCCTCTTCGGAGCCCCGAACGGACTCCAGATCTGCCCTCCAGATGAAGGACACGAGGTGGCGGCGCCTCCGTATCGTAAAAGGCGATGAATCCTTCTCCCTGATTTTTTCCGAGCGAGACGGAATAAATAGAGCTGAGTTTGGGGGGCGGTGGAGCCACGTGGGCCCCACAAGCCCTCACGGCGCGGCCAGGGGGGTGGCCGCGCCCTGTGGGCTTGTGGCCCACTGGCACACATCCTCCGGTGGATCTTTGCGCAGGTATTTTTCATTAAATCCAAAAAAATTCTCCATAAATTTTCAGGTCATTCCGAGAACTTTTATTTCTGCACAAAAACAACACCATGGCAATTCTGCTGAAAACAGCGTTAGTCCGGGTTAGTTCCATTCAAATCATGCAAGTTAGAATCCAAAACAAGGGCAAAAGAGTTCGGAAAAGTAGATACGACAGAGACGTATCATTCACCTCCCGCAGGCTGGCGAAGGTCTCCTCCAAACCCTCCACCAGGGTCTTTGCTTGCCTTGACTTGACCACGATATCGTCGACATAGGCCTCCGCGTTCCTCCCAAGATGCGGCCCAAGGGTAATACACATCAAGAGATGGAAGTTTGCCCCGGTGTTCCGCATCCCGAAAGGCATACACTCGTAGCAGTATACCCCGCACGGGGAGAGGAAGGATGTCTTCTCGACGTCCTCCACTGCCATCTTGATCTGGTGGTAGCCCGAGAATGCATCCAAGAAGCACAGGAGGTCGCTTTTCGCGGTGGAGTCCATGATTTGGTCGATGCGTGGTAGCGGGAATGGGTCCTGACGGCAAGCCTTCTTGAGGTTCGTGAAGTCGACGCACATGCGCTCCTTCCCACACTTCTTCGGGACAATCACCGGGTTGGCCACCCATTCTGGGTAGCGCACCTCCCTTTTGACCCCTGCTTCCTTGATCTTGCGCACCTCATGAGCGATGAATGCCTGCTTCTCCGGGTCTTGCCTCCTTGCCTTCTGCTTCACCGGTCGCACATTCTGGCACACCATGAGGTGGTGCTTGATGACGTCCCTCGGAACCCCCAAAAGGTCGGAGGTGTTCCGGGCGAACGCGCTCTTGTTCGCCTTGAGGAAATCCACCAACGCCTTCTCTTGGTCTTGGGGGAGATTCGCGCCGATGGTGAAGGTGGGGGCCAGGATCCCTTTGTCCACCGGCACTTGCTTCGTCTCCGCCCGGTCCTGGGAAAACAAATGCTTCTTCTTCACGGGCGCAATGTCGCGGATGTCTGCTGGGTCCTCCGTGGCACCCGCTTCACCTCTGGAGTCGGCACGCACTGCGACCGCGGCGTTATGGGATAGCCCGAGCACCCGTGAGGCATCCTTGATGTCTCCCACAACGGTAAGCACGCCGCCGCTCCCTGGCATCTTGACGACGTTGTATCCCGGGTGCATCGCCGCCATGAACTACGTGAGGGCGGGGTAGCCGAGTATAGCATTGTACGAAAGGTGGATATGAGTGACATAGAAGTCGATCTGCTCGGTGCGGAAATTGGAGCGGGTGCCGAACATGACAGGGAGACGGATCCGTCCGACGGGAACGACGGATCCCGCCACAACCCGAGAAAAGGGCTTCGAGGGCGCGAGCTGCTCTCGGGGTAACCACAGTGCATCGAAGGCATCCATTGAGATGACACTGAGGCCCGCGCCGCCATCGATGAGGGTCTTGGATACAGCCACGCGCGGAGATGGTCGGTGTGCACAGCATGGGAAGTTCCCTGGCAGCCATTGTGGCTTTAGGGTGGTCGTCGGGGCCGAAGGTGATGTCGACTTCTAGCTACACACGACGTTTCGGGGGCTCGGGCTTTAAGAAAGCCGCCCCCTGTGCTGCAGGAAACACTTGACGTGGCGGCTGGAGGGCGGAGCCTGCGGTCCACCGAGAATACAAGAGACCGCAGGGACGGCCCGGCTTGCTCGGACGCTGTCCATCGCCGTGGGCAGGCGGTCGTCGGTGGTTGCAATTGCCATGGTGCCGTCGAGTCAAGATCTGGTTCCTACTGTTGGCGTGGAGGCTCCGACATGCGCCCCCTACTTGGCGCGCCAAATGTCGGATTTCGGGCTCCTCAAAACCCTAAGGATTCGAACTCAGGGGCGCGCACGGAGGCCACTCAACTGATTCGATTTACCAGGCTCGTCACTCGATGGGTAAGGCTAAGAACTCACGCGACAGTGGGGGATACCAGAAACACGGTAGTTTACCCAAGGTCGGGCCGCTGTGAAGCGTAAGACCCTACTCCTGCTTTTGGTGGATTGCCTCTCGCGGAGGTGGTGGATGAACTAGTACAGTGCTCTAGGGCCTCCGGAGGCCAAGTGGCTAGGTGTATTGTTCTACTGTTGGAATGAACTCCCTCTCTCAAGTACCCTACCCTCTCTATTGATAGCGGAGGCCCGGGTCCTGTTCCCTCATAGATTCCGCGGGAAGGGATCCCACAACGGCCAATTTTGAAGGGGAACAGGGGAACATGAGGTGGTCTTCGCTTGCAAAGTAACTGTCCGCGCTGTAGATACGGGCCCGAGGATGATATTTTCCCTACTGGCGGGCAGCGGCGGCTTCGTTGCACCAGAAAGGAAACCTTTGGAAGATGCCTTTGGAACCCCTGTACGCTCCTGCCCCCTTCGCACCAAAGGGGAAACTGCCCTGCTCTGCCATCTGCTGCTCGCCTGTCCTTTACTGGCGTCACCCTTGACTCCTGAGGCTGGTCCTTGCCTCGGAATCTCCGCTGCTCCAGAGGGGTCCTGAGGATACCACCTGCGGTTCTTGATGTCGTTCCTCCTCGTGAGGCCTGACCCCTCACGAGGGCCTTGTCGAGCCTGCCGATGCTGGGTCGATGGAGTGGGCCAGCCCTGGACCACAGACAGGCGAGTCTGGGTACCCTGTTCCCAGAATGCCGACAATATCATATAAGTCATCTCCAACATCTCTTATGCTATTCATATACGAGGTTGGAGGAAGGTCTAATCCAAAATCTCACATGCATCCCTATGTAAAAATCCTCGGGAAGCATACAAGCTGCTAAGCATGAATCAGATACAACAATACAAGGGCTTAGTTACATTATCCAAGGTCTAAGGTATTGCATTTCTATGCTAAGGAAACACGTAATAAACTAATCCAAGATCTTGTTTCCCTCCTACGAATCCAATCAAGTGGTTCATCAATCCCATCAATCATCACTTGACCCATCATTCCTACAATTCTAGTATTTATGTGGTTCTACATAATCATCTAGAGTTCCTATAGTCCATAAGTCATTGCAGGGACTATATCACAGTATATCCACGAACTTCCAATATCATGACCAACTAAACTCCAAGGTTAAGCTTATATAGGTTCTTAATTCAATCTGACAACTACAATTACCTCTTCATTGTCATCCACCAAGAAAAATGGTAATAAGATCAAGAGCATCGGACCAAATCGAGTTTACTCCAAACCATGCGGTCCCATTTAACATAGACACTCTATAATGATTACCTATTAAATACAAATCTCATTCTCAATGAGAACTCTTACTGGTCACTCCAAGTTGTTATAATAGCCCCATCAATTCACGACCACTAGTTGTCTGAATCGAGTTATCATACCACCAAGAATTTTAGCTCGTGATCATAATTGTCCTTCTAAATCCAAATTTACTCTAGGGATATGTGGGTTATGCTACTTTATCAACTTGTTCCACCAAGTCACCTATCACCATGAAAGTCCCCGTAATCCACCAAAGGGGATTGGCTACATCCTCAAGACACCTATTATAGTCACCTCAAATCGTAGTCTACAATTCGTATATCCTTGGAACGATCCTTCCCATGACATCAAGGTCCTCGTGCTAGCTTAAGAATGAAAGATACTTGTTCACTCTGATTACTCGTTCCATAATGAACCCAGTGCTAAGCAGGGGTTATCAGAGCTCAACGGGTGTTGTGGAAAATCCTTGTGTTAAACAAGAGATCAGAGGTTTGAACTGGGAAGCTTGTGATGTTTAGGTTGGTCTAGGGAGGGTCCCCAATCTCGAGGGAGAATCATAAATCTACAGGGTTGAGTTTGGTTGTGTACGTTGCAGTCAAAGTCTTCTATGTTAGCCATGTGTCGAGGTGGATTCTTGGTGCATCTTGTCTTGTTGGTCTTCCGTTGTTAATAAAGGTGAGAGAGAGCAAAAAGTAGCATAGAGGGGAGTGTCTAAGGGGTGGTATAGTACAAGTGTATCAAAGAGTGCTGAAAGGCCAAACACAACTTCAAGATGAGGCAGGTGATATAGTCATGTACTTATTGCCTAGGGTAAAGGTGCGACTTATATCAAAGCAGAAACACGCAAAACAATCAACACACAATATGGTTCCATTTGAACCATCACACGGACAAGACTTCTCATAGGGGATACATGACTAATCCTACCCTAGGGGTTCTCTGACTCAACAGTCATGCTTGCTTCATATCTGGGAGAGGAGTCCACTCTGTTTTCTGTATCTTCTTCTCGTGTCGCTACATCTCTTGTTGTTGTTTGTCGATGCGACTCGGGTTGAGCTGGAAGGAGTCCTTGAGGACTTCTCGTTTGGTGAGCTTCCGACAAAGGTGGTTCATCATGGTTGTCGTTTGAGAGGTCTTATATTGTCTTCGTAATCCCGTCAGTGTCATCTTGTTTTCCAAGGCATCGAGAGTTCCAAGTGGACGACCCTTTATCCAATGACATGGATAAGGCATGATAGAGTTCTGACCTATCAGTTATCTTGATGACAATATAGACACCAAGAGTGGGGGATGAAGAGAACCATTTTCCCTGCTCACTATGGTGAGGCGGACCAAATGGTGAGGTTCTCGTCGACCGGTGGTTGTCGACACAACAACGATAAGGACATAGTCGCTCTATTAGCGATGCATATAATGATCATGCATGTCTTATGTGTTGACCATCATAGGTAAAGCTTGCATCAATCCGGGACAGTCTCGAGGGTGTCACCATCTTCTGAGTCTTGATGTCCTCATTCCACGAGAAGGTAGCTTCTACTCGTGTCGCCTTGTCATAGCATTGCCAACCTTGTCTTCCAAACTGTGGGTGTTCACTTGTCAAGGCTGCTTCCTTTCAAGTTACCACGAGGGTTTCAACGAATCCAGTGGTTAGGAGCATAAGGGTGCTAGCGACCATTTGAAAATTTCTGAAAAGTAGACGAGGAGAGCTAAGATAAAAAGGTTGGAATTACTAAGGCAAAAGCCTACGCTTCCTTCTGACATTTAGGAGAGTTGAGAAAGATATAGGTTTTGTAAGTGGTTTGAAAGGTATCGAAAAACAACTTTGTCCTAACTAACGTATGTGCCAACTAAGGGCTTCCTACAGTTAGGATGGCTCTGATACCAGCTCTATGGGGACCCCAACTCGTAAGTCGTGATCACGGAATGTACATACAGAGTGATCCTACAAATCAATGCTCACTGAACACACAGAAACTGAATAACAAGAGTCTTAAATCTATTACATACCATTTATCTCGAATATTGCCTTTATGGCCAAGTCTTCGTGTATTTGCAACAGAAAATCTTCCTCGACAGCGTGAACCCATGCCATCTGCCTCAACCCTACAGTCATTCTGACATGGAAGCCTCCTAGCTCGCACGAGTGTCACCAAGGTATTCTTGATGATATCATGTTCTCTCATGCCTAGTCAATGAAATAACCAGTGGCAAGCCAATGAGTACTTTGAATGTACTTGCAAGCAATCCATGTTTGGAGCAAGGCAATAACAATGCATGATATAGCACTAAGTAGGTGATTTGCAGAAAGCTAGTTTTGAGTGCAATGTGATGGTCAATCAGCTTGTAAAAGTATGCATCAAGAGGTTGCAGATATCCATACAAACAAATTATAAGCATCATCATAAGCAAGGGTTGAACATCCCATGTTCATTTATCATGTCAAGTCATCCAACTTAACTAAAGCATCATCTTTCTCACACTACCATATTTCTCGCACACACACACACACCAAGTTTTGTAACTAATGGACATAGCCCAAGAGCTGCCATCCAACTGTCCTTGACCGTATACCCGGCTATTCGAATAGTTTTACACTCTACATAGGTTTGCACGATGTCCCCACAACACTCGGGGAACTTCTGTGTCATCCACGACTCATGGTATATTACATACCCGACGTAAGCACCCGAGCAATGCCTTACCCCTGGCAACACTAAACAAAGAGTCCACTCGATTGGTACATATCCCTCATGATGTACATCCTATGAACCTCGCTCTAGATTATACCATGCATGAAGGAACCAACGGTGTGCCCGGTGTGTGTGAAAACAGCCAATGGTCGCCCTACCAGGCACGACCCCGTCTCGAGAGGGTGACCCGGCCCTCTCGCAACTAGTAATGATGGCTCTTTGCTAGAATCCACCAATGTAATCAACAAAGCCCCATCCCGTAAAGGGGTATCATGGTCGCACATTTAAGGTTAGAGTAACGGTCGCAACTTAAACCAATCCATATTTCAAACCACACACTCACTTTCCTTGGTACACCACTTCTTTCTCAAGTGGTTACCTAGCTCAACACCATCTCCCTCGGGCATTAGTGGCACCGAATGGGGTTTTCTAGAAGTCTTGGAAATCATCATTTCCTCTTTCTGTCACCATGCATATTCCCATCCAATTTGCGTAGCGACTACTAGAAAACTAACTACTTCCGACCGGCACAACCCTCATAGGAAGATAGGGTCATGCCTAAGTGCAAGTATCCACAAGGAGTTTCTCGGAGACAACCCGCCAAGGTGGTCACTAATTCAACATGATTTGATGCATTGGAATAGAGTGCAATATGACATGCATAAAAATAGTTTCTGAGACATTATCACAGCGCTGCTTGCTAGGTTCCACAAAGTCTTTGAGGTCTTCTCACACTTCTCGTCCAACTTCGAGCACTTTGTCTACTTCATCAACTGACGTTGAAAACAACCACGATGAGCCACACAACAATAAGAAACACAAAGTTCTCTATAAATAGGGGTTTTTATTTTCTTGGACAGCTCTAGTCACAAGGAAAACCCAAAAGTTTGTTCTAATGGTTTTGGATCACCAGTGATTTTTGAACTATGGAAATAGAGAAAATTTTGACCCTATAAGAAGTATACAGAAAACATTTTTATAAAAATTAGTGGATGTACCTATCAATTAGGGGATGATTTTACAAAAGTTCAGGAAGTGGTTTCACTGGTTTTGGAGTTGGGATGAATATTCGAGGGATTTTCTAATATGGAAGTAAATGGAAATGGGGATATTATTTCACCTAGCAGAAACAATGCATGAAGAAAATGTTCCCCTAGGCTAGAAAAATAGAGCATGGTATTTGGAGCCTCTAGAAATTTGAATCACTCCATTTGGAGTTGATTTGAGCTCTCTAAGAATTTTGCAAAGTGGGGTTTAAATAATTCAAATTTGAATTTGAATTTGATCTCTACAGAAAACCTTTTTGGAAAATTTCAATGCACATATTTGGATTTGGTTATAATTTTAGGAGTTTGTAGGAATTTGAATCAATGAATTTGGAGTTATGAATTTGTTATGAATTATCATCTTTACTAGCAAAAGAAAAAGGCACACGGAATACCAAGGCCTAAACGGCACCGCTAGCACAGGATAGCGTATGGGCCGGCCCAGCAACTCAGCCACGCGGGCAGGCCGGCCACGTCGTAGGCGCATTGGGCAGAAGCCGCTTTTGCCGCGGGGCCGCGCAATCGGGCAAAAACCCGCACCCACTCAAACGGGGGGGCCATAGCCACTAACCAGCGGGCCCCGCTCGCAGGCCCACCCCTTACCTCCCGCTCAAAACAGAGGACGACAAAGGAGGTAGGGCCAAGCTGTGCTAGTAGTCGCCCTAGTGGCTCCGGCCAGCCCCGATGGTCTTTGGCCCGGGGAGAGGTCGAGGTCGAACGCAGCTTCGCCCATGGCGGAGGTGGCCGACAGGTGGACGCAAGAGCAGTGCACCGGCCACTAGGAGGAGGGGACGTAGCACGGGCAGAAGCGCGAAAGTTCTAGGGAGGTCTCGGCGCAGCTAGGGGAGAGTAAGATCCCATGTTAGCTCGACTTCGAGCAGTGACCACCGACAAGGATTCGGCTATGGATGTTGATGGAGGGCACGGGAGGAGCAATTACAGGCTCCAAGAGGTTGAAGGGAGGGGAGAGAGCGGAGAGGGTGCGGCAGGGCTCGAGGGAGGCCTTATATAGCAAAGCCGAGGCGCACCATAGGCCATTCCCACGGCCATGTCTCGGACGTTGCGAGAGGCCACAGGGGGCTCGTGACGCTTTTGCAGTCTCTATGGGCGTGGTCTAGATTCACACGAGGGGAGAGAGGGAGCAGGGCGACGCCAGAGGCACGCCAGAAGCATGGCCAGGGAGCAGCGAGGGAGAGAAGCGGGACCAGGTCCTGGCGTGTCCCGAACACCGAGGGACATTGACTGGAGTGCGTTGGCGGCCCAAGGTGGCCAAGGAAACGGGTTCAGCAGTTGAGTGCTCCGCGACATGCTCCAGAGCATTCTTTTCGTCGTCATGGCTGTGCTTACATGCGCTCTGGCACGGCGACTTGCGTCCACTAGCTGCTAGATGGAGTAAAGTACTCAGAAGGCACCTTGGATGCTCTGGAAACAGCCATGAGTGAGAGAGAGCAAGGAGAGGAGAGGGGAATGGGCTCTCCAGGGAACTAATCTTGGGGTTTCACCGCCCAAATGATTGTGCCAAGTCCATGCAAAGCTTACTGGAGGTAAATTATGTCTAGGAGAAGGCCTGGTAAAATTTTGAGCTCAAGGAGAATAGTGGAAGGGGCCAAAGCAACAAGTTTGGTAAATAAGCAGAAGGTGTTTGACTCTGTTTTGGGCTAGCTAAAATGCTTTGATTGCCATGAAACTTAGCATGGTCAAATAGTGGTGATAAATAAGTGTGTCCACCAATTTTGAGATTTGTTGGAGAAAAATTCCAATGTTGACTTGAAAAATCTTAGAAATGGGCAGAAATGGTTTTCTTTTTATAAACCCATGCAAATTAATTCCCACTAATTCACCTCTTGGTGTGGTGGCATTATTTGAGTATTAGAGCATGCCCAAATTTTTTGGGATCAATTGGAGACACTTGATAATGTAAAGTTTCCCAATTCTAAAATTAGCACGAGTGGTTTTGAGGGGCTTGGGGCAAGTGGATCTATTATCCTTGATGCATAACTTTGTGATGATGCATTATTAGAGCGTCAGAACATGTCCACCAAATTTGAACACAACTCGAAACAATTGGCAATGTAGAGTTGCTCAAATTTGGATCTGGAGAGATGGGGTTTTGGAATATTTAGGTGACTCAAATCAACTTGGATTGAGCTAAAGCTTGGCAATATCATCACATATATTTTGTGTGACTTGCTAGCATTTTCTTGGAATTTATTAAGAATAATTTTTGCAGAAATATTTCAAAAGCTTGAAATAGGCAGTAAGATTTTTGAAGTGTTTTGCCCAATACTTTGAACATGACCATGTGTTGAAACTCTTATATATGGAAAATATATGTCTAGTGAGATTCCCTAAATTTTCTTAAATATTTTGGATGCAATAAAAATATTTTTTCTTTATAAAAGACCATTTGTGAACTCAGGAAAGGCATTTAAATAAAATAGGAAAATAACTTTTAAAATAATAATCGTGGGGTTTGGGGAAGTCTTATTAATAATAGGATCCAAATAAAATATTTGGGGTGAAACACTTCTCCTATTTTGAAGACTTGTAGTGCAAACCTCAATCCATTGGGTTTTGATAGCTTAAATAAAATAAAAGATTTTTGATCAAAACAATATTTGGTAAAAAATAGTTTTAAGTCCTATACACATGGTATGGTCATTGGGCAAAGACTTGGATCAAGGGGTGAGTCTAAAGAGTAGTAGGAATTTTAGTGATTTAAACACTACCAAGCAAACGAGGAAACAACAACCACATCAAGCATCACATGCACTCACAAAAAATTAGTTGGTTCTAATTTTTTAGCTATCTCAAATGGGAATAGTAAGGAAAAACATAAGGTGTGACAACACAATTCTATCAATTGCCCAAAAATAATATTTTACCCTTCGCGATTATGCTTTCGAGAGATATGCCACTAGTGAACCTATGGTCCCCGCGTCCATTCTCAATTAATTTGTTGGTTCCTATAATCACTACTACCATTTTTTTGTCACTATCATTATTTTCTAATAATCTTGTAACTGGCAGGAATAAGGGGAGTGACGACCCCCTTGTCTTTGATGGGTGCAAGCAATTTTTTTGGTTGTGAATAATTGATGTCAAAGTTGTTAATGTGGTGCCTCCTACTCGTTCGACAAACCTTGATTCTTAGCTGACGGAAATATTTTTAGCTGTTGTGCTACATCAACCTACCTCTTCGTGGTAATGCAACAACACCTAGGGGTAGCATGAAGGAGCTTCTTGAGGCAACTCAACTCAAAACTTTTGGCAAGCGATTGGCCAACACAACCAAGAGCATCAATCAAAAACTCAGCGGCATAAATCCGAGCAAGATGAGCTTAATTAGAGAAGGGTCAATCACCTGAGGGCCGAACAACATCTTGTGGACAAGCTTAGAAAATTTGGGGTTAATAAATCTTACCCCTGGGAAATTTCATTCCAGATCTAGATGAGTAGGGGACGACAGCATGCTATCCAACCACGAATGTCCCAAGTACACCGGCTGCCCACCTCCACTACAAGAAATATGCTAGTACGACGCTATATTTTCGTTGCTACATCGTCACGGTTTTTAATTTACGATGATCTTATGATGAAAAACCAAGCATCGAAAATGAAGCGTCAAAAACTGACAGCAGCGACGTTTTGATCGAAATCGTCGTAACTTTTACGATGATTCCTAGATCGCCGTAATCTTTACGACAATCCTAAATCTTTGTTGGCAATCTAACACAATCCTACATGGAAGTTCTATGTGGAAAAATTACCACGAAATCAAAACGTCATGGTTGAAATCAGCCCAACTCATTTCAATTGATTAGATGGGCTGGTTTTATTTTTTTGGGCTTTTTCTTATTGGGCTTCTTTTGGGGCCTTAGCCTATTTACAGCCACTTCTAGTATTTTTTTCGAATTTTTTTATCATTATAATTTGGGCCCTGGCCTTTTAGTGCCCAAATACATTTGATCTAGTTCAATTTTGGCCTTTTTTCATTTTTGAATTCAGCAACTTTTTTTTATTTTATGCTGTTAATGGATCTATAAATAACAGCCCATACAACTTTGAAGCTCATACAAATAAATCTGAAGCATCTCTAAATGACAGCCCACACAACAAAGTTTGAAGCACATTCCAAGATATGATAATATAGCCAAAACCTGTAGCACAACCAAAATCTGCTACCAAACCTGTAGCACAATATGATACAAAATTACACAACCAAGTGCACAAAATCTGCTACCAAACCAAGTGCTATCACAAAATCTGCTACCAAACGAAGTGCTATCACAAAATCTGTTACCAGGTGCACAAAAACTGCTACCAAAATCTGTTTTGCTTGATGGGCGATGCTTGGTCAGAACTTTCGCAACAACTGAAAAAGAAGACTTTCACTGTTTGCCTTCTTGTACAAGAGCAGTCATCTTCTCTTCCGTATCAGATTGAAAGATAATAGAGTAGAATGAATCAGGTTTGTTCATTCGAACTAAAAAGCCACACACGTATATATTTTTGACTTCTAAACTTCTTCAATTTCTTTAATAGTTCTGAGAGAGTTTTCATGGAAACTTCATTTCAGCTAACTGAAATGACATAATAGAGTGAATTAGCCTCGTTCAAATAAACTAGATATATGTTCCAACTTCTAAAATTTCTTCAAGTTTCTTACTAGTTCTTGCATAGAACAACATTAGCGAATTTTCTCCATAACAAGATAAGGGAACCAAACAGCATGTCGGCGACTACACAACCATGAATGATGCCCACGAAGAAAGAATGCACAAACACAAATGATAAATCCACTAATTAACCACATGTGGAACCGAGGGAGTACATTTTCTTGTACCGATTAACTGGTAGTAGCACTAAGTACTGTGAAATGGCCCTCGTTACGTCTGAACAAGTTGATTACTATCACACGGGAATTGCCATCACATCTCCAACCAACAAGCTAGATAATAAGAAAGAAAAAAGACACTTTGTTTAACTGTTTTACTACTACTATAGTTCTGCTAACATCAAGGTGTTTCTCCTATGAGAATTGCGTGGACTCTACCATTAAATTCGTTTTTCCTGACACACAAAAGCTTACTGCACATCCACAAAGTACAGACTATATGACAACAATTGTCTTTGACAAATATAGTAGATGGGCATAACTTACAAAGAATGTTGAGCTTCATTTCATGATGTCAAAGTAGGCTTCCCTTCCAGCAGGATGCAACTCTGCATTCGTGCATTTAAAAGCTCCAACCACACCCAGCAGGATGTAGCTCCCCTTTCACCTGACCAAACCAAGTTTTTAATTATATCACTTGTCTGATATACAACCCCGCACCAAGTTTCAACATATCAGGTTTTTTCATGTTTCCACGCGTAGTATAGGTGTTAACTTTATTGACCAGATTACGCAAGCTATGAACAGTCAGTTAAAGCAATTGCCTGTAAAGAGTCTCAGTTAACACATTGCTAATAGATGTCTCAGTTACCACATTGCTAATAGCTGTCTGAGTTAACACATTGCTAATAGCTATCCCAATTTAAGGTTTCTGCATTTCTAATGAATATGGTAGTAAAATGTTGTTAAACTGTCATTGGATTTCATTCAGTGGGCTACCTACCGTGATGTCAGAAAACAGTAGGCATACAACTCCTTTGAGAAATCAGTAAATCAGTAAATTTTATTTCACTCAAAGTTTCTGTGGGTGTTGCTAAAAAATGTTTCACACAGGTGCACCCAATGCACGAAAGAAACAACATTGCTATCCCTTTGTTAAATATGAAAACTATAAGCATAAAAATCAGGCCTCTTGTGGTAAGTACTGAGCTTACTTGTTGAACAAATTCGATGGATGTGTCCGGCCATCCGACATAGAAGCAGAGGAGAAGCGCTCTCTTGAGGGACATGAGATCCCTGGGGAACTCCTTGAGCAGCTATCACATACAAGCAAGCATGCTATTCATCAGCCAGCAGCAGCAGAACCCATTTCCAAATCGGCACGAGAAATCGATTCGAGCCGCCGTGAACCTAGAAATGCCGGTCTATGGACACCTCCATGTCCCTGTCCTCGCCGACGAGGGCGGAGAGTGCCTGGAACACCGCCCACTCGTACTCCGTCGCCTTGCCCTTGTCGAAGCAAACGAATACACACGGCGCGAGCGTGCTGTGGGTCAACGGGGGGAGGATTTGGAAGGGAAGCGGGAAAAGGAGCGAGGAGTGGCTGGGCTTACAATGCTAGCGGCGGCCCCGGCGCGGTCGCGCGGGCCGAGGAAGTGTGCGGCGTGCAGCGCGGCGGGCCCGCGGCCATGCCCAAATGCCATGGTCTGCGCATAGCAGTCGTCCAGCGTCACGACACAGTCCGCGGAGGTCGTCCAGCGTCACAACACAGTCCGCGGAGGCCACCTCGCTCCTCCCCCTCGAGCTTTGGCCTTGCGAATCAGGGGCGGGGAGCGAGGGAGACGAGGTCACCTGTCGGCGGGCGGGGAGGTGGACCGAAACCGAAATAGATCGGAGGTTGCGGGCGGTGTGGTGGATCTAGCTGCTGCGGCGGCGGCAGGGCGCGGAGACGGCGGGGAGGGAGAGTGTGGAGCATCAGGGGGAAGGAGCCGAGAGCAAGGGAGATAGAGGGCGCACGACGCGCACGAGGTGAAGCTAGGGACAGCACCGGCGGTGGACGCAGCTGAGGGGGGAGGGAGGGAGGGAGGAGAAGGGCTAGGGTTTGGGCTGCGGGTGGGGTTATCTTTTTTCATATTTTTTTCCTGTAGATACATGGATGGATGGATATGAGATGGTGATATAGATGGATGGATGGGCGCCATGTCATCGATCCATGGGAAGAGTTCCGATTGGTTCGAAAAATCAGTGATTTAAAATAGTTTCCAAGTACTAAAAATAGAGGAATTATGTGAAGCATCTATCAAAAATATTTTGCAAAACGGCGTCACACAAATTTTCACTAGAGTTAGACCACATTTTATGATGAGGACCAATTTTTATGCATTTCTCATCTTTCTAGCTATTTGTAATCATTTTCCGAGTGGGAAAAATGGGTTTTTTGTGAAGAACCTACGAAATATTTATTGCAAAGATGGACTCCATCAATTTTCTAAAATACTAGTACATATTTAATATACAATTGACCAAATGGTTGGGTGTCAAAACCTTTTATCCACCTCCCTTGAAAAAGAAAACTTTCTGCCGATTCAGCTCGAAGGAGCTCAAATTTGAACTTCAGCTGCCTCATAGTTTGCTATTTATTTTTTTCAAAAAATATTTCTAGGTACAAAAGTTTCTATTTCTTCATAGATACTAAAAAATATTTGCAAAAATCAGGACCTAGCTACGAACGGTCATACCCGCCGTTTGGACCACATTTTGAAATAGGCATGAGAAATTCAAAAACAATCAAAAAATTGGAAAACCTTCGCATTGTGTCATCATATGTGACCAAGTTACCAGGTAAAATAATAAACTTGTAATATGGCAATTATTTTGAAAAATGTTCTTAGAAATGGGCTATCATGTATGAAGATTCATGGCTTTCAAGCCAAATGATCAATCTTATGGCCACATGATACGTCTCCAACGTATCTACAATTTTTGATGGTTTCATGCTATTATCTTGTCAAACTTTGGATGTTTTCCATGCTTTTTATTTATTTTCTGGGAGTAACTTATTAACTCGGTGCCAAGTGCTAGTTCCTGTTTTTTCCATGTTTTTGACCCCTTTCAGAGGAGATTTTGAAATGGAGTCCAAACGAAAGAACATCCCCGAAAAGCTTTTTTTCGAATGGAAGAAGATCGAAGAACTTGGGAGCCAAACCAGAGGAGCGCCATGGGCCCCACAAGCCCCCACCCCGCGACAGGGGGGCCGCGCCATCCCGGCTTGTGGGCCCCTGGAGGTCCCCTGACCTAGATCTTGCGCTTATATATTCCCGAATATTCCCAAGAAAATCAAGAGACGATTGCAATCACTTTTCCACCGCCGCAAGCTTCTCTCTCCGCAAGATACCATCTGGGGCACGTCCTGGTGCCCTGCCTAAGGGGGATTCGGACACGGAGGGCTTCTCCATCAACACCATGACCTCGCCGATGATGCGTGAGTAGTTCACCATAGACCTACGGGTCCATAGCTAGTAACTAGATGGCTTCTTCTCTCTCTTGGATCTTCAATACAAAGTTCTCCATGATCTTCATGGAGATCTATCCGATGTAATCTTCTTTTGCGGTGTGTTTGTCGAGATCCAATGAATTGTGGATTTATGATCAGATTATCTATGAATCTTATTTGAGTTTCTTCTGATATCTCTTATGCATGATTTCATAACCTTGTAATTCTCTTCGAGTTGTGGGTTTTGTCTCGCCAACTAGATCTATGATTCTTGCAATGGGAGAAGTGCTTGGTTTTGGGTTCATACCATGCGGTGACCTCACCCAGTGACATAAGGGGTAGAGAGGAACACATCGTGTTGTTGCCATCAAGGGTAAAAATATGGGGTTTTCATCATTGGTTTGAGATTATCCCTGTACATCATGTCATCTTGCTTAAAGAGTTACTCTATTTGTCATGAACTCAATACACTAGATGCATGCTGGATAGCGGTCGATGTGTGGAGTAATAGTAGTAGATGCAGAAAGTATCGGTCTACTTGTCTCGGATGTGATGCCTATATGCATGATCATTGCCTTAGATATCGTCATGACTTTGTGTGGTTCTATCAATTGCTCGACAGTAATTTGTTCACCCACCGTGATATTTCCAATTTTGAGATAAGCCTCTAGTGAACACTATGGCCCCCAGGGTCTACTCCACACAATATTTTCAGCCTTACACTTTTTACTTCGTTGCTCTTTCAGCCTTCAGATCTCACTTTGCAAGCAATCTTGAAGGGATTGACAACCCCTTTGAAGCGTTGGGTGCAAGCTTGTTTGTGTTTGCGCAGGTACTTTGGTCTTGACGAGGCCCTCCTTCTGGATCGATACCTTGGTTCTCAAACTGAGGGAAATACTTACTGCTCCTATGCTACATCACCCTTTCCTCTTCAAGGGAAAAACCGACGCAAACCAGAGAAGTAACAAGAAGAATTCCTAAGTGCCAGGGAAGGACTTTTGTAGCCGTAGCTCCACATTCATGGCATAGTTTGTTGAAATGATCTCATATTGTGCACAAGGGTGCGTATTGGAAGGGCAAGCAATGTTGCCTAAGAAAGTGTTCATTTTATTTGGACGGAAAATTCATTTTCCATTTTTCGAGTACCCAAAATGAGTTTTTTGTGAAGGACCTACCATATATTTGTTGCAAAATTGGACCAAATCATTTTTCTAACATACTAGTACATATTTAATGTACAATTGACCAAATGGTTGGGTGTTAAAGGCTTTTATCGACCTCTCATGAAAAAGACAATTTTTTGTTGAATCAGTTGGAAGCGGGTCAATTTGGAACTGCAACTACATTATAGTTTGCTCTTTATTTTTCCCAAAAATAATTTCTAGGTACACAAGTATCTATTTAATGAGAGAAACACCAAAATATTTCCAAGATTCAACCACTAGGTAGAAATAGTCATACCCGCTGTTTTGACCGCATTTTAAAATGGGCATGAAATTACAAAAAATAAAAAAAAATGGAAAACCATTGCATTGTGTCATTATATGTGACAAAGTTAGAGGAAAAATAATAAACTTGTAACACGACAATTTTTTTAAAAAAGTGTTCTTATAAATGGCCTATCATGTGTGAAGATTCATGGTTTTCAAGCCAAATGATCAATCTTATGGCCAAATTAATGACATAGTTTGTTGAAATGATATAATATTATACACAAGGGTGCATATTGAAATGGCAAACAATTTTGATTAATGAAGTTTTATTTTTCCTTGTATGTAAAAATCACTTTCCATTTTTCAAGGGCCCAAAATGAATTTCTTTGTGAAGGCCTACCATATATTTTTTTAAAATTGGACCAAATCATTTTTCTAAAATACTAGGCCATATTAATTGTACAATTGACAAAATGGTTAGGTGTTAAAAGCTTTTATGCACCTCTCGTGAAAAAGACAACTTGATGTCGATTCAGTTGGAAGCGGGTTAAATTTGAACTGCAGCTGCATTATAGTTTGCTCTTTATTTTTCCCAAAAATCATTTATAGGTACATAATTATCTATTTAATCAGAAATATATGGTGTGGTGGCTTGACGTCAATGTTTGGATGGTGGTCGAGGGCCCCAACTCCAGAGCACGTGAACTTGCATGCCAGCTGCATGGTCACCGCGTGACATTTGCGTTCCCACGCGTTCTGGGTGGAATAGGCTTGTTTGGTGGGTTGTACAATCCCTCGGTAGGTGTTAGGAAGAAGAATACAATAGAATAATCTCGCGAGGAGACTGAACTAAGCTCAAACATGAATTAGCAGCCAAGTGTTCGATTAGTGGTGCGGGTAATGCACATAGACAATGGGGCTAAATTTTGGCTGAGGATGATAATCTACCAAGCAGACTCTCTTGGCAAATTTTTAGCTCAAATGGATGAACCTAGGTGGCACTTGGTTTGCAAAGTAACACACTTGGATTGAGCTGAAATTTGGTGTATGATGTTAATTTGGGCATATGAAGGCACTGTAAAAAAATTATACCATTTGTACATGCCAAAGTGACACTTCCTTCAAAATGTGCCAATCTATACAGAAAATGGTAATTGAAACTGGGCTCACATAGATAATTGGATTGAGTTGAAATTTGGAGGAGGATGATGATTTGGGAACATTAAGGCACTGTAAAAATTTCATAAAATTTGGATAAACAAAATTGTATTTCCTTCAAAATGCTCTCTACTGAACAGAATATTGGGAAAAATATTGAGGGAAACTAGCTGAATTAAATGAGCTAAAATTTGGGGGAGTGAGGTTATATGGTGAGTTTCATCCCCTGGTAAATTTTCATCAGCTATAAAGCAATATAAAATGTAGTTGCGTCACAAAATGAAAATATTACCAGAAACAAAGATTGGATGATAAGCTCACATGGATTGTTAAATGGGGCTAAAATTTTGTGGAGAGCTATGTTTTGGGCACAAAGAAGATGTGGAAAAAACTCAACTCATCAGGATATTCCTATCTAGTACTTCCTTCATAAAGCTGTTAGCTGAACACAAACTTTGGAAATTTCCTCAAAAAGATTTACTAGGAAAATCGTTACGAAAGTTTTCATGAGGCAATGATTTGGATAGGAAAGAGTGCCCAAAAATATGAGGGTAATCAAATAAATATAAATAGCACTTCCTTCACAAAGTGCTATTCTGAACAGAATACGAAAATGAATATTGATGAATTATTTTTAAACTATGGAAGGAAGGGTTTTCACATATTTGAGGAATATATGATCCAAAGTATTTATGAGAATTTTTTGATAACTTTTGGAATGGCAGAATAGTAGGTTGCTTCACAAACTAGGATGTGGTGTGATAGAATGGACCCACGAGTGACATGTCAACATAGTTAGGACATGTTACAACATTTTTATAATCGTCGAAAAAGTTATGACGATCTCAATTTATGCGGTTACGACGTTTTTGACTCACATCATCGTAATTTATATGTAGATTTGATCCCCTCAAATGGCTTACGACAATCTCGTATGAAATCGTCATAGATTTATGATGAAGTCATCAATGACATTTTAAAGAACGTCATGTATGAGCATATTTCTTGTAGTGCTCGGGGCCGAGATCGGCCAACCCATGTAAACAAGAGTAAGGCTCCTCGGCACCGAGGCGAAGTGCATCCACCACGGCCCCAGATGAAATATGATCTGAGAAAGAAGCTACCTTCAAGGGTAGCAGTCAAACCCCCAGTAGATTTACAAATCTAGGGAACACCCACCGACGGGACAAGGAAGGTACCTAGCTTGGTTAGACAAGAACGATGACATGCATGATTATACGCACGACCGAGACATCACCATGTCCGATGTGCGTCACACTACTTCTAGGATCCAAGGTGCAGCTCACGCACATGTGGTTTAAAGACGAGTCGATGAAACACCAATTCCCGAAATGTTTTAAACCAATAGATATCAAGAAATATGACACAACAATGGACCTTGTCATATGGATTGAGGATTTCCTCATGCACATACACATGGGCGGTGGGGATGACCTCCATGCCATAAAATATCTACCCTTGGAACTCAAAGGTTCACCTCAGCACTGGCTTAATAGTCTCCCCGAGGACTATAGGCACTTGGGAGGACCTCAGAACTCATTCTGACAAAACTTCCAAGGCACTTAGGTACGACCACCGAAGGCCGAGGACCTCGCCAGCATGATACATCAACCCGAGGACTCAACACAAACAATTATGGACAATTCCTAACTAAGAAAAAACAGATTGTAGATTGCCCAGACGATGAGACGATACCTTGTTTCGGCACAACATCTATGATGAATGGTTATCCTGAGAGTTCGGTCATGAAAAGCCACAAACAATGGAAGCCCTCACATATCTTATGACTAGGTTTTGCATCGGTGATGAAAACCGGTTGGCTCATAAAAACAACCATACCAACAATCCCCACACTTCTGAAGTGTGTGATGATAACGACAAACCTTGGCTTAACAAAAACAATAAGTGCCTCAGTAAATGAAGCAACAAAGGTGCTGAGGATACCACGTCAATGCAAAATTCAGCAATCGGTGTGGTGGCAACAACAATAAGCCTTTCCAAGGCGGTAGGGACGACACAAGTCAATTGGACAGAATCCTGGATAAACCATGTGGCATTCATGATAGTCCTACAAACCAGTCACACATACTATAGAAATTGTTGGGTTATTAAGCAAGCTGGAAAGATTGTGTCTGACAATCAAGGGAACATAAAAACTCATAATGAGGATATAGACTAGCAAGGGTCGGACAATGCAGGCCAAAAGAAGTTCCCTCCTGAAGTTAAGGATGTAAACATGATATACATTACACATGTCACCGGGAAGGAGTGGAAACACGCACTCTGCGACGTGTACATTGTAGAGCGTGACATGTTGAAGTACAACCCATGGTCGGAAACTTCCGATATGACCACCCGACCAACATCGTCACAACAGCATATCGATGTTGGTCCTTGACCCCATAGTCAACGATTGTCATTTGATCTGAGTCCTCATGAACGATGGCAACATCCTCAACCTCATCTATGCTAACACAGTAAAAAAGATGCATATTGACCCAACCAGGATCACACCGAGTAGTACCACTTCCAAGGGTATCATACGAGGGATTGAAGCACAATGCTAGGATAGAGTGAGCATCACCAGAAAATAGCTTGGAAATGGGACTATTAGAGCGTTGCACACCTGTCACGAGCGCCACCACGGGCCGCACTCGGCCAACCCGTCGCGCTTCTATGGGGTGGTGAAGGTGCCCAAAGGACTGATACATCTCAAATGTATCTACTTTTCCAAATAGTTTTGCTCTGGTTTTGCCCTCTAATTTGCATGATTTGAATGGAACTAACCCGGACTGACACTGTCTTCAGCACAACTAATGTGGTGTTATTTTTGTGCACAAATAAAAGTTCTCAGAATTTAACCAAAGTTCTTGTGAATTATTTCTGGAATAGATGATGAATTATGGAGCAAAGAAGTACCAGAGGGGGGCTGTGTGTGGGCTACAAGCCATCAGAACGCGCCCACCCCGTGGGTGCGCCTTTTAGCTTGTGGGTCCCACGTGGCTCCCCCATCCTAATTTGAGTCCTATTAGTTCATGTCTTTGGAGAAAAAAACAGAGACAAGATTTCATCACATTTACGAGACGAAGCCACCGCCACCTCGAGTTCTTCCTCAGGGGGGGGGGGGCTGATGTCGAGTCTCCTTTGGGCTCGGGAGAGGGGGTTCATCTTTGTCGTCATCACCAACCGTTCTCCATCAATAATTCCATGATGCTCACTATTGGGAGTGAGTAATTCCTTTCTAGGCTCGCTTCGTAGTGATGGATTTTGGATGAGATTGATCATGTCATCGAGTTAAGTAGATAGGGCTTGATCCCTAGTATCCATTATGTTCTGAGATTCATGTTGCTATGACTTTGCAATGCTTAATGCTTGACACTATGCCCCGAGTACCATGATTTCAGATCTTAACCTATTTTGTTTTCTGTGAATATCAAAGTGTTTGATCCTATCTTTCAAGTCGTATGCACCTACTACGTGTTATGACCTGCCTGCCCCAAGGTAACAATAATTGGGATTCTTTCGAGTGATTGTCGTAGTATGATGAGTTCATGTAATCACCATGTGTTAATGCTTTCTTCTAGTTCTCTATTAAAAGGGGCCTTAATATCCCTTAGTTTACCCCACTGTCATGGGAGGGTAGGACAAAGTATGGCATACAAGTTCTTATCGCAAGCACGTATGACTACATATGAAATACATGCCTACATTGTTGGAAATATGCCCTAGAGACAATAACAAAGTGGTTATTATTATATTTCCTTGTTCATGATAATTGTCTATTGTTCATGCTATAATTTTATTAACAGGAAACCGTAATACATGTGTGAATACATAGACCACAACATGTCCCTAGTGAGCCTCTAGTTGGCTGGATCGTTGATCAATAGATGGTTATGGTTTCCTGGCCATGGACATTGGATGTCATTGATAATGGGATCACATCATTAGGAGAATGATGTGATGGAGAAGACCCAATCCTAAGCATAGCACAAGATTGTGTAGTTCGTCTGCTATAGCTTTTATAATGTCATGTATATTTTCCTTAGACCATGAGATTGTGCAACTCCCGGATACCGTAGGAGTGATTTGGGTGTATCAAATGTCACATCATAACTGGGTGATTATAAAGGTGCACTACAGGTATCTCTGAAAGTGTCTGTTGGGTTGGTACGAATCAAGACTGGGATTTGTTGTTCCGTGTGACGGAGAGGTATCTCTAGGCCCACTAGATAATTCATTATCATAATGAGATCAATGCGAATAAGGAGTTAGCCACGGGATCATGTGTTACGGAACGAGTAAAGAGACTTGCCCGTAACGAGATTGAACAAGGTATAGGGATACCGATGATCGAATCTCAGGCAAGTATCATACCGGTAGACAAAGGGAATTGCATACATGATTGAGTGAATCCTCGACATCCTGGTTCATCCGATGAGATCATCGTGGAATACGTGGGAGCCAACATCGGTATCCAGATCCCGCTGTTGGTTATTGACCAGAGAGATGTCTCGGTCATGTTTACATGGTTCCTGAACCCGTCGGGTCTACACACTTAAGGTTCGGTGACGCTAGAGTTGTTATGGGAATTGTATGTGTGGTTACCAAAGGTTGTTCGGAGTCCCAGTTGAGATCCCAGATTTCACGAGTAGTTTCGGAATGGTACTTACGTAAATATTTATATATGGGAAGTCCAATTTCGGTCGCCACAGAAGTTTCGGGGTATATCAGTATTGTACCGGGACCATCAAAAGCGTACCGGGGGTCCACCGGGAGTGTCCACCTATCCTGGAGGGCTGCATGGGCCGAAAGTGGAACGGAACCAGCCCGTGGTGGACTGGTGTGAGCCAAGAGAGGAGGGCCCAAGGCGCCCAGGGCTAAACCCTAGGGCGTGGGGCTGCCACCCACCACCTTGGGTGGCAAGCCACCCCTAGGGCGCCGCCACCCCCTCCTCCTAGGGCTGCAGCCGCCCCTCCTAGGGGAACCCTAGGGTGGCCGGCCACCTATCCCTCCCTCCTATAAGTAGAGAGGGTTTTGGGCGGGTTGCGCACACCTTGATCACCACCCCTTGGCGCAGCCCTAGCTCTCCACCTCTCCTCCTCCGCGGTGCTTGGCGAAGCCGTGCTGAGAACCACAAGCTCCATCGCCACCACGCCGTCGTGCTGCCGGAGCTCTCCCTCAACTTATCCTTCACTCTTGCTGGCTCAAGATGGAGGAGACGTCACTGGGATGTAGGTGTGTTGAACGCGGAGACACTGTACGTTCGGTGATTCGACCATATCGCCGCGAGTACGACTCCATCGACCACGTCAATAGTAATGCTTCCGCTTTGCGATCTTCGACAGTATGAAGATGCTCTTCCTCTCTCATTGCTGGTTTCTCCTAGTTTGATCTTGGTGTGACGTAGAATTTTTTTTTGAATTATTACTACGCTCCCCAATAGTGGCATCTGAGCTAGGTCTATGCGTAGATTATATGCATGAGTAGAACACAAGTAGTTGTGAGCGATGATTTGGTCAATTTGCTTACCGTTACTTGTCTTATCTTGATTCAGCGGCATCGTGTGATGACGCGGCCCAGAGCGACTTTACACGTACTCTTACGTGAGACTGGTTCCACCACCCAACATGCACTTGTTGCATAAGGTGGCTAGCGGGTGTTTGTCTCTCCCACTTTAGTCGGATCGGATTCGATGAAGAGGGTCCTTATGAAGGGTAAATAGCAATTGGCATATCACCGTTGTGGATGTGACGTAGGTAAGAAATGTTCATGCGAGAAACCCATAGCAGCCACGTAAAACTTGCAACAACAATTAGAGGACGTCTAACTTGTTTTTGGAGGGTATGCTATGTGATGTGATATGGCAAAAAGGATGTGATGATATATATGTGATGTATGAGATTGATCATGTTCTTGTAATAGGATTCAGTACTTGCATGTCGATGAGTACGACAACTGGCAAGAGCCATAGGAGTTGTCTTAATTTATTGTATGAGATGCAACGCCATGTGATTACTTTACTTTATTGCTAACCATTATCCATAGTAGTATAAGTAATAGTTGGCGAGACGTCCTCATGAAGACACAATGATGGAGATCATGGTGTCATGCCGGTGACAATGATGATCATGGCGCTCCCTGAAGATGGAGATCAAAAGCGCAAGATGATAATGGCCATAACATGTCACTATATGATTTGCTTGTGATGTTTATCATGTTTCTATATCTTATTTGCTTAGAAGGACGGTAATAAATAAGATGATTCCTCACTCAAATTTCAAGAAATGTGTTCCCCCTAAGTGTGCACCGTTGCGAAGGATCATTGTTTCGAAGCACCACCTGATGATCGGGTGTGATAGATTCTAACGTTCGCATACAACGGGTGGAAGCCAGATTTACACACGCAAAACACTTAGGTTGACTTGATGAGCCTAGCATGTACAGACATGGCCTCGGAACATGAGAGACCGAAAGGTCGAACATGAGTTGTATGGAGATACGATCAACATGGAGATGTTCACCATTGATGACTAGTCTGTCTCACGTGATGATCGGACACGGCCTAGTCGATGTGGATCATGTATCACTTGGATGACTAGAGGGATGTCTATCTGAGTGGGAGTTCATTAAATAATTTGATTAGATGAACATAGTCTAAAATTGTCTTTACAATCTATGTTGTAGATCCAATGGCCCACGCACATGTTCCACTAAACTTTAACGCGTTCCTAGAGAAAACTAAGCTGAAAGACGATGGAAGCAATTATGCGGACTGGGTCCGTACCTTGAGGCTCATCCTCATAGCTTCCAAGAAAATGTATTTCCTTGATGCACTGATACGTGAAGCACCCATTTTCCCAGTGGCTCAAGACGTTATGAACGCCTGACAGTCGCGTAGCGATGATTACTCCCTGGTTCAGTGTGCCATGCTTTACACTTTAGAACCGGGGCTTCAAAAGCGTTTTGAGCAACATGGAGCATATGAGATGTTCCAAGAGCTGAAATTGGTTTTTCAAGCTCATGCCCGGGTCGAGAGATATGAAGTCTCCGACAAGTTCTTCAGTTGTAAGATGGAGGAGAATGGGTGTGTCAGCGAGCACATACTCAGAATGTCTGGGTTGCACAACCGCTTGTCTCAGCTGGGAGTTAACCTTCCGGATGACTCGGTTATTGACAGAATCCTCCGATCGCTTCCACCTATCTAAAAGAGCTTTGTGATGAACTACAACATGCAAGGGATGGAGAAGACCATTCCCGAGTTCTATTCAATGTTACAATGAGCGGAGGTGGAAATCAAGAAAGAACATCAAATGTTGTTGGTGAATAAGACCACCAGTTTCAAGAAAGGCAAGGGTAAGAATAACTTCAAGAAGGACGGAAAAGTTGTTGTCACGCCCTGTAAACCAGTTGCCGGGAAGAAGCCAAAGAATGGACCCAAGCCTGAGACTCAGTATTATTATTGCAAGGGAAACGGTCACTCGAAGCGGTACTTTCCCAAGTACTTAGCGGATAAGAAGGTCGACAACGTCAAAGGTATATATGATATAAATGTCATTGATGTGTACCTTACCAGCGCTCGTACTAGCTCCTAGGTATTTGATACCGGTGCACTTTCTCACATTTGTAACTCAAAACAGGAGCTGCAGAATAAGCGGAGGCTGGCATAGGACGAGGTGACGATGCACATTGGGAATGGTTCCATGGTCGATGTGATCGCTGTCGGCACGCTGCCTCTACATCTACCTTTGGGGTTAGTTTTAAACCTTAATAATTGTTATTTAGTACCAGCTTTGAGCATGAACATTGTATCGGGATCTCGTTTGATGCGAGATGGCTACTCATTTAAATCTGAGAATAATGGTTGTTCTATTTATATGAGAGATATGTTTATGGTCATGCCCCGCTGGTCAATGGTTTATTCTTAATGAATCTCGAATGTGATGTTACACATATTCATAGTGTGAGTACCAAAACATGTAAGGTTGATAATGATAGTCCCACATATTTGTGGCACTGCCGCCTTGGTTATCGGTGTCAAAGGCATGAAGAAACTCCATACAGATGGACTTTTGGAGTCTCTTGATTTTGAATAATTTGACCCATTTGAACCGTGCCTCATGGGGAAGATGACCAAGACTCCGTTCTCGGGAACAATGGAGGAAGCAACCAACTTGTTGGAAATAACACATACTAATGTATGCGATCCAATGAACGTTGAGGCTCGCGGTGGCTATCGTTATGTTCTCACCCTCACTTATCACTTAAGCAGATATGGGTATCTCTACTTAATGAAACACAAGTCTCAAACCTTTGAAAGGTTCAAGGAATTTCAGAGTGAGGTAGAGAATCAACGTGACAAGAAAATAAAGTTCTTGCAATCTGATCGTAGATGAGAATATTTGAGTCACGAGTTTGGCACGCACTTCAGAAAAATGTGGAATTGTTTCACAACTCATGCTGCCTGGGACAGCTCAGCGTAACGGTGTGTCTGAACATCGTAATTGCACTCTATTTGATATGGCGCGATCTATGATGTCTCTTACTGATCTATCGCTATCATTTTGGGATATGCATTGGAGACTGCCGCATTCACTTTAAATAGGGCACCGTATAAATCCATTGAGACGACACCGTATGAATTATGGTTTGGCAAGAAACCTAAGTTATCGTTTCTGAAAGTTTGGGGATTCTATGCTTATGTCAAGAAACTTCAACCTGAAAAGCTCGAACCCAAATCAGAAAATGTGTCTTCGTAGGATACTCTAAGGAAACTATTGGGTATAGCTTCTATCTTAGATCCGAAGGCAAGATATTTGTTGCCAAGAATGGATCCTTTATAGAGAAACAGTTTCTCTCGAAAGAACGGAGTGGGAGGAAAGTAGAACTTGATGAGGTAACTGTACCCCCTCTCGAATCAGAGAACGTCACAACATAGGAAAATGTTTCTAGGGTTCCTGCAACGGCTAGGGAGGAAGTTATTGATGATGATCATGAAACTTTGGATCAAGTTGCTACTGAACTTCCTTGGTCCACGAGGACACGTTCTGCACCAGAGTGGTACGACAACCCTGTCATGGAAATCATGTTGTTGGGCAACAGTGAACCTTCAAACTAGGAAGAAGCAATAGCGGGCCCGGATTCAAACAAATGGCTTGAAGCCATGAAATCCGAGATAGGATCCATGTATGAGAACAAAGTATTGACTTTGGTGGACTTTCTCGATGATCGGCGAAACAAAGAAAATAAATGGATCTTTAAGAAGACTAACGCGGATGGTAATGTGACCATCTATAAGGCACTACTTGTCGCTAAGGGTTATCAACAAGTTCAAGGAATTGACTATGATGAGACTTTCTCACCCATAGCGATGCTGAAGTCGGTCCGAATAATGTTAGCAGTTGCCGCATTTTATGATTATGAGATGTGGCAATGGACGTCAAAACGGCATTCCTTAACGGCTTTATTAAGGAAGAATTGTATATGATACAGCCGGAAGGTTTTGCCAATCCTAAAAACGCTAACAAGGTATGCAAGCTCCAGCGCTCCATCTATGGGCTGGTGGAAGCATCTCGGAGTTGGAACATTTGCTTTGGTGAGGTGATCAAAGCGTTTGAGTTTGTACAGACTTATGGAGAAGCATGTATTTACAGGAAAGTGAGTGGGAGCTTTGTAGCATTTCTCATATTATATGTGGATGACATATTGTTGAGGGGAAATGATATAGAACTATTGGAAAGCATTAAGTCCTATTTGAATAAGTGTTTTTCAATGAAGGACCTTGGAGAAGCTGCTTACATATTAGGTATCAAGATCTATAGAGATAGATCGAGACGCCTCATTGGTCTTTCACCAAGCACATACCATGATAATATATTGAAGAAGTTCAATATGGATAAGTCCAAGAAGGGATTATTGTCTGTATTGCAAGGTGTGAGATTGAGCACAGCTCAACGCCCGACCATGGCAGAAGATAGAGAAAAGATGAGTATTGTCCCCTATGCTTCAGCCATAGGCTCTCTTAAGTATCTGAAAAGGATTAAAGATATGTTTCTCGTCTATGAAGGTGCCGAAGAGCTCGTCGTAAAGGGTTATGTCGATGCTAGCTTTGACACATATCCGGATGACTCCAAGTCACAAACCGGATACGTGTATATCTTGAATGGTCGGGCAGTCTGCTGGTGCAGTTGCAAGAAAAGAGTCG
Source organism: Hordeum vulgare subsp. vulgare (assembly GCF_904849725.1). Classification (NCBI taxonomy): domain Eukaryota; kingdom Viridiplantae; phylum Streptophyta; class Magnoliopsida; order Poales; family Poaceae; genus Hordeum; species Hordeum vulgare. The sequence continues at coordinate 334,342,209 of NC_058520.1, read as the reverse complement.
TGGCAGCATCTACATGTGAAGCGGAGTACATAGCTGCTTCGGAAGCAACACGGGAAGGAGTCTGGATGAAGGAGTTCATCACCGACCTAGGAGTGATTCCCAGTGCGTCGAGCCCAATGACTCTCTTCTGTGACAACACTGGTGCTATTGCCATTCCCAAGGAGCCCAGGTTTCAGAAGAAGACCAAGCACATCAAGCGCAGCTTCAACTCCATTCATGGATACATCTAGGATGGAGATGTAGATATTTGTAAAGTACATATGGATCTGAATGTCACAGATTTTTTGACTAAAGCTCTTCCACGAGCGAAACATGATCAACACCAGAACTCTATGGGTGTTGGATTCATCACAATGTAACTAGATTATTGACTCTAGTGCAAGTGGGAGACTGTTGGAAATATGCCCTAGAGGCAATAATAAAGTGGTTATTATTATATTTCCTTGTTCATGATAATTGTCTATTGTTCATGACATAATTGTATTAACCGGAAACCGTAATACATGTGTGAATACATAGACCACAACATGTCCTTAGTGAGACTCTAGTTGGCGAGCTCGTCGATCAATAGATGGTTATGGTTTCCTGGCCATGGATATTCGATGTCATTGATAATGGATCACATCATTAAGAGAATGATGTGATGGACAAGACCCAATCCTAAGCATATCACAAGATCGTGTAGTTCATCTACTAGAGCTTTTAAAATGTCAAGTATCATTTCCTTAGACCATGAGATTGTGCAACTCCCGGATACCGTAGGAATGCTTTGGGTGTATCAAACGTCACAACATAACCGGATGATTATAAAGGTGCACTACATGTATCTTCAAAAGTGTCTGTTGGGTTGGTACAAATGAAGACTGGGATTTGTCCCTCCGTGTGACGGAGAGGTATCTCTAGGCCCACTCGGTAATGCATCATCGTAATGAGCTCAATGTGACTAAGGAGTTAGCCATGGGATCATGTGTTACAGAACGAGTAAAGAGACTTGCCGGTAACCAGATTGAACAAGTTATAGGGATACTGACGATCGAATCTGAGGAAAATATCATACCGGTAGACAAAGGGAATTGCATACGGGATTGAGTGAATCCTCGACATCGTTGTTCATCTGATGAGATCATCGTGGAACATGTGGGAGCCAACATGGGTATCCATATCCCATTGTTGGTTATTGACCGGGGAGATGTCTTGGCCATGTCTGCATGGTTCCCGAACCCGTAGGGTCTAAACACTTAAGGTTCGGTGACGCTAGAGTTGTTATGAGAATTGTATGTGTGGTTATCGAAGGTAGTTCGGAGTCCTGGATGAGATCCCAGACGTCATGAAGAGTTTCGGAATGGTCCAGAGGTAAAGATTTATATATGGGAAGTCCAGTATCGGTCACCAGAAAAGTTTCGGAGTTTATCGATATTGTACCGGGACCACCGAAAGGGTACCGGGGATCCACGTGGAGGGTCCACCTGTCCTGGAGGGTTGCATGGGCCGAAAGTGGAAGGTAACCAACCCCTGGTGGGCTGGTGCGAGCTAAGAGAGGAGGGCCCAAGGCGCCTAGAGCTAAACCCTAGGGCGTGGGGCTGCCACCCACTACCTTGGGTGGCAAGCCACCCCTAGGGCGCTGCTGGCCCCTCCTCCTAGGGCTGCCGCCGCCCCTCCTAGGGGAACCCTAGGGTGGCCGCCCCCTCTCCCTCCCTCCTATAAATAGAAAGGGTTTTGGGAGGGTTGCACACACCTTGATCGCCACCCCTTGGCGCAGCCCTACCTCTCCACCTCTCCTCCTCCACAATGCTTGGCGAAGCCCTGCTGGGGACCAGAAGCTCCATCGCCACCACACCGTCGTGCTGCCGGAGCTCTCCCTCAACTTCTCCTTCACTCTTGCTGGGTAAAGAAGGAGGAGACATGACCGGGCTATAGATGTGTTGAACGCAGAGACACCGAATGTTCGGTGTTTGAATCGGAACGCCGCGAGTATGACTCCATCGACCGCGTTCATAGTAACGCTTCCGCTTTGCGACCTTCAACGGTATGAAGATGCTCTTCCGCCCTCGTTGCTGGTTTCTCCTAGTTTGATCTTGGTGTGACGTAGATTTTTTTGAATTATTACTGCGTTCAACAACATACATTATATTGATGAATTGGAGCTAGTTTTGTGTCGCTCTAGTGTGTAAATGTTAAATGATGAATGCCATCCATATTTATTCATCGCTGATCCATGTGTCTATGCTTTACATATAACGAATCTTCCTAAGTTACTACTACTGCTGCTACCATCACAACGGCTACAAAATTATTGCTATCACTATTACTATTACTACTATTACTTGTCGTGCTACTAAATCCTCGTTGCAGAGAGATATCCCAGGTGTGATTGAATTTACAACTCAATTGCTAAGGCCGATAAATATTATTTGGCTCCCCTTGTGTCGAATTAATAAATCAGGGTGAAATACTACCTGCGAAGACTGTTGCAATCCCCTACACTTGTGGGTTATCAAGGACGTGCATGGCACGTCGGGCATTGAGTAGGGTTCGCCATGCTTGTGTGAGCCTTCCTGGACTTATGCCATGACACCCGGCGCGTGATCACAAGTTAATCACGGAGAGTAGCTAGACCCGATCGTCGCATGGTGGCATCCCCCATGAAGTGCTCAACTTTTGATTCACCTACCATTTTGAATCATGTTATCACACAACCACGTGTTGCTCGTTCTGACATATCACATGACCTTGATCATTCTACTTCTGAACTTAATGATGTTACTACTTATATATTTGATGAAACCGAAACTGTGCCACTCAATGATTTCCTTCATGCTCATATTGCTAAGGCTAAGGAGCTTTAAAATGCGGAAATTGATGAAGATTTTTAATCACCTATTACACCTTGCTCTCCCAATAGATACGAATTCCCTTACGTACCTGAGGGATATGTCATGGATGGGGAAGTAGCTAGGGATTTTCTTGCTTTTGAAAATAGAGATGACTTGAAGAAACTACTATGCAAGATGAAAGAAAAATCTATGATGGAGTAAATTAAATATGATCCTAAATGTGCTACCTCTCCTATATTTGTTACTGATAAGGATTATGAATTCTCTGTAGACTCTGATTTAATTTCTATAGTAGAATCTGATCCTTTCCATTGTTATGAAACTGAAACAGTTGTTGGACACCTCACTAAATTGAATGATATTGCTACTTTATTTACTCATGAGGAAAAGATGCACTACTATTATGTCCTTAAGCTTTTTTCCTTTCTTTCTTAAAGGCAAGGCTAAAGAGTGTTTCCTTTCTCTTGATCCTTTTTGTGTGCGTAGTCTTGAGGATATGCTTTATCACTTCTCTAAAAAAAAAATTTTTGCTCATAAGAAACAAGTTGCTTTACACGAAATATTTAACTTTGTGCAAATTGAAGCAGAGAATCTCCCTCAAACTTGGGGGAGGCTTCTCCACCTACTAAGAGCTTTGCCTGATCATCTTCTTAAGAAAAATGAAATACTTGATAACTTTTATAATTGACTACCGATGCTTCTAGGGATTACCTAGATAATTGTGCTGATTGTGTTTTTAGGGAAAGAACTGTAGAAGAGGATGAAGAATTATTCAACAATATATGACAGAATGCTGATAACTGGACACTTCTTGAGACACCATTGGAACCTAGTCAAAATATCTATGAAAGAAAAAGGTATTAAAGCTCAATAAGTTCAGAAATTACCACCTATTGAAGAAATACATGGACTTGACATCCCGACACGGGTAGTACAGGTAAATTCTCTCCGTACCTTTAATGAAAGTGATAGACCCTATACTAAGACTCCTAGTTAGTGCATGGATGAATTTGATAATTACATCTTTAATAAAAACATTTCAATAACTATGTTAAAGATCAATTAAGACGTAATGCTAAGATGAGAGACCAACTGAATGACTTGATGTTTAGAATTGCTAATGATGTTATGGGTCTAGGTAAACATGCTTCCATGGTTCATACTCAACTAGATCAAGTTCCTAAGTTACCAAATGGTTTCCTTGGTAAAATTAATGAGAATATGAGTGATCATGTTGTTAGAGTAATTACTAGATGGGGAAGAATGAATAACAGTGTCAAAACTGGTAGATCTTGTGTAGGGGGTCCCGAACTGTGGACTTTGGATCGATAGGTTCCAGGAGAAAGGGGGAGACAATATTTACCCATGTTTGGGATCTCTTGAGGAGGAAAAACCCTACGTCCTGCTTGATTATATTGATGTGGATGATGATTAGCGAGTCGATCTACCTCGAGATCGTATGTGATAAACCCTAGATGAGTCAATTGGATGAGGACCCATGGTTTATATAGACACCAAGGGATCTAGGGCTACATACAACCAACCTCCAGCTGAGAGCGGCTCAACCGACCTAGTCTACTTTACTTGGATGCCATGTCGGTCTTCAATGCTTTCCTCCTTTCATATGAGATGACCACACTATTCGGCCTTCAATTAGTACGGCCCATTAAGTCGACCTCTTCTAGCAAGCCGACTACCTGAGGACCCCTTAATCTTGGACTCCATCAGTAGCCGCCAAACTAGCCTTCAATGCCGATGTGTTGGGTCTTCAGATGCCTGCACCCAGAGTGTTCGGTTTGCAAGGCGAGTTCCCATGTTTCCTTCAATCACGGAAATATGATTTAGTCCTCAGCCGACTCACGGTTATCGAAGCATCGCAGGGCCCATAGCTTCTAACTTTGCACAAAGATTAATAACAATTCTCGATTTCCGCGTGCTTTTACAAAGGCAAGCACTTTTAGCTATCCATGACGGAACCGCTCCCTTTAGCAAGAGGAGGTAACACCCTTTATAAGCCAGAGTCACCAACCGAGGCTCCTCAACCGCACTCCCAGAGTCACCAAGAAACCCTGGGGTTCCAGCACTCCGGAGTCATGGTAGGTTCCTCCTCACGCCCCCTTGGCCCTATTGTACCTTGCACCTACTCGCGCTGGACTGGCCTCTGCTAGTGGTGAAGACTTAGAAGAAAACTTTGCTTCCCCTCAAAGGGGAGAAAGGGTTTGCTTCGTCTCTTCAAAACTGCAAGGGGTGGGATTCTCTATTCACCCTTTCCTGAGGGGTCTGTTGGACCTCTACAAGGTGAAGCTCCACAATCTCACCCCTGGATCCATCCTTCACATCACAGGCTTTGTGGCCTTATGCGAGATGTTCCTAGGTTACGAGCCCCGGTTTGATCTATGGAGAAAGTATTTATGTGTCGTTCCCCCAACTAGAGGAACCATAATTCGAGAAGTGGGTGGAGCCAAAGTATGGCTTATAGCCCGCACAGGATACCCGATCAGGGCATTGAAGAAGGAGACCGACGAGTGGCCCTTGCAGTGGTTTTATATCGAGGATGTTCCTCTTATCAAACCAGTTTGGAGAGGTCTTCCCGAATACTCTATGGCCCCTTTAAAGAAGTGATTCAGGTCGCTTCCGAAGAGCTCCTCCCAAGAGGAGAGCTCTGAAGTGAAGTGCTTATCTTCCAAGGTCAGGGTACTTACTCATGGTGGGCTGACCATATGTGATGGCCACGACACTACCCGGTGCATCCAACCGCTCCAACAGCGTACACACCCTTTGTGGCCCTACAGTGGGACGAGCGATTCTATCCGATCCAGACGGCAGGGACCGGACAATCAAAAGGCCATGGAAGCCATTCTAGCTGATATTTTCAAGGGGGAGAAACAATATTTCACTTGACTCACCCCAAAGATGGATATTCGGCATATAACCCCATCTAATGGGTAAGTGTGTTTATATTCACAGCTTGGATATTTATGTTCGTTATTGCTCACGAATAACCCCTACTCCCTTTGCGCGGACTTGCAGGCGCTGGATCGAGATGGTAAACTGCCCCCGCAACCTAGCCTAAGGACTTCGCCCAGGTCCTTTGAGTACGGGGTCTTTTATCAAGAGAGTGTTCACGAGCGAAAGGTGGCACTTCTAGCCGACAACCCCAGGTCCCTTCCATCTTCAGGGAGCAAGAGGAAAACGACTACCTGACGAGGGGTCGTGCCCAGGAGTCGTCGGAACACACGCGAACTGCTCCTCGGGCTATACTAGCCAGGGTCCCGTCACATGAAAACAGAATCCCCAAACAAGAAGCGGCGGCAGAAAATACATCAGTTGTCCCTTCGGCCAAGAGGCACACAGATAAATCCTTATCCCTTACGGTAGTGAGTGTCCTCTTAAATGTGCATGACCCTTAGCCGACAAATTCAGGAGACGTGCGCAACCTTCCCCGTCCGAGGATGACGTCGAGGTATTGGGTAGTCAACAAAACCGAAGATCTTTGGCTAACGCACGAGTCCCGAACACAGGCCCGCTCCCTGAAGGTCCGGACAGGTTGTCGGTGACTAACTCTGAATTCGGCTGCGTCACTCTTAACCGACAACCCGAATTCAGAGTATGTGTATTTTCCGAGCGAGACTTTAACTCTGAATACGAAAATACACATAATTCGGGACAGCTCCAAGGTATGCATCACTCTGAATTCGGGTTGTCGGTAAGGCCGTGTATTTTCCGAGCGAGACTTTAACACTCTTATCTCGGCTGATGCATACCTTGGAGCTGCAGGAGCCGACCTTAAAGAAGTGGCAGGGTAGATGTCTGCCCATCTACAGGTGAGTCATTGGTGTAGATATATCCGAACGAAAGTTCGGACCCAGTAGCCCCCAAGCCTTAATTTGGGCAGGACGACTGAATCAATGGGTAGATCTAACATCATGCGAATCTACAGGATTCAAAGCAGGAAAACAAAAAATTATCCATAGATTTTCAACTAAGCCAAGCGGATCTACAAGCGAGCAGGGAGAACTACAGGATGTGAAGAAATTCACCAAAGAAACCCATGGTAAGGGTATTTATTTGTGATATGCTACATTTCCATTTTTTGTAATAACCAAGAAATTTGTTATAGCAGGTGAATCAATAGGCCAAATGCAAAAGGATTTAGATGCATCTCGAGATTCTCAATGGTACACCAAATCTCAGCTTGAAGCTGGTCATCACGTATTGAAGTGATGCCGCGAGGAAACCAACAATCTCAAAGAAGAGAATAAAAAATAAGCTGGGGAAATTGAGAGTTTGAAAGCTCAATTAGCGCAAATCCGAGAAGAGAATCAAAAACTGAAGGGTGGCATATTGTGTAAGTAAAACTCCGACATGTAAGGGATCACTATTTTATTGCGGTGATCGTGAAAATGTGCGCCCCTTTTCGATTAGGTCTCCTAAATGGGCATCCTGAAGAGGATGCCAGTTCTTTTGGGGGATGTTTAAGGAACTATCCGTTGTGCATGAGCGGGCTTTATGGCCAAACCAATTCCCTATGCAAGGGATGGTCGAGCTTGTCGAGCTACTTAAAGGAGCCCGATGCTGCTTCGAACTATGGAAGACTTCGATGTGACGAGAAGGAGCTCGGGAAGCGTGGGCTTTGGTGAAGACCCGTTGTGCCCGTCTAGATTCTGAGCACATGGCCTGGGTTGGGTCGGCAGGGCCGGATGGGAAACAATTCCTCTTCGTGTGGTGTATGATCAAGTGATGCCCGTCGCACGCCTGTCGCAAGAGGACTGCACTTTAGATGCTATAATAGATCAACTAGACCAATCGCCAAGCGTGTGATCATATGTAATGTTATATTTGTGCATTTAAGGCCCTTCCCTTCATGTTTTAAAAACTCTATCTTTAACCGGCCATCAACTTCTAGCTCTCCTATTAACAATTGAGTAGTGTTTCGTACTTTGTATCCTATGACATCAGGAATTACTTTCCGATAACCAGGCAATCCGACCATATTGTGCTAACAGACAAAGATTACACGGGGGGATTATTGTGGAACGTTGCATGGGAAATAGAAAATTTCCTACAGAAAGATAAGATCTATCCATGGTGCTGACCATCTATGAGAGGAGAGATCGAATCCACATACCCTTGTAGATCGCTAAGCAGCAGCGTATATAATGCGGTTGATGAAGTCGAACATCTTTGCGATCCAAATCACAGTCCGTCCCGCAATCTCATCACAATCTGTTCCGATCCATCACGATCCATCCCGATCTAGTGTCGAACAGAAGGCAGCTCTGCGTTCAGCACACGTACAGTTTGATGACAATCTCCTTCTTCTTGATCCAGCAAGAGGGGGTGGAGAGGTAGTTGAGTTCTCTGGCAACCTAACGGCGTGGCGGCTATAGTGGTGGAGCTGATCCGAAAGGGCTACGCCATGCACTGCCGAACCTGATCTCCTAAGTAGCTTGCAACATGGGACTAATGTGTTTATTCACGTGGATATTGAGTTACAGAACGAGTAAAGATAACTTGGTACTAACGAAATTAAACTAAGTATGGTGATACCAACGATCGAATGTTGGGCAAGAAACATATCGCCAGACAAAGGGTATTCTATACGGGGTTATGTGAATCCTCGATATTGTGGTTCAAACCGATAACTATCTTCATTTAATATGTGGGAGTCATTATGGGCATCCATTTCCCGCTTTTGATTATTTATCAAAGAGTTGTATTGGTCATGTCTTATGTTCTCGAACCCGTAGTGTCACACACTTAACGTTTGGTAAAGCTACAGTAGTAATCGAATATTCATAATGGTGAGATCGAATATATTTCAGAATCTTGGATTGGATCCGATATATCACGACGAGCTTCGAAATGGTCCGTATATAAATTTTCATATAAGGAAAGTGGTTTCCAGGGTTCCAAAAAATGTTTGGGATTCTTTGTTATTATACCAGGAAGGTTCTAAAAGGTTCTAGAGTGGGGACCACCTACGTGGAGGGACCCACATGGATGTGGGTAGAGGGCCAAGGCCCCACACCTCTCAACCATGCGCACAAGACCCCCCCCCCTAAAATAAAAAAGGATCATATCCCAAAGGGATAAGATCAAGATCCCTAAAAACGGGTTTGCTATTGGTGGGGAAGTAAAGGTGGGGATTTCCTCTCACCCCTTAGTGTGCATCCCTGAGGTGTTTGAGGAGGGGCCAAGCCTCCTCCCCCATGCCTATAAAAAGGTGGGAGGAAAAAGGGGCAGCAACCCATCCCAAGCCTTGGCATCTACCCTCCCACAAGTCCTCCCTTCTCCTGCGTAGACGCTTGGTGAAGCCCTGTGGTAGCTCCATCATAAACTCCACCACCACGCCATCATGCTGGCCAAGATCCCATCTACCTCTCCCTCTCCCTTGATGGATCAGGAAGAAGGAGACGTGACTAAGCCATATGTGTGTGTATCTCATAGGCGTCGTTCCTGCGGTGCTCGGTCAGATTGGATCATTAATAAAGTACGACTACACCAACCATGTTCACAAGAACTTTTCCGCTTTTGTTCTACAAGGTCATGTAGTCTCCCACTCGTTGCTAGCATATAGTAGATTGGATCTTGGGTGAATTTGTAGGAATTTTTTTCATGCGACGATTCCCAACAGTGGTATCGGAGCCCCGTCTATCTGTAGATGCTTTGCACGAGCAGAACACAACTTTGTTGTGGGAGTTGATGTTCTTATTGCTACCCTTTATTATTTTGGATTTGGTAATATTTTGTAATGAAACTATTCATTCCAACTTTACTTGTTCATGCAGAAGAGACCGATTTCGCGCTTGACATGTAAGTTGTATTGCATAAATCGGCTAGTGGATGTTCGTTTCTCCCACTTTAGTTAAATCCAATTTTACAACGTTGGTCCATGAAAATGGTTAAAAGGCAAAGTGTACATCACCATTGTGGTTTTGAATAGATAAGAACAATTCTTATACCTTGTCCTTAGAAGGCACATAAAATTTGCAAGAACAAAGTAGAGAACGTCTAATTTTTTTGTAGGGCATGTGATGTGGTATGGACAAGATGTGATGTGCTACATGGAATGTATGAGATGGATCATGATGGATGTGATGATGATGGCGATGGTGCTGGTGGTGGTGATGTAGACAATGGCGATGCCGACAGTCTGAAGACCACACGTGTGCGAAGGCTGATACACATGGTGGAGGCGCCCCTTCTTCTTCCGCTTGCCTTGGCCCTTCTTGTTTATACGAAGGTGTTCTTGGAACAACAATGGAGATGGATGACGGTTGCATGTTTGAATTAGATGATGTCTTGACAGTGCATAGGGTTGGAGGTGTATATAAAGAGGTGTCTTGGTTTCTCCTCATTGATTTGTTCATCCAAGGGCTCTAAATGAGTCGTATCATCTCTCAAACACTTTTATTGTCCAAGGATCTTATGGAAACAAACAACGAATGAATTGGTGGAGAATCACGTCTCAAAGGGAAACTTTTGGAGTTCTGTGGATGTCATACGACCATTCATATGAACATGAATCGTCCTATGGTAGGTCATCTTCTATTGTGCCCTCTCGCGGCATATTGGGCACCATTTTTCCATATGGAATCCAATTTTGATGTTTTTGGATCGTTGGATTCGCGAGATATACACCAAACCATTTATGGTCTTAGATATTGATTTAAAGCACTCTGGAAACATCACTTTTCTTGCCCTCCAAAATGCACAAGTCTGGTAGAGTGAGTCCTCCGTATTGAACACAACCTTGGTCTTTTCATCGTGCTTGGTCCTAGGTTACTCAAATACACATATAGACACGAGAAAAAAATGAAAACTAATAGCAACAACCGCAATACTAAATATGTAATGTTCACAATCATAACGGACAACCGCAATACTAAATATGTAACCGCAATACTAAATATGTAATGTTCACAATCATAAGTGTAAAAATATGTAATCATGCATAACGGACAACTATTTGGTTCAATGAGACGTAATATATAGAGAGAACATGCTACAAATGAGATCTATAAATGCTTAAAATATATATACATGAATTCCTAGAGGACCTATGAGTCCATGGCAGTAGTTACATGACTCTCTCGCCCTCTCTCTCTCTCCCTCTCTCCCCCTGTCTCCCTCCCTCCCTCCCTCTCCCTCTCCCTCTCTCTCTTTCTCTCTCTCTGTCCCTCCCTCCCTCCCTCCCTCATGTGGTAGTCTATATATATATATAATAATTTATCATTGTAATTATATTCATATATTATATATAAGATTTTTGAAAGTGAGTTACATGAAAAAATTACAAGTTAACACACATTTTTTATTATATTTGTGAAATACGTATATATTTGTACGTAAAAAAGAGCATACAAAAAATATGATACATACTACTAAAGCAATAGTATATATATACTACATAAACATTATTATACACTACATACTACGCGAACATACTCTTTGATTTGATAGATAAGACATACAACATAAGAAACGCAAGTGATGGTAACTACCATCGATGTTATATATATATATATATATATATATATATATATATATATATATATATATATATATATATATATAGCCCGTCTATACTGTTAATATTAGCAGAATAGTTATTATTCATACACTTTCCAACTGCACGCTCAAATTTAGTGCAGTGCATCCCTATCAAAGGAAACACTCCAATGTCACTAGAAAAATTGCACACGCTTTTTCGACACCGTTTTAGCTCCAGTTTTCAAACCGTTTGTCGGAATGAGGCGTATAATATACTGTTGGATGGTTTTGGAAAATCTCCAACTCCTTCACTTTGAACATTTTTCGCGATTCCTCGCTGTTTGAGAAAAGTTTCGAAAATGGTTTGCGCATGACTGCTCCAGCGAGCGTATTTATGCGAGTTTCTCTAAACCGCTCGTCGGAATGAAGCAAGCGATGTGGCATCGGAAAGATATCATCGAGGTGCATCTTTTTCATGTAGATTACTCTTTCTAATTTTCCCTCCGGTTTGAGAGTAATTTCAAATTTACTAAAAACAGAATTCTATTTTTTGAATTTTTTCGTTTTTTTGGGACTGCTTTCGCTGTAGTTTTTAAACCGTTCCTTGGAATGAGGCTTATAATACGGCGTTGAAAATCTATGGAATATGCGCAAATTTCATACGTTGGTCATTTTTTAGATTCCTTATGGTTTAAAATGAATTTTGAAAACGGTGTCGCTGCCTATGAGTTGCAGAGGGCGTAATTTCGTAAACTTTTGCAAACCGCACGTTGGAACAATGAAAATGATATGGCGTTGCAAATTTCATACGTCGGAACGAGGCACATCTTTTTCATGTAGAACATTCTGTCTAATTCCTTGCAGTTTGAGAGCAACATTGATTTTTGCTAAAATGCGGACACTGTTTTTTCACGACACCCTAATCAACGCGTGAACTTCATCGGATAGAAGAGTGCACTTCTTTTTGACGGGAAACCGCACTGCATCCGACGGACAAGTGCACTTCATGATTTTTCTTTTCTTTGGACATGTATTTTTCAAGATGAGTAAACTGAGTGCACTTTACATCGGAGGTAAGTGAACCTCAACATTATCAAGAAGTGAGCTGCAATTTTTTTGTCGTTTGTGTAACAATTTATTGGGCGAGATGAACAACATTAGATGGCCGAACACACTACTTGAGATAAAAAAAACAGAGTTTTCTTTTGACCATGCTTCAGATATAAAAAATTAAGACGAGGAAGTTGACCATGCTTCACGTCGGGCATAAGTAGACCGCATGGACTGAGCGAGTGGACTGCACATGACTTTTTATCTTTTCTCTTTTTCCTATGAGACTAAGTGAACCGCATGTTCGAGGAAAATGAGCCACAACACAATTCAAGATAAACTGCTTCTGTAAACAAAATCATGATTTTTTGTGTCCATTTTCTAACTTTCTCTACACCACTTTTCTCCCTATGAAAGTGAACATCATGAAATTGAACCAATGCATAATACAAGTGAACCACATAAAAAAAGAAAGTGTACTCCTTGTGTTTTTATTAAACAAAAGTAAACCACCATTTTTTCACAAGCGAGAGCAAACAGTGGACTTGACTGTACCCATGAACTATATGATTCATCAACTAGCAGACCATGATCCACTTTTTTTTAGTCTCATCTGATTTGTGCCATAAATTTATTATCTTTGGTTGTTTCTTTTCGCCTCCCTCCTAAAAAAAGTACGCTGAATCACCATAGCTGACAACAATGGACTGCAGTGCATATTCAAATTTTCCATCCACAAAACAAACACCCAAAAATAGTGAACTACAGTCCATATCATGATGGCTAATTTTCCATCTAGGCACTCGACCGTCTCGGTGTCCAAGCACCTGCAGTGCACCAAGGATGCTTCTGTGAACCAATGCATCTCACCAAGACGGCGTTGGAGATCCAGCGCAGGCCGCGGGCGTCCATGTAGTTGTAGCTTCCGCCGCGGTCGATGCTGCAGAACAAGGTGAAAAATAAAGAAAGAAATGAAGGAGGAAGAAGAGGTGACATACATACTAGTACTAGTAGGCATCTGAGCTCGGGAGGCGGCGTTCAAGGAGGATCACAAGAAGAAGACGTAAAGCAGAGCCAAACGTAAAGCAGAGCAAGAGGAAGAGGATCGGTGTTATGTTGGACAAGTGGAAGACGGCTGAATGCTTTGCTCCATGGAAGATGGAGGCCATCCTTGGGGTGTCGGCGAGAATGGAAGGAGAGGGAGGTGAGGTGGGAAGGGCCGATGATGGAGCAACTCAAATCCGGTGAGAGGCGAGCTATGGTGGCATCGAGGAGCATAATGGAGGCTTAGGTCGCCGGATTCGGGGACGAATTGATGGATCCGTGCCTCGGGGTCACTTGATCTGAAGCAATGGGTGGTGGTGTTGGGAGGGTGTATGTCGATCTGATGCGATGAGAGGCTGGCCTAGACCCGTCGCCTTGGCAGTTCGGCCAGGCTGATTTCGTCGCCTGGGTGGAGGCGTGCGGGTTGAAGTGCGGGCCTGAGTCCATCATCGGCTGGTGCGGAATGGGATGGAGATGGTGTAGGGAGGCGGAGGTAGAGGTCTGCTCCTCGACCTCAATTTCGTCGACTAGCGGCGCAGCGGGGCCGAAACCGCCCAGATCCTTCTCCTGAGGAAGTATGTGGGGAAGGTGGTGGTTGGTAGGCGGGGATGAAAGTTTCATGGCCGCGCGAGGAGGTGCTCGTGCGCCGACCCGGGGGAAGAGGAGTTGGTACAGGGGCACGGGGGAGGAGTTGGTGCGGCTGCCCGAGGAAGAGGAGCTTTGTGCGGTGACGCGGGCAGGAGTTGGTTTGGCAGTGCACGGGGGAGAGCATGCAGTGGTGGAGGACGGGGGAGAGAGATAAATTGTCCAAGTGGGTTCCAAGAGGACAAGGTGGGGTGGTGATGTTTTTTTTGCAGTTCATTCGGCTCTTTTTGTGGTTAGATTGTATCTACCGGTGTGGGTCGCAAGCGTGTGCAGAATAAGCGGTTTGTGTACAAAGTAAGACTCGTAGGGGGTGGTTGTAGAATATACCAACCCTATATATATATATATATATATATATCAACCTGATGTGATTTTTTCCATGTGTTTGTTGGGATCCGGTAAGTTATGGATTTATGATCAGAATATTCATTGATCTCTTTTGAGTTCTTGAGCCTACCTATTTGCATAGTTTTAAAGTTTTGTATTTCCCTCTCATCTATCGGTCTACTTTGGCCAGGTTTAATTGATTTATCTTTAGTGGTTGAGGTGCTTTGTAGTAGGTTCAGCCTTGCGGTGATCCGGTCAGAAAGGATAAGGGCATGTATTTGTGTTGTATCTACTAAGGATAAAATGATGGGGTTTAGTCATATCGTGTAGTAGGGCATAGTGTTTGTTGGGATACGATAAATTATGGGTTTATGATTAGATTATTCTTTATTCTCTTTTGAGTTCTTGAGCCTACCTATTTGCATAATTTTAAAGTTTTGTATTTCCCTCTCATCTATTGGTTTATTTGGCCAAGTTTAATTGATTTATCTTTAGTGGGAGAGGTGTTTTGTAGTAGGTTCAGCCTTACGGTGAAGTAGTCAGAAAGGATAAGGCCATGTATTTATGTTGTAACTACTAAGGATAAAACGATGGGGTTTAAACACATTGATCGATCTTACTTTCTCTACATTATGTTATCTTGTTTATTGTGTTACTTTTCTAATTGTGAACTTAATACTTTGAGATGCATGCTCGGTAGCAGTCTTGGGGTGGATTAACAGTAGTAGAAATCAGTAATTTAACAGTCTACTTGTCACAGGCATAATGCCCATGTAATTATTATGCCATAGATGATCTTCAGAGCTATGCCATGTGGGAACCACGACTCATAAGTCGTGATCACAGAATGTATGTGCACAGTGATCCCAGAGATCAATTCTCACTGACCACACAGAAACTGGATAACAAGAGTCTTACATCCATTACGTATCGTTTAGCTCGAATATGGCCTTTATGGCCAAGTCTTCATATATTTGCATCGGAAAATATTCATCCAAAGCGTGAACCCATGCCATCTACATTAACCCTACAGGCATTCTGACTTGTAAGCCTCCTAGCTCGCACGAGCGTCACCAAGGTATTCTTCATCATATCTTGTTCTCTGATGCCTGGTCAATGAAATAACCAGTGGCAAGCCAATGAGTACTTTGAATGTACTCGCAAGCAACCCATGTTTGGAACAAGGCAATAACAATGCATGACATAGCACTAAGTAGGTAATTTGCAGAAAACTAGTTTTGAGTGCAATGTGATGGTCAATCCGCTGTTAAAAGTATGCATCAACAGGTTGCACATATCCATACGAACAAATTATAAACATCATCATAAGCAAGGTTTGAACATCCCATGTTCATTTATCATGTCAAGTCATCTAACTTAACTGAAGCATCAAATTTATCGCACACACACACATTAAGTTTTGTAACCAATGGACATAGCCCAAGAGCGGTTATCCAACTGTCCATGACCATTGACACAACTATTCGAATAGTTTTACACTGTGCAAAGGTTTGCACGTTGTACCCGCAAGATTCGGGGAACTTCCATATCATACGCGACTTGCAATATATTACATACCCGAGGTAAGCACCCGAACAATGTTTTTCCCCTAGCGACACCAAACAAAGAGTCCACTTGATTGGTACACAACCCCCATGATGTATATCATACGAGCCTTGCTCTAGATCGTACCATCCATGAAGGGACAAACGGTGTGGCTGGTGTTTGCGAAAACAGACCATGGTCACCCTACCAGGCACGACCTGGTCTCGAGAGGGTGATTCGGCCCTCCCGCCACTAGTAATTTGGGATCTTTGCTAGCATCCACCAACGTAATCAACAAAGCCCCGTCCCATAAAGGGGTATCGTGGTCGCACATGTAAGGTTGGAGTAACGGTCGCAAATTAAACCACTCTATTTTCAAAACCACACACTCACTTGCCACGGTACACCACTTGTTTCTCAAGTGGCTACCTAGATCAACACGATCTCCCTCGAGCATTAGTGGCACATGACGGGGTTTTCGAAAAGATTCTGAAATCATTATTTACTCTTTCCGCCACCATGCATATTCCCATCCCATTTGTGTAGCGACTACTAGCAACCTAACTACTTCCCACCCGCACAACCCTCATAGGAAGGTAGGGTCATTCCCAAGTGCAAGTATCAACAAGGAGTTTCTTGGAGACAACCCACCAAGGTGGTCACCAATTCTACATGATTCAATGCATCAGAATGGTGTTATATGACATGCATAAGATAGTTTCTTAGACATTGTCAAAGGGCTGCTTGACCGGTTCCGCAAAGTCTTTGAGGTCTTCTCACCTTTCTCGTCCAACTTCGAGCACTTCGTCTACTATCATCAGAAACAACCACGATGAGCCACACAACAAGACGAAACACATAGTGCTCTATAAATAGGGGTTTTAATTTTCTTGGACAGGTCTGGTCACAAGAAAAATTTCTAAAGTTTTTTTGAATGGTTCTGGATCACCAAAGATTTTTTAACGGTGGAAATAGAACAACTTGGGACCCTATAAGAAATCTACAAATAATATTTTTATAAAAATAAGTGGATGTGCCTATAAATTAGGGGATGATTTTAGACAAATTTAGAAAATGGTTTCATTGGTTTTGGAGTTGGGATGAATATTCTAGGGATTTTCTAAGTTGGAAGTAAATGGAAATGGGGATATTATTTGGCCTAGCAGAAAGAGTGCATGATAAAATTGTCCCCTAAACTAGAAACATAGAGAGTGATATTGTTGGAGATTCTGGAAATTTTAATCACTCCATTTGGAGTTCATTTGAGCTCTCTAGGAATTTTGCAAAGTGGGGTTTAAATAATTCAAATTCTAATTTGAATTTCATCTCTACAGAAAACCATTCTTGGAAAATATGCAATGAACATATTTGGATAGGTTATAATTTCAGGAGTCTGTAGGAATTTGAATCAATGAATTTGGAGTTCATAAGAATTTATTATGAATTACATTATTTACTGGAAAAAGAAAAGACAGAGGGAATACCAAGGGCTAAACTGCACCGCTGGCGCAGGATAGCATATGGGACGGCCCAGAAGCTTGGCCATGCGGGCAGGCTGACCATGTTGAAGGCGCATTGGGCACAAGCCGCTTTCACTGTAGGGTCGCGCAGCCGGGAAAAACCCGCACCCACTTAAACAGGGGGACTTAGCCATTGACCGACGAGCCCCGTTGGCAGGCTCCTCCCCTACCTCCTGCCCAAAACAAAGGATGGCAGAGGAGGCAGGTCCGAGCCATGCCAGTGCTCGCCCAGTGGCTCCGGACAGCCCCGGCGGTGCTCCAGCCATTGGTGGGCTCGGGGCGGCTTGCCACGCCCGCTTGTATGGTCTTTCGCCCGGGGAGAGGTCAAGGCCGGCCGCAACTTCCCCCATCGAGGAGGTGGCCCACAGGTGGACGCGGGAGTAGTGCGCTGGCCACTAGGATGAGGGTACGTAGCACGTGAAGGAGCGTGGTAGCCCTAGGGAGGTCCCAACATAGCTAGGGGAGAGGAAGAGCTCGGGTTTGCTCGAATTCAAGCAGTGATCGCCGGCCAGGATTCAGTCATGGACATTGATGTAGGGCACAAGAGGAGCAATTTGGGGCTCAATGAGGTTGAAGGGAGGGGGAGAGAGCGGAGAGGGTGCAGCAGGGGCTCGGGGAGGCCTTATATAGCCAAGCCGAGGCGCATCGTAGGCCATGCCCACGGCCATGGCTTGGAGTCGCCACAGGCCATCGGGGGGCGCTAGGGGCGTGTCTGCGGTAAAAAACAACTACATCAACCATCACATGCACTCACAATTTTTTTAATTGGTCCTAATTTTTGAGCTATGTCAAATTGACAAAGTAAGACAAAATACATGGTCTCACAAATCTACCCCCCTTACAAGAATCTCATCCCCGAGATTCTTAGGCTAGGCAGTGGGAAAGATACGGAAATTCCGGTCTGAGGTGGTCTTCACGTCTCCACGTTGCAAAACACATGGTGTGATAGACCTACCCCCTTATAAGAATCTCGTCTGTGAGATTCCTAGGCTAGGCATTGGGAAAGATACGGAAATTCAGGTCTGATGTAGTCTTCATGTCTCCATGTTGCTCCGTATTTGTCGGATTTCAGGCCCCGCAAAACCCTAAGGATTCGAACACTGGGGTGTGTACGAAGGTATCTCCCTTCTTTGCCTCACCTAGTCCACTACTCGATGGAAACGACGAAGGACTCACCCGGTGGCGAGGGTAGCACAAAGCTCAACAGTTACCCAGGTTCGTGCCGCTACGGGGCGTAAAACCCTACTCCTGCTTTTGCTGGATTGCCTCTCACGGAGGTTGGTGGATGAACTAGTACAGTGCTCTTGAGCCTCCAGAGGCCAAGGGGATAGGCATATTCCTCTGGGGTTTCAGTGATCCGATCCCCCTGCCAAGTATCCTACCCTCTCTATTTATAGTGGAGGCCTGAGTCCTCTTCCCTTATCGTAGGCGAGAAGGGATCCCACAACGGCCAGTTTCGGTGGGAGACAAGGGAACATGCTTCCCGTGTCAAAAGTGGTCTTCGCCTGCAAAGTAACTGTCCATGCCATGAGAAACGGACCCGAGGATGACGTTTTCCCTGCTGGCGGGCGGCCGCGGCTTCGTTGCACCAGAAGGGAAACCTTTGGAACCCTTGTACGCTCCCGTCTCCTTTCCACCAAAGGGGAAACTACACCGCTTTGCCATCTGCTGCTCACCTGTCCTTTCCTGGCGTCACCTTTGACTCCTGATGCTGGGCCTTGCCTCGGAATGTCCGCCGCTTCGGCGGGGTCCTGAGGAGACCTCCTGCGGGTCTTGATGCCGCTCCTCATCGTGAGGTCTGGCCCCTCACGAGGGCCTTGTCCCGGGAGGGGCCGTCCCAGCCGTTCCCGTGTTAACGAAGCGGGCCCACCCTGGGCCGTAGGCTGGCAGGTCTGGGTACCCCCATTCCCAAAACTTCGATAGTATTCCATGTGATTTCTCCTTTGGATCTTGAAGTGCTTCAAGATGTGGCTTCGAAATATTCGCCCGTCTTTGTCTGAACTTGAACAAGGTTCTTGCAATAATCTAGGCTCGACTAAGGGTATTGGGCTTGGTGAATGAGGTTCGGGCAACGGTATGGCTTATATGTGTATTCCTGAGTCGGAATACGTGGCAAGGTAGTGTGTCTATGTGTTGGTCCTCGGGGTTACCCACATTGGTTAGCAACATCTAGATGTCTTGTGTTAGAATAGAAGGCTCAAGGTTTTTGTGTAGCTCCCTGTTGTCAGGAGGTCCTTGACTCCCTTAAAGCAGGTGATCCTCAGTCGCACGTGGTCTTCATCGTTGAGAGTGTTGAAGTGTGTCGACGTAGTCTTCTTGTCGAGGTCTTCTACTTGAGTAGTGGCCCAAGTATGTCCTTCATTTGTCTCCGGTCTTTAGTCTTTATCTTCATGGACGCACATTTCCCTTGTGTCTTCACATGTTTGGTCTTCTAGCCTCTTCGTAGCTTCTTGTGAAAAGGTCTGGGTGTGGGTTTGTCTCTTAGACTAAGTTCACAGACCTTGTGTTGAAACGGGTTTTACCACCTAGGAAAGATTTTTGAGGCGTCCTAGATGAGCTGGCTACCCAAAAGTATAGGCCAATCATCCAATCCCCAAGGTATGAGGCTTGACAAGTGGAATGAACCACCTTTGAGATGGGTTCCACTATGATCCAGTCAGGATTCATGTCCTTGATTTGAACAAAAAGGGCTTCATCATGCTTGAGTGTTGATGCTTCTTGACATAGTCTGACTGACATAGCCGGCAAACGAACAGTGGTTGACCTCAATTGCTTCTTCTTCCTCATCATCGTGGCTTTTTAGCCAGGGATGACCCACAAGTGTAGGGGATCAATCGTAGTCCTTTTGATAAGTAAGAGTGTCGAACCCAACGAGGAGCAGAAGGAAATGATAAGCGGGTTTCAGTAAGGTATTCTCTGCAAGCACTGAAATTGTCGATAACAAATAGTTTTGTGATAAGGTAATTCCTAACGGGTAGCAAGTAATAAATGTAACAATGTTGTAGCAAAGTGGCCCAACCCATTTGTAGCAAAGGAAAACCATGGACAAACTCTTATATAAAGCAAAGCGCTCCCAAGGACACATGGGAATTTCCGTCAAGCTAGTTTTCATCATGCTCATATGATTCACGTTCGTTACTTTGATAATTTGGTATGTGGGTGGACCCGTTCTTGGGTGCTTCCCTTACTTGGACAAACATCCCACTTATGATTAACCTCTCTCGCAAGCATCCGCAACTATGAAAGAAAAATTAAGATAAATCTAAACATAGCATGAAACATACAGATCCAAATCAGCCCCTTACGAAGCAACGGATAAACTAGGATTTAAGCTCTCTCACTCTAGCAACCCATGATCTACTTATTACTTCCCAATGCCTTCCCCTAGGACCAAATAATGGTGAAGTGTCATGTAGTCGACGTTCACATGACACCACTAGAGGAGAGACAACATACATCCCATCAAAATATCGAACGAATACCAAATTCACATGATTACCGATAGCAAGACTTATCCCATGTCCTCAGGAACAAACACAATTACTCACAAAGCATATTCATTTTCATAATCAGAGGAGTATTAATAATCATTAAGGATCTGAACATATGATCTTCCACTAAGTAAACCAACTAGCAACAACTAGAAGGAGTAATCAACACTACTAGCAACCCAGAGGTACCAATCTGAGGTTTTGAGACAAAGATCGGATACAAGAGATGAACTAGGGTTTGGAGAGGAGATGGTGCTGATGAACATGTTGATGGAGATAGACCCCCTCTCGATGAGAGGATCGTTGATGATGATGATGGCTTAGATTTCCCCCTTCGGGAGGGAAGTTTCCCCGACAGAATAGCTTCGTCGGAGCTCTAGATTGGTTCTGCCGAAGTTCCGCCTCGAGACGGTGGCGCTTCGCCCCGAAAGTTCTGATATTATTTTTTTCCAGGTCAAAACCCTTCGTATAGCAGAATATGGGCACCGGAGACCTGCCAGGGGGCCCACAAGCCTATAGGACGCGCCGGGGGGGGGGGGGGGGGTAGGTCGCGCCCCTTGGCTTGCGGCCACCTGGTGGGTCCCCTGATGTATTTCTTTCACCCAATATTTTTTATATATTACAAAATAATTCTTCGTAAGTTTTCAGGAGTTTTGGAGTTGTGCAGAATAGGTCCCTCAGATTTGGTCCTTTTTCGATCCAGAATTCCAGCTGTCGGCATTCTCCCTCTTCATGTAAACCTTGTAAAATAAGAGAGAAAAGGCATAAGTGTTGTACCATAATGTGTATAAACAGCCCATAATGCAATAAATATCGATGTAAAATCATGATGCAAAATGGACCTATCAACTCCCCCAACTTAGATCTCGCTTGTGCTCAAGCGAAAACCGAGATCGATAAATATGCCCACATGTTTAGAGATAGAGGTCTCGATACAAATAAAATACGGATATGAAGGCATCATGGTTATCTTTAGAACACCAACACATGTTGACATATAATTTCTTATGCTAGAGTAACAATTAGTTCACAAGGTAAAATATGACCAAAGAACTCTATTGAGAACTAACAAACTATGATCTCAGTCACTGAAGCAATTCCAATTGATCATAATGCAGGAAAGAGTCAATATAAGAGCTTGTAAAGCAAATCCACATACTCAATCATCTTATGGTCTTTCATAATTGCTAACACTCGTGCGGTACCTATGAGGTCGAAGCTTCAATCATACACAAAGAAAGATAGGGGCTTATAGTTTTGCCTAACTCATGATCACCCACATCCGAGTGGATATACTTGTCGAGATCATTCCCCAACACATGATGCTTGCCAAAATATAAAGGCAAAATAAAGGAAATGGTGAAGATCACCACGACTCTTGCATAAAGGTAAATACTAGAAAGTAAAGGTAACAGATAGGCCCTTCGCACAGGGAAGCAGAGGTTGTCATGCGCTTTTCCAGTTGGATGCGCAATCCCTTAATGCAAAACAACGTCACTTTATATTGCCCCTTGTTATAAAGAACTTTATCATGCAGTATGTTGCTTTTTTTTCTTCTATATCACAAGTCCGTATGAAGTTTATTTTCCTCACACTAATAGATCACACACATTTAAAGAGCAAATTTTTATTGCTCGCACTGATGACAACTTACTTGATGAAACTTACTCAATACATAGGTAGGTGTGGTGGACTCTCAAGGCAAAAATGGGTTAAAGGTGTTTGGATGCACAACTCGTATCTCTACTTGGTGCGGAAGTTTTTGGCTGATATGCGGTGGAAGCAAGAGACACATGTTGAAGGATATATAACCATATAACTTCTATTCGGAAATAAGCAAACATAACTAATTATATTGACTTCCTGTCCAACATCAACTTCTTAACATAAAATATTTTAATGAGTGCTCACAATCACAAAAGATGTCTAAGATAATATATTTATATGTGAACCTCTCTTTCTTTGTTACTTCCTTTTAATTGCAACAATGACCAATAGGTTTGTTTATCAACTCACAACAAATTTCAATCAACGTACTTTTTATATATGAAATCATCACGCCCCATAAGATCATTATATATACTCTTTGCTTTTATTCTATATGTCTTTCTGTTTCTATTTATTGAGATCATAGCAAGCAAGCAAAGTCCTCAACTCAAAACTACTCTTTATTATATAACTCTCGAACTTGCTTACATAGGGGGGACATAAAGCAAAACTCAAAACTAAATCTCAATAAAACTTTATTCTACTAGATCAAGATATAACCAAAAGGATCGAAAGAGGAAAAACGAAGAAAGTAAAAGATGTGATGGTGATACTATACTGGGGCACCTCCCCCAAGCTTGGCAAAAGCCAAGGGGAGTGCCCTGTACCCATGTGTTTAGTTGTCTTTCTTTGGAGGTGGTGATGTTGGAGTTGTTGGTGAGGTTGGAAGCTTGACCTCCGTCTTCCAAGGCATGGGCTCACCATTTTAAAAATATGAATGAGTCTTCGGGATCCTCAAATCTGCAACCAAACTCATTCTCTTAAATCTGTATTCATACTCACTGTTTTGGTTTTGCAGGTAATAGATCTGGGCTTGGAGATGCTCGATTTTCTCGTAAAGCTTGAAGACGTGATCCCAGATGTCCTTGGCATCTAGCTTGTGCTTATGGGTAAACTCCGAGATCATCATGTGATTTGCATTGAGTCCTCGTTCCACCATCCCTTGGCACATGAAGACTTGTTGCTCCATTGCTTCGAGCCTTGTCTCCATGCTTCCGGTCTTCTTTGGCCACTCAACATCACGGATATGCACCACCCCCTCATGCATTACAATGGTTTGAGGGTGTTGCAGCACCTCCGCAAGGTAGGGGTTGATGACCCTCTCGAAGAACTTGTCCTTCAAAGCACTTGAAGACGTCATGTTGATCTAAATCTGTTGCAGAAACAACTCAAAATGAAAACAGGAGATATTGTCGTGATATGAAGGTCAAAACCTTCGGCATATTATATAATGAATTTTTGCAGACCCAAAAAATTATTCCACAAGAAAATAGAGTCCGGAGGGTACACGAGGTGGCCACAAGCCTGTAGGGCGCGCCCAGGGGGTAAGGCGCGCCCCCCTGGTTGTCGCTTCCTCGTGCACTTTTCGGGCTGCTTTGAATTTTCCTAATTTTTTAAATATTCCAAAACTGGTAAAAAATGCCATTGGAAAAGTTTTGGAGTTGTTTTGCTTACCGTAACACATACCTATTACTTTTCGGAGTCTGAAACGTTCTCATAGGTCTCCCTAATGTACTCCTCTGGAGTTATGGTATTGATTTTATTGGTTCCAACATTTATGGGAGTACCTGAGATATAATGTTTGATTCTTTGCCCATTTACCACCTTTGAATTTTTTTTCCTTCGGCGTTGTTGATCTTGATGGCACCGGAACGATATACTTCCTCGATAATGTAAGGCCCTTCCCCTTTAGAGAGAAGTTTTCCTGCAAAAAATCTTAAACGAGAGTTGTATAGCAAGACATGATCACCTACATTGAATTCACGCTTTTGTATCCTTGTAGCATGCCATCTCTTAACCTTTTGTTTAAACAACTTAGCATTCTCATAGGCTCGGGTTCTCCATTCATCAAGCAAGCTAATGTCAAATAACCTCTTCTCACCAGCAAGTTTGAAATCATAGTTAAGCTCTTTAATTTCCCAATAAGCTTTATGTTCTAGCTCTAGAGGTAAATGACATGCTTTACCATAAACCATCTTGTACGAAGACATACCCATAGGCTTTTTGTAAGCGGCTCCGTAAGCCCATAATGCATCGTCAAGCCTCTTAGACCAATTATTTCTAGATCTATTAACGGTCTCTTGCAAGATCAATTTAATTTCTCTATTTCTCAATTCTACTTCACCACTAGACTGAGGACGATAAGGAGATGCAATTCTATGATTAACATCATACCTAGCAAGCAATTTACGGAAAGCACCATGAATAAAATGTGAACCACCATCAGTCATTAAATATCTAGGGACTCCAAATCTAGGGAAAATAACTTCTTTCGTCATTTTAATAGAAGTGTTATGATCAGCACTACTAGTTGGAATAGCTTCTACACACTTAGTAACATAATCAATAGCAACTAGAATATGAGTATACCCATTGGACTTTGGAAAAGGTCCCATATAATAAAAACCCCAAACGAGATTGTAATACCTACATTTCCTGACACCTACTAATATTACCAATTCAGTGACATTTCCTGACGCCTACTAATATTACCAATTCAGTGACATTCATCACGAGACAAGACAAACTTACGAGCATACTTGAAGAGAGTTGGCCAATAAAAACGAGATTGTAATACCTTGTGTGCAGTTCTATTTCCAGCGTGATGTCCTTCGTAGGACTCAGATTGACACTTGTGTAGGATCTGTCGCTATTCATGCTCAGGTACACAACATCTTATAATACCATCTACTCCTTCTTTATAAAGGTGTGGATCGTCCCAAAAGTAATGTCTTATATCATAGAAGAACTTTTCTTCTGTTGGTATGTGAAGCTAGGCTGTATAAATTTAGAAACAATGTAGTTAGCATAATCAGCATACTAAGGAGCACTACATGAAGCATTTATGACAGCTAATTGTTCATCAAGGAAGCTATCATCAATAGGTAGTGGGTCATCAAGAACATTTTTTAATCCATACAAGTTTTCTGCTACGGGGTTATCAGCGCCCTTTCTATCAATAATATGCAAGTCAAATTCTTGTAGAAGAAGAACCCATCTAATAAGTCTAGGTTTAGCCTCTTTCTTTTCCATAAGGTATTTAATAGCAGCGTGATCAATGTGAAAAGTTAATTTGGAATCAACAATATAAGGTCTAAACTTATCGCAAGCAAACACAACTACTAAAAGTTCCTTTTCAGTGGTAGCGTAGTTTCTTTGAGCACTGTCTAGAGTTTTACTAACGTAATGGATGACATTTAATTTCTGATAAACTCTTTGCCCTAGAACAGTACCAACAGCATAATCGCTGGCATCACACATAATTTCAAAGGGTAGGTTCTAGTTAGGTGGTTGAACAATAGGTGCAGTGATCAAGGATCTCTTAAGGATTTCAAATGCTTCTACACAATCATCATCAAAAGTGAATAGAACATCCTTTTGCAAAAGATTAGTGAGAGGCTTAGCAATCTTAGAGAAGTCTTTCATAAATCTCCTATAGAAACTAGCATTACCAAGGAAACTTGTTATACCTTTCATATTTGTTGGACACGACATTTTTTGAATAGCATCAACTTTACCTTTATCAACTTCAATACTTCTTTCGGAGATTTTGTGTCCCAAGACAATTCCTTCATTAACTATAAACTAGCACTTCTCCTAATTCAAGACAAGATTAGTTTCTTCACATCTCTGCAAAACTCGATCAAGGTTGCTCAAGCAATCATCAAAAGAAGTTCCATAAACAGAAAATCATCCATGAAAACCTCAACAATCTTTTCACAAAAGTGAGAGAGTATAGCCATCATACATCTTTGAAAGGTAGCAGGTGCATTGCATAAACCAAAAGGCATACGTTTGTAAGCAAAGGTACCAAAAGGTCAAGTAAAAGTGGTCTTCTCTTGATCCTCTTTTGACAGAGGTATTTGAGAGAAACCAGAATAACCGTCTAGAAAGCAAAAATGTGTATGTTTGGATAGTCTTTCCAGCATTTGATCAATAAAGGTAGCGGGTAATGATCTTTCCTAGCAGCCTTATTTAATTTCCTAAAATCAATTACCATTCTATATCATGTAACAATTCTTTGCGGGATCAATTCATTTTTATCATTAGGAACAACAGTAATACCTTCCTTTTTGGGGACAGAATGAACGAGACTAACCCGTCTACTATCAGCAATAGGATAAATTGTACCTGCCTCCAGAAGCTTTAGTATTTCATTTCTTACCACTTCCTTCATTTTAGGGTTTAATCGTCGTTGGTAATCAACAACTGGTTTAGCATCAGGCTCCATATTGATTTTGTGCTGACATAGAGTGGGACTAATGCCCTTAATATCATCAAGAGTATATCCAATCGCGGCACGGTGCTTCCTCAAAGTTTTCAATAATCTCTTTTCTTCATGCTCTGAAAGGTTAGCACTAATAATAACAAGATATATCTCTTTTTCAGCAAGATAAGCATACTTCAGAGTATGAGGTAATTGTTTAAGCTCAAACATGGGATCACCCTTCGGTGAAGGAGAATCCCCAAGTATTTCAATAGGCAGGTTGTGTTTTAAAATAGGCTGTTGATGAAAGAAAATCTTATTTGTTTCACTTCTTTCATTCATATGCATATCATTTTCATGACCTAGCAAATATTGTTCTAAGGGATCAGTAGGAGGCATAGCAATAGAAGCGAGACCAATAATTTCATATTTACTAGGCAATTCTTTGTCATGGGGTTGTCTACAAAATTTAGAGACATTGAACTCATGAGACACATCCCCAAAACTTACAGCAACCGTTTCTTTCTCACAATCAATCTTAGCATTAACAGTATTCAAGAAGGGTTTACCGAATATAATGGGACAAAAATCATCTTGCGGGGAACAAAGAACAAGAAAATCAGTAGGATACTTTATTTTCCCACACAAGACTTCAACATCTCTAAGAATCCCAATTGATGCAATAGTATCTCTATTAGCAATCTTGATGGTAACATCAATTTCTTCTAATTCAGCTGGTGCAATATCATTCATAATTTGTTGGTGTAAGGTAAAGGGAATTGCACTCACACTAGCACCCACATCACATAAGCCATGATAACAATGATCTTCTATTTTAACAGAAACAATAGGCACACCAACAATAGGTCTATCTTTACCTTTAGTATCAGGTCTAGCAATTCTAGCAGCTTCATCATAGGAATGAATGACATGCCCATCAATATTATCAACCAAGAGATCTTTAACCATAGCAATATTAGGTTGAACTTTAATTTGTTCAGGAGGTATAGGTGTTCTAGTACAACTCTTACGAACCACAGTCGAAGCTTTAGCATGTTCCTTTATTCTAACAGGAAAAGGTGGTTTCTCAATATAAGCACTAGGAATAATAGGATCGGCATTATAAATAATAGTTTCTTCTTCAACTTTAATAGGACCAACCACTTTAACTTCGATGGGAGGATGATATTTAAACCACTTATCCTTGAGGAGATCAACATCAGTAGCAAAAGATTCACAGAATAAATCTACTACCTCAGAGTCAAGTCCATATTTAGTGCTAAAATCACGAAAAGCATCGGTGTCTATAAAGAATTTAACACAATCAAACTTAAGGCTTATACCTAACTCATTACTTCGTCGAGTTCCCAATATTCAGAGTTGCGTTTAATTCTTTCCAATAAGTTCCATTTGAATTCAATATCTTTCTTCATAAAGGAACCAGCACAAGAAGTATCGAGCATGGATTGATCATTACGAGAAAGCCGAGCATAAAAATTCCGAATAATAATTTCTCTCGGGAGCACATGATTGGGGCATGAATATAACATTGACTTAATCCTCCCCCAAGCTTGAGCGATTCTTTCTCCTTCACGAGGCCAAAAATTATAAATATAATTGCGATCACGATGAACCAGATGCATAGGACAAAACTTCTGATGAAATTCCAATTTCAATCGGTTATAGTTCCATGATCCCATATCATCACATAGCCTATACCACGTCAATGCCTTCTCCTTCAAAGATAAAGGAAAGACCTTCTTCTTGACATCATCCCCGGGCAGGCCTGCAAGATTAAATAATCCACGAACTTCATTCACATAGATTAGATGCAAATCAGGATGTAGTGTTCCATAAACCCGAAGGATTAGCTAGCAGTTTTTCTATCATACCCAAAGGAATTTCATAATAAATATTTTCAGTAGCTGCAGAGGGTTGAGGAGCATCTCTTTGTGCTTCCGGTCGCGGTGAAGATACCCAAACAAGCCCCTCAAAGGATTATTTTCCATAGAAACAAGTGACAGTAAACTTCAGCACAATATATAAATGTTTCCTTACCAAGTTCCACTCACCAAAGGCGCTTCACTCCCCGGCAACAGCGCCAAAAATCCTTCTTGCTACTTCTTGAGCTTGAGTTTGTTTTCCCTTGAAGGGGAAAGGGTCATGCAGCAAGCCAACCCCCCTTAGGGCGCTCCCTGCAGGCTTGTCGTCTCCCGGCAAGTCTCGTGCCCCCTTCTCCAAGTCTGGCAGGTTTCTTCTGGTCCAAGAAAAATCATTCCAGAGATTTTATTCCATTTGGACTTAGTTTAATATTCCTTATCTACAATACTAAAAAACAAGGAAAAAATAGAAGCTGACACTGGCTCTAGATTAATAGGTTAGTCCCAAAAATAATATAAAAGAGCATATTAATGCATATAAAACATCCAAAAGAGATAATATAATAGCATGGAACAATCAAAAATTATAGATACGTTGGAGACGTATCAAGCTTGCTTGCGTTGGTTTTCCCTCGAAGAGGAAAGGTTGATGTGGCAAAGTAGATAAGGATTTCCCTCGATTTATTGAGAACCAAGGTATCAATCCAGTAGGAGGAACAAGAAAGGCCCCAATCTTATCACCTACACAAATAATCAAACACTTGCACCCAACGCTAAAAAGGGGTTGTTAATCCCTTCAAGATTATTTGCAAGGATGAGATCTGATAGAGATAAATATAAAAGATTGCTAGAACAAAAAGTAAAACAAAAGTAAATAAATGGCAGCAATATATTTTTGGTATATTTGGTTTATAGATCTGAAAGTATAATATGGAAAATAGACACGGGGGCCATAGGTTTCACTAGAGGCTTCTCTCATGAAGGAAAATTATACGGTTGGTTAACAAATTATTGTCGAACAATTGATAGAAAAGCAAACAATTATGAAGATATCCAAAGAAATGATTATGCATATAGGCATCATGTCCGTGTCAAGTAGAGCAAAACGATTATGCATCCACTACTATTACTCCACACATCGACCGACTCCGACGTGCATCTAGAATATTAAGTTCATGAAGAACATAGTAACGCATTAGGTAAGATGACATGACGTAGAGGGATAAAATCAAGCAATATTATGAAAACCCCATCTTTTTATCCTCGATGGCAACAATGCAATATGTGCCTCGCTACCCCTACTTTTTCACTGGGTGAGGACACCGCAAGATTGAAGCCGAAACTGAGCACTTCTCCCATTGCAAGAATTACGAATCTAGTTGGCCAAACCAAACCAATAAATCGAAGAGACTTGCTAAGATATGGAATCGTGCATATAGGAATTCAGAGAAGATTCAAATAATATTCATTGATAATCTGAACATAAACCCACAATTCATCGGATCTCGACAAACACACCGCAAAAGAGTATTACATCGGATAGATCTACATGTATATCATAAAGAACATGGTATTGAAGAACAAAGAAAGAGAAGAAGCCATCTAGCTACTAGCTATGGACCTGTAGGTATGTGGTCAACTACTCACGCATCATCGGAGGGGCAATGGAGTTGTTGTAGATGCCCTCCGTGATCGATTCCCCCTTCGACAGATTACTGGAAAAGGCTCCCAGATTGGATCTCACGGGAACAGAGGCTCCCGGGGGCGGAAAAGTATTTTTTGTTGTCGTTCTGGTACTGGGGGAACATTTGGGAATTTATAGGATGAAGATTAGGGTTAAGAGGCCTGCATGGGGCCCACAAGCCAGGGGCGTGCCCTGTAGGCTCCGGCAAGCCTCCTGCCCCCTTCTCCAAGTCTCGCAGGTTTCTTCTCGTCCAACAAAAAACATTCCGGCGATTTTATTCCATTTGGACTCCATTTAATATTCCTTATCTGCAATACTCAAAAACAAGGAAAAATAGAAACTCGCATTAGGCTCTAGATTAATAGGTTAGTCCCAAAAATAATACAAAATAGCATATTAATGCATATAAAACATCCAAAAGAGATAATATAATAGCATGGAACAATAAAAAATTATAGATACGTTGGAGACGTATCAAGCTAGCTTGTGTAGGTTTTCCCTTGAAGAGGAAAGGGTGATGCAGTAAAGTAGATACGTATTTCCCTCAGTTTGTTGAGAACCAAGGTATCAATCTAGTAGGAGGAACAAGAAAGGCCCCAATCTTAGCACCTACACAAACAATCAAACACTTGCACCCAACGCTAAAACGGGATTGTCAATCCCTTCAAGGTTATTTGCAAGGATGAGATCTCACAGAGATAGATATAAAAGATTTCTAGAACTAAAAGTAAAACAAAAGTAAATAAATGACAGCAATATATTTTTCGTATTTTTGGTTTATAGATCTGAAAGTATAATTTGGAAAATAGACCCGGGGCCATAGGTTTCACTAGAGGCTTCTCTCATGAAGGAAAATAATACGGTGGGTGAACAAATTAGTGTCGAGCAATTGATAGAAAACCGAATAATTATGAAGATATCCAAGGCAATGATTATGCATATAGGTATCACGTCCGTGTCAAGTATACCAAAACGATTCTGCATCTACTACTATTACTCCACACATCGACCAACTCGCGCCTGCATCTAGAGTATTAAGTTCGTGAAGAACAGTGTAACGCATTAGGTAAGATGCCATGATGTAGAGGGATAAACTCAAGCAATATGATGAAAACCCCATCTTTTTATCCTCGATGGCAACAATGCAATACATGCCTCACTACCCCTACTTTGTCATTGGGTGAGGACCCTGCAAGTTTGAACCCAAAACCAAGCATTTCTCCCATTGCAAGAATTATGAATCTAGTTGGCCAAACCAAACCAATAACTCGAAGAGACTTGCTAATATATGAAATCATACATATAAGAATTCAGAGAAGATTCAAATAATATTCATAGATAATATGAACATAAACCCACAATTCATCGGATCTCGGCAAACACACCGCAAAAAAGTATCACATCGGATAGATCTGCATGAAGATCATGAAGAACATGGTATTGAAGAACAAAGAGACAGAAGAAGCCATCTGGCTACTAGCTATGGACCCGTATGTCTGTGGTGAACTACTCACGCATCATCGGAGGGGCAATGGAGTTGATGTAGATGCCTTACATGATCGATTCCCCCTCCGGCAGATTACAGGAAAAGGCTCCCAGATTGGATCTCGCAGGAACACAGACTCTTGGCGGTGGAAAAGTATTTTTTGTTTTTGTTCTAGTATTGGGGTAATATTTTGGAATTTATAGGACTAAGATTAGGGTTAGGTGTTCCGCAGGGCGCCCACAAGCCAGGGACGCGCCATGCACGCTTGTCCTCTCCCGGCAGGTCTCCTGCCCCCTTCTCTAAGTATGGCAGGTTTCTTCTGGTCCAAGAAAAATCATTCGAGAGATTTTGTTCCGTTTGGACTCCACTCAATATTCCCTATCTGCAATACTCAAAAACAAGGAAAAACAGTAACTGGCACTAGGCTCTAGATTAATTGGTTAGTCCCAGAAATGATATAAAATAGCATATTAATGCATATAAAACATCCAAAATAGATAATATAATATCATGGAACAACAAAAAATTATAGATACGTTGGAGACGTATCAAGCATCCCAAGCTTAATTCCTGCTCGTCCTCGAGTAGGTAACTGATAAAAACAGAATTTTTGATGTGGAATTCTACCTAACGTATTTATCCATGTAATATTCTTTATTGTGGAATGAATATTAAGATCCATAAGATTCAAAACAAAAGTCTAATATTAACATAAAAACAATAATACTTCAAGCATACTAACAAGGCAATTGCGTCCTTTCGAAATAAAATGGCCTTAGAAAGTTATCCCTACAAAATCAAATGGTCTGGCTATGCTCCATCTTCACCAGAACAAAGTATCTAAATCATGCACAACCCCGATGAAAGTCAAACAATTGTTTCACACTTTTTATGTTCTCAAACCTTTTCAACTCGCACGCAATACATGAGCGTGAGCCATGGATATAGCACTATAGGTTAAATAGAATATGGTGGAGGTTGCAAGAAAAAAAAAGGAGAAGATAGTCTCACATCAACTAGGCGGATCAACGGGCTTTGGAGATGCCCATCAATAGATATCAATGTGAGTGAGTAGGGATTGTCATACAAGAAATGTGCTAGAGCTATAAGTGTATGAAAGCTCAAAAATAAAACTAAGTGGTTGGGCAAAAGATGAAATTCCACTAGTTATATGAAAGTGACAAAACAGGAGACTCTCTATGAAGAACATGGTGCTACTTTGAATCACAAGTGTGGAAAAAGATAGTAGCATTATCCCTTATCTCTTTCTCTCATTTTTTTCTTTTTTTTCTTTGGTAGGCATCTTTGGCCTCTTTTATTTTTTTATATGGGCTTCGTTGGCCTCTTTTATTTTTTGTAAAGTCCGGAGACTCATCCCAACTTGTGAGGGAATCATAGCTTCCATCATCCTTTTCTCACATGGGATAATGCTCTAATAATGCAAATCATCGCACTTTTATTTACTTACAACTCAAAGATTACAACTCGGTATCTAGAACAAAATATGACTCTATAAGCAATATGGAAGTGATGGTGCGTGTCATAAAAAAGGGACGATGGGATTGCATGACAATATATCTCGGAATGGCTATGAAAATGCCGTAATAGGTAGATATGGTGGCTGTTTTGAGGAAATCATATGGTGGCTGTTTTGAGGAAGGTGGGTTTAATGTACCGGCGAAAGTTGCGCGGTACTAGAGAGGCTAGCAAAGGTGGAAGGGTGAGAGTGCGTATAATCCATGAACTCAACATTAGTCGTAAAGAACTCATATACTTATTGCAAAAGCCTATTAGTTATCGAAGCAAAGTATTAGACGCATGCTCCTAGGGGAAGGGTTGGTAGGAGTTCACCATGGCGCAATCCCGACCTCCACACAAAGGTTTGACAATCATTAAACAAATCATGCTCCGATTTCATCACATAACCGTTCACCATACGTGCATGCTATGGCAATCACAAGCTTTAACACAAGAATTTCTTCCAATTCACAGTTAGTTACTAGCATGACTCTCATATTAACATCTTCATATCTCAAAACTATATGCAAGGAATCAAACTTCTCATCATATTCAATGCACTTAATATGAAAGTTTTTATTATATCCCTCTTGGATGCCCATTATATTAGCACTAAATTCATAACCTAAACCAATTACCATGTTGCTTAAAAAGACTCTAAAAATAATATAAGTGAGGTACGAGAGTTTAATAATTTCTATAAAATAAAACACTATCGTGCTCTAAAAGATATAAGTGAAGCACTAGAGCAACATCGCCTAGCTCAAAAGATATAAGTGAAGCACATAGAGTATTCTACTAAATTCACGATTCAGCGTGTCTCTCTCAAAATATGTGTGCAGCAAGGATGATTGTGGAAAAATAAAGAGTAAACACTCGTAACATACAAGACGCTCCAAGCAAAACACATATCATGTGGTGAATAAAAATATAGCCTCAAGTAAATTTACTGATGGATTGAAGACGGAAGAGGGGATGCCTTCCGGGGAATACCCAAGCTTAGGCTCTTTGCTATACTTGAATATGGCTTGGGGTTCCTTGGGCATCCCCAAACACAGGTTCTTGCGACTCCTTATTCCATAGCCCATCAAATCTTTACCCAAAACTTGAAAACTTTAAAACACAAAACTCAACAGAAAACTCATGAAATCCGTTAATATAAGAAAAATAAATCACCACTTTAGGTACTGTTGTAAACTCATTCTTTATTTATATTGGTGAAATATTTACTGTATTCCAATTTTTTAATGGTTCATACCCCCCGATACAACCCATAGATTCATCAAAATAACCAAACAACACAAAGAAAACATAATGTGTCAAAAACGGAACAGTCTGTAGAAATCTATAAATTTTGAATACTTCTGTAACTCCAAAAATTCTGAAAAATTAGAACAATCAGTGAAATTTTTATATCAATATTTTGTAAAAATTGCAGATGAAAAGCACGTTCTAGTGAATTTACAAAATTCCTGTACTTAGAGCGGAAGTTTCTGTTTTTCCAGCAAAATCAACTTGCAAACACCGTAGACCATCCCAAAGGTCTTACTTGGATCAAACACTAATTAAAACAAGAAAACACAATTATTACAGAGGTAATAATGTGTGCAACACTCAAAAACAGAAGCAAAAAACAAAAAAAAAAAAAAAATTGGGTTGCCTCCCAACAAGCGCTATTGTTTAATGCCCCTAGCTAGGCGTAATGCAATAGATGTAGGTATTGTCATCTTTGGTACTCGCAATTTTTGTAAGAGCCTTATCAAATCCGAGGGGCTCTTTCCTCTTCCCCTGGTTTGT
The DNA here is from genome assembly GCF_904849725.1 of Hordeum vulgare subsp. vulgare. Taxonomy (NCBI): domain Eukaryota; kingdom Viridiplantae; phylum Streptophyta; class Magnoliopsida; order Poales; family Poaceae; genus Hordeum; species Hordeum vulgare. The sequence continues at coordinate 334,306,918 of NC_058520.1, read as the reverse complement.
AGGGGAAGTAATCGTCTTATTATCCAAAATATCCAAATGCTTATTGCAAAGGGTAATCAAAGTATTCAAACGGTTGAGGTTTCCACTAATATGTTTAAGGGGTTCGTGATATTGGTGTAACTCGACTAAGTGCTTATTTAAGTCACTCAATTTGTTGAGAATTTGAACTCCCTCTTCTAAGAAATTAAACCCCTTTTTTGTGGAGGAACTCCCAAAATCCCGTCCAAAACTTCATAAGCGTCGTTTGTTTTTAATTCAAAAAATTCTCTTTTGAGGCGAAATCTAAGAGTTATCTATGATGTAGAGTCTATCCAATGTCAAAATTTCTGAGCAAAACCTTTGCATCTCCTTTTAGGTTGGAGATACGATACGATTCCATTAGCCTATACCGGGATTCTTTCAAATTTTCCCTTTGTTTTCGTTTGAAGTATAAAACTTCAAAATCTGGTGACAAAGGGGAAGTGGTAATGCTAGTCATAGAAACAAGTAAGATATCCGGAAGGAGAGAGGCAAAAAAAAAAGGCGAATAAAAATGGAAATCTTTTTGGTATTTTAGAAGTAGGGGAGAGGACAACGAGAGGCAAAAGGCAAATAAAGCAAATGCAAGAGATGAGTTTGTGTTGGTAAGCTTGATCTTGCCATGTATCCTCCCCGGCAACGGCGCCAAAAAAGAGTCTTGATGAACCGTAAGTACAGGGGATCTATCTTAGTCCTTTCAATAAGTAAGAGTGTCAAACCCAATGAGGAGCAGATGGAAACGACAAGCGGTTTTCAGTAAGGTATTCCTTGCAAGCATTGAAATTATCGGTAACATTTAGTTTTGTGATAAGGTAATTCGTAACGGGTAGAAAGTAACAAATCTAACAATGGTGCAACAAAGTGTCCCTATCCTCTTGTAGCGAAGGACAAGCCTAGCCAAACTCTTATATAAATCAAAGCACTCTCGAGGACACATGGGAATTTTTGTCAAGCTAGTTTTCATCATGATCATATGATTCGCGTTCATTACTTTGGTAATTTGGTATGTGGGTGGACCGGTGCTTGGGTGTTGCCCTTACTTGGACAAACATCCCACTTATGATTAACCTCTCTTGTAAGAGTCCGCAACTACGAAAGAAGAATTAAGATAAATCTAACCATAGCATCAAACATATGGATCCAAATCAGCCACTTACGAAGCAACGCATAAACTAGGGTTTAAGCTTCTTTCAATCTAGCAACCTATCATCTACTTATTACTTCCCAATGCCTTCCCCTATGCCCAAATAATGGTTAAGTGTCATGTAGTCAATGTTCACATGACACCACTAGAGGAGAGACAACATACATCTCATCAAAATATCGAACGAATACCAAATTCACATGATTACTTATAGCAAGACTTATCCCATGTCCTCAGTAACAAACGTAATTACTCACAAAACATATTCATGTTAATAATCAGAAGAGTATCAATAATCATTAAGGATCTGAACATATGATCTTCCACCATGTAAACCAACTAGCATCAACTACAAGGAGTAATCAACACTACTAGAAACCCACAGGTACCAGTCTGAGGTTTTGAGACAAAGAACGGATACAAGAGATGAAGATGTTGATGGAGATTGACCCCCTCTCGATGAGAGGATGTTTGTGATGATGATGCCTTTGATTTCCCCCTCCGGGAAGGAAGTTTCCCCGACATAGTAGCTCCGCCAGAGCTCTAGATTGGTTCTGTCGAAGTTCCGCCTCGAGACGGCGGCGCTTTGCCCCGAAAGTTCTGATATGATTTTTTCCAGGTCAAAGCCCTTCATATAGCAGAAGATGGGCACCTGAGACCTGCGAGGGGGGCCACAAGCCTGCAGGGCGCGCCCATGGGGCTAGGCCGCACCACACTGGCTTGTGGCCACCTGGTGGGTCCCCTGATGTACTTCTTTTGACCAATATTTTTTATATATTCCAAAATAATTCTCCGTAAGTTTTTAGGACTTTTGGAGTTGTGCAGATTAGGTCTCTCAGATTTGCTCCTTTTCCGGTCGAGAATTCTAGCTGCCGGCATTCTCCCTCTTCATGTAAACCTTGTAATATAAGAGAGAAAAGGCATCAGTATTGTACCATAATGTGTATTAACAGACCATATTGTAATAAATATAGATATATAAGCATGATGCAAAATGGATGTATCACTACATCGCCTTGATTGGGTAGGATTATCTTCTACTTCTTGGAGGGTGCTTCGAGGAGTCCACTTCCTCAAGGTAAAACCTTACACTTGAGAAGAATGGCAATTGGTGCTTCTGGGGCTGATCCAAATAGGACTAACACTACTGGAATTCAGAAATGTGCCGTCTGCTTGGCCTTTGCCGTCAGCTGACACATGGCAAAGGTACTCTTTGCCGTCAGCTGTCACAGTGCTGACGGCAAAGAGGTGGCAGATGGAAAAATATTATTTTGCCATCGGCCACTTCTTTGCCGTCCGCTGGCCGACGGCAAAGAAGCCCTACGCGGACGGCAAAGCACCCCCCCCAACGGCCGAAACGCCACCCCACACACCCCTCCCCTTTGCCGTCTGCTTGGGGCCCTTTGTCGTCCGCCTGGGAGCGCGGCGGACGGCAAAGGTGACGGCGGCCCACCAACCCAACCCCCCACCCGGTGCCTCCCCCCCGGGACCTTTGCCATCGGCCTTGGGGGCCTTTGCCGTCAGCCTAGGAGCGCGGCGGACGGCAAAGGCCCGACAACCTTGCCACGGCCACGCGCACCCCCGCCCCCCTCCAACCCTTCCCACGTAGCCCGTTGCTCGAATCCCTGCCCCGCGCCGCCGCCTGCCGACGTCCCGCGCCGCCGCCTGCCCTGCGCCTGCTGTCTGCGCCGCCGCTGCCCCACGCCGCTCCTCCTCCCTGCCCCGCGCCGCCGCCTGCCGCCGCCTGCCCCGCGCCGCCGCCTGCCCCGCGCCGCTCCTCCTCCCTGCCCCGCACCGCCGCCTGCCCCGCGCCGCTCCTCCTCCCTGCCCTGCGCCGCCGCCTGCCCCGCGCCGCCCCTCCTCCGTGCGCCGCCCCTCCTCCGTGCACCGCCCACTCCCCTGGCGCCTGCCCCTCCCGGCGCCGCCCCTCCTCCACCGCCCCTCCTGCGCCGCCCCTCCTCCCTGCGGCACCCCTCCTCCCTGCGCCTCCTCCCTGCGCCGCCCCTCCTCCCTGCACCGCCCTTCCTCCCTTAGGTAAATTTATTTCTGTTTTTTTGTTTTTTTTCTCTTTTGTCATTTTTAGGTTCATGGTAATTAGTTTGTGGTAATTAGTTTGTTAGGTTATACTATATATGCTAATTGTTTATGGTAAAATTAATGACACGAGGATGATAACATTAGTTGTCAAGCATGATGTGTTTTTTTGGTTTTGTTTCTATTTAATGGTATTTGTAGTTTGAAAACGCCGATGTGTTCTGTGTCACACATGTGATACTTATTATGTACAAAAAATATTTTTTTCTCATAGTACCTCTTCATCGGAATGGCTAAAAAACAATATATTTTTTTGACTCGGGAGTACTGATGATGTGTTTCAAGAAAAAAGTGGTGTCATTAGAAAAGAAAAAGGTTTAGGGTTGAGCACATTATTCTATCTTCGAAGATCGACCCGGTACCCTCCCAAAAAAAAGATCGACCGGTCCAGGTGATTCATGAGCACAGCGACGTGGGAAGCACTATGTTGTGGTGTGTGTGCTTCCACCGGACAAAACAATGAAATTTTGAAACATGGACGCGGCGCCGGACCAGGCGTTGACGGCGGAGGCGGCGGCCGTGCTCTCCCCGAGCGGGCCGGTCAGGTAGGTGATGAAGTTGGAGCAGATGCCGTAGTACGCGAACCCCCGACCCCCCGACCCCCGACGCCACTGACCCCTGACCCCCGACGGCACTCACCCTCGACCCCCGACCCCCTACCCCGACCGTGACGCCACTGACCCCCAACTCCCGAGCCCGGACACCTCTTTGGCCTCTTGTTGACCGAAAAGACGCCAACCCCCGACGCTAGTGACCCTCAACCCCCGACAACACTCACCCTCGACCCCCGACCCCCGACCCCGACCCCCGACGCCACTGACCCCTGATCCCCGACGCCCGACGCCACTGACCCTCGACCCCCGACAACACTCACCCTCGACCCCCGACCCCCTACCCCGACCCCCGACGCCACTGACCCCCGACCCCCGACGCCCGACGCCACTGACCCTCGACCCCCGACCCCCGACAACACTCACCCTCAACCCCCAACCCCCTACCCCGACCCCCGACGCCACTGACCCCCGACCCCCGACGCCCGACGCCACTGACCCTCGACCCCCGACCCTCGACCCCCAACAACACTCACCCTCGACACCCGACCCCCTAACCCGACCCCCGACGCCACTGACCCCCGACCCCCGACGCCCGACGCCACTGACCCTCGACCCCCGACCCCCGACAACACTCACCCTCGACCCCCGACCCCCTACCCCGACCCCCGACGCCACTGACCCCCAACCCCCGAGCCCCGACACCTCTTCGGCCTCTTGTTGACCGAAAAGACCCCAATCCCCGACGCCAGTGACCTTCGACCCCCGATGACACTGACCCACATAGTTATGAGTTATGTCATATAGTTATGTTAATTATAAAAATATCATATTTGTGTTGATCGGGTGAATTTCAATGTGCAGTTGTTCGACGACCTCCACGTGCGTTGGACGAGCTCCGCCCTTGCGTTGTTGGTGAGCACAAATGACTTCTCCTCCTACCCCCTTAATTTGCTCTGTCCCGGTCTTCGTGCCGATGAAACTAGCTAGCTATAGGTTTCTTCAATCAAGAGTATGCGTGACCAGTATGCGTCTCCCATTCGAAAGGGCGACATCTATAAATATGCATTTCTTTGCATATTTATAACCGCCATCCTTTCGAATTGTCCAACATTATCCATGGACAGCCCGAGTATGTGTAGATTGGGTTTGTTTTCCCGTATGCTGTGCTCCGGATCCGATGCGGAATTTCGTTAGTGCCTCCCCTGTTGTTCTCCGGGTACACATCCTCTGCGCTTATTGCTGAGATGTGTATCAGGAGAACAACGGGGAGGTGCTGTCGAAATTCTGCGTCGCATCTGGAGCAGAGCATGGGAAAACGAACCCAGTCTACACATACTCGGGTGGGATTAGGACCTATCTTTACCTATTAGCGTGTAGGTTGCATGGACGTAATAAAACTGACAAACTTGATTAGCGTATGAATATAGATGATGAATTATATATTTATTTCTTGTGCCCCCATAGGTAGCTAGGCAACATGAGTGATCGTGCTTGGATGTACACTGGTCACCCTAGTCAGAAAGACATGACCCATGAATGGTTAACAAAAACCAGGGGGTTTGTGAGAGCCGCATTTGCAAATGGCCAGCATAAAACATGGTGCCCCTGTCCAAACTGCGACAACTGGAAAAAGCAGACAGAGTTTGAAATGGGTAAACACCTGCAGAAGTGGGGTTTTACGCCTAATTATACGGTGTGGACTTTTCATGGTGAGTCTGACCAACGTGCCAGAGCTGAGGTGATTCGTCGTCGCACCGACGAGCATGGTACCGGGATTGAAGACATGGTGCAAGACTTTGATGATGCTCGTGATTCGGACGATGAGATGGAGGAATCTGCAAAGGCCTTCTATGAAATGCTGGAGTCTTCAAAACGTCCTCTCCACGAGAAGACTAAGCTTTGTCAGCTGGATGCCATCGCGCAGGTAATGGCTCTGAAGGCTCAATTCAACCTAGGCAGAGAATGCTACGACGCGATGATGACGATATTTGGACGCTTTCTACCCAAAGGCCATGTACTGCCTGCAAACCTGTACCAGTCAGAGAAAATCCTCCGTGTACTTAAGATGCCCTATGAGAAGATACATGCCTGTGAGAATGGATGTGCCTTATTTAGGCTTGAGTATGCGGCCTTGAACTATTGCCCCATTTGCAATTCTTCCAGGTATATTGTGGTAGACAACGGCATGGGTGAGAAGAATCAGACCAAAATCCCCATTAGTGTTCTTCGATATCTGCCAATCGTACCAAGACTTCAACGTCTTTTCATGGTCGAAGAGACGGCCAGACAGATGACATGGCACAAATTGGGCAAAAGAACCGAACTAGATGCGAATGGGAACAAGATGCTGGTACACACTTCAGATGGTTTTGCATGGAGGCACTTCGATGCATTACATAAGGATAAATCGGAAGATCCAAGGCAACCTAGAGTTGCCATCAGCACGGATGGGTTCAATGTGTATGGTATGACGGCATCACAATACAGTTGTTGGCCTGTATTTGTCATTCCACTAAATTTGCCACCCGGAGAGATTATGAAAAGAAAGAACATTTTCCTGACGTTGATAATTCCAGGGCCCAACTATCCGGGGAAGAATATGAATGTGTACATGCAGCCGCTTAAGGATGAGTTGCAAGAAGCCTGGGATAATGGGATCAAGACCTACGACGCGGCTACCAAAACAAATTTCAAAATGCATGTGTGGTACATGTACTCGACGCATGATTATCCGGCGTTTGCGCTATTCACTGGCTGGTGTGTGCATGGAAAGTTCCCGTGCACCACATGCAAGGCAGCTCTTCAGTTCCGTTGGCTGCAGGCTGGTCGCAAGTATTCTTGCTTCGACATGCATAGACAATTCCTGGATCCTGACCATAAGTTCAGAAAAGACAAGAAGAATTTCATCAAAGGTAGAGTTGTCAAAAACACTGCATCAGCTGCGTTGACAGGCCAACAGACCCTTGATCAGTTAAACGCTCTTGAGCCTGATCCTTTGCGTCCAGGATACTTCAAAGGGTATAATATGGAACATGCCTGGACTCACAAGTCATGCTTATGGGATCTCCCTTACTTCAAAGACCTCCTTTGCCCACACAACATTGACGTGATGCACACTGAAAAGAATATTGCCGAGGCCATTTTTGGTACATTGTTCGGCATAGAGGGGAAGTCAAAAGATAATCCTAAGGCTAGAATTGACCTGGAGGCTCTATGTGATAGACCGTTGCAAAACTTGCGACAACGGAAAGGAAAGCAAAGCATAGCGAAGCCAAAAGCATGGTTCAATCTTGAAAGGCCAGCTATGAGGGAAATGCTATTGTGGGTGAAAATGCGGTTGATGTTCCCCAATGGGTATGCTGCGAATCTAAAGAGGGGAGCAAGTCTTGAGAAATTGAAAATATTTGGGCTCAAGAGTCATGATTGGCACATATGGATTGAGCGGGTAATGCCGGTGATGTTGCGTGGCTTTATCCCTGAGGATGAATGGCTAGTACTGGCAGAGCTGAGCTATTTCTTCCGTTCTCTTTGTGCGAAAGAACTATCACCTGGCGTGCTAGATGAAATGGAAGAGTTGGCGCCGGAGTTGGTCTGCAAATTAGAAAAGATCTTTCCACCGGGCTTCTTTAATCCAATGCAACATTTGATTTTGCATCTCCCGACCGAGGCAAGAATGGGGGGGCCCGTTCAAAATCGATGGTGCTACTCAACTGAGAGGATGCAGAAGACGCTTCGAGCTAAGTGTAAAAATAAACGTAGAATTGAAGCATCGATGGCCGAGGCATTCATTACTGAGGAGGCGGCTAACTTCGTGACAGCACACTACGAAGCCAAAAATCATCATTTGCATAACCCGAAGCCTCGGTACAATGATGGCGATCGAGAAAAAGTTCGATCCAACCTCAGCCTATTCAAAGGTAAGCTCGCACCATCCGGTGCTTCGAAAGGGAAATCGTTGGATGTCGAAGAATGGCGGACCATTTCATTGTATATCTTCACCAACCTAACAGAAGTGCGGCCGTACATCGAGTAAGTTCTCGGTAATTTATTGTTCCGCAACTTCTAATTGCTTTGAACTACTCTTATTCCCGGATATTTGATATAGTCGATACGTCGCCGAATTCTCGGATGGAGCGATCATCGAAAAGGATTCCGTCGAAGAGTATGAGCTTCTCGCAAAGCATGGAGGCGACTATCCTGGTTTCATCTCTTGGTTCAAACAAAGGGTAATTAATTACCATTAAGGGCCCATTTGATTTATTGGTCTAATTTGCAGCTAATGCATCCATTCGTTCGTATTAAACTTGTAGGCTGATGCAGAGTCTATGGACGCCGAGTTGAGACAAGTCGCTAATGGTTTTGACTATAAGGTCCGTTCATTTGACAAATACAACATCAACGGGTATCACTTTCGTACCTTTGGCGAAGAGCTATCTATGCCCGACCTAAAGACTACAAATTGTTCTGTCTCTGCTATCGGCGAAGGAGACACCGAGTATTATGGAAGGGTTGAAGCAATTTATGAACTTCTATTCTATGGTGAAAACCCACCGACCGTCGTAGTCTTCAAATGTTATTGGTTTGAGCCGAGGGAGACTAGAAGGACTCATGAACATATAGGACTAGTCGAAATCAACCAAAACACCCACTTAGATGTTCCCGATGTCTATATTACGGCTCAACAGGCGACACAAGTTTTCTATCTACCGTGGGCCTGCCAAACTGATCCAAATCTCAAAGGTTGGGATGTCGTTTATGAAGTGCCACCACATTTTAGACCACCTACCCTCAATGAAGAGGATTACGAACCTCACATTAACCCAGACACATATGAAGGAGAATTCTTCCAAGAAACACGTATGTCCAAGAAACGTTTCAAGAACCGATCTACTTCACCCCAGAACATTGAAGTAGACAGCGACAGTGAATCTGTCTTAACCCCTGAGCCCGAACAGGAAGTGCTGGAAGAAGAAGAGGTTACTGCTGCGGATGACCTGTCACTTCTTGACCAATTACATAATGGTGGCCTTCCACATGTTCTTCTAGATAGTGATGATGATGATGCATTTATTGATGATAGTGTTGATCATGATGCATTTATTGACCCCGAAGCATATATAGACGAGGACGATTGTTATTAGTTCATGTCAGGTATTCAACTATTATACTATATATAAATTTTGAGTTCATGTTAGGTATTCAATTTTTATTAATCATGTTGGTATTTATGTTGTACTAATTTCATTTACTCTTTGTCATGACAGGTGTTGAAAGATGGTGGGAAAGGGTCGAAAGCACGCCGCGGCTGCTTCTTCGTCGGCGGGTGATGGGATGGGTACTTCCATTCCTGCCTCGCCCCTTCGGAGAGTGTTGCTCTCTACTATGCAAGGAGCGCCCCCCGTGAGAGGAGGTCGACCACCCGCGAAGCCGAGAGGCACTAAAGGTACACGTTGTATTCATGTTGGTATTTATGTTGTACTCATGTTGTATGCATATTGGTATTTATATACATTTTATTACTCATGTTGGTATTTATGTTGTACTAAAGGTACACGTGGCCGCGGGAGAGGTAGGGCTACACGGTCTCCGCCACCACCCCAAGCTGATTCACCTGAGCACAGGAGGACTTCTAGGGTGGATTCGTGTGAGGTGGAGGCTACACGGTCTCCGGTTCACGAGCCTCGGGTCGACGAGCCTCAGGTCGATGAGCCTTCGACCCACGAGACTCGTGTCCCAGAGGCTTCCTTCCAGACGACTGCGGAGCACAGCAGGGATGAGGGTACGTCCCAAGAGACCCAGTGGGATACCTGGCCTGAGCCAACTGGCCATGCTGGTAGCGACGAGGAGCTGGGTGAGGGGGATACCGTCTACCAGCATGGTAGTTCGGGGCTCCCGCTCGTGCCAGCGACCCCCGAGCAGAGGTGGTCGATTAGGCCAAATGGGGACAAGTAAGTTAATTTACTCTTATTTAACCTTTTGCCTTCGCGTTTCCTCAAATATCTAATGTTTTGGCTTCAATTTGTCATACTGTAGGGGTTGGATTGTTGCCAAGGGTTTCCGCAAGCCCAACAGCGTCCTTGGTGTTCTTTGCCGTCAAAACTTCCCAGGGTTTGTTACGTTGCCCGGTCGGGAGCGAGAGGTAGGGATGACCTGGGAGCACTACTTGGGTGCCCCGGCCCCGCCGGAGGTGGAGATCGACGGTGTTTTGTGTGACACGAGGGCGGACATGGTGATCCGAAAGTTCTGGGTAATTTCTCTTTCACACAATTATAAATTAACCATAGCTATTTACTGTACTAATCGGTGTTGTCTCGTTTGCAGACCTTCTACAGGTGTGAGGAGGGATACGAGGACGACGCGGCAAAGGTTATCGAAACCGAATGTCGCCGCCTACTTCAAAACTTTCGGCACGAGGCTCGGGTACAGGCTGTTCGAGACTACTATGCCACGCGGCGTATTAGGATTGATAAGGCGAAGTGCCATGATGCTAAGATGGAGAAGGAGCATTACATGAAGGTAATTACATATTATTAAGGCTTTGTAGTTAGTTTCCTTGATTTGGTTCTTACGCACTCAAATTTCTCTTTATTAACTTAGGTGCCCCCGAGATGGTGTGTGGATAAGATGGATTGTTGGGAGGCCTTGGTGGATCAGTGGTGCTCCGAAACGTGGGAGACCAGCCACAACAACGCCAAGGAGAGGCGTGGCAAAATGGTTGCCGTGCCACACCATCAAGGGAGCGTCAACTTAATCCAATTTGGCGAGAACTGGGTATGTGGTTTGCTTCATGCCTCATGCAATTCATTCTTAATGCTATCTTGAGCCCTTTACCAATACAATTTTCTGCTCTCTCTCTTTTAGGCGCGTCACAATAAGACGGAGGCGCCACAGATGTACGACCTGTATGCGATGGCCCATACTGCCTCGTACAAGAAGGTCAAGGCATTCTCTGAGTCTGACCTTGAGCATCCAGAAAACTTCACCAACATCTCCTCCCACGACAAGCTCGTGAAGTACAGAGATCACGGGAAGGCGAGGAAAGGGGAGGACTTTAACCCGAGCGAGGGGCCTATTGATCCAGAGCTGGTGATGATAGCTGGCAACGGGAGGCCCCATGGCTCGATCGCCATTGGAGACGGCCTTATACGTTGTCCTAGCACTCTCCGGCAGATAAAGGCACGCCAAACGACCCTTCTAGAGGGCAGCCTTCTCCAGGTGAAACAAGCCAGAGCCACCGTGCTTCACCCAAACTTAGGTATGTATTTCTAGTGTTTTAATAAAAAATAGCTAGACTTCCATCTAATGACATAATTAGCTTAGTTAGCTCCAAAATAGCTAGACTTCCATCTAATGACATAATTAGCTTACTTAGCTCCAAAATGGCCTATTTAATAAAAAATGACCTATACTTAGCTAATTATCCTCGAAATGACATAATTAGCTCCAAAAAGGCATTCTTAGCCAATTTAGCCCGAAGAAGGGGACAAGAAGAGAAAAAGAGGAAAAATGAAAGGAAGGTAGAGGAAAAATGAGGAGAAGAAGGAGGAGAGGGAGGAGGAGAAGAAGAAGGAGAAGAAGGAGAAGAAGGAGGAGAAGGAGAAGGAGCTCCTCCTTCTCCTTCTTCTTCCTCCTTCTTCCTCCTTCTCCTTCTCCTTCTTCTTCTCCTTCTCCTTCTTATTTTCTTCTTCTTCTCCTCTTCCTTCTTCTTCTCCTCCTCCTCCTCCTCCTCCTCCTCCTTATTTTAATTCTTCTTCTCTATCTCTTCTTCTACGTAGCTTAGACTTATCCAAGAAAGGCTAAATTGGCTAATTATCCTACGAAATGACATAATTAGCTTAGTTAGCTCCAAAATGGCCTATTTAATAAAAATGACCTATACTTAGCTAATTATCCTCGAAATGACATAATTAGCTCCAAAAAGGCATTCTTAGCCAATTTAGCCCGAAGAAGGGGACAAGAAGAGAAAAAGAGGAAAAATGAAAGGAAGGAAGAGGAAAAATGAGGAGAAGAAGAAGGAGGAGAGGGAGGAGGAGAAGAAGAAGGAGAAGAAGGAGAAGAAGGAGGAGAAGGAGAAGGAGCTCCTCCCTTTCCTTCTTCTTCCTCCTTCTTCCTCCTTCTCCTTCTTCTTCTCCTTCTTCTTTTCTTCTTCTTCTCCTCTTCCTTCTTCTTCTCCTCCTCCTCCTCCTCCTCCTGCTCCTCCTCCTTATTTTACTTCTTCCTCTCTATCTCTTCTTCTACGTAGCTTAGACTCATCCAAGAAAGGCTAAATTGGCTAATTATCCTACGAAATGACATAATTAGCTTAGTTAGCTCCAAAATGGCCTATTTAATAAAAAATGACCTATACTTAGCTAATTATCCTCGAAATGACATAATTAGCTCCAAAAAGGCATTCTTAGCCAATTTAGCCCGAAGAAGGGGACAAGAAGAGAAAAAGAGTAAAAATGAAAGGAAGGAAGAGGAAAAATGAGGAGAAGAAGAAGGAGGAGAGGGAGGAGGAGAAGAAGAAGGAGAAGGAGAAGGATAAGAAGAAGAAGGAGAAGCTTCTCCTTCTTCTCCTTCTTCTTCTTCTCCTCTTCCTTCTCCTTCTCCTCCTCCTCCTCCTCCTCCTTTTTCTTCTTCTTCTCCTCTTCCTTCTCCTTCTCTTCCTCCTCCTCCTTCTTTTACTTCTTCTTCTCTTTCTCTTCTCCTATAGTTAGCTAGGGTTCCACCTAAATGACATAATTAGCTTAGTTAGCTCCTAAATGGTCTATACTTAGCTAATTTCTCTCCGAAATAACCTATCTATACACTACTTCATCTAGTATTATTTTTTGTAACTTTGTTATTTGTCATTTTGCAGATTACCTTCACTTCATGGGAAGCTTGGTTGATGGAATGCTTGAAGATGATTTCTTGTACCATGGGTTGTATTGAAACTATTGTAGTATATGAATATATGAAACTTTGTATGCACGTGGATGAAACTGGTGTAATATATGGTTTGGTACGGATGTAACTTGCATAATATGTATGCACTATGGATGAGAGTTATTCTAATATGGTTATGAGTACGGAAAGAAATTTATTTATGTCAAATATATATATATATCCTGATTATTGTTAAAAATGCTGGATATAACAAAAAATAAATAAAAAAGGGGCTGGTTCCCCTCTTTGCCGTCTGCCAACACATGGCAAAGGGGGGAAGGCACATGGCAAAGGGGGAATCTGCCCCCTCTCTCTCCCCTCTTTGCCGTCTGCCAACACATGGCAAAGGGGGGAAGGCACATGGCAAAGGGGGAATCTGCCCCCTCTCTCTCCCCCTTTGCCGTCAGCCCCCACATGGCAAAGGGGGGAAGGCACATGGCAAAGGGGGAATCTGCCCCTATCTCTCTCCCGCTTTGCCGTCAGCCCCCACATGGCAAAGGGGGGAAGGCACATGGCAAAGGGGGAATCTGCCCCCTCTCTCTCCCCTCTTTGTCGTCTGCCCCCACATGGCAAAGGGGGGAGGCACATGGCAAAGGGGGAATCTGCCCCCTCTGTCTCCCCTCTTTGCCGTCTGCCCCCTCATGGCAAAGGGGGGAAGGCAGACGGCAAAGGGGGAATCTGCCCCTCTCTCTCCCCTCTTTGCCGGCAGCCCCCACATGGCAAAGGGGGGAAGGCAGACGGCAAAGAGAGGAGGCCTGCCGTTAACACTTAACGGGGACGTTGCAATATATGTCGTCCCATTTATTTTGCCGTCTGCCCCCTCATGGCAAAGATTCTTTGCCGTCCGCTTTGTGAAGGCAGACGACAAAGAGCCTCTTCACCGGATTTTTTTTACCATCTACTTTGCCATGAGGGGGCAGACGGCAAAGCCTTTGCCGTCCGTGGTTGCCCCCTTTGCCGTCCGCCTTGGCAGACGGCAAATTTCTGAATTTCAGTAGTGTAAGGTGTTCTTTATTGTCATTGGGAAAATAAGTATAGCATCCATGAGGACAACAACATATTTATCCAAGCATTGCATATGCACATAGCTCATGGGATATGTAAGAGCAGCCGGGATTTCTCCTGGATGGTACATTGCCCAGTGGTTTGGTGCTCGTCGAGGTGGAGTATCGGCCATAGTCTGGTGACTCGGAACAAAAAGGCACACGGTCATAATCCGACCATATTATGGCTCGATAAAGCTTCGAGGTTTCAAGGAACTTGGGATGTGAGTGAATTGTCACCCTCTTATCTTTGAGCACAATCCTTAGATGCCAAAATTCTAGCCTCTATCTCCGAATGAAATCACCTTATATTCTCGATGGTGTTGTATCGTATAAGTTATCTCCAACATCTCTTATGTTATTCATATACGAGGTTGGAAGAAGGTCTAAACCAAAATCTCACATGCATCCTTATGCAAAAATCCTCGGGAAGCATACAAGCTGCTAAGCTTGAATAAGATACTATGCTAAGGAAACATGTAATAAAGTAATCCAAGACCTTGTTTCCCTCCTACGAATCCAATCAAGTGGTTCATCACTCCCATCAATCTGTTGGAAATATGCCCTAGAGGCAATGATAAATAGTTATTATTATATTTCCTGTTTAAAGATAGTCGTTTATTATCCATGCTATAACTGTATTGAATGAAAACATAGATACATGTGTGGATACATAGACACAACAATGTCCCTAGCAAGCCTCTAGTTGGCTAGCCAGTTGATCAAGGATAGTCAAGGTTTTCTGGCTATGTGCAAAGTGTTGTTGCTTGATAACTGGATCACATCATTAGGAGAATCATGTGATGGACTAGACCCAAACTATGAACGTAGCATATTGATCGTGTCGTTTTATTGCTATAGTTTTCTACGTGTCAAGTATTTGTTCCTATGACCATGAGATCATATAACTCACTGCCATCGGAGGAATGCCTTGTGTGTATCAAACGTCACAACGTAACTGGGTGACTATAAAGGTGCTCTACAGGTATCTCTGAAGGTGTCCATTGAGTTAGTATGGATCAAGACTGGGATTTGTTACTCCGTGTGAAGGAGAGGTATCTCGGGGCCCTCTCGGTAATACAACATCACACAAGCCTTGCAAGCAATGTGACTAAGTGTAAGTCGCGGGATCTTGTATTACAGAACGAGTAAGGAGACTTGCTGGTAACGATATTGAAATAGGTATGCGGATACCGACAATCGAATCTCAGGAAAGTAACATACCGAAGGAAAAAGGGAATGACATACGGGATTATATGAATCGTTGACACTGAGGTTCAACCAATAAGATCTTCATAGAATATGTAGGATCCAATATGGGCATCCAGGTCCCGCTATTGGATATTGACCGAGGAGTACCTTGGGGCATGTCTACATAGTTCTCGAACCCGCAGGGTCTGCACACTTAAGGTTCGACGATGTTTTAGTATAGTTGAGTGATATGCATGGTTACCGAATGTTGTTCGGAGTCCCAGATGATATCACGGACGTCATGAGGGTTTCCGGAATGGTCCGGAGACAAAGAATGATATATAGGATGACTTCATTTGGTTACCGGAAAGTTTTCGGGCATTACTGGGAATGTACCGGGAGTGACGAATGGGTTTCGGAAGTTCACCGGGAGGGGGGGCAACCCTCCCGGGGGAAACCCCAAAGGACTTATGGGTGGCGCAATATCCCTTAGTGGGCTGGTGGGACAACCCAATAAGACCTATGCGCCATAAGATAAAAGCAAAGAAAGAAAAAAAAGGTGGGAAGGAAGAGAAGCACTCCACTTTCCAATCCTAGTTGGACTAGGATTGGAGTAGGACTCCTCCTCTCCCTCTTGGCCGGTGCACCTTGAGGACTTGGTCCTCAAGGCAAGTCTCCTCCCCCTCCCTCCTATATACAATGGTGATTTAGGGCTGATTTGAGACAACTTTGCCACGTGCAACTGAGATCTAGACACCATAGTTTTACCTCTAGATCGTATTTCTGCGGAGCTCGGGCGGAGCCCTGCAGGAGTAGATCCTTCACCACCACCGGAGCGCCGTCACACTCTTTGAGAACTCATCTACTTCTCCGTCTTGCTTTCTGGATCAAGAAGGCCGAGATCATCATCGAGCTGTACGTGTGCTGAACGCGGAGGTGCCGTATGTTCGGCACTAGATCGGAGCGGATCGTGGGATGGATCGCGGGACGGTTCGCGGGACGGTTCGCGGGGCGGATCGATGGACGTGAGGAAGTTCCACTACATCAACCGCGTTTCTTAACGCTTCCTACTATGCGATCTACAATGGTACATAGATCCAAATCTCCTCTCGTAGATGGACATCACCATGATAGGTCTTTGATGTCTACTAGGCAACCTTCTCCTTGTAGACGTTGTTGGGCCTCCAAGTGCACAGGTTTGTAGGACAGTAGAAATTTTCCCTTAATTGGGTGACCTCAGGTTTATCAATCGTGGGAGGCGTAGGATGAAGATGGTCTCTCTCAAGCAACCCTGCAACCAAATAACAAAGAGTCTCTTGTGTCCCCAACACACCCAATACAAAGGTAAATTGTATAGGTGCACTAGTTCGGCGAAGAGATGGTGATACAAGTGCAATATGGATAGTAGATATAGGTTTTTCTAATCTGAAATAATAAAAACAGAAAGGTAATTAATAATGAAAGTGAGCACGAACGGTATTGCAATGCGTGGAAACAAGGCCTAGGGTTCATACTTTCACTAGTTAAGTTCTCTCAACAATGATAACATAATTGGATCATATAACTAGCCCTCAACATGCAACAAAGATTCACTACAAAGTCACTAATAGCGGAGAACAAACGAAGAGATTATTGTCGGGTACGAAACCACCACAAAGTTATTCTTTCTGATCGATCTATCCTAGATTCCGTAGTAAAATAACACGAAGCTATTCTTTCCGTTAAATCTATCCTAGAGTTCGTACTAGAATAACACCTTAAGACACACATCAATCAAGACCCTAATGTCACCTAGATACTCCATTGTCACCTCAAGTATCCGTGGGCATGATTATACAATATGCATCACACAATCTCAGAATCATCTATTCAACCAACACATATAACTTCAAAGAGTGCCCCAAAGTTTCTACCGGAGAGTCAAAACGTGTGCCAACCCATATGCATAGGTTCCCGATGTCACGAAATCCGCAAGTTGATCACCAAAACATACATCAAGCACTCACATGAATATCCCATTGTCACCACACATAGACTCGTGGAAGACATACATCGGGTGTTCTTAAAGACTCAATCCGTTAAGATAACTTCAAAGGGAAACTCAAGTCATTACAAGAAGGGATAGGGGGAAGAACACCATAGGATCCAACTATAGTGGAAAAGCCCGCGGTACATCGAGATCATGAGATCTCAAGAACACGAGAGAGAGAGATCAAACACATAGCTACTGGTACATACCCTCAGCCCCAACAGAGAACTACTACCTCCTCGTCATGGAGATCGACGGATTGATGAAGATGGCCACCGGAGATGGATTCCCCCTCCGGCAGGGTGCCGGAACGGGCTCCCGATTAGTTTTTGGTGTCTACAGAGGCTTGCGGCGGTGGAACTCCCGTTCTAGGTTTATTTGTGGAGGTTTTTGTATTTATAAGACCAAATGGCATCGAGAACAAGTCAGGGGGACCCACGAGGGAGTCACGAGTAGGGATGGCAATTTTATCCATGGATTTGGATACCCGTGGATACCCGACCCGATTGGGCAAGGGTATGGAGCACATTTCTACCCATGGATCCATGGATATGGATACCCACGAATAGCCGGGTTGGGCACGGTTTTAATTTTTGCTCCATGGATATCCAGTGGATACCCATGTGGAACTTGGGCCCCTATGGTAGTGACACCAAACTAAGCAAATGTCTAACCCCAAGTCACTCGTAGTCAGAGAAGATCAAAGCTTGACCCATGTTCCCTAATCTTAATTATTAAACCTAATCTTAATTAACGAATGATGAACAGTTAATTTGATCTTTGGGAAGGCTTCATGTTGACTTTTCTATGCCCATGGAGAACCATGGATATGTGGATATCTAATGGGTTTGGGCATGGGCACAATTTATGCCCATGGATACTTTGGTGGATGGGCAGAAGGTACGAATATCGGTCATGGGTTGGATTTGGACCAGGTCAACCCACTCCAAACCCGACCCATTGCCATCCCTAGTCACGAGCCCCCAGGCGCGCCCAGGGGGGTGGGCGCGCCTCCCTGTCTCGTGGCTTCCTCGAGACTCCTCTCTGGTATCTTTTTCTTCTGGTATTTTTGATATTTTCCATAAAAAATCACGGAGAAAGTTTTATTCCATTTGCACTCCGTTTGATATTCCTATTTGAAAAAGGTCAAAAACAAGGAAAAAACAGGTACTGGCACTGGGCTCTAGGTCAATAGGTTAGTCCCAAAAATAATATAAAATAGCATATTCATGCATATAAAACATCCAAAGTTGATAATATAATAGCATGGAACGATCAAAAATTATAGATACGTTGGAGACGTATCAGTCTTCGTGCGCGTAGGAAATTTTTTGTTTCCCATGCGACGTTCACCAAAAGTGGAATCATGAGCTAGGTTCATGCATAGATGAAATCTCGAGTAGAAACAAAGGGTTTTGTGGACGGTGATGTTCGATTTGCTGCCCTCCTTAGTCTTTTCTCGATTCGGCAGTATTGTTGGATTGAAGCGGCCCGGACCGACATTATTCATACACTTATGAAAGACTTGTTTCATCGCTTGACATGCAACTTCGTTGCATAAAGATGACTGGCGGGTGTCGGTTTCTTCAACTTTAGTTGAATAGGTTTTGACCGAGGCGGTCCTTGGAGAGGTTAAATAGCAATTTGCACATCTTCGTTGTGGTTTTTGCGTAAGTAAGATGCGATCTACTAGATACCCATAGCAGCCACGTAAAACATGCAACAACAATTAGAGAACGTCTAACTTGTTTTTGCAGGGTATGCTTGTGATATGATATGGCCAATACCGTGATATATTGGATGTATGAGATGATCATGTTGTAATAGTTGATATCGACTTGCACGTCGATGGTACGGAAACCGGCAGGAGCCATAAGGTGTCTTTAAACTAACGTTTGTGTTTGTAGATGCGTTTACTATATTGCTAGGACGTAGCTTTAGTAGTAATAGCATAAGTAGCACGACAACCCTGATGGCGACACGTTGATGGAGATCATGATTATGGAGATCATGGTGTGGCGCCGGTGACAAGAATATCGTGCCAGTGCTTTGGTGATGGAGATCAAGAAGCACATGATGATGGCCATATCATGTCACTTATGAATTTCATGTGATTTTAATCCTTTTATGCACGTTATTTTGCTTAGAATGACGGTAGCATTATGAGGTGATCTCTCAGAAAAATTTCAAGACGAAATTGTGTTCTCCCCGACTGTGCACCATTGCTACAGTTCGTCGTTTCAAGATATCACGTGATGATCGGGTGTGATCGACTCAACGTTCACATACAACGGGTGCAAAACAGTTGCACACGCGGAGCACTCGGGTTAAGCTTGACGAGCCTAGCATGTGCAGACATGGCCTCGGAACACATGAGACCGAAAGGTCGAGCATGATCGTATAGTTGATATGACTAGCATAGAGATGCTTACCACTGAAACTATCCTCAACTCACGTGATGATCGGACTTGAGCTAGTGAAATTGGATCATGTACCACTCAAATGACTAGAGAGATGTACTTTTTGAGTGGGAGTTTAGCAAGTAATTTGATTAGCTAAACTCTAATTATCTTGAACATTGTCTAAGTCCACTTCGAAAATGTCTGTGTTGTAGATCAATGGCTCACGCGACATTCACCCTGAATTTTAATACGTTCCTAGAGAAATCTAAGTTGAAAGATGATGGAAGCAACTTTGTAGACTCGGCTCGTAATATTAAGTTCCTCCTGCAAGCTGGGAAGAAGGATTATGTCCTTAATGCTGCGCTAGGAGATGAACCACCCGCCGCGGCTGAACAAGATGCTAAGAACGCTTGGTTAGCACGCAAGGAGGACTATTCAGTAATTCAATCCGCAATCTTGTATGGCTTAGAGCCGGGACTTCAACGTCGCTTTAAGCGTCATGGAGCATATGAGATGTTCGAGGAGTTGAAATTTATCTTTTAGAAGAACGCCCGGATCGAGAGGTATGAGACCTCCGATAAATTCTGTGCTTGCAAGATGGAGGAGAATTCGTCTATCAGTGAACATGTGCTCAAAATGTCTGGGTACTCAAACAGTCTAGCTGAGCTGGGGATTGAACTCCTGCAAAAGGCTATCACTGACAAAATTCTTCAAACACTTCCACCGAGCTATAAGAGCTTTGTGTTGAACTATAACATGCAAGGGATGAACAAGTCACCCGGCAAGTTATTCGCGATGCTGAAAGTCGCAGAGTCAGAACTACGTAAAGAGCATCAAGTGTTGATGGTGAATAAGACCACTAGTTTCAAGAGAAACGACAAAGGAAAGAAGGGTAATTCAAAGAAGAGCGGCAAGCCTGTTGCCAATCCGACGAAGAAACCCAAAGCTGGACCTAAGTCTGAAACGGAGTACTATTATTGCAAGGGTATGGGTCACTGGAAGCGCAACTACCCCAAGTATCTGGCTGATAAGAAGGCGGCCAAGGAAAAATCAGGTATATTCGATCTACATGTTATTGATGTGTACTTAACCAGCTCTCGTAGTAGTGCCTGTGTATTCAATATCGGTTCTGTTGCTCATATTTGCAACTCGAAACAGGAATTGTGGAATAAGCAAAGGCTGGTGAAGGATGAAGTGATGATGCGCGTGGGAAATGGTTCCAAGGTTGATGCAATCGTCGTCGGCACAGTTTCACTTCAGTTACCATAAAGATTAGTTATGAACTTAAATAAATTTTATTTAGTGCCTCCGTTAAGCATGAACATTATATCTGGATCTTGTTTATTGCGAGACGGTTACTCGTTTAAGTCAGAGATTAATGGTTGTTCTATTTCTATGAGTAATGTCTTTTATGGTCATGCACCCAATGTGAGAGGATTGTTCATATTGAATCTTGATAACGATAATATACATATATATAACATTGAGACCAGAAGAGTTAGAGTTAACAATGATAGCGCCATGTTTTGTGGCACTGCCGCTTAGGTCATATTGGTGTAAAGCGCATGAAGAAACTCCATTCCGACGGACTTTTGGAGTCACTTGACTTTGATTCACTTGACACGTGCGAACCATGCCTCATGGGCAAGATGACTAAGACTCCGTTCTCCGGAACAATGGAGCGTGCAAATGACTTGTTGGAAATCATACATACCTATGTGTGTGGTCCGATGAGTGTGGAGGCACGCGGCGGATATCGTTATTTTCTCACCTTCACTGGCGATTTGAGTAGATATGGTTATGTCTACTTGATGAAGCACAAGTCTGAAACGTTTGAAAAGTTCAAGCAATTTCAGAGTGAAGTCGAAAATCATCGTAACCAGAAGATCAAGTTCCTACGGTCTTACTGTGGGGGTGAATATTTGAGTTTCGAGTTTGGTGCTCACTTAAGACAATGTGGAATTGTTTCACAGTTGACACCGCCTAGAACACCACAGTGTAATGGTGTGTCTGAACGTCGTAATCGTACTTTATTAGAGATGGTGCGATCTATGATGTCTCTTACCGATTTGTCGTTATCGTTTTGGGGGTATGCATTAGAGACAACTGCATTCACTTTAAATAGGGCACCATCAAAATCCGTTGAGACAACACCATACGAACTGTGGTATGGCAAAAGATCAAAGTTGTCGTTTCTTAAAGTTTGGGGATGTGATGCTTATGTCAAAAAGCTTCAGCCTGAAAAGCTGGAACCCAAAGCGGAAAAGTGCGTCTTCATAGGTTACCCAAAAGAGACAGTTGGGTATACCTTATATCTCAAATCCGAGGGCAAAGTGTTTGTTGCTAAAAATGGAGCTTTTCTTGACAAAGAGTTTCTCTCGAAAGAATTGAGTGGGAGGAAGATAGAACTTGATGAGGTTGTCAAACCTCTAATTCCTCTTGATGGTGGCGTAGGGCAAGGGGAAACCCCTGTTGCTGCGGCGCCGGTTGAGGAGCAAGTTGACGATGATGATCATGAATCTTCAGATCAAGTTACTATCAGACCTTGCAGGTCGACAAGATCACGTACTGTTCCTGAGTAGTACGGTAATCCTCTCTTAACGATCATGTTGTTGGACAACAATGAACCTACGAATTATGAAGAAGCAATCGTGGGCCCGGATTCCAACAAATGGCTGGAGGCCATGAAGTCCGAGATAGGATCCATGTATGAGAAAAAAGTGTGGACTTTAGAAGTACTACCTGAAGGCCGCAAGGCTATTCAGAACAAATGTATCTATAAGAAGAAGACAGACGCAGACGGTAATGTGACCGGTTATAAAGCTCGACTTGTGGCAAAGGGTTTTTCACAAGTTCAAGGAATTGACTACGATGAGACTTTCTCACCGGTAGCGATGCTTAAGTATGTCCGAATCAAGTTAGCAATAGCTGCCTTTTACGATTATGAAATCTGGCAGATGGATGTCAAAACGGCGTTCCTTAACGGTTTTCTTAAGGAAGAGTTGTATATGATGCAACCCAAAGGTTTTGTCGATCCAAAGAATGCTAACAAAGTAGGCAAGCTCCAGCGATCCATTTATGGACTGGTGCAAGCATCTCGGAGTTGGAATCGGCGCTTTGATGAGGTGTTCAAAGCATTTGGGTTTATACAAGTGGTTGGTGAATCTTGTATTTCCAAGAAAGTGAGTGGGAGCTCTGTGGCATTTCTAATATTATATGTGGACGACATATTGCTGATTGGAAACAACGTGGGGCTTTTGGAGAACATAAAGGATTACTTGAATAAATTTTTCTCTATGAAGGACCTAGGAGAAGATGCTTACATTCTAGGCATTAAGATGTATAGGGATAGATCAAAACGCGTGATAGGACTTTCACAAAGCACATACCTTGATAAAGTTTTGAAGAAGTTCAAAATGGATCAGTCCAAGAAAGGGTTCTTGCCAGTATTACAAGGTATAAAATTGAGTAAGACTCAGTGCCCAGCAACTGCGGAAGATAGAGAACAAATGAGTTCCGTCCCCTACGCTTCAGCCGTAGGTTCTATCATGTATGCAATGTTGTGCACTAGACCAGACGTCAGCTTGGCCATAATTATGGCAGGCAGGTTTCAAAGTAATCCAGGAGTGGATCACTGGACGGCGGTCAAGAATATTCTGAAGTACCTGAAAAGGACTAAGGAAATGTTTCTCGTGTATGGAGGTCACAAAGAACTAGCCGTAAAAGGTTACATCGACGCAAGTTTTGACACCGATCCAGATGACTCTAAGTCACAAACCGGATATGTATTTATTCTTAATGGGGGTGCGGTAAGCTGGTGCAGTTCCAAGTAGAGTGTCGTAGCAGATTCTACATGCGATGCGGAGTACATGGCTGCCTCAGAGGCTGCAAAGGAGGGTGTCTGGATGAAGCAGTTCATGACAGATCTTGGAGTTGAGCCAAGCGCACTAGATCCATTGACTCTGTTATGTGACAACACTGGTGCCATTGCCTTAGCAAAGGAACCAAGGTTTCACAAGAAGACCAGACACATCAAACGACGCTTCAACCTCATCCGCGACTACGTCGAAGGAGAGGACGTGAATATTTGCAAAGTGCACACGGATCTGAATGTAGCAGACCAGCTGACTAAACCTCTTCCACGGGCAAAACATGATCAACACCAGAACTGTATGGGTGTTCGATATATTACAATGTAAATCGCATGGTGATGTGAGGACTAGATTATTGACTCTAGTGCAAGCGGGAGACTATTGGAAATATGCCCTAAAGGCAATGATAAATAGTTATTATTATATTTCCTGTTTAAAGATAATCATTTATTATCCATGCTATAATTGTATTGAATGAAAACATAGATACATGTGTGCATACATAGACACAACAATGTCCCTAGCAAGCCTCTAGTTGGCTAGCCAGTTGATCAAGGATAGTCAAGGTTTTCTGGCTATGTGCAAACTGTTGTTGCTTGATAACTCGATCACATGATTAGGAGAATCATGTGATGGACTAGACCCAAACTATGAACGTAGCATATTGATCGTGTCGTTTTATTGCTATAGTTTTCTGCGTGTCAAGTATTTGTTCCTATGACCATGAGATCATATAACTCACTGGCACCGGAGGAATGCCTTGTGTGTATCAAACGTCACAACGTAACTGGATAACTATAAAGGTGCTCTACAGGTATCTCTGAAGGTCTCCGTTGAGTTAGTATGGATCAAGACTAGGATTTGTCACTCCGTATAATGGAGAGGTATCTCCGGGCCCTCTCGGTAATACAACATCACACACAAGCCTTGCAAGCAATGTGACTAAGTGTAAGTCGCGGGATCTTGTATTACGAAACGTTAAAGAGACTTGTGGTAATGAGATTGAAATAGATATGCGGATACCGACGATCGAATCTCGGGCAAGTAACATACCGAAGGACAAAGGGAATGACATACGAGATTATGTGAATCCTTGGCACTGAGGTTCAGCCGATAAGATCTTCGGAGAATATGTAGGATCCAATATGGGCATCCAGGTCCTGCTATTGGGTATTGACCGAGGAGTACCTTGGGGCATGTCTACATAGTTCTCGAACCCGCAGGGTCTGCACACTTAAGGTTCTGCTATGTTTTAGTATAGTTGAGTTATATGCATGGTTACCGAATGTTTTTCAGAGTCCCGGATGAGATCATGGACGTCACGAGGGTTTCCGGAATGGTCCGGAGATGAAGATTTACATATAGGATGACTTCATTTGGTTACCGGAAAGTTTTCGGGCATTACCGGGAATGTACCGGGAGTGACGAATGGGTTCCGGAAGTTCACCGGGAGGGGGGCAACCCTCCCAGGGGAATCCCAAAGAACTTATGGGTGGCGCCCCAGCCCTTAGTGGGCTGGTGGGACAGCCCAATAAGGCCTATGCGCCATAAGAGAAAAACCGAAGAAAGAAAGAAAAGAAAAGGTGGGAAGGAAGAGAAGGACTCCACTTTCCAATCCTAGTTGGACTAGGATTGGAGTAGGACTCCTCCTCGCCCTCTTGGCTAGCGCACGTTGAGGACTTGGTCCTCAAGGCAAGTCTCCTCCCGCTCCCTGCTATATATAATGGTGATTTAGGTCTGATTTGAGACAACTTTGCCAGGTGCAACTGAGATCTAGACATTATAGTTTTACCTCTAGATCGTATTTCTGCGGAGCTCGGGCAGAGCCTTGTAGGGGTAGATCCTTCACCACGACCGGAGCGTCATCACGCTGCCAGGGAACTCATCTACTTCTCCATCTTTCTTGCTAGATCAAAAAGGCCGAGATCATCGTCGAGCTGTACGTGTGCTGAACGCAGAGGTGACGTCCGTTCGGCACTAGATTGGAGCGGATCATGGGACGGATCGCGGGACGGTTCGTGGGACGGTTCGCGGGGCGGATCGAGGGACGTGAGGACGTTCCACTACATCATCAGCGTTTCTTAACGCTTCCTGTTGTGCGATCTACAAGGGTACGTAGATCCAAGTCTCCTCTCGTAGATGGACATCACCATGATAGGTCTTCATGCGCGTAGGAATTTTTTTGTTTCCCATGCGACGTTCACCAACACAATCATCACTTGACCCATCATTCCATACAATTCCAGTATTTATGTGGTTCTACATAATCATCTCGAGTTCATGTAGTCCACAAATCATTGCAGGGACTATATCACAGTATATCCACCAACTTCCAATATCATGACCAACTAAACTCCAAGGTCAGGCTTATATAGGTTCTTAATTCAATCTGACAACTACAATTACATCTTTTTTGTCATCCACCAATAACATGGTATCAACATCAAGCCCATCGGACCAAATCCAGTTCACTCCAAACCATGTGGTCTCATTTAACATCGACACTCTATAAGGATTACCTATTATATAAAAATATGATGCTCAACGAGAACTCTTAGTGGTCACTCCAAGTTGTTGTAATAACTCCATCAATTCACGACCACTACTTGTCCGAATCGAGTTATCATACCACCAAGCATTTTATCTCGTGATCATAATTGTCCTTCTAAATCCAAATTTACTCCAGGGATGTGTGGGTTATGCTACTTTATCAACTTGTTCCACCAAGTCACCTATCACCATGAAAGTCCCTGTAATCCACCAAAGGGGGTTGGCTACATTCTCAATACACCTATTATAGTCACCTCAAATAATTGTCTATAATTCGTATATCCTTGAAACAATCCTTCCTACGACATCAAGATCCTAGTGCTAGCTTAAGAATGAAAGATACTTGTTCACTATGATTACTAGTTCCATAATGAACCCAGTGCTAAGCACGGGTTATTAGAGCTCAACGGGTGCTTTGGAAAATCCGTGTGTTAAACACGTGATTAGAGGTTTGAGGTGGGGAAGCTTGTGAGTTTTTTTTACCGAACACTACAAGGGCAAGAAGCATAAATTTACGAAGTTGCATAAATCTACGGGGTTGCGTTTGGTTTTTCATACGTCTCCAACGTATCTACTTTTCCAAACTCTTTTTCCCTTGTCTTGGACTCTAATTTGCATGATTTGAATGAAACTAACCAGGACTGACGCTGTTTTCAGCAGAACTGCCATGCTGTTGTTTTTGTGCAGAAATAAAAGTTCTCGGAATGACCTGAAAACTTACGAGGATTTTTTATGGAATATATAAAAAATATTGGAGAAAGAATCAACTGAAGATACGGTGCCAGTGGGCCACGAGCCCTGGAGGCGACCCCCTAGGGCGCGACTAGCAGGCTCGTGGGGCCCACGTGGCTCCCCCGACTTCATCTCCAACTCCATATAACCTCTCTCGCCCAGAAAAAAATAGGAGAGAAGAGTTCATCGCGTTTCATGATACGGAGCCGCCACCACCGCCTGTTCTTCCTCGGGAGGGCAGATCTGGAGTCCGTTCTCAGCCCCGGAGAGGGGAAATCGACGTCGTCGTCATCATCAACCATCCTACATTGCCAATTCCATGATGCTCTCCATCGTTCGTGAGTAATATTATCGTAGGCTTGCTGGACGGTGATGGGTTGGATGAGATCTATCATGTAATCGAGTTAGTTTTGATGTGGTTTGATCCCTAGTATCCACTATGTTCTAAGATTGATGTTGCTACTACTTTGCTATGCTTACTTCTTGTCACTAGGGCCAGAGTGCCATGATTTCAGATCTGGACCTATTATGTTTTCATCAATATATGTGTGTTCTTGATCCTATCTTGCAAGTTGTAGTCACCTACTATGTGTTATGACCCGGAACCCCGGAGTGACAATAGCCGGAACCACTCCCGGAGATGACCATAGTATGAGGATCCCATGTATTCATTATGTGCTAATGCTTTGTTCCAGTTCTCTATTAAAAGGAGACCTTAATATCCCTTAGTTTCCATTAGGACCCCGCTGCCACGGGAGGGTAGGAAAAAAGATGTCATGCAAGTTCTTTTCCATAAGCACGTCTGACTAAATACAGAATACATGCCTACATTACATTGACGAACTGAAGCTAGTTACATATCACCCTATGTTATAACTCTTACATGATGAATGCCATCCGACATAATTATCCATCATTGGTCCAATGCCTATGAGCTTTTCCTATACTGGTCCTTGCTAAGTTACTTTACCGCTATTGCTGTCACACTTGCTATACAAATTACTACTGCTACTCTTACCGCCTCTACCGTTACTATCATACTACTTGGCTACTAACACTTTTCTGCAGATACTAAGTCTTTTAGGTGTGGTTGAATTGACAACTCAAGTGCTAATACTCGAGGGTATTCTTTGGCTCCCCTTGTGTCGAATCAATAAATTTGGGTTGAATACTCTAGCCTCGAAAACTGTTGCGATCCCCTATACTTGTGGGTTATCAAGACCTTTTTCTGGCGCCATTGCCGGGGAGCACTGCTCTATTCTCTGAGTCACTTGGGATTTATATCTGTTGATCACTATGAGGAATCCGAGAGATCCAAAAACTAAAGTCTTGCCCTCAACTACGAGGATAGGTAAGGAACTGTCATCTAGCTCTGCACTTGATTCACCTTCTGTTATGAGTAAATTTGCGACACCACCACCTACTAGTAATTCTGATATGTCGTCTGTGCTTGACGATGCTACTTCTCCTATCCATGATGCTTATGATGATGATTTGCTTAATAATGATATGCCCCTGGGTGAATTTCTTGATGCACAAATTGCTAGAGTTACTGTTGAATCTGACGATACTTCTGAAACTGATGAAATTATTGAAGTTTAACCTGTTGTGACACGTGTTAGAACTAGCTCTCCTAGATATGAATTGCGTAATATACCTAAGGGTTATGTTATGGAGAGAGAGGTAGCTGAAGACTTTCTTGCTTGTAAGGATAGCTATGATCTTCAGAATTTATTACGCAAGTGGAAAGAAAAATCTTTGAATGCTCGAATGAAATATGATCCTAAGTTTGCTACTTCACCCATATTTGTTACTGATAAGGATTACGAATTCTCTGTTGATCCTGAGTTAATCACTTTGGTTGAATCTGATCCTTTTCATGGTTATGAATCTGAAACTGTTGTGGCACATCTTACTAAACTGAATGATATAGCCACCCTATTCACTAATGAGGAAAAAATTCGCTATTACTATATCCTTAAGTTGTTTCCTTTCTCACTAAAGGGTGCTGCTAAAACTTGGTTTACTTCTCTTGCTCCTGGTTGTGTGTGTAGTCCCCAAGATATGATTTACTACTTCTCTGAGAAATACTTTCCTGCCCATAAGAAGCAAGCTGCCTTGCAGGATATATCTAACTTTGTGCAAATTGAAGAAGAGAGTCTCGCACAATCTTGCAGGAGGCTTGTCCAGTTACTTAATGCTTTGCCTGATCACCCTCATAAGAACAATGAAATACTTGATATCTTTTATAATGGACTAACCGATGCTTCTAGGGACCACCTAGATAGTTGTGCTGGTTGTGTTTTCATGGAACGAACTGTGGAACAAGCTGAAATTCTATTGAATAATATCTTGAGCAATGATAATGCTTGGACTATTCCCGAACCACCTCTGAAGCCAACTCCAAAGAAAAGAGGTATTCTATTCCTCAGTCCTGAAGATATGCAAGAAGCCAAGAAATCTATGCAAGAGAAAGGTATTAAATCTGTAGATGTTAAGAATCTACCACCTATTGAAGAAATACATGGTCTTGATAACCCGACACAGGTAGTAGAAGTAAGTTCTCTTCGTAGATTCAATGAGAGTGATATTCCTTATGATAAACCTGCTAGCTTATGCTTAGATGAATTTGATAACTTTGTTGCCAAACAACAAAGTTTAATGATTATGTTAGCAGACAACTGAAACAAAATGCTCGTATGATTAATCATATAAGTGCTTGTGTGGATAGAAATGTTAATGATCTTAAGCTTATTGGTAAACATGCTCCTATGGTCACTACTCAAGTAGAACAAGTACTTAACGCTCAAAATGACTTGCTTAATGAATTGAATGATAATTCTATTAGAGTTGTTACTAGAGGTGGTAGAATGACTCAGGAACCTTTGTATCCTGAGGGCCATCCTAAGAGAATTGAACAAGATTCTCAAGGAGTTAATACTGATGCACCTAGTCATCCTGGTAATAGGAAGAAAAAGAAAGATCATAGGAACTTGCATGCTAGTAAACATGTTGCTGTTACACCTGAGAATCCAAATGATGTTTCTTTTTCTGACGCTGAAATACAATCTGGTGATGAACATGAGCCTAGTGATAATATTGATAATGGTGTTCATGTTGATGCTCAACCTAGTAATGATAATGTTGTGGAGATTGAACCTGCTGTTGATCTTGATAACCCACAACCTAAGAACAGGAGATATGATAAGAATGATTTTATTGCTAGGAAGCATGGTAAAGAAAGAGAACCATGGGTTCAGAAACCCATGCCCTTTCCTCCCAAACCATCCAAGAAAAAGGATGATGAGGATTTTGAGCACTTTGTAGAAATGAATAGACCTATCTTTTTGCAAATGCGTTTGACTGATATGCTTAAAATGTCTCCTTATGCTAAGTACATGAAAGATATTGTGACTAATAAAAGAAAGATACCAGATGTTGAGATTTCCTCCATGCTTGCTAATTACACTTTTAAGGGTGGGACTCCTAAGAAACTAGGTGTTCTCGGAGTGCCCACTATACCTTGCTCCATTAAAGGAAATTATGTTAGAACTGCTTTATGTGATCTTGGAGCTGGTGTTAGTGTTATGCCTCTCTCTTTATATCGTAGACTTGAATTGGATAAGTTGACACCTACTGAAATTTCTTTGCAAATGGCCGAAAAATCAACTGCTTTACCTATCGGCTTTTGCGAGGATGTGCCTGTTGTCGTTGCGAACGTTACTATCTTAACGGACTTTGTTATTCTTGATATTCCCGAGGATGATGCCATGGCGGTCATCCTTGGAAGACCCTTTTTAAACACTGCAGGGGCTATTATTGATTGCAACAAAGGCAATGTCACTTTTCATGTTAATGGTAATGAGCACACGGTGCACTTTCCAAAGAAACAATATCTAGTTCATTGCATTAATGCTATTGAAAAATCTTCATCAATTATTATTGGAAGCTTTGAATTCCCTATACCTACTGTCAAGATGAAATATGATATACTTGTTATTGGGGATATGCACACCCCCGTTGAGGTAACCTAGTGATTATTCGAAAATTCTCCGGTTTTATGTGATTCGAAAAAAAGTTTGTCAAGGAGACTTGATTAACCTCATTGACGGATTTCTTTTGATGACCATGAGATGGATGAATCTAGAAGTCACAACCTTCTGTTCCCAACTTTTACTTTCTGTTATTTAGTAGAAAAATAAGAAATATAGCATTATTTTCCTGTTTTCTGCATTATCCGTTCAATAAAAATGACCTGAAAATAAAAGTTCTCCAAATATCCTGAAATTCAAGTATGATTTCTCTGGAATATTTAAGAATTTCTGAGATATATAACTCGTCAAGGGGATGCACCAGTAGGCCACGAGCCTAGGAGGCGCCCCCCCTGAGTGCAACTAGCAGGCTCGTGGGTCCCACGTGGGCCCCCTCCACTTATTCCAGCACCGATCTCCTTCGTCTACCTCCAGAAAAAAACATTCCTCATCTCAAACCCGTGTTCTTGCTCATTTTGCTGCATTTTTCGATCTCCTTGTGCAAAGCCCCAATCACCAAACTGTTTTGGGGAATTGTTCCTTGGTATGTGACCCCTCCATCAGTCCAATTAGTTTTTATTCTAGTGCTTTATTCATTGCATATTATTGCTGCCTTGGTGACCCTGTTCTTGAGCTTTGCATGTTAATTTTAGTTGGTCCCAAGTAGTTTTGATGCATGATATGGCCTCTAGGCACTTGTAGGAGTAGTTGCTATGAGTTTTGTTATACTTTGTTCACTTTTATTTTGAGTCACTAAAAATTTCAGAATTATTTCAGAAAAAGGAAGATGTCTAGGAAGAACTATCATGGTGGTTCATCAAGCAAAAGAGGTCCCCGTCTCGCGATTCGGGAGCCCGATCCTTATCAACCGAGGAACGCACCGGTGCAACCATGTGAATGGCCTTTCGATGAACTCATGATTGATGAAGGTTTCAAGGACGAGTTTGATACATTTGTTTGCAACGCCGGGCTCGAAGAATTCATCTCTAGTAAATGTGAACAATATACTACACTCACTGCCTCTTTTGTTCGTAGGTTCAAATATTTAGTTGGCCGTGACACATCCATACTGTTTGATCTTTATGACAAATCGTATACTATGGATTTAGAGGATTTTAATAGATTATGCAGGATACCTGATTGGGGTAGTCCCAATGACCCTCCTAAGTCTTCGGTTAGAGATTTTATTTCTAGTATAACTGTTGGAGAAACTAGAGATATTACGCAGGTTACCATGGGGAACATTCATTTTCCTGCCTTACATTATTTTGCCCTCTTCATAGGTAGATGCATTAACGGCAAGCATGACCATAGTCACCTCTGCGCACCTGACCTTAGTATTCTTAAGAGCGTAGTAACGGGTGATAGAAGTTTCAACATG
The DNA here is from genome assembly GCF_904849725.1 of Hordeum vulgare subsp. vulgare. Lineage (NCBI taxonomy): Eukaryota > Viridiplantae > Streptophyta > Magnoliopsida > Poales > Poaceae > Hordeum > Hordeum vulgare. The sequence continues at coordinate 334,274,967 of NC_058520.1, read as the reverse complement.
GGAGCTATTATTGCTAGGAGGCTAAATAATAATGCTAATGAAGGGGATTTCTTCGGTGGGATCTATGCCACTTGCATAGCAAATTCTCTTAGAATACCCATCCGCATAGGAGATCCCCCGCTCCACACAGCTTTCCTTAATCGTGCCGCTATGATACGTTATCACTTCCTTGAGAGGGATAATGAATCCCTCCTATGCCGGTTAATATTTAACCGACAACGTGTTTTCCATATTACCCTTCCTGCTCCTGCCTTCTTTGACTTTCAGGGAAAACGGAGATATTACATAGCCAGAGGAGAGGCAAAGGAGTATGAGAGGGAGGTGAAGGCTGCTCGCCTCCGTGAGGCAGCTATTCAGGCGGTAGCTGCCACGTCCCAGTACAACCCCCATTAAGATTTTGGATATCGCCCGGACCAGCCGTGGAACCAGACCAACTTAGGCCAAAAGCCTAAGCTCGGGGGAGTACGTGTTTTTCACCGACTTTATATTCATGCTCACACATTCACTTTGATAGTCGGTGTTCACACTCTTCCATTGTATCATCCATGCTAGTTTATTTCTTTTTCTTGCATGCTTCTCGTGTGTTTGTTTAAAAATGAGAATAACAAAAATTAAATAGTTGTAATTTTACTTTACAGCATTCTTAGTGGTAATTAAAAAGAAAACCCAAAAATATTTCATGTTCTTCTTTTGCTTGTTGGGAGCTTTCCCGTCTAAATAGTTTTCTTTTTCTTTGGGTCGAGGTAGAAGACCATGATTAAAATGATTAGTGATTCTCATATGCATTATTGTTTATCCGTCAAAGAGCCATATTACTTTGTCTTCTTCTCTGAATTTGCTTGCAGATTCCAGCTTAGTCCAATGCACGAACACTCTTATTATTATTCACATCATTCGGGCGTGCAAGTGAAAGGCAATAATGACGATATATGATGTAGTGACTGAGCCTGGAAAAGCTGGTACGAACTTGACATATTTTGTTTTTGTAAATATTACTAGCTCATCGTTCCTAATTCAAAATTGTTATGAGAGAAACATGTTTGCAATGACAACTTAGAGATCATAGTTTCTGATGCCATGCTTAATTAGCTAGGAGCTTATAATGGTTTGTCTTGGATGCCAACATGAATTTCAAGATGATTATGATGTAGTATGATAGGATGGTATCCTCCTTTGAATGATTCAACTGGCTTGACTTGGCCCATGTTCACGCGTGTAGTTGAAACAAAATCAACATAGCCTCTACGATATTCATGTTTATGGTGATTTATATCCTACTCATGATTGCACTCAACATTGGTTAATTTCAATGCATATTGATGACTATTGTCGCTCTCTAGTTGGTCGCTTCCCAGTCTTTTGCTAGACCTCACTTATACTAAGCGGGAATACTGCTTGTGCATCCACTTCCATAAACCCAAAGTTGTTCCATCTGAGTCCACCATACCTACCTATATGCGGTATCTACCTGCCGTTCCAAGTAATTTTGCATGTGCCACTCTCTAAATCTTCAGATAATAATCTGTTTTGTATGCTCGAACCACTCATGTGGTGACAAGGGGCGGTCAGTATCTTCCATGCTAGGCGTGTTATCCTCGATACGTGTTTATTCACTATCACTCACGAGAAAAGGGCCGGTAATCGAAATGCCCAGTTCCATGCTCAAATCAAATCAAAAATATAATTGCAAACAAAACTCCCCCTAGATTGTTGTTGGTATGGATGGCACCCGAGGATTCGGCTAGTCATGGAGTGTGATTGATCGGTGGTGGGGGAGTCAAAACTTTAATATTCTGTTTCGGAACCGCCAATAATATGTGTAGCATGGTAGATGGTGAAAACTCTTGGTCATCTCGTTGACAATGAAAGCATGCCACCCAAAATTATTTATATCTATTTGAAAAAGCTTGAGCTCTGCCACCTCTGCAAATCAATGCTTCCCTCTGCGAAGGGCCTATCTATTTACGTTTCTGTTGAGTCATCCTCTTCTTATTAAAAAGCACCAGTTAGAGAGTACCTCCGTCATTTATATGCTTTGCTATTAATTGATATTCAGTATGACTATGACTGGATCTTCTTTGCCATGAATTATAATTTCCAGTCGGCCTTTGGTCTTTGAAGGTGCTCTGCATTTATGTTTTGCGGTCTCAGAAAGGGCAAGCGAGATACCATTTATTCATATTGTATCATGATTATTTTGATTGAAGTGTTGATGTTTGAAACTTATTATTATTGCTCGCTAGTTAATTATGCCATTCATATGAGTATACCATGAGACCTAAATGTCATTGCTTATGTGGTTAGCTTATGAACTTGCTGAAAATCTGAAGACGAGTTAGACATAATTACAACAACAAGATCAAGCAGAGTTCGTAAAAGTTTTTCTTTTGTCTCTTTCAGTTTATCAACTGAATTCCTTGAGGACAAGCAAGGATTTAAGCTTGGGGGAATTGATACGTCTCCAACGTATCAACTTTTCCAAACTCTTTTGCCCTTGTCTTGGACTCTAATTTGCATGATTTGAATGAAACTAACCCGGACTGACGTTGCTTTCAGCAGAACTGCCATGGTGTTGTTTTTGTGCAGAAATAGAAGTTCTCGTAATGACCTGGAAACTTACGAGGATTTTTCATGGAATATATAAAAAATATCAGAGAAAGAATCAACTAAAGATACGCTGCCAATGGGCCACGAGCCCTCCATGCGCCCCTAGGGCGCGCCTAGCAAGCTCGCGGGGCCCACGTGGCTCCCCCGACTTCATCTCCAACGCCATATAACCTCTCTCACCCAGAAAAAATAGGAGAGAAGAGTTCATCGCGTTTCACGATATTGAGCCTCCGCCACCGCCTGTTCTTCCTCGGGAGGGCAGATCTGGAGACCGTTCTGGGCTCCGGAGAGGGGAAATCGACGCCGTCGTCATCATCAACCATCCTCCATCGCCAATTACATGATGCTCTCCATCGTTCGTGAGTAATCTTATCTTACGCTTGCTGGACGGTGATGGGTTGGATGAGATATATCATGTAATCGAGTTAGTTTTGATGTGGTTTGATCCCTAGTATCCACTATGTTCTAAGATTGATGTTGCTACTACTTTGCTATGCTTAATGCTTGTCACTAGGGCCCGAGTCCCATGAATTCAGATCTGAACCTATTATGTTTTCATCAATATATGTGTTCTGTTGATCCTATCTTGCAAGTTGTAGTCACCTAGTATGTGTTATGACCCGGCAACCCCAGAGTGACAATAACCTGAACCACTCCCGGAGATGACCATAGTATGAGGATCCCATGTATTCACTATGTGCTAATGCTTTGTTCCGGTTGTCTATTAAAAGGAGACCTTAATATCCCTTAGTTTCCATTAGGACCCCGCTGCCACGGGAGGGTAGGAAAAAAGATGTCATGCAAGTTCTTTTCCATAAGCATGTATGACTAAATACGGAATACATGCCTACATTACATTGATGAACTGGAACTAGTTACATATCACCCTATGTTATAACTGTTACATGATGAATGCCATCTCACATAATTATCCATCACCGATCCAATGCCTACGAGATTTTCCTATACTGGTCCTTGCTAAGTTACTTTACCACTACTGCTGTCACACTTGCTATACAAATTACTACTCCTACTGTTACCGCTGCTACCATTACTATCATACTACTTTGCTACTAAAACTTTGCTGCACATACTAAGTCTTTCAGGTGTGCTTGAATTGACAACTCAACTGTTAATACTCGAGAGTATTCTTTGGCTCCCCTTGTGTCGAATCAATAAATTTGGGTTGAATACTCTACCCTCGAAAACTATTGCGATCCCCTATACTTGTGGGTTATCAGTTGTGTACAGTGTAGTCAAAGTCTTCCGTGTTAGCCATGTGTCGAGGTGGATCCTTGGTGCATCTTCTCTTGTTGGTCTTCAGTTGTCGAGAAAGGTGGGAGGGAGCAAAAAGTAGCATAGAGGGGAGTGCCTAAGGGGTGGTATAGTGCAAGTGCATCAAAGAGTGTTGAAAGGCTAAACACAACATCGAGATGAGGTAGTTGATATAGTCATGTACTTGTTGCCTAGGGAAAAGGTGCGACTTATATCAAAGCACAAACAAGCAAAACAATCAACACACAATATGGTTCCATTTGAACCATCACACGGACTCGAATTAGCGTAGGGGATACATGACTAATCCTACCCTAGGGGTTCACGGACTCAACGGTCGTGCTTGCTTCATATCTGGGAGAGGAGTCCGCTCTGTTTTTTGTGTCTTCTTCTAGTGTCTCTACATCTCTTGTTGTTGTTTTCGAAGCGACTCGGGTTGAGCTAGAAGGAGTCCTTGCTAACTTCTCGCTTGGTGAGGTGCCGACAAAAGTGGTTCTTCATGTTTGTCCTTTGAGAGGGTCTTCTGTTGTCTTCGTAATCCCGTCAGTGTCTTCTTGTCTTCCAAGGCGTCGAGAGTTCCAGGTGGACGACCCTTTATCCAATGACATGGATAAGGCATGATAGAGTTCTGACCTATCGGTTATGTTGATGAAAATATCGAGACCAAGAGTGGGGGATGAAGATAACCATTTTCCCTACTCACTATGGTGTGGCGTACCAAATGGCGGAGTTCTCGTCCACCGGTGGTTGTCGACACAACAACGGTAAGGACAGAGTCGCTCTATTAGCGATGCATATCATGATCTCGCATGTACTATGTCCTCACCGTCATAGGCAAAGCTTGCATCACTTTAGGGCAGTCTCGAGGCTGTCACCATCTTCTGAGTCTTGATGTCCTCATTCCACGAGAAGGTAGCTTCTGCTGGTGTTGCCTTGTCATAGCGTTGCCAACCTTGTCTTCCAAACTGTGGGTATTCACTTGTCAAGGTCGCTTCCTTTCAAGTTACCACGAGGGTTTCAAGGAATCCATTGGTTAGGGGCATAAGGGTGCTAGCGATCATTTGCAAATTTCCAAAAATAAGATCAGGAGAGCCAAGGGAAAAAGGTTGGAAGTACTAAGGCAAAAGCCTATGCTTCCTTTAGAAATTTAGGAGAGGTGAGAAAGATATAGGTTTTGTAAGTGCTTTGAAAGGTCTCGAAAAACAACTTTGTCCTAACTAACGTTCGTGCTAACTAAGGGCTTCCTACAATTAGGATGGCTCTGATACCAGCTCTGTGGGGACCCCGGCTCATAAGTCCTGGTCACCGAATGTACGTACACAGTGATCCCACAGATCAATGCTCAGTGAAAACAGAGAAACTGAATAACAAGAGTCTTACATCCATTACATACAATTTTTCTCGAATATAGCCTTCAAGGACAAGTCTTCATGCATTTGCAACGAAAAATCTTCATCGACAGCGTGAACCCATGCCATCTGCCTTAACCCTACAGGCACTCTGTCAGGGAAGCCTACTAGCTCGCACGAGCGTCACCAAGGTATTCTTGATCATATCATGTTCTCTCATGCCTAGTCAATGAAATAACCAGTGGCAAGCCAATGAGTACCTTGAATGTACTCGCAAGCAACCCATGTTTGGAACAAGGCAATAACAATGCATGATATAGCACTAAGTAGGTAATTTGCTGAAAGCTAGTTTTGAGTGCAATGTGATGGTCAATCAACTTGTAAAAGTATACATCAATAGGTTGCACATATCCATACAAACAAATTATAAAGATCATCATAAGCCCTGTTCAAGAATTCATCCGATTAACCAGCTAACTTGCCGATTAATCCCAACTCATAGGGTCACCGAATAGCAGATAAACCAAAAAATTGTCCAATTAATTGATTAAATGGCCGATTAACTTGCCTATTAGCCCATTAATCCCCTACTCGCCAGCCAACCGAGCAACTACCAATTAACGATTTGCTTAACAATGATCATAAGCAAGGGTTGAACATCCCGTGTTCGTTTATCATGTCAAGTCATCCGACTTAACTGAAGCATCATCTTTCTCACACTACCATATTTCTCGCACACACACACACACACCAAGTTTTGTAACCAATGGGCGTAGCCCAAGAGCGCTCATCCAACTGCCCTTGACCATGGACAAGGCTATTCGAATAGTTTTACACTCTACACAAGTTTGCACACTGTACTCACAAGACTCGGGGAACTTCCGTGTCGTCCACGATTCACGTTATATTACATACCCGAGGTAAGCACCTGAAGAATGCCTTTCCCCTCGCAACACTAAACAAAGAGTCCACTCGATTGGTACATAACCCTCATGATGTACATCATACGAACCTCGCTCTAGATCGTACCATCCATGACAGGACCAACGGTGTGCCTGTTGTCTGTGAAACAGCCCATGGTTGCCCTACCTGGCACGACCCCATCTCGAGAGGGTGACTCGACCCTCCTGCCACTAGTAATGTGGGCTCTTTGCTAGCATCCACCAATGTAATCAACAAACACCCGTCCCGTAAAGGGGTATCATGGTTGCACATTTAAGGTTGGAGTAACGGTCGCAACTTAAACCAATTGTTTTTTAAACCACACACTCACTTGCCTCGGTACACCACTTCTTTCTCAAGTGGTTACCTAGCTCAACACCATCTCCCTCGGGCATTAGTGGCACCTAATGGGGTTTTCTAAAAGTCTTTGAAATCATCATTTCCTCTTTCCGTCACCATGCATATTCCCATCCCTATTTGCATAGCGACTACTAGCAAATTAACTACTTCCTACCCGCACAACCCTCATAGGAAGGTAGGGTCATGCCTAAGTGCAAGTATCCACAAGGAGTTTCTCGAAGGAAATTCACCAAGGTGGTCACTCATTCAACATGATTCAATGCATCAGAATGGAGTGCAATATGACATGTATAAAAATAGTTTTTGAGACATTGTCAAAGGGATGCTTTCCTGGTTCCACAAAGTCTTTGAAGTCTTCTCACGCTTCTCGTCCAACTTCGAGCACTTCGTCTACTTCATCAACTATCGTCGAAAACAACCACGATGAGCCACACAACAAGAAGAAACACAAAGTGTTCTATAAATAGGGATTTTAAATTTCTTGGACAGCTCTAGTCACAAGAAAAATCCCTAAAGTTTCCCTAAAGCCAGTGCTCGCCCCAGTGGGTCTGGCCAGCACTGATGGTCTTTGGCCCTGGGAGAGGTCGAGGTCGAACGCAGTTTCGCCCATGGCGGAGGTGGCCGATAGGTGGACGCAGGAGCAGTGCGCCGACTACTATGAGGAGGGTACGTAGCATGGGTAGAAGAACGGAAGTTCTAGGGAGGTCCTGGCATAGCTAGGGGAGAGGAAGAGCCCGGGTTAGCTCAAATTCGAGTAGTGACCACCGGCAAGGATTCGACTATGGACGTCGATGGAGGGCAGGAGAGGAGCAATTGGGGGCTCCAAGATGTTGAAGGGAGGGGAGAGAGCGGGGAGGGTGTAGCAGGGCTCGAAGGAGGCCCTATATAGCCAAGCCAAGGAGCACCGTAGGCCATGTTGTCGGGACCCCGATCCTAAGCCATAGGAATCCAGCCTGTAACACATCGCATCCCTTTGCGGTCTCACGCACGGTTAACTCCACGGCTGCAGCCTTACCATAGCCGGGACCGTTTGCGTCTTTTGACTCGCGTATGCAATAGTGTCGCTAGCATTCCAATGTCAAAGAACCCGGATCGACATGTCTAGTCATAAACCAAAGTGGCAGTACCGCACAAGGACAGGCATACATGACCCAACAAAGCAGGTGTCGGTCACCAGCGAGTGTAGACGAGTCGTAGCAAGCTACAAGGACTCCATTACATCGCGTGACATTTCCCCAAAGAGGACAGACACAGCAGCTAAGAAGGACACATGCCGGTCAACCAATGTGTCCGGAGCAGTAGCGAACTACCAAGGCTCGTTGGATCACAAAGGGGCATTTCCTTGTAAGGAATGCTACTAAAGCTCACGACTAGGTAATCGAACCCCATACATATCAAGTACGACACACGTACGCGTGGCATACCGATATGTATAGATACATCGATGGCATCACAACATAACCATAAACATACAACCTTTATTTAAGAGGCTCGGAAGAGCCACACATATAATATTACACATTAAGGGTCTCACGACCCATAATAGCAGTCATTCAGTTACAAGCCAGCGGAAGAGTTTAAACTGTCTGAGTACAGACAGGGCAACTAGAAGGCACATGGCCTGACTATACTACAGATCCAACGTAGGGCCAGATCGTAGCTGGGACACCAGCTACTCGTCGTTGTTGATGTCTACGAAGAACCCTCCATTAGGGTCATTAGCAACCTCTGCAACATTTATTAAGCAAACATGAGTACGAAGGTACTCAGCAAGACTTTAGGATAACTAACTACTCATGCAAGGTATCAAAAGGTATTGTGGGGTTTCATGCGGAAAGCCAGCATTTGACTCGTGGCTAGACAACTTGCATTTTTTTTTTAAAATTGACAACTTGATTTCTCGCAAACGAGTCCACTAACACCACAACAATACACTATTGTGGGATCATTTCGTCTCCATACGGAAATGCCGTCCACGACACTCACGCTTATCTTGACAATTTTATGAGCAGCCATTGAAGTTATCTATGAACAACATATGTCTCCAAGTAGTCCATATCCGCGGACGCGGCTATTCGAATAGATCATAACCCTGCAGGGGTGTACTTCGTCACACACGCTCTCGCCACTTATCGCCATGTGCACGTCATGCACCTCGGCAACCTTCAAGCGGAAGCCCAGCGAGGGAGTCGGCCACGACCGTTAACCACACTAGTACCTAGTCCAGGTTTATCGCCTATCTGAGAGTAACCCGTACGGAAGTCCGGCCGAGGTTTCCGCCACGGCCCCAAACGATGTGCGCAGGGTTCCCAAGCCCACCATCCGGGTGCCACTTGGTACACCGTGCCACTGCCTACCGCATCACGGCCCACCTCTCAGGTCAGCACCATGCACGGCCTCCAGCATTACTATAAACACCAGAAACTACTTGCAACTCCTGGACCGAGTACTAAGCGATTAATAGGCCGAGCGGGGTCATATTTCAGGGCCCAGCATGTGGTAGTATCTAGTCTTGGATTACATACATGGAACTCAGTTCCTAAGGACGGTTCCAATGAAACAACCCGCCATGTACTCCTACACAGCCTTTCACCGGTACCTTTACCAAATCAAGTTCAACACACAACCTTTGCTCACCGAACACATTCTCACAATTCTGGTAATCTCCCAGATGACAGACCATACACAACTCTAAGCATAGCATTCATAGCAGGATAAGGCACATCAAGGCTCAAGCAACTACCAGGTATGCTAGGTTGCAAGGTTCGGCTATTTACTGTGACAAGGTTAGGTCATGCAAAGGAAGTGGGTTCAACTAATCGTGGCAAAAGCAGTTGAAGCATTTGATCCTAATGCAATAAATAAGTGCAGGAGCAAGAACATGGGAATTATCGGGATGATCCGTCAGACGGATATTCGGTGGAATCCGGGGGTGCGGAGCCTACCGAGATGAATGGCTACAATCAATAACAATCATATGCAAGAAAGATGATGCATGAGCATGGCATGAGAATGCAAGGTGATAAACTATTATAATCAACATGTATTAGGTTTGAAATTGATTTGAATCACATTCAAATATCAATTCAAACGAGGTATTCTCGGATACCGATTTAATTGATTCGACATGGTGCTCAGATCAATTTGATGTTAACATGCATGAGATGTCATGTTAGGGTACTGATTTGTAATTACGACAGCGTGTGATCATGTCATTCATAATGAAGTTTGAATATTTTTCAAATTCCATTTATAAAGTATTTATAAGAATTGGCTTATTCATTAATCTACATGTTTGGGTTCTGTAACTTTTTCAAACATGATTGGAAGTAGCATATTCAGATTCCTTGAATTTTTCTGATACTTTTTCATATATAAATTATTTTCATTGGATTATAGATTAATTTCTATGAATTTTTGAAGTTTTAAACATTTTTGGAATTATTTTTATACTGGAAAATACTTTTATTGCATCAGCATGACATCAGCAGGTCCAACTGGCCGTTGAAAGTCAAACCTGACCAATGGGACCCACTGGTCAGTCTCTTAGGTCAATTTTAGATTAGGATTAATCTTATTTAGTTAATTAAACCCACTGGACCCACATGTCAGTGTCTTATTATTTTTACTGATTTATTTTTATTATTTCTAATCTTGCCAGAGGCTGACCCCACCGGTCAGTGGCTCAGGCCAGCCGAGGTCCATCGGCGGCGAGGTCGTCCTCGCTGGCGGGGAGCCTCCGGCGAGCACCACAACGTCGGGAGGGCTCGGAAATGGCGCACAGAGGGCCAAACGCACGGCTGAGACCATGGGAGGAACGGCCAGTCGATGGCGCGCACGATGGAACAAGCCCCAGGGGCTGGGGTGGCCGGGATCAACGCCGGCGACGAGCTTGGCGGCGACCAAGTTCGGCCATCGTCGAAGCCATCGGATACGGGGTCAAAACGCTCGGGGCTGGGCACCTAACGCATCTACATGACGTCCTGAGGCTGTTGGTAGCCTCAGACGGACCAGCACTTCACGGGAGGGCTGCCGGCGACGAGCTGCAGCGGCGGTCCTCGTCGGGCTCCGATGAAACTAGGGCTAGAGGAGGGGATCGACAGGGAGATCTTAGGGGAAAAGACCGCATGCTCACGGGGAGTGCAGCGGTGGCGCTAGTCTGCTCGGGGACGGCCTGGAGAGGGAGAACGTCGGCGGCGATCTTCGGTGACCCGAGGAAGAAGACGACGGCTGCGCGTTGATTCACTGCATCTGGGCGTCGGGCTCGTGGCTAGGAAGATTCAGGGGGTTGCGGCGGAGCTAACGCGCGGCTCAGAAGGAAGGGAGATCGGCTAGAACGACGACGAGCTCGAGCTCTGCTCGGGCTCCAATGGCGGCAGAAGGGGGAGGAGAGATCCGAGAGGAGAGGGGGAACTGGCGCTGGGAATGGATAGGGGTGGCCTCGGGGAGCTTATCCCCGGCCTTGCCAGCGCGAGGCGGCGGCCAGGCAGGCGCACAGGTGCGTGGCCGCGCCGGAGAACGCGGCGGCCACCTCGTGCTGCACACTGGCGGGGAGGAAGGCGACAGGGGCTTAGATGGGCCGGGCCAGGTGAGCGACAGGTAACCTCTTTTCCTTTTTCTTTCTATTTTTGTTTCTGTTTTGCTATTTCACTGATTTTCTAATTACTTCAACTCCCAAATAAATTGTAAAAGCTATGTTAAGCATCCTAGAATATTTGTTGGAATATTTCCAACTATTTCCGAAGTTTTCAACATTTTTGAAAATTTAAAGTTTCTGATTTCAAATTTTAAAACTTGAAACCAGTAGCTTTTGCATTTATTTAAAATGCTTAAAGTGTCAAGAAAATAGTTTTCTCCAATGCTCATTAACTTCCATGATTTATCAGAAAGTTTGAACATTTCTTGAGGCCATTTTGGATTCATTGATTTTAACTAGTTTGAGATTTTCTTTATTTAAAGTAGTGGGTAGGGTTTGAGTTTTTCCTTTGCCACTTTCTTGTTCTTGTTGACAAATTCTTAGATGCAATGCAAAGAAGACATGAGCACAAGACTAACTTGCTTAAGGGGTCAGGGATGTGACACATGTCCACGGCAATGGCTCGGAAGTCATGAGAGGCCACCGGGGGGCTAGGGGCGTTTTTGCAGTCTCTGTGGGCGTGGTCTACATCCACAAGAGGGGAGGGAGGGAGCAGGGTGATGTCTGCTAGAACTATGTCGGTATTTCCCCAAAGAGGAATGAATGATGCAGTATACCGATGGTAGGTATTTCCCTCAGTGATGAGACCAAGGTTATCGAACCAGTAGGAGAACCTCCTCACACCACGTACACAACACCTGCACACAAATAACAAATACTCGCAACCCGATGTGTTAAAGGGGTTGTCAATCCCTTTCGGGTACGGCGCCTCAAGATAGGCAAATAACGTGAGGTAAAAGTGGTAGATAGGATAAATAGATCACGGAACAAATAAATTGAAGCAAGATATTTTTGTATTTTTGGTTTAATAGATCTGGAAATAAAAGCAAAGGAAAATAGATCGCAAAGGCAAATATGATGAAAAGAGATCCGGGGCCGTAGGTTTCACTAGTGGCTTCTCTCGAGAAAAATAGCAAACGGTGGGAAAACAATTACTGTTGGGCAATTGATAGAACTTCAAATAATCATGATGATATCCAGGCAATGATCATTATATAGGCATCACGTCCAAGATTAGTAGACCGACTCCTGTCTGCATCTACTACTATTACTCCACACATCGACCGCTATCGAGCATGCATCTAGTGTATTAAGTTCATGGAAAAACGGAGTAATGCAATAAGAACGATGACATGATGTAGACAAGATCTATTTATGTAGAAATAGACCCCATCTTGTTATCCTTAATAGCAACAAGACATACATGCCGTTTCCCTTTATGTTACTGGGATCAAGCACCGTAAGATCGAACCCATCACAAAGCACCTCCTCATTGCAAGATAAATAGATTAAGTTGGCCAAACAAAACCGAAATATCAAAGAAGAAATACGAGGCTATAATCAATCACACATATAAGAGATCAAAGAAGACTCAAATAACTTTCATGGATAAAAAAATAGATCTGATCATAAACTCAAAGTTCATCGGATCCCAACAAACACAGCGCAAAAATACTTACATCATACGGATCTCCAAGAGACCATTGTATTGGTAATCAAGAGAGAGAGAGGAAGCCATCTAGCAACTAACTACGGACATGTAGGTCTACAAAGAACTACCACGCATCATCGGAGAGGCATCAATGGACATGATGAACCCCTGTGTGATGGTGTCCAGATTGGATCTGGTGTTTCTGGACTCTGCGGCGGCTGGAATTTATTTTCGTCCCCCCTCCCTTCCTTAGAGTTTCTGGAATATTGGGTTATTTATAGAGCAAAGAGGCGGTGCAGGAGGCCAACAACGAGGGTAGAACCCACCGGGAAGCACCCTGGTGGGTTGTGCTCCCATCGGAGCTCCCCTCAGGTGCGTTCCTGGCCCACTAGATGTCTTCTGGCCCAAAAAAATCCACAAAAAGTTTCGCTGCGTTTGGATTCCGTTTGGTATTGATTTCTTACGATGTAAAAAACATGCAGAAAACAGCAACTGTCACTGGGCACTATGTCAATAGGTTAGTACCAAAAAATGACTATACAATGATTGTAAAACATCCAAGAATGATAATATAATAGCATGGAACAATCAAAAACTATAGATACGTTGGAGACATATCACAGGGTGAGGCTAGAGGCAGGCCAGAAGCATGGCCACGGAGTGGCGAATGCGGGCGGCGGCCAACATGCGCAGCAGGGGCCCGAGGAGAGAGGGAGAGAAAGGGGACCAGGTCCTCGCGTATCTCGAACACCGAGGGACATCGACTAGCGCGCATGGGAGGCCCATGGTGGCCAAGGACACGGGGTCAGCACTTGAGTGCTCTGCAGCGCACTCCAAAGCATGCTTTTGGCTGTCATGGGTGTGTCTGCACGCGCTCCAGGGAAGGAATATTGGGGTTTCACCCCCCCCCCCCAATGATTGTGCCAAGTCCATGCAAAGCTTACTAGAGGTAAATTATGTCTAGGAGAAGGCCAGGTAAAAGTTTGAGCTCAAGGAGAATAGTGGAAGGGGACAAAGCAACTTAAATAAAATAGAAAAATAACTTTTAAAATAATAATCTTGGGGTTTTGGGAAGTCTTTATAATAATAGGATCCAAATAAAATATTTGGGGTGAAACACTTCTCCTATTTTGAGGACTTGTACTACAAACCTAAATCCATGGGGTTTTGAAAGCTTAAATGAAATAAAATCTTTTTCGCCAAAATAATATTTGGTAAAAATAGTTGTAGGTCCTATACACATGGTATGGTCATTGGGCAAAGACTTGGGTCAAGGGTGTGATTCTAAAGAGCAGTAGGAATTTTAGTGATTTAAACACTAGCAAGCAAACAAGCAAACAACAACCACATCAAGCATCACATGCACTCACAAAAAATTTAATTGGTCCTAAGTTTTAGCTATGTCCAATTGGCAAAGTAAGGCAAAACACAGGGTGTGACAGCACAATTTTTCAATTGCCCAAAAGTAATTTGTTGGTTCTGGTTATACTTTCGAGAGAGATGCCACTAGTGAACCTATGCTCCCCGCGTCCATTCTCAATTAATTTGTTGGTTCCTATAATCACTACTACTATTTTTCTATCACTATCATTATTTTCTTATAATCTTGTAACTGGCAAGAATAAGGGGAGTGACGACCCCCTTGTCTTTGCTGGGTGCAAGCAAACTTTTTGTTTGTGTACAAGTGATGTCAAAGTTGTTAATGTGGTGCCTCCTACTTGTTCGATAAACCTTGATTCTTAACTGAGGGAAATACTTTCTACTATTGTGCTACATCAACCTTCCTCTTCGTGGTAATCCAACAACTCCTAGGGGGGTAGCATGAAGGAGCTTCTTGAGGCACCTCAAATCAAAACATTTCGCAAGCGATTGGCCAACACAACCAAGAGCAACAATGAAAAACTCAGCGGCTAAAATCCGAGCAACATGAGATTAATCATAGATGGGTCAATCTCCTAAGGGTCGAACAATATCTTGAGGACAAGCTTAGAAAATTCAGGGCTAATAAATCTTACCGTCGAGAAATTTGATTCCATATCTAGATGAGTAGGGCGACAACAGCGTGCTAATGTCCCAAGAAGACTGACCTCCCACCTCGGGTCCGAGACCGGTCAACCCATGGAAACAACAGTAAGGCTCCTCGGTGCCGAGGCGAAGTAAACCCACCACGCCCAGAAGAAATATGATCTGAGAAAGAAGCTACCTTCAAGGGCAACAGTCAAACCCCTAGTAGATTTAGAAATCTAGTGAACACCCACCGACGGACAAGGAAGGTACCTAGCTTGGTTAGACACGAACGATGACATGCATGATTATACGCACGACCGAGACGTCACCATGTACGATGTGTGTCACACGACTACTAGGATCGAAGGTGCAGCTCACCCCCATGTGCTTTAAAGAAGAGGTGATGCAACACCAGTTCCCGGAAGGGTTTAACCCCATAGATATCAAGAAATATGACACAACAATGGACCTTGTCGTACGGATTGAGGTTTACTCGTAAAAATACCCTTAGTGGTAACTGGAGCAATAGAAGAGAACGTACAATCATTGTTGTTGTGACTAGTGAAGTCACCGAACATGGTGTTCTCAGTGGAACCCATAGCGGTGGCAACAAGCAAGAACAAAGCAACTATTTTTTTTTGTGGTTTTTGGTATAAGACTCTAAAGCAAAAACTAGAAAGCAAACTAACAAGACTAGAAAGAAAAGTTAAAGGATAGCGTGCAACTCCCCTATCTTGAAGACTGGAGTCCCCGGCAACAGCGCCAGAAAACTTCGCTTGATGACGAGATGATGTACATACTTCTCGCTCCTCGTTGGTTACCCCAAGTGGAAGGTTGAGATGTAGTCAGCAGCAAGTTTTCCCTCACACAGAAACTGTAAGGTTTATCGAACCAATAGGACTCCTAGGATCAACAAGTAGGTGTCTCCCACCCTAGCGCTAGTAGAAGACGTGGACCTGAACACACAACAAATAACTTTGCTCCCAATGAGTACAGAGAGGTTGTCAATCTCTCCGGCCTTGTAGTTTGCCAAGGATCAAAACACAAGCAGGAAAAATACAAGTGATTGCAACAGAAAAGTAAATGAAAACGGTAAATGATGGAGGTCTAAGGAATGATGATGATATGGACCGGAGTCACATGATGTTCACTAGTGATGTCTCTCTCCCAAAAGACGATAAACAACTATGCTTGGGTAAACAAATTACAGTTGGGAATTGACAGAATTATGAATGCACCGCAATGCTAATTATGCTACTTGATAGTTAGAGGTTAAATAGTAATGGGCAGTACGTCAAGACAAGTAGACCGTTTATTCATCGGCATCTACTTAGTAATCATCCACCTTGAGATATCTATCCAGAACATCTCGCCGGTATTAAGTTGCGAGCCCCACCCAAAGTGTAAACTCAAAGCAACGGACATCTGCATTAACGAACTATGCGTAAGGTAAACAATCCTTGCAACCGTGGTCACAAGCACCGTTGTTTTCTCCCTGGTGGCAACAGCACATCCCCTAGTCTCATGTTTCCATCAATCAAGCTAGACATCGAGGGGCATGAACCCACAATCATGCATAACGCTCCCTCTTGGAGTTGCAATCTACTACTCGGCCAAAGCAATAAATAGCAACGAAGAACATGCATGAATCACTAAGGAACATAATATAAAAGGATAATCAAATATATAACTCATAATGATCTGAACATAATCTCATAATCCATAGGATCCCAACAAACCGACCATAGAAATAGCAAGAGAATTACATAGATGCCTTGATCATGTTGGGCAGCTCACAAGGACTAACCATTGAAGCATAAGATTGGAGAGAAGACATCCCATAGCTACTGGTCATGGACTCATGGTCCAAGGAGGACTACTCACGGCAGGTCCGGGAAGCGTCCATGGTGGTGGAGAAGCTCCCAGAGATCAATCCTCCCTCCGGCAGGGTGCCAGGAAGAGGTCTCCTGACGCTCCCGATCTCGGAAGCGCTGCGGTGACGGAACGATGGAGAAATTCGTGATTCTGGATGTGATGGAAGGGTTTTCTCGCGGAGGAGTAAATATAGGCCAAAGGAGGGCACCGGAGGAGGTGGGACCCACCCAGGCGGCCTCTTGGCTCGGCCAAGGTGTAGGCCGCGCCCAAAGGTCGTTGGGGCGGCCCCTGGCCCCCCTATAGCCATCTTCGGTGATCTGGAAGCTTCCGGTACGCTGATTTTTATAACTTGTTCTCGGGATTTTTCGGGCTTCGGAAAATTGGGTAAAAGCCCCTGCAAAATAGACATCAGGAGACAGAAACTGGCACTGGGTGCACTAAGGTACTAGGTTAGTCCAAATATGTGTAAAATGATATGAAAGTGTAGCAAAACATATAACTATGTCACCCAAAAGATCATCGAACAAGCATAAATTATAGATACGTTTGGGACGTATCAACATCCCCAAGCTTAATTTCTGCTCATCCTCGAGTAGCTAAATGATAACACAATAATTTCTGTGGTGACATGCTAACATACATATAATAACTTCAAAGTAAAGCAAGTAATGTATGAAATTCAAGTCAAGATAATAACAAGCAAGAGTCTATATCTAGTATTGAGTTTAGCAAAGTAAGAACACAAAGGTGCAAGAGCTCTCGCTGTCCGTGACTCGAACGTCTCCAAATGGTGTTTGCGTGCTAGAAGTGGGAGATGGGTTGAGATCATAAAATATTTTTTAATTGAGAACTCAATCTACTAAACCTCACACTTTGTCTACTTCGGAACCTTATTTTGACTCATCCCTAGACCATTAGTGAGGCACAAGTCAAAATGATCCTCTCCCTTTCGACTTTGAGCACTCATGCAATGGATGAGCGTAAGCAAGACATGTTGGCACTTAGGATGGAAAATAGAATAATTAGGGGGAAGGAGGACAAAAAGGTGTGAAAGGCTCACATCAATGAGGACAACCATAGGTGAGACAAAGCCAAATGATAGATATGATGTGAGGAGTAGGGATTGCCATGCAATGGATGCACATATGAGCTAAGGTAAGATCTCCAATGGAACTAGTGGGGGTGCATCCAACTTGTTTGCTCATGAAGACCTAGATCTCATTTGAGGAGGCTCATCATAGGAATATGCAAACCAAGTTATATAGTGTAAGGGTCCCCACATAGTTATCCATGAATGATAATCTCCATCTAGTACAAATATAGCAATGGAGTACGAGTGTGGATCTTTCAAAAGGAATAGTAGTGTTGCCCCTTCTCTTTTTTTATTTCTTTTTTGTGGCCTCTTTGTCTCTTTCTATTTATCTCTCATTTGTCCTCTTTGGGATCTTTTCCACCCTTAAGGGCAACACTCTATGTTTTACATGCATAAAAAGAAGATCATCACACTTTATAAGAAGTACTCAACATAAAGACAAGTGAAAACTATCATGATGTATGCAAATGTATGCCCCTGCCAGTGTAGCAGGATATGCAATGATACTAGCGCGTCATGTAGAAATAATAAGTGCAAGGCCCAACTAGCATGCGGCTCCTCGATCAAGCAAAATCATGTATGACATGAAGATCAAGTCATGAGATGGTGGATGCTGCATGGCAATGCTTCTCGGAAAGGCTATGGAAATGCCTTAATAGGTAGGTATGGTGGCTATTTTGTGGAAAGATATAATTAGGCTTATGTATGACAGAGCATATCATGTCATGGGTTTGGATGCACCGGCGGAGTTTGCACCAACTCTCAATGTGAGAAAGGGCAATGCACGGTACCGAAGAGGCTAGCAAAATATGGATGGTGGAAGTGCCAACAATCGAATACTCACATTAGTCCGAAGAACTCATACACTTATTATCGATAACTCTCTATCTAGTTAGGAAATTCACAAAGAGACAAGTACCTCGAGGATGAGTGTTTGGGGGTTTGCTTATCCTTGTGCATCCTCGACTCATGGTGACGTGAGTGTATTCTATATATTCCAACCCCTCGAGAGGTTAGCGATCAATTTAGTAGCTAGAGTTCTCAACTAATTTTTAGTTTTTGAAAAACACACGGATTTTGCAAAATACGACACCTATCACTAATAGGCTCAAGCTCTTGGCACCAATACTGCAAACATTACTCAAATCAATACCTCAAAACTATTGCAAGTTACTATTATACTTAAATAGCAACCTCATTTACCTACTCATGCAAGACACACAACTCAGTGCAACGAGCCAACTCTCTAAACAAGATAAGCATGATAACTCAAGAGAGTTCCAAAATCAATCTAAATAAAATCTCTTAAAAAGATAAGCATGAAAACTAAGAGTTAAGCATGACAGTAGCTATGGAAAGATGAAGAACACACAATAAAGATAAGCATGAAAACCTATGTTGTGTTCTAGAGTGGAATGGAGCGTTTTTCTCTCGAAAACAAGGTAGGCTAGGTTCCGACTTGTTATGAACAGAAAGAAAAATTAAAACAAACTAAAAAGTAAATAGCGGGACGCTCCAAGCATAGCACATAACATATGAAGTGATAAAAATATAGCATGGAGATGGACAAATTGATGATCGTTGATAGACAAGGGGATGCACGGGGGCATCCGCAAGCTTAGACGCTTGAGTCTCCTTGAATATTTCTTGGGGTGCATGGGGGCATCCCCAAGATTGAGCGCTTGACACTCCTGTATCTTCTTTCATCATCTCCCATCGCATACTTGAAGACACCCTTCATACGAAACTCATCATAAGCTTATTAGAGTGGTTAGTACCCTTAATAAAATAATTCATTACCTGCTAGAAATAAAGATTTTCATGAAAAGCTACTATTTTTCATGATTACCAAAAGGTTTTTGCAAATAAAAAGTAAGCTTAGGATTTACAAAATAATGAAAACGCAAAACATGACAGAATCTGTGAAAAACAGAACATCAGGTAGTAAATAATTTATTCGGGGCACTTCTGCAACTAAAATCAAAATACTCAGAATAGATGCCAGAAAGGCAATTATATATAACATGCTGTCAAAACAATTCAGATCAAAAAGATGATTTGGTGATTTTTGGTGAATTTTTCCGCCAAGCAGACAGGATCTGTTTCTGGACAACATGTCACAATTTTTGAACTTTCTTGCAATCGGAGGCTGTAACTTGGCAGAAGGCTTGAAAAGAAAGATACAATGATGTTGCTACAGTAGTAACATGTTGGGGAACGCTGCATGGGAAACAGAAAATTTCCTACGCACACAAACACCTATCATGGTGATGTTCATCTACGAGAGGAGATTAGATCCACATACCCTTGTAGATCTCTAAGCAGGAAGCGTTTAAGAAACGCGGTTGATGTAGTGGTACAACTTCGTGATTCAAATCACAGTCATCCCACGATCCATCCCACGATTTGTTCCGATCTAGCTCCGAACGAACGACAACTCCGCGTTCAGCACATGTACAACTCGATGACGATCTCCGCCTTCTTTATCCAGCAAGAGAGATGGGGAAGTAGATGAGTTCTCCGGCAGCATGACGGAGCACCGGCGGTGGTGATGATCTACTCCTGCAGGGCTCTGCAGAAATCCGATCAAGAGGAAGAACTACGTGGTATAGGTTTGAGTTGCACGTGGCAAAGTTGTGTCTCAAAAGCCCTAAAACCACCAATATATATAGGAGGAGGGGAGGGTCCCCAAGGGCGTCGGCCGATTGGGAGGAGGTGGACTCCCACCCCGATTCGGTTTGGGGGAAGGAGTCCACTCCTTCCTTCCCACCTCCATCTTTCCTTGTTTTTCTTTTCCTTTGGTTTTTCCACTTGTGGCGCCATAGCCCTCTTGGTTTGGCCTCACCAACCCACTAAGGGCTGGTGCGCCACCCAAGGGTTTACTGGGCTCACTCCTGGGTGGGTGGGCCCCTCTCGATGAATACCCGGAACCCACTCGACACTCCCAGTACACTGCCGATAATGCCCGGAATCTTTCCGGTAACCAAATGAAACCATCCTGCATATCAATCTTCATTTCCGGACCATTCCAGAAACCCTCGTGACGTCCGTGATCTCATTCGAGACTCCGAACAACCTTCGGTCACCAACGAATATAACTTAACTATACTAAAACGTCACCGAACCTTAAGTGTGCAGATCCTGCGAGTTCGAGAACTATACAGACATGACCAGAGACACTCCACAGTCAATATCCAATAGCGGGACCTGGATGTCCATATTGGATCCTACATATTCTACGAAGATCTTATCGGTTGAACCTCTGTGCCAAGGATTCATATAATCCCGTATAACATTCCCTTTGTCCTTCGGTATGTTACTTGCCCGAGATTTGATCGTCAGTAACCCTATACCTATTTCAATCTCGTTACCGGCAAGTCTCTTTACTCGTTCCGTAGTACAAGATACCGCGACTTACACTTGAGTCACATTGCTCGCAAGGCTTGTATGTGATGTTGTATTATCGAGTGGGCCCCGAGATACCTCTCCGTCACACGGAGTGACAAATCCCATTCTTGATCCATGCTAACTCAACGAACACCTTCAGAGATACCTGTAGAGCACCTTTCTAGTCACCCAGTAACGTTGTGCCGTTTGGTACACACAAGGTATTCCTCCAGTGTTAGTGAGTTACATGATCTCATGGTCATAGGAATTAATACTTGAGATGAAAAAACAATAGCAGCAAAATGACACGACCTTAGGCTACATTTATAATTTGGGTCTTGTCCATCACATCATTCTCCTAATGATGTGATCCTGTTATCAAGTGACAACACTTGCATATGGACAAAAAAACCTTAACCATCCTTGATCAACTGGCTAGCCAGCTAGAGGCTTACTAGGGACATTGTTTTGTCTATATATCCACACATGTATCTATGCTTTCATTCAATACAATTATAGCATGGATAATAAATGATTATCCTGAAACAGGAAATATAATAATACCTATTTTATCATTGCCTCTAGGGCATATTTCCAACAGTCTATCACTTGCACTAGAGCCAATAATCTAGTCTCACATCGCTATGTGATTTACATTGGAATGAATCTAACACCCATACAGTTCTGGTGTTGATCATGCTTCGCTCGTGGAAGAGGTTTAGTCAGCGGATCTTCTACATTCAGATCTGTGTGCACTTTGCAAATATTTACGTCCTCTCCTTCGACATAGTAGCGGGTGAGGTTGAAGCGTCGTTTGATGTGTCTGATCTTCTTGTGAAACCTTAGTTCCTTTTCTAAAGCAATGGCACCAGTGTTGTCACAGAACAGAGTTATTGGATTTAGTGCGCTCGGCACAACTCCAAGATCCGTCATGAACTGCTTCATCCAGACACCCTCCTTAGCTGCCTCTCAGGCAGCCATGTACTCCGCTTCACATGTAGAATCTGCTACGACGCTTTGCTTGGAACTGCACCAGCTTATTGCATCCCCATTAAAAATAAATATGTATCCGGTTTGAGGCTTAGAGTCATCCGGATCAGTGTCAAGGCTTGCGTCGATGTGACCCTTTACGACGAGCTCTTCGTCACCTCCATCAACGAGAAACATTTCCTTAGTCCTTTTCAGTTACTTCAGAATATTCTTGACCACCGTCCAGTGATCCACTCCTGGATTAATTTGAAACCTTCCTACCATACCTATGGCCAGGCTGACGTCCGGTCTAGTGCGCAGCATTGCATACATGATAGACCCTATGGCTGAAACATAGGGGACGGTACTCATCTTTTCTCTATCTTCCGCAGTTACTAGAGAGTGAGTCTTACTCAACTTTATACCTTGTAATACTGGCCAGAACCCCTTCTTGGACTGTTTCATTTTGAACTTCTTCAAAACTTTATCAAGGTATGTTCTTTGTGAAAGTCCTATCACGTGCCTCGATCTATCCCTATAGATCTTAATGCCTAGAATATGAGCAGCTTCTCATAGGTCCCACATAGAAAAACATTTGTTCAAGTAATCTTTCACGCTCTCTAAAAACTCCACATTGTTTCCAATCAGCAATATGTCATCCACATATAATATTAGAAACGCCACAAAGCTCCCACGCACTTTCTTGTAAATACAAGATTCTCCAACAACTTGTATAAACCCAAATGCTTTGATCACCTCATGAAAGCGCTTATTCCAACTCCGAGATGCTTGCACCAGTCCATAAATGGATCACTGGAGCTTGCATACTTTGTTAGCATTCTTCGGATCGACAAAACCTTCGGGTTGCATCATATAAAACTCTTCCTTAAGAAAGCCGTTAAGGAATGCCATTTTGACATCCATCTGCCAGATATCATAATCGAAAAATGCAGCTATTGGTAACATGATTCGGACGGACTTAAGCATCGCTACCGGTGAGAACGTCTCATCATAGTCAACTCCTTGAACTTGTGAAAAACCCTTTGCCACAAGTCGAGCTTTATAAACGGTTACATTACCGTCTGCGTTCGTCTTCTTCTTAAAGATCCATTTGTTCTGAATAGCCTTGCGGCCCTTTGGTAATACTTCCAAAGTCCACACTTTGTTTTCATACATAGATCCTATCTCAGACTTCATGGCCTCTAGCCATTTGTTGGGATCTGGGCCCACCATTGCTTCTTCATAATTCGCAGGTTCATTGTTCTCTAACAACATGATTGATAAGACAGGATTACCGTACCACTCAGGAGCAGTACGTGATCTTGTAGACCTGCGAGGTCCGATAGGAACTTGATCCGAAGCTTCATCATCATCATCATTAGCTTCCTCCTCAACTGGCGTCGCTTCGACAAAGGTTTTCCCCTGCCCTGCGCCACCATCTAGACGCAGTAGAGGTTCGACAACCTCATCAAGTTCTATCTTCCTCCCGCTCAATTCTTTCAGGAGAAACTCCTTCTCAAGAAAAGCTCTGTTCTTAGCAACAAACACTTTGCCCTCGGATCTGAGATAGAAGGTGTACCCAACTGTCTCCTTTGGGTAACCATGAAGACACACTTTTACACTTTGGGTTCCAACTTTTTAGGTTGAAGCTTTTTGACATAAGCATCACATCCCCAAACTTTAAGAAACAACAACTTTGGCCTCTTGCCAAACCACAACTCGTATGGTGTCGTCTCAACGGATTTTGACGGTGCCCTATTTAAAGTGAATGCAGCTGTCTCTAATGCATAACCCCAAAACGATAACGGAAAATCGGTAAGAGACATCATAGATTGCATCATATGTAAGAAAGTACGATTAAGACGTTCGGACACACCATTACGCTGTGGTGTTCCAGGTCGTGTTAACTGTGAAATGATTCCACATTGTCTCAAGTGAGCACCAAACTCGAAACTCAGATATTCACCCCCACGATCAGATAGGAACTTGATCTTCTTGTTATGATGATTTTCATCTTCACTCTAAAATTGCTTGAAGTTCTTAAACGTTTCAGACTTGTGCTTCATCAAGTAGATATATCCATACCTACTCAAATCGTTAGTGAAGGTGAGAAAATAACAATATCCGCCGCGTGCCTCCACAATCATTGGACCACACACATCGGGATGTACGATCTCCAACAAGTCACTTGCACGCTCCATTGTTCCGGAGAACGGAGTCTTAGTCATCTTGCCCATGAGGCATGGTTCGCACGTGTCAAGTGATTCAAGATCAAGTGACTCCAAAAGCTCATCGGAATGGAGTTTCTTCATGCGTTTTATACCAATATGACCTAAGCGAAAGTGCCACAAAAATGTGGCGCTATCATTGTTAACTCTACATCTTTTGGTCTCAATGTTATGTATATGTGTGTCATCACAATCAAGATTCAATATGAACAATCCTCTCACACTGGGTGCATGAACATAAAATATATTACTCATAGAAATAGAATAACCATTATTCTCTGACTTAAACGAGTAACCGTCTCGCAATAAACAAGATCCAGATATAATGTTCATGCTTAACGCAAGCACTAAATAACAATTATTTTAAGTTCATAACTAATCCTGATGGTAACTGAAGTGAGACTGTGCCGACGGCGATTGCATCAACCTTGGAACCATTTCCCACGCTCACCGTCACTTCATCCTTTGCCAGCCTTCGTTTATTCCGCAGTTCCTGTTTCGAGGTGCAAATATGAGCAATAGAACCGGTATCAAATACCGAGACACTACTATGAGAGTTGGTTAAGTACACATCAATAACATGTATATCACATATACCTGATTTTTCTTTGGCCGCCTTCTTATCAGCCAAATACTTGGGGAAATTGCGCTTCAAGTGACCCATCCCCTTGCAATAATAACACTATGTTTCCGTCTTAGGTCCAGCCTTGGGTTTCTTTGTCGGATTGGCAACATGTTTGCCGCTCTTCTTGGAGTTAACCTTCTTGCCTTTGCTTGTTCTTTTGAAACCAGTGGTCTTATTGACCATCAACACTTGATGCTCTTTCCAGAGTTCTGACTCTGCGACTTTCAGCATCGCGAATAACTCGCCGGATGACTTGTTCATCCCTTGCATGTTATAGTTCAACACAAAGCTCTTATAGCTAGGTGGCAGTGATTGAAGAATTCTGTCAGTGGAAGCCTCTTGCGGAAGTTCAATCCCCAGCTCAGCTAGACGGTTTGAGTACCCAGACATTTTAAGCACATGTTCACTGACAGACGAATTCTCCTCCATCTTGCAAGCATAGATTTTATCAAAGGTCTCATACCTTTCGATCCGGTCGTTCTTCTGAAAGATAAACTTCAACTCCTGGAACATCTCATATGCACCTTGACGCTCAAAGCGACGTTGAAGTCCTGGTTCCAAGCCATACAAGACTGCACATTGAACTATCGAGTAGTCCTCCTTACGCGATTGACAAGCGTTCAAAACATCTTGGTCAGACGTAGCGGTGCTTCATATCCTAGCGCAGCATCAAGGACATAATTCCTTTTCCCAACTTGTAGGATGAGGCTGAGATTCCGTGCCCAGTCTACAAAGTTGCTTCCATCATATTTCAACTTAGCTTTCTCTAGGAACGCATTGAAATTCACGGTTGCTACTGCGTGAGCCATTGATCTACAACATAAAATATTGCAAAGTGGACTTAGACTATGTTTAAGATAATTAGAGTTTAACTAATCAAATTACCAATAAACTCCCACTCCAAAAATACATCCCCCGAGTCGTTTGAGTGGTGCATGATCCAAATCCACTAACTCAAGTCCGGTCATCACGTGAGTTGAGTATAGTTTTAGTGGTAAACATATCTATGATAATCATATCAACTATATGATTCATGCTTGACCTTTCAGTCTCTTGTGTTCCGAGGCCATCTCTGCACATGCTAGGCTCGTCAAGTTTAACCCGAGTGTTCCGCGTGTGCAACTGTTTTGCACCCGTTGTACGTGAACGTTGAGTCTATCACACCCGATCATCATGTGGTGTCTCGAAACGACGAACTGTCGCAAAGGTGCACAGTCGGGGAGAACACAATTTCATCTTGAAATTTTAGTGAGGGATCACCTTATAATGCTATCGTCGTTCTAAGCAAAATAAGGTGCATAAAAGGATTAACATGACATGCAATTCATAAGTGACATAATATGGCCATGATCTTGTGCTACTTGATCTCCATCACCAAAGCACCGGCAAGATCTTCTTGTCACCGGCGCCACACCATGATCTCCATCATCGTGCCACCATCGAGGTTGTCGTGCTATCTATGCTATTACTACTAAAGCTACAACCTAGCGATATTGTAAACGCATCTCCAAACACAAACGTTAGTTTAAAGACAACCCTATGGCTCCTGTCGGTTGTCGTAGCATTGACGTGCAAGTCGATATTAACTATTACAACATGATCATATCATACATCCAATATATCACATCATGTCTTTGGCCATATCACATCACAAGCATACCCTGCAAAAACAAGTTAGACATCCTCTAATTTGTTGTTGCATGTTTTACGTGGTTGCTATGGGTATCTAGTATGATCGCATCTTACTTACACAAAAAACCACAACGGAGATGTGAAAAATCTATTTAACCTCTCTCCAAGGACCGCCTCAGTCAAATACAATTCAACTAAAGTTGAAGAAACCGACACCCGCCAATCATCTTTATGCAACGAGTTGCATGTTGGCCAATGAAACCAGTCTCTCGTAAGCGTACGAGTAATGTCGGTCTGGGCCGCTTCAATCCAACAATACCGCCGAATCGAGTGAAGACTAAGGAGGGCAGGAAATCGAACATCAACGCCCACAAAAACTTTTGTGTTCTACTCGAGATAACATCTATGGATGAATCTAGCTCATGATGCCATTGACAGGGAACGTTGCATGGGAAACAAAAAAATTCCTACGCACACGAAGACCTATCATGGTGATGTTCATCTATGAGAGGAGATTAGATCCACATACCCTTGTAGGTCGCTAAGCGGAAAACGTTTAAGAAACGCGGTTGATGTAGTGGTACAGCTTCATGATTCAAATCACAGTCGTCCCACGATCCGTCCCACGATCCGTTCCGATCTAGCGCCGAATGGATGGCACCTCCGCGTTCAGCACACGTACAGCTCGATGACGATCTCCGCCTTCTTGATCCAGCAAGAGAGATGGGGAAGTAGATGAGTTCTCCGGCAGCGTGACGGCGCGCCGGTGGTGGTGATGATCTACTCCTACACGGCTCCGTCCGAGCTCCGCACAAATCCAATCTAGAGGAAGAACTACGTGGTATAGGTTTGAGTTGCACGTGGGAAAGTTGTGTCTCAAAAGCCCTAAAACCACCAATATATATAGGAGGAGCGGAGGGTCTAGCCTTGGGGCTCAAGTGAGCCCCAAGGGCGCCAGCCGATTGGGAGGAGGTGGACTCCCACCCCAATTCGGTTTCGGGGAAGGAGTCCACTCCTTCCTTCACACCTCCCTCTTTCCTTGTTTTTCCTGTTCCTTTGGTTTTTTCCACTTGTGGCGCCATAGCCCTCTTGGGATGGCCTCACCAGCCCACTAATGGCTGGTGCGCCACCCTAGGGTTTACTCGGATCACTCCCGGGTGGGTGGGCCCCTCCCGGTGAATACCCGGAACCCATTCGTCACTCCCGGTACATTGCCGGTAATGCCCGAAATCTTCCCGTTAACCAAATGAAACCATCCTATATATCAATCTTCGTTTCCAGACAATTCTGGAAACCCTCGTGACATCCGTGATATCATCTGGGACTCCAAACAACATTCGGTCACCAGCACATATAACTTAACTATACTAAAACGTCACCGAACCTTAAGTGTGCAGACCCTCCGGGTTCGAGAACTATGCACACATGACCCGAGACACTCCTCGGTCAGTATCCAATAGAGGGACCTGGATGTCCATATTGGATCCTACATATTCTACGAAGATCTTATCGGTTGAACCTCTGTGCCAAGGATTCATATAATCCCGTTTAACATTCCCTTTGTCCTTCGGTATGTTACTTGCCCAAGATTTGGTCGTCGGTATCCCTATACCTATTTCAGTCTCGTTACTGGCAAGTATCTATACTCGTTCCGTAGCACAAGATCATGTGATTTACACTTGAGTCACATTGCTTAGAAGGCTTGTATGTGATGTTGTATTACCGAGTGGGCCCCGAGATACCTCACTGTCCCACGGAGTGACAAATCCCAGTCTTGATCCATGCTAACTCAACGGACACCTTTGGAGATACATGTAGAGTACCTTTATAGTCACCCAGTAACGTTGTGACATTTAATACACACAAGGTAATCCTTCGGTGTTAGTGAGTTACAAGATCTCATGGTCATAGGAATGAATACTTGACACGGAGAAAACAATAGCAACAAAATGACACAATCACATGCTACGTTTATAATTTGGATCTTTTCCATCACATCATTCTCCTAATGATGTGATCCAGTTATCAAGTGACAACACTTGCATATGGTGAGAATACCTTAACCATCCTTGATCAACTAGCTAGCCAACTAGAGGATTACTAGGGACATTGTTTTTTCTATATATCCACACATGTATCTATGCTTTCATTCAATACAATTATAGCATGGATAATAAACGATTATCTTGAAACAGGAAATATAATAATAACTATTTTATCAATGCCTCTAGGGCATATTTCCAACATAACAAGCATCAAGACCACTAAAACAGAAAGTAAAAAAACAAATTGGGTTGCCTCCCGAGAAGCGCTTTCTTTTATGCCTTTGAGCTAGGCATAGTGCAAGAAGAGCAAGTATTATCAACTCCAAATGAATAACTTGCCCGGGTAATGGACTCATAAGGTAACTTAATTTTTTTCTAGGGAAGTGTTTCATTCTCTTTTTAAGGGGGAATTGGAATTTAATGATTCCCTCTTTCATGTCAATGATAGCACCAACGGTGCGGAGAAAAGGAGTCCCAAAATAATTGGACATGAAGGATCACATTCAATGTGCATCATAAGAAAATCAAGGGCACATAATTATCATTGACAATAATAAGCACATCATCAATTCTCCCTAAAGGTTTCTTTGCGGAAGAATCAACAAGACAAACACCAAAAGAACATGGATCATAAGGTTTCCAATCAAGCATAGCATACATTGTTTTGGGCATAACGGAAGCACTAGATCCAACATCACATAAAGCAAAGAAAGAGATGTTATTCAATTTTATTTTGACCATAGGATCCCAACCATCTTCTAGTTTTCTAGGAATAGAAGTCTCTAGCTTGAGCTTCTCCTCCCTATCTTTGATAAGAGCATTGGTAATATGCTCGGTGAAGGCAATATTGAGTGTACTAGTGTGGGGGTCTTTAGCCATTCTTTGCAAAAAAGTGATCACTTTGGAAAGACTACAATTGTCAAAATCAACATCATTGCTATTAAGTAAAATTGCAGTGTCTTCCTCTATGTTTGATTTGCTCTCTATTATAAGAGTTTGGACGTCTTCCCAAGTTTGGGGACGTTTAGGAGCAACTTCAAACCAAAGATCCCGTGGCTTCCCGGTGCAACCATGCCAAGGGCATAATTCTCCATAATGACTAGTATAGTCACAAGGTTTACTTGTAAAAAGATCCTTAGTGGTAAATCAAGCAATAGAAGAGAAGGTATAATCATTGTTGTTGTGACTAGCGAAGTCACCCAACATGGTATTCTCAGTGGAACCCTTAGCAGCGGCAACAAGCAAGAACAAAGCAACTATTTTTTTTGTGGTTTTTGGTATAAGAATCTAAAGCAAGCACTAGAAAGCAAACTAACAAGACTAAAAAGCAAAGGTAAAGGATAGCGTGCAACTCCCCTATCTAGAAGACTGGAGTCCCCGGCAACGGCGCCAGAAAACTTTGCTTGATGACGAGATGATGTATATACTTCTCGCTCCTCGTTGGTTACCCCAAGTGGAAGGTTGAGATGTAGTCAGCAGCAAGTTTTCCCTCACACAGAAACCGTAAGGTTTATCGAACCAATAGGACTCCTTGGATCAACAAGTATGTGTCCCCCACCCTGGCGCTAGCAGAATATGTGGACCTGTACACACAACAAATAACTTTGCTCCCAACGAGTACAAAGAGGTTGTCAATCTCTCCGGCCTTGTAGTTTGCAAAGGATCAAAACACAAGCGGGAAAAATACTAGTGATTGTAACGGAAAAGCAAATGAAAACGGTAAATGATGGAGGTGTAAGCAATGATGATGATATGGACCGGAGTCACATGATGTTCACTAGTGATGTCTCTCTCCCAAAAGACGATCAACAACTATGCTTGGTAAACAAATTACAATTGGGCAATTGACAGAATTATGAATGCACCGCAATGCTAATTATGCTACTTGATAGTTAGAGGTTCAATAGTAATGGGCAGTACATGAAGACAAGTAGACCGTTTATTCATCGGCATCTAGTTACTAATCATCCACCTTGAGATATCTATCCAGAACATCTTGCCGGTATTAAGTTGCGAGCTCCACCCAAAGTGTAAACTCAAAGCAACAGACAACTGCATTAACGAACTATGCGTAAGGTAAACAATCCTTGCATCCATGGTCACAAGCACTCTTGTTTTCTCCCTGGTGGCAACATCACATCCCCTAGTCTCATGTTTATGTCACTCAAGCTAGACATCAAGGGGCATGAACCCACAATCATGCATAACGCTCCCTCTTGTAGTTGCAATCTACTACTCGGCCAAAGCAATAAATAGCAACGGAGAACATGCATGAATCACTAAGGAACATAATATAAAAGGATAATCAAATATATAACTCATAACAATCTGAACATAATCTCATAATCCATGGTATCCTAACAAACCGATCATAGCAATAGCAAGAGAATTACATAGATGCCTTGATCATGTAGGGCAGCTCATAAGGACTAACCATTGAAGCACAAGATTGGAGAGAAGACATCACGTAGCTAATGGTCATGGACCCATGGTCCAAGGAGGACTACTCACGGCAGGTCCAAGAAGCATCCAT
This sequence comes from Hordeum vulgare subsp. vulgare, assembly GCF_904849725.1. Classification (NCBI taxonomy): domain Eukaryota; kingdom Viridiplantae; phylum Streptophyta; class Magnoliopsida; order Poales; family Poaceae; genus Hordeum; species Hordeum vulgare. The sequence continues at coordinate 334,243,912 of NC_058520.1, read as the reverse complement.
GGCGGTGCAGAAGCTCCCGGAGGTCAACCCTCCCTCCGACAGGGTGCGGGGAAGAGGTCTCCTGACGCTCCTGATCTCGGAAGCGTTGCGGCGGCGGAACAATGAAGAAATTCGCGATTCTGGATGTGATGGATGGGTTTTCCCATGGAGGAGTAAATATAGGCCACAGGAGGGCACCGGAGGAGGTGGCACCCGCCCAGGCGGCCTCTTGGCACGACTAGGGGGTAGGTCACGCCCACAGGTCGCCTGGGCGGGCCCTGGCCCCCCTCTGGCCCATCTTCGGTGATCTGGAAGCTTATGGTACGCCGATTATTATATATTTTTCTCGGGATTTTTCGGGCTTCGAAAAATTGGGTAAAAGCCCCTGCAAAATAGACATTAGCAGACATAAACTGGCAGTGGGTGCACGGAGTTAGTAGGTTAGTCCAAATATGTGTAAAATGATATAAAAGTGTAGCAAAACATATTACAATTTCACCCAAAAGATCATGGAACAAGCAGAAATTATAGATATGTTTGGGACGTATCAACCTCCATGCCATAAAATGTCTACCCTTGGAACTGAAAGGTTGACCTCAGCATTGGCTTAACAACCTCCTCGAGTACTATAGGTACTTGGGAGGACCTCAGGATCTATTCTGAGAAAACTTCCAAGGCACTTACATACGACCACCGAATGATGTGGACCTCGCCAGCATAATACATCAACCCGAGGAGTCAGCACAAAAATTCTGGAATTGATTCTTAACTAAGAAAAATGCATTGTAGATTGCCCAGACACTGAGATGATAGCTTGTTTCGGCCCAACATCTATGATGAATGGTTGTCCAGAGAGTTCGGTCAAGAGAAACCATGAACAATGGAATCCCTCACATATCTTATGACCAGGTTTTGCATCGGTGATGACAACTGGTTGACTTATAAAAGCAACCATATCGACAATCCCCACACTTCTGAAGTGTGTGACAATAACGAAAAACCTTGGCAGAACAAAAACAATAAGTCCCTCAATAAAGGAAGCAACATAGGTGCTGAGGATACCACGTCAATGCCAAATTCAACAATCAGTGTGGTCTCAATGACAAGAAGCCTTTCCAAGGCGGTAGGGACGACACAAGTCAACTGGAGAGAATCCTCGACAAACCACGTGGCATTCACGATAGTCCTACAAACGAGACACACACACACTATCGAAATTGTTGGATTATTAAGCAAGCCGAAAAGATTGTGTCCGACAATCAAGGCAAGAGACAACCTCGTAACAAGGATATAGACTAGCGAGGGTCGGCCAATGCAGGCAAAAAGCAGTTCCCTCTTGAAGTCAAGGATGAAAAAATGATATACATTACACATGTCACCAGGAATGAGTGGAAACGTGCACTCCGAGACGTGTACATTGTAGAGCCTGCCATGTTGAAGTACAACCCATGGTCGGAAAATTCGGACGTGACCACCCGACCAACATCCATCACGGCTTCATATCGACGTTGGTCCTTGACCCCATAGTTGATGATTGCCACTTGATCTGAGTCCTCATGAACGGTGGCAACATCCTCAACCTCATCTATGCTAACACAGAAAAAGATGCATATTGACCCAACCAGGATCACACCCGGTAGTACCTCTTCCAAGGGTATCATATGAGGGATTGAAGCACAATGCTAGGATAGAGTGACCATCACGAGAAAATAGCTTTGAAATGGGACTATGAGAGCGTTGCACACCTGTCACGAGCGCCACCGCAGGCCGCACTCAGCCAACCCGTCGCGCTTGCTATGGGGTGGTGAAGGTGACCGAAGGACTGATACGTCTCAAATATATCTACTTTCCTAAATACTTTTGCTCTCGCTTTGCCCTCTAATTTGCATGGTTAATGGAACTAACCTGGACTGACACTGTTTTCAGCACACCTAGTCTGGACTTCTTTTTGTGCACAAATAAAATTTCTCAGAATTTGACGTAACTATTTGTGAATTATTTCTGGAATAGATGAGGAATTATGGAGCGAAGAAGTACCAGAGGGGGGCTATCTGTGGGCCACAAGCCATCAGGGCACGCCCACCCCGTGGGTGCGCCTTATAGCTTGTGGGGCCCACATGGCTTCCCCACCCTAATTTGAGTCCTATAAATTCACATCTTTGGAGAAAAATTAGAGAGAAGATTTCATCACATTTTACGAGACGAAGACGCCGCCACCTCGTGTTCTTCCTCGGGGGGGCTAATCTGGAGTCTGCTTTGGGCTTTGGAGAAGGGGATTCATCTTTGTCGTCATCACCAACCCTCCTCCATCAATAATTCCATGATGCTCACCATTCGGAGTGAGTAATTCCTTTCTAGGCTCGCTGGGTAGTGATGGATTTTGGATGAGATTGATCATGTAATCGAGTTAAGTTGATAGGGCTTGACCCCTGGTATCCATTATTTTCTGAGATTGATGTTGCGATGACTTTGCAATGCTTAATGCTTGACACTATGGCCCGAGTAGCATGATTTTAGATCTGAACCTATTATGTTTTCTATGAATATCAAAGTGTTTAGATCCTATCTTTCAAGTTGTATGCACCTATTACGTGTTATGATCCGCATGCCCCAAGGTGACAATAATTGGGATTATTTCTGGTGATTGCCATAGTATGAGGAGTTCATGTCTTAACCATGTGTTAATGCTTTGTTTGAGTTCTCTATTAAAAGGAGGCCTTAATATCCCTTAGTTTCCACTAGGACCCCGTGTCATGGGAGGGTAGGACAAAATATGGCGTACAAGTTCTTATCGCAAGCATGTATGACTATATACGAAATACATGCCTACATTATATTGATGAATTTGAACTGGTTCTATGTCGTTCTAGTGGGTAAATGTTACATGATGAATGCCATCCATATCTATTCATCACTGATCCATTTTCCTATGCTTTACATATACCGAATCTTCCTAAGTTACTACTACTTCTGCTAGCATCACAACAGCTACAAAATTATTGCTATCACTATTACTATTACTACTATTAATTGTCGTTCTGCTAAATCCTCACTTCAGAGAGATATCCCAGGTGTGGTTGAATTTATAGCTCAATTATTAAGGCCGATAAATATTCTTTGGCTCCCCTTGTGTCGAATCAATAAATCAGGGTGAAATACTACCCGCGAAGACTGTTGCAAACCCCTACACTTGTGGGTCGTCAAGGACGTGCATGGCACGTCGGGCACTGAGTAGGGCTCACCATGTTTGTGTGAGCCTTCCTGGACTTATGCCATGACACCCGGCACGTGATCGCAAGTTAATAACGGAGAGTAGCTAAACCCGATCGTCGCATGATAGCGTCCTCCATGAGGATCTCTACTTTTGATTCACCTACCGTTTTGAATCACCTTATCACACAACCGTGTGTTGCTCGTTTTGACATATCGCATGACCTTGATGATTCTACTTATTAACTTAATGATGTTACAACTTATATATTTGATGAAAATGAAACTGTGCCACTCAATGAATTATTTGATGCTCATATTGCTAAAGCTAAGGAGCTTGAAAATGTTGAAATTGATGAAGATTTTGAATCACCTATTACACCTCGCTCTCCCAATAGATATGAATTGCCTTACGTACTTGAGGGCTATGTTATGGATGCGGTAGTAGCTAGGGATTTTCTTGCTAGTGAAAATAGAGATGACTTGAAGAAACTACAATGCAAGATGAAAGAAAAATCTATGATGGAGAAAATGAAATATGATCCAAAATTTGCTACCTCTCCTATATTTGTGATTGATAAGGATTATGAATTATCTGTAGACCCTGAGTTAATTCCTATAGTAGAATCTGATCCTTTCCATGGTTATGACACTGAAACTGTTGTTGGACACTGATGACCCACAAGTATATGGGATCAATCGTAGTCCTTTCGATAAGTAAGAGTGTCGAACCCAACGAGGAGCACAAGGATCTGACAAGTGGTTTTCAGCAAGGTAAAATCTGCAGGCACTGAAATTGTCGGTAACAAGTGATTGTGTGGTGAGATGATTCGTAGCAAGCAAGAAGTAACAAAAGTAGCAACGGTGCAGCAAAGTGGCCCAATCCCTTTTGTAGCAAGGGACAAGCCTGGACAAAGTCTTATAGGAGGAAAAACGCTCGCGAGGACACACGGGAATTTCTGTCATGCCAGTTTTCATCATGTTCATATGATTCCCGTTCGTTACTTTGACAGTTTCATATGTGGGTGGACCGGCGATTGGGTACTGCCCTTACTTGGACAAGCATCCCAGTTATGATTCATCCCTCTCGCAAGCATCTGCAACTACGATAGAAGAATTAAGACAAAGTCTAACCATAGCATTAAACTAGTGGATCCAAATCAGCCCCTTACGAAGCAACGGATAAACTAGGGTTTAAGCTTTTGTCACTCTAGCAACCCATCATCTACTGACTACTTCCCAATGCCTTCCTCTAGGCCCAAATAATGGTGAAGTGTTATGTAGTCGACGTTCACATAAAACCACTAGAGGAAAAACAACATACAACACATCAAATTACCGAACGAATACCAAATTCACATGCCTACTATTAGCATGACTTATCCCATGTCCTCAGGAACAAAAGTAACTACTCACAAAGTATAATCATATTCATGACCAGAGAGGTAATGAGTAGCATCAAGGATCTGAACATAAACTCTTCCACCAAATAATCCAACTAGCATCAACTACAAAGAGTAATCAACACTACTAGCAACCTTACAAGTACCAATCGGAGTCGCGAGAAGGAGATTAGTTACAAGTGATGAACTAGGGTTTGGAGATGAGATAGTGCTGATGAATATGTTGATGGTGACGAGTCCCCTCCGATGAAAGGAGTGTTGGTGATGACGATGGCAACGATTTCCCCCTCCGGGAGGGTAGTTTCCCCGGCAGGATCGTCCTGCCAGAGCTCTAGATTGGTTGTGCTCCAGTTCTGCCTCGTGGCTGCAGCGAAACCACGAAAAAGCTCCTCCTTTATTTTATTTTCTAGATGAAACCCTTCATATAGCAGAAGAGGGGGGCAAGTGGGCCAGCAGGCTGCCCACAAGCCCTCATGGCGCGGCCTCGGGGGTGGCCGCACCGTGCAGGCTTGTGGCCAACCCCTGGCGCCCCTCTGGCGCTTCTTCGGCCCAGTATTTTTTATAAATCTGGAAAAAAATCCTCGTTGATTTTTAGAGCGTTTGGAGTTGCGCAGAATGGGTATCTCAACTTTGCTCCACTTTCAGGCCAGTATTCCAGCTTCCGGCATTCTCCCTCATCATGTAAACCTTGCAAAATAAGAGAGAAAAGGCATAATAATTTTACCGTGAAGTGAAATAATATCCCAAGAAGCGATAAATATCAACATGAAAACATGATGCAAAATGGACGTATCAGACACCTCACTAAATTTAATGATATTGTTTCTTTATTTACTCGTGAGAAAAATATGGGTTACTATTATGTCCTTAAGCCTTTTCCTTTCCTGCTAGAAGGCGAGGCTAAAGAATGTTTCCTTTCTCTTGATCCTTTTTGTGTGCGTAGTCTTGAGGATATGCTTTATCACTTCTCTAAAACATATTTTTTTGCTCATAAGAAACAAGTTGCTTTACACGAAATATTTAACTTTGTGCAAATTGAAGAAGAGAATCTCCCTCAAACTTGGGGGAGGCTTCTCCAACTACTAAGAGCTTTGCCTGATCATCTTCTTAAGAAAAATGAAATACTTGATAACTTTTATAATGGACTAACCGATGCTTCTAGGGATTACCTAGATAGTTGTGCTGGTTGTGTTTTTAGGGAAAGAACGGTTGAAGAGGATGAAGAATTATTAAACAATACATTACAAAATGCTGATAATTGGACACTTCCTGGGCCACCGTTGGAACCTAGTCAAAATAAGAGAGGTATTCTATTACTCAATCCTGAAGATACACGAGAAGCCAAAAGATCTATGAAATAAATGGGATTAAAGCTGAATAAGTTAAGAAATTACCACCTATCGAAGAAAAACATGGACTTGATATCCCGACATAGGTAGTACAGGTAAATTCTCTCCGTACCTTTAATGAAAGTGATATACCTTATACTAAGACTCCTAGTTAATTCATGCCTGAATTTGTTAATTACATCTTTAAGAAAAACATTTCAATAACTATGTTAAAGATCAATTAAGACGTAATGCTAAGATGAGAGACCACTTGGGTGACTAGATGTTTAGAATTGCTAATGATGTTAAGGGTCTAGGTAAACATGCTTCCATGGTTCATACTCAACTAGATCAAGTTCCTAAGTCACAAAATAATTTGCTTGCTAAAATTAATGAGAATATGAGTGATCATGTTGTTAGAGTAATGACTAGAGGGGAAGAATGACTATCTGTGTCAAAACTGGTAGATCTCGGGTAGGGGGTCCCGAACTTTGGACCTTGGTCGATGGATTTCACGAGAAAGGGGGAGACAATATTTACCCAAGTTCAGGCTCTCTTGAGGAGGCAAAACCCTACGTCATGCTTGATTATATTGATGTGGATGATGATTACAGTGTCGATCTACCTCGAGATCACATGAGCTAAACCCTAGATGAGTCAACTTGCCTACATGGATGAGGACGCAAGGTTTATATAGCCACCAGGGGATCTAGGGCTACATACAACCGACCTCCAGCTGAGGGCGGCTCGACCAACCTAGTCTACTTTACTTGGATGCCACGTCAGTCTTCGGTGCTTTCCTCCTTGAATATGAGATGACCACACAGTTCGGCCTTCAATTAGTACGTCCCATTGGGTCGGCCTCTTCGTAGCAAGCCGACTACCTAAGGACCCCTTAATCTCGGACTCCATCAGTAGCCCCCGAACTAGCCTTCAATGCCGATGTGCACGGTCTTCAGATGCTAGTGCCCAGAGTGTTCGGTTTGCAAGGAGAGTTCCCCTGTTTCCTTCGATCACGGAATGATGATTTAGTCCTTGGGCAACTCACAGTTACCGTAGCGTCGTGGGGCCCATAGCTTCTAACTCTTCACAAAGATTAATAACAATTCTCGATTTCTGCGTGCTTTTATAAAGGCAAGCACTTTTAGCTATCCCGGACGGAACCGCTCCCAATAGCAAGAGGAGGTAATGCCCTTTATAAACAAATCAAAATCAGTTCCATGGGTCCTCCATCGCACTCCCTGAGTCACCAAGAAACCCTAGGGTTCCAGCACTCCGGAGTCATGGCAGGTTCCTCCTCACGCCCCCTTGGCCCCCTTACGAGGGATCGGTCCAATTTCTCCGTTTCCCTTCTCCATTTGTGCAAACTTGAAACTCAAGGATATCTTCCCCTATTGGACCTTGCACCTACTCGTGCCGGACTGGCCTCTGCTAGTAGAGAAGCCTTCGCAGAAAACTTCCCTTCCCCTCAAAGGGGAGAAAGGGTTTGCTTCGTCTCTTTCCTACTGCGAGAGCTGGGATTCCCCGTTCACCCTTTCCCGAGGGGTCTGTTGGACTTCTATGAGTTGCAGCTCCACAATGTCACCCCTGGCTCCATCCTTCACATCATGGGCTTTGTGGACTTATGCGAGATGTTCCTAGGTTACGAGCCCCACTTTGATCTATGGAGAATTTATTTTTGTGTCGTTCCCTGAACTAGAGGAACGGTAATTCGGGAAGTGGGTGGAGCCAAAGTATGGCGTATAGCCCCCACAGGATACCCGATAGGGGCACCGAAAAAGGAGACCGATGAGTGGCCCTCGCAGTGGTTTTATATCAAGGATGTTCCTTTGTTTGAACCAGTTTGGAGACGTCTTCCCGAATACTCCATGGCCCCTTTAAAGAAGCGATTCAGGCAGCAACCGAAGAGATCTTCCCAAGAGGAGAGCTCCAAAGTGAAGCATTTATCTTCCAAGGTCAGGGTACTTACTCATAGTGGGCTGACCATCATTGATGTGATGGCTGCGACGATTACCCGGTGCGTCCAACCGCTCCAACAGTGTACACACCCTTTGTGGCTCTACAGTGCGACGAGCGATTCTATCTGATCCAGACGGCATGGACCGGACGATCAGAAGGCCCTGGAAGCAGTTCTAGCCGATCTTTTCAAGGGGGAGAAAGAATATTTCGCCCGACTCACCCCCAAAGATGGCTATTCGACACATGACCCCATCTAATGGTTAAGTATGTTTATATTCACAGCCTGGATATTTATGTTCGTTATTGCTCACCAAGAACCCCTACTCCCTTTCTACGGACTTGGAGGCGCTGGATCGAGATGGTAAACTGCCCCGCAACCTAGCCTAAGGACTTCGCCCAGGTCCTTTGAGGACGGGGTGTTTTATCAAGGGAGTGTTCACGAGTGGAAGCTGGCCCATCTAGCCGACAACCCCAGGTCCCATCCATCTCCAGGGAGCAATAGGAAAACGACTACCCAACGAGGGGTCGTGCCAAGGGGTCGTCAGAACACACGCCGGACTGCTCCTCGGGCTATACCAGCCAGGGTCCCGTCACATGAAAATAGAATCCCCAAACAAGAGGCGGCGGCAAAAAATACGTCAGTTGTCCCTTCGGCCAAGAGGCACACAAATCAATCCTTATCCCTTACGGTAGTGAGTGTCCTCTCAAATGTGCATGACCCTTAGCCGACAAATTCAGGAGACGTGCGCAACCTTCCCCGTCCGACGATGGCGACAAGGTATTGGGTAGTCAACAAAACCCAAGATCTTTGGTTGATGCACGAGTCCCGAACACGGGCCCGCTCCCAGAAGGTTCGGACGGGTTGTCGGTGACTAACTCCGAATTCGGCTGCGTCACCCTGTATTTTCCGAGCAAGACTTTAACACTCTTAACTCGGCTGATGCATACCTTGGAGCTGCACGAGCCGTCCTTAAAGATGTGGCAGGGTAGATGTCTTCCCATCTGCAGGTGAGTCATTGGTGTAGATATATCTGAACAAAAGTTCGGACCCAGTAGCCACCGAGCCTTAATTTGGGCAGGACGACTGAATAAAGGGTGGGTCTAACATCCTGCCAATCTACAGGCTTTGAAGCAGGAAAACAAAAAATTATCCAAAGATTTTCAACTAAGCCAAGCGGATCTACAAGCAAGCAGGGCCGAACTGGAGGATGTGAAGAAATTCACCAAAGAAGCCTATGGTAAGGGTATTTATTTGTGATATGCTAAATTTCCATTTTTTGTAATAACCAAGAAATTTGTTATAGCAGGTGAATCAATAGACCAAATGCAAAAGGATTTAGATGCATCTCGAGATTCTCAATGGTACACCAAATCTCAGCTTGAAACCGGTCATCACGTATTGAAGCGATGCCGCGAGGAAAACAACAATCTCAAAGAATAGAATAGAAAACAAGGTGAGGAAATTGAGAGTTTGAAAGCTCAATTGGCGCAAATCCGAGAAGAGAATCCAAAATTGAAGGGTGGCATATTCTCTAAGTAAAACTCCGACCTGTAAGGGATCACTATTTTGTTGCGTTGATCGTGAAAATGTGTGCCTCTTTTTGATTAGGTCTCCTGAATGGGCATCCTAAAGAGGAAGCCAGTTCTTTTGGGGGGCTGCTGAAGGAACTATCCGTTGTGCATGAGCAGGCTCAAAAGGCTATGCGGAGTATAGTTCGAGCTTTATGGCCAAACCAAAACCCTACGCAAGGGATGGTCAACCTTGCGGAGCTATTTAAAGGAGCCTGATGTCGCTTTGAACTATGGAAGACTTCAACGTGCCGAGAAGGAGCCCAGGAAGCGTGGGATGTGGTGAAGACCCGCTTTGACCATCTAGATTCCGAGCACATGGCCCAGGTTGGGCCAGCGGGGCCGGATGGGAAAGAAATTCCTCTTCATCTGGTGTATGATCAAGTGATGCCCGTCGCATGCCTCTCGCAAGAGGATTGCACTTTAGATGCTATAATATATCAACTTGACCAATCGCCAAGCGTGTGATCATATGTAATGCTATATTTGTGTGTTTAAGGCACTTCCCTTCATGTTTTTAAAACTCTTTCTCTAACCGGCCATTGGCTTCTACCTCCCTTGTTAACAATTGGGTAGTGTTCCGTTCTTTGTATCCTATGACATCAGGAATTAGTTTCCGATAACCAAGCAATCCAGCCATATGGTGCTAACATGCAAAGATTACATGGGGGGCTTCTTGGGGAACTTTGCATGGGAAACAAAAAAAATCCTACTCACACATAAGATATATCCATGATGATGACCATCTATGAGAGGAGAGTTGGATCCACATATCCTTGTTGATCGCTAAGCAGAAGCGTATATAACGTGGTCGATGTACTCTAACATCTTCTCGGTCCAAATCACTTTCCGTCCCCCGATCTCATCACGATCCGTCCCGAGATCCCATCACAATTCATCCCGATCTAGTGCCGAACAAACGCCACCTCCAGGTTCAGCACACGTACAGCTCGATGACGATCTTCGCCTTCTTAATCCAGCAAGAGGGGGTGGAGAGTTAGCTGAGTTCTCTGACAGCCTAACGGCGTGGCGGCGATAGTGGTGGAGCTAATCCAGCAGGGCTACATTGTACACTTTCGAACCTAATCTAGAGGAAGAACGAACTAGAGGAAGGGAGAGGGGCTGCGCATTTTACTGTGTATTGGCTGCCCTCTCTCCCCTCTACTATATATAGGAGGGAGGGGGAAGGGTGGCGCCCTAGGTTTTCCCCTAGGGTTGGCCGGCCGCACCCAAAGAGGAGGAATCGTCCTCCACTAAGGGAGGTGGACTCCTACTCCTAGTAGGATTCTCTCCCACTTGGCCTCCTCCCACCTCCTTGGCGGAAGGGCCTTTAGGGGTTGGCTGCCCAGCCCACTAAGGGCTCGTGCATGACCTCTTAGGCCCATGTGGCCCCTAGGGTGGGTGCACTTCTCCCGATGGACCCCCGGAACCCATTCGACATTCCCGGTACACTACGGGAAATGCCCGAAACCATTCCATGGCCCAAAACCCTCTTCCTATATATCAATCTTCGTCTACGGACCATTTCGGAACTCCTTGTGACGTCCGGGATATCATCCGGGACTCCGAACAAACTTTAGTCACCAACATACATAACTCAACTATACTGAAACGTCACTGAACCTTAAGTGTGCAGACCCTACGGGTTCTAGAACTATGCAGACATGACCGAGACACTCTCCGGTCAATAACCGATAGCGGAACCTGGATGCCCATATTGGTTCCTACATATTCTATGAAGATCTTTATTGTTCAAACCTCTATGTCAAGGATTCAGTTAATCTTGTATACTATTCCCTTTGTCCATCGGTATGTTACTTGTCCGAGATTCGATCGTCGGTATCTCCATACCTAGATCAATCTCATTACTGGCAAGTCTGTCTACTTGTTCCGTAATACAAAATCCCGTGACTAACTCCTTAGTCACATTGCTTGCAAGGATTGTTGTGATGTTGTATTACCGAGTGGGTCCAAGAGATACCTCTCCGTCATACGGAGTGAAAAATCCCAGTCTTGATCCATGCCAACCCAACAGACACCTTCGGAGATACCTTTAGAGCACCTTTTATAGTCACCCAGTTACATTGTGACGTTTGATACACACAAGGCATTCCTCCAGTGCCTGGGAGTTGCATGATCACATGGTCATAGAAACAGATACTTGACATGTAGAAAACTGTAGCAACAAACTGACACGATCATATGCTACGTTCATAATTTGGATCTTGTCCATCACATTGATAGGTCTCCAACGTATCTATAATTTTTGATCGTTCCATGCTATTATATTATCAACTTGGGATGTCTTATATGCATTTATATGCCATTTTATATCATTTTTGGGACTAACCTATTAACTCAGTGCCCAGTGCCAGTTTCTGTTTTTTCCGTGTTTTTGACCTTTTTCAGAAAAGAATATTAAACGAAGTCCAAACGGAATAAAACATGCGGGTGATTTTTTTCCATAACAGAAGATACCCAGAAGACTTGAGAACCAAGGCAGGAGGTCTCGTGGGAGGTCGCGAGCCCCCTAGGCGCGCCCAGGGGGCGCCTAGCAGGCTCGTGGGCCCCCCTTGCCTCCTTTGCCCTACCTCTTTCGCCTATAAATTCCCTAAAATACCGAAACCAACAGAGAGAGCCACGAAAATACTTTTCCGCTGCCGCAAGCTTCTGTCTCCGCGAGATCCCATCTGGGGACCGTTCTGGTGCCCTGCCGGAGGGCGATTCGGACATGGAGGGCATCTTCATCAACACCATTCACTCTCCAATGATGCATGAGTAGTTCACCACAGACCTTCGGGTCCGTAGCTAGTAGCTAGATGGCTTCTTCTCTCTCTTGGATCTTCAATACAAAGTTCTCCATGATCTTCATGGAGATCTATCCGATGTAACTTTCTTTTGCGGTGTGTTTGTCAAGATCTGATGAATTGTGAATTTATGATCAGATTATCTATGAATGTTATTTGAGTCTCCTCTGATTTCCTATATGCATGATTGCGTACCCTTGTAATTCTATTCGAGTTATGGGTTTCGTTTGGCCAACTTGATCTATAATTCTTGCAATGGGAGAAGTGCTTGGTCTTGGGTTCATACTGTGCGTTGTCCTCACCTAGTGACAGAAGGGGTAGCGAGGCACGCATCGTGGTGTTGCCATCAAGGGTAAAAATATGGGGTTTATATCATATTGCATGAATTTATCCCTCTACATCATGTCATCTTGCTCAAGGCGTTACTCCGTTTGTTATGAACTTAATACACTAGATGCATGCTGGATAATGGTCGATGTGTGGAGTAATACACTATTTGCATGTTGCATAGCGGTCGAAGTGTGGAGCAATGGTAGTAGATGCAGAAAGTATTGGTCTACTTGTCTCGGACGTGATGCCTATATGTATGATCATTGCCTTAGATATCGTCATGACTTTGCGCCATTCTATCAATTGATCGAGAGTAATTCGTTCACCCACCGTAATACTTGCTATCATGAGAGAAGCCTCTAGTGAACACTATGGCCCCCGGGTCTATTTTACACATTATTTATTCAGATCTACATACAAAAATACCAAAAATACCTTGCTGCACTTTTATTTATATTTACCTTTTATCACTATCAGATCTCACCTTGCAAGTAATCGTGAAGGGATTGACAACTCCTTTATTGTGTTGGGTGCAAGTTTGTTTGTTTTTGCGCAGGTTCATTGGTGGCTCGTCTTGATACTCCTACTCGATTGATACCTTGGTTCTCAAACCGAGGGAAATACTTATCTCTACTTTGCTGCATCACCCTTTCCTCTTCAAGGGAAAAACCAACGCAAGCTCAAGAAGTAGCACACATCATTCTCCTGATGACATGATCCTGTTATCAAACGACATCTCATGTCTATGGTTTGGAAACTTTGACCATCTTTGATCAACGAGCTAGTATATCAGAGGCTCACTAGGGAGAATGTGTTGTCTATGTACCCACACATGTATTTGAGTTTCCAATCAATACAATTCTAGCATGGATAATAAACGATTATCATGAATAAGGAAATATAATAATAACTAATTTATTACTGCCTCTAGGGCATATTTCCAACAGGGATTATGTTATCTTACGATGCGACCTAAGAAACATCTTCTGGAAAAAATAGTTCCTCGATGTGTTCCTTTTTCCGGGTTGCTACATAGGATATAGTCGGTGTAGTACGCATAGTTGTTATATACGACGAAAAGTGTCGATCAGATGGACATCGTTCGTATCCGACCAAGTTGTATCTTAAGAAACGCTAGCTTTTGGCTTTACCCATATGAGGTATGTATCCGGGCGAACCGGTCATAACAATAGCAGGGGTGCTCCCTTTACCCTCTAGCTGAACATATCAGGAAGGTAAAGGGGAATAACAGGAGCTAAGCAACCCGGTATTCCAAGGATCTTAAGTCCAACTGATGCATATAATGGCGGGAATCAATGTTTAGTCGAGGTGTATATATAGACAAGTAGGTATGACGAATACGTTGAATGGCTTCTTGATGAAACCCCTGGGTGCTATTGGATAATTCCATTTAACACGGACGTGGTGAGAAATGCTTGAAGCAGTTAGGGTAAGCCGAACACGCCCTAGGACCGACTAATTAACCCTACAAAATAAAATAAAAAATCTTTTGGCAAAAAAGAAAGAGACATTGATGGCAAGAAGGTAATGGTGTTGGTCTAGTCGTAGAAATGCCGATGATGAGCTACATTCCACAGGTTTGGCTCGAGGTTATCCCCGGAGCTGCACACGCGATAAGCTCCTCCTGTTAAGACTTCATCAATTATAAAAGAGCCCTCCCACTTTGGGTGAAGTTTATGCTTCTGCTTCTCTCGAAGGCGTAGGACGAGTTCCCCCACATTGTATGCCTTTTCCCAAACTTCCCTACTCTAATAGCACCGAGCTTGCTCTTGATAGAAAGCAGACCAGGCCCGAGCTATGTCGCGTTCTCCTTAAAGTGCTTCTAAGTCGTCTTGCCGATCCAACTCGGCCTCTTTTTCCTTGTACATACTCACCCGAGGTGCATCGTGTATAATGTCGCAGGGGAGGACCGCTTAAGCCCCGTACACCATGAGAAATGGTGTGTACCATGCGGAATGATTCGGGGTTGTACTCGAGTCCCATAGTACGGAGTCGAGATCCTCCACCCATTGGTAGTCGGATTCTTCAAGAGAGCGGACCAGCCGAGGTTTAATACCGCTCATAATGAGCCCATTGGCTCTTTCAACTTGTCCATTGGTCCTGCAGGTGGTATACGGAGGCACAGTTGAGCTTGATGCCCAAATTTGTGCACCAATCTTTTACCTCCAGGCCGATGAAATTGGATTTGTTGTCTGTTATTATGCTATGCAGGACACTGTAACGGTGTACGACACCAGAAATGAATTTGATTACTAGACCGACTTTGGTGGATCTAACAGGCTTTGCTTCAATCCATTTGAAAAACTTATCGACCATGACCAAGAGGTATTTCTTTTTCTTAGTCCACCCTTTAAGTGGGCCGACCATATTCAAACCCCACACTGCAAAGGGCCACATGATCGGGATTGTCCGAAGAGTTGTTGGCGCATGTGGCTTTGATTCGCAAAGAGTTGACACACCGTACGCTGCTAAGCGAGCGCATGGGCGTCCTATTGGGCTGTCAGCGAGAAGAAATCAGCTCGGAAAGCCTTGCTGACCACGGCCCGAGCTGCTGCATGGTGACCGCCCAAACCAGCGTGTACTTCGGCCACAAGCTACCTTCCCTCCTCTTCGGATATGCACCATTGGAGGACTCCTATGGTGCTATTTTTATATATCTCTCCCTAGTGGACCTTGTAAGCCTTTGATTGGCGGACGATACGTCATGCCTCGGTCTAGTCATCGGGGAGTTCCTTGCGCAGGAGATACGTAAGGAAGGGTTCAATCCATGGCACGATTACTGCCATGACCTCGTGGGCCGAGGGAGTTTCTTCAATTGAAGATCCGTCCATGATTTGATCATCCTGCTCGGCTGCAGGTGGTATAACCTGCTCTATGCCATCTGCTCCTATGTTACCCACTTTGTCCTGCCACACCACGGATGGCTTGAACAACTGTTCTAGGAATATGTCGCTGGGTACGGGGCCGCACTTCACGCCTAAGCAGGCGAGAAAATCTGCAGCTTGGTCGTTGTCTCTTGAGACATGGTGGAACTCCAACCCCTCAAATCGCGCTAATATCCTGAGGACGGCGTTTCTATATGATGCCATCTTCATATTTTTTGAATCAAATTCGTCGTTGATTTGTGAGATGGCGAGGTTATAGTCTCCCAATAACTCGATCCATTGTATGCCCATTGAAGTTGCCATCCGGAGATGTGTAGTAACGCCTCGTACTCTGTTGCATTATTTGACTCGACATACATGATCTATAGCATGTACCGAACACTACCTCTGGTAGGGGATGTGAGAATCACTCTAGCCCCCAGGCCGACGAGAGTTCTGGACCCGTCAAAATACATGGTCCAATACGCATAAGTGCTATACTCTCTAGGGAGTTCAGCCTCAGTCCATTCAGCGATGAAATTGCCCAAGACTTGAGATTTGATAGCTCGTCGTGGCTTGTAGGAAATCTCAAACGGCAGGAGTTCGATGGCCCATTTGGCAATTCGGATGGTGGCATCCTTATTTTTAATAATGTCACTCGGTGGTACTTCTGAAGTCACAGTGAGCGCACATTCCTGGAAATATTGTCTAAGTTTGCGCGATGCCATAAACACTGTGTAAGCAATCTTTTGGAAGTGCGAGTATCTGGTTTTGCATGGGGTGAGTACCTCGAATACTTAATAGATAGGCCTTTGTATCCATGGGTGTTGACCGTCAGCTTCTCGTTCTACGACGAGTACCGCGTTGACCACTTGATTGATTGCTGAGATGTATAGCAACATCGGCTCCCCTCTGAAGGGTCTGCTAGGATGTGGTTGATGGCTAGTATCGCCTTGATTTCCTCCACATCCGACGTGGCCTCATCAGTCCATTTGAAGTTCTTAGTTTTGTTCATCAAGCTATAGAGTGGGAGGTCCTTCTCCCCGAGGCGAGATATAAATCGGCTTAAGGCTGCCATGCAGCCTGCCAACTTTTGGACGTGTTGTAGCTCTGTTAGGATGGCAAGTTGTGACAATGCTCGAATTTTTTCCGGATTAGCCTCGATTCATATTTGCGACACTATAATCCGAGGAATTTTCCGGCTGGGACTCTGAAGACACACTTATCCGGGTGAAGTCGTATATCGTATGCTCGTAGGTTGGCAAAGGTTTCCCTAAGATCATCTACCAGCTGGCTGACGTGGCTGGTCTTAACACCACATCGTCCACGTACGCCTCCGCGATTTTTTTCGATCTGTTTCCCCAAGCATGTCTGGATCATGCATTGGTAAGTGGTGCTCGCGTATTTTAGCCCGAACGGCATTGTGTTGATGCAGAATGACCCGTAGGGTGTTATAAAGGCGGTTGCGGCCTGATCGGATTCCTTCATTTTGATCTGATGGTAACTAGAGTAGGCGTCGAGGAAACACAAGGGTTCGTGTCCGGCTATTGTATCGATAATTTGGTATATCCGAGGTTACAGGAAAGAATCCTTAGGCAGCTTTGTTTAAGTCCTTGAAATCGACAAATAGCCGCCAAGATTTTTCCTTCTTTGGTACCATGACCAGGTTTGCCAACTAGTAGGGATGTTTAATGTCTCTGATGAACCCGACTTCCAGGAGCTTGGCAAGTTCTTCACCCATAGCTTGACGCATTGGTTCGTAAAATTGACGCACGGCATGTTTGACAAGCTTGAAGCCTGCAATTATGTTCAGACTGTGTTCTGCCAGCCCCCGAGGGATTCCTGGCATGTCTGAGGGGTGCCAGACAAATGTGTCCCAATTTTCACGCAAAAAAGCACATATTGCTTCGTCGATTGCGAGCTCCAGTTGTCCTCCAACGGATGCGGTCTTATTAGGGTATGTACCCATAGTGCGGTATGGCTTGGAATCTTGTGAAGGCTTAGCGTCCCAACAGGGCATGGTAACCATTCTGAAATGGGACGATATGAAAGAGGATCTCTTCGGATCGGTAGTTCTCGGGTGTACCGAATACTACATCGAGTGTAACTCGTCCGGTTGAGCAGGCCTCTCTCCCGGGGACAATACCCCAGAAGGTGGTTGTGCTTAGATCGATTTTAGATAGGTCGGACTACATTTTTTCAAGTGTGTCCTTGTAGATGAGGTTGAGGCCACTGCCCTCGTCCATTAGCACCTTCTTGAGTCTGAAGCCGTCAACTATGGGGTTTAGGACTAAGGTGGCAGGTGTCTGTCATGTGCTAGCCATCCGCTCGTCTCCCTGGTCGAAAGTAATGGGTGTGTTCGACCATGGTTTGCTACCACTACATGGTGGATTTGATGGAGCTCTTGAAAGGCTCTCTTTCTCTAATTCTTTGAGGTAAATGTCTCGTAGATCGTTAATATTTTTGTGCACTTATCCAGCGACGCTACTAACCAGCCCTCCGCGGAAGTTGCCTTGAAGATGCTCTCCCCGCTTTTTGCGACCTCCGTGACAACCCAGCATGCTCGAAGGCTATGGGTGGAGCTTGATTCAGATGGGGCAGAGTGTATGGGGAATGGGTTGTACAGTAGTACGTCGAGGACCGGCCCTTGTCCATGTTTTCTTTGTAGAGTGTTCGCACGTGACCGGCCCCGTGAGTGGGGGTGTGCGTCTTGTCCGTATTTTTCTGGTTTGCTCAGTAAGGCTGGGATCATTGCACATTTGTTGTATTTGCCAAGTGCTTTCCATGGCGTGGTATTTGAGCACCAGGCTTGATAGCTCGACGAGGGTATGATTTAGGCGACGGGAGAGGGCGTTGAGGATGCACTCATCGCGGAAATGATGCTACATGGCATTAATAAGTTCATGTTCATCGCGGCCCTCAGTCCTATTGTTGAGGAGGAACCTAGCCCAGAAGTGGTGTGCTGATTCCCATCGCTGCTGCGTAACTTTCACGTGGGATTGATAAACCAAACTCTTTCTCTTTATGCTCGAGTTGGGTGGTGGGTGGGGAAATATTTTGAGTTCCATTGAGTTGTGGGTTGGAGATCTCGGTGACCGCGTCCCCCGCTGGGTCACGCACCGAATCATCCACTCGCCCCGAAACATTGTCGGGGCGAGATAGATACTCCATTTTATCCGGTAAGTCTGGATGATAAGTGACCGGGACGTATACTGTTTTTAATTCCGGTAGCCGGTGCGGGGAGTCCTTAACCGGGCACCCGACAATGTTGATCAGATGCGTGATGGGTGGGACGTGAATTTCCTTGTGATCGGGTCTGAGCCCGATCTGATTGTAGATCGTACCCGGATTATTTATGATGCCCATGCCTTGGATCTGGTCGAGTAATTTATGTAATGACGGGGTTTTGGCGGAGTTCGTGTCGTCCTTGAGTTCGGGGTTAGCCCATGTCACTGTTGCTTCGAAAGGAGCTAAAAGTCTTGTTAACACGAGATCTCCCCGAGGGTCAGTGGTGAACTCTAGGCTCCCGAACTTGACTTCCTGACCGGGGGTAAAATTCCCAACCTGGCCAAGGCGGCCGGCCGGGTTGGCGTGCAGAACGACACTTCCAAATGCGAATATCTGTCCATGGAGGAAAACATCCTTGTTAAGGATATCCTCGCAAATGACAAAACATGCCATCGATCCTTACAGCGATCCAACAAGCAGAACTCTCAATGAAAGCACCAATGTCAGTGTCAAAACCGGCACATCTTGGGTAGGGGGTCCCGAACTATGGACCTTGGATCGATGGGTTGCAGGAGAAAGGTAGAGACAGTATTTACCCAGGTTCGGGCACCTCTTGAGGAGGTAAAACCCTACGTCCTGCCTTATTATATTGATGTGGATGATGATTATAGAGTCGATCTACCTTGAGATCATATGAGCTAAACCCTAGATGGGTTAATTTGCCTACATGGACGAGGACCCTAGTTTATATAGCCACCAGGGGATCTAGGACTACATACAATCGACCTCCAGGTGACGGTGGCTCGACCGAACTAGTCTAATTTACTTGGACGCCACACCGGTCTTTGGTGCTTTACTCCTTGAATAAAATATGACAACACAATCTGGCCTTCAATTAGTACGTCCCATTAGGTCAGCCTCTTCGTAGCAAGCCGACCACCTGAGGACACCTTAATACCGGACTCCCTCAATGACCCAATAACCTCTCTATCCCCAAGGTCATCCTAAAAGAATCGAGCAAGATTCCCACGGAATTAATGATAGTGCACCTAGTCCATCTAAGAAGAAAAATAAAAAGAAAAATGATAGGACTCTGCAAGATTCTAGTGAACGTGTGATAGGAAAATCTGCTCAGAAACATAATGACATTTCTATTTCTCTTGCTGAGACACAATCGGGTAGTGAACATTCACCTAGTGATAACGAAAACAATTATGATAATGATGATGTTCATGTAGATTCTCAACAGGATACTAATAAATAAAATGATAATGATGTGCAAATAGAACCTACTAAATATCTTGATAACCCACATCCCAAAAATAACAATATGAGAAGAAGGACTTTGTTGCTAAAAACATGGTAAGAAAGGGAGCCATGGGTTCAAAAAACAATGGCATTCCCTCGTAAGCCTTGTAACAGTAAGGATGAGGAAGATTTTGAACACTTTGCTGAAATGATTAGACATGTCTTGTTGCGCACTTTTTTGACTGATATTTTGAAAATTCCTTCATATGCTAAGTGTATGAAAGATATTATTACCAACAAAAGAAAGATACCTAAAACTGAAATTTCTAGTATGCTTGCCAATTATTATTTTGATGGTGGGGTGCCTAAAAAGTTGGGGGATCCCCGTATATCCACAATACCTTGCTCAATTAAATAAAACTACGTTAAAACTACTTTATGTGATTTAGGAGCTGGTATTAGTGTTATGTCTTTCTCTCTATATGAAGGACTTGGTTTGAGTAAGATTACACCTACTGAGGTATCCTTGCAAATGGTTGATAAATCCACTGCTTTACCTATTCGAATTTGCGAGAATGTTCCTATTATGGTTGCAAATGTTACTACCTTAACTAACTTTATTATTCTTGATATGCCCGAGGACGACAACATGTTCATCATCCTTGGTAGACCATATTTGAATACTACGGTGGTTGTCATTGATTGCAACAAAGCAAGGTTACTTTTCATGTTACTGGTAAAGAACATAAAGTGCATTTTCCGAAGAAGCAAACTTTGCTTAATCATATTAATGTAATTGAGACAATTGCCACAATCACCATTGGAGGTTTTAAAATTCATATTCCTACTTCCAAGAAGAAATATTATACCCTTATTGTCGGGGATATGCAAATTCCCATTGAGGTAACTTAGTGTCATACGAAAATTCTTTGGTTTCATGTCAGTCGGAAACGGTCATTAATAAGACTTGATGAACTTTTTTAATGGATTCTTTTCTAAAGACATATGGTTGATGAATTTAGTAAGCACAACTCCCTATATTATTAGTTTACTCTATGTCATTCTTAGTTAAATAAAGTAAAATGCCATGATTGTCTTGTTTTCTAAGTTTTGTGTGCAATAAAATGACCCAAAATAACAATTCACAGATTGCCACAAAATTTAAACATGAATTTGTATGGACTATTTAAGAAATTTTGGTTTTGAAAACACGTCAGAGAAGAGCACCTGTGGGCCACAAGACAACAGGGCGCGCCCACCCCCGTAGGCGCGTCCTAATAGCTTGTGGGTCCCACATGCCCCCCACCTTATCTCTTCAGCCAATCTCATCTCCTACTTCGAGAAAAAATTCATACACACTCTCTCGTGTGTTCTTGCTCGTGAGACTGAAATTTTCGATGTCATTGCTCGGAGTTCCATTTTCGAAAATATTTTGAGGAATTGATCCTTGGTATGTGACTCTCCCATTCCTCCAATTTATTTTTTCTCTAGTGGTTTATATTTTGCATATTTTATTGCAATTGGTGCTACAGAATATGAGCTTGCATGTTGAATTCTTTAAGTTCCAAGTAGTATGAATGCCTGATATGACCTCTAGGCACCTATATGAGTAGTTGCTACTAATATTGCAAAGTTTTACTCACATAATTTTGTGGTCCAAAAATTTCAGAAATTTGTGTGTAGGAAAATGAACTTCCTTAGGAGAGGTTCTTCAAGCCGATGCCCCAAAGGAGTTGTTGGGAGGAAGGAGGACCACGACAAGGACATCCATATCTTTCACAACACAGAAGACTCGCCATGTATGGCCACATGTCCCTTTCATGAGTGAGGTGGGTTTCATCAAGAGTTCATACAATTCATTGCAAATTCCGGGCTGACCAACTTCCTCGCAGATGAGTGTGACCAATATTATCTCCTTAGAAATTCCTTTGTGGTTTTTTTATTTCACAAATAGGCCCGATATTCCCATGTTGCGTTTCGATTTATATGCAGAACATTATGAATTACCAATCCTTAAGTTCTGTGAAATATGCTTAATTCTCTCTCATGGGGGGATACGTGAGCCTAAACCAAAGGAGATTGAGAACTTTCTCCTATCTCCAACTATGGTAGAAACTAGGGGCGTATCAAACGCCATACCACAAGTTTATTGATGAACCTAAACCCCCACATCACATTCGCCATAACTTAGTATACATCAAGAATACTCATGATGTTATTGTGTTCTATGCACCCTCTTTGTTTAACTATCATGCCAGGAACGGATACACCATCATGCCAACACACATAATCGCTTACCAGAACGAGATGGCTAAAGCAGAAGCCGTTGCTCAGGCATGGGATGCTGAGGTGCCTTAGCCGTAGTACTTTCCCGGACCAGAAGGCTACTATCAGGGGTGATTACCAAGCTAGAAAAACGCCTAAGCTTGGAGTAGCACGTACGTATAACCAACATTACATTAATGTTCACACGCTTCATATGGAGAGTCGATTTTTATTCTCTTTCATTGTATATCCATGTTAGCTTTATATTTCGCTTTATTCCTGTGTGAATAACTTTGAAAAAACAAAAAATATTTCTAGTTTACTTTTAGTGTTTCTTTCATGTTAATTAGTTGTAGTATTAAAAGAAAACCCAAAAATATTTCCTTTGCTTTTTGGAAGCTTTCCCGTGTAAATAGATTTTGTTGTTCCCTTGTTTGTTTGTTTTCTTTGAAAAAACGAAAACTCCAAAAATATTTCAGTGTGTTCCTCTGAATTTCTTTTCTTTTCTTTGAGATGTTGAAAGGAGAAGAACAATGTGGAGTGGCTCTCATATGCATTATTGTTGATCTAACAAAAGAGCCAATATTACCTTGTCTTTTCCTTTGTATAAATTGTTTCGCAAATTCCAGCTTAATCCCCGGCACACTTGCACTATTATTATTTTTGCATCATTCGGTCATGAAAGTGAAAGGCAATAATGATGATATTTCCTGAAGTGGTCATGGTAAACGAAGCTCATATGAACTCCCCTTGTTTTCCATTTTTGTAAATATGTTTAGCTCGTTCGATCTCGATTTAGTATATCATGAGTGAACATGTTTATGATGACAATAAGAGATTATAGCTTCTCATACCATTCGTAAATATCTAGGAGTGAATAATGATTTATCTTATGTGTCAATATGCATTGAAATGGTTATGATGTGATATGGCGGTATGGTATTTCCGTGTGAGTAATTCGAGCAGTCTGACTTGGCCCATGTGCAAACATGTAGTTGATTGAAACCAATGCAGCCTTCATGATGTCTAAATTCAGAGTGTCTATATCCTACTCATGCTAATTTTCAATGTTAATTATTCGCAATGCATGATTATGACCGTTTTCGCTCTCTAGCTGGTCTCTTCTCAACCTATTTCTAGCCTTCACATGTACTAAGCGGGAATGTTGCGTGTGCACACAAACTCCAAAAACTAAGGTGTTCCACATGAGTCCACCATACCTACCCATCGGTGTTACTCTATCTTTCCAAGTAAATTTGCATGTGCCACCTCTAAATATTCAAGTAAACATCTGTTTTATGTGCTCGTACCACTCATGGAGTGGTGGAGCGATCGGTATCTTCCATGCGAAGCGGTTTATTCTAAATATATGCGTCTACTTGCCTATCATTGCACGAGAGAGGCTAATTAAAAGGATTCCCAGTCCTGCATAATCAAAATTATATTAAACAAAACTCCTGGGCAGTTGATGTGTTGGAGGGCACCCATGAAGTTGGCTAGCCATGGCTTGTGTTTGGATGGTGGAAAAGGAGTAAACTTTATATTTCCACTTGGGAACTGACAATAATAGGATTAGCATGGAAGATATCAAAAAATCTACTATAATGTTGACAGGAAAAGTACACAACCCAAAATTACAACTCATCTCTACTTTAAAACTTTGAGCTCTGGCACATGTGCAAATCAATGCTTCCCTCTACGAAGGGCCTTTCTATTTACCTTCATGTAATTTTACTTTTGAGTCATCACCTTCTTACTAAAGCACCAGAACTGAGAGAACTATTATCATTCTTATGCATTGAGTCTAGTTAATGTTGGAGGTGAGCATGACTAGATCTCTTCTACCCTCAATTATAATATTTAGTCGCTGGTTAAAACTTAGAGGTGCTCTGCATTTATGTTCTACGGTCTCAGAAAAGGCTAGCGAAATACCATGTCATCATATTATATCATGATTGTTTTGACAAGTTGTTGGCGCATGAGATACTTTATTATTGCTTGCTAGTTGGTTATGTATTGCCATGAGTAAATATAATGTTTGATTGTTATCATGGATATGGTAATTTATGATTTATGCTGAAAACCTGAACACTACCTAAGCATGTGTATAACAACGAGAACAAAAGAGGTTGTAAAAAATTTCTTTATCACTTTCAGTTTATCAACTGAATTTATTGAGGACAAGCAATGAGTTAAGCTTGGGGGAGTTAATACGTCTCAAACGTATCTACTTTTCCAAACACTTCTACTCTAGTTTTGCCCTCTAATTTGCATGATTTGAATGGAACTAACCCGTACTATGTTGTTTTTAGCAGAACTACTGTGGTGTTATTTTTGTGCACAAATAACAGTTCTTAGAATCGGATGAGACTTTTTCGAAATTATTTTTGGAGTATATGAGGAATTATGGAGCGAAGAAGTGCCAGAGGGGGCTGCCTGTGGGCTACAAGCCATCCGGGCACGCCCACCCCCCTGGGTGTGCCCTGATAGCTTGTGGGGCCCACATGGCTCCCCTGACGCTAATTCCAGTCCTATAAATTCACATCTTCGAAGAAAAAAATAGAGAGAATATTTCATCACGTTTTACAAGATGGAGCCGCCACCACCTCGTGTTCTTCCTCGGGGGGCTGATCTAGAGTCTGTTTTGGGCTCACGAGAGGGGGATTCGTCGTTGTCATCATCACCAAACCTTCTTCATCAACAATTCCATGATGCTCACCACCAAGAGTGAGTAATTCCTTTGTAGGCTCGCTAGGTAGTGATGGGCTTTGGATGAGATTGATCATGTAATCGAGTTAAGTTGATGGGGCTTGATCCCTAGTATCCATTATGTTGTGAGATTGATGTTGCTATGACTTTGATATGCTTAGTGCTTGTCACTAGGGTGTGAGTTTCATGATTCCATATCTAAACTTATTGTGTTTTCTATGAATATAAAAGTGTTTAGATATTATCCCGCAAGTTGTGTGCGCCTATTACGTGTTATGACCCGCATCCCCCAAGGTGACAATAATTGGGTTTCTTTCCGGTGATTGCCATAGTATGAGGAGTTAATGTATTTTCCATGTGTTAATGCTTTGTTCCGGTTCTATACTAAAAGGAGGCCTTAATATCCCTTAGTTTCCATTAGGACCCCACTGCCATGGGAGGGTGGGACAAAATATGTCATACAAGTTCTTATCGCAAGCACATATGACTATATACGCAATACGTGCCTACATTATATTGATGAATTGGTGCTAGTTCTATATCGCTCTAGTGTGTAACTGTTACATGATGAATGACATCCATATCTGTGCATCGCTGATCCATGCGCCTATGCTTTACATACACTAAATCTTGCTAAGTTACTAATACTGCTCCTACCATCACAACTGCTACAAAATTATTACTATCACTATTACTGTTACTACTATTACTTGTCGTGCTACTAAATCTTCGCTCCAGAGAGATATCCCAGGTGTGGTTGAATTGAGAACTAAACTACTAAGGCTCATAAATATTATTTGGCTCCCCTTGTGTTGAATCAATAAATGAGGGTGAAATACTACCCGCGAAGACTGTTGTGATCATCTACACTTGTGGGTTATTAAGGACGTGCATGGCACGTCAGGCACCGAGTAGGGTTCGCCATGCATGCGTGAGCCTTCCTGGACTTTTGTAGAGGCACCCAATACGTGATCGCAAGTTAATCACGGAGAGTAGCTAGACGCGATCATCGCATAGCAGCATCATCCATGAGGTGCTCTACTTCCCGCCTGGGAGCGCCTACATTCGCGAAGCTAGAGTCAAGGCAGGGATGACTGCCTTGGGGCCTTGTT
This sequence comes from Hordeum vulgare subsp. vulgare, assembly GCF_904849725.1. Classification (NCBI taxonomy): domain Eukaryota; kingdom Viridiplantae; phylum Streptophyta; class Magnoliopsida; order Poales; family Poaceae; genus Hordeum; species Hordeum vulgare. The sequence goes on along the minus strand of NC_058520.1, from coordinate 334,217,880 downwards.
GCTAGGGAGGAGGTGCCTCTCGCCATTGCTTACCTTGCCAAACAAATTGCATGTGCACGCCCATGTTATCCATAGAGAAATACAAGATGGGAAGAGTAACTAAATCGTTAGAGTTGGACATTAATCTGTTTTAGGTCCAAAATAGTAGTGGGATTTGATGGAGTTTGGAGAAGGTGAAAAGGAAGGGGGATCCTCCATCATGGGGAATACATGATGCGCTTCATTGGGAAAAATTATGCGATGGGGAATCCTCTGCATATGTGAGAGAAGAAATTCCCTCGGAGAAGAACAAATACTGATATCAACACACAATGCTTACGTGGTGGTGGGTCCTTAGCAAATACTCATAACTCATCTTATGTGGCAGGGGCGTTATAGTGGTTGGACCCATACATAAATCAAGAAAACAATGATGACATGGCAGGTGTGCTTAGGTAGATAGACTACATTACAACAAAATAATTTATTGGGATAAATTATTTAGATATTATAGAGCATACATTAAAACTTATAGATTAGTTCTCAAAATAAAAAGAATACATATATACACATTGGTGAGCAATATTCTTGGTTACCAAGTGGTCTGCTTGGTACGCTATCAACAAAAAATACCTCTCCCTTCAAGAAAAAAAGTGGGGAACTGCCTCGAGAAAGATCAGATCGAGCGAGGTAGAAGGGAGGCGACAGTGTTGGGGAACATTGCATGGAAAACAAAAAATTACTATGCACACGCAAGATCTATCCATAGATGCATAGCTACGAGAGGGAGAGGGCGTCTGCATACCCTTGTAGATCGCTAAGCGGAAGCGTTAAAAACACGGTTGACAAAGTCGTACGTCTTCACAATCCAATCACGATCCATCCTGATCTAGCGCCTAATGGACGACACCTCCACGTTCAGCACACGTGCAGCTCGATAACGTCCCTGCCTCCTCGATCCAGCGAGCGAGGGCGGAGTAGTAGATGTGATCTCTAGCATCATGACAGCATGGCGGCGATAGTGACGGTGTTGTCCCGGCATGGCCACGCAAGCGCAACTGGGAGAAGGAGGAGAAAACGATCTAGGGAGAGAGGGATGGTTGGGCCAAGGGTTTTGGTGTCGTTGCCCTCCTTTTACTCTCATATATATATGGGTGGCTGGACGCGGTATCCCTAGGGTTGGGTCGGCGCCCTAGGGAACTTCCTTGGCCCCCAAGCCTAGGGGGAGACTGACACCCTAGGGAAACCCTAGCCCTTGGCCGCATGTGCCTTGGGGAGGTGGGGCGCCCAACCCACCATTGGCTGGTGCGCCACCCCTTTCAGGCCATGGGGACCTCCGGGGCAGGTGGACCTCCCCGGTGGACCACCGGAAAACCTTCCGGCATTTCCGACCAAAACAGGTAAGTCCCGAAACTATTCCGGAACCCCAATACCAACTTCCCACATATCAATCTTTACCTCCGGACTATTCAAGAGCTCCTCGTCATGTCTGAGATGTCATCTGGGACTCCGAACAACATCTGGTAACCAACATACATATCACAATTATACTATATCGTCATTGAATGTTAAGTGTGCAGACCCTACTCGTTCGAGAATCATGTAGACATGACCGAGACATCTCTCCGATCAATAAACAATAGCGGGGCCTGGATGCCCATATTGATTCCTACAGATTGCATGAAGATCTTCATCGGTCTAACCACGATGTCAATGATTCAGCCAATCTTGTATGTAGTTCCCTTTGTCCATCAGTATGTTACTTGCCCGAGATTCAATCATCGGTGTCGCATACCTAGTTTGATATCGTTATCGGCAAGTCTCCTTACTCGTTCTATAATACAAGATCATGTGAGTAACTCCTTAGTCACATTTCTTGCAAGCTTCTTCTGATGTTGTATTACTGAGAGCCCCCGGAGATACCTCTTTGTCATACGGAGTGACAAATCCCAGTCTTGATCCATGCCAACCCATAGACACCGTTGGAGATACCTGCAGGGCACCTTTATGTTCACCCGACTATGAAGGAACGTTTGATACACACAGGGCATTCCTCCGGTGTCAGGGAGTTGCATGATCTCATGGTCTTAGTAACAGATACATGACATGAAAAAAGAAGTATAAACAAACTAAGTGATACAATCAAATGCTATGTTTAAAGTTTGGGTCTTGTCCATCACATGAGTCTCGTAATTATGTGATCGCATTATCAAATGACAACTTATATATATTGTTAGGAAACCTTAACCATCTTTGATCAACAAGATAGTCAAGTAGAGGCTCACTAGGGACATGGTGTTGTTTATATATCCACATGTTTATTTAAGTTTTCGGTCAATACAATTCTAGCATGGATAATAAAATTATCATGAACAAGGAACCATAATAATAACCACTTTATTATTGCCTCTAGGGCATATTTCCAACTGTCCCCCACTTGCACTAGAGTCAATAATCTAGCTTTACATTGTAATTCTTCTAAGACCCAAAGAGTTCTGGTGTCAATCATGTTTTGCTCATGGGAGAGGTTTAGTCAACGGGTCTGCAACATTTACATCCGTCCTCCTTGATATAACCGATGATGGAATTGAAGTGGTGCTTTATATGTCTGGTCCTCTTGTGAAACCTGGGCTCCTTGGCTAGAGCAATGGCATTGGTGTTGTCATGAAAGAGAGTCATTGGATCCAGTGCACCGGGTACAAGTCCAAGATCCATCATGAATTCCTTCATCCACACACCTTCGTTCAGTGCTTCTGAAGCAGCTATGTACTCTACCTCACATGTAGAATCTGCTACCACGCTTTACTTGGTACTACACTAGCTGACCGCTCCACCATTAAGAATAAATATATATCCGATTTGAGACTTAGAGTCATCCGTATCTGTGTCAAAGATAGCATCAACGTAACCCTTTACAACGAGCTCTTGATCACCTCCATAAACGAGAAACATTGGCTTAGTCCTCTTTAGGTACTTAAGGATATTTTTTACCGTTGTCAGTGTTCCACTCCTGGATCACTTTGAAACCTTCCGGCCGTTCTTATGGCAAGGCTCACATATAGTCTTGTGCATAACATTGCATACATGACAGAGCCTATGGCTCAAGCATAGAGTATGGCACTCATCTTTTCTCTATGTTCTGCAATTGTCGGGCACTGAGTCTTACTCAACTTCACACCTTGCAAGACACGCAAGAACCCCTTCTTGTACTAATACATTTTAAACTTCTTCAAAACCTTATCAAGGTATGTGCTTTGTGAAAGTCCTATTAAGTGTATCGATCTATCTCTATAGATCTTGATGCCTAATATGTAAGAAGCTTCTCCGAGTATTACATAGAAAAACTCTTGTTAAAATATACTTTTACGCTTTCCAAAATTTATATATTGTTTCCAATGAATAATATGTCATCCACATATATTATTAGAAACACTATAGAGATCCCACTCACTTTCTTGTCAATACAAGCTTCTCCATAAACTTGTATGAACCCAAACACTTTGATCACCTCATCAACATGAAGATTTCAAATCCTAGATGCTCGCACAAGTCCATAAATGGATCGTTGGAGCTTGCATACTTTATGAGCATTTTTAGGATCAACAAAACCTTCCGGTTGCATCATATACAACTCTTCCTTAAGGAAACCATTAAGGAACATTGTTTTGACATCCATGTGCCAGATTTCATAATCGAAAAATGTAACTATTGCTAACATAATCTTGACGGAGTTAAGCATCGCTACGGGAGAGAAAGTCTCATCATAGTCAACTCCTTGAACTTGTGAAAACCCTTTTGCAACAAGTCGTGTTGTATAGACGGTGGCATTATCGTCCGCCTCCATCTTCTTCTTAAAGGTCCATTTGTTCTGAATGGCCTTACGGCCATCAAGTAAGTCCTCCAAAGTCCATAATTTGTTTTCATACATGGATCATATCTCGGATTTCATGTCCTCTAGCTATTTGTTGGAATCCGGGCCCACCATCGCCTATTAATAGCTCATAGGTTCATTGTTGTCTAACAACATGACCTCCAAGACGGGATTATTGTACCACTGAGGGGCAGTACACATCCTTGTTGACCTACAAGGTTCAGCACTGACTTGATCTGAAGCTTCGTGATCATCATCATTCGCTTCCTCTTCAATTGGTGTAGGCATAAAAAAACATATTTCTGTGTCGTGCCAATCTCTAATTGAAGTGAAGGTTCAACAACCTCATCAAGTTCCACCATTCTCCCACTCAAATTCTTTTGAGATAAACTCATTCTATAGAAAGGATCCATTCTTGGCAACAAAGACCTTGCATTCGGATCTGAGATAGAAGGTGTACCCATTTGTTTCCTTAGGGTATCCTATGAAGATAAACTTCTTTGATTTGGGTTTGACCTTATCAGGCTGAAGCCTTTTGACATAAGCATCGCATCCCCAAACTTTGAGAAACGACAGCTTAGGTTTCTTGCCAAACCATAATTCATACGGTGTCATCTCAACGGACTTTGATGGTGCCCTATTTAAGGTGAATGCAGTTGCCTCTAATGCATAACCCCAAAATGATAGTGGCAAAAAGGTAAGAGACATCATAGAACGCACCATATCCAATAAAGCGTGATTACGACGTTCGTACACACCATTATGATGTGGTATTCTGGGTGGCGTGAGCTGTGAAACGATTCCACATTGTCTCAAGTGTGTGCCAAACTCGTAACTCAGATATTTACCGCCATGATCACATCGCGAAAATTTTATCTTCTTGTTACAATGATTTTCAACTTCACTCTGAAATTGCTTGAAATTTTCAATGTTTTAGACTTGTGTTTCATTAAGTAAATATACGCGTATCAAATTAAGTCATCAGTGAAGGTAACAAAATAAGGATATCCACCACGCACCTTGACACTCATTGGACCACACACATCGGTATGTATGATTTTCAACAAGTCACTTGCCCGATCCATTGTTTCGGAAAACGGGTTTTGGTCATCTTGCCTAGGAGGCATGGTTTGCGTGTATCAAGCGATTCAAAATCGAGTGATTCCAAAAGTCCATCGGCATGGAGTTTCTTCATGCATTTTACACCAATATGACCTAAGCGGCAATGCCACAAGTAAGTGGTACTATCATCATTGACTTTGTATCTTTTGGCATCAATGTTATGAACATGTGTATCACCATAATCGAGATTCAACGAGAATAAACCATTCACATTGGGTGCATGACCATAAAATATATTACTCATATAAATAGAACAATAATTATTCTATGATTTAAATGAATAACCATCTCGCAATTAACAAGATCCATATATAATGTTCATGCTCAACGTAGACACCAAATAACAATTATTTTGTTTTAAAACTAATCATGATGGTAATCAAAGAGCGAGCATGCTGACGGAGATCGCATCAACCTTGGAACCATTTATGGCGCGCATCTTCACCTCGTCCTTTGCCAACCTCTATTTATTTTGTAGTTCTTGCTTCGAGTTACAAATATGAGCAACTGAACTGGCATCAAATACCCATGCACTACTATGAGAGCTAGTTATGTACACATTAGTAACATGTATATCAAATATACCTTTGTTGACGTTGTCAGCCTTCTTATCAGCCAGGTACTTGGGGCAGTTCTGCTTCGAGTGGCCGGCCCCCTTGCAGTAGAAGCACTCAGTCTCAGGTTTGGGTCCAGCCTTGGGTTTCTTCATGGGAGCAACAAATGGCTTGCCGTTCTTCTTTAAGTTTCCCTTCTTGCCTTTGCCTTTCTTGAAACTAGTGGTTTTATTCACCATCAACACTTGATGCTCCTTTTTGAATTCTACTCCTGTGGCCTTAAGCATCGCGAACAATTAAGTGATCGTCTTCTCCATCCCTTTAATGTTATAGTTCATCACAAAGACCTTGTAGCTAGGTGGGAGTGACTGGAGAACTCTGACAACAATCGTCTTAGGAGGAAGATTAACTCCCAGCTGATTCAAGTGATTGTAATACCCAAACATTTTGATTATGTGCTCAGTGACACAGCTACTCTCCTTCATTTGCACACAAAGAATTTATCTGATGTCTCATACCTCTCGATCCTGGCATGGGTTTGAAATACCAATTTTAGCTCCTAGAACATCTCATATGCTCCATGATGTTCAAAACGTTTTTGCAACCCTCATTCTAAGCCGTAAAGCATGGCACACTGGACTATCGCGTAATCATCACAACGCATTTGCCATGTGTTCGCAACATCCACAGATGATGCTGGAGGTGGTTGTGTATTGAGTGGTGCATCAAGGACATAAGCTTTTCTGTGTTGCCTTGAGGATAATCATCAGATTACGGACCCGGTCCGAATAGTTACTTCCATTATATTTTAGCCTAGCTTTCTCTAGGAACGCATTAAAATTAAGGGGAACTATTGTCTGAGCCATTGATCTACAACATAATTTGCAAAGACCACTTTAGGCTATGTTCATGATAATTAGTTCAGTTAATCAAATTACTAATGAACTCCCACTCAAATCAACATCCCTCAAGTAGTCTGTGTGAGATGATCCAAATCCAGCAATCCAAGTCTAATCACCATGTGAGAAGAGGTGGTTTCAATGCTGAACATCTCCATGTTGATCATATATACTATATGACTCATGTTCGACCTTTTGGTCTCGTGTGTTTTGAGCCCATTTATGTACATGCTAGGCTCGTCAAGGTGAACCCAAGTATTCTGCATGTGCATAACTAGCTTACACCCGTTGTATGTGAACGAAGAGTCTATCACACCCTATCATCACGAGGTGCTTCAAAATGACGAACTTTCGCAACCGTGCATACTTGGGGAGAACAAGATTTTATCTTGAAATTTAGAGAGGGGTCGTCTTTTAATGCTATCGCCATCCTAAGCAAAATAAGGTGCATAAAATGATAAACATCACATGCAAATCTTGTAAGTGACATGATATGGCCATGATCATCTTGTACTTTTGATCGCCATCTCCAAAGCACTTGCATGGTCTCCATCATCACCGGCATGACACCATGATCTCCATCATCATGATCTCCATCATCGTGTCGTCATGCAGGTTGTCGAACGAACTATTGCTTCTACAACTATTGCTAACTCATAGCGACAAAATAAAGCAAATGGCATAAATAAATTAAAGACAACCCTATGGCTCCTGCCGGTTGCCGTGTTCATCGACATGCAAGTCATGATAACTATTACAAAACATGATCATCTCATACATCACATATATCATATAAAGCCTTGGCCATATCACATCACAACATGCCCTACAAAAACAAGTTAGACGTCCTCTACTTTGTTGTTGCAAGTTTTACACGGCTGCAATGGGAAACTAGCAAGAACCATTCTTACTTAAACAAAGCCACAACTATGATATTCAAGTTGCATTTTAATCTTCTGCAAGGACTGCCTCTATCGAATCCGATTCAGTTAAACTGGGAGAGGCAGAAACCTGTGAGCCAGCTTTATACAAGCGAGTTGCATGTCAGTCGATGGACACGGTCTGTTGTGCAAGGACAAGTAAGGTTAGTCCCAGCCGCTTCATCCCACAATACTGTTGAATCAAAATAAGACTAAGGAGGTAAACAATCTGAACATCAACGCCCACAAACACTCTATGTTCTACTCATGCATATCATCTACACATAGGCCTAGCTCATCATGCACTATTGGGGAACGTTGCATGGGAAATAATTTTTACCCTACACACATGCAAGATCTATCCATGGAGATGCATAGATATGAGAGGGAGAGTGTGTCTACATACCCTTCTATGTTGCTAAGTGGAAGCGTTAAAAACACGATTGATGTAGTCGCACATCTTCACGATCCAATTGCAATCCGTTCTGATCTAGCGCCAAATGGATGACACCTCCGCGTTCAACACACGTGTAGCTCGATGATGTATCCGCCTCCTCGATCCAGCGAGCGAGGGCTGATACGTCTCCAACGTATCTATAATTTTTGATGGTTCCATGATATTATCTTGTCAACTTTGGATGTTTTGTATGCATTTTATATCTTTCTTGGGACTAACCTATTAATTCAGTGCCAAGTGCCAGTTTGTGTTTTTTCCGTGTTTTTGACCCTTTTCACAGAAGAATATCAAATGGAGTCCAAACGGAATAAAATATTCGCAATGATATTTTCCGGAACAGAAGATACGCAAGCAACTTGAGAACCAAGGCAAAGGCTCCCGGGGGAGGCCACAAGCCCCCTAGCCGCGGCCTGGGGGTGCGCCTACCAGGCTTGTGGGCCCCCCGTGGCTCCTTTGCACTACCTCTTCCGCCTATAAATTTCCTAAAAATCTGAAACCACGGGAGAGAACCACGAAAATACTTTTCCGCCGCCGCAAGCTTTTGTCTCCGCAAGATCCCATCTGGGGACCGTTCTGGTGCCTTGCCGGAGGGGGATTCGGACACGGAGGGCTTCTTCATCAACACCATTGCGTCTCCGATGATCCGTTAGTAGTTCACCACAGACCTTCGGGTCCATAGCTAGTAGCTAGATGGCTTCTTCTCTCTCTTGGATCTTCCATACAAAGTTCTCCATGATCTTCATGGAGATTTATCCGATGTAATCTTCTTTTGTGGTGTGTTTTTCGAGATCAGATGAATTGGGGATTTATGATCAGATTATATATGAATATCATTTGAGTTTCTTCTGATCTCTTATATGCATAATTTCTTACCCTTGTAATTCTCTTCGAGTTGTGGGTTTCATTTGGCCAACTTGATCTATAATTCTTGCAATGGCAGAAGTGCTTGGTTTTGGGTTCATACCATGCGGTGTCCTCACCCAGTGACAGAAGGGGTAGCGAGGCACGCATCATGTTGTTGCCATCAAGGGTAAAAAGATGGGGTTTATATCTATTGCATGAATTTATCCCTCTACATCATGTCATCTTGCTTAAGGCGTTACTCTGTTTGTTATGAACTCAATACACTAGATGCATGATGGATAGCGGTTGATGCGTCGAGTAATAGTAGTAGATGCAGAAAGTATCGGTCTACTTGTCTCAGACGTGATGCCTATATGTATGATCATTGCCTTAGATATCATCATGACTTTGCGCGGTTCTATCAATTGCTTGACAGTAATTCGTTCACCCACCGTATTATTTGCTATCTTGAGAGAAGCCTCTAGTGAACACTATGGCCCCCGGGTCTACTTGACATCATATTTTCAGCCATACACTTTTACTTTGTTGCACTTTCCACCTTCAGATCTCACCTTGCATTTAATCGTGAAGGGACTGACAACCCCTTTATAGCGTTGGGTGCAAGTTTGTTTGTTTTTGCGCAGGTACTTTGGAGACTTGCCTTGATACTCCTACTGGATTGATACCTTGGTTCTCAAACTGAAAGAAATACTTACTGCTGTTGTGCTGCATCACCCTTTCCTCTTTAAGGAAAAAACCAACCCAAGCTCAAGAGGTAGCAAGAAGAATTTCTGGTGCCGTTGCCGGGGAGTATCAAGTCAAGAATAGTCTTCCTTCAACGTGTCAATTTCTGGCACCGGGGGTTATTCTAAGAGAAGCTTATCCAAGTAACTGTCGCAAACTCATCTCTTGCATTTACTTTTTTGCCTCTCATTTTCCTCTCCCCCACTTTTGAAAAACAAAAATTTACAAAAATATTTGCCTTTTTCGTTCGCCCTTTTCTTTCGCTTGCTTTTTGGTTGCTTGTGTGGGATAGTCTACCTATCCTTCTGGCCAGACCTATCGCTTCGAACGATACTCCCGAGAGCGAAGTTCTTAATTTCAAAGAAATTGAGGGAGAAAACTTAAAGGATGTTTGGTATAGGATTCGCAATGCTCAGAATACATCTACTCGTAAGCAATCTACTACCGTCCTACTTCCCAGCTTTTATGTGGGTATTTCCCCTTGAAATAGGTATGTTCTTGACACCATCGTGGGTGTAAATTTCTTGGGTAGCCATACCGTTGATTCTTATGATGCTCTAATAAATTTAGTTGGCTCACCCCCACTCATGGTTAATGGAACTACTTTAACTTTGGAACATGTGATGCGTAGGCTGGATATCATTGAAAATAAAGTTGCTACGATTAAACTCATTGAAAATTTGGATAAAAAGATCCACAATATAATCACTCAGTATGGACCCAGGTGGGAATGACTTTGAAAAATTTAAAGGAGAGGGAACCCAAGTTAATGAAAAACTAGGGCATGATTCCGCTAGAATTGGCAAACTAGAGGATGTTATAACCAACTTGGGTTCCCCTTTTGCCGTTGTGCAGAACACTCCAAATTTTTCCCACAATAAGGACACCAAGTCTGTTTTTGTTCCTAAAAACAATGGTGAACCATCTAGTAAGAGAGATGAAGATTTTAAGATGATGAGGGCTACTTATGGTTTGAGCACCAAAGACGACGATACTTGATTCTATCGCCTTATGCCTAGCTAAGGGCGTTAAACAATAGCGCTTGTTGGGAGGCAACCCAATGAATTTATCTTTGCTTTTTGCTTTCTGTTTTGTTGTGTCCACACCATCATAAATTCTGTTATGATTGTGTTTTTTGTGTTTCTTTTTGTGTTTGAGCCAAATAAACCTTTATGACTAGTTTTGGTGATGGTTGTTTGATCTTGCTGAAAAAGACAAAAACTTTGCACTCACAAAATTATTTTTCATTCCTATCTAGAAAGAGATTCTGAGTTGATTCTTTTTGCAGCTGATTGATATGCCAATTGCCCTAATTGTCGTAATTGTTCAGAATTTTTGAGATAACATAAGTATACACATTGCAACAGACTGGTCTGTTTTTAACAGATTCTATTTTTGTTGTGTTGATTCCTTATTTTGATGAAACTATGGATAGTATCTCGGGGTACTAGCCATGGAAAAGTGAGAATACAGTAATATAACACCAATATAAATAGAAATCAAGTTTTCTACAGTACCTAAAGAGGTGGTGGTTTGTTTTCTTGTACTAATGATATCACGAGTTTCGGTTTAAGTTTTGTGTTGTGAAGTTTTCAAGTTTGGGGTGATGTTCTCATGGACAATGGGATAAATAGTGGAAAGAGATCAAGCTTGGGGATGCCCAAGGCATCCCAAGCCAATTCAAGAACACCAAAAAGCCTAAGCTTGGGGATGCCCCGGGAAAGCATCCCCTCTTTCGTCTTCAATCCATCGGTAACATTACTTGCAGCTATATTTTTATTCACCAGATGATATGTGTTTTTCTTGGAGCGTCGTGTATTATAGGAGTCTTTTCTTTTTGTTGTGTCACAATCATCCTTGTTGCACACCTTTTTGAGAGAGACATGCACTCATCGTGAATTTGCTAGAATACTCATTGAGCTTCGCTTATATCTTTTGAGTTAGGCAATTTAGCTCGCATGTGCTTCACTTAGATCTTTTTGGAGCACGGCGGTGTCATATTTTGGAGAAATAAGAACTCTCGATCTTCACTTATATCTTTTTGAGAGTGCTCTCTCTGAGTAACTTGGTAATTGGCATGTGTTATGGAAGTAGTCCTAAAGATGATAGCCATCCAAAGAGGATATAATAAAAACTTCCATATTCATGTGCATTGATTAGTAAAGATAAGTTTGATTCCTCTCAAATAGTTTTGAGACATGGATTTGGTAATATTAGAGTCATGTTAGTAGGGTGTTGTGAATCTAGAAATACTTGTGTTAAATTTAGTGATTCCCGTAGCATGCACGTATGGTGAACCGCTATGTTAGGAAGTCGGAGCATAATTGATTTATTGATTGTCATCCATTGTGTTGCGGTCGGGATCGCGCGATGGTTAACACCTACCAACCCTTCCCCTAGGAGTATGCATTTAGTACTTTGTTTCGATTACTAATAAAATTTTCACAATAAGTATATGAGTTCTTCATGACAAATGTGAGTCCATGGTATAGATGCACTTTCACCTTCCACCATTCCTAGCCTCTCTAGTACCGCGCAACTTTTGCCGGTGCACAAACCCACCATATACCTTCCTCAAAACAGCCACCATACCTACCTACTATGGCATTTTCATAGCCATTCCGAGATATATTGACATGCAACTCCCACCGTTCTGTCTCATGACTTGTACCGTCACTTTCATATTGCCATTGCATGATCGTAAGATAGCTAGCGAGATGTTTCAATGTCATACGCTAAGCTAGATCGTTGCACATCTCGGTACACTGCCGGAGGCATTTCCTATAGAGTCATCATTGCTCTAAGTGTTGAGTTGTAAGTAAATAAAAGTGTGATGATCATCATTATTAGAGCATTGTCCCATGTGAGGAAATAAAATTAAAAAAAGAGTCCAAAGATGCCCACCAAAAAAAACAGGCCGAAGAGCCCAAACAAAAAAAGATAGAAAAAGAGAGAAGGGACAATGCTACTATATTTTTCCGCACTTGTGCTTCACAGTAGCACCATGTTCTTGATGATAGAGAGTCTCTTGTTTTGACACTTCCATATACTAGTGGGAATCTTCATTATATAACTTGGCTTGTATATTCCAATGATGGGCTTCCTCAAAGTTGCCCTAGGTCTTCGTGAGCAAGCAAGTTGGATGCACACCCACTAGTTTTCCTCTTGAGCTTTCACACACTTATAACTCTAAGTGCATCCGTTGCATGGTAATCCCTACTCATTCACATTGATATCTATTGATGGGCATCTCCATAGCCCTTTGATACGCCGAGTCGATGTGACCATCTCCTCCTTTTTGCCTCACAACCTCCACCACACTCTATTTCACCTATAAGTGCTATATCCATGGCTCACGCTCATATATTGCGTGAAAGTTGAAAAAGTTTGAGAAAGTAAGAGTGCGAAAACAATTACTTGGCCAATACCGGGGTTGTGCATGATTTAAATTCGTTTTGTGGGGATGATGGAGCATACCCAGACTATATGATTTTGTAGGGATAACTTTCTTTGGCCTTATTATTTTGAAAGTTCATGATTACCTTGCTAGTTTGCTTGAAATATTATTGTTTTCATGTCAATAGCAAACTGTTGTTTTGAATCTTACGGATCTGAACATTCATGTCACATGAAATAAGTTGCAAGGACAAATATGTTAGGTAGCATTACACATCAAAAATTCAGTCTTTATCACTTCCCTACTCGAGGACGAGCAGGACGTAAGCTTGGTGATGCTTGATACGTCTCCAACGTATCTATAATTTTTTATGGTTCCATGTTATTATCTTGTCAACTTTGGATGTTTTGTATGAATTTTATATATTTTTTGGTACTAACCTATTAACTCAGTGCCAAGTGCGAGGTCCTGTTTTTTCCGTGTTTTTGACCCTTTTCAGAGAAGAATATCAAACGGAGTCCAAACGGAATAAAATCTTCGGAATGATTTTTTCCGGAACAGAAGATACGCAAGCAACTTGAGAACCAAGGAAAAGGCTCCCGGGGGAGGCCACAAGCCCCCTAGCTGTGGCCTGGGGGCGCGTCTACCAGGCTTGTGGGACCCCCGTGGCTCCTTTGCCCTACCTCTTCCGCCTATAAATTCCCTAAAAATCTGAAACCACGGGAGAGAGCCACGAAAATACTTTTCCGCCGCCGCAAGCTTCTGTCTCCGCAAGATCCCATCTAGGGACTGTTCTCGTGCCCTACCGGAGGGGGGATTCGGACACGGAGGGCTTCTTCATCAACACCATTGCCTCTCCGATGATGCCTGAGTAGTTCACCACAGACCTTCGGGTCCATAGCTAGTAGCTAGATGGCTTCTTCTCTCTCTTGGATCTTCAATACAAAGTTCTCCATGATCTTCATGGAGATCTATCCGATGTAATATTCTTTTGCGGTGTGTTTGTCGAGATCCGATGAATTGTGGATTTATGATCAAATTATCTATGAATATTATTTGAGTTTCTTCTGATCTCTTATAGGCATGATTTCGTATACTTGTAATTCTCTTCGAGTTGTGGGTTTCGTTTGGCCAACTTGATCTATAATTCTTGCAATGGGAGAAGTGCTTGGTTTTGGCTTCATACCGTGCGGTGTCCTCACCCAGTGATAGAAGAGGTAGCGAGGCACGCATCGTGTTGTTGGCATCAAGGCTAAAAAGATGGGTTTTATATCTCTTGCATGAATTTATCCCTCTACATCATGTCATCTTGCTTAAGGTGTTACTCTGTTTGTTATGAACTCAGTACACTAGATGCATGCTGGATAGCGGTCGATGTGTGGAGTAATAGTAGTAGATGCAGAAAGTATCAGTCTACTTGTCTCGGACGTGATGCCTATATGTATGATCATTGCCTTAGATATCATCATGACTTTGCGCGGTTCTATCAATTGCTCAACAGTAATTCGTTCACCCACCGTAATATTTGCTATCTTAAAAGAAGCCTCTAGTGAACACTATGGCCCCGGGGTCTACTTCACATCATATTTTCAGCCCTACACTTTTACTTTATTGCACATTCCACCTTCAGATCTCACCTTGCATTTAATCATGAAGGGATTGACAACCCCTTTATAGCATTGGGTGCAAGTTTGTTTGTTTTTGCGCACGTACTTTGGAGACTTGCCTTGATACTCCTACTGCATTGATACCTTGGTTCTCAAACTAAGGGAAATACTTATTGTTGCTGTGCTGCATCACCCTTTCTCTTCAAGGGAAAAACCAACGCAAGCTCAAGAGGTAGCAAGGGCAGAGTAATAGATGGGATCTGCGGCAGCATGACTGTGTGGCGATGGTAGTGGTGGTGCTGTCCTGGCAGGGCTTCGCCAAGTGCAACCGTGTGCAAGAACGGATGAGAAAACAATCTAGTGAGAGAGGGAGGGTTGCGCCAAAGGCTTGTGATGCTGCTAGCCTCCTTCTCCTCTCATATCTATAGGTCGATGGCCGCGGTTTCCCCAGGGCTGGGTGACGCCCTAGGGAACTGCCTTGGCACCCAAGCCTAAGAGGCGGTGGTCACCCTAGGGAAATCCTGGCCCTTGGCCGCATGGGCCTTGGCGAGGTGGGGCATATAGCCCATAAAGGGCTGGTGCGCCACCCCTTTCAACCCATGGGTACCTCCAGGGCAGGTGGACCTCCCCAGTGGACCCCCAGAACCCCTTCTGACATTTCTAACCAAAATCGGGAACTCCCGAAACTATTCTGAAACCCCAATACCAACTTCCCATATATGAATCTTTACCTTCGGACCATTCCGGAGCTCCTCGTCACGTCCGGGATTTCATTCGGAACTCTGAACAAAATTCGGTAACCAACATAAATATTCCAATAATACTATATCGTCATTGAACGTTAATTGTGCGGACCCTATGAGATCGAGAATCATGTAGACATGACTGAGACATCTTCCCGGTTAATAACCGTCAGCGGTACCTGGATGCCCATATTGATTCCTACATATTCCACAAAGATCTTTATCGGTCGAACCACGGTATCAAGGATTCAGTCAACCCCATATGTAGTTCCATTTGTCATTCGGTATGTTACTTGCCCGAGATTCCATGTCGGTATCTCGTACCTAGTTTAATCTCGTTACTCACAAGTCTCTTTACTCGTTAGGTAATACAAGATCCCGTGACTAACTCCTCAGTCGCATTTCTTGCAAGCTTCTTGTCATATTGTATTACCGAGAGGGCCTAGAGATACCTCTCCATCCTACGGAGTGACAAATTCCAGTCTTGATCCATGCCAACCCAACAGACACCCTCAGAGTTACCTGTAGAGTAATTTTGTGATCACCCAGTTATGAAGTGATGCTTGATACACACAAGGAAGTCCTCCGATGCTAGGGAGTTGCATGATCTCATGGTCTTAGGAAAAAATACTTGACATGCAGAAAGCGGTAGCAATAAACTAAGTGTTATGATCAAATGCTATGCTTACAGGTTGGGTCTTGTCCATCACATTATTCTCCTTATTATCTCATCCCGTTATCAAATGACAACTCATGTCTATGGTTAGGAAATCTTAACCATCTTTGATCAACGAGCTAGTCTAGTAGAGGCTCACTAGGGAAATTGTGTTGTCTATATATCCACAACATGTATTTAAGTTTCTCGTCAATACAATTCTAGCATGCATAATAAACGATTACCATGAACAAGGATATATAATAATAACCACTTTATTATTGACTCTAGGGCATACTTCCAATAGAGAGCGGGTTCCCTTTGTGAGTCGCTTGCACCGTTGCTGGTTCCCTCTCTCTCTCTGTCGCCCGCTCCGTCGACGGGAGGGAGGGGAATCTGAGATATGGGTGTGAGCTGGGTTCTTAGTAGGTTTGGTGTTGAGCGAGTCATTGTCGAGGCCTTCGCAGCGGCGTCCCGTTTGAACAAGTTTCCTCGGGCTCCGTTCTTGATCAGGCGGGGCTTTTTCCTTTGTTTAGGAGCCAGTAGGGTGGGGATCCCGGGATCTTGTCGAGATCGCGGGCTCTGGTGTGCGGAGGTCGACCGATACTATGAGGTTGGTCCTCAAATGGGTGGTGGTTGGGTCGAGACAAAGTTTATTCTTCCTCAGCGGTGGTATGATTTCCTATTGCATTTCTTCCTCCTTTGTGTTGTTGCCAGGGGGATATCCTCCTTGGAACGGGCAGTTAGCCCAACCACGGCATCGAAACCCGATCCTAGTTCTCCTCGACCTGGAAGGGGAACATACATCGGTACTCAAAGCCACAGATGGCGAAGGCTGGTGCAAGTGTGTTGGATGCATATGTGTGTCCTTGTCGTTTTGGTGTGAAATAAAAGAAAAGGGGGAGCAACGCGATAGTGATTATACTATAGTTGAAGATGATGACCTGGTTACATCTGGTTGTAGATGCCTATGTTGCACGATTGTTCTCGGAAGCTTTGGAGATGAAGACACTAAGCTGTGGAGATCTTGGTGTTTTATGGTTATTTCAGGCTTCTCTTTCTTTTTATAGTTATATGTACCTCTGTTAGGGCATGCTTCTACGGATAAATGACTTTGTATTTTTTTAGTAATTTGAATACGGGAAACGTTGTGACTCAGCCGACTGAAAATAGTGGCACGATCCACCGCCTTCCATGCGTGCCACACTTCCAACCATGCCATGTTGGAAATAGTCTTGCGTTATCTCTGCGTTCACCTTTTTTTCGAGAATCTTTGCACAGACCTTAGTGTAACATCCCCAATGCATTCCCTTCCCCCTATTGTTATCTCTTACCTTGTATGGCAACCTTGTGATGCTATGTTAAGTGGTATGAGTTTTGGTGACATCATCTCATGTGCATCATAGCATCATGCAATACATCTTTTCCTTTTGGTTTTGTTTGTGTTGATGTGGGTGCACCTTGATGTGATGTGCAAGTGCTATGTGGAGGTGTTTTTGTGTTTGTTTGATGTGTGGGTGCAACAAGTGCATTTCAAACCCACTACTTGCACCATAGGATCAAAACCCCTTCTCTCCTCTCTTAATTTCTTTTGAGGCACATTTCTAAGTTTCTATTTTGCCCCAATAAAAATGTTCCTCCTCTTAAAAAAAACTTCTTATTAATCGTGGAAGCAACCCCTCTGGTTCTATCTTTATTTTTCCTTTTCCTTTTGGTTTTATTTTCAAAACAGAGCCATTTAAAAAGAAAGTCATTTAATTTTTGGTCTCCTAAAATGTCCCACTTATTTTTATAAACAGTGGCAACATTTTAGAAGCCCAAATATATTTTATTTTTGTTTTAATTACTCCTTTTCTTTTAGCCTCTGGATTTTATTCAAAATCTCTTTTATTTCTATTTGCAAAAGAGTTATCCACATAGAGAGAGAGAGCCAGGCCTAGCCTGTTTTGTTTTGGCCTAGAGCCCACCATCGCGTGTGTCTTCATCCTCCTCTCGACGTCACCCTGTACGAACCAGGGAGAGCCGCCGATCCGCTTTCTCCCTCCATCAGACGGCCCTGGCTCGTGCCCCGAGGCTATATGCAGCCCAGTCACACCTCTCCAACCCTAACTCTCGCCAGATCACCTCCTCCTCTTCCCCTCGCGCCGTTCGAAGGGCTCCAGAGCCGCCGTTGCCATGATCAGCTCCTGGTGAGCTCGACGTCGGCAGTGGATCGATGCCCATCTTCTTCTCCGTCTGATCTAGGAGCTCGTGGAGGGCCATGGGGTTCCATTCCCGCGGCAAACAGACATCAAGGTCGACCACCTCGACGTCCACGACGAGCGACTCTTCTTCATCTCCGGCGAGCTCCTTCTGCATCGGTTCGTTGGCTACAGCAGCACGTCATTCCTCTCCGTCGCCGGGGCTTTCCCCTCTGAACCCTAGGTGAGTAGTCACTGCTCCGCTTCCCCCTCTCTTCCCTGCAGCCTTGTCATCGCCGCCACTCTGTGGCAAGCTGCAGCAGCAGCACCAGTGCCGCGCATAGTAGCAGCAGCACGTACTAGCCGCAGCAACCGAGAATAGCGATAGCAGCAACAGCAGTACCAAGCGTGCAGTAACACCCCCCTCCCGCTAGCGTTCCGTGTGGTGTGCACGTGTGTGCGTGTAAGTGTTGCATTGATGAGGTCGTCGTCGGCGTCCCTCTGCTCCAGCAAGGAGACGTCTGCTGTGTAATCAGCTGGGGTGGAACCCCCCTCTCGAGCAGATCCTCCCTCCGTAGCCCGACTGGTTCGATGTGCGCGCCTTTTAATCCTGCGTATTTTCTTCCTTCGATGATGCTCGTCATGTGGACTATGTATTTCGGTTGATGGCTCTGCTAGAGTAGAAGCACGTAGCGGAGCGCAGTTGCAACAGAGTCGTGGCTGCCCCTGTTGATCATGGGTTCGAGTTCCCCCTGGCGACCCTTTTTGGTTTTGTTTTCCCTGGTGTTATTAAGTAGCAGAAGCAACACATATGTACTAGTACCCCTACTAGTAGAGCAGAGTGTAGCCGAGTGGCAGAGCGTTCGGGCTAGACCAGAGAGGTGCAGGGTTCGATCCCACCCAGCCATTTTTATTTAGTGCAGGTGTTGATGCGCGTGCCACTGACAGTGGGTCCACGGCCCAGCTGTCATGTGCTAGGAGTCCTGGTGCCTATGACCAGTGGGGCCTCCCTGTCAAATTAGGTTCTGGTTTTTTTTCTGCTGGTGTGGTCCACGGCCCAGCTGTCATGTGCTAGGAATTTTTATTTAGTGCAGGTGTTGATGCGCGTGCCACTGACAGTGGGTCCACGGCCTAGCTGTCTTGTGCTAGGAGTCCTGGTGCCTATGACCAGTGGGGCCCCCTGTCAAATTAGGTTGTGGTTTTTTTCTGCTGGTGTGGTCCACTGCCCAGTTGTCATGTGCTAGGAGTCCTGGTGCCTATGACCAGCGGGGCCCTCTGTCAAATTAGGTTGTGGTTTTTTTTTTGCTCGTGTGGTCCACGACCCAGCTGTCATGTGCTAGGAGTCCTGGTGCCTATGACCAGTGGGGCCCCCTGTAAAATTAGGTTGTGGTTTTTTTTTGCTGGTGTGTTAATTCCTTGGAATAATTCCTTATTTGGAATTTTCCTAATCAGGTATATACCAAATCTAACATATCAAGAAGAGCCTTGTTCTTGACATAAGTAGTTTATGATCCTATGTAGTATTTCTTTACTGTTTTGTGGTGTTTTTCTGCATGAAAGTAGAGCAGTATGACATATGGATTTGGGGTACAAAAAACCAACGAATCCAATGGTAGCAGTGGATTTCAGGTTCGTGTAGTTCTGCGAGTGTCATTTTGTGATGAGGTGGCACTTGTCAGTTGAGTAGAATTGTTTATGTGCGTGCCTTGAAGTGTGTGCCTTCTTGCATCATATTGTCTGTTGCATTATATTGCTGGTGTTTATTGTGTGATTGTTCCTTTTGGCTAGCAACTTGTACGGGAAACGAGTTTGAGGTGTCCAGTGAGTTCATCCAGGAATATCAGGAACAATTCCACTCTGAAATAGCTCATGCAAGATGATCGTGACCCTCACACCGTTTCTATCTTGTTATGCATAGTGCTTCATTTCCATCGTTATTTCTCCGCTGCCTACCACATGATATATAGGCCATCAAACATTGCCGTGAAACCTCAAACACCTCCCCTCCTAGCAAAGATTGTTTGGCTAAGTTAGGCTTGCTCAACCATTTTTATTAGCGTTGCGAGTTGCGGGTGCAAGCTGGTCCATGTGATAACATGCGCAATTTGATTATCATCTTACTTTTAATGCTATTTAATTAATGCACATGTATGCTTGGTTAATAGCAGAAGGCCTAGCCTTTTGCGGGGTGTTTTCTTGTGTTGTTGCCGCCTTAGTATTGGCTACCGGTGTTTTATTCCATAATTGAGCACTCCTAACGCGTTCGGGGTTGTTATGGGGACCCCCTTGATAATTCGTTCTAGAGTAAAGCTTTTCCGGCAAGGCCCAACTTTGGTGTTGAATTTGCTAACCACTTAATTAAAATAACATAGGGAATAGCTACCCCGAGGAATTAATCAACAACCCGAGCCACTGCTCCTCATGAGTTTTGGTCCAAACCGGGCGATATCTAGCGCCCCTGGTTACCCGGGGTTTCAGCCAACCCGACGCCCTCCCATTCGATTGTGCACTTGGAACAAGATACGCGGCTCCTATCGAGTCTGTTGGCACGCAGGGCGGCCTTGCTGGATTAGTTTTACCTTCTATAAGATATGTTGTGCATTGGGATTCCGGTGAGACTTTAGTTCTTCTCGGAATTGAGGTTTTCCTCTAAGGAATCCGACGAGATCGCGAGTTTCGTGGTCGAGGATTAGTATGCGGCCTGTGGTCATTTGTGATGGATTAGTTGGAGCACCCCTGCAGGGTTAAATCTTTCGGAAAGTCGTGCCCGCGGTTATGTGGCAAACATGGATATTTTGTTAACATCCGGTTCTAGATAACTTAAAGTAACTTAACTATAACCTGCCAACTGTGTGTGTAACCGTGACTGTTTCTTTCAGAGTTCCTTCTCTGATCGAGAACATGGTGGGGTTATGAATGACGTAAGTAGGTGTTCAGGATCACTTAGTGATCATTCTTAGATTTCGACCGTCACATGAAGACCACCATAACTATTTTTTGTTCTTCACAAACCGGGCGATATCCAGCGCCCCCTGGTCACCCGGGGTTTCAGCCAACCCGACGCCCTCCCATTCGTTCGTGCACTTGGAACGAGATACGCGACTCCTATCGAGTCTGTCGGCACGCGGGGCGGCCTTGCTGGATTAGTTTTACCTTCTATAAGATATCTTGTGCATTGGGATTCCGGTGAGACTTTAGTTCTTCTCAGAGTTGAGGTTTTCCTCTAAGGAATTCGACGAGATCACGAGTTTCATGGTCGAGGATTAGTATGTGGTCTGTGGTCATTTGTGATGGATTAGTTGGAGCACCCCTGCAGGGTTAAATCTTTCGGAAAGTCGTGCCCGTGGTTATGTGGCAAACATGGATATTTTGTTAACATCCGGTTCTAGATAACTGAAAGTAACTTAACTATAACCTGCCAACTTTGTGCGTAACCGTGACTGTTTCTTTCAGAGTTCCTTCTCTGATCGAGAACATGGTGTAGTTATGGATGACGTAAGTAGGTGTTCAGGATCACTTAGTGATCATTCTTAGATTTCGACCGTCACACGAAGACCACCATAACTATTTTTTGTTCTTCATAAGATAGCCACCATAAATGCTTAGGTTGCTACTAACTCAAACACATACCACATCCTCACCTATTAACTTAGCTAGACTCCATACCGAGGTCATGAGATTGTTGAGTCCTCGTGGCTCATAGTTTACTACCACCACCCACAGGTACACGTACCCCAGATGCAGACGTTTCTGAGGATACCCATCTGAAGTGGGAGTTCGACGAGGCTAGTGGCAGACTATACGTGACATATCCCGAGGATTAGAGGCACTTGGTCGTGATTGTGGGCCTACAAAGGCGGGATAGCATTGGCTTTTTTCGTTTAACTTATCTGTAGTCGAACCCTGTTTTCCCATTTGAATAATGTATGACTCTGTGACTCTCTAATTTCGCTTGTGGCGAGTGTAAGCCAAATCTTATTACTCATCCATCTGTTATGTATTGCGATGTTTATCCTGCTTGCAAAATGCTCAGATGCGCCTCTTTCCCCTTTTGAGGCCTCGCCCCCAATTAAGGAAAGTTACGCATCTTAGTCATTACAAGTTGGTAATCAGAGCCTTACGATCATAGGAGCCTTTGACTGATCGAACTTGGCCGAGTCGAGTCTAGTGAATACTATTTTGAGTCCTAGTTATATCGGAGAGTGGGTTTCTTTTTTCTCCTCTTCCATGCTTTGGTGAGGTTTACGACTTACGAAATTTTAATTCTACTCCTCTTATCGCTCAAATTATTTTAGGATCACGTGGATATTTTGGAATCTATATGATGCCGATGTGACGGAGTACTGTCTTGGTGCCTCCTACTGTGTTCATTTTATCCCGAGGAGTTGAGCTCCAGGGGATTCTTGAGCACATCGTTATCATTCAGATTTCTTAGTATCTCGGGATGGAGGATGTTCGAAATTGCTTCAATACTAGTAGTGGCGCGATAAGCCCGGCATCCCCAGTACTGGTGCATAGATTTCAGGGGTACCGCCACACTTAGTATCATTGTGATTACGAGGGTCTGAAAGAGACGAAGTTCCGAGATTCTAGTTATGTGTTGACGGATGTGATACAGTGGACGAGTTAGTATAGGAGTTGATTGATGATTTTATCCTTGTATCCGTGGATCAGATTGCATGACCAGAAATTTTGGTAGTTCTTAGATGGGAATTCCATTAGCAACTTAGGAATTCTTTCATCAGATGTATGTTGGGTATATACATTTGTTCCGAGCAATCCTAGCACATACTTGATTTTTTACAAGTGGCTTTGAATTATATGTTGTCGGCAGTTATTATTTTTGAGGAAGCATTCTTACTAATTTTAGTTCGAGTGCATTTGCTAAGAATTCTTGTTCGGATATTTCTGTGCATTGAATCAACTTAATCTTTGAATTTTCATATCTGGTCTAACGTTGTTGTCCGTCTCCAGGATGGCTCCACCAACTTGCCAGAATTCGGGTCATGAGAAAATGCTGACCCTCCACCACCCCCTCTACCACCGCCTCCTCCTCCTGAGGCATGGCAAGGTGTGATGGCGACAACCAATGCAAACACTCAGATGTTGCTACAGTTGTTGCAAGAGAGGAACCAACAGCATCAGGGTAATTTCAACAATGGTGGACAACAGTTTGCATCTCTCAACCAATTCTTGGCGAACCAGCCGAAGTCCTTCACCTCCTGTGACCAGCCATTCAGTGCGGATGACTGGATTCGTGACATGAACAAGCACTCCGAGTGCAGTAATGTGCGACCAGAGGACTTTGTCAAGTTTGCAACATTTCAGCTCAAGGGGCATGCAGCAGAATGGTGGCAGCAATTGAAGGACTCCAAAGGCGAAAGAATGATCAGCTGGGATTATTTCTGTAGGGATTTCAGGCCTCACTATATTCCGGCAAGTTTTGTGTAAGAGATGTGTGAGAAATTCAGGCGCTTGAAGCAAGGAAGTTCGTCTGTGTACAAGTACAATTTGGAGTTCCAAGAGCTGGCTCGTTATGCTAAACAGGACATTCCACATCAAAACAGCAAGATTTATCAGTTTCGACGTGGTCTGAAGGAAGACTTGTAGCTGGCCCTTGCCTTGCACGATCCTCTCGAGTTCAACCAGTTTTACAATTTGGCTCTCAGGGCTGAGGCGGCTTTGCTCAAAGTGGAGAACTCAAGGAAGCATTTCAGAGATTCCAGATCCTCTTCCTCAACTCAGGTGGTGTCAAGCAGCAGAAATATTGGGTGTCTCCTCCTCGGGAGCCTCAGCAGCTCAAGCAGTCTCTTGGTCGTGGTTCTTTCCACCCACCCAACCCAGCTTTCCAGTAGAGATTTCAGCAGTAGCAGTCAGGGAATCCTCAAGTGCAATTCCGTCCGCTTTCAGAGGTGACTTGTCACAAGTGTCGTCAAAAGGGTCATTACTCTAACAAGTGCACCAACCAGCAGCGTCTTCCGCCTCCTCCTCCAGCCAGGCCTCCAAGCAATGCAATGGTGAAGTTCAACCCCAAGTCTGCAAGGGTGAATGTGGTGAATGCAGCTGAAGCAGATAACTCCTCAGATGTGATCATGGGTAATCTCTTGGTTAATTCTATTCCTGTAAAGGCTTTGTTTGACACTGGTGCATCACATTAATTCATTTCAAAGCCTTTCACATACAAGCATCATTTGCACCATGATCAGTTGCCTAGACCTTTGTCAGTGTTTTCTCCGGGTTTATTTACGCATGCAAACATGGTGGTTCCGGATGTATCTGTCAAGATGAGCAGCTGTTCTTTTCTGGCTTCTCCAATTGTCCTTGGCAAGTCGGATATTGATCTCATCCTTGGCATGGATTGGCTCGCGATGAACAAGGCATATGTTGATTGTGAAGCAAAAGAAGTCAAGTTGACTCATCCTTCACAGGACGTGATTATTTTCGCTGCTCGTGATGACACAATCCGTCTGTTTTCCCTCAATGAGAAAAGTGAAATCTCTCCCATTTCTCAAGTTTGAGTGGTCTGTGAGTATGAAGATGTCTTTCCAGAAGAATTGCCAGGAATGCCTCCGCACCGGCCAGTTGAGTTCGCAATTCAGCTTGAACCTGGAACTGAACCTGTCTGCAAGCGCCCATATAAACTTGGTTCCGAACAGCTGAAAGAGTTGAAGAAGAAGCTTGATGAGCAAGAACGTCTGGGTCTGATCACACCAAGTTCATCTCCTTGGGGTTGTGGTGTTCTGTTTTTCAAGAAGAAGGATGGCACGGACTGACTCTGTATCGAGTACCGTCCATTGAATAAGAAGACAATCAGAAACAAGTGTCCACTTCCCAACATCAATGAATCGTTCGAGCAATTGAAAGGGGCCAAGATTTTCTCTAAGCTTGATCTGTGGATGGGCTATCATCAGATTCGCATTCGCGAATAAGATATTCCAAAGACTGCTTTCAGGACAAGCTTTGGCTCTTTATGTACACAGTGATGTCTTTTGCTCTCGCCAATGCTCCTCTGACCTTCTCTCGGGTGATGAATTATATCTTCTCCCCATTCAAGAATGAATTTTTGTTGGTGTATCTTGATGACATTCTGGTCTTTTCTGAAACTGAGGAAGAGCATGAAGAACATCTCCGGCTTGCGCTTGATAAGCTGAGAGAGCATAAGTTATGTGCTAAGTTTTCCAAACGTGAATTTTGGTTGAAGGAAGTTGTGTACCTTGGGCACATCATCTCTGTCGAGGGCATCAAAGTTGATCCTACAAAGGTGAAGGCCATTGTTGAGTTGGAACCTCCTCAGAATGTGAAGCAGCTTCGAAGCTTTCATGGGCTTGCAAGCTATTGCAGAAGGTTCGTTGAGAACTTCTCCAAGATTGCTAAGCCTCTGTCCAACCTTCTTCCCAAGATTGTTTAGTTTACTTGGTCTCCACAATGTCAATTGGCTTTCGATACACTCAAAGAGAAGCTCACCTCGACTCCAGTCTTCACTCCTCCTAATGATTCCAAGCCTTTCCAAGTGTTCTGTGATGCCTCTCTCCAAGGTCTTGGTGCAGTTATGATGCAAG
This sequence comes from Hordeum vulgare subsp. vulgare, assembly GCF_904849725.1. Lineage (NCBI taxonomy): Eukaryota > Viridiplantae > Streptophyta > Magnoliopsida > Poales > Poaceae > Hordeum > Hordeum vulgare. Next base: position 334,192,350 of record NC_058520.1, on the reverse strand, counting down.
AGAAGAAAGTGGTAGCATATATCTTGAGGTAGTTGAAGCCAAGTGAGAACAACTACCCCACTCATGATCTTGAGTTGGCGGCAGTGGTCCATGCTTTGATGACTTGGAGACACCTCTTGTTGGGCAGACAGGTTGAAGTCTACACCGATCAAGAGTCTCAAATACATCTTCATCAGCCTAACCTCAATCTTCGACAAACTCGTTGGGTGGAGATGATCCAAGATTACAATCCAAGCATTGACTTCACTCCGGGCAAAGCAAATGTCATTGCAGATGCTTTGAGCAGAAAGGCTTACTGCAACAGTCTCATTCTGAAGCCTCTCCAACCTGATCTTCGTGAATCTTTCAGAAAGCTCAACCTTCAGTTAGTACCTCGGGGATTTCTTGCTAATCTCCAGATTTCTCCTACCTTGGAAGACCAATTCCTCCAAGCTCAACTTCTTGATGTTATGGTGTAGAAAGTGAAGATTGGCTTGGCAAAGAGCATTCCAAAATGTAAGTGCTTTCGTGTTGATGACAGAGATAGCTTGTTCTTTGAGGACCGCCTTGTCGTTCTGAAAGGAGAGCTCGGGAAATTTACCATGGATGAAGGCCATAATTCCCTCCTCTCGATACATCCAGGTAGCTCAAAAATGTATCAGGATCTGAAAGCAGACCTTCTGGTGGACTCATATGAAATTAGAAATTGCTCAGTTCATGAATGAGTGTGATGTGTGTCGCAGAGTGAAGGCGGAGCATCAACGTCCAGCAGGCCTCCTTCATCCCTTGCCTATACCCGGGTGAAAATTCGATCATATGGAAATGGATTTTGTCACTGGGTTTCCGAAGTCCAAGAGAGGCAACGATGTCATCTTCGTCGTCATCAACAAGTTGACCAAAGTTGCTCATTTCCTCCCGGTCAAAGAGTCTATCTTGGCAGCTCATCTTGGAGAGTTCTATACTTAAAGGATAGTCTCTTTGCATGGTGTTCCTATGCTCATTTCTTCAGATCGTGGAAGCATCTTTACTTCCAAGTTCTAGGATTCCTTTCACACTATGATGGGTACTAATATCCGTTTCAGTACATCTTTGCATCCTCAGACAAGTGGTCAAGTTGAGAGAGTCAATCAGATCCTTGAAGATATGCTCAAAGCCTGTGTGATTTCTTTTGGCATGAAGTGGGAAGATTGCCTACCGTTTGTCGAGTTCTCATACAACAACAGCTTTCAAGCAAGCCCACGCAAGGCTCCATTCGAGATTCTATATGGTAGGAAGTGGCGTGCCCCGCTCAATTGGTCAGAGAGTGGTGAGCGCTAGACTCTTGGGAATGACATGATTGCTGAAGCAGAAGAAATGTGTCGTGTCATTCGGGATAATCTCAAAGCAGCTCAGTCCCGTCAGAAGAGCTACTATGATAGCAAGCATCAGAACATGACTTTTCACCTCGGTGATTTTGTGTATCTCAAAGTGTCTCCCATGAAGGTCACTCAGCGCTTCGGCATCAAAGGAGAGCTCGCTCCTCGCTTTGTTGGTCCTTTCAAAGTTGTTGGCAATAGAGGTGATCTTGCATATCAGTTAGAGCTTCCATCCAACTTTTCCAATGTGCATGATGTGGTCCACGTCTCTCAGCTCCGAAGATGCTTCAAGACTCCCGAGCACACAGTTGATCTCCACGATATCGATATCCAGCCCGACCTATCCTACCATGAGCATCCTATAGCAATTCTTGAAGAGGCTGAGCGCAAGACCCGCAATAAGTCAATCAAGTTCCTCAAAGTGCAATGGTCACATTATTCAGACAAAGAAGCCACTTGGGAGCGCGAGGACCACCTCCATTCTGAATTCCACAGTTCTTCCAGTCCTAGATCTCGGGTTGAGATCCTCTTGTAGTGTGCGAGAGTTGTAGCAGCCCCAATGCCTTCCATTCCCCCTCTTGTAATCTCTTCCCTTGTATGGCAACCTTGTGATGTTATGTTAAGTGGTATGAGTTTTGGTGACATCATCTCATGTGCATCATGGCATCATGCAATACATCTTTTCCTTATGGTTTTGTTCGTGTTGATGTGGGTGCACCTTGATCTGATGTGCAACTGCTATGTGGAGGTGTTCTTGTGTTTGTTTGATGTGTGGGTGCAACAAGTGCATTTCAAACCCACTAGTTGCACCATAGGATCAAAACCCTTTCTCTCCTCTCTTATTTTCTTTTGATGGAGATTTCAAAGTTTCTGTTTTGCCCCAATAAAATTGTTCCTCCTCTTCAAAAAAACTTCTTATTAATTGTGGAGGCAACCCCTCTGGTTCTATCTTTATTTTTCCTTTTCCGTTTGGTTTTATTTAAAAAACACAGCCATTTAAAAAGAAAGGCATTTAATTTTTGGTCTCCTAAAATGTCCCACTTATTTTTATAAATGGTGGCAACATTTTAGAAGCCCAAATATATTTTTATTTTTGTTTTACTCCTTTTCTTTTACCCTCTCGCTTTTATTCAAAATCTCTTTTATTTCTATATGCAAAAGAGCTATCCAAAGAGAGAGAGACGTCTAGCATGTTTTGTTTTGGCCCAGAACCCACCATAGCGTATGTCTTCGTCCTCCTCTCGACGTCACCCTGTACGAACCACGGAGAGCCGCCGATACGCTTTCTCCCTCCATCAGACAACCCTGGCTCATGCCCCGAGGCTATATGCAGCCCAGTCGCGCCTCTCCAACCCTAGCCCTCGTCAGATCCCCTCCTCCTCTTCCCCTCACACCGTCGAAAGGGCTCTAGAGTCGCCTCGCTATGATCACCTCCTGGTGAGCTGGATGCCGGCAGCGGATCGATACCCGCTTTCTTTCCCGTCTAGACCAGGAGCTCGCGGAGGGTCGTGGCGTTCCACTCCCGCGGCAACCGGACATCAAGGTTGACCACCTCGATGTCCACGACGAACGACCCTTCTTCCTATCCGGTGAGCTCCTTCTACATCGGTTCGTCAGCTACAGCAGCACGTCGTTCCTCTCTATAGTCGGGCCTTTCCCCTCTAAACCCTAGGTGAGCAGTGGCCGCTCCGCTTCCCCCTCTCTTCCCTGCAGCCTCGCTGTCACCGCCGTTCTGTGGCAAGCTGCAGCAGCAGTAGCAGTGTCGTGCATAGGAGCAGCAGCAGGTACTAGCCGCAGTAGCCAAGCCTAGCGGTAGCAGTAGCAGCAGTGCCAAGCGCACAACAACACCTCCCCCCCCCCCCGCTAGCATCGCCTGTGGTATGCCATGTTGGAAATATGCCCTAGAGACAATAATACAATAGTTATTATTATATTTCCTGTTTCAAGATAATCATTTATTATCCATGCTATAATTGTATTGAATGAAAACATAAATGCATGTGTGGATATATAGACAAAACTATGTCCCTAGTAAGCCTCTAGTTGACTAGACACTTGATCGAGGATGGTTAAGGTTTTCTGACCATATACAAGTGTTGTCACTTGATGACTGGATCACATCCTTGGGAGAATGATGTGATGGAGAAGACCCAAACTATAAACATAGCATGTGATCGTGTCATTTTGTTGCTATTGTTTTCTACGTGTCAAGTATTCATTCCTATGACCATGAGATCATGTAATTCACTGACACCGGAGGAATGCCTTGTGTGTATCAAGCGTCGCAACGTTACTGGGTGACTATAAAGGTGCTCTACTGGTATCTCCGAAGGTGTCCGTTGAGTCAGCATGGATCAAGACTGGGATTTGTCACTCCGTGTGACGGAGACGTATCTCGGGGCCCACTCGGTAATACAACATCACATATAAGCCTTGCAAGCAATGTGACTAAAGTGTTAGTCACGGGATCTTGTATTATGGAACGAGTAAAGATACTTGCCGATAACAAGATTGAAATAGGTATAGGGATAGCGACGATCAAATCTCGGGCAAGTAACATACAGAAGGACAAAGGGAATGGTACACGGGATTATATGAATCCTTGGCACAGAGGTTCAATCGATAAGATCTTCATAGAATATGTAGGATCCAATATGGACATCCAGGTCCCGCTATTGGATATTGATCGGGGAGTGTCTCACGTGATGTCTGCATAGTTCTCGAACCCGCGGGGTCTGCACACTTAAGATTCGGTGACATTTTGGTATAGTTGAGTTATAGGTGCTGGTGACCGAAGTTTTTTACGGAGTCCCGGATGAGATCACGGACATCACGAGGGTTTCCGAAATGGTCCGGAAATGAAGATTGATATATAGGATTGTTGCATTTGGCTTCCGGAAGATTTCGGGCATTGCCGGCAGTGTACCGGGAGTGAGGAATGGGTTCCGGGGTTTTACCGGGAGGGGCCACCCACCCGGGAGAGAACCTAATAGGCCCATGGGTGGTATACCATCCCTTAGTGGGCTGGTGTAGCCATCCCAATAGGGCTATTTTGGCCAAGGAGAAAAAACAATGCAAAAGGAAAAAAAAAGAGGAGGTGGGAAGGAAGGAAGGGACTCCTCCCTCCAAACCAAATTGGAGGAGGATCCCTCCTCCTCCCACTTCGACCGACGCCCTAGAGGCTCCCTTGAGCCTCAAGGCTAGCCCTTCCCCTCCTCCTATATATACTAGAGGTTTTAGGGGTTTTGAGACACAACTTTGCTACGTGCAACCCTAAACCTCTACTTCGTAGTTCTTCCTCTAGATCAGATTTCTGTGGAGCTCGGGCGGAGCCCTCCAGGAATAAGATCATCACCATCACCGGCATGTCGTTACGCTTCCGGACAACTCATCTACTTCCCCGTCTCTCTTGCTGGATCAAGAAGGCGGAGATCGTCATCGAGCTGTACGTGTGCTGAACGCGGAGGTGCCATCCGTTCGGTGCTAGATCGGGACGGATCGTGGGACGACGGTGATTTGAATCATGAAGTTGTTCCACTACATCAACCGCATTTCTTAACGCTTCCCGCTTAGCGATCTACAAGGGTATGTGGATCTGATCTCCCTCTCGTAGATGAACATCACCATGATAGGTCTTCGTGTGCGTAGGAATTTTTTTGTTTCCCATGCTACGTTCCCCAACATGCCCGTATGTGTGTGTGCAAGTGTTGCACTGACAAGGTCGTCGCCGGCGTCCCTCTGGTCCAGTAGGGAGACACCTGTTGTGTAATCAGGTGGGGTGGAACACCCCCCCCCCTCTCGAATAGATCCCCCTCTATAACCCGACTGGTTCGATGTGCGTGCAAAGACCTTTCGGTCTTCGATTCGATCCCCCAAGCGCCCCTTTTGATTCTGCGTATTTTCTTCATTTGGTGATGCTCGTCATGTGGATTGTGTATTTTGGTTGATGCCTCCGATAGAGCAGAAGCACGCAACGGAGCGCAGTGGCAATAGAGCTCTGGCTGCCCATGTTGATCGTGGGTTCGAGTCCCCCCGGCGCCCCTTTTTAGTTTTGTTTTCCCTAGTGTTGCTAAGTAGCAGAAGCAGCACATCTGCATTACTACCCCTAGTAGAGCATCTCCATGAGTTTAGCCCAGTGGCAGAGCGCTGTGGCTAGAACAGGGAGGTGCAGGGTTCAATCCCCCCTCTCTCCCCATTTTTATTTAGTGCAGGTGTTGATGTGTGTGCCACTAACTCCAGGGCCCACCTGTCATGCACTAGGGGGCCATCGTGCCTATGACTAGTGGGGCCCCTGTCAAATTAGGTTGTGTTTTATTTTTTTATTCTGCTAGTGTGTTAATTCCATTTGGAATAATTCCCTATTTGGAATTTTCCTAATCTGGTATATACCAAATCTGGCATATCAAGAACAGCCATGTTCTTGACATAAGTAGTTTATGATCATGTGTAGTATTTCTTTACTGTTTTGTGGTGTTTTTCTGCATGCAAGTATAGTAGTATGACATATTGATTTGGGGTAGAAAAACCAAGGAATCCAGTGGTGGCACTGGATTTCAGGTTTGTGTAGTTCTGCAAGTGTCATTTTGTGATGAGGTGGCACTTGTCAGTTGAGTAGTATTGTTTATGTGCGTGCCTTGAAGTGTGTTCCTTCTTGCATCATATTGTATGTTGCATTATCTTGCTGGTGTTTATTGTGTGACTGTTTCTTTTGGGTAGCAACTGGTACGGGAAACAAGTTTGAGGAGTCCGGTCAGTTCATCCAGGAAGATCAGGAACAGTTCCACTCTAAAGATTACACATGCAAGATGATCGTGACCCTCCCACCATTTCTAGCTTGTTATGCATAGTGATTCCTTTCCATCGTTCTTTCTCCGATGCTTACCACATGATATATAGGCCATCAAACATTGCCATGAAACCTCAAACACCTCCCCTACTAGCAAATATTGTTTGGCTAAGTTAGGCTTGCTCAACCATTTTTATTAGTGTTGTTAGTTGCAGGTGCAAGCCGTTCCATGTGATAACGTGGGCAATTTGATTATCATCTTAATTTTAATGCTATTTAATTAATGCACCTATATACTTGGTTAATAGCGAAAGGCCTAGACTTTCTCCGGGTGATTTGTTCCGTTGTTGCCATCTTAGTATCGGCTACCGGTGTTTTATTCCATAACTGAGCGCTCCTAACACGTTCGGGGTTGTTATGGGGACCCCCTTGATAATTCGTTCTAGCATAAAGCTTTTCCAGCAAGGCCCAACTTTGGTGTTAAATTTGCTAACCACTTAATTAAAATAACATAGGGAATAGCTACCCCGAGGAATTAGTCAACAACCCGGGCCAGTGCTCCTCATGAGTGTTGGTCCAAACCGCGCGATGTCCGGCGCCCCCTGGTCACCCGGGGTTTCAGCCACCCTGATGTCCTGCCCATCCATTCGTGCCCTGAGAACGAGATACGCGGCTCCTATCGGGTGTGCCGGCACGCCGGGCGGCCTTGCTGGATTTCTTTTACCTTCTACGAGATATCTTGTGCATTGGGATTCCGGTGAGACTTTGGGTTCTTCTCGGAGTTGAGGTTTTCCTCTAAGGAATCCGACGAGATCACGAGTTTCGTGGTTGAGGATTACTAGGTGAGCTATGGTAATTTGTGATGGATAAGTTGGAGCACCCCTGCAGGGTTAAATCTTTCGAAAAGCCATGCCGCGGTTATGTGGCAAACATGGATATTTTGTTAATATCTGGTTCTAGATAACTTAAAGTAACTTAACTAAAACCTGCCAATTGTGTGCATAACCGTGATTGTTTCTTTCAGAGTTCCTTCTCTGATCGAGAACACAGTGGGGATATGAATGACGTAAGTAGGTGTTCAGGATCACTTAGTGATCATTCTTAGATTTCGACCGTCACACATAGACCACCATAACTATTTTCTATTCTTCGTAAGATAGCCACCATAAATGCTTAGGTTGGTGCTAACTCAAACACATACCACATCCTCACCTATTAACTTAGTTAGACTCGATATCAAGGTCATGAGGTTGCTGAGTTTTCCTGGCTCACAGTTTACTACCACCACCCATACGTACAAGTACCCAGATGCAAACGTTTCCGAGGATACCGAGCTGAAGTGGGAGTTCGACGAGGCCAGTGGCAGATTGTACGTGACGTATCCCGAGGATTAGAGGCACTTGGTCGTGATCGTGGGCCTAGCAAGGCGGGGTAGCATTGGCTTTTGTCGTTTATCTTGTCCGTAGTCGGACCCTATTTTCCCATTTGAATAATGTAAGACTGTGTGACTCTGTAATTTATCTTGTGGCGATTGTAAGCCAACTCTTATTACTCATCCATCTATTATGTATTGCATGTTTATCGTGATTGCGAAACGCTTAGATGCGCCTCTTTCCCCTTTTGAGGCCTCGCCCCCAAATAAGGAAAGTACCACATCTTAGTTGTTACACTTAGCTCTCTTTTCCCCAATTATCCATTGATCTCTGTCTCTTTTTCTTTCTCGAACCAATCTTGGTGTTCAACATTTCCGCATGTGAGATCGATAGAAGAGATGTCTAGAGGGGGGCGAATAGATTACTTGCATAAATTAAAATCCTAGCCTTTTCCCAATTTTAATGGTTGGCGGAGTTTAGCAATTCTAACAAGTCTAGTGCACCCTAAATGCTAGTCAACAAATATGGCAGCGGAAAGTAAAGTCTTTGCACATGTAGTAAGGAGTAGAGTTTAGGAAGATCATACGCGAAGATGTTGACACAATGATTTTTGGCAGGGTTCCCATAGGTGGTGCTATCGTACATCCATGTTAGTGGAGACTTCAACCGACGAAGGGTAACGGCTGCGAGAGTCCACGAAGGGCTCCACCCACAAGGGGTCCACGAAGAAGCGACCTTGTCTATTCCACCACGGCTTCCATCCACACAGGACTAGCCTCACTCACGATATATTTTCACGAAGTAGGCGATCTCCTTGCCATTAAAAACATATTGGTTCAACTCCACGATACGAAGTAGGAGGCTCCCAAAGGACACCTAACCAATCTAGGAGGCACCACCCTCCAAAAGGTAATAGATGTGGTAGAGTGATGAACTCCTTGCTCTTGTGCTTAAAAAGATAGTCTCCTCAACACTCAATCACTCGTTATCAGATTTGGCACGCGTAGGAGAGATTGATCTTGTGGAAAGCAACTTGGGGAGGCTAGAAATAAAGGATAAAATGATTGGAATGGAATCTCTTGATCTCAACACATGAGTAGGTGTCTCTCTCTCAGAAAAATGGATCTGGCAAGTGTAAGTGTGTTATGAGTGCTTCCTCTACGAATGAGAGGTAGGTGGAGGGGTATATGTAGTCATCTCCCAAAATCCAACCGTTACAACATTATTGCCCAACCCAGTGACACCGAAAAGAATCTCGGTGTTACCGAGTTGCACTAAATGTGGCAACTTTTGAATTCTCGATGAGACATGGTACCAATTCTTGAAAACGGCTAACCAGAGAGTTGGTCCAAAACTCGGGGAGACCAATTCTCAGAACTCGGTGGTACCGATTCTTGAAAATGGCTAACCAGAAAGTTGGTCTCTGATTTTGGTGGCACCGAATGGAATGTTGGTGGTACGAGAGATTAGGGTTTAGCATAGGATCTCTCTAAGTGTAAAATCGGCAGGGCCTAGTTAGAAATGTTGGTGGCAGCGATTTTTCTTATGTGGCTTGGGACAGATATATCTTGTGGGATAATGACTGAGTATTTTTGGTGGCTATCTCTAAGTACTTGAACAACCAATTCATCATAGTATCTCACCCCCTTTTAATAGTATTGGCTTTCCTATGGACTCAAAGTGATTTCTCATAAAGTATAAAATGGGCAGTCTTCTTGCTTGAAGCTTGAGCCAATCCTATTCCTTCCTTGCATCAAAGGGGCTTCTCCTCACAACCCTATAGTCAAAGCTCTGTGTGGACTATACCTGAAGTATACTAGGTAAAAGTGTTAGTCCAAGAGACAATGTAGGTTGTCATGAATTATCAAAACCACCAAGCGGGCATATGTGCTTTCACTGCAACATAATCTTTGTTACAGAAAATATTCTTAACAAACTCCATGGCAAAAAAATAAAATTATACATGTGTTTTTGCAACACGATCTTTCTTGGAGAAAATATTTTATAACAAACTTTGTTCCGGAAAAAGTTATACAAGTGTTTCTGCAACACGTTCTTTGTTGCAGAAAGTATTCTATAACAAACTTTGTTGGAAAAAGATTATACATGTGTTTTCGCAACACGATCTTTGTTGCAGAGGATATTCTATAACAAACTCTCTTACACAAAAAACTCTACAAACATTTTCGCAGTATAAAGTTTGTTACAAAAAATTCTGCAACATAATCTATGTTGCAAAAACTAATATGCTCATCAGCCATTTAATGATGTCACATCTGGCGGACAGCGACGCGGTCGGTCGGCAGACGCGTAGCAGCGCCCTTTGAATACAAGGAGACTTCTAAAAAACAAAAACAAAACAAAAAAAAGCATTTAGGGACTCCTATGCGTCCGCCGACTGCTTTTTTTAAAAAAATCGGTTGGTTCGCGAGCCGTGAGTTGTGACGCATCAATGTCCTCCATCATTGCAACACATGTCTTATTGCACAATAATTTCTGTAAGAAAGATCTTGTTGCATAATATTTTTGTAAGTGAGGTTTTGTTGTAGATTTTTTTTATAACACGGTCTTTGTTTGCAGATTTTTTACTGCAACTGAGATTCTGTTGCAGATTTTTTTAGCAAAGTCTTTGTTGCATAATTTATTTTTCCGTCGTTTTTCTATAAAATAATATTTAATGTTAAAAAAGGAAAAGGTTATAATCAACTAACTGATTTCTTAAGTGGCATCAATCCCTCGCTCGGTCGTTCGATTTCACTCGCGTGTGTTCCATGATTAGAGGGTTGCGTGGAGGCTTCTATGCGGGGTCTCCACTAATATTACTAGGTGATGCCCCGCGCGTTGTTGCGGGACTGTATGATATAAATAATGTTTTTAATCATTATTGAACTTCGTCGCAAAGGTTTTTTCTTGAGAAGTTTGGCGGAAGTAATGTTATAAGTTGTCAACACGTTTATATATGCGAGGAAAATAATTCTTACCAAGTAAGACGAAATTTTGAGTTTATTTGTATTGATGTAAAAGGATTAGCCATCCAACTATTGTCTATTTCTGAAGGTTCTCAACAAAAATGCATTTCCCCTTCTTAGTCATCTCTTACATCATCCTTGAGTATACACATTCATGCATGCAAAGAGAAAATGAATGTGAGCATACCAATAATGGATGCGCACCATCTGACCGACACACCAACCACAAGAAATACAGCACCGGAATTTTACTCTGGTCCTGTTTTCTTATGCAATCAGATAAAATGAACGGAACAAATATATGTAGGCATACATCTCTGAATGTTATACAATAGAAAAATAGCTATCTGCCATTATTTTTTTGAGACAAAAGACCAAAACAACTAATCTTTTAGGGTGCTACAATCTTCAGTCCTCAAATCATGTAGTCTTGAAGGGGTTGTCATGAAGATTCCCTTGACTCATGGGTGACGCCCCGGTAATTAAGCTACAGTAAACCTATGCTAATGGTGCCATGTCACCGTGATTTCTATCATTGTTCTCGTGTTAGTTCAAAACCGAGTCAAATTCGAATATTGAAAATAAAGTCAAACGAGAAAAGTTTTATAATGTTAAAATAAAAATGTAGGGAAATAGTAAAATTCCCTAATGAATTATAAATGTGAATCGAAAATTTTTGAAATTATTTATAAGCCCTATATAATTAAAAATAAAAACTATTGGGAAAAAAAATTAAAAAAAAGCCCGTGGCCCAACTGGACCAAAGTGGCCCAGCCGGCCACCCCCACTTTCGGCCCACCCACCTATGGGTATAAGACCCCCAAGGGGGAACCCTAGCACCTCCTCCCCATTCCCCACGCCGCCGACAGAGACGAGGGGAACAACCCCCTCGTCGCTCGCCCCACCAACCCCCCTCGCCACCTATTCCCACCTACCGCACGACTCCCACGTTGCTCAAGCCTCCCGCTCGGCGCCACTACGCTCGAGCGCGCCCTCCTGCCTTGCCCAGATCCCATCGGCCCCGTCACTCTCACCCATCTCCTTTCCCACGCCCCTCCAAACTCGCTCGTCCCCTCCCCTCCCATCACCGGCCGAGCCCCCTGGCCACCTCACCCCACCGGCTCCCCACCACCCAGTGTCGGCCACCTTCCAAGATCCCGCCGGCCTCCACCTCGCCCCCAATATTCCCTCGTCGCCTCCAGCCGCCGTCGCCCTCCACGCCAGTCCCTCCCTCCCGCTCAATCTAGGAGGGATCGAGCAGGGAGGCCTCCTCCTTCGCCGTGCCTCTCCGCCTCCGGCCGGACCCTCCTCCTCGCCGGTCGGCCCTCCGGCGACCTTCACCGGCCGCCACCCTCCACCGCGACGCCTCGGAACCGCACCACCTCCTCGGCCTCTTCCTCATCGGAACCGCGCCGCCTCCTCCTTCCCTCCCCGAGAACTCCGGCTACACCGGGCCTTCGCGTCAAGGCCGGTGAGCACTTTTTCGGGCTCCTCCCACCCTCTCCTCCTTTCCACCGTCCCGGTTCCGTTCCGGCGCCGTTGTGCTCGTGTAGGAGGAGGTGGAGTTTGCCTCTATCTCTTTGTTGAGAGAGAGAAACAAGGAACAGAGAGTTAACACAGATGATTGTTAGAGAGAAAATAAAATAAAAAGATGTATATGTGTATGTATGTATGTATGTATTGTGTATGTATGCATGTATGTAGAGAAGGAAAAAGGCATAAAAATAAAAAATAAAAATAAAAAGAATATATATGTTTTGATTAATAAAATAAATAAATAAATAAATAGATATATTATTTAATTAATTAGTTAATTAACTAAATAGATAATTAAGATAATTTGTTAATTAGGATAATTAAATTATCCTACTAGAGTATGACACGTGGGTCCCCCACTAAATTAATCTGATTAATTAATAATTAAACCTTAATTAAAAATTGAGTCTATGACACGTAGGGCCCACTGTTCAGTTGACCAGTCAACTGCTGATGTTAGCATGACATCATGCTGATGTCATAATAGCATTTAATTAAATTAATTAAATCTGTTTTTAATTCCTAAATATTAATAAGACTTTAAAAATTAATATAAAATAATCCGTAAGTCACATCAAAATATTTTCAACATGAAAGTTGATCAGCAGAACGAAACGAACCCGGATACATGGTCCATTCGTTTGTCACGCATCCCTAGCATAACAAACATGGAACTTTTCCATCGTTTTCAGTCTGACCAGTAGTAGCCAAAGACGCGGGAAATATCATTTGATATTTTCCCGACCCGTCTATGACGGATGTTACTTCGTTAGCTCATGCCTATCCTACATTTTGCCATGTCATGCTTGTTGCTGTTATTTATTGTTTCTCCCCCCTCTTCTTACCGGTAGACCCCGAGGCTGACACTGATGCCGGGTACATCTATGACCCTGCCGACCAGCCCTTTGTCGCAGAGAAACAAGGCAGGCAAACCCCCTTGATCATCCATATATCGCCTATGTCTTTCTTCCTCCTGCTTGCATTATAATTTTTCTATTGTTGTAGTTAGCTCCTATATCTCATGCATAGCCTATTTTTGATGAACTGCTACTTTCAGTACTGCACTTTTAAACTAGTTAGTATAGGTGGAGCAGTCTTCCCCTCTGACCCCGTAGTCTAGTTGCCCCGCTTTGTTTTCAAATCTCGATCCCTGATCGACGAGCTAGACCCGACACAGCTCTTACACCCCCCTTAGTTGTGCGGCGCTGCAGAGATACTATCGGGTATAGAGGGTGACACATCGCGAAGTACTCTTGATGATATCTCTGTAGTACAGCTAGTCGGTCGTGGTTATCGAGGGTGATTCCTCTTTCATCATTCCCGACGATGCCTCTGTCGTGCAACCCCTCAAGTGTGGGACCCTCGAGGGTGATTCCTCTAGGTCCACCTTGACGGTTACATCGTTCAGGATCCAACGAGGGTGATACCTCGGATTCCCCCTAATGTTTCTACCACACAGTTATGTGATAGCCTAGCTTATTAGGAATGATAGACTACTCATATCAATGGGTCCAGTACGGGTGTGTCCGAGGCGTTACAAATTTGGTATCAGAGCCGACCCTCGCGGTTACACGGATGTTTGCGGACATGTGTGCAGTCATGTTGTTCATAACGTTTGTGACCCATCGTGGCACGCGGCATGGCACATGTACTGGACTGGATGCACAGACGTTTGTGCCAAGAGGGAACGCTCTTGTGGCCCAACGAGGACGTCGGTTCCTCTGAGTGGTGGGTTATGTGATAGCCTCGCTTATTAGGGATGATAGACTACTCATATCAATAAGGAATTCCTTCTTTTCCGGGAGCCCATTCAAACAGAACTCCCAAGTTAAGCGTGCTCGGCTCGGAGTAGTTTTAGGATGGGTGACTGACTGGGAGGCGGGTGGATTCCCGCGTGTTTTTGTCATTGTCTTAATTAAAATGATATTTATTTGGGTATTTCATCTGGGTTGGTCGGAGACCTTTTCGCACTAACCGGCTACGCGAGAAGAATTATGGGTACTCGACGTCGCGGTATCAGCCGAAGCTTTTCATATGTCAGCAATAAAGCAGCGCGCGCCCGAGTGGTCCCGAGATGCATCGCGCTTGTGATTAAGGGGTGCTAGGACTGACCTCGGCTGCCCACGCATCGTGCAGGAGCACGGAGGACAAGTGGGCCATGAACCCTTTGTGCTTAGGAGTTAGACCAGCGGGCTCGCCTCTCTGCTGAGCTTAGGTGGGGCTGCGATGTGTCGATATGACCCAGAAATGTGTGTCCGGCCATAGTGTTATCGAGCGTGACGGGAAACTTGGTGCACCCCTGAAGGAATGAAAATTAATTATTCGGATAGCCGTGTCCACGGTTACAGGACGACTTGGAGTTGTGCCCTGATCTTATACAACTATAATTGTTACTTAACTGGAATTAGTTGCCCCGGGATTGCTTCCTCGCAGGGAGTCGAGGAAGGATCTCTGGGCGTGAGCTCATATTAATATTGTTGCAACAATATGACTATTAATGGTGTTACCTTGCTCTACTCTCGCCTATTGCTGCAAAACCCTGAAGATGTCTTCGATAGGACTAGGCCTTCTCTCTCTTTCTTGCTTTGCTGCAGTCAGTCCACATATAACCCCTTCTTTGATACTGATGCATACTTAGCATAGTTCTGATATAAGTCTTGCGAGTACTTTGGATGAGTACTCACCGCTGCTTTGCTCCCCCTTTGCCCCCTTGATCCGTTGCTGCGACCAGATGATGGAGCCCAAGAGATGGAGTTTCCTGCCGACGCGTTCCACCCCGATGGTGACTTCTTCGTGGAGGCCTGTGAAGACCAGGAGTAGTTAGAAGGTTCCCATGCACGAGGCCTCGCCTCGTTCGATCGTTGTATCTTTTGTGCTAGCCTTCTCTAAGGCACCCCATGTTTATGTCTGTACTCAGGTATTTGTTGCTTCCGCTGACTCGTGTGTTTATCGAGCTTCCGTATTCTAGCCCTCGAGGCCCCTGGTCCTTTAGATAAGGATTCTCGGGTAACGGAGAGGAATTTCAGAAGAGTCAGGATACTGCTTGCTTCGGAGTGTAGCGCGGGTGGTGAAAGAACGAAGCATCTATCTAATGGTTCTTCCGACAACCATAGTGGCAATGCTTGACGCCGTTGGTTACAACTGAGGATTAGGAAATTGGCTCACGCAGGGACTGCAGGCAAAGGATGTTTGCATGCATCACTTGAAGGAACTTTTATAGGAGGAAGTAGAGGTGCTCCCATAATTGTGGCGATGAACTAAGGCATAAATAATGCATTTAGTTACCAAATTGTGCAGGTTTTGAGAAAGAAACAGAAGTGGAAGGGTATGGGTCATAAATTTTCATCTTCGGAGGGACACTGACTTGAGTGGAGATCAGGCGAGACATGGCAACACGATTAGGCATTTAGGTGGATGCGCTCGATGACTTTTGGCAGCGCATGCAATGAAGGCGGCTCCTCAGTTAAATCGGTCAGTTTCTACTGCATTTGCAGATAGTGGAGCCATGGATGAATGCTCGGATGCATGCCTCAGTTTGTTTTATGTGATTTTGCCGCTGGAAATTCAGAGGTTACCACAACGGAAGAAAGGACGGCAGTAACGCATAATCAGCAGTGAAGGTTAGGGATTAGCGAGTCATTGCCGAGGTGGCAGATTTGCTGAGAAGAATGATTGCATGTCTATCGCTGATGTGGGTAGGCTGGGGTGCTCCTATTTAAATATAGAAGATTACACCTGTACTACATTCCATTTTTAAATACAACACCTAGTGCATCTTTTGCTGCTATGCATGACGTGGTGATGGATGCTACTCTACTCGGCAAGTATGATAGTACTAGCACGCTAGAGGGCAACTACTGTTACCATGTACTCTCTCTGTATCTAAATCTCTCTACTATTAAAAGGGGATCTGTCGTCTGTCGTGATGGTTCGACCAATAGCAATTTCCTTGTATCGTTAGAGAAAAGAAGCCCACCCACATTCATCCATACAGATTTTTTTACAACCCTCCGAAAACCAAACGGTTCAATACCAAAAAACCCGTTCGATCGCCCTCCCACGCACTGCGTCTCCCATCCAAACCCGTCAAAAGGAAAAAAAAAAGACAAGAACGCACCTGCCTCCCCCCACGATATCTCCCCCAACCGCCGGCGCCGCCTCCCCTCCTTTCCCCGCTCCAGTCCACCGCCGGCGCCGCCTCCCCTCCTTTCCCCGCTCCACTCCACCGCCGGCGCCGCCTCCCCTCCTTTCCCCGCTCGTCCCACGCTGCGCCTCACCCGCTCGCCCCGCGCTACGCCTCACCCCGCTCGCCCCGCGCCGATCCCGCTCGCGCCGTGCCCCGCTCGGCGGCCGCCGCAACCCATCCCCTCGGTCTTGCCTCTTTTCCTTCGTTGCCACCGCCGCACCTAATCCCCTCAGACTTGCCTCTTCCCTTCGTTGCCGCCGCCGCACCCCGTCCCCTCGGTATTGCCTCGTCCACGGTGGTGGTTCACGATCTGCGTCATTTTAAAGGCGTGTAGCAACGGAGGTCGGCTCCCTTCTCCACAGACACGCGCCGGGAGAGGAGACAACCCCCGGCCGTGTGGTTCTGCGCCGAGGTCAGCGACGGAATCCCTCTTTTCCTTTCTGTGGAAAAGCTGCAAGATTTGGGCATAAAACTAGTGCGAGGCATGATTGGATTTCACCAATCTCCATGAGTGTCATTAGGTGGATTTGTTTTGGATACTCTACTCTTTTAATCCTCGTGGGGGTATGGAATTTTTAGAGGTGGTCTTCTCTGTTTAGCGCTCAAATGTGCCCATGGAGATCATGCTGAGCAAATCTCTTAAGAAAGTGTCTTTGATTATTCTCCGCTAAGGTAATATCCGCAAACGGTCATCTTGTTATCACCCATGTCTAACTTTGCAGCCATGTCCTCGCCCAATATATTTAGACCTTTTGATGCTACGGTTGCTACCAATTGTGGATCTTGATTGCCAAGGTGGTCCTTTTGGGGTGCAAATGACTTAAAGGCTCCTGCTTCATGATGAACACCATGAATCTGCACTTTTCAGTTCTGCTACGACTTACAATAACACACTACAAGGGCTAGCTTTTGATTGATATATCCATACACTATAGAGTACAGACTACAGATTAGGTGTTGGTATTGATTGGTAATGTATCTGGTGTTGTCTTGGTTGATGGTATTGACATTGATATTTCTGTTTTGGTATAGAGAACTCATCGAAGATAATCCATGCCATCGTGTGTCTTCCATCTCCATCCTCTGTGCCCTCCTCCTCCTATAAGAGCGAGCTGGGACCAAGCTCGAACAGTTTGTCGTGGACAGAGAAGAGTGAGACTACTAAGAGGGATATATTTGATGACTACGGTGGGATGAAGTTAGGAAGTCATTTGCTTACATTAGGGAGATTGTATGCCTCAGAGAAGAAACTTTATGAAGAAGTTAAGGTGGGTTATTTATATCCGCTGGAGTCATTTGATCTTTCTTGTGATTGTATAGATATGCAAAGAGTGCTTCATATCTTTCTTAACAAGTTCCTATTTATCCATGGTTAAGGCAACTAAATATTTCATTACCACATATATGTTGTACTTATTTACTCAGTTTATGATTAGGATTTTCATAGTTACATGAGAGTTCAGTTGCAAAATCAATGTTTTAGGACTCATAATCTCAGCTAAGTTTATTAGCTGAAACTATAGTTCTCGTATGAAACTGGCAATGGAATTTGCACTATGGCAGTCACTACGTTTGTTAATCTGCTTTGAGAATTTGTTCTAATCATTCTTCTCATGGATTCCATTCACAAAACAATAAAATGTGTTGATCAATTCTTCTATGTGAATTGGAAGAGAATGAAAAGCTTGTCCTTACACCCTTTGAGAAGAGCACTAGCATGCAACGTACATATTGTTTAATTAATTCATGATCATCTTTTTTAATTTTGCAATATAATAGTATTTTTTTACTCAGGCAAATCCATCGGAGACTTTGATAAAATAATAGTGTACATGCCAGAAATACACCCATTTTCCTCAAAGTCTCCGATGCAAGACAACGGCGGATGAAACTATCTACTCAATTTGGATCTTGCTTGATAATTCAGGATCAAAATTTCCGGAGATTCCCTACTGATCGGGATTTTTTACTCAGGCCTTTAGTGCTCTGCTTACTTCTCTTGTTCTCGTCCTGGTTGGAAGCTGTGCGGGGCTAGACCTACAATATTCTTGAATTTTTCACTGTATAGAAAGAGTGAATACTATACCTTTGGGTGATGTGCATATGCTATGAACTTTCCCAGTTCTTTAAATTTGCATGTTGTGTTAGGGCATTCTAATTTGATTGGTACATACGCTGCAATGAATTAACAGCTATAAGCTTTCCTTCTTCTTTAGCACTGTTTTTGAACTACAATTGATGCTTTCGTTGCAATTAGTTTTATCTTTATCACATGAAGGATGCCTTTTTTTCAGTCCTACACATTTTTGAAATTGATTTATTGTTGTGTTAACTAATGGTTTGCAAACCCAAAGGAGCATTGGAAACCTCAGGGAGTTGGGGCACCAATGTGGAGTCCCTGCAAAATCTGCTCACCGAGAAGGTCGTGTCGTGGGTATAAGTCTGACAGTAGATGTGTAGGGTACGAAAGGATGGGCAGAGCCTTAGCTACGGCGAGGTTATATGAGTTCAGGCCCCTCTACGGTGGAGGTAAAAGCCCTACGTCTCAGTGCTCTTGGGAGCTTGTT
This sequence comes from Hordeum vulgare subsp. vulgare, assembly GCF_904849725.1. NCBI lineage: Eukaryota > Viridiplantae > Streptophyta > Magnoliopsida > Poales > Poaceae > Hordeum > Hordeum vulgare. The sequence goes on along the minus strand of NC_058520.1, from coordinate 334,173,599 downwards.
GTCGAGTGGAATATGGATTATAGTGAATTGCTAACCCCTGCACCAGTGGAGAAGGGTGGCTTATATAGAGTGCGCTACCCTTCATAATGGTTCGGTGCACAGCGGTGGAGTAGTGGCGAATAAATGCCTACGTTACAGGTAACGTATGTCTTCAATGCTAATAAAGGTACATGGAAACGTATGACCGTTGCCCTCCAGGGGGGTTACGATGCACAGAGTGGAATCCAGTCGGTAAGTTCGATATGCTCCGAATGCTCATCTCCGACTGGATGATGGAGGAATCGTCACCGACTAGATGATGGGAAGTCCTTAATTCAGTCGGAACTGACTAAAGGCCTTATCCCTTATGAAGGGTAGTCCTTGGGTAGGACTCATAGGGCAGGCCTATGACCCTACCCTAGGACTATAACCCCATCATTAGTCCCCGAATGGATTGGGGTTGGAACGACGAAGCGATGATTGGAGTACGGATCCGACTAGTACGGATGCGACTTTGGCGTTGTTTGCCTCGATCCATTTTATCCTCTTTGACCAGTGATCCGAGTGGATGTATTTGTGAAACGAACCGTCAGGGACCGAGTGCTTCTGTGGTATCTTTTGACGTGACCAGTCAACTGACAGCGGCGGATTTTCCGGGATCCTCAAATTTCGGTTACCGCGCGCTCGGCGGGGAAGACGTCATCGTAATCGAGTAGTATCTGCCGCCTTGATTTCCGTGCCTTCATCTTCTCCACTAATATCGCAGCAACCGGTCTGGGGATAAGATTTTGGGGCCACCTGCTAGTGACCCAGTCGGAACCTTACTTAAACCTCTGCAGCGAGGGTTTTTCGTTGCGCTCGCCTGATAGCTCGCACTTGCCCCGCTTCTCTCGTCACCTCCTGCGCATCTCAATCTCCTCCCTTCTCCTTCTCGCTCGCGGATCTGCAGCCTTCACCATGACAAAGGGGCAGACTATCAAGCTCGAGGCGCGGAAGAAGAAGGGGAAGGCGGCGGCTCCTGCTCAGCGGCGGCAGCGAGCGCTATCGGCGGGTTGGATCCAGGGGGATTTCCTCCCCTCCACGGTGACGGAGGGGGGACTTGCTGGAGTTGGTGGAGCATGGCATGATCGCGCACAAGACGTGGAGGCTGCCGGCGGAGGGCGAGACCGAGCCGGCGCCCCGGGAGGGGGAGCGCGTCTTGCTGCTCAGCCACGTGCACCGAGGCTTCTCTCTGCCTCCGCATCCCTTCTTCAAAGGTATAATGAACCACTTCGGGGTGCAGCTCCACCATTTTCCCCCCAACGCAATAGCTCATCTCTCTGCCTTCGTCGTGTTGTGCGAGTGTTTCATCGGCTGTCCTCCCCATTGGGGGCTTTTCAAACACATCTTCTCTGCTAGATCTCAAATCATCAAACGACTTAACCAGTCGGATGACAAAACTCACCTCCTCCACCTCTGCGGAGGCTTAGGCTTCCAAAAGAAAAGTAAAAGTAGCTATCCCACTCTTCAGTTGTCTGAATCGGTTAGGAACTGGCAGTCGACATGGTTCTACTGCCAGGACGTTGCCTGCCTGAATGCCGCAACTGGACTGCCTCCTTTTAGCTTAGACCGTCCGGCTCCGCCTAGGCAGCTCGCTCTCACGAAGGCGGAGAAGATCCAGATCCAGCCTCTGGTCGATGCGCTTGTAGATGTCGTCCGAAGGGGAGTCACCAGCATAGACTTGTTGGAGGTTTTTCTGGGTCGGCGTATCCAGCCTCTGCAATCTCGACACCACGCCATGTGGCACTACACGGGGCCTGAGGACTCCACTCGGACTAACGTCGAGTGCGTGACCGGGGAGATGGTGGCGTCGTGGGTCCTCAACATCACAGGCGCCTGCGATAGCCCCAGAGGGGCCCGGCGAGTGAAGCCCTTCCGCGCGGACTACCCTCCTCCGAATGAGGTGAGTACAACTTGTCGAGTGCACACAATTGTCTTAGATTTATCGCTTTCTTGAATCACTGTCTGACGTCTAATGTTGTCGACTGTATCTCGTGCAGGCGTGGACCAACTAGTTTTCTCCTGTCTCGAACGGGAATCCAGCCGAGGAAGAGGAAGGTAGCCAGGAGGGCAGCGTGGAGAGCGCTGAGTATGTCTCCGATAGTGCGGAGACGGAGGAGGACTCCGAAGAAGAAGAGGAGGAAGATGAGGGACAGAACTCGCCACCCCCACCGCCAGAGCCTTGAACTAAACGCCGTCACGAACCCGTGGCTCCGTCGGCTCCTCCAGCATCCTCGAGTGCCCGGCCAGCTGCTCCTGTGGTTCCAAGTGCCTCGCCAGCCGCTCCCGTGGTTCCGAGTGCTCGGAGCACAAAGAGGACCAGGGACTCTGTTGTTGAGCCCGCGGGCCAGCCCACTAAGGTGGCCAAACCGAGTGGATCTAAGCCTTGGAAGGCTTTGCCGCGGATGAGGGTCACAGTTCATGTCACCTCAACGTAAGTGCATTGTTCTTCTATCTTCTTCCAGTATTTGATTGAACTCGTGCTTATTGATCGAATGAATTTTACTCGACAGAGCTGCCACCTCCGCCACCTCTCCGCCACGCCAGGGGGACGATCCCATGGACATGGACAATGTTGTCACATCCCAGCCAGGTGCGTCGTGGCGATTCCGAGAGCTTACATTATTGTGTCACGGATTCTGTCTTTGGTCTTGCTTTTTTTTCTGTGATCTCACGTCGTTCGGTCGAGTTTCCTTCAGAGGTGATTCCCATGGAGGAGGACGACCAGGAGAGGCCCGAGCAAGCTACGGTGCCTGTCCTTGAGGCTGTTCTATCGGTTACTGCTCCTGCCATGGATGCGCCACCGACTGAGACGATGTCGTCGACTGGAACGGCACTTATCGCTGCTGAACCGGCTGGAGCAGGACTTGGGATGCCCAAGGAGTCTCTTGTGGTGCCAAGTCCGTCGACTGTCCAGTATGACGCCCGGCGCCTCCCGGAAGATCAGGTGGGAGCTGCCAAGGAGGCCATGGTGCAGGCGGAGTTGATGGCGGGTGATGCCAAGAAAGTGTACGACTCCATCACGTCTGTGTACAAGCGAAGCTTGGAACTCCGGGATGATATCCGAGTAAGTGGGCTAGTAAGTATTTACTTTCCTCTTGTAACCCACTAGGTGTTTAGGCAAAGTACTCGGATACAGTATGTTTATTTTGCAGTGGGTTCACTCTTAGTGAACCTAGTGGGTGTAGTCCCCGAGACTTCTGTCGAGTGCTTGCACCGGCAGTTGTCTTTATATACATTTTCGTTAACTTGATCAGATCAAAACTAATCTATTCGAATGTTACCGGTGGGGGCACTCCGAGTGCACCTACTGGATGAGTCCCGAGAGTAATTTTACTCAGGTCGGGTAGTAGTAACCTCATAGGCTTTATTGTTGTTATGTATCTCAATAGGGCGGGCTTGTTTGAGCTTCATGCCAGTGGGGTCACTCTTAGTGAACCCACTGGGTGTAGTCCCCGAGACCGTTGTCGACTACTTGTGTCGGCAGGTGTCTGAAGAACTCCGAATTTTTATTGTTGTCCTTGTTGAATTTGTCTGATCGTCTCTTGGCGCTGACTTGCAGAAGACTTGCGAGATGGGATCAGCGTACGAGACTCTAAGGGCTGAAAAGGTTCAGTTTGCTGCGGAACTGGATGCAGCAATGCTTGCCTTGGCTGGTATGAAGGATGTTCTGGCTGAACGAGAAAAGTCCTTGGAGGAGTCCCGTGAGGCAAACAAGGCATTGGCGGATGAAGTGGAGAAAATGGGGAAACAAAGGACCGAGCTGATGGGACAGATGCAGGTGTTGAACAGGCGGTGCATAGCGTAGGAGAATTACGTCAGTGACTGGGCAAGGAAGATGATAGCGCTTCTCGGTGGTAAGTTCCGTTTTTCCGAGTGCTTCTTGACTGTGTATTTCACTCTGTGCTTATTGTTTGCTCGTCCTGTCTGTGCATATTTTTGTATGGACGCTGAGGCTGAGGCAGCTGACGTTGAACGGTCGGTTCTTCCGAACATTCCACTCGGCGAGGACGCCAATCGAGACCTGCTCCGAGTGCACATTCGCCTGGGCAAAGTGGGACCTTTCATCGGTCGACTGAGAGAGGTCGCCGGCCGAATCGACAAGGAGCTTTGGCCTGAAGACGAGTCTCGGCAAGAGATGGAAGGTTTGATGACTCGGCTGGAGGAGATCCCGAACCGAGTGTAGGCGTGGAAGAAGTCTGCGGCTCGCTGTGGTGCAGACGTGGCGCTGTCGCTGGTCCGAGTGCACTGCAAGGAGGCTCGCGAAGAGAAGCTTAAGGCGTTGCAAGTCGCCAACACCAAAAAGCTTCGATTCGAAGATTTCATGGAGACCTTCCTTGAGAGCGCCACTCACATCGCAGACGGGATCGACCTTGACACTTTCGTGGAGCCTGCCAGTCCCAGTGCCAGTCCTAACGACGTTTGAGAAAACTTTTACCTCGGTATGCCGAGTGTTAGCTGTATGAAACTTTGGCCACTGCTGTTGGCCGTCACATTCATGGTCCTGTGTGGATAAACTTGATCTACACCGAACCAACTATCTTTAGACGAACTTTGAATTTGAATCGAATCTTTTGCTCTTCTTTTGCCAAAGAGTTGTTGACACGATTTTGGCTCATGGTTTTTGTTTGGCGTTTCTTGGTGAAGCCAATGGCAAACATGCGGAGCATGTAATTGTCAGTTGTCTTGACATCTGCACGAGCCTCACTGAGGGTCTGCTGAATCTCCGAGTGGATCTGGAGGATACACTCGAGGGCAATCGAGTACTTAGGCGATTCGTGATCGCGGCTAAGTCTTCGAGTGTGACTGTCAGGTCATACTCGGAGCGATTTGTTACCCATGTAATTGTCAGTTGTCTTGACATCTACATGAGCCACAATGAGGTTCTGCTACTCATGTAATTGTCAGTTGTCTTGACATCTACATGAGCCTCAATGAGGTTCTGCCACTCATGTAATTGTCAGTTCTCTTGACATCTGCATGAGTCTCAATGAGGGTCTGCTAAACCTCCGAGTGGATCTGTAGGATACACTCGAAGGCAATCGTGTCCTTAGGCGATTCGTGACCGCGGCTAAGTCTTCGAGTGCGACTGTCAGGTCGTACTCGGTGCGAGTTGTTACTCATGTAATTGTCAGTTGTCTTGACATCTACATGAGCCTCAATGAGGTTCTGCCACTCATGTAATTGTCAGTTGTCTTGACATCTACATGAGTCTCAATGAGGGTCTGCTAAGCCTCCGAGTGGATCTGTAGGATACATTCGAAGGAAGCTTTCTATTTAGGCGATTGTTGATCGCAGACAAGTCTCCGAGTGCGACGTTTAGTGCACATTCGGAAAAAGTTAGTACTTAGGCGATTCTTGATCGCAGCTAAGTCCCCGAGTGCGACGTTTAGTGCACACTCGGAGAAAGTTTGTACTTAGGCGATTCTTGATCGCAGCTAAGTCCCCGAGTGCGACGTTTAGTGCACACTCGGAGAAAGTTTGTACTTAGGCAATTCTTGATCGCAGCTAAGTCCCCGAGTGCGACATTCAGTGCATACTCGGAGAAAGTTTGTACTTAGGCGATTCTTGATCGCAGCTAAGTCCCCGAGTGCGACGTTTAGTGCACACTCGGAGAAAGTTTGTACTTAGGCGATTCTTGATCGTAGCTAAGTCCCCGAGTGCGACGTTTAGTGCACACTCGGAGAAAGTTTGTACTTAGGCGATTCTTGATCGCAGCTAAGTCCCCGAGTGCGACGTTTAGTGCACACTCGGAGAAAGTTTGTACTTAGGCGATTCTTGATCGCAGCTAAGTCCCCGAGTGCGACGTTTAGTGCACACTCAGAGAAAGTTTGTACTTAGGCGATTCTTGATCGCAACTAAGTCCCCGAGTGCGACGTTTAGTGCACACTCGGAGAAAGTTTGTACTTAGGCGATTCTTGATCGCAGCTAAGTCCCTGAGTGCGACGTTTAGTGCACACTCGGAGAAAGTTTGTACTTAGGCGATTCTGGATCGCAGCTAAGTCCCCGAGTGCGACGTTTAGTGCACACTCGGAGAAAGTTTGTACTTAGGCGATTCTTGATCGCAGCTAAGTCCCCGAGTGCGACGTTTAGTGCACACTCGGAGAAAGTTTGTACTTAGGCGATTCTGGATCGCAGCTAAGTTTTTTTTTTGATACCGGAGTCTGCGACCGCGGAAGAATTTTGAATATGCAAAAACTCAATCTGCTTTGTATTACTTCACCGATACTTGTTCTTTACATTGCTTCAGTCGACGGTCACGTGTAGAAGCGCTTGAGGAGATCTCCGTTCCATGCTCGCGGCTCGTTCATTTCCCTGTCGATGTTGTAGAGTCGATATGCTCCGTTGTTCAGCACCTTGGAGATGATGAAGGGTCCTTCCCAGGCGGGAGCCAACTTGTGAGGTCTCTGCTGATCCACTCGGAGCACCAGGTCACCTGCTTGGAATGTACGACTCCTGACGTGTCGCGCGTGAAAGCGCCGCAGATCTTGTTGGTAAATGGTTGAGCGTGTCAGTGCCATCTCGCGCTCCTCCTCTAGGAGATCCACTCCGTCTTGCCTTGCTTGCTCTGCTTCAGCTTCGGAGAAGAGTTCAACTCGTGGAGCGTTGTGAAGCAAGCCACTCGGAAGGACTGCCTCTGCTCCGTAAACGAGGAAGAACGGGGATCGCCTTGTAGATCTATTTGAGGTTGTGCGGAGACCCCAAAGCACTGAAGGTAGCTCGGTGACCCATGCGTCGGCGGCATGTCCCACTTCTCGCAGTAGTCGAGGCTTCAAACCTTGCAGAATAAGTCCATTTGCACGCTCTGCTTGCCCGTTTGTTTGGGGATGCGCTACAGATGCAAAATCCACTCAGATACCTTGGCCCGTACAGAAACTTTTGAAGCTGTCCGAGTCAAATTTTGTCCCGTTGTCAGTGATTATGCTGTGAGGTACCCCGAATCTGGAGATGATGTCCCTGACAAACTTGATGGCCGTTAGGGCGTCGAGCTTCTTGATGGGCTTGGCTTCAATCCACTTTGTGAACTTGTCGACTGCCACCAACAGATGTGCGAATCCCCCTTGGCCTATCCTGAATGGACCGACTGTATCTAATCCCCATACTGCAAACGGCCAAACAAGAGGGATTGTCTTCAACGCAGATGTTGGCTTGTGGGACTTGTTAGAGTAGAACTGACAGCCTTCACATCGGTCGACCATATCTTTCGTCGTTTCATTCGCCTGCAGCCAGAAAAAGCCAGCTCTGAATGCTTTGGCGACGATTTCTCTTGAAGAGGCGTGATGACCGCAGGTTCCCGAGTGAATTTCTTCTAGGATTAACTGTCCCTCCTCAGGGGAGATGCATCATTGAAGGACGCCTGAAACGCTTTCCTTGTACAACTGGCCATCAATGCAGTGAATAACTTTGACCTGCGGACGATCTGTCTGGCTTGGACTTCGTCTTCTGGTAATTCTTGCCTCAGGATGTATGCAACGATCGGCACAGTCCAATCGGGGATGATAGCAAGAATCTCCATGATCAAATCAATCACAGCAGGGACTTCGAATTCAGTCGGATCTGCCAAGCTCTTTGGTTGTACTGGTTCCTCTGTGAAAGGATCTTCTTTAACTGAGGGAAGGTGGAGGTGCTCGACGCAGACATCACTCGGGACTGGTCTCCGAGTGGATCCGAGTTTTGCCAACTCATCAGCTGCTTGATTTTTCAGTCGCGGAACGTGGTGGAATTCCACACCTTCAAACTTTTTCTCGAGCTTCCTCACCGCGTTGCAGTATGTTGTCATGGTGGGGTTCCTGACGTCCCACTCCTTCATCACTTGATTAACCACCAAATCCGAATCACCATAGACCATCAGGCGACGGACGCCGATTGCGATGGCCATGCATAGTCCATAAAGGAGAGCTTCGTACTCTGCCTCGTTGTTGGAGGAATCAAAGTGTATCTGCAACACGTACTTGAGTTTGTCACCCTTTGGCGATATGATCACAACGCCAGTGCCGGAGCCATTCAACATCTTGGACCCATCGAAGAACATTGTCCAATGAGCCGAGTAGATGTGGGTCGGTTGCTGTTGTTCAACCCATTCTGCTATGAAGTCAGTCAGAGCTTGAGACTTTATAGCTTTCTTGGCCTCGAACCTGATGTCAAAGTATAACATCTCCATTGCCCACTTCGCCACTCGGCCCGATGCGTCCCGATTGTGTAGGATTTCCGACAACGGAGCATCAGAAACGACGGACACCGAGTGGTCTTGAAAATAATGAGCCACCTTCTTCGCAGTCATGTAAATCCCATAGATAAGTTTTTGATAGTGGGGATACCTCTGCTTGGAAGGAGTCAGGACTTCGGAGACATAATACACTGGCCGCTGAATATTGTATGCTTTACCTTCTTCTTCCTGTTCGACCGTGAGAACAGTGCCGACGACTTGATTTGTAGCCGCGATGTACAGAAGAAGGGGCTCTTTACTGAGCGGAGCAGTAAGAACCGGCTGGGTGGAAAGTAGGACTTTGAGGTCGTCGAATGCGACTTGGGCTTCGTCTGTCCACTCGAAAGTATCTGATTTCTTCATGAGTCGGTACAGAGGAAGCACCTTCTCGCCGAGTCGACTGATAAACCTGCTCAAAGCCGCTAGGCAACCTGTGAGCCTTTGAACATCATGTATTCTGGTCGGCCGCTCCATTCGGACGATGGTCCCGATCTTTTCGGGGTTGACATCGATCCCTCGTTCAGAAATGAAGAAACCGAGTAACTTTCTGCTGGGAACGCCGAATGAACACTTGGCTGGGTTGAGCTTGATATCGTACCTACGAAGGTTGGCGAATGTTTCTGCCAAGTCAGTCAGCAGGTCGGAACCTTTGCGTGACTTGACTACGATATCATCCATATACGCCTCCACATTCCGACCGATCTGGTCGAGGAGGCATTTTTGGATCATGCGCATAAGGGTTGCTCCTGCATTCTTCAAACCAAATGGCATAGTGATGTAGCAGAAGCACCCGAATGGGGTGATGAAGGCTGTTTTTAATTCGTCGGGGCCATACAGACGGATCTGATGATAGCCCGAGTAGGCATCAAGAAATGACACACGCTCGCAACCCGCAGTCGAATCGACAATTTGATCGATGCGGGGGAGCGGAAAATGGTCTTTCGGGCAGACCTTATTGAGATGCTTCAAGTCGATGCACATTCGGAGCGACTTGTCCTTCTTGGGCACCATGGCAACATTGGCGAGCCACTCGGAGTGGTGTACCTCGCGAATGAAGTTGGCTGCCAAGAGTCTGGCCACCTCTTCTCCTATTGCCTTCCTCTTGTGCGCGGCGGACCGACGCAGGCGTTCTCGGATAGGCCGAGCGGCGGGATCCACATGCAGTCGGTGCTCAGCCAACTCCCTGGGTACACCTGGCATGTCAGAGGGCTTCCATGCAAAGATGTCCCAGTTCTCACGGAGGAATTGGATGAGCTCGGCTTCCTATTTAGGATCGAGGGTGGTGGAGATGTTCGTGGGGGCAGCGGTGTCGTCCGTCGGGTGGATGCTGACCTTCTTCGTCTCTCCCGCCGATTGGAATGCGGATTCCAAGCTGGCTTCTTCGAACGCATCAAGTCAGCGGGGTCGACTGTCTTCTTGTACTCGTCGAGCTCGAGGACAGCCATCTGCTGATCGGCGATCCTCGATCCCTGCTGCAGACACTCCTCGGCCCGCTGCCGATTGCCTCTGATAGTGATCACACCTTTCGGGCCTGGCATCTTCAGCTTCAGGTACACGTAACATGGATGGGCCATGAAACGCGCATACGCCGGGCGGCCCAGAATTGCGTGATACGCACTCTGGAAGTCCACCACCTCGAACGTCAACTTTTCCTTGCGGAAGTTCTTGTCGGAGCTGAAGACGACGTCCAACGCGATTTGGCCGAGTGACTTGGCCTTTCGTCCAGGGACGACTACATGGAACTGCATGCTGCTCTCGCTAAGTTTGGACATCGTAATGCCCATCCCCTTGAGAGTGTCAGCGTACATGATGTTCAAACCACTGCCGCCGTCCATGAGGACTTTGCACAGTCGGACTCCTTCCACCACCGGGTCGACGACGAGAGCCTGCCTCCCAAGGGTGGGTACGTGTGCTGGATGATCCGACTGGTCAAAGGTGATCGCAGTCTGAGACCATTTGAGGAACGTGGGGTTCGTCGGCGTGGCCATGTTCACCTCCCTGTTCACCAGCTTCAGTCGACTCTTGCTCTCAACGTCAGCAAAAATCATTAGTGTTGCATGGACTTGGGGGAACGGATCCTCCTTGTCCTCCTCATCCTGTTCATTCCCCTTTTCACTCGGTTGCCCTTCGCCGAACCCCTGGAGCAGGAGGCGACATTGCCGAGTGGTATGCTTCGGATATATGGCGTTGCCCTCTTCATCCATCTTCGTGTGAATCGGACATGGCTGGTCCAGGATGGGGTTTCCGAACTGCTTCTTCTTGGGGGTGAACTGAGCCTTCCCCTTGCCCTTGAACTTGGCATTGGTAACGGCTGCGGCCTCTGCCTGCGGAGTGGACGGAGCTTTCTTCTTCTGCTTCCGAGTGTTGTTCCCATCTCCATCGGCGACAGCTTTGTGCTTGCCGCTCCGAATGCGATCTTCTTCTTCGCCATTTGCATAGCGTGCCGCTATCTCCATGATCTTACTCATGGAGATGTCGCCTGTTCGACCGAACTTCAGGTACAAATCTCTATACCGCACGCCTGCCTTGAAGGCGCAGACTGCTTGGTGCTCTGTGATGTTATCCACCGTGTGGTAGAGGGTCGTCCAACGCTGAATGAAATCGCGCAGGGGCTCATTCTGCTTCTGGACATAGTGCTGGAGCTCCAAGAGGCCAGCAGGGCGTTTGCACGTCCCTTCGAAGGTCCTGATGAAGACTCGGGCCAGATCTGCCCAGTTGTAGATGCTTGAGGGGGCCAACTAGTTCAGCCACGCTCGTGCCGAGCCGTCGAGCATCACAGGAAGGTGTTTCATGGCAACGTGGTCGTCCCCTCCTCCGATCTGGACTGCCACTCGGTACTCGTCCAGCCACGTTTCTGGATTGGATTCTCCTGTAAACTTGCTGATCCCCGTCGCCAATCGGAAGTTGGGAGGGATGTCAGCCGAACGGATGGCTCGGCTGAAACACTCGGGACCAGAGACGATGGTTCTTCTTCCACTCGGACGGTCCATATCGTGACCATCGCGGTGGGCCCGGCCCCTTTCTGTTGGAAATATGCCCTAGAGGCAATAATAATTAGTTATTATTATATTTCTTTGTTCATGATAATCGTTTATTATCCATGCTTTAATTGTATTGAATGAATACTTATATATATGTGTGGATACAAAGACAAAACACTGTCCCTAGCAAGCCTCTAGTTGGCTAGCCAGTTGATCAAAGATAGTCAGGGTCTTCTGATTATGAACAAGGTGTTGTTGCTTGATAACTGGATCACGTCATTAGGAGAATCACGTGATGGACTAGCCCCAAACTAATAGACGTAGCAAGTTGATCGTGTGATTTTTTTGCTACTGTTTTCTACGTGTCAAGTATTTGTTCCTATGACCATGAGATCATATAACTCACTGACACCGGAGGAATGCTTTGTGTGTATCAAACATCGCAACGTAACTTGGTGACTATAAAGATGCTCTACAGGTATCTCCGAAGGTGTTAGTTGAGTTAGTATGGATCGAGACTGGGATTTGTCACTCCGTGTGACGGAGAGGTATCTCAGGGCCCACTCGGTAATACAACATCACACACAAGCCTTGCAAGCAATGTGACTTAGTGTAAGTTGCGGGATCTTTTGTTACGGAACGAGTAAAGAGACTTGCCGGTAAACGAGATTGAAATAGGTATGCGGATACTGACGATCGAATCTCGGGCAAGTAACATACCGAAGGACAAAGGGAATGACATACGGGATTATATGAATCCTTGGCACTGAGGTTCAAACGATAAGATCTTCGTAGAATATGTAGGATCCAATATGGGCATCCAGGTTCCGCTATTGGATATTGACCGAGGAGTCTCTCGGGTCATGTCTACATAGTTCTCGAACCCGCAGGGTCTGCACACTTATGGTTCGACGTTGTTTTATGCGTATTTGAGTTATATGGTTGGTTACCGAATGTTGCTCGGAGTCCCGGATGAGATCACGGACGTCACGAGGGTTTCCAGAATGGTTCGGAAACGAAGATTAATATATATCGGATGACCTCATTTGATTACCGGAAGGTTTTCGGAGTTACCAGGAATGTACCGGGAATGACGAATGGGTTCTGGGAGTTCACCAGGGGGGGGAATCCACCCCGGGGAAGCCCATAGGCCTTGGGGGTGGCGCACCAGCCCTTAGTGGGCTGGTGGGACAACCCAAGAAGGCCCTATGCGCCATAGGAAGAAAATCAAAGAGAAAAAAAAAGAGGAGGTGGGAAAAGGGGGAAGGACTCCTCCTTCCAAACCTAGTTGGACTCGGTTTGGAAGGGGAGGGTTGCCCCCCTTGGCTCGGCCAAAGCCCTTGAGGGTCCTTGGACCCCAAGGCAAGGCTCCCCCTCTTCCCCCTATATATACGGAGGTTTTAGGGCTGATTTAGAACGACTTTTCCACGGCAGCCCGACCACATACCTCCACGGTTTTTCCTCTAGATCGCGTTTCTGCGGAGCTCGGGCGGAGCCCTGCTGAGATTAGATCACCACCAATCTCCGGAGCGCCGTCATGCTGCCGGAGAAATCATCTACCTCTCCATGTCTCTTGCTGGATCAAGAAGGCCGAGATCATCGTCGAGCTGTAAGTGTGCTGAACGCGGAGGTGCCGTCCGTTTGGCACTAGATCGGAGCGGATCGTGGGACGGATCGCGGGACGGTTCGTGGGACGGTTCGCGGGGCGGATCGAGGGACGTGAGGACGTTCCACTACATCAACCGCGTTCACTAACGCTTCTGTTGTACGGTCTACAAGGGTACGTAGATCACACATCCCCTCTCGTAGATGGACATCACCATGATAGGTCTTCGTGCGCGTAGGAAAATTTTTGTTTCCCATGCGACATTCCCCAACAGTGGCATCATGAGCTAGGTTCATGCATAGATGTAATCTCGAGTAGAACACAAAAGGTTTTGTGGGCGGTGATGTGCGTTTTGCTGCCCTCCTTAGTCTTTTCTTGATTCCGCGGTATTGTTGGATCGAAGCGGCTCGGACCGACATTACTCGTACGCTTACGGGAGACTGGTTTCATCGCTACGAGTAACTCCGTTGCTCAAAGATGACTGGCGGGTGTCAGTTTCTCCAACTTTAGTTGAATCGGGATTGACCGAGGAGGTCCTTGGATGAGGTTAAATAGCAATTCATATATCTCCGTTGTGGTGTTTACGTAAGTAAGATGCGATCCTACTAGATACCCATGGTCACCACGTAAAACATGCAACAACAAAAGTAGAGGACGTCTAACTTGTTTTTGCAGGGTATGCTTGTGATGTGATATGGCCAACGATGTGATGTGATATATTGGATGTATGAGATGATCATGTTGTAATAGTTAATATCGACTTGCACTTCGATGGTACGGCAACCGGCAGGAGCCATAGGGTTGTCTTTAAACTAACGTTTGTGCTTGCAGATGCGTTTACTATATTGCTAGGACGTAGCTTTAGTAGTAATAGCATGAGTAGCACGACAACCCCGATGGCGACACGTTGATGGAGATCATGGTGTGACGCCGGTGACAAGAAGATCGTGCCGGTGCTTTGGTGATGGAGATCAAGAAGCGCATGATGTTGGCCATATCATGTCACTTATGAATTGCATATGATGTTAATCCTTTTTGCACCTTATCTTGCTTAGAACGACGGTAGCATTATGAGGTGATCTCTCACTAAAATTTCAAGACGAAATTGTGTTCTCCCCGACTGTGCACCGTTGCGACAGTTCTTCGTTTCGAGACACCACGTGATGATCGGGTGTGATAGACTCAACGTTCACATACAACGGGTGCAAAACAGTTGCACACGCAAAACACTCGGGTTAAGCTTGACGAGCCTAGCATGTGCAGACATGGCCTCGGAACACATGAGACCGAAAGGTCGAGCATGAATCGTATAGTTGATATGATTAGCATAGAGATGCTTACCACTGAAACTATTCTCGACTCACGTGATGATCGGACTTGAGATAGTGGATTTGGATCATGTACCACTCAAATGACTAGAGAGATGTACTTTTTGAGTGGGAGTTCTTAATTAATATGATTAATTGAACTAATTGTCATGAACATAGTCTAATGGTCTTTGCGAATTACGATGTAGCTTGCGCTATAGCTCTACTGTTTTTTATATGTTCCTAGAGAAAATTTAGTTGAAAGTTGATAGTAGCAAACTTTGAAGAGGATTGTCCTCGTTGCTGCGCAGAAGGCTTATGTCCTTAATGCACCACTCGGTGTGCTGCACCTCGAGCGTCGTCTGTGGATGCTGTGAACATCCGACATACACGTTTCTGATGACTACACGACAGTTCAGTGCAAAATACTTAATGGCTTAGAAGCAAGGCACCGAAGACGTTTTGAAACGTCACGGAACATAAGTGATGTTCTAAAGAGATGAAATTGTGATTTCATGCTCGTGCCCTTGCTGAGAGGTACGAGACCTCCGACAAGATTCTTTGTCCACAAAGTAAAGCAGAAAAGCTCAATCGTTGAGCGTGTGCTTAGATTGTCTGAGTACGACAATCACTTGAATCAAGTGGGAGTTAATCTTCCAGATGAGATAGTGATGGTTCTCCAAAGTCACTGCCACCAAGTTGTGAGAGCTTCGTGATGAACTATAACATATCAAGGATAGATACAATGATCCTTGAGCGATTCGCGATGTTTGACACTGCGAGAGTAGAAATCAAGAAGGAGCATCAATAGTTGATGGTTTGTAAAACCACTAAGTTTCAAGAAAGACAAGGGCTAGAAGGGATACTTCGTGAAACGGCAAAACAGTTGCTGCACTAATGAAGAGACCCAAGATTAAACCCAAACCCGAGACTAAGTGCTTCTATGACGAGGGGAACAGTCACTGAGGCGGAGCAACTCTATATACTTGGTAGATAAGAAGGCTGGCAAAAGTCGAAAGAAGTATATTTGATATACATGATGTTGATGTGTACTTTACTAGTACTCCTAGTAGCATGAGGGTATTGGATACCGGTTCGGTTGCTAAGTGATTAGTAACACGAAATAAAAGCTACGGCATAAACGGAGAGTAGCTAAAGGCGAGGTGACGATACGTGTTGGAAGTGTTTCCAAGGTTGATATGATCAAACGTCGCACGCTCCCTCTACCATCGGTTAAACCTAAATAATTGTTATTGGGTGCTTGTGTTAAGCATGAACATGATTGGATCGTGTTTATTGCAATACGATTATTCATTTAAAGAGAATAATGGTTACTCTATTTTCTTGAATAATCACCTTCAATGGTTTATTGAATCTCGATCGTAGTGTTACACATGTTCATGATATTGGTGCCAAAAGATACGAGGTAATGATGATAGTACCACTTACTTGTGGCACTGCCGTTTGAGTCATGTTGGTATAAATTGCATGAAGAGGCTCCATGCTGATGGATCTTTATACTCACTTGATTTTGAATCACTAGTGACATGCAAATCATACCACATGAGCAAGGCCTTGTTTTCATTGAGATGAAATAAGATAGTAACTTGTTGGAAGTGATACATTTTGATGTATGCAGTCCAATGGGTGCTGAGGCACGCAGTGGATATCATTATGTTCTTACTTCAATGACGATTTGAGTAGATACTAGAGTATTTGCTTAATGAATCACAAGTCTGAAATATTGAAAAGTTCAATTCTGTTTCGGAGTGAAGTTCGTCGTAACAAGAGGATAAACTGTCTACGATATGATCATAGAAATGAATATCTGAGTTACGAGTTTTGGTACGCAGTTAAGACAATGTGGAAATTGTTTCGCGGTTCATGCCACCTAGAACATCATAGTGTGATGATGTGTCTGAACGTCATAGCCACACACTATTTGGTATGGTGCATGCTATGATGTCTCTTATCGAATTACCACTATCGTTTATGGGTTAAGCATTAGAGACAACCGCATTCACTTTAAAATGGGCACCACGTATTTCCGTTGAGATGACACAGTATAGACTGAGGTTTAGAGAAATCTAAACTGTCGTTTCTTGAAAGTTTGGGGTTTCGACACTTATGTGAAAAAGTTTCAGTCTGATAAGCTTGAACCCAAAGCGGATAAATGCATCTTCATAGGATATCCAAAACAGTTGGGTACATCTCCTATCTCAGATCCGAAAGCAAAGTGTTTGTTTATAGAAACGGATCCTTTCTCGAGGAAAGGTTTCTCTCGAAAGAATTGAGTGGGAGGGTGGTAGAACTTGATGAGGTTATTGAACCATCACTTCGACCAGTGTGTAGCAGGGCGCAGGAAGTTGTTCCTGTGGCGCCTACACCAATTGAAGTGAAAGCTGATGATGGTGATCATCGAGCATCGGATCAAGTTACTACAAGCCTCGTAGGTTGACAAGGTCACGTACTACTACAGAGTGGTACGGTAACCCTGTCTTGGAGGTCATGTTGTTGAGCAACAGTGAACCTACGAGTTATGGAGAAAGCAATGGTGGGCCCAGATTCCGACAAATGGCTGGAAGCCATGAAATCCGAGAGAGGATCCATGTATGAAAACAAGGTGTAGACTTTGGAAGAACTACTTGATGGTCATAAGACTATTGAGTACAGATGGATCTTTAAAAGGAAGACAGACGATGATAGTGATAAGTCACTATTAAGAAAAGCTTGACTTGTCGCAAAGATGTTTCCGACAAGATCAAACAGTTGACTATGATGAGACTTTCTCACTCGTAGCGATGCTAAAAGTCTGTTAGAATTATGTTAGTAGTTGCTGCATTATTTATGAAATATTGCATGTAGGATGTCAAAACATTGTTTCCTCGACGGTTTCCTTGAGCAAACATTGTATGAGATACAACCATGAGGTTTTGTCGATTCTAAAGATACTAGCAAGTATGCAAGCTCCAGCGATCCTTAAATGGACTGGTGCAAGCATCTCGGAGTTGGAATATACACTTTGATGAGATGATCAAGGATTTTGGGTTTGTACAAGGTTTATGAGAAACTTGTATTTCCAAAGAAGTGAGTGGGAGCACTATAGAATTTCTGATAAGTATATGTGGTTGGCATATTGTGGATCAGAAGCAGTGTAGAATTTCTGTAAAGCATACAAGGTTGTTTGAAAGGAGTTTTCAAAGGAATACCTGGATTGAGCTACTTGAACGTTGAGCATCAAAGATCTATGGAGATAGATCGAAAGCGCTTAATGGAAGTTTCAACAAGATGCATGCCTTGACAAGTTTTGAAGGAGTTCAAAATAGATCAGCAAAGAAGGAGTTCTTGGTTGCGTTGTAAGGTGTGAATTTGAGTAAGACTCAAAACCCGACCACGGCAGAATAAAGAGAATAGACGAAGGTCGTCTTCTATGCCTTAGCCGTAGACTCTAAAGTATGCCATGTTGAGTACCGCACCTGATGTGTGCCTTGCAGCAAGTCTGTTGAGAGGTACAGAGAGTGATCCATGATTGAATCATTAGCAGCGGTCAAAATTTATCCTTAGTAACTGATGGACTAAGGATTTTTTCTCGATTATGGAGGTGGTTAAAGAGTTCGTCTTAAAGGGTTACGTCGATGTAAGCTTTGACACTAATCCGAATAACTATGAGTAGTGAAACGGATTCATATAGTAGAGTAGATATTTGGAGTATTTCCGAATAGCACATAGTAGCAGCACCTATAAGATGACATAAAGATTTGTAAAGAACACATAGATCTGAAAATTTCAGAACCGTTGACTAAAACCTCTCTCATGAGCAAGACGTGATCAGACCCCATAACTATATGGGTGTTGGATTCGTTGGAATCACATGGTGATGTGAACTAGATTATTGACTCTAGTGCAAGTGGGAGACTGTTGGAAATATGCCCTAGAGGCAATAATAATTAGTTATTATTATATTTCCTTGTTCATGATAATCGTTTATTATCCATGCTATAATTGTATTGAATGAATACTTATATACA
This sequence comes from Hordeum vulgare subsp. vulgare, assembly GCF_904849725.1. Classification (NCBI taxonomy): domain Eukaryota; kingdom Viridiplantae; phylum Streptophyta; class Magnoliopsida; order Poales; family Poaceae; genus Hordeum; species Hordeum vulgare. Next base: position 334,155,453 of record NC_058520.1, on the reverse strand, counting down.
TGTGTGGATACATAGACAAAACACTGTCCCTAGCAAGCCTCTAGTTGGCTAGCGAGTTGATCAAAGATAGTCAGGGTCTTCTGATTATGAACAAGGTGTTGTTGCTTGATAACTGGATCACGTCATTAGGAGAATCACGTGATGGACTAGACCCAAACTAATAGACGTAGCATGTTGATCGTGTCATTTTGTTGCTACTGTTTTCTGCGTGTCAAGTATTTGTTCCTATGACCATGAGATCATATAACTCACTGACACCGGAGGAATGCTTTATGTGTATCAAACGTCGCAACGTAACTGGGTGACTATAAAGATGCTCTACAGGTATCTCCGAAGGTGTTAGTTGAGTTAGTATGGATCGAGACTGGGATTTGTCACTCCGTGTGATGGAAAGGTATCTCGGGGCCCACTCGGTAATACAACATCACACACAAGCCTTGCAAGCAATGTGACTTAGTGTAAGTTGCGGGATCTTGTATTACGGAACGAGTAAAGAGACTTGCCGGTAAACGAGATTGAAATAGGTATGCGGATACTGACGATCGAATCTCGGGCAAGTAACATACCGAAGGACAAAGGGAATGACATACGGGATTATATGAATCCTTGGCACTGAGGTTCAAACGATAAGATCTTCGTAGAATATGTAGGATCCAATATGGGCATCCAGGTTCCGCTATTGGATATTGACCGAGGAGTCTCTCGGGTCATGTCTACATAGTTCTCGAACCCGCAGGGTCTGCACACTTATGGTTCGACGTTGTTTTATGCGTATTTGAGTTATATGGTTGGTTACCGAATGTTGCTCGGAGTCCCGGATGAGATCACGGACGTCACGAGGGTTTCCAGAATGGTCCGGAAACGAAGATTAATATATATCGGATGAACTCATTTGATTACCGGAAGGTTTTCGGAGTTACCGGGAATGTACCGGGAATGACGAATGGGTTCTGGGAGTTCACCAGGGGGGGGGAATCCACCCCGGGGAAGCCCATAGGCCTTGGGGGTGGCGCACCAGCCCTTAGTGGGCTGGTGGGACAACCCAAGAAGGCCCTATGCGCCATAGGAAGAAAATCAAAGAGAAAAAAAAAAGAGGAGGTGGGAAAAGGGGGAAGGACTCCTCCTTCCAAACCTAGTTGGACTCGGTTTGGAAGGGGAGGGTTGCCCCCCTTGGCTCGGCCAAAGCCCTTGAGGGTCCTTGGACCCCAAGGCAAGGCTCCCCCTCTTCCCCCTATATATACGGAGGTTTTAGGGCTGATTTAGAACGACTTTTCCACGGCAGCCCGACCACATACCTCCACGGTTTTTCCTCTAGATCGCGTTTCTGCGGAGATCGGGCGGAGCCTTGCTGAGATTAGATCACCACCAACCTCCGGAGCGCCGTCACGCTGCCCAAGAACTCATCTACCTCTCCGTCTCTCTTGCTGGATCAAGAAGGCAGAGATCATCGTCGAGCTGTATGTGTGTTGAACGCAGAGGTGTCGTCCGTTCGGCACTAGATCGGAGCGGATCGTGGGACGGATCGCGGGACGGTTCGTGGGACGGTTCGCGGGGCGGATCGAGGGACGTGAGGACGTTCCACTACATCAACCGCGTTCACTAACGCTTCTGCTGTATGGTCTACAAGGGTACGTAGATCACACATCCCCTCTCGTAGATGGACATCACCATGATAGGTCTTCGTGCGCGTAGGAAAATTTTTGTTTCCCATGCGACGTTCCCCAACACTGTCGACCCTCCTCTGAGCGATATGCCCTCTTGCGTCGGGCCTTGGATCATAAGTGTCACCGAATGAACGCCGATCATCAGGATGTCGGGGCCCGTAGGGCCCACCCCGCGGAGGGGTGCGTGAGCGGCGGTGATCTTCGGGATTCATGGAGCGGCTGCCTCCCCTGTGTCGCTGATGAGAACCGGGGCTGTGAACTGACCGATGCGTGTTCGCGCGAACAGAACTATTGTGAATCCTGTTGTGCGACTAGGAGACCGCCGAATTTTGTTGTTGCGCGGTGCGCAGCAGGGCAGGGATCTGCTCGATCCCTCTGCGAGCCTCTGAATCAGTCGGCTGGAGGGAATCGGCTATCCTGGCGGCGGCAGCCAGGTTGAGGACGGGTGTGCGGAACACCTCCACGTTGCTCTGACGAGTGCGCCGACTAGCAGAACGGCGGGGTTGACGGCGAGCGCCAGAGGTTTCACCGACCTCGTGCTCGTTCCGGCCGGTCTGCCGGGGGCTTTCATGGGAGTTGGCCATGTGCACTTCGGCTGCAGGCCCGCGACCCACGTAACCGGAAGGGAACTCAGTCAGAACTGAGTCCGAGCACTGGGACGGCGGCGCAACTACAACCGACTCGAGGACCGCCACTTGTGAAGACACGCTCTGGCGCGCCTGAGCGTGTTGTACCCAACGCTGGAGCCGCGGACGGCGAGACCACTTGTTGTGGCGCGTGACAGGGGCGAAGGTCGACACCGGAGCCGACTGCTGGAGAAGAAGGATGCCGTGGGCGCCGGCACGGAAGTGCATAGCCCCGCGACTGGGAAGCGCCTCGACGTCAAGAGGGGCATCCTGAAGCCATGCCGAATCGTCGACGGTGAAGGAGAGAGCGCCGAAGAGGATCTCGCAACACATGCTCAAATCACCACCGGACAACATGACGAAAAGATGTAGTCGCAAACTCACCGAAAAGTCGCTTAGACGCCTGCCCCAAGGTGGGCGCCAACTGTCGTGGGTATAAGTCTGACAGTAGATGTGTAGGGTACGAAAGGATGGGCAGAGCCTTAGCTACGGCGAGGTTGTATGAGTTCAGGCCCCTCTACGGTGGAGGTAAAAGCCCTACGTCTCAGTGCTCTTGGGAGCTTGTTGTCGAGTGGAATATGGATTACAGTGAATTGCTAACCCCTGCACCAGTGGAGAAGGGTGGCTTATATAGAGTGCGCTACCCTTCATAATGGTTCGATGCACAGTGGTGGAGTAGTGGCGAATAAATGCCTACGTTACAGGTAACGTATGTCTTAAATGCTAATAAAGGTACATGGAAACGTATGACCGTTGCCCTCCAGGGGGGTTACGATGCACAGAGTGGAATCCAGTCGGTAAGTTCGATATGCTCCGAATGCTCATCTCCGACTAGATGATGGAGGAATCGTCACCGACTGGATGATGGGAAGTCCTTAATTCAGTCGGAACTGACTAAAGGCCTTATCCCTTATGAAGGGTAGTCCTTGGGTAGGACTCATAGAGCAGGCCTATGACCCTACCCTAGGACTATAACCCGATCAGGTCGTCTTCTCTAGAGCCTCCATAGCCTTTCAAACATGACCGCTCTATCAAGGTATCTACCCATCTTTCCAATTACCAAACTTATCCTTTCACTTGGGCCATAGGACAATAGTTTCATCTTAATCATTTGAATCCATTAATAAATCTTATTTGCTACTCGAGTTGAATCTATGAAGAGTCCCATGGAGCAATGTCATCTGTGTCATGCTGCAATTATATGCCTCGGGGTGGTCAAACTGAAAAGTTCAGGGAAGATTCAGACTAATGTGGATTCCTTTGTCTTGCCTACACTTCCACAGCTTAAATCTTTCTAACTGTGCTCATGGATACATTTCTAGCAGAGATGATTCCAAAATTGTTCGCAGGTTGGCTATATACATGCATGCATGTTGTACATCTGTTAATTTTCAGTTAGAAATGTTTATATTTGTTCACATGCTTTCCTTACTTTTATTGCTAAAAGATATCCAGCAGATAAGGCCCAAAATTTCTTGTTTTTTCTCGACTTGTGCTGCTTGATCGATACTCTATCATAGTAAAAAAATGAATTTTTAGTTGTGTCAAAACTAACATATTAATATCTTTCTAATTGTTGCTACCATATTTCAAAGTAAGAATGTGATGATGCAAAGAAATCTCACTATCTAGCCATATGTAGTCTCAGATTTTTACTATGCAAACTATGATAGGAGTAAGCCCACATCAATGTGGCTCCATTTTTGCCTTCTATTGATGTGTAACAAAGGAGATGTGTTGGACTGAGTGTCAGTTGATGTTGAAACAAAGGAGTGGAACAGGCAATATTACATTCAACGGAGGTTATCTTTCCTATGGGTTTTCTTAAAATTTCAGATGTTTCATATAACCATCAATCAATTATCTTATTGGCGGTCCATGTACATGTTTCTTAGATGATATTTGTATCTTGTGTTGGCCGTATCGGCCACCATGCTATGCACTTACTAGGCCCTCGGGGATACCAACCACACCCGAACCCCTACTCCATGTCATCTACTTCCTCCTCCGACAAGGCGCCCATGTCCTACATCTACGAACGTTTCGTTGTCTCCTGTTGCAGATCCGTGCCTCGAAGCTTGACCTCACACGCATGCCTTTCATCGACCACCTACATCACCTCCTTCAGGGGAACCCATGCAGTGCCATCTACGGTATTAACCCATGCAGCGCCATCTACAATATTGTATTGTTCTATCTACATTACTTACCCTTTTCTCAATATATGCCATCTTACTAGGTGAAATATTATGTATAAAGTTTCTTGGATAGTGAACATGATTTATGGCAGAAATTGTCATGAGGTGAGTTTCCTTCAAGATGAGGAAACTAATTGTGATGTCCCTTGTTTAATCAATGAAGTTTGTACTCTTCAAAGTATTTCTGACATTTTTTCTCCTTGCAGTTTCTCAATACCTTTTTTGTTTATATAGTGTACATGCAAAGAGTAGTAGAAAACAAAACAAAATGGTTTGGGATTTGTACGTTGTCAATATAATAGTATTTGACAATGTTTTTTTTGCATTGCCTTATAATAGTAGCATCTCGATACTTGACGCCCTCCCTCTTTCAGTTGGTCATAGCCCATGCTCCTGGGCGACGATCGTCTCGCTGTTGACTGTCATCACGAATCGAAGGAGGCGGCGCTTCCAATCCAATGTTCCATCGGCGATCGGCTGTGACGTATACAAGGAGACGCTCGACCGGCTATGTGAAGCCCATCTTCGGATCTTTGCGTCAGCAAAGTCGATCCTCCGCAAGGGCTTCTCTGTGCTGAAGCGCTCTGCCGACGGCCTCTCTCCCCATCGCTCGGGCACCTTACCGACCAATCATTGACCAACAGTGGAGTGTGCGAGGAGTCTCTAGACGTGCGCTACAGGCTATAGCCTTAGGTTTGGTCTTCTCTTCTACCTTAATTGTGTTTAGACAATTCCATATTGGTAGTTATCATGAGGGATACGTCATATGTGGATTAAGTATTTGCTATTATAGGATTTTCATTCGTATGGTGCTCAATTGGCATATAAGGAAACCTGTACATCGGCAAAGAGGTGTTGGGCGCTGAATCCAGTCCTCAAGAAGGCTTAGGAAGATAAGTAGACTCCCATGAGGTGAGTATCATCGGGGTAAAGCAGGTTATGAACAACGTCAACTCATATGGGGATGCCAAGGATATCAATTGGATTTGTTTATCCATTAAGGTAATCTTCATCCTTTAGTTGTTGCTGCCCGACAATATCTTTTAGTGTCGCTATTATTAGAAAAACAAAATCCCAATGTACACACTGTATTTGCCAATGTAACAGCATCTCAATCTGGGATGATGCATTATTTTCTAAATATAATCAAACATCATCAGATATATATGTTGAACAGTCAATTGAACATGCTACCAAGTACCAACAGGAAAAAAACATACTTCCATTTTCTTAGATGATATATAGAACCTTAATACTAATTGTCAGACTGCTGACGTACTATGTATATTCTAAGAGAACTACGTGGATGAATATCATTAGAGAAACATGAGTGAATTACGATGATTGTTAATTTTCTCGAAGTGAGTATAAACTACAATGATGCTTCGTATATCTTTACACTTCTATGATGCAAACTTATGAATTCTGGAGGTTTTTTTCCTACGGAACTCTGAAGCATGTGGTTGAAGTAAATCTACAGTCTGAGAAAGAATTTGCATATTCAGAAGGACTGCAATCTGATGAGACAACACAATTTGCACGACAGCACACAAAGCTTCACTAGAGAGTTCCGCATAGGGATATGCTTTTTGCAAATGTGAGGTTCTTTCTGGGGATCAAGCAATACTTATTGAGGCAGTATGAAAAATTCGATCATTTTGTTGTAGAATCACAATGCTAATTAGATAAGCTCTTGTCTGGTTGAACCTATGCCAATCGTTCAACATCTCTTTTTTATTACAAGGCCCCGAAGGTATCATTAAAAAATTGCAAATCATTAGTAGAGTGTCAAACAAAGATGCTTTCTGCCATCTCGTAGATGAAACTGGATTGTAAAAATGGGTACTTTATTTTCAAATGGAGGCTGTTGTGCGCATATCAAGTGCATGTATAAATTAGTATCATCTCGCCTCCGCATTGAGCTTATAATTATTTCTGAATAATGTGTCATATTTTGATTTCTGTCAAAATGACCATTGCTATGTTCTTTCTAGACATTTTGTATGTTGCCTATGGCGACAATAATTTTATTTTTTGGGGATTTAATTGTGCTCTCTGCGCTGTCAGGCCTATGTATCTATATGGGTGATAGTTTAATTCTTTAATAATGTAAGCTCTCAATTTCCAGTTCTTTTGAAGGGTACATTATGAGAACATAAACTTCTCTCACAAACAAATTGCAATATACTATTTTATTTTGATAGTGTACTGCCATAAGTACTCATCAAAGCAGTAGAGCTATTGCACAATTCTTTCCCCACTTATGCCTTTTTACACTTTTATATGCGTACGCTCTTCTTAGATTTTTGATGACATTCATTCTTTTCTTTGAAGTCTTGATGTGTGCGAAACTACTTCCGCGGTGAAATGACATTTGATGAGCCGGGGTGTGTCACATGTTCTCACAGCTTGCGTCATCAATCAAGGTGGGCATCAGTCACTATTGAGCTTGATGAGTACATACTCAAGGTTGGTGTCCGCTCTTGGCACGTCACTAAGCTGCTACTTTTTTTGACATATTGGCAAGGAGACACGTGGGAAGGAGAAAAGGAACCAGAAGAGCATGGGAGAGGAAGACGTCAAACTCGTGCATAACATAAGAACCTTTCAGACAAAATTTATGTTTTTTGGATTGTAAGAGCTTAGACTATCTATTGTATTCATCTAGGCTCTCAATTTTCAGTTTGTATTTGTCCATGATGAAGGCACAACGCACATGCTTGATTTGTTAAGCTTTTTTTTGTTCTGAAGGATGTTAAAGGGTTCCTCCTCGGTACCAAGAAGACAACCTTGAAGTCAAGTTGCTTCTTCGCAGACAAGTGCTTGAACGCACGATGCTCCCCCTGAGTCATTTGATAGATATAGCAATAGGAGTTTATGAAAAGTAACCTGCAGGTCAAATGTGTTTGGTAGTAACCATACCTCTTCTGTTTTTTTTCCTTTGTGATTGGGAGTATTAATTGTTGTTTCAGAGGGTCTATATTTCAGAAAATAAGATTTTGTTCTTCCGTTTCCGTACTCACCATAGTTCACATTTCCTTTCAGTTTGTTGTGAGAGGCACTACTTAAGTTTTATTTCAACTAATTGGTCGCAAAAAAAGAGATTAAAATAATATTTTGAATCGATAAAAACATAATACGTACATATATATGAGGGTTCAAACACGATTGTGAGAAAAATGTGACGGGAAAGGAAGGGTAAAGAGAAAGATATAATGTGAGGAGGGAGTGGTTAAAGAAATACAACCATGTCTATGAAGAAAGAAGCAGAAGAAAATAATTAATTTTTTATTTTAGTAATTGAAACAATCGTGCTTCGCTATGTCTTATGTTCATCCGTAGCAACGCACGAGCATTAAATTAGTAATTGTAGTTGGAGAGAACTAGACTAGTTTTCCCCAACTACAGTTATTTAGGTACAGATGGAGTATGAGTTACTTTTTTCTAGCATCACCACGTAGCACTCGTTACTTTGACAGTTGCCACTTACTTTGCTTGCCCGTTACAGCCTGCTACTAGTCCCTTGATGGAAGTGTACTATTGGCTTATTTTCATGTAGCTTAACATTACTTACAAAATAATTGTTATGTCCATTCTTCTAGAGAGAGAATGGGTGTGTCCTCTACTAAAACAAATAATTATTGTGGGCATCTGCAATGGTCACCCCTCCCTATTGCGAGTGGGACGTGCAATGCTGCAAGGGCTGGTCGTCCTTGCTGCAAGCGGGAGGGGGTGACACTGCAATGATTGGTCGTCTTTCTCATGATCAGGATGCATGACGCTGCAATAGCCCATCATAATTGCTATGAATGGAACACATGGCGTGTAATGGTTAGTTGTCTTTGTTGTGATCAATACGCGCTCATCATTGCTGTGAGTGGGACCTGCGGCCCTGCAAGGACCAGTCGTCATTGTTGTGATCGAAACCATGACGCTGAAAGGATTGGTCACCGTCGCTGCAATTGGACGCACGAGGTTGTAGTGATCGGTTGTCATTGTTGCAGATGCGCGACGCTCCAAGGCCGACTTATCATTGTAGCGATCGAAACGCACGACACTGCAAGGATCGGTCGTCGTCGCTGCGATGGACCCACGATGTTGTAATGGTCAGTAGTCATTGTTGTGGACGCATGCCGTTGCAATGGTCCGTAACCGTCGCTGTGATCGGACACACAATGCTGCAATGGTTGGTACTCATTGGTGCAGATGCATGACGTTGCAGTGGCCGGTCGTCGTTGTTGTGATCGAGACATGTGATGTTGCAATGGTTGATCGTCATTGTTGCTAGCACGAAGCGTGATGCTGCAAGAGATGACCTCCACTGCTGCAAGGGAGAATTATTGTTGTTGCAAGAGGGGCGTGACATGATACACAGGTCGACAGCCACAACCGCAAAGCCCCGTCACTACAACTCCACGACGGTCGATGTGAACTCTGCCAGTGCAACAAAGCCGGACGACCCAACATACTTCTTCTTATGTGTGAGTTAGAACTTGTTAATCGTGACCTTTGTAAATACTTGTAACATCCTTTGCATTTCCTTTTGATGTTTTTCTAGATTTCTGATGGTGTATAGCTCATTGCGATTTTCTATTATTTTTTGCCTGAACAGACTGGTCTGTCATGATCATGTTTTTGTTGCATAAGATTGTCCATTTCAACGCTTTGTTATGCAGTAGCTATTACGCAATGGGGTCCACCTACATAACCCTTACATGCTGCTTTTCGTATCACATCAAGGTGTCGTACGTATGTGTGTGAGCAGCGATGGGAGTGGTTCCAAACGCACCATCCTGACGCGAGGCTGCGGAAAGATGCCATCGCATCCTTTGGCACCAAAACTGCTAGCACACGTCAAATCTGGTCAGATCAAACGGAAGTCAAGGCGGTTTAAATTTGGCAGTTACCAGCCGGTTGATCGGTAGTAGCCGCCTAAAAAAACTTAGGCAACATCGAAAAGTTGTGAGAAATAAACTAGTTCTCTTTAATAATAAATATTGTAAAACAAAAAGTAGTTAATGTTAAAAAGAAACTTACACAACACATTTCAAAAAAAAAACTTACGCAACATGTTGCAGAAATAGTGAGCAAAATAATCGAAAGCCAACGGCATATCATGTGCACGTGTTGTGCGAGCAAGGTGACAAATGAAATCAAAAGATGAGCCGATTGAAGGGAATGATTTCTCAAATAGTAACACTAGTAAAATGTTCGTGCGTTGCTACGGACTACAATGCACATAAATAAATTAGTAATTAATGTCGTATCCAAGATTCAAATTTATTTCTCCTATTCATCTAGGCGTGTTCGAACATCAAATGACCGAGGCTCCTTAAAATCAAATCGTTTGGATAGTCCACACTCCTCCGTTTTGTCAAGCAACCAATACGCCAGTGTGTCATTATTAATTATTGAAGCAACAAATCAATGCTTTAACCTACCATCCTAATGAAAAAAATATACAACTTGATAAAAAAAATATGAAGTACTCGCTCATGCTATTTGCTGCAAAGCTATCTTTAATGACATGTAATTTGCCATATTTTCTAAAGTAGGAAAATCATTCCACTTAGACGGTCGTAACCAACCCCAACCACCATCCCGCTCACTCTCAACCCTCAATCTTATCACAAAATCTACTCACTCGTCTTCTGGGTGAGCCAGTGATCGCCGCCGCCGTTGCACTCCAACAACAAGGGACGAGGGTGGGAACCACCTTCCTATCTTGGTGCTAATTCTACCCATGGTCAATTACTTAATTCAATTCCAACATCTCACATAGTAATTCTACCCATGATGAGTTGTGCTCTAGCCATTATAATAAAATCTCCATGGCAGCATGCCCCATCAAGCAGGTCTCTTAGTAAGGTCTTTGATGAGGGAGAAGCTAGACACACCTCCATCGTTGATAGCTCTCTCTTCTTCACTTGATGCCTCTAGTCAACTGGCCCGACAAACAACCTAGATCCCATAATGACGAGCTAGTACTCGTTGTCGCATCGTTTCCCCTATATATGACAACAATTATTTTTAAATGATCAATCTATAGTTTCTTATTTCTTTCATTAATTTTATTTTACAAAAAAATAGTTCACATGTGTAGATTGATTCACCCATAAGCTATTTTGTTCACATGATATAAAGATTCTACATTTCTATCCCTAGGCGAAGAAAAATATGATCTAGCTAATAAGTTCAACATGTGTACCATTAATGCCTTTGAAGAAGGGGAGCTGCTGGGGTGGCCACATGTGTCGCATACAAAACAAAATCTTTATTGCCAAAAAATCATTGTAGGAAATTTGCTATCAATAATTAACAATTTACGAAGAAACAATATGCCCTAGCACATTTGGTCGTGCATTTGCAACCTTTTTTAACATTATCACTCATTTAATAAAACCACCATAACAACATTTGCGTTAGAAAACAACCATAACAATGTATTCCCATGAATATATATGTTCAATAAATATGTAAAGCCCAAGTTGAGGTAAGTCCATTATACCATGAACTAATTCCCAGAAAAAACAATTATTTGTTGTACTAATTTCGGAGCTAAAGTTGAGTGTACAAATATATTGCCAGGAAACAGTGAAATAGTAGGTTATTTCATCAGCAGATAGATGCACGAGCACATATGCAAAATCACATCTAATGCATGTTTGTCAAAAATAAGGAGTTACTTTACTACAAACGATGCAAACCTTAAGGTGAATTTTGTTACGATATTGTCTCGGTTTAAGGACCCCATGTCATCCACAGTGCACCAATGCACTTTTCCTAGCTATTTCACGACATAAAAATATGGGAACAACACCACCAACAATATTGAACTCTTGCTCCACTTTCAATTATAGGTTTCACACAGCTCAAAATTTCTGATTTATCTAACCGGATGTTTCACATTGAGCAGGATATACAAGCTTCAAATTTAGAAGCAAATGTTGAGATGAGATTGTAAACCGATTCGAATAGTTGTCGATTGATAGCAGTCCATCCATGTCAATTTGTGAGCAAATAACTTTCTAACTTTGGTAACAGAATTTTAGAGCAGTTCTTTGATGTCCTGAGCATGTACATGAGATGAAAATCGTTGTAATGTAGTGCAGATGGAAATAGGGATCTATTGAAGAGCATACCATTGGTGTTGTCAATGTATGGGCACAGAACAAATAAACTAAACTAAACATTGGTCGAGTACTGGACACTTGAACAAATATGAACTATGTATAATATGCTCCTAGTTCATTGGTTATCTATAACTCTGAAATGAAACAAAAGAGCATACCATAACTCGGTTAAAAGATCATCCAGGATCGGTCGTGTAAATGGAAAAGAACTTCATTTTTTTTTCTTTCAAATTATCATATCTAAATATGTAAGCTAACCATCTTAGCAAGCTTACCATCCATAGTTGAGTGAAGCTAAGATTGGTGCTTCTGCTTGTAGACCAGCACAATATGCCTCTTGTACCTTGTAGTAAAGGAAAACGGTGAGCTCTACTTGTGCACGTGCGCCTCATTGCTTGCCTCTTCCCCAAACTATGGATCAATTGCACCAGTAGTTCCCTTCACGACAAAACGGAAAGCTTGATCACATTCTGAAAGGACGTGGATGTCGCCTAGAGGGGGGTGAATAGGCGCTTTAAAATAATTACGGTTTAGGCTTGAGCAAATGCGGAATAAAACTAACGTTTAATTTGTCAAGCACAAAACCTACAACAACTAGGCTCACATATGTGCACCAACAACTTATGCTAAGCAAGATAAACAACTAAGTGATAGCAAGATATATGACAATAAACAATATGGCTATCACAAAGTAAAGTGCATAAGTAAAGGATTCGGGTAAGAGATAACCGAGGCACGCGGATTCACACCCTTGCGGATGCTAATCTCCGTTGAAGCGGTGTGGAGGAACAATGCTCCCCAAGATGCCACTAAGGCTACCGTAATCTCCTCACGCCCTCGCACAATGCAAGATGCTGTGATTCCACTAAGGGACCCTTGAGGGCGGTCACCGAACCCGTACAAATGGCAAAACCTTGGGGGCAGTCACCGGTACTCGTACAAATTGCTCGGGGCAATCTCCACAACCTAATTGGAGAACCCCACACTTGCCCGGAGCTTTACACCACAATGATTGAGATTCGAGACACCACCAAGCTTCTAGGACGCCAAAGCATCCACGAAGAACAATATCTAGGATACTAAGTACCAAAGGTAATAAGCTTCTCAAACTTCACTTTCACGTATCACCGTGGAGAACTCAAACCGATGCAACTAATGCAATGGCAAGGGCACACGCAGTGCCCAAGTCCTTCTCTCCCAAATCCCACCAAAGCCACTAATGCTAGGGACGAAAATGAGAGGAAGAACGAAGAAGAACACGAAGAACTCCAAGATCTAGAACCAAGGGGTTCCCCTCACTTAGAGGAGAAAGTGATTGGTGGAAATGTGGATATAGATCTCCTCTCTTTTTTCCCTCAAGAACTAGCAAGAACCATTGGAGGGATTGAGAGTTAGCAAGCTCGAAGAAGGTCAACAATGGGGGAAGAACACGAGCTTAAGAGATAAGGTTCAATGAGGAAGAAGACCCCCTTTTATAGGTGGGGAAAATCCAACCATTATGCTTCACAGCCCGCACAGAGTGGTACTACCGCTTGGTAGGTTCACCAACCATGTTGAGGCCAAAAAGGATGCGAAAAACAGTCCGGCGGAGCGGTACTACCGCTCCTGGAGCGGTACTACCTCTTGGGAGCGGTAGTAAAAAATTATTACCGCTCCAGGGGCGGTACTACTGCTCCGGGGGCGGTACTACCGCTACAAGAGCGGTACTACCGCTCGCATCAGGAGCGGTACTACCGCTGGATACTGAAACTCCTCTAACTTTCGCATACGGACTCCAAATTTAACGAAACCAAGTTTGTTGGAAAGCTAACGACATGGGCTAACACAATCTTGATAGAAATATCAATAAGAAGCAAGTGAGAAAAGGCCCATAAGAAAATGTCGAGAACCTTTCTTCGAATAAGACCGGTAAAAACTCCCAACATTGAAAACATCATAGAAGATGCTTATGACCTCCGTTTTCGATGAAGTCGAGCTTGTCATGAAGATGACCATAAGCTCTAAAACTCACAAAGAGAAACACAAAGAAAGAACCAAGAAGTATGATGCAAGAATGCAAATGGTTTGAGCTCTCAACGAACGATACGATCAAGCTACTCACTTGAGAGTCCCCCTTGACAGTACGACAATCTAACCTAAAACAGAAAACCTATCAAGGGCAAACCTATACCTTGCACCTCGTCCTCTTGAGCTAGATGATGATGATCTTGGCTTCCTCAAGATGGACCACCTTTCTTGATTGCGTTGGCTTGATGAAGACTAGTTGATTGCTCCCCCATACTCACTATGGGTGAGCCACTCTTCAGCATATCTTCACAAGTCCATTGCCACCACAATGGATGGCAAGCTTCAAGCATGATATATTCGTGCTGATCCACTTGAACTTGCACACCGCAATCTTGATGACGATCACCACTTGACGTCATCCTTCATGGGTTGTATGAGATCTTCCTTTTGACACAAGCCCATGAAAACACACCTAACCCCCACATAAAACTCTCCCGAAGACCATGGGTTAGTACACAAAACACGTAATGGACAATGCTTACCATAACATGGGATCACTTGATCCCTCTCGGTACATCTTGTATGCTTTGTGTGTTGATCATCGTGATTTACTCTTTGTCTGACGATCTTGATGAACCTTGTGTCTCTATGACCATTCTTTTGATAATATCTTGAATACCATCTTGGTCATCATATAAACTCCTTGAACCCAACAGATGGACTTCAAGAAGTGCCTATGGACAAATCCTATAAATATAACTTATGGCAACCATTAGTCCATAGGAATTGTCATCAATTACCAAAAACACATATGGAGAAATATGCTCTCACAATCTCCCTTATTGTGGTAATTGATGACAACCACTTAAAGAGAGTTTATATAAGGAAATAAGCATAACCAAGCACACACATGCAAAGCAATAATGCATGCGTACAAGATGTAAATGCTTATGCAATAAAAGAAAACCCTCAAAGCATAACCAAACTAAACTCTCTAAACTTCTCCTCCATTGGCATCGATTGCCAAAATGGTCAAAAAGTGTAGAAAGCCAATATAGTAGGTGGTCCTCCAAAAAGTGTGTACTTCTCAACAAATGAGTGCAGAGAAATACACATATAGAATGATAAGAAGTTGGAGGAAAATGAACTATATCGAGGACCCAAAGATTGCAAATAAAAGGATCGTATGCCACAAGGACATACAAAAATAGAGGCAAGCAATCAAAAGATACCAGATGGAACAAATAATCATATGGTCCTTCGAGCCACATGAATAAAAGATATTATGATAAAGTCAAGAGAGTGTTTTATCAAAACTAGAGAAGCTCCCCGTGATTTGTGCACTAATAAGATATTTGTGTATTTGATACAAGTGCACAAAATAGGATCGTTGCTCCCCCAAAATTAATAAAAACACACAACGAGTGCAAGAAGATAGATGAGACAATAAGTGTATCACTTGCACAAAACAAATGGTTGAGCAACATGTAAAAGAAGCAACTTAAGAATAGGCTCAACCAAAATAATGTGTGTGAGTGATGGCAAAGCACTTGAGAAGACTAAGATAAGGATGAACATTACTCATCAACATAGTCTTGATGAAATGAGAAACAAAGTGCAAGACATATCATTCCCACACACACATACTAGAAAATGGGTTCACAAGCTCACTAATAAACAAAATAAGAACCAACGCTTGCCACAACCCATGGTGAAGATAGGAAATAAGAACCTTGTTAAGAGGAGGGATACCAATCGAAATGGAAAAACCCTCATCAAGAAAAGCATGAGGAAAAATAATCTTCACGGCCGAAGAGTGCATCAAGATGTAGGAAAATAAGATACGCACTCAAGACAAATCCTTTCACGAAGCCACCAAAAACTGAAAAAGGAAATGCAACGGTGAACGTGAAAGAAAAGAGGATATCAATTAGAGATGTAACTTCTCTCAAGTGTAAAAGATTCTAAATAGAAGACAATCATGATGATATATATCCACAAAGAAGGATGTACACACGAAATGCTTACAAGAAGGAACAAACAAGATATCCAAAAGGAAGTCATAAATATATCAATAAGATCTTTGCTTGGAAGCATAACACATGGCCTAATATTTTCTTATAGTACAATATGAACTTCCAACATACAAACATCAAAGACATCCCAACTAGCAATAAGACATCATCGTTCAGATGCTTTGAGAAAGGAAAGAAGTACTACAAGAACGAATCAAGAGATTCATGCCATGATGCAACCTGGCCAAGAAAAGACAGGTTTGGGCCTTCGCAAGAAATGAATGCATGAAGTAGATACTTGTTACCGAGACAACATTGGATTGATGTAGTAGATAGTTGTTCGTTGTTCATCCTAACTTGGCTCCAATAATCACATGGTCTCAACACCTTCCTTGTAGGTGAGCCGAGCATCCAGCGCATCTCCAATTGTTCCTGGAACAACACAACAAACAAAATGGTGCACAAACTCATTGGTACCAAAGAGTTAGAAAACCAACAATACATAGGACAAACTCCACATACATATGTGCATATAGATATGAATTTGAATTTCATGCACACTTTAGCCAATTTATGACAAGGTGGAGTTTCCCCTATATATTGGGTCAAAGAAATAAAGCAAGCAAAAGAAGTTATATATAGTAAATATGCATGCTCAAGGCTTTCAAGAATCAACTCAACACAAAGTTGATAGGACACCAAAAGACAAGGTATCAAGTGATAATAAGATACCAAATGAAAAACTATCACTTGAAGGATATCAATTAAAAGATACCTCAAGGAATGAGATATCCATTGACACATGCCAAATAAAAGGAAACAAGATACCAATTGAAGGAAAACAAACACGAGGTATCTAGTTTCCAAAAGAGAGCTAGGTTCCAACAAACCAAACCCTCGACAAATTTTCATGATGGCACAAAGCATCATAAAGAGCAAGACTTACCTCCCATAAACACACACTTGATGGGGCTCAAAAGATGTTATGATAAATGAATAAAGAGAGTGTTCTAAAGAAAATAGGATAGCTCCCCCAAGGGATGTGCATTATATAGAATTTGCATTTAAGTACAAAATGCACAAGATGGGATCATCACTTTCTCTATATCTATAAAACACTAGACATGATAAAATAGATCCACAAGAGAGGCAAGGAAGACAAACGAAACACAAAATCCAATGTAAAGATGATTAGCAATTTCTACCACATGATGGGAATACCAATTGTCAAGGACAAGAAGTATTTTGGAAATAATACTCATTGGTAGATTGCAAATATATCCAACATCATATTTTACCCCTAAAACGCAAGCAAATGACAGTTGTAGAGATAACATGCCACCTAGGAACAAGATAATTCACAATATCAACACTAAGTGGCAATACCTCAAATGTACACATTTTCTAGGCTTGTAATATGCACATACATATTACTCCCCCATAATGTGATAACCCAACAATATTAACAAGTGGCAAATTAAAACCAACAAGAGATAATTAATGGACCATATAGAATTTGAATTTCTCTGAGTAGGACATACCACATAGAAACTAGATAATCTTGAAATATCAATACTAAGTGGTATTCCCCATGTATACACATTTATAGTATTGTGAGGTGTGCAAAGCACATCACTCTCCCACAATGGGATAATCCATTCATCTCTCACAAGAGCCAACAAAGATACAAACAAGATGCAAAAAGGCTCACTAGAAGACTCACATGTACATGATGTGCAAACTGACATACACATACTCGATTACTCAAGATAAGCAAGTTGGAAGCACAACATATACAAACACATGCAAAGTACAAAACCACAACATGCAAAGGGGCAAGTAACTAACAATGTAAACAGTTTAAATACAAGTTACCGTAAGGAGGAACATTGGATATAAGATAGAAACTCGATAATCCAAATGACTTGGCTTGAGATAATATGAATGATGAAGACCCCTTAATTCTTCATTATGTATCCAAGTCTCCAATTTCCTCCACAATCACCTATTGATCAAGTTTGAGCTTGTTGGTCCCCAACCACGTTGGGTCCTAAGAGGTTAGTCACAATAGGCTTGGCAACCCAAATGGTACTTTTCTTGACACCACTTTCAGTACCAACAAACTTGGCAAACACATTGCCAACCTTATCCTTCCCAAGAGAATAGCTATCATCAATAATGATTGGGTTGGATAAATTACCTCTCGTGCAAGAATAAGCGAAGTGACCCTTTTCACGACATAAGTAGCAACATATACCCTTTAATTTCTTCCCTATTGATTTATCAACATGAGGAGTGTTGGCTTGGGTCTTCTTGGGAAGAGGCCTTTCTTCAACTTGTAGTTGAGTATGTGATTGAACTTGTGTTCGCTTCCCTTGTTGCTTGTGACTTTGGGACTTCTTCTTTAGTGGGCAAGATATAACATGGTGTGTCGTGGGTATAAGCCTGACAGTAGATGTGTAGGGTACGAAAGGATGGGAAGAGCCTTAGCTACGGCGAGGTTGTATGAGTTCGGGCCCCTCTGCGGTGGAGGTAATAGCCCTACGTCTCAGTGCTCAGGGAGCTTGTTGTCGAGTGGAATATAGAATACAGTGAATTGCTAACCCCTGCACCAGTGGGGGAGGGTGGCTTATATAGAGTGCGCTGCCCTCCACAACGGTTCGGTGTATAGGGGTGGAGTAGTGGCAATTAAATGCCCACGTTACAGGTAACATACGTCTTAAATGCTAATAAAGGCACATGGAAACGTATGACCGTTTCCCTCCAGGGGGGTTACGATGTACAGAGTGGAATCCAGTCGGTTAGTTTGATATACTCCGAATGCTAGTCTCCGACTGGATGGTCGAGGACCTGTTACCGACTGGACGATGGGAACTCCTTAGTTCAGTCGGAACTGACTAAGGGCCTTGTCCCTTATGAGGGGTAGTCCTTGGGTAGGACCTTTAGGGCAGGCCTATGACCCTACCCTAGGACTATAACCCCATCATTAGTCCCCGAATGGATTGGGGTTGGAACGACGAAGCGATGCTTGAAGTTTGGATCCGACTGGAACGGATGTGACTTTGGCGTTGCTTGCCTCGATCCATTTTATCATTTCTGACCAACGATCCGAGTGGAAGTATTGGTGGAACAAACTGTCGGAAACCGAGTGCTTCCACGGTATCTCCTGACGTGACCAGTCAACTGACAGCGGTGGATTTTCCGGGATCCTTAAATTTCGGTTACCGCACGCTCAACGGGGATGACGACATCGCGCTCGAGTAGCGCCTGACGCCTCGATTCCCGCGCCTTCATCTTCTCCACTGATATCGCCGTGGTTGGTCGGGGGATAAGGTTTCGGGGCCACTTGCCAGTGGCCCAGTCGGAACCTTACTTAAATCCCAACGGCGAGGATTTTTCGTTACGCTCGCCAGACATCTCGCCTTTGCTCCGCTTCCTTCGCCGTCCTCTGCGCACCCCAAGCTTCTTCCTTCTCCTTCTCCCTCGCGCATCCGCAGCTTCCGCCATGACCAAGGGGTAGACTAGCAAGCTAGAGGCGCAGAAGAAGAGGGGGAAGGCGGCGGCTCCTGCGCGGAGGCAGCGAGCGCTACCGGCGGGGTGGATCCAGGGGGACTTCCTCCCCTCCACGGTGATGGAGGAGAGCTTGCTGGAGCTGGTGGAGCACGGGATGATTGCGCACAAGTCATGGAGGTTGCCGGAGGAGGGTGAGACCGAGCCGGCGCCCCGGGAGGGGGAGCGCGTCCTGCTTCTCAGCCACGTGCATCGAGGTTTCTCCCTGCCCCCGCACCCTTTCTTCAAAGGCATAATGAACCACTTTGGGGCGCAGCTCCACCACTTTCCCCCGAATGCCATCGCCCATCTCTCTGCTTTCGTAGTCTTGTGCGAGTGCTTCATCGGTTGTCCTCCCCATTGGGGACTTTTCAAACATATCTTCTCTGCTAGGTCCCAAACCATCAAACGACTTAATCATTCGGATGATAAGACTCACCTTATTCAGCTCTGTGGGGGTTTAGGCTTCCAAAAGAAGAGCAAAAGTAATTATCCCGCTCTTCAGCTGAGTGAATTGGTTAGGAACTGGCAGTCGACATGGTTCTACTACCACGACGTCGCTTGCCCGAATGCCACGACAGGGCTACCTCTTTTTAGCTTAGATCGACCAGCTCCACCTAAGCAGCTCGCGCTCACGAAGGCGGAGAAGATCTGTATCCAGCCCCTGGTCGACGCACTCGTAGATGTCGTCAGAAAGGGAGTCACCGGCATAGATTTGCTGGAGGTTTTCCTCGGCCGGCACATCCAACCACTGAAGTCCCGAGACCACGCCATGTGGCATTACACGGGGCCCGAAGACTCCACTCGGACCAACGTCGAGTGTGTGACTGGGGAGACAGTGGCGTCGTGGGTGCTCCAGATCACAGGCGCCTGCGAGAACCCCAGAGGGTCCCGGCGAGTGAACGCTTTCCGCGCGGACAACCCTCCTCCGAACGAGGTGAGTACAACTTGTCGAGCGCACATAACTGTCTTAGATTTATCGCTGTCTTGAATCACCGTCTGACGTCTGATGTCACCGACTGTATTTTATGCAGGAGTGGACCAACTGGTTCTCCCCTGTCTCGAACGGGAACCCGGCCGAGGAGGAGGAAGAGGGCAGCCAGGAGGGCAGCGTGGAGAGCGTCGAGTACGTCTCCGACAGTGGGGAGACGGAGGAGGAGTCTGGTGAAGAAGAGGAGGAAGACAAAGAGCAGGATTCGCCACCCCCGCCGCCAGAGCACCGAACCAAGCGCCGACATGAACCTGCTGCTCCCTCGGCCCTTCCAGCATCCTCGAGTGCTCCGCCAACTGCTCCCGTGGTCCCGAGTGCTCGGAGCGCCAAGAGGACCAGGGACGCTGCTGCTGAACCTGCGGGTCAGCCTTCCAAGGTGGCCAAACCGAGCGGATCTAAACCTCGGAAGGCTTTGCCGCGCATGAGGGTCATCGTTCCCGTCACCTCAACGTAAGTGCATTGTTCTTCTAACTTCTTCTGATATTCGATTAAACTCCTGTTTGATGGTCGAATGAATTTCACTCGATAGGGTTGCCCCCTCTGCCACTTCTCCGGCACGCCAGGGGGATGATCCTATGGACACGGACAATGTTGTCTCGTCCGAGCCATGTGCGTCATAGCGATTCCGAGAGTTTGCATTATTGCATCGCGAATTCTGTCTTCGGTCTTGCCCTTTTTCTGTGATCTCACGCCGTTCGGTCGGGTTTATCTCAGGGGCGATTTATGCAGATGAGGGTGACCAGGGAAGGTCTGAGCAAGCTGCGGTGCCTGTCCTTGAGGCTGCTCCGCCAGTTACTGCTCTCGCCGCGGGCGTGCCGCTGACTGAGGTGATGTCGTCGACTGAAACGGCGCTGGTTGCTGCTGAATCGACTGGAGCGGGTCTTGAGATGCCCAAGGAGCCTCCAACGATGCCAGGCCTGTCGAATGTCGAGTACAACGTCCAGCGCCTCCCGGAGGATCAGGTGGGAGCGGCCAAGGGGGCCATGGTGCGGGCGGAGCTGATGGCGGGAGAAGCCAAGAAGGCGTACGACTCCATCGCATCCCTGTACCAGCGAAGCTTGGAGCTGCATGACGATATCCGAGTAAGTGGGCTAGTAAGTGTTTACTTTTCTCGTGTAACCCACTGGGTGTGCTCGGATATCGTATGATGTTTGCAATGGGTTCACTCTTAGTGAACCCAGTGGGTGTAGTCCCCGAGACTTCTGTCGAGTGCTTGCACCGGCAGTTGTCTTTATACACATTGTCTTTGACTTGATCAGATCCATAATTAATCTGGTCGAATGCTAACAGTTGGTGCACTCGGAGTGCACCTACTGTAAGAGTCCCCAAGAGTAATTTTACTCAGGTTGGGTAATATTAGCCTCGTAGGCGTAGGTGTTGTCATGTAGCTCAATAGGGCGGACCTGGTTGAGTTTCAAGCCAGTGGGGTCACTCTCAATGAACCCACTGGGAGTAGTCCCTGAGACCGCTGTCGACTGCTTGCGTCGACAGGGGTCTGAAAAACTTAGACTTTTTATTGTTGGATTTGTCTGATCGTCTCTTGGTGCTGGCTGGCAGAAAACTTGCAAGATGGGGGCAGCGTACGAGACTCTTAGGGCTGAAAAGGTTCAGTTTGCTGGTGAGCTGGATGCGGCACTGGTTGCAATGGCTGGCATGAAGGATGTTCTGGTGGAACGAGAGAAGTCGTGGAGCAGGCCCGTGAAGCAAACAAGGCACTGACTACTGAAGTTGAGAAGATGAAGGCGCAAAGGTCTGATCTGATGGGGCAAATGAATGTGCTGAACAAGCGGTGTATAGTGCATGAAAAATACGTCAGTGACTGGGCCCGACAGATGATAACGCGTCTGGGTGGTAAGTCCTGTTTTTCCGAGTGCTTGTGGTATGTGCATTACACTCGGCTCTTATTGTTTGCTTGTCCTGTGTTTGCAGATTTTTGCATAGACGCGGAGGCTGAAGCAGCTGAAGTGGAGCGGCCAATTTGCGAGAACATTCCACTCGGCGAGGACGCCAATCGAGATCTGCTCCGAGCGCACATTCGCCTGGGCAAAGTTGGGCCTTTCATCGGTCGACTGAGAGAAGTCGTCGGCCGGATCGACAAGGAGCTTTGGCCTGAAGACGAGTCTCGGCATGAGATGGAAGGCTTGATGACTCGGCTAGAGGAGGTCCCAAACCGAGTGCAGTCATGGAAGAAGTCTGCGGCTCGCTGTGGTGCAGACGTTGCGCTGTCCCTGGTCCGGGTGCATTGCAAGGAGGTGCACGAAGAGAAGCTGAAAGCGTTGAAGGTCGCCAACACGAAGAAACTTTGATTCGAAGACTTCATGGAAACCTTCCTTGAGAGTGCCACCCGCATCGCCGACGGGATCGACCTGGACACATTCGTGGAGCCCTCCAGTCCTGGCGCCAATCCGGACGGCGCTTAAGAAAACTTTTACCTCGGTATGCCAAGTGTTGGTTGTAAGAAACCTTGCCACTTCTGTTGGCCGTCACATTCTTGGTTGGTTCAGTGCGGGTAAGCGTGATCCGCACCGAGTCAACTATCCTTAGGTGAACTTCAAATTTAAATCAAATATTTTGCTCTTCTGTTGCCAAAGAGTTGTTGACACCATTTTGGCTCGAGTTTTTGTTTGGCTTTTCTTGTTGAAGCCAATGGCAAACATGCGGAGCATGTAATTGTCAGTTTCCTTGACATCTGTGTGAGCCCCTCTGAGGGTCTGCCAAGTCACCGAGTGGATCTGTAGGATACACTCGAGGGTAATAGAGTACTTAGGCGATTCATGATCGCGGCTAAGTCTTCGAGTGCGACGGATATGCCGCACACGGAGCGAGTTGTTACTCATGTAATTGTCAGTGGTCTTGAAATCCACATGAGTCTCAATGAGGGTCTGCTGAGTCGCCGAGTGGATCTGTAGGATACACCCGGAGGTAATAGCGTACTTAGGCGATTCATGATCGCGGCTAAGTCTTCGAGTGCGACGATCATGCCGCACTCAAAGCGAGTTGTTACTCATGTAATTGTCAGTTGTCTTGGCATCCACATGAGCCTCAATGAGGGTCTGCTACTCATGTAATTGTCAGTGGTCTTGACATCAACATGAGCCTCAATGAGGTTCTGCTGAGTCGCCGAGTGGATCTGTAGGATACACTCGGAGGTAATAGCGTACTTAGGCGATTCATGATCGCGGCAAAGTCTTCGAGTGCGACGGACATGCTGCACTCGGAGCGAGTTGTTACTCATGTAATTGTCTATTGTCTTGACATCCACATGAGCCTCAATGAGGGTCTGCTACTCATGTGATTGTCAGTGGTCTTGACATCCACATGAGCCTCAATGAGGGTCTGCTAAGTCCTCCTAGTGTATCTGTAGGATACAGTCACGGGAAGCTTTCCCATTTCAATGATTCTTGATCACAGTTAAGTCTTCGAGTGTAACGAGTAGTGCACGCTCGGAGAAAGTTATTACTTAGGCGATTCTTGATCGCAGCTATGTCCCCGAGTGCGACGTTCAGTGCACGATCGGAGAAAGTTAGTACTTAGGCGATTCTTGATCGCAGCTAAGTCTCCGAGTGCGACGTTTAGTGCACACTCGGAGAAAGTGAGTACTTAGGCGATTCTTGATCGCAGCTAAGTCCCCGAGTGCGACATTTAGTGCACACTCGGAGAAAGTGAGTACTTAGGCGATTCTTGATCACAGCTAAGTCCCCGAGTGCGACGTTTAGTGCACACTCGGAGAAAGTGAGTACTTAGGCGATTCTTGATCGCAGCTAAGTCCCCGAGTGCGACGTTTAGTGCACACTCGGAGAAAGTGAGTACTTAGGCGATTCTTGATCACAGCTAAGTCCCCGAGTGCGACGTTTAGTGCACACTCGGAGAAAGTTATTACTTAGGCGATTCTTGATCGCGGCTAAGTCCCCGAGTGCGACGTTTAGTGCACACTCGGAGAAAGTGAGTACTTAGGCGATTCTTGATCGCAGCTAAGTCCCCGAGTGCGACGTTTAGTGCACACTCGGAGAAAGTTATTACTTAGGCGATTCTTGATCACAGCTAAGTCCCCGAGTGCGACGTTTAGTGCACACTCAGAGAAAGTGAGTACTTAGGCGATTCTTGATCGCAGCTAAGTCCCCGAGTGCGACGTTTAGTGCACACTCGGAGAAAGTTTAGTACTTAGGCGACTCTGGTTCCCAGCTTTTTTTTTTTGAGACCGGAGTCTTCGACCGCGGAAGAATTTTGGATCTGCAAAAGCTCAATCTGCTTTATATTATTTCACCAATACTTATTCTTTACATTGCTTCAGTCGACGGTCACGTGTAGAAGCGCTTCAGGAGATCTCCGTTCCATGCTCGCGGCTCGTCTGTCTCCCTGTCGATGTTGTAGAGTCAGTATGCTCCGTTGTTCAGCACCTTGGAGATGATGAAGGGTCCTTCCTAGGCAGGAGCCAACTTGTGAGGTCTTTGCTGATCGACTCGGAGCACCAGGTCGCCTGCTTGGAACGTGCGACTCCTGACGTGCCGTGCGTGAAAACGCCGTAGATCTTGTTGATAAATGGTTGAGCGAGTCAGTGCCATCTCGCGCTCCTCCTCTAGAAGGTCCACTCCATCTTGCCTTTCTTGTTCTGCTTCAGCTTCGGAGAAGAGTTCGACTCGTGGAGCATTGTGAAGCAAGTCACTCGGAAGGACTGCTTCTGCTCCGTAAACGAGGAAGAACGGTGATCGCCCTGTAGATCTGTTCGGGGTTGTGCGAAGACCCCAAAGCACTGAAGGTAGCTCGGTGACCCATGCGCCAGCGGCATGTCCCACCTCTCGCGGGAGTCGGGGCTTCAAACCTTGCAGAATAAGTCCATTCGCCCGCTCTCTGCTTGTCCATTGGATTGAGGATGCGCCACGGATGCAAAATCCACTCGGATTCCTTGGCTTGCACAAAAACCTTTGAACCTGTCCTAGTCAAAGTTTGTCCCGTTGTCCGTGATTATGCTGTGAGGTACACCGTATCTGGAGATGATGTCCCTGACAAACTTGATGGCTGTTAGGGCGTCGAGCTTTTTGATGGGCTTGGCTTCAATCCATTTTGTGAACTTGTCGACTGCCACCAACAAATGTGTGTATCCTCCTTGGGCTGTCCTGAATGGACCGACTGTATCTAATCCCCATACTGCAAACGGCCACACAAGATGGATTGTCTTCAACGCAGATGTTGGCTTGTGGGACTTGTTGGAGTAGAACTGACAGCCTTCACATCGGTCGACAATATCTTTGGCCATTTCGTTTTCCTGCAACCAGAAGAAACCAGCTCTGAATGCTTTGGCGACGATATCTCTCGAAGAGGCGTGATGACCGCAGGTTCCCGAGTGAATATCTTCCAGGATTAACTGTCCCTCCTCTGGGGAGATGCATCGTTGAAGAACGCCTGAAACGCTTTCCTTGTACAACTGGCCATCAATGACAGTGAACGACTTTGACCTGCGGACTATCTGCCTGGCCTGGACTTCGTCTTCTGGTAATTCTTGCCTCGGGATATATGCAATGATCGGCACAGTCCAATCGGGGATGACAGCAAGAATCTCCATGATCAGATCAACCATAGAAGGTACGTCGACTTCAGTCGGATCTGTCGAACTCTTTGGTTGTACTGGTTCCTCTGTGAAAGGATCTTCTTTGACTGAGGGAAGGTGGAGGTGCTCGAGGCAGACGTCACTCGGGACTGGTTTCCGAGTGGATCCGAGTTTTGCCAACTCATCAGCTGCTTCCTCACTTGGTTCTTCAGTCGCGGAACATGGTGGAGTTCTAGACCTTCAAACTTCTTCTCGAGCTTCCTCACTGCATTGCAGTACATGGTCATGGTGGGGTTCTTGACGTCCCGCTCTTTCATCACTTGATTAACCACCAAATCCAAATCGCATAGACCATCAGGCGAGGGACGCCGAGTGCGATGGCCATACGCAGTCCATAAAGGAGAGCTTCATGCTCTGCCTCATTGTTGGAGGAATCAAAGTGTATCTGCAGCACATATTTGAGTTTGTCGCCCTTTGGCGATACGATCACAACGCCAGCGCCGGAGCCATTCAACATCTTGGACCCATCGAAGAACATTGTCCAATGAGCCGAGTAGATGTGGGTCGGTTGCTGCTGTTCTACCCATTCTGCTATGAAGTCAACTAGGGCTTGAGACTTTATAACTTTCTTGGCCTCGAACTTGATATCGCAGTACAACATCTCCATTGCCCACTTCGCCACTCGGCCTGATGCATCCCGATTGTGGAGGATTTCCGCCAATGGAGCATCAGAAACGACAGACACCGAGTGGTCTTCGAAATAATGGGCTACCTTCTTCGCAGTCATGTAAATCCCGTAGATTAGTTTTTGATAGTGGGGATACCTCTGCTTGGAAGGAGTCAGGACTTCGGAGACGTAATACACTGGCCGCTGAACTTTGTATGCTTTTCCTTCTTCTTCTCGTTCGACTGTAAGAACTGTGTTGACGAATTGATTTGTAGCCGCGATATACAGAAGAAGGGGCTCTTTACTGAGCAGAGCAGTAAGAACCGGCTGGGTGGAAAGTAGGACTTTGAGGTCATCGAATGCGACTTGGGCTTCGTTTGTCCACTCGAAAGTATCTGATTTCTTCATGAGTCGGTACAGAGGAAGTGCTTTCTTGCCGAGTCGACGGATGAACCTGCTCAAAGCCGCTAGGCAACCTGTGAGCCGTTGAACATCGTGTATTCTGACCGGCCTCTCCATTCGGACGATGGTCCCGATCTTTTCGGGGTTGACATCGATCCCTCGTTCGGAAACAAAGAAACCGAGTAACTTTGCGCTGGGAACGCTGAATGAACATTTGGCGGGGTTGAGCTTGATGTCGTACCTACGAAGGTTGGCGAATGTTTGTGCCAAGTCAGTCAGCAGGTCGGAACCTTTGCGTGACTTGACTATGATATCATCCATATACGCCTCCACATTCCGACCGATCTGGTCGAGGAGGCATTTTTGGATCATGCGCATAAAGGTAGCTCCTGCATTCTTCAAACCGAATGGCATAGTGATGTAGCAGAAGCACCCGAATGGGGTGATGAAGGCTGTTTTAATTCATCGGGGCCATACAGACGGATCTGATGATAGCCCGAGTAGGCATCAAGAAATGACAAACGCTCGCAACCCGCAGTCGAATCGACGATTTGATCGATGCGGGGGAGCGGAAAATGGTCTTTCGGGCAGACCTAATTGAGGTGCTTGAAGTTGATGCACATTCGGAGCGACTTGTCCTTCTTAGGAACCATGACAACATTAGCGAGCCACTCGGAGTGGTGAACCTCGCGAATGAAGTTGGCTGCCAAAAGCTTGGCTACCTCTTCTCCGATTGCCTTCCTCTTATGCGCGGCGGACCGACGCAGGCGTTCTCGGACAGGCCGAGCGGTGGGATCCACATGCAGTCAGTGCTCAGCCAACTCCCTGGGTACACCTGGCATGTTAGAGGGTTTCCATGCGAAGATGTCCCAGTTCTCACGGAGGAATTGGGTGAGCTCGGCTTCCTATTTAGGATCGAGGGTGGTGGAGATGTTCGTCGGGGCAGCAGTCTCGTCCGTCGGGTGGAGCTGACCTTCTTCGTCTCTCCCACCGACTGGAAAGCAGACTCCAAAGCTGGCTTCTTCGAACGCATCAAGTCAGCGGGGTCGACTGTTTTCTTGTACTCGTCAAGCTCGAGGACGGCCATCTGCTGGTCGGCGATTCTTGATCCCTGCTGCAGACACTCTTCGGCCTGCTGTCGATTGCCCGTGATGGTGATCACACCTTTCGGGCCTGGCATCTTCAGCTTCAGGTATACGTAACACGGACGGGCCATGAAACGCGCATATGCTGGGCGGCCCAGAATTGCGTGGTAAGCGCTCTGGAAGTCCACCACTTCGAACGTCAGCTTTTCCTTGCGGAAGTTCTTGTCGGAGCCGAAAACGACGTCCAACGCGATCTGGCCGGGTGACTTGGCCTTTCGTACGGGGATGACTCCATGGAACTGCATGCTACTCTCGCTGAGTTTGGACATCGGAATGCCCATCCCCTTGAGAGTGTCGGCGTACATGATGTTCAAGCCACTGCCGCCGTCCATGAGGACTTTGCGCAGTCGGACTCCCTCCACCACCGGGTCGACGACGAGAGCCTGTCTCCCTGGGGTGGGTACGTGTGCTGGAAGATCCGACTAGTCAAAGGTGATCGTAGTCTCAGACCATTTGAGGAACTTGGGGTTTGTAGGGGTGGCCATGTTCACCTCCCTGTTCACAAGCTTCAGTCGACTCTTGCTCTCAACGTCAGCAAAAATCATCAGTGTTGCATGGACTTGGGGGAACGGATCCTCCTTCTCCTCCTCATCCTGTTCGTTGTCCTTTTCACTCGGTTGCCCTTCGCTGAACCCCTGGATCAGGAGGCGACACTGTCAAGTGGTATGCTTCGCATATATGGGGTTGCCCTCTTCATCTATCTTCGTATGAACCAGACATGGCTGGTCCAGGATGGGGTTATTGAACTGCTTCTTCTTGGGGGTGAACTGAGCCTTCCCTTTGCCCTTGAACTTGGCATTGGTTACGGCTGCAGCTTCTGCCTGCGGAGTGGACAGAGCTTTCTACTTCTGCTTCCGAGTGTTACTCCTATCTCCATCGGCGACTATTTTGTGCTTGCCGCTTCGGATGCGGTCCTCTTCTTCGCCATTTGCATAGCGTGTTGCTATCTCCATCATCTTGCTCATGGAGATGTCGCCTGTTTGGTCGAACTTTAGGTACAGATCCCTGTACCGCATGCCTGCCTTGAAGGCGCAGACTGCTTGATGCTCTGTGACGTTCTCCACCGTGTGGTAGAGAGTTGTCCAACGCTGAATGAAATCACGCAGGGGCTCATTCTGCTTCTGGACGCAGTGCTGGAGCTCCACGAGGCCAGCAGGGCGCTTGCACGTCCCTTCGAAGGTCCTGATGAAGACTCGGGCCAGATCTGCCCAGCTGTAGATGCTTGAGGGGGGCAACTGGTTCAGCCACGCTCGCGCCGAGCCGTCAAGCATCAGAGGGAGGTGCTTCATGGCGACATGGTCGTCTCCTCCTCCGATCTGGACTGCCACTCGGTAATCATCCAGCCACGTTTCTGGCTTGGACTCTCCTGTAAACTTGCTAATTCCCATCGCCAATCGGAAGTTGGGAGGGATGTCAGCCGAACGGATGGCTCGACTGAAACACTCGGGACCAGAAACGATGGTCCTGCTTCCACTCGGACGGTCAATATCGTAACCATCGCGGTGGGCTCAGCCCCTGTCGACCCTCCGCTGGGCGATATGCCCTCTCGCGTCGGGCCTTGGGTCGTAAGTGCCACCGACTGAACGCCGATCATCATGATGTAGGGGCCCGTAGGGCCCACCCCGCGGAGGGGTGCGTGAACGGCGACGATCTTCGGGATTTATGGAACGTCTGCCTCCTCTGTGTCGCTGATGAGAACCAGGGCTATAAACTGACCGATGCGTATTTGCATGAACAGAACTATTGTAGATCCTATTGTGCGACTGGGAGACAGCCGAATTTTGCTGCTGCACCGTGTGCAACAGGGCACGGATTTGCTCGATCCCCCTGCCAGCCTCTGAATCAGTCGGCTGAAGGGAATCGGCTATCTTGGCAGCTGCAACCAAGTTGAGGAGGGGTGTGCGGAACAGCTCCACGTTGCTCCGCCGAGTGTGCTGACTGGCAGAACGGCGAAGCGGACGACGCGCACCGGACGTTTCACCGATCTCGTGCTCGTTCCGACCAGCTTGACGGGGATCTTCATGGGAGTTGGCCATGTGTACTTCTGCTGCAGGCCCGCGACCCGCGTACTCGGAAGGAAACTCAGTCGGAACCGAGCCCGAGCGCCGGGACGGCGGGGCAACCACAACTGACTCTAGAACCACCACTTGTGAAGACGCGTTCTGGCGCGCCTGGGCGTGTTGCACCCAACGCTGGAGCCGCGGACGGCGGGACCGCTTGTTGCGGCGAGCGACGGCGGTGTAGGTCGACACCGGAGCCGACTGCTGGAGAACAAGAATGCCGCGGGTGCCGGCATGGAAGTGCGTAGCCCCGCGGCGGGGAAGCGCCTTGACGTCGAGAGGGGCGTCCCGAAGCCATGCCGAATCGTCGACGATGAAGGAGAGAGCGCCGAAGAAGATCTCGTGACCCATGCTCGAATCTCCACCGGACGACATGACGAAATGATG
This sequence comes from Hordeum vulgare subsp. vulgare, assembly GCF_904849725.1. Classification (NCBI taxonomy): domain Eukaryota; kingdom Viridiplantae; phylum Streptophyta; class Magnoliopsida; order Poales; family Poaceae; genus Hordeum; species Hordeum vulgare. Next base: position 334,125,064 of record NC_058520.1, on the reverse strand, counting down.
TAGTCGCAAACTCGCCGGAAGTCGCTTAGATGCCTGCCCCACGGTGGGCGCCAACTGTCGTGGGTATAAGCCTGACAGTAGATGTGTAGGGTACGAAAGGATGGGCAGAGCCTTAGCTACGGCGAGGTTGTATGAGTTCGGGCCCCTCTGCGGTGGAAGTAATAGCCCTACGTCTCAGTGCTCAGGGAGCTTGTTGTCGAGTGGAATATAGAATACAGTGAATTGATAACCCATGCACCAGTGGGGGAGGGTGGCTTATATAGAGTGCGCTGCCCTCCACAACGGTCCGGTGTACAGGGGTGGAGTAGTGGCGATTAAATGCCCACGTTACAGGTAACGTATGTATTAAATGCTAATAAAGGCACATGGAAACGTATGACCGTTTCCCTCCAGGGGGGTTACGATGCACAGAGTGGAATCCAGTCGGTTAGTTTGATATACTCCGAATGCTAGTCTCCGACTGGATGGTCGAGGACCTGTTACCGACTGGATGATGGGAACTCCTTAGTTCAGTCGGAACTGACTAAGGGCCTTGTCCCTTATGAGGGGTAGTCCTTGGGTAGGACCTTCAGGGCAGGCCTATGACCCTACCCTAGGACTATAACCCCATCATGGTGCCCTTCTATTTTGCACTTGAAGCAAATAATCTTGGCTGAATTCTTGACTTGTTCTTGGCCCTTCTTCTTGAAGCTTTTGGACTTATTCTTCTTGTTGGAGTTGAATCCAAGTCCATCTTTGTCATTTGGGGAATTTTTGCCCACACAAGACATTGTTGAGTGTGGACATTCCTTCATGACTCTTTTCCAAGTCTTTCTTCAAGGAAGTGACGTGGGCCTTGAGCTCTTTGATTTCCTCTACATGGTTAATATAAACACAAGTACTACAGAAAGTATAAGCTTCATTGTTAGAGCAACAAGGCATGGAAAGTAATTCATCACAAGATGTAGCAACATTATGAGTAGATGAATTACGAGGACTAGCACATGGCAATATAACATTTTGACTAGAAGTAGTGCTAATGTCCACATGAGGCTCACTCAATGTTACCTTGGTGGTAATAGCCTCATGAGCTAATTTTAGCACATTATGGGATACTAGAAGATCATCACGAGAGCTTCTGAGCATTACATGACTTTCTTCCAACTTCCCATAATTGCTAGATAGCAACTCAAGTTGAGCCCTTAGCTCAACATTCTCCTTTAAAATGGATGCTTCACAAGAAGTAGAGTTAGTAGCACAAGCATCATTATTAACAATAAGAGGGGAATGCAACTTGGCAAGCTCTTTAGCATATGAAGCTTCAAGTTGAGCATGAGACTTGGTGAGTTCAATGAGCGAACTCTTAATAGCCCTTGAGCCATTTTCCAGGTGCTCATAGCATGTGCAACTTCAAGCTTATCGTTTTTAGTTCTAAAATCATTAGCCAACTCGAGAGCTCTATCATGGGATTCCTTTAATCTAGATAATTCTATAGCAAAGGTTTCCTCAAGAGATTCCTTGGTGGTTTGTTCATTTTCAAGAGCTTGAGATAGCTCCGCGATCTCGTTCGCGTAATCACGCTCATGACCTTCCATTGTCTCAAAGGTGGCCTCATGCTCCTTGAGATGAGCTTCCAACTCCTCAATGTATTTCTTGCCCTCAGTGGCAATAGACATGATTTCCAAGAAGTTGGAACAAGCAAGTTTATTCTTATAAAGAGATTTAAAAATCATTTCACCCTTAATTTTTAAGGATGCAATAATATCACTCTCTTCATCATTATTCTCATCCTCATTATCATCAACATCATCATCATGAGATACATTGGGATTCAAAGTAGGAGATACCTTTGAAGCCTTAGCCATAAGGCAAAAGTGAGTGACAATAGATGACGATGTAGGTTCCCTTGAAGCATCATTCAAGGCCACATCTTGTTCCATGGAGTGATGAATTTCCTCTACATTGTTAGCACAACAACTTGAGGAAATATATACATTTTTATCATGGCAACAAGATATAGGAAGCATATCATCATGAGATTTAGTCAAGCAGTTTTTACATGATATACAAGGACTATCAACACAAGCATGTAAAACATTTAGAGTGCTCGAAGTGTTAATGCCCAAAGATGAAGCATTGTAATAATATAGTGAAGAAGGATCATCAACAATAAACCCACTATCATCATTGCAATTATCACCACTACTCACCATATCATTACCTTGTGGCAATCCACATGTAGGTGAAGTAGATGAAGTTGAGAAGAGCATACGACCGTAGGTGGAGGGAGAACAATCATTCCCACAAATCTTGGACGCACCATATTTATCTTGAAGCTTTGTCCACAACTCATGAGCATCCCGGAATGGCATGAGTTGAAATATAACTACATTTCTCAAAGCATCAATAAGCACATTAGAAGCTTGAGCATCGAGATAAGAGTTTTTCTCATCCTCGAAAGATATATTTGAGAATCCTTTGGAGGAGAATAACCCATATCTACAATTCGCTCTAAATTTCGGTCCAAGATCCGAAAGTGATTAAGCATGCGAATTACCCAAACATCAAAATTTGTGCCATCGAAAGTAAGAGTGTCAGAGAATACTAAACCCCTAGTCGGCATCCTTACTCTCTAGGTGGTTAAACCTAATAAAGAGAGACCTACCTCTGATACCAATTGAAAGGACGTGGATGTCGCCTAGAGGGGGGTGAATAGGCGCTTTAAAATAATTACGGTTTAGGCTTGAACAAATGCGGAATAAAACTAATGTTTAATTTGTCAAGCACAAAACCTACAACAACTAGGCTCACCTATGTGCACCAACAACTTATGCTAAGCAAGATAAACAACTAAGTGATAGCAAGATATATGACAATAAACAATATGGCTATCACAAAGTAAAGTGCATAAGTAAAGGGTTCGGGTAAGAGATAACCGAGGCACGTGGATTCATACCCTTGCGGATGCTAATCTCCGTTGGAGCTGTGTGGAGGCACAATGCTCCCCAAGATGCCACTAAGGCCACCGTAATCTCCTCACGCCCTCGCACAATGCAAGATGTCGTGATTCCACTAAGGGGCCCTTGAGGGCGGACACCGAACCCGTACAAATGGCAAACCTTGGGGGCGGTCACCGGTACCCGTACAAATTGGTCGGGGCAATCTCCACAACCTAATTGGAGATCCCGACGCTTGCCCGGAGCTTTACACCACAATGATTGAGCTTCGAGACACCACCAATCTTCTAGGATGCAAAAGCATCCACGAAGAAGAATATCTAGGGTACTAAGTACTAAAGCTAATAAGATTCTCAACCTTCACTTCCATGTATTACCGTGGAGAACTCAAACCGATGCAACTAATGCAATGGCAAGGGCACACGCAGTGCCCAAGTCCTTCTCTGCCAAATCCCACCAAAGCAACTAATGCTAGGGACGAAAATGAGAGGAAGAACGAAGAACACGAAGAACTCCAAGATCTAGACCCAAGGGGTTCCCCTCACTTAGAGGAGAAATTGATTGGTGGAAATGTGGATCTAGATCTCCTCTCTCTTTTCCCTCGAGAACTAGCAAGAATCATTGGAGGGATTGAGAGTTAGCAAGCTCGAATAAGGTCAACAATGAGGGAAGAACACGAGCTTAAGAGATAAGGTTCAATGGGGAAGAAGACCCCCTTTTATAGGTGGGGAAAATCCAAACATTATGCTTCACAACCCGCACAGAGCGGTACTACCGCTCATGGAGCAGTACTACCACTTGGTAGGTTCACCAACCATGTTGAGGCCAAAAAGGATGTGAAAAACAGTCCGGCGGAGCGGTACTACCGCTCCTGGAGCGGTACTACCTCTTGGGAGTGGTAGTAAAAAATTACTACCACTCCGGGGGCGGTACTACTACTCCGGGGGCGGTACTACCGCTACAGGAGCGGTACTACCGCTACATGAGTGGTACTACCGCTCGCATGAGGAGCGGTACTACCGCTGGATACTGAAATTGCTCTAACTTTCGCATACGGACTCCGAATTCAACGAAACCAAGTTTTTTGGAAAGATAACAGCATGGGATAACACAATCTTGATAGAAATATCAATAAGAAGAAAGTGAGAAAAGGCCCATAAGAAAATGGTGAGAACCCTTCTTCGAATAAGACCGGTAAAAATTCCCAACATCGGAAACATCATAGAAGATGCATATGACCTCCGTTTTCGATGAACTCGAGCTTGTCATGAAGATGAAAATAAGCTATAAAACTCACAAAGATAAACACAAAAAAAGAACCAACAAGTATGATGCAAGGATGCAAATGGTTTGAGCTCTCAACAAACGATACGATCAAGCTACTCACTTGAGAGTCCCCCTTGACAGTACGACAATCTATCCTAAAACAAAAAACCTATCAAGGTCAAACCTATACCTTGCACCTCGTCCTCTTGAGCTAGATGATGATGATCTTGGCTTCCTCAAGATGGACCACCTTTCTTGATTGCGTTGGCTTGATGAAGACTAGTTGATTGCTCCCCAATACTCACTATGGGTGAGCCACTCTTCAGCATATCTTCACAAGTCCATTGCCACGACAATGGACGGCAAGCTTCAAGCATGATATATTCATGCTGATCCACTTGAACTTGCACACCGCAATCTTGATGACGATCACCACTTGACGTCATCCTTCATGGGTTGTATGAGATCTTCCTTTTGACGCAAGACCATGAAAACACACCTAACCCCCACATAGAACTCTCACGAAGACCATGGGTTAGTACACAAAACACGTAATGGACAATGCTTACCATACCATGGGATCACTTGATTCCTCTCGGTACATCTTGTACGCTTTGTGTGTTGATCATCTTGATTTACTCTTTGTCTGACGATCTTGATCAACCTTGTGTCTCTATGACCATTCTTTGGATAATACCTTGAATACCATCTTGGTCATCATGTAAACTCCTTGAACCCAACAGTTGGACTTCAAGAAGTGCCTAAGGACAAATACTATAAATATAACTTAAGGCAACCATTAGTCCATAGGAATTGTCATCAATTACCAAAACCACATATGGAGAAATATGCTCTAACACATTCAAAATGGATTTAATGATGAAAGGCAGACTTTTCCATGGGACGTCCCTCTACGGTACTTCCACTCTGCATTAGACAACCTTTTATTAAATCTGAAATTTCATCTCCTTCACCTTACTCAAATCAATCATCAATTATACATTATGGTTTATTTTGTTGTAAACAATATTTTGTGAAATAATTAATTGCCATGCATTAGAAGTAATAACAATCACGAAGTTCTTTCGAGACACACTGTCAGTTACAAAATGTGTAAGACAACTGAAAGAGAAAAATATAAGAGCAACTCATCTCAGTAATAGATGACAGAATAATTAACAAAAGAAGCACACGAGGTAGTAAAGATCTAATATAATCCAAAGCAAGAATCTAGCTTAACAATTGAGAACCATTCAGTCCTCACGGAATAAAATAGCTCACCCCCACTACACACCAAAGAGGTTTAGCCCGGATCTAATACATTATTCTATTAGTTTAGGTAGAAACACAAATCTATTCAATCTACTGCATTAGAACAAATAACTGGTAAGAGTACGATGTGGAACCCGGGCGTTGAAAAAAGCAGCGAGCTGCAACCACGCCCTCCTAGGAGCACTTATCATTAGAGTAGATCCAGACCTCTCCCTATGTTGTCATTCTACTTGTTCAACTACAACAACATGTAAACAGACCAATATGAGCTCATAATGTGTAACAGCCCAGATGCTTTCTTTCCTCTTTTGTAAGCCTTTCCAACTGTGGCAACCTTGTTGAACCTATGTTATGGAGGTGGTTATCATTTCATGTGGTTATAATTTCATGTGCATCTCATGCATCATGCATAACTTGCATCCTCTTTGTGCTAGTCTTGTTCTTGTCTACCTTGGTGTTGTGGTTGCATGTGTCTTGTGATGCTATTGTGGAGTGTGGTGTGGGTGCAACAAGGACCTCAAAACCTTAGTTGCACCATAGCCCAAATAACCCCCCTCTCCTTTATATTTTGAGGCAGAATTAAGTTTCTATTTTGGGGCATTAAAAATGTTCATCTTCTGTAACGACCAAGATGCGGTCCTTTCCGATCTGGGGTCGAGGCCCTGAATAGGAAAGAAGCGCATCTAAGCGTTTCGCAAGCAAGTAACATAGCACAAATAATAATAAAAGTAGACAATTCGGGATTCAACTATCTTCTTATTAATAACTCAGAGTACATCACAGATACAATCAAGGTAGTTCCGCTACGGACTACAAAACATGGAAATGCTATACTACCCTGCCTGCAGGCCCACGATCACGACCACGCCTCAGTCCTCTGGATAGTTCAAGTAGAGGCGGTCTGTCTCCTCATCGTACTGCCACACCAGCTGGGTGCCATCGGGATCATCTGTCTCTAGGGTACCTGTACCTGTTGGGAGTTTCGGAGGAATCCGTGAGCCACGGGGACACAGCAATCTAAGACCTTGGTGCCAAAACTAGTCATGTTATTAGGTAGGGTAAGGGTGAAGTGTATCAGGCTGCAGCATCCTAAGCTTGATTAAGTGGCTAACTTACGCAAAGTAATTGTGAAGGTGGTCTACACTAGCGGTCGGGTTTACTTGATCACTAAGTGATCCTGAACACCTACCTACGGCATTCATAACCCCACCATGTTCCCGTTCGAAGAGAGATCTTCGAAGGGACAGTCACGGTTACACACACAGTTGGCAATTTTATTAGCTTATGTTTAAGTTCTCTAATACCGGATGTTAACAAAATATTCCAAGTTGCCACATAACCGCGGGCACGGCTTTCCGAAAGATTAAACCCTGCAGGGGTGCTCCAACTAGTCCATCACAAATTACCACAAGCCACATAGAAATCCTCAATCACGAAGCTCGCGATCTCGTCGGATTCCCTAGTGGAAACCTCAACTCTGAGATTACCCAAAGCATCACCAAAATCCCGATGCACAAGATATCTCGTCAAAGGTAAAACTAATCCAGCAAGGCCGCCCGGCGTGTCGACGATCCTGATAGGAGCCGCGTATCTCGTTCTCAGGACACGACGGATAAGCTACGCATACGAGTGCCAAACCTCGAGTTTCCTCGCGGTGGCCCCGCACAGTGCTCTATTTTGGACCAGCACCATCAGCACTGGCCCTCCCTGTATTATGTGAAATTACTCCTCGGGTTCATGACGCCCTATGCTTTCAGTATTAACAAAGTTATTATGTTGGGCAAATGTAGTACCAATGTTGGGCCTTGCCGGACCAGCTTTAATCTAAAACGAATTATCAAGGGGGTCCCCATAACAACCCCGATCGTGTTAGGAGCGCTCGTTTATGGAACATAACACCGATAGCCGAAACTAAGGGGGCAAAGGTGGAACAAAACACCAGGCTAGAAAGGCTGAGCCTTCCACCTTTTACCAAGTATATAGGTGCATTAAATTGAATAGCATTTAAATATGGTGATATGACAAGGGACCCATGTTATCACATGGTACCAACTGCACCTGCAACTAGCAACACTAACAACATGGATAAGCAAGCAGTAACATAGCCAATCAATGGTTTGCTAGGTCGAACAGGTTGAAGGTAATCATGGCATTGTTGAGAGGCTGATATTCAACAGGTGGTAGGCAACGAGACATAATCTAAAGCATCGAAATAACTATCATGGCAATGATAGTAATGGTATCTGGGGAAATGGTCATCTTGCCTGAGATCCAGCTTGGAAGAAGAATGCCTCCGTGAAGCAGACGGACCGACGTAGTCGAATGGGTCCTCACATCCGACACGCTTGCGGAGCTCTATCGAGATGGGGGAAACCGGTAACAAGCATCAACACATGATATTCACCACAATATGCACAACGCAAAATGCAACCTATAGATGATGCATGAGCAGCTGAATACATGCAAGTCACGGCATGACAATTCATGACAAACAAACACTACACATTAAGTGAAGTTCAATATGCAATGAGTTGCATATTGATGAAACTCCATGTTTATTTATTTAGTTCTATCCCGATTATATACATGAAAATATTAAATGTTGTTAGCATCACAAGGGGTGAAGCACAAATTAAACTACCTATCTAGGGATTTTAAATGAGGTCGGAAATGACATATAGCACCTCCGAGATGACCTCACATGTTAATTCTTAATTCTGTCCAGATTTGTTCTAATCATATTTTAGGTTTGTTAAACGGAAAAAAAAGTGGTTCACGTGATTCTACTCATCGTTCTGCACCATTTACATATATGGCACATCTCCAACGGAGCTACGGACAAATAGTTACGATCTAAACCGTTTTCAACACGTCGACACGCAAACCGATGCAAACAACACACTAAACAGTTCTCATTATGCATGAGAGTTGGTTTTTTGTGAAACTACAGAAAATTCTAAGCATCTTACATGTTGAAAACATTTTAATCCGGTGCACGTTCTAAAAGCTACGGGTGTTTGAAAATTGATGCTTTTTCTGAAATTTGCAAAATCTTAGTGTTAAAAAAAATATATGACAGGGAAAACAAATATGGACCAGAAACTGGGATTCGATCCCAGGAGCCCTGGGTCTCACTGCAATGCACATGCCAGTGTGCTAGCGAAGTGTTTGTGTCCAAACGAAAAGCGTTGCGCTAGATGAAACTAAACGGAGAGCGAACATCAACCTACACATAACAAAATAGAAAACATAAAACAGGGGCAAGTGGGATTCGAACTCTGCACCTCTTGAGGACTGCACACGGGAACTACCAGCCCGACTAGCAAACAACTTATGACAAAGCATGGGATTAAAGAGAGATGAACCATACCATGGCGCGAATCTGACCAAACTGAAAAAACAAACAGAGATGATGTGTGTGCCAGATCGGGGATGCAGGTCTGGGTGGTCTCGGGTTGGTTGCTGGCTTCAGCGGGGCGCCGACAGGATGGGCAGATCCGGGAGCACCTTCTCCATTCCCGGTGGCAGTGGGGCTCGCGTTGCTTCTTCCTGTCCATGTCTCACACACAGCAGGGGGAAGAGATGCAAGAGGGAAGGAGAAAGAGAATAGCAGGAGGAAGGAGCAGGGACCTGCTGATGTTGACCGGCGAGCTGGGGATGCGGCAGCAGGGCACGGAGCGCTGGAGACAAGGGGAAAGCTCCAGCTCCAGCTAGAGGAGCAGAAGCTGTTCGAGCGGCTGCATCTGCAGGTGCTGGACACGCCCAGGCGTAGCAGGCGTACCGCAGTGGCCACGTACACCTGGTCCGGCGCAGGGGAGCTCCAGGTTCCAATAGAGCTGGTCGGGGCCTTGCGCGTGGCGGCATGCTCGAGCAGTACGCCACGCTGATGTGGGGTCGCGGGCGAGGGGCGGCGCCGGTCGGGCTCGATCTGACGAGGACGGATGGACGCATCCACAGATGATGGTGTTGCTAGTTGGATGTTTGCGGGGCTGCTAGGCTAGATGGATGGATGGTTTCCTCTGTGAGGATTGATCGATGTTGAAAGCGAGGAGAGATCAGGTGGTGCGCGGCGGCGGCTGGATCAGAGGGAGCTCGGCTCTGGTTGGTCCTGTGGGGAAGTGAGGTGGCTGGCGGCGGCAACGATGGGACAAGATGCCTAGGAATTAGGGTTGGACTAAATTTGGTTACGGGTGGCCTTTAAATAGGAAAAACGGGTTTGGTTCAGACCCTCTAATTTTGATCGGACGGTCGAGAAATAGGTTAGGAGAGTTCAATGGACAAACGGATGACGATTTATGGTAAAACGGGGTTGATCCGGATCCAACGGTCACGACCGCCGGGTTCGGGTTCCGGGAGGTTTCGAACTGGGCTGCGCGTAAGGACGAAGCACTGTGCAGAGGGGCTAGGCCGAGATGAGAGGGAAAACGGCACCCGACAACGTATTTTTAAAACAACAGAACATGTCCGACGATAGACCGAATACGGTGCCGCTACGGTCGACCGTTCGGTTACCACACGGACTCCGATCGCGACGAAATTTGACAGACGGCCTACCTATATTAAAATAAGACCGCACGTCAAATCTCAACCCAATTAGAGAAAGTTTTACACGCACTTTTAAAAACAAGGATTTGACAAAGCCGTGGGCGCGTGCGTGTGGGAACGGGCTCAGATCGAACAACGGCGAGAACCGGCAACTAACAACGGATGCTAGTTTTGAAAACTGGCGGCAACGGGTTGCCGATGCAATGCTGATGATGCAACAAATAAAATAAGACACACGACAAAAACGGAATAGAAGGGGAATCTTCTGGAACGTCGGCACCGGGCTGTCATAACTCTCCTACACTACAAGAGGATCTCGCCCCGAGATCCAAGAATGAAAGGGGGGAGAGGATGAGAAAGAACAAGAGGTAAAACTTAGTCGCTTCTTTGACAAACGAGTGAAACCAACGATCCTTGAAGGTTGCAACGAGATGAGGAATGATATGGGAAAGAAGCAATAATTCACGGAAAATTTCGGCAGCACTTCGGTAGGAAAATGGGACAAAAAATTCGATAAGATGGAAGAAATCGACAATATTCACAACCAACAAGTAAATACAACAAGGGAACACCATGATCTTGATAGAACAACATAATAGACACGAAAGATCAACATCACAATGCCTCCGGAACAATAGAATAGGAACTAGCTCATACGGAAGAAGAGAACGACAACTACTAACTCCAATGAACTTGACAAGCACCCTTGCGAGAAGAATTGAACGAAGTTGTTGGAAAAACAACAACGAAAGGAAGAAGACAGTAGTGGGCTTATGAAAATCATCTCAACATCTATGAGGTGACAACCAACCACTACAAGAACCAAGGATAGATGAAAGCAAAGATATGAAAACTTCTTACACCAAGAGGATACATTGAGAACTTGGATTAATGACAAGCACCATGATAGCAACAATGCATAGGAAAAGCTTTAGGTGAAATGTAAACAAAGATAACTCTATGAAGAAACCATGGTTCAAAATATCTCATGATCAAAGGATCGATGGATTTAATTATCTCATTCTTGAAAGGAAATCTCTTCGAGGCTCGTAAACTAACAAGAATGCTATAATACCACCTCAAAGGATAAAGGAATAACAAATGCACTTGGAAATGCAAGAGAAGAAAAATTTTGGTTATCCAATAAGAATTTTGAAGAACACTTGAGAATGAATTGAAACCTTGATGAACCACCATGAAGGACCTCCGTATGAAAAGGATGATGCAAAGATAAGAATGATGAAATAATAAGACTGAAGCCTTGCAAGACTTCGATGAAGCTTCACGAAAAGATACTTGATAAAACTTGGAACTCCAGAAAACAAAAGATAAGAACACCTTAGAAAAGGAACTGATATCATGAGCCACTCCGGAAGAAGAATTGAAACCATTTAATGAAGCAAGAATAAGAATTATGTTATGCTTATCCTTCATCAAGTTAAACTGATTACAAGCAACGGATTTAGCATATCACTTATTCTTCTTGAAAGAATCTTGGAGAGACAGAGAGAAAAACGCCGCTTGAAGCATAATTGAAGGACGCACCGGTAAGAATTCACAATTGAAAAGGAACACCACGAATTAATGGAGATACATGAGAATAAAGAGCTCATGAGTCAGCTGAGAGAAAAACTTGAACAAGGCGCCAGAATAACTGAGAGACGAACGAAGAGACACAATTGAGAAGAATTGAGGATGAAGGCTGAAAGCTGAGAACGAAGAATCTTCTAAAATGATGGCCTTCAGAGGAACGAGAAATAAAACAACTCAGAAATGCACCGGATAGCAAGAAAGGTGTACTCATGATTGACAGCAATTGAGAGGATGCACGAAGCTGAAATGATGAATCTCCAAGAGAATGGACCAAGATTCGAGAGAAACACTCCTTCGGATTGCAAGCCTAGAATGATGACGAGAAACAACACCAAGGATAACTGAGACACTCCGGCATAAAGAAGAGTGAAAGGTTGAGCCAAATATGAGAGTTAATTCAAATAGGCCTTGGAGAAGGGATATGACTGATGAAATTCATCTTACGTCACAGTTGAAAAGAATTAGAGATCTTCGGGAAAAAATTAGAAGAGCCAGGAAAGATCCTGGGAAAGAACCTGTGGGTTATGGGCCCACTCAAAGAAATCATCGTTGAAACAATAGATTAGAAAGAGAGATTGCATCGGTATAAAGAAAAGTAGATGAGGATAGCACCTCGAAATAATTGAAACAATTGAAAAACAAGAATTTCTGAAATATCTTTAACACTCCGGATAGAAAGAGAGAGGAATTAATAACAAGATAGGCTGATAAAAATTCCCAACATAGGAAGGAGTTACAAGCACGAAAAGGATATGATGAACACGGACAACTGAATTAAATTCACCGGGAAGGAACAAGAAAAAGAAGAAATGATGAACTCGACTCCTGAGAATGTTCACAATGAATCACCGGATAAGAGAGAAAAGAACAAGCAGCGGAAGCACGATGAAAAGAAAACTCCTGGATAAAAATTGAATCACTGAAGAAAAAGGGCGGGAAGGTGGGAAAAAACAAAGACAACTTGGGCTAGATGAGATGAACTCCGGAATAAAATGAGAGGATGATCTTGCAAAATAGGAGAGGATGGAATTACTGAAGAGGAGCACACCGGTTGAAAAAGAATTAACATGACGGCTCCGGTTGACAAGAATTGACAAGAGAATTGATTTGAGCAAAAGAATTAGCATTCACATAAAAATATGAGTACACCTCTTAGGAAAGATCTGAAATCACCACTTGACATCGAAGCAACTTGAATTACCATATTCCAACAAAACAGGTACATGTACCTGTTGGGAGTTTCGGAGGAATCCGTGAGCCACGGGGACTCAACAATCTAAGACCTTGGTGCCAGAACTAGTCATGTTATTAGGTAGGGTAAGGGTGAAGTGTATCAGGCTGCAGCATCCTAAGCTTGATTAAGTGGCTAACTTACGCAAAGTAATTGTGAAGGTGGTCTACAATAGCGGTCGGGTTTACTTGATCACTAAGTGATCCTGAACACCTACCTACAGGATTCATAACCCCACCGTGTTCCCGTTCGAAGAGAGATCTTCGAAGGGACAGTCACGGTTACACACACAGTTGGCAATTTTATTAGCTTATGTTTAAGTTCTCTAATACCGGATGTTAACAAAATATTCCAAGTTGCCACATAACCGCGGGCACGGCTTTCCGAAAGATTAAACCCTGCAGGGGTGCTCCAACTAGTCCATCACAAATTACCACAAGCCACATAGAAATCCTCAATCACGAAGCTCGCGATCTCGTCGGATTCCCTAGTGGAAACCTCAACTCTGAGATTACCCAAAGCATCACCGGAATCCCGATGCACAAGATATCTCGTCAAAGGTAAAACTAATCCAGCAAGGCCGCCCGGTGTGTCGACGACCCCGATAGGAGCCGCGTATCTCGTTCTCAGGACACGACGGATAAGCTACGCGTACGAGTGCCAAACCTCGAGTTTCCTCGCGGTGGCCCCGCACAGTGCTCTGTTTTGGACCAGCACCATCAGCACTGGCCCTCCCTGTATTATGTGAAATTACTCCTCGGGTTCATGACGCCCTATGCTTTCAGTATTAACAAAGTTATTATGTTGGGCAAATGTAGTACCAATGTTGGGCCTTGCCGGACCAGCTTTAATCTAAAACGAATTATCAAGGGGGTCCCCATAACAACCCGAATCGTGTTAGGAGTGCTCGTTTATGGAACATAACACCGGTAGCCGAAACTAAGGGGGCAAAGGTGGAACAAAACACCAGGCTAGAAAGGCCGAGCCTTCCAGCTTTTACCAAGTAGATATGTGCATTAAATTGAATAGCATTTAAATATGGTGATATGACAAGGGACCCATGTTATCACATGGAACCAACTGCACCTGCAACTAGCAACACTAACAACATGGATAAGCAAGCAGTAACATAGCCAATCAGTGGTTTGCTAGGTCGAATAGGTTGAAGGTAATCATGGCATTGTTGAGAGGCTGATATTCAACAGGTGGTAGGCAACGAGACATAATCGAAAGCATCGAAATAACTAGCATGGCAATGATAGTAATGGTATTTGGGGAAATGGTCATCTTGCCTGAGATCCCGCTTGGAAGAAGAATGCCTCCGTGAAGCAGACGAACCGACGTAGTCGAACGGGTCCTCACATCCGACACGCTTCCGGAGCTCTATGGAGACGGGGGAAACCGGTAACAAGCATCAACACATGATATTCGCCACAAGATGCACAATGAAAAATGCGACCTACATATGATGCATGAGGAGCTGAATACATGCAAGTCACGGCATGACAATTCACGACAAACAAACACTACACATTAAGTGAAGTTCAATATGCAACGAGTTCCATATTGACGAAACTCCACGTTTATTTATTTAGTTCTATCCCGATTATATACATGACAATATTAATTGTTGTTAGCATGGCAAGGGGTGAAGCACAAATTAAACTACCTATCTAGGCATTTTAAATGAGGTCGGAAATGACATATAGCACCTCCGAGACGACCTCACATGTTAATTCTTAATTCTGTCCATATTTGTCCTAATCATATTTTATGTTTGTTAAACGGAAAAACAAAGTGGTTCACGTGATTCTACTCGTCGTTCTGCACCATTTACATATATGGCACATCTCCAATGGAGCTACGGACAAATAGTTACGATCTAAACCATTTTCAACACGTCGACACGCAAACCGATGCAAACAACACACTAAACATTTCTAATTATGCATGAGAGTTGGTTTTTTGTGTAACTACAGAAAATTCTAAGCATCTTACATGTTGAAAACATTTTAATCCGGTGCACGGTCTAAAAGCTACGGGTGTTTGAAAATTGATGCTTTTTCTGAAATTCGCAAAATCTTAGTGTTAAAAAAAATATGACACGGAAAACAAATATGGACCAGAAACTAGGATTCGATTCCAGGAGCCCTAGGTCTCACTGCAATACACATGCCAGTGTGCTAGCGAAGTGTTTGTGTCCAAACTAAAAGTGTTGCGCTAGATGAAACTAAACGGAGAGCGAACATCAACCTACACATAACAAAATAGAAAACATAAAACACGGGCAAGTGGGATTCGAACTCTGCACCTCTTGAGGACTGCACACGGGAACTACCAGCCCGACTAGCAAACAACTTATGACAAAGCATGGGATTAAAGAGAGATGAACCATACCATGGCGCGAATCTGACCAAACTGAAAACACAAACAGAGATGTTGTGTGTGCCAGATCGGGGAGGCAGGTCTGGGTGGTCTCGGGTTGGTTGCTGGCTTCAGCGGGGCGCCGGCAGGATCGGCAGATCCGGGAGCACCTTCTCCATTCCCGGTGGCAGTGGGGCTCGTCGGGGTTGGAGCAGGCCATGGCGCTGCTTCTTCCTGTCCATGGCTCACACACAGCAGGGGGAAGAGATTCAAGAGGGAAGGAGAAAGAGAATAGCAGGAGGAAGGAGCAGGGACCTGCTGATGTTGACCGGCGAGCTGGGTATGCGGCAGCAGGGCACGGAGCGCTGGAGACAAGGGGAAAGCTCCAGCTCCAGCTAGAAGAGCAGAAGTTGTTCGAGCGGCTGCCTCTGCAGGTGCTGGACACGCCTAGGCGTAGCAGGCGCACCGCAGTGGCCACGTGCACCTGGTCCGACACAGGGGAGCTCCAGGTTCCAATAGAGCTGGTCGGGGCCTTGCGCGTGGTGGCGTGCTCGATCAGTACGCCACGCTGGTGTGGGGTCGCGGGCCAGGGGCGGCGCCGGTTGGGCTCGATCTGACGAGGACGGAAGGACGCATCCACAGATGATGGTGTTGCTAGTTGGATGTTTGCGGGGCTGCTAGGCTAGATGGATGGATGGTTTCCTCCGTGAGGATTCATCGATGTTGAAAGCGAGGAGAGATCAGGTAGTGCGCGGCGGCGGCTGGATCAGAGGGAGCTCGGCTCTGGTTGGTCCTGTGGGGAAAGTGAGGTGGCTGGCGGCGGCAACGATGGGACAAGATGCCTAGGAATTAGGGTTGGACTAAATTTGGTTAGGGGTGGCCTTTAAATAGGAAAAACAGGTTTGGTTCGGACCCTCTTATTTGGATCGGACGGTCGAGAAATAGGTTAGGAGAGTTCAATGGACTAACAGATGACGATTTACGGTAAAACGGGGTTGATCCGGATCCAACGGTCACGACCGCCGGGTTCGGGTTCCGGGAGGTTTCGAACTGGGCTGCGCGTAGGGACGAAGCACTATGCAGAGGGGCTAGGCCGAGATGAGAGGGAAAACGGCACCCGGCAACGTATTTTTAAAACAACAGAACACGTCCGACGATACACCGAATACGGTGCCGCTATGGTCGACCGTTCGGTTACCAGACGGACTCCGATCGCGACGAAATTTGACAGACGGCCTACCTATATTAAAATAAGACCGCACGTCAAATCTCAACCCAATCAGAGAAAGTTTTACGCACACTTTTAAAAACATGGATTTGACAATGCCGTGGGCGCGTGCGTGTGTGAACGGGCTTAGATCGAACAACGACGAGAACCGGCAACTAACAACGGATGCTAGTTTTGAAAACTGGCGGCAACGGGTTGCCGATGCAATGCTGATGATGCAACAAATAAAATAAGACACACGACGAAAACGGAATAGAAGGGAATCTACTGGAACGTCGGCATCGGGCTGTCACATCTTCCTTGTAAATTCTTTTAAATATTTGTGGGTGACAATCCTCACTTATCTGAAGTTATTTTCCTTTTGTTTTAATTTAGAAACAGGGGCTGTTTTAATTAATCAAGTAAACTTACTTAGCTCTAAAATGCCTCATTTATTTTTAGAAATAGGAGCAGCATTTTAGAGACTTATATTTATTTTCAGTTCTACCCCTTTTATTTTTTTCCTCCCTCACTTTGTCCCAAAAACTGGTTTGATTTTATCTTTTTAAAAGAGAAAACTAGCAAGTGTTTTAAAAGGGGTGAGGGAGTTGGATGGGCCCTGGCCCATTGCCTTCTCTCTGGCGCTGGAGCCCATTCCCCTATCCTTCTCCCTCCTCCTCATGGCGTGTTCCCCTTTGTTGCTTTCCGTCAGAGTGCCGAAAGAGAGAGAGAGAGAGAGGTCGCGCCAACGCCATCAAGCCGTCACATCCGCGCCTATTTAGATCCCCCCACGGCGTGCCTTCTCTAGGGTTCCCTCTCCCCGCCGCCAGCCTCTCTTCCTCCTTCTTTCCCCCTGTGGAGGTAAGAATTCAGAGAGAAAGTATAGGTTCAGAGAGAGTCCGTCGCGCGGCGTCGTCCCACCCATCGTCGTCGGTGCATCTCCGTCGAGTCCAAGCGCGCACGGAGGATGCTGGATCCTCCCTCGATCCATTCCCGGCGCTAGGAGGGTGGTTCCCTGATACGTCTCCAACGTATCTATAATTGTTGTTGGTTTCATGCTATTATCTTGTCAGACTTTGGATGTTTTGCATGCCTTTTATATAATTTTTGGGACTAACTTATTAACTCAGTGCCAAG
The DNA here is from genome assembly GCF_904849725.1 of Hordeum vulgare subsp. vulgare. Classification (NCBI taxonomy): domain Eukaryota; kingdom Viridiplantae; phylum Streptophyta; class Magnoliopsida; order Poales; family Poaceae; genus Hordeum; species Hordeum vulgare. The sequence continues at coordinate 334,107,513 of NC_058520.1, read as the reverse complement.
TGCCAGTTCCTGTTTTTTTCCATGTTTTTGACCCCTTTCAGAGGAGATTTTGGAACGGAGTCCAAACGGAATAAAATCCCCGAAAAGAATTTTCCCGTAACGGAAGAAGATCAGGAGACTTGAGAGCCAAGGCAGGGGGGCCCCAAGGGCCCCACAAGACCTCACCCCGCGGCCAGGGGGGAGGCCGCGGCCCACATGCTTGTGGGCCCCCTGGACACCCTTTGCCCTAGGGGTTGAGCCTATATATTCCCTAAAAATCCCAAAAAAATGAGGACATCATCGAAAGTACTTTTCCGCTTATGCAAGCTTCTGTCTCCGCAAGATCCCATCTGGGGCATGTTCTGGTGCCCTGTTGGAGGGGGGATTCGGACATGGAGGGCTTCTTCATCAACACCATGACCTCTCCGATGATGCATGAGTAGTTAACCATAGACCTACGGGTCCATAGCTAGTAACTAGATGGCTTGTTCTCTCTCTTGGATCTTCAATACAAAGTTCTCCGTGATCTTCATGGAGATCTATCCGATGTAATCTTCTTTTGTGGTGTGTTTGTCGAGATCCGATGAATTATGGATTTTTGATCAGATTATCTATGAATCTTATTTGAGTTTCTTCTGATCTCTCTTATGCATGATTTCATATCCTTGTAATTCTCTTCGAGTTGTGGGTTTTGTTTGTCCAACTAGATCTATGATTCTTGCAATGGGAGAAGTGCTTGGTTTTGGGTTCGTACCGTGCGGTGACCTCACCCAGTGACAGAAGGGGTAGCTAGGCGCGCATCGTGTTGTTGCCATCAAGGGTAAAAAGATGGGGTTTTCATCATTGGTTTGAGATTATCCCTCTACATCGTGTCATCTTGCTTATGGCGGTACTCTGTTCATCATGAACTCAATACACTAGATGCATGCTGGATAGCGGTCGATGTGTGCAGTAATAGTAGTAGATGCAGAAAGTATCGGTCTACTTGTCTCGGACGTAATGCCTATATGTATGATCATTGCCTTAGATATCGTCATGACTTTGCGCGGTTCTATCAATTGCTCGACAGTAATTTGTTCACCCACCATGACATTTGCTATTTTGAGAGAAGCCTCTAGTGAACACTATGGCCCCCGGTCTAGTCCACACCATATTTTCAGCCTTACACTTTTTACTTCGTACTTTCCGCCTTCAGATCTCACTTTGCAAACAATCTTGAAGGGATTGACAACCCCTTTGAAGCGTTGGGTGCAAGCTTGTTTGTGTTTGCATAGGTAATCTGGACTTGACGAGACCCTCCTTCTGGATTGATATCTTGGTTCTCAAACTGAGGGAAATACTTACTGCTCATGTGCTGCATCACCCTTTCCTCTTGAAGGGAAAAACCAACGCAAGCCCAGTCTCCGTCAACATGTCAATTTCTGGCGCTGTTGTTTGTTGCCGTAGCAGAAGAATTTCTGGCGCCGTTGTCGGGGAGGAAGATCAAGTCAAGAACTCATCCAAGTAAGTGTCGCAAACTCATCTCTTGCATTTTTTTGCCTCTCGTTTTCCTCTCCCCCACTTCTGAAAAACAAAAATATTTTCCTTTTTCGTTTGCCCTTTTCTTTCGCTTGCCTTTCCTTTGCTTGTGTGCTGTGTGCCTTCAATATGCTTGCATCTTTGCTTGCTGAAAATCTAGTGATATGGATCATCATCCACTTGCTAATCTCTTTAAGAGATCCAATTATGTTGATCCAATTGCTAGTAAGTTGAGTGCACTTGAATATCTTTATGGAGTTTTGCTTGAGATGCGTGAATCTGAAAATCGTGATGAAGAAATTTATGAAGTGATTCACGAGGGCTCCTTGAATGAAAAGCATGATTGCAATGGTTTCACTATAAATCCTATTAGTGACAATCATGCTAAAAATATGCAAAACCCTAAGCTTGGGGATGCTAGTTTTGCTATGTCCACTACTTGTTGCAATGATCATGATTGGGGTAATGATTTTTCTTTTGATCTTGAAATTTTTTTAAGCCTCATGATGAATATGATCTTTGCAATAACATTGAAAGTTGGTTTGGAGAAGTCATGACTTTAGTTGATGATAACCCAATATTTTTGAAGTGCGTCAACTTTGCATGCATGTGGATCATGAAAATAATATCCTTTGTGATAGCTACATTGTTGAATTTGAATATGATCCCACATGTAATTGTTATGAGAGAGGAAAATATTGTGGTAGAAACTTTCATATCACTAAATTACCTCTCGTTTTGTTGAGATTGCTATTGTCTCTTTATTCTTCACTGCATATGGCAGCTATTGGTTGTCTTGATAATTTGTTTTCCTATAAAATGCCTATGCATAGGAAGTATGTTAGACTTAGATGTGATTTTCACATGCTTCATGATGCTCTCGTTGTGCTTCAATTCTTGTCTTTTGTGTGAGCATCATTGATTTATTAATGCCTTGCTAAGGGCGTTAAACAATAGCGCTTGTTGGGAGGTAACCCAATGAATTTATCTTTTTATTTCTGTTTTATTGCGTCCACACCATCACAATTCTATTGTGATTGTGTTTTTTGTGTTTCTTTTTGTGTTTGAGCCAAGCAAAACCTTTATGACTAGTCTTGGTAATGGTTGTTTGATCCTGCTGGAAAAAGACAGAAACTTTTCGCTCACGAGATGAATTTTTATTTTTATTCAAAACGAGATTTTGAGTTTATTCTTTTTGCTGCTGGTTGATATGCCTTTTGCCCAGGCTGTCGTAATTTTTCAGATTGTTTGAGGTACCATAAGTATACGAAGTATACAAAATGCTACAAACTGGTCTGTTTTTGACTGATTCTGTTTTTGTTGAGTTGGTTGCTTGTTTTCATGAAACTATGGTTAGTATCGGGGGGGTACTAGCCATGGAAATGTGAGAATACAGTAGCCCAACACCAATATAGATAGAATTCAAGTTTGCTAGGGTACCAAAAGAAGTGTTAGTTTGTTTTCTTGTGCTAATGTTATCACGAGTTTTTGTTTAAGTTTTGTGTTGTGAAGTTTTCAAGTTTTGGGTGATGTTCTCATGGACAAAGATATAAGGAGTGGAAAGATCTCAAGCTTGGGGATGCCCAAGGCATCCCAAGCCAAATTCAAGGACACCAAAAAGCCTAAGCTTGGGGATGCCCCGGGAAGGCATCCCCTCTTTCGTCTTCAATCCATTGGTAACATTACTTGGAGCTATATTTTTATTCACCACATGATATGTGTTTTGCTTGGAGCGTCTTATATCTTAGGAGTCTTTTCTTTTTGTTGTGTCACAATCATCCTTGCTGCACACCTTTTTGAGAGAGAGACATGCACTCATCGTGGTTTTGCTAGAATACTCATAGTGCTTCACTTATATCTTTTGAGCTAGATACTTTTGCTCTTTGTGCTTCACTTATATCTTTTAGAGCACGGGGTGCCTGATTTGGTAGTTGGCTTATGCTATGAAAGTAGTCCCAAATTTGATAGGTACCCAAAGAGGATGCAAAAACCTACATCTTCATGTGCATTGAGTAGAAAGAGAAGTTTTGATTCCTCTCAATTAGTTTTGAGACGTGGATTTGGTAATATTATGAGCTATGTTAATAGGCTGTTGTGAATCTAGAAATACTTGTGTTGAAGTTAGTGATTCCCGTAGCATGCACGTATGGTGAACCACTATGTTAGGAAGTCGGAGCATAATTGATCTATTGATTATCATCCTTTGTGTTGAGGTCGGGATCGCAAGATGGTTAACACTACCAACCCTTCCCCTAGGAGTATGCGTTTAGCACTTTGTTTCGATTACTAATAAAAACTTTCACAACAAGTATGTGTAGCGACCCGACTCAAAACGAGTCAAGCCTCTGTGTTTCTGTGCCACCCTGGATCAGTATGCTGGCACACACAGTACATCAATGTATATATCAAAGTGCAATCACATGTAAACAGCATAAAACTGATATATACCTTAAATATCTCAGCGGAAGCAGTCAAGGGAGTGGAGTCCCAATAAACACCAACGACAAGTTGAGTGTAGACCGTAACCCTGAATCGTACTCTTACTCGTCGAAGAAAATATCTGCAACATAAGACGTTGTAGCCGTGTAGGTCAGCATATTGAATATGCCGGCAAGTCACATAAGAGAGGGGTGAAAAGTAATCATCTATACTATATGCATATATGGCAGGTGGGGCTATAAGTTTTTAGCGAAAAGCAAGTTTTCTCCTACATCAAGAGAGGGCTAAAAGCAAAATGTTACTACATTGTTGGTTGTTAACGAGATGGTTCCGCCAACCAATTCTCGTACCCGAGTTGTCAATAATTCCCACATCAATATTATTATTTGTGTTGAGAATTTCAGATAACTTCAGTTCCTTTGGCTCAAGTTGTCCATGACCGTGGACACGGCTAATCGATTAGGTTTGAGTACTCTGCAGAGTTTTGCACACGTTCCCCACAAGATTTGATCGCCTCCGTGTATGTCCTCGCACTTCAGGGTGTTTGAAGACCGGATGATCAAAACATGGTCTTTCAACGGGTCCCTCTGAATCCATGTCGGTGCCCATCCAATCCTACCGTTCTTCAACATCTGCTAGCACCGCCTATCCAGAGTCGCCGCGTTGTCCAACCAAGCCAGAGCCCATAATGACTTGTGGTTGTGCAGGTAAGCCTTGGGTCTTGAAAATATCCGTCCGTCTCTTTGAGCCTGGGTGAATCTTTCCGCAAGATGTCATGGCCGTCTCCAGCATCCCGGGTCATCCACTGGTTTCTCTAGGGAGCCGATCAACCGTCCTTCACCCAGAGTTCCATTGCATCATGAGGTCTTGAAAATCTTGTCTTAACCGGTCTTGGTTATTTAATCAACCTCGCATCACTCGTGTTATGCACTCAACCGAAATCCCGTCTACTCAAGCATAGCAATATGAAATTTGTCGTCCCGGGGCCAAGTATCGGGGTTGTTGTGTGCCTACCACATGATACTACAACCTATACTAAAATTTCCAAGTACCTAAGTAGCATGCAATTGGGCAAAGAAAGGTGAAACTACCATGCATCGAAAAACATAGGAGATAGTATGATCAAAATGACTTGCCTGGCGATGTTGACGAAGAAGAATTTCTCGAGAAATAACTTGATAGACTACTCGTCACTCTCCAATGAAATCTATATAACAAACATATCATTCACATAAGCACTCATACTAGCAATCATTCTAGCAATCAAAACAAAAGAGAGAGCGAATAGGAATCCGAAAGAAACTTCAAATAAGACTAGGGAGTCTTCTACTACATCAAACACTAAATAGTTTTTGTCTAACAGAAAATAATAACAGGGAACTAAGATAAAAATTTAACTAAGAATAAATAAAGTATTTTTCACAAAACTATTTGAAAGTATTTCCAAACGGGATTTGAAACAGTGGAGAAACCAATTGCAAGTTATTAGAGAACTAGAATTGATTTCATGCTAACATATAAAAATAAAAATCAAAACTTGTTGCAAACCTACTGTTAACTAACAGAAACAAAACATAATATTTCTGAAATATAAAAGAAAATAATTAAAAAACAATTATAGAAAAGGAATTAGCCATAATCCTAAAAGACGTGAAACAGAAATTGTTTCACAAGAAACAATGAGCTAAGATACTCAAACAAATCTGCAATTTTTACCACTGATAAATAAGATCACTAGTGATCAGTAGCAAAACGAATCAAATTAAAAGCTATTTTTAAACTCCTGGAATAAGCAAAACAAGGTTCAAACTAAATCTGATCTAATTCAAATTTGTAAATTTCAAACATAGACATATTATATGTTTTTAAAAACTACAGAAACAATGTGATCTACTGGAAAAAGAATCAACCTCATTGGATCACTAGATCAAAAGTTATGATTAAAACAAGATTGGAACTTTCTCTGTTTTGGAATTAAAAAAGAAAAAAGAAAAAAAACCTATTTCTGAACATGGGGTCCACGTGGCATCTTCTGGTTGGCCTAGGTGGTGTGTGCTGCGGGGATAACTAGCAAACGGTCGATACTTAAGTAAAACCTTCCGGCTAAATCATAAGTGAAGTAAAACCGGCTCGGTTCTTAACTAAAAACCGAACAGTTATCTCGATCTAATCTACCGCGTTGATCTTAAATCGGACGGCTAAGGGAGGTGGGGGAGAGTGCTCACCGTGGGGAGTTGCTGGTGCTTCTTCTCCGACGAGGCAGAGAAGGTGCGGTCGACGGGGAGGGTCCTCCGGCGGTCTCCGGCGGCGGCCGAGGTGACGGGGACGTTGCGGAGGAGCTCCGGCGTCATAGGGGAGCGACGGCGAGGCGGGAGATGGTCGGGGGCGTCGTGCTCCTCGAGTTCCTGGTGGCGTCTAACTCCGGCGAGGTGAGGAGCGGCAGCGTGGAGCGGCGAGGGGGCTGTCTAATGGGAAAAATGGAGTGCGGTGGACGAGGGGAACTCAATGGTGGTCTCGGTTGGGGCGGGGAGGCGGCGGTGGCGCGGTAGGGTGGCGAGGGTGGTTCTACTGGAGCTTGGCTCCAGCGAGGTAAGGGCAGGGCGAGGCGGCGTGGGGAGGAGGGGCCGAGGGGGGGGCTAGAGGCGTGGTTTATATAGGGGCAGGGGGGCTGGATAAGGAAGGGCGGGCGAGGGAAGGGAGGGATACCGTGATCCAAGGGTGGCACGAGGTGCGCCATGAAAAGGGGAGGTGCGCTGGGGATGGAATGTCTCGTGGGGAAGAAAGATGGAAAGAAGAAGAAAGAAGGAAAGAAAAAAGAAAGGAAAGAAAAGAAAGAGAAAAATAAATAAAGAAAGGAAGGGGGGCTGGAGGGTTGGTGACGGTCAGGGAATTCTCTCCGAGCGATCTGGGGAGGATCTAGCCCCCAATTGGTTTTTTTTAAACAGCAAGAGAAAGAGAATAAAAGGAAACAAAGTAAAAAGATTTATATGGGGTATCATATACCAAAAATTTCAGAAAAATATTTCCTTCTCGTTTATCATTTTTCCAACACCAAAATAAAAACTTTTAAAAAATGTTTTTTTCAGAAAAATCCCTTATGCTATATTTTCTTTTGGCAAAATATTTCCCCATAAACTTGGGTCTTCTTGGCTCAAAATATTTCAGAAATGCCTCACATTTTGGAGGGTCATTTTCCTCCGCTCTTTCTTGCGTGCAAGAATTTTGTCGGGGAATTTTCTCGGGGAAGAAAAATATAGAAGCAAGGGCAAATATTTTGAAGGGATTCAAATGCATACTCCGTTCAAATTCTTTATAGTTGAAGAAGTCATGTCATCTTCTCTCTTTGCTTTTAAAAGATTCAATTTGAATTCATCGGAGATGGGGAAAGTCATTTTATTCCCTCTCATTCAGAAGTTTTTGAAAAGTTTCAAATTTCACTCAAGTTTCAATCACTCAAGCAAACAAACAAACAAATATAATAATTATATTAACATTCCAAAATTTGGGATGTTACAAACCTACCACACTTAAAATGAATCTCGTCCTCGAGATTCGAAGAGGCTAGAAAGAAAGGTTAGGGTTTGGGGGTCTTCTAACAAATCCAACCTCTGGCAAGGTGGGATGCTACCACACTTAAAATGAAGATTACTGGTCCCATAAGATTTTTGACAATCCTCTGGGGTTTTGGCATCTGACTCCTCACAGTCTTCATACTAACTCCTCTGGTGAAGCTCTTTCGTTACATTCATAACGTTTTCCATCAAAATCGAGAGTTCTTCCGTTGATATAAGCTTCTTCCTTTACTGGGTCTTCTTAGGTGACAGTCTCGCGGTCAATTCTAAATAACATATCGATGGTTCTCATGGTGGTCTACCATTTGTGGTTATCCTGCAGAGAGAGGGGTCTTGGTTTCATCCTCACCGTAAAATTTCTTACGCGTGACAACAAGTACCATGTACATGTGATTTTCTTATACCATTCTAAGGCTTAAACAAAAGCTTCAAAGAACGTCGTCTCTCACTATGGGTAAGTCTCTCAGATTTACCATTCCAAATAGCAAGAGAATGATAATAGTAAGTCATTATGGTGGCCAAGCCATGTCGCACTGAAATCATTACCTTGTATAAGGCTTAGTGAATCTCGTATTCTAACACTTGGGCATCCTCACAAGCATTGCAGAATTTCTCTTGTCCACGAACGAAGTTCGGATAATCCATTGGTTCTGCAAGCTAAACAAAACATCTATCATATCTTCACAACTCTCTGGCTTTCGTATGTTCCTAAGAAAACGTTTGCTGATCCATCATAGCTTCTTCCATAAATCATATTCATTTCATAATCAATCCTTTATTACATCCTTGCTTTCTTCAAAATTCCAACTCAAAAGTAATTTATTACAAATGCTGCCATCCAGATTGTTCGGTATGGTCGAGCATTTTTGCCAACATTATTCATTCGTCTCTCTTGGAGGTACTTTAGTTCCACTGGAACTTTCCAATGTGCTCCTTGAAATCATCCATCTTTTGCTTCATCATGGTGGTCATGAGCTTCATCTCCATCATCTCCGCATGCACTTCACTCAGGTATTCTTGGGTATGACGGAGTCTTGCTTCAAGTATTTCTCCAATCTGACGTATGGCTTCCATGGCAGCTTCACGAACAGCATCAAAGAAGGTTGCTCGTGGTACACATGAAATGAAAAAGTATTGCCCCATAGTCTTTGGACAAACTCCTTTATTTTGGCCAGTTCTAATATTTCAAATGGATCAAACTCCACTTTTTCCGTCGGGAAGTTTCCCGGATACTCTTGGCTTCCCTTCGTGCAATCCTGTGAATAATGTCCTTCTTCTCCACATGAGTAGCATGCATTGGAGAAAGATCTGGTCAGACCTTGTCCATGAGGGTCTTCAATATTTTCGTTCACCATCGGTTCTTCTAGAATCTTCTTCTTGAGGGTTTCCTTCACTGCATCTTTCTGCTGCTTGACAACTTGTTGCACCTTGGGGTAAATGTGACATTGAGCTGGGTAGTGGGTGGTTCCTGCACAAAGGAAACAAGTCACCTGACTACTTGGGCACTCCTCAGCTGGGTGATTTTCTTCACAATGAGTGCATCCATCCTTGTGTTCTTCCTGGGTGTGTCCTATTTCTCCACAGATCTTGCATGCACAAGTCTTCTCATTCGGATTATCATAGCACTTCCGAATAAGTCGGGATCTTAACAGAGTGTTCTTGAATTCGTCCCAAGTTTCTACTCCACTAAATCCTTGTATGGCATGGTGCATTTTCCACCAGATAGCAGCACTTCGGGTAAAGTACTGAAGAGCGTGTTCCACTTCATACTTCCTTGAGATCAAGTTGCTCCCGAAGTGGTTCTCCATGTTCTGAATCCATATTTCAGCCTCCAGCTGGGTCATTGGTCCAGAGACTACAAGTCCAGCTTCATACTCCATCTGGTAGGGTTGAGGTTTTGGGGATGAGACGGGTAAGAGAGAGGGAGATACACACAATACAAACAATATTTTTGAGAATAGGTTTTATTTGTGGCCGCCGGAAAACACACACCAATGACGGCTCACAAATCATCGTAACTAACGTGGGTATATAACAGGGGTTTGGACTTCTAATGGTCATATAAATATTCGAACGCTTCAGGGTCTTCGAATTCTTCGGGTCTTGAGAGTCTTCAATTGGTGCAGCTTCAATTCTTCAATGCATGATGAAATCCTCTTTACTTTGAAGTGGGACTCAGTTGATCCTTCATGTTGTCAAAGGGGTAAGGGTATTGTCTAACTATTTGAGGTGAGAGAGAACATTCGATGAAATCAGAAGAGATGAGAAGTAAAAGGGTTGTTGAAAATAAAATTTTTGAGAGATCCTTTCCTAAGAAATTTCCAGTTTCTAGGGTCACGTCCTACAGTCAACATGTGCTCTGATACCATTTCTGTAGCGACCCGACTCAAAACGAGTCAAGCCTCTGTGTTTCTGTGCCATCCCTGGATCAGTATACTGGCACACACAGTACATCAATGTATATATCAAAGTGCAATCACATGTAAATAGCGTAAAACTGATATATACCTTAAATATCTTAGGGGAAGCAGTCAAGGGAGTGGAGTCCCAATAAACACCAACGGCAAGTTGAGTGTAGACCGTAACCCTGAATCGTACTCTTACTCGTCGAAGAAAAATATCTGCAACATAAGACGTTGCAGCCGTGTAGGTCAGCATATTGAATATGCCGGCAAGTCACATAAGAGAGGGGTGAAAAGTAATCATCTATACTATATGCATATATGGCAGCTCGGGCTAGAAGTTTTTAGCGACAAGCAAGTTTTCTCCTACAACAAGAGAGGGCTAAAAGAAAAATGCTACTACATTGTTGGTTGTTAACGAGATGGTTCCGCCAACCAATTCTCGTACCCGAGTTGTCAATAATTCCCACGTCAATATTATTATTTGTGTTGAGAATTTCAGATAACTTCAGTTCCTTTGGCTCAAGTTGTCCATGACCGTGGACACGGCTAATCGATTAGGTTTGAGTACTCTGCAGAGTTTTGCACACGTTCCCCACAAGATTTGATCGCCTCCGTGTATGTCCTCGCACTTCAGGGTGTTTGAAGACCGGATGATCAAAACATGGTCTTTCAACGGGTCCCTCTGAATCCCTGTCGGTGCCCATCCAATCCTACTGTTCTTCTACATCTGCTAGCACCGCCTATCCAGAGTGGCCGCGTTGTCCAACCAAGCGAGAGCCCATTATGACTTGTGGCTGTGTAGGTAAGCCTTGGGTCTTGAAAATATCCGTCCGTCTCTTTGAGCCTGGGTGAAGCTTTCCGCAAGATGTCATGGCCGTCTCCAGCATCCCGGGTCATCCACTGGTTTCTCCAGGGAGCCGATCAACCGGCCTTCACCCAGAGTTGCATTGCATCACGAGGTCTTGAAAATCTTGTCTTAACCGGTCTTGGTTATTTAATCAACCTCGCATCACTCGTGTTATGCACTCAACCGAAATCCCGTCTACTCAAGCATAGCAATATGAAATTTGTCGTCCCGGGGCCAAGTATTGGGGTTGTTGTGTGCCTACCACATGATACTACAACCTATACTAAAATTTCCAAGTACCTAAGCAGCATGCAATTGGGCAAATAAAGGTGAAACTACCATGCATCGAAAAACATAGGAGATAGTATGATCAAAATGACTTGCCTGGCGATGTTGGCGAAGAAGAATATCTCGAGAAATAACTTGATAGACTACTCGTCACTCTCCGATGAAATCTGTATAACAAACATATCATTCACATAAGCACTCATACTAGCAATCATTCTAGCAATCAAAACAAAAGAGAGAGCGAATAGGAATCCGAAAGAAACTTCAAATAAGACTAGGGAGTCTTCTACTACATCAAACACTAGTGATCAGTAGCAAAAAGAATCAAATTAAAAGCTATTTTTAAACTCCTGGAATAAGCAAAACAAGGTTTAAACTAAATCTGATCTAATTCAAATTTGAAAATTTGAAACATAGACAAATTATATGTTTTTAAAAACTACAGAAACATTGTGATCTACTGGAAAACGAATCAACCTCATTTGATCACTAGATCAAAAGTTATGATTAAAACAAGATTGGAACTTTCTCTGTTTTGGAATTAAAACAGAAAAAGGAAAAAAACTAATTTGTGAACAGGGGGTCCACGTGGCATCTTCTGGTTGGCCTAGGTGGTGTGTGCTGCGGGGATAACTAGCAAACGGCCGATACTTAAGTAAAACCTTCCGGCTAAATCATAAGTGAAGTAAAACCGGCTCGGTTCTTAACTAAAAACCGAACAGTTATCTCGATCTAATCTACCGCGTTGATCTTAAATCGGACGACTAAGGGAGGTGGGGGAGAGTGCTCACCGTGGGGAGTTGCTGGTGCTTCTTCTCCGGCGAGGCACAGAAGGTGCGGTCGACGGGGAGGGTCCTCCGGTGGTCTCCGGCGGTGGCCGAGGTGACGGGGACGTTGCGGAGGAGCTCCGGCGTCCTAGGGGAGCGACGGCGAGGCGGGAGATGGTCGAGGGCGTCGTGCTCGAGCTCCTCGAGTTCCTGGTGGCGTCTAACTCCGGCGAGGTGAGGAACGGTAGCGTGGAGTGGCGAGGGGGCTGTCTAAGGGAAAAAATGGAGCGCGGTGGACGAGGGGAACTCAATGGTGGTCTCGGTTGGGGCGGGGAGGCGGCGGTGGCGCGGTAGGCTGGCGAGGGTGGTTCTACTGGAGCTTGGATCCAGCGAGGGAAGGGCAAGCGAGGCGGCGTGGGGAGGAGGGGCCGAGGGGGGGGCTGGAGGCGTGGTTTATATAGGGGCACAGGGCTGGATAAGGAAGGGGGCGACGGAAGGGAGGGATCCCGTGATCCAGGGGTGGCAGGAGGTGCGCCATGAAAAGGGGAGGTGCGCTGGGGATGGAAGGTCTCGTGGGAAAGAAAGATGGAAAGAAGAAGAAAGAAGGAAAGAAAAAAGAAAGGAAAGAAAAGAAAGAGAAAAAAAATAAAGAAAGGAAGGGGGGCTGGAGGGTTGGTGACGGTTAGGGAATTCTCTCCGAGCGATCTGGGGAGGATCTAGCCCCCAATTGGTTTTTTTAAACAACAAGAGAAAGAGAATAAAAGGAAACAAAGTAAAAAGATTTATATGGGGTATCATATACCAAAATTTTCAGAAAAATATTTCCTTCTCGTTTATCATTTTTCCAACACCAAAATAAAAACTTTTAAAAAATGTTTTTTTCAGAAAAATCCCTTATGCTATATTTTCTTTTGGCAAAATATTTCCCCATAAACTTGGGTCTTCTTGGCTCAAAATATTTCAGAAATGCCTCACATTTTGGAGGGTCATTTTCCTCCGCTCTTTCTTGCGTGAAGAATTTTTTCGGGGCATTTTCTCGGGGAAGAAAAATATAGAAGCAAGGGCAAATATTTTGAAGGGATTCAAATGCAAACTCCGTTCAAATTCTTTATAGTTGAAGAAGGCATGTCATCTTCTCTCTTTGCTTTTAAAAGATTGAATTTGAATTCATCGGAGATGGGGAAAGTCATTTTATTCCCTCTCATTCAAAAGATTTTGAAAAGTTTCAAATTTCACTCAAGTTTCAATCACTCAAGCAAACAAACAAACAAATATAATAATTATATTAACATTCCAAAATTTGGGATGTTACAGTATGTGAGTTCTTCATGACTAATGTGAGTCCATGGTATATATGCACTTTCACTTTCCACCATTGCTAGCCTCTCTAGTGCCTCGCAATTCTCGCCGCTGCACAAACCCACCATATGCCTTCCTCAAAACAGCCACCACACCTACCTACTGTGGCATTTTCATAGCCATTCTGAGATATATTGCCATGCAACTCCCACCGTTCCGTCTCATGACTTGTGCCGTCACTCTCATATTGCCATTGCATGATCGTAAGATAGCTAGCGAGATGTTTCAACGTCATACGCCATGCTAGATCGTTGCACATCCCGGTACACTGCCAGAGGCATTTCCTATAGAGTCATCATCATTTTGAGTTGTGAGTAAATAAAAGTGTGATGATCATCATTATTAGAGCATTGTCCCATGTGAGGAAATAAAAAAATAGGCCAAAGAGCCCAAAAAAAGAGAGGCCTAAGAGCCCAATTGAAAAAAAGAGAAAAAGAGAGAAGGGACAATGCTACTATCTTTTTCCACACTTGTGCTCCATAAAAGCACCATGTTCTTCATGATTGAGAGCTTCTTGCTTTGTCACTACCATATGCTAGTGGGAATCTTCATTATATAACTTGGCTTGTATATTCCAATGATGGGCTTCCTCAAAATTGCCCTAGGTCTTCATGAGCAAGCAAGTTGGATGCACACCCACTAGTTTTCCTTTTGAGCTTTCACATACTTATAGCTCTAGTGCATCTCTTGTATGGCAATCCCTACTCATTCACATTGATATCTATTAATGGGCATCTCCATAACCTTTTCATACGCCGAGTCAATGTGACCATCTCCTCCTTTTTGTCTCACAACCACCACCACACTCTATTCCACTTATAGTGTTATATCCATGGCTCACGCTCATGTATTGCATGATAGTTATAAAAAGTTTGAGAAAGTAAGAGCGCGAAAACAATTACTTGACCAATACCTGAGTTGTGCATGATTTACATTAGTTGTGTGAGGATGATGGAGCATAGCCAGACTATATGATTTTGTAGGGATAACTTTCCTTGGCCTTGTTATTTTGAAAGTTCATGGTTACTTTGCTAGTTTTCTTGAAGTATTATCGTTTTCAAGTCAATAGCAAACTATAGTTTTGAATCTTACGGATCTAAACATTCATGTCACGTGAAAGAAGTTGTAAAGGACAACTATGCTAGGTAGCATTCCACATCAAAAATTCATTCTTTATCACTTCCCTACTCGAGGACGAGCAGGAGTTAAGCTTGGGGATGCTTGATACGTCTCCAAAGTATCTATAATTTTTGTTGGTTTCATGCTATTATCTGGTCAGACTTTGGATATATTGCATGCCTTTTATATAATTTTTGGGACTAACTTATTAACTCAGTGCCAAGTGCCATTTCCTGTTTTTTTCATGTTTTTGACCCCTTTCACAGGAGATTTTGAAACGGAGTCCAAATGGAATAAAATCCCCGAAAAGAATTTTTCCGTAATGGAAGAAGATCATGAGACTTGAGAGCCAAGGCAGGGGGCCCCAGGGGCCCCACAAGCCCTCACCCCGCGGCCAGGGGGGAGGCCGCGACCCACAAGCTTGTGGGCCCCTGGATGCCCTTTGCCCTAGGGGTTGCGCCTATATATTCCCTAAAAATCCCCAAAAAATGAGGAGATCATCGAAAGTACTTTTCTGCCGCCGCAAGCTTCTGTCTCCGCAAGATCCCATCTGGGGTACGTTCTGGTGCCCTGCCGGAGGGGGATTCGGACACGGAGGGCTTCTTCATCAACACCATGACCTCTCTGATGATGTGTGAGTAGTTCACCATAGACCTACGGGTCCATAACTAGTAACTAGATGGCTTCTTCTCTCTCTTGGATCTTCAATACAAAGTTCTCCATGATCTTCATGGAGATCTATCCGATGTAATCTTCTTTTGCGGTGTGTTTGTCGAGATCCGATGAATTGTGGATTTATGATCAGATTATCTATGAATCTTATTTGAGTTTCTTCTGATCTCTCTTATGCATGATTTCATATCCTTGTAATTCTCTTCGAGTTGTGGGTTTTGTTCGGACAACTAGATCTATGATTCTTGCAATGGGAGAAGTGCTTGGTTTTGGGTTCATACCGTGCGGTGACCTCACCCAGTGACAGAAGGGGTAGCTAGGCACACATCGTGTTGTTGCCATCAAGGGTAAAAGATGGGGTTTTCATCATTGTTTGAGATTATCCCTCTACCTCATGTCATCTTGATTAAGGCGTTACTCTGTTCGTCATGAACTCAATACACTAGCTGCATGCTGGATAGCGGTCGATGTGTGGAGTAATAGTAGTAGATGCAGAAAGTATCGGTCTACTTGTCTCGGACGTGATGCCTATATGTATGATCATTTCCTTAGATATCGTCATGACTTTGCGCGGTTCTATCAATTGCTCGACAGTAATTTGTTCACCCACCGTGATATTTGCTACTTTGAGAGAAGCCTCTAGTGAACACTATGGCCCCCGGGTCTACTCCACACCATATTTTCAGCCTTACACTTTTTACTTCATTGCACTTTTCGCCTTCAGATCTCACTTTGCAAACAATCTTGAAGGGATTGACAACCCCTTTGAAGCGTTGGGTGCAAGCTTGTTTGTGTTTGCACGGGTACTCTGGACTTGACGAGACCCTCCTTCTGGATCGATACCTTGATTCTCAAACTGAGGGAAATACTTACTGCTCCTATGCTGCATCACCCTTTCCTCTTCAAGGGAAAAACCAACGCAAGCCCAGTCTCCGTCAATGTGTTAATTTATGGCGCTGTTGTTTGTTGCCGTAGCATTCCCCTACTCTGTCGGCCTCTCCCCGTCGGCCTCGTCACGAGACGGAGGGAGCAGAGCTCGTCGTCGTCACCCCGCCTCTTCTTCCTTCTTCTCGGCATCGAGCGCCTCCTCGAGCCCCTCACGGTGAGCGCCTCTTCCTTCCCTTCCTTTTCGCGTGCTAGGACCGGTTCCTATGCCTGTTTGTCCTCCGCCATCGAGCTCCGCTCGGGTCGGAGCAGTGGCCGCGTCGAGCCGCCGTTGCGGGTTCCCTCCCGTGGAGTAAACCACGGGAATGGGTTCCCCCCTTGTCCCCGCAACTCTGCCACCCGTTTCCAGCCACCGTTGAGGCTGCATCGTCCGCAGGCGTTGTGGTTCCCCCTATGTAGCTCCGGCTGGAGGTAGAAGATTAGGGCCATTTTTTGGTTAGGAATTGTGGTTCCCCTTTCAGTCAGGAAAACCCCGTAGCGTAGCGGTAGCGTGTGCTTCCGTGGAGAAGGAGGTAGTGGGTTCGAATCCCCTGGCGCCCCTTTTTTAATGTATTTAGTTCCCTATGTTATTCGATGGCAGTGTAGGATATCTGGTTTGCTGCCCCTGTTAGTGCAGCAACGAAGTGCTAGCCCAGTGGTGGGTGTATCTAGCTCCACCAGAGAGGTGGTGGGTTCGGTTTCCCCCTCTGGCACCGTTTATTTTACTGTGTGCAAGTGTGTGTGTTGATGTGTGTATGACAGTGGGCCACTGCTAGGTCCCACATGTCATCCTGTGAGGGCACTCCCAGGTGGACCCCTCACTATATATTTTCTTACAATGTTTATTTTTTTGTGTGGTGGATGTATTTCTTGCCTTTGCATTTTCCTAAGTGTTGCAACTCATGATTTCTTGCCCTGTTTAGAGCTTTGTATTAGGTGTTGTGTTGTTCTTTTGATATTGATTCCATGGCAGAAATGATAGTGGGTGAACCCCTCTACAACATGGGACATATATTTTTTTGATAGGTTTTTGCATGTTACTATTACACCTTGTCAAAGTGGGCATTTGGCTGAAAATGACAGTTTTGAGAAAAGTTGTGAATTTCACTAAGTCTGGGAATCTGGGGTTATTTTCTTCCCCTGTTGTGTTGTTCATATTTGCTCCTCTGTTGGGAATTAGCCCAAGCAACAAACTAATGTTTGTTTGTTGGTATGTTTTTCTAGCTCTCTGTAAAATTTCATGCTTAGACACCTCCTGTAGATATCATTTTGGAGGATGCCAAAATGCTTCAGAGCATAAGCAGCTGGTGAAAATCTGTAATTTTCACTAAGTCCCAATCTGTGATATTTTGTCCAAGTTAGAGGTTGTATATCTGCTGATGTGTGATTCCTTTGCCTTAGCTTCTTGTTAGAGGTTGTAATGCAGTTGGATGGCTTCAGTTTAATGTCTTGTTTGAATTATTTAGAGGGATGTAGCTGATGTAGATCTTGTGGTCAAAGTGCTATGTTTCTGTTAAAAACAAAATGGTGTCAAACTGCTTTTTGAGCTTGTGTGAGCTATGGTTGATGGTTTTGTGAGTTCTCAAACACCATCCCACTTGTATTTTGGTGCTTGCTCATTTGGCAACCTGGTTACACCAGTGAGTGCCCATATAATCGTGTTTGTGGCTGTTTTGAGTCTGTAGACCTTCGTAACTTGTTTTGTAGTTTTCGGTTGATCCGAGACTCCGTTCACGACGTTCTTTATAGGCTTTTGCATCGTCTTCTCGTGATGCATATGATTATGCCATATTCATGCATGTCGAGATAACTTAACATGAGGTTCTGTCCAGAATATAAACAACTCCTCTAATGCATATGAAAGTGACTAGAATAGTGATGCATGCCCTCTTAATCACACATGCATCATATTGGTTGTTGCATTATGTTTTGCTGGTGATTATTTGTTGTTATCTTATCTTTGGGTAGCATCGGGAACGGAGAGCGAGTATGTTGATTCTGGAGAGTTCGTGCAGGAAGAACAAGAGCAGTTCCAGTCTGAAGAAATCACATGCAAGATGACTGTGACCTTGACACCTTTCTAGCTTTGTTATGCTTAGAGTTACGTTTCCTTCGCTACATGCCCGCTGCCTACCACATGATACATATGCCATCAAACTTTGCCATGAACCTCAAACACTTCCCTTTCCTAGCAAATATTGTTCGACTAAGTAGGCTTGCTCAACCACTAATGGATAGCATTGCTAGTTGCAGGTGCCAGCTGGTCCATGTGATAACATGGGCATATTGATATCATTATGTTTAACTTCTATTTAATTAATGCACCTATATACTTGGTAAATAACAGAAGGCCTAGCCTTTTGCCAGGTGATTTGTTCCGTTGTTGCCGCCTTAGTTTCGGCTACCGGTGTTTTATTCCATAACTGAGCGCTCCTAACACGTTCGGGGTTGTTATGGGGACCCCTTGATAAATCGTATAGTGTTAAGGCTTGTCTGGCAGGACCCAACTTTGGTTTTAATCTGCTAATAATTTAATAATTGAATGCATAGGGAATAGGTACCCCGAGGAATCTAACCAACCCCCGGGCCAGTGCTCCTCATGAGTGTTGGTCCAAACTAGAGTCGTGTGCGGGGCCAACCCGGGGCAACTCGGGAGATTTCTATCACGCCACCGTACGCTGTGATCATCCGACCGTGTCCTGAGAACGAGATACGCGGCTCCTATCGGGTTGGTCGACACATCGGGAGGTCTTGCCAGATTTGTCTTACCTTAGCGATATATCTTGCGCATTGGGATTTCGGTGAGACTTTGGGTTTCTTAGAGTTGAGGTTTTCCTCTAAGGAATCCGACGAGATCACGAGTTTCGTGGTAGAGGATTACTATGCGGCCTGTGGTAATTTTTGATGGACTAGTTGGAGCACCCCTGCAGGGTTTAATCTTTCGGAAAGCCGTGCCCGCGGTTATGTGGCAAATATGGATATTTTGATAACATCCGGTTCTAGACAGCTTAAAGTAATTCTAATAAAACTCCCAACTGAGTGCGTAACCGTGACTGTCTCTCTCAGAGCTCCTTCTCTGATCGAGAACATGGTGGGTTTATGTTTGACGTAAGTAGGTGTTCAGGATCACTTAGTGATCAATCTAGTCTTCGACCGACTTGCATAGACCACCATATGTTTACTCTGATCACCGTAAGGTAGCCACCATATATGCTTAGGTTGCTGCAAACCCATACACTTAACCTTCCTCACCCATTAACTCGGCTAGATTCGATACCAAGGTCATTCGATTGCTGAGTCCTCGTGGCTCACGGATTACTACAAACACCCACAGGTATAGGTACGCCTGATGCAGGAGATCCCGATGACAGCCAGTTGAAGTGGGAGTTCGATGAGGACAGCGACAGGTTGTACGTGACTTATCCGGAGGACTAGAGGCCATGGTCGTGATCGTGGGGCCAGCATGCGGGATATCATAGCTTTATTTGTTTTCATCTTCTCCGTAGCTGGACCATACCATGTTTTGAATAAGCGTGTCTGTATGACTATATGACTATGTTCTTATCGGATGGCAAGTGTATGCCCTACTTATCACTATTTTAGTTATGTAATGTTATGATTATCTCGCTTGCGAAACGTGTAGATGCGCCCCTTTCCCTTTTGAGGCCTCGCCCCAAATAAGGAAAGGGTTGCATCTTAGTTGTTACATAATGTATAGTGAAACAAGTGGATTCATGTCTTCTCTCCTTTTTCTCATGCTCCAGACAGAAGGAACTCTCTTTGTTCCATGATTTATCTCTTACCGAACTCGAGAGATAAGAAAAAGGATAGAAAAGCCAGCACTTGCTTACGAAGAAGAGGAAAATAGCAGCAGATAGAAAACTTGATGCTTCGGGGTGGATAATCGACCAATTTTAAAATAGTTACAAAAGACAAGAATACCACACATTAAAATCCTACATTTTAGCATACCGCGATGAATCTCTAATCAATTTTTTTGTCACCAAGATAATCAAAAGAAAAGGTTGTACACTCCTTTGAGCAAACAATCAACAACAACATAGTAATAAAGAAAGAAATCAATATAAGATATCCGTGGAAAACACCTGAATGGAAAATTTAATATATATATATATATGGATCAAAGATGCTACATGAAAGTATGTCATGCAAGTAAATATTGTTCCAACATCTTGAAAATAGTTTGATGAAAACAGAATTCAATATTACAAGTGGACCCTTCTTGACAATTATCTCATGTAGCTATGTTTCTGTTGCCTCCAAGCATCAAGGCATACCACTATTTTGCATCAACGTATGAACTTTTTCATGTTAATAAAATGATTTTTTTTCCTGAAAATTTAATATATATATATATATATATATATATATATATATATGTATGTATGTATATATATGGATCAAGGCATACCACTATTTTGCATCTACATGAGAGCAGGTACGAGTTCTAAGTGTGTCAGCAATTGGTAGCCGGTTTTGGGAAATAAGGCATATGAAAAAGATTGTATTACCCCTCAGTTTTGATGCGCCAAATTGCGTTCAGGTCTGGCGGCTCGATGCATCCTGGGCTGCTTTTATGTGCATAGAAGAGAGCGTCTTTGTGTTAGTTGCAAACAACATCACAATTACAACCTAAGAGTACATAGCACATGGATGTTGGAACGACCTCCAGTTGCGACGAGCTTCTCCATATGTGACAATATGTGTTTCTTGTAAGTGTGTTTCTTCAGCATGTTCGGATGAGCACTAATCCTAGTGATGATTGTCTCTCTCTGATTCTCACAGCAAGGCCCGAACACATTTTGTACAAAATAGTCTACCGACTAAGCTTTCATCTTCACCTGCAATGTTCAATACGGAATAATAAAGTTCAGCAAGGCCATATAGAAAGATTTGGCCTTCTACAAAGCTTGAATTATGGGCAACATATCTGAAGAAATTTACAAAAGAGTAAGGTCAACAAAGGAAAATGATTAGGATTACCCACGACTACATATAAATATAGCCACATAGATAGTTGATCTAGAGATGAGTTTTGTGGGAATACAACAAAAAGCTTGCAGAGAAATAAATATTTAATTCCTACAAGAAGTAAACCTCATAAATTTGTGTCGGTAGAGACATGTCTCCATTCAGTCAATGACAAATAGAAGTGAAGATCCTCAGAACTCAAACGTGTTGTCATCTACTACCACTGTCAAAGCATATGCATCGTGCAAGTTACAGTAGCGCAAATTAACTTACCTCTTTATTCAATTGTTGTAGTTTTGATTTTGTGAGCCGTGCAACCTTTGTCACTTCATTAACTTCCTTCTCCATGCACCTTTTGATATCTGCAATTCAGTAAAAAGGAACATATTGGAAAAAAAGTGGAGAAAGGGAAAAAATGTTTGCAGTGTCACGTGTGAAGAAAACAATGAAAATTGCATTTGGTACCTTTCATAGCTGATGCCTTAGTGACAACTTTTGATTCCTCATTTGAGTTCTACATAAAGACCTAAGACTGCTAGAGAGATGGATGTCATGATTGTTCAAATAACTGTTCAATTAAACTGATTTGGGGGATAAATAACATTATTTAAAGATCAACTTATTTGCATTATTGTTACGATGGAAGCCGGTACACTCTGAATTTAAAGGAAACATCACTTGATTCGCATCGTATAGGAATATGGCCATATGTGACACTTGATAGTATAGAAAGCCACAAACTGTGAAGTACAATACTATTGAGGTTTGTTGGTCCAAACTCGTATAGGAGACCCTAATATTTGAACTTAGGTAAATTGAACAACTCCAATTTGGTACTCTTTACTCACCTGAAGATCCTTGAGTAGTTTTGCCAAGGTCTCAAGCAACTTCTCAATCTCCCTGACCTGAATGTCATAATAACACAAAGTTCAACTCACAAGAAGAAAATCATGCCACATGAATTCTACCGACTATGTTCACACAGAAAGAGACTCGAAAATACAGAAAAGGAAAAGGATGCACCTGTTCAAAGAATCCATCCAAACCTGGTTGTGCGGTACCTGATACATCGCCTTGCAAACCTAGCTCAATATCAACATTCCCCGGGGGCGTTCCTCCTTGTTGAGCTCAAACCAATTCTATTAAATTGGCAAATGTAACCGTGGAATTACTTTTCAGTGTTATAAAGGCAAAGACAGTATAACCTTTTACCCAAACTCACCGTAGATCAGTTAAAAAAACTCACTGAAGGACAAACTATCTCAAAACAGGGCATGTGGAAAGCAATTACTGAAGCTTATTTTTGTGTTACCCTCCAAGCAGAAAATAAGAGATTTTTGGAAACTTATGTTCTCTTGTGAAGAGTATATCAACGTGTACATGACAAATGGTGAACAAAATTTAGAAGTGCAAATGCTTTCTCTTAGCATTGAAATTTCCCGTGTCAACAAGATACTCAATTCTAGGGAAGATCTAAAGACTGAACTTTCCAAAACTAAACATCTAAAAAGTTTAACAAACATCAACTCAACATGTGTGAGGGGATCCTGGGGATGAGCAGACGACCTTTGGAAGCAAAACGAGGGAGGGTGGAGGCCACCAGTGCCTTGCCCCGACGGGAGCTTGGGGAAGCACCGCCCATACGTCCCATGTGCGGCCTCGGATTTCACCGCGCGTCAATCAGTTCACCTATCCCGTGTCCAGCGAGATCCTCAGAGTCCAGAAGAGGCAATACCGACTGTGCATGAATGGAAGACGGTTCTGGCGACGTTGGAGGCATGGTCGGGGCTCAGGCGGCACGGACGGGTGCGGGCGGGGGCTTAGGCAGCACGGACGAGGGCGGGCCGAGCAGGCGAGCGGGCGAGCGGCGACATTGGCGGGGGCTGGGCGAGCGACGACACCGGGGGAGGGGGTGTGTCACGCCCAAGATGCGACCCTATCCTCAATTTGGCACGAGGGCCTCGTCAGGGATAGAAGCGCATCTCGTCGTGTCGCAAGAATGGATATCGTTACAAGTACATGTACTGAAAAGAAGAGATACATAAAGAGTTGGCTTACACTCACCACAAGCTACATCACAGTCACATCAGTACATTACATAATCATCAATAGTAAGAGCAGGGTCCGACTACGGACGAAAACAAACGACAAAAGAAGAACGACGTCCATCCTTGCTATCCCAGGCTGCCGACCTGGAACCCATCCTAGATCGATGAATAAGAAGAAGAAGCAACTCCAAATGTACAATCAACGCGCTCGCGTCAAGTAACCTTTACCTGTACCTGCAACTGGTGTTGTAATAATCTATGAGCCACAGGGGACTCAACAATCTCATTTCCAAAGGTATCAAGACTAGCAAAGCTTAATGGGTGAGGTAAGGTTAAGTGGTGAGGTTGCAGCAGCGGCTAAGCATATATTTGGTGGCTAAACTTACGAGTACAAGAAATAAGAGGGGGGAAATCTACGCATCACGGACGTAACTACTGATGATCCAATGAATGATCCTGAACACCTACCTACGTCAGACATAACCCCACCGTGCCCTCGATCGGAGAAGGAACTCACGAAAGAGACAGTCACGGTTACGCACACAGTTGGCAAGTTTTAATTAAGTTAACTTCAAGTTATCTAGAACTAGTGTTAAACAAAGCTTCCACGTTGCCACATAGCCGTGGGCACGGCTCTCCAAAAGATTTAACCCTGCAGGGGTGCTCCAACTAGTCCATCACAAATTACCACAAGCCGCATAGAAATCCTCAATCACGAAGCTCGCGATCTCGTCGGATTCCCTAATGGAAAACCTCAACTCTGAGATTACCCAAAGCATCACCGGAATCCCGATGCACAAGATATCTCGTCAAAGGTAAAAACTAATCCAGCAAGGCCGCCCGGCGTGTCGACGATCCCGATAGGAGCCGCGTATCTCGTTCTCAGGACACGACGGATAAGCGACGCGTACAAGTGCCAAACCTCGAGTTTCCTTGTGGTGGCCCCGCACAGTGCTCTGTTTTGGACCAACACTCATGAGGAGCACTGGCACGGGGGTTGATTAAATTATCCTCGGGGTCCGGAAAGTCCCTATGCAAGTTTATTAGGTGATTAGGCAAATGTAGTACCAATGTTGGGCCTTGCCAGACCAGCTTTAATCTAAAACGAATTATCAAGGGGGTCCCCATAACAACCCCGATCATGTTAGGAGCGCTCATTTATGGAACATAACACCGGTAGCCGGAAACTAAGGGGGCAAAGGTGGAACAAAACACCAGGCTAGAAAGGCCGAGCCTTCCACCTTTTACCAAGTATATAGGTGCATTAAATTAAATAGCATTAAAATGGTGATATAAGAAGGAACCCATGTTATCACATGGAAGCAACTACACCTGCAACTAGCAACGCTAACACAGGGTTAAGCAAGCAGTAACATAGCCAATCAGTGGTTTGCTAGGTTGAACAGGTTGATGGTTTTCATGGGATTGTTGAGAGGCTGATATTCAACATGTGGTAGGCAACGAGACATAAACGACAACATTGAAATAACTAGCATGGCAGTGATAGTAATGGTATCTGGGGAATGATCATCTTGCCTGAGATCCCGCTTGGAAGAAGAATGCCTTCGTGAAGCAGACGAACCGACGTAGCCGAACGGGTCCTCACAATCCGGCACGCTGCGGAACTCTATCAAGACGAAGCAAACCGGAAACACGAATCAACACACGGAATTCACCACATGAAGCACAACACATATGATGCATGAGCAGCTGAATACATGCAAGTCACGACATGACAATTCACACAATCAAACCTACACATTAAGTGAAGTTCAATATGCAACGAGTTGCATATTGACGAAACTCCACGTTTATTTATTTAGTTCTATCCCGATTAGGTACACGGCAATATTAAATGTGATTAAACATGGAAAGAGGAGAAGCGTAATTAATCTACCTATCTAGGCATTTTAAATAAGGTCGGAAATGACATATAGCACCTCCGAGATGACCTCACATGTTAATTTACAATTCTGTCCAGATGTGAACTAACACATTTAATTAGTTGTTAAACATCAAAACAAATAGGCTCACATGATTCTACGCGTCATTTCAAGCAATCTACACATAAAGAACATCTCCAACGGAGCTACGGTTCAAAAGATACAAGCACCGCAAGATATGATGGCATGGATGCAATATGTGTGCAACGACGGTCACGAGCACTTCAAAACATACATCCAGCAAGAGAAATGAAACTACACGAGATTCTAAGCAAGTTTCATGTAGGACACGATCAAATCGGAGCTACGGTTCAACAACTACGAGCAAAACAAGATCTGACTACAATCTGCCAAAATCAGCCGCATAGCATTTTCTACACCCCACAACTATGGCTACACAACTTCGATATGCACAAGCAAGGCATGGCAGGGAAGAGAGCAAGAATCACTACTATGAACAACTAACAACAACTAGCATGGCAGCAAGGAACACTAGGGAAAGAAGTCACAAAATGGCTTCCCACACACTATTTCAGACTTAGTGAAAATAACACCTCATGAAAGTGCAGTATTCGACCTGAAGCAATATTGACAGCAGCAAAACCTATAGCTACAGGACTCCAAATGGCCTGAAAATTTACAGCAAGCTAGAGAAACACAAGGGGTACAACTAACTCCATTGGACCAACCTCAAAAGAGCTACAGATCACAAGATGCAAGCAAGACAAGACAACAACAAAATATAAAAGATTCCAGACTTAGAAATATTTCAGCTCCTCCAAATCAGCACTATTTCTAGCAACTTGAGGGCTATCAAACCACACCTAAACATGCATTTCTATTGCAACTAAAAATACCAGGGGCTAGTCAAAACATCCAAGAACAACTTCCTAGTTGACAACTCCGTCAAACGACGCACGGAATAAATCCTACGAATTAAACAAAGGGGCAACTTAGCAAAATATCTCGCGAACTAACTTGCTCTAATGATAAAACTAATTGCACAGAAAAATCCATGGGATTTTTCTACCCCAGAAACATATAAAATACGTGGGATTGCAACACAAAATAAAGCCACACATTAATGCGGGAAAATAACCTATATACGGGAAAATAAACTAGAGGCAATTCCCTACACGCAAAAATACAAATGACCACACTAAAATACATGCAAAAAAATGATTCCTAAAACATGGGCATTTATCTAAGGCATTCGAGCAACCCGATCTTGCACGAAAAATAAATACAGATCGAAACCTATTAGGACAACACGCTTATCTAGGCAAACAACATGCTAAACGACGTCAAACAAATGTGCAAGTTATAAAATCGGATTCTACGCGAAAAGTTACACGAGATACATATGCTACTCGTCGCAATCCGATATACGGTTAAAAAGTTACGTACGTTTAAATATTTAGCTAAAACCTGAAATTAATAGAATCTCAGAAAAAAAAACCTAAACTAAATGGGCCGGATCTAAACGCTAACGGGCTACAGGGGCGCAATGTAAAAAAAGGCGCTGGGGGCGAGGGAAGGAGTTGCTCACCTCGGGCCTGCCTGGAGATGGGCCGGCGGCGCTGCTGGTCAACGGGGCTGGAGAGAGAGGCGAGGCGGATGGGCCGAGCCGGTGGATAGGTGGGCCTCGGGGCGGAGCAGAGGGAGTCTAGGCGCTTTGTGCTGCTGGGTCGGGCGAAGCAGGCCCACGCGGGGTCGCGCTGGCGGACGGGAGGTCGCCTCGTCCCTTCGTCGTGCCCAAGGGCGGCGACCGAAGGCTGCAGTTGGGACGCGCCGACGGGAGCACGGGCAGCCGGCGGCGGGGCAAGGGAGGTCGGATCCGGCCGAGATCCACCGGATCCGGGCATCGGAGGCACTGGGCGGCGGTGGGGGCTCCATGGCGGCGGAAGCTTCTCCGGGCAGGGGAGCGATGTGGTCAACGGAGGGAGAGGGAGGCCGTGGGCACGGGACTGGCCTCCGTCGATCCGCCGGCGATGCAGCAGGGCGGCGCGCTGCGGAACGAGGCGCCATGGCGAGGTGGGGGAAGAACTGGGCGATGGCTCCGGCCCACGGAGGTGCTCCGGCGAGCTGCTGCCGGCGGCGGGGCACAGGTGGAGCTTGGGGGCGGCGCGGGTCCGGCAACGCGCTACACGAGGAGGTCACGATGGGAGCAGGGGGCGCATGCGAGCGGCGGCGGCGGATGGGCTCGACCGGGCCCGATCTGGGCTCGGCGGGCCCTGGCGGCTGGAGGGAGGAGAGAGGCTGCGCGGCTAGGGTTTGAGGGCACGGTTTTCGAGGAGAGAGAGAGGGGTCTGCCTAAATTTTAGGAGGGGGTCTATATATATAGAAAAGGGGGGCTAGATTAGCCGGGATTTCGATCCGGATCCAACCGCGCAGTCGGAATCGGATAATTCCGAACGCAGGAATGGGATACGAGACCGTGTAGGGTGGTTTACCGGAGACGAGAGGGAGAACGGGTGGCGCGACAACGAATTTGAAAACACCGACAGACGTCCGACGGTAGACCGAATACGGTGCCTCTACGGTCGACCGTTCGGGTACCAGACGGACTCCGGGCGCGACGAAATTCGACAGGGGGCCTGGCTATAACTAATTACGACCACGTGCCAAGTTTCACCCCGATCAGAGAAAGTTTTACGCACACTTTTAAAACAGGTTACGAACGATGTCGCGGGCGCGTGCGAGTGCGGTTGGACTCAGAACGGACAACGACGAGAACCGGCAACTAACAACGGATGCAAGTTTTGAAAAACTGGCGGCACGGAGATGCCGATGCAATGCAGATGATGTGCATGATGCGATGATGATGCGACAAAAGAAAATAGACCCACGACGAAAACGGAAAGAGAGGGGAATCTTCTGTAACGTCGGCATCGGGCTGTCACAGGGTGGTGGCGTGGGCGAGCGGCGACATCGGCGGTGATGGGGCGAGCGTCGACATCGGTGGGGGCGGGGCGAGTGGTGGCACCGGCGGCTGCATGAGGCGGGGGCAAGCGGCGAGCAGCGGTGCGTGAGCGTGGGAGCGTTCGAGTGTAAGGCGTGGGGTTCTGTTCCCAGCGTGCCTGGTTTATGAAGGGTTGGAAAAAAATCAATGGAAAGGCTAGCCATAAGGGGGGGAGGGGTCGTACGAGGTCGAACCATCACGACGATGGAAGATCGCGACGGCGACCCTAGATCCGTCGCGTCCGTAGGGCCATCGACCTTGACGAACCAGAAGTGATGGAGCAGCAGTATTCAGATCGGACAAACGATCCCACTCCCCGGCAAGCCTCCACGCATGACGTGCCCGAGCTACCATGCCCTTCCTGGACCCCGCCTGGATCGAGAGAGCCAACGCCCCACCACGTCCGTCTTGGATCTAGGCGAGCGAGTAGGGATTGGGTGGAGTTCTGCGCTCGATGGCGAGAGCAGGGGAGGAGGCGGGGCAGTGTATAAGATAGAAGAAAGGAATGCGAAGTAAAAATGAAACGAATTTTCCACTTAATGAAGGACCGCGGGTTGATTTCAAAGAAACAGAGGTTTTTTTTCACAAAAATGCCAGCGACGGATGAGAGAAGCGATCCGTGCTTTATTATTACTAGCAAAAGAGTCCGTGCGTTGCAACGGAAGAGAAAATAACACACGCTCTGAACGTAATATGTTTTCACATGGCATCACATTTGTGTTGCCGACGATGGCTTTAGTGCTCACACAACGAAAACACGTTTGAATGTACAGTCACTCGGAATAAGATGAGAAATATGTTGTTTCTCCCCATGAGGTTTTTCAAAGATGTGCATGTGTGGTTAACGATGTTTTCTTTCCTCTCAATTTAGTTTTAATTTAATGGATGTTTATTGCAATTCGTATCGTTGCCAGAAAGAGAGAAAAAAATGACCGTACACTACAGATTAAGTTTGCACAAAAAATAATATTTAAGAAGTATTCAACAGCTAAAAATAACATCCTATTTAGATTCTACATATTTTTTTAATCAAATTTTATATATAACATGTTAAAATCGGAGTTACGGTTTAAAAGATATGGATAATTTTGTTTTAGATAAAATTTAGATTGATTAACTGAAAAGTTAGGGTTTTTTGTTAAAATACGAAGGGCGGGTTGATTATGTGAAACATCAGGTTTTTTTTAACAATGAAAAAAAAGATTCGTTTCTGACTTAAATCCAAACTGCGGGTTGATTACCTGAAACATCAGGGGGTTTTCTAAAAAATTCAAAAAACGATTCGTTTTGTGACTTAAATTCGGACTGCGGGTTGATTTCAGAAAACGTCAGGGGCTTTTTTGTAAAAGTGGCACTGCGGACGAGAGATCGAGTAATACCCTTGGTTGTCATCACGCCGAAACCGGCGCAACGCAACCCAAACTCCCGGGCCTTTGCGACCCACACCCGCCGCCCTTGAAACGACCGAGACGCCCCTCCCTCCTCTCCGGCGCGTCCAACCTAGTGCTCCGGCTAGCTTTCAGGCGGCGGCGCGATGGGTGAGCGGAAGGTGCTGAACAAGTACTATCCGCCGGACTTCGACCCGGCGAAGATCCCGCGTCGGAAGCAGCCTAAGAACCAGCAGATCAAGGTGCGCATGATGCTTCCCATGAGCATCCGGTGTGGCACCTGCGGCACCTACATCTACAAGGGCACCAAATTCAACTCGCGCAAGGAGGACTGCATCGGCGAGGTACGCACGCGCCGCCGCGCCCCCGCCCGTCCGTTTGTCGTGATACCTAGGCTTTGTTATTGAATGGTGGGCTCGAATTGCACAAATTGAGTCGATTGACGCTCCAATTTGTGAACTGTACTGTCAATTTTCGCTTCGTGTTTGCCCGTTGATGCTTGTTCCAGTCTGTGCAAAACGAAAAAACTACAATTCAGCGATCCGAGTTGTATAAAGCTGTTGCTAGTGAAAGAAACTACTCAAATAAGATTGTCTGCTTTCATTTTTAGTAATCTTCATCGGCATGCAGCCCAAAGTTCATGGGCGCATACAAAGTTAATAACTCACACTTCATTTTGAAGTGCCCTGAACTATATTATTGCTATAATGCAGTTTGACTGTTAGTCCAAGAGTGTCGTGTCGAATTGACAACCATAACTGGAATCTGGAGTTCATCACTATATGGGGAAGCATAATCTTCTATGATGTTATCCATGGCATGGAGTACTTGAATTGTATATCCGTATTGACGATGCCTATTTTCTTTATTGATATTGATGCAATTGAAA
The DNA here is from genome assembly GCF_904849725.1 of Hordeum vulgare subsp. vulgare. NCBI lineage: Eukaryota > Viridiplantae > Streptophyta > Magnoliopsida > Poales > Poaceae > Hordeum > Hordeum vulgare. The sequence goes on along the minus strand of NC_058520.1, from coordinate 334,077,402 downwards.
TCCATGCTAATGTGATTATTTTTCTTCCATGTGCAGACATACTTGGGCATACAAATATTTAGATTTTACTTCAAGTGTACTAGGTGCTCAGCTGAGATTACCTTCAAAACAGACCCTCAAAATTCAGACTACACGGTGGAATCTGGGGCTAGTCGCAATTTTGAACCTTGGCGTGAAGAGGATGAGGTGAGTGATATAGGGCAAATTCTGAGCACAGCTTTTTTCTTTCGACCAGCTTGAGCTTCAACTTAATCACGGTGATTTATTTTCCATTGTTCAGGTTGTGGATAAAGAGAAGAGGAAGCGAGAAGCGGAGGAGATGGGTGATGCAATGAGGGCACTGGAGAACAGAGCAATGGATTCAAAGCAAGACATGGACATACTTGCTGCTTTAGAAGAGATGCGGTCGATGAAGGTATGATCTGGGCATCTTGCCGTTCTCTTAAGTCACATGAATTTTTTTACTTTACTGACTACTGATATTGTTTTATTGTGCTTTCTACAGTCTAGACATGCTGGAGTCTCCGTTGACCAGATGCTTGAAATTTTGAAGCATTCTGCTCATCAAAAGGCAAGATCTCACAAAGTTTGTTTTCTGTATATTTGATAAAAGTTTCACGTGTAGCGTTTCACATTTTGGTAATATGTAGATTATTTTGCTTATGGCATGGTGGTTCTGTGGCATCATTTTCTTAAAATCTCCTCTCTATAATATTGTTCATTTTGTGTGTGTGGTTACAGGAGGAAAAAACAGTAGCAGAACTAGACGAAGAAGACGAAGAACTCATCAAATCAATTACTTTCAGAGTAATCCTCTATGTCAACTTTCCTATGTACCTGCATGTGCAAACTTGTATTTGAAATTTTTTCTAACCCTGTCATACTGTTGGTTATTGCAGAACTCGAAAGATTATGTTAAACGGATCGAAGACGATGACGACGACGGCGATGATGAAAATTTTGGTATACCAGGACAGTCTAGTGTTACATCAAAGGTACTTGTCTCGCTGTATTGTGTTTTCTTCCTTTTCTTTTCTGTTTCTATTTCATACTGTATGTTTTGTGGTCTTAAGTATCAATTGTAGAAAGATCACTGTAGACCATTAGCTTGAATTTAATTCGATATTTCCAAACTAGTTGACCTGATAAAGCAGCCATCAGTTGCAACATCAAAATATGTCACTTTATCATTTGTGCACGCTTGTTCTATTTGTAGCATTTCGACATTCCTTTTCTTAACTGTAAATATGCAGCTTTTCTATATAGATTTGTTCAGAGTGTAAGCTAACTAATGACTGAATTTGAAATACCAAAATTATCGTCTTCTGTGAAGTGTTTGTTGTAGTTTCGCTAGGATGCTTTCAGTTTCCATTAGATATAGCAACAGTTAGCTTAACAGAGGAAGACATTTTGAACTCAAATCCACTGGCAAGGGCAAATGCTGGTCATTGAGCAATGTGTAGTATAGAACTTCTATCAAACATTGACATAAATCTAATGGTGTTATGGTCTTATGGAGTAGCCCTCATCGAATCATTGTAGTAATTGCTATGGAAGATATTCTGCAGTTTTTCTATGCGGAGAATATTGCTTGCTTCTCTCCTTGCCATGAATATGTTAATGTATTTGCAGTTTTCAGTTCTCGACCTTTCTTGAACTCGTTTGTTTAGTGAGCTGACAGTTCTGCTTTTTGTGCAGATCAACGGATCTTCTGAATCAATGATGAATCCAACCGATGTCTTGACCAAAGCTAATGGACCTGAGAGTGCCAATAAAGAAGGTACATACTCATATGCGTTCACCTTTGTTTTTCACTGTATCATTAATATTGTTAAGGGCACATGCAGAATCAGAGAATCCCATATTTTTGAACTTGCTATTTTAATGCTTATGCGTTAACCTTGATCCTGTTTCACATATCATGCAGCCTATCTTAGCCATCGCTATATTTTATCATTGATTACCAACATCAACCTTGTTTATGTCACTATTTGCCTCCATTGTTACTGTCGGGGCTCTGGGACCGGGTGTACCCATGCCCAGGGCACGACGCGCATTGTGGGCTCTGGGATGCTCCCCGCCAAGGCCCAGGAGTCCGACCCTCGCGAGGTGCTGATCCTTGAAGGTTGCCGGGAACCTGTGGAGTCCCCCTCAAGGCCGTTCCCCCTAGGCCTGCATCAAGAAGCCGCCTCCTGAAGACCCCCCCTTCCCCCGGGGGGCGGACTTACAAAGGGCGGCCTGCCAGGGTTGCACAGTCCAACGTCCTCACGTGGGTGATGTGAGCCACGCTGCACGGCACAAGGTCGGTGCCAGCAGGCACGGACAAAGAAGCTTTCCCCTTTGGTGTTAATGGAGCTGAGCCAGCCCGAGGGTTTCCAAAACAACCCCCAAAGATTTCCCGATCGGTGCAAGAGGTCTAAGGCTGGGGGCTCGGCAGGATGGAGGTCACCCTTGAGCCCACCAGCGCGTCATGGCGAAGGGCTTTTGCAGGCGAAGACCACCTTTGTCAGGGCGGGCCGCAGTCCTGTCCCCTTTCAAAATGGTCGTTGTGGCGACCCTTCCTGCAAAGTGTGTTTTCGGAGGAAGAGGACCAAGGCCAGTATAAAAGAGAGGCCCGACATTCGTAGCTGGGCGCTCTCCCCCCCATCGTTTCCACTAGGGCAAGAACCCGTCTTTGTACTCGTCTTTCACCTCAAACAATCTAAACAAGTAGGAGTAGGATTTTACACCGCAAGGTAGCTTGAACCTCGGTAAACTGCTCCTGTGTTCTTGTTTGCTTTACTTAGCTCGAGCCGTTGGAGAGTTGCAGTGAAGTTGAGAGGTAGAATAGGGTAGAAGAGCGAGCGCACCCCAGAATTCGAACCTTTCTGGGTCTGCGGAGCCCCAATTCCGACAATTACTCGTGTTATTTTCTTTTTATGTGATCAAACAGTGTTCCATTTTGAAAGCAAATGTGTTACTCCTTACATTTAAACATTGTCCTACAGGAAACAAGAGCTTGGCATCTAAGATGCCCAAATTCATAGTAAAACCAAAGCCCGCTGGTGCAAATCCTCAGAAGAAGCAGAAGATGGAAACCGACGCCGTCCAAGATAACGGCAAAGCACTAGCTGCTGAGAAAAAAGACGAAGCTTCAGTAGAGAAGACCAATGTTCTCCAGTCCCTCTGCCAGTATGATAGTGATGAAAGTGATGACTGAAGACAAGGCAAGCCCCCGCAACACGATTGTGTAAGTCGAAGTCTGTAAATTGTCTTCACTCGCAAAATCTCTGCTGCCAACTGCAAGTCCATCGTGTTGAATATCTATGGCAACTAGTTTAGACTCCAGATATAGTTGTGTTTGGGGTGAATTTGTAACATTAACAAATTCAGATTTTGTTTTAAAATAGAGTTTTTTCTATTTTTGTTAGATTTTGTTTAAAAATGAGATTATGGATGCATCAATGCCATCTGCATTCATGCCTTGCAACTCGTTTTTTCTGTGCAATTTTTCTGTTTGACATTACATTACATCACAGGGGCGGAAGAGAGAGCACCAACAGTCACCCACACCCCTGCGACGGAGGAGCAGCCAATGCACACAAAGCCAACTGTCTACATGGCAACACTGATCCGTCGGTAGCTCACATGCCTCGAGCCCTCGACACATCGTTGTCGCGACACTTGACAGCATCGGAGAGGACAGCATTCTGGTGCTTCCGCAGGTGCCAAGAGCAGAGAAGAACAAATGCGTCCAGAGAAGCATCATTGACAAATGACAACTGATGAGACATCAAACAGGCGCAGATCGCAGGGCGAGTATCAGGTGATACGGAAACTTGGTCTGCCACCATTGGATCACAGATCCTACGGCTCGCGGGAGTCTGTATCATTGGAGCATCTAAGCTCGTGTATGACCTGATATTTTGCCGCAGATCGCACACATAAGCGCCATCAATGTCTGCCCCCACCATTGCGCAGAACTCTATATAAGAGCAACTTCAATGGGAGGAACCATTTGGTCCGTCGTCGTTCGTTTGGGTCCGTACGGATAAAAGGTTAGTTCAACGCACCGACTTAAACGGATGCGCGTCCGTTTTTTGTCCGCATGTCGATCCAATTTTGAGTTTTGATTTGTGTCGGCATGGACACGAAGCGGATGCGCGCGTCACTCCTCTCCGTGGCCCAAAAGTCGGTGGTAAAACGGTCACTTTTTTCCTCCATTTTTCCAAACCCTCCCGCTTGCTCCTGTGTCCGTTCCCACCGCCATGGACGACGACCTTGATGCCGCCGTCGCCATCGCCTTGCTCGCCTCGTCCGGCGTCGCCGATGAAGCCAGAGGCAAGCCCCACGTCCCTTGCAAGGCCGCCGCGACGAAGAAGGAGTTGACGCCCGAGGAGCGGGCCGTGGAGTCGGCTAAGAGGAAGGGCGAGAGGCACGCGCTGGATGCAAGGGGTGAGGCAGCTGCTGTCGTCGCCACCGCGCAGCAGGAAGAGATCAATGCCCGGGTGAAGGTGGCAACGAGGGAGGCCTTGTTGTACCTAGGGGTAAACCTAGCCAACACGGGCTTATCGCCGCCGTTGCTGCGGCCGCGGCCAGCATGGGCTCGTCAGCATATCCTCACATGATGCTGTCGGAGTCGCCGCACGCCTCTTCCATGCAGTCGATTCCCGGCTTCCATGTCTACCCGCAAGGCAGCCGCTTCTCCGGGGAATGCTCGTCAGAGGTGAGCATCGTGGCCCCTTTCACGCTCGCGTCGGTGACCATTGACCTCAACGCCACGCCGGTGGCAGGCGGGTCATCGTCCGGAAGCATGAGGAAACGCCAGCGCGAGATGCCAGCCGACATGCTCACCGGCGCCTGCAATCTATTCGACGGAATGCCGACGGTCGTCGACGACAACACGACCAACCGTTTCCTCGAGAACATGATCCTCAAAGGCGGTGCGTCGGCGGCTGGTGCTTACTCCGCGACTGTGTACGATCCCGATGAGACCCAAAGCCAGGACGACCGAGCGCCATTCACGCAAGCCACCAATGATCAACATGAGGCCTTCATGCAAGATCAGGTCGGCCTAGACGGCTTCCCGCTCGACCATGAGTTCCCGGAGGACTACGACCTTGAGGAGAAGGATGATGACATGGACATTGACGGGGAGCCTCTGTTCGAGGAGGAGCTCGCCAACCAAAGTGTTTTCGGGGCGAAGCCGAAGTGCAAGAGCAAGCAGACGAAGGCATACATGTCGACCGATGACAAGCTTCTTTGTGAGTGTTGGAGGGACATTGGGCAAGACCCGAAGGTCGATGCCGGAAAAAAGTGGTCAGCCTTATGGACTCGTGTTCATCGTGAGTTCCATGAGCACAAGAAGTTTCCCTCGTATCAAATGCAAACCAAGCGTGGATGGGTGTCACTTTCGAAGTGTTGGAGGGTGATTCAACAAGAGTGCAACAAGTTTTGTGCCACCTATGAGAGCATCAAGGCACGCCCCGTGAGCGGCCTCGGCATGCAAGACATGGTATGCATGCCCTCTCATTCCCTTTTGGTGCCACACATTTTTTTCGTGGATTGCATGTCCATTTTCCCACATATGCTTGTTTGGTTTGAATTGTAGGTGTTCCAAGCTTTGGAGGCAATCACGGTTCAACACAATCGCAAGGCCTTCCATCTCTCCCATTGTTGGACTATCATCAAGGGGGGGGGGCAAGTTCAAGACGCAATATGCTGCCCTCTTGACGCGTGGGGGGAAAGAAGCTATGGAGGACCACGGTGATGGCAAGAAGGCCTGACCGCGGGGGAAGGCCAACTCAAAGAAGGAGGACAAGCGAGACGCGACGTCGACTGCCTTGCTTGAAAAGGTGGAGGGCATGATAAGCAAGAAAGGACTTGAGGGAGGAGAAGCGCCGGCAAGAAAAGGAAGAGCAAATGAGCGACTTCATGGAAATCCAAAGGAGGAGGCTTGAGATGGACGCGTAGAGGCAAGCCAAGATGCTTGAGTTGGAGGAGGCGAAGTAAGCCAAGATGCTCGATATCAAGGCCACGGATGCCAAGACCAAGGCGAAAGAAGTGGCTCTCGCAAGCATGAAGATGGGCGTGGAGATCATGAAGGTTGATCTGAATACCGTGTCGCCGAGGAAGAGGCTATGGTTTCAGCAAATGTAGGCCAAAATGCTCAAGTTCGACCAATTGTGATCTGCGACGGAGATCACATTCCCTTTTCTGTATGCCGGCAAGTGTGCTCGCATGACCACAGACTGACATGGCGTGATCGAATTCCCTCCGTTTTTAGTGTGTTGGCATGTGTGCCGGTCACTCACAAGTGTGCCAACATGAACTGTGTGGTGGTTTTCTATAGGTTGGCAATGTATGCCGGCCGCTGGCATGGTGTCGGCATGAACTCTTGGGCGTTGGTATGAAGGCATTTTTAATCTAAATGTGCGGACATAAATGAGTCGCCCGCGTTGGGCGCACGACCAATCCAAAAAGAAAAGCGGGTGGATGTGGAGCGGGCGACCGACCCAAACGGACAAAAAGTGAACAAAATCGCCGTTCGTTTGGGTCGGCCGGTTGGAGTTGCTCTAACAAACGGGCAACCCAATACAAGGTGGCCAATCGACTCGAGGATTGAGGGACAGAGGTGCAGCCCACCTCATTAGTTGCGATGACTGTCTTCCATAGTAGAGGACTAAACACGTGTAGCCGGCAGAAGAACTCGACCCCGACCATTGGCGGAGCCTCTTTGGGGCCAAAGGGGGCCACGACCCCCCTTACAAAACTGCAAAATAATAATAATAATAAGCACCTGGCTGGCCCATTGAACCCAGAGAGATAATGACACGCACGCTCGTGTGTGTTCATTCCCCCAATCCCAAATTGACATATTTTTTCCCCTGATCCCCAAATCGCCATGGCTCTTGGGTGAACTGCTTCTAGATCTCGGTCGCCGCCCTCCGCCCGTCCGCTTCCACCGGCGCGCCGCACGGTTGCCAACCATCGTCGCCCTCGCTCCCGCTGGTGAGTTGTAACACCCAAGTTTTTAATTGGATTTCTTGATTTTTTTAAGGATTTCTAAATTTTGGCTTTGATAAAAAGCTTTGAAACTCTTTGTCAGGCCCTTTGAGAAAACTTTTGGAGCTTTCTTTTCTTAACCTGCCTGGCTTTAGAAGTATTCCTTTAGCCTCTTCTCAAAATGAATTGGTTTGAGGGAATATTCTTTTCTTGTGTAAAACCTTAAAATTATTTCTGTAGGTTCAATTATTTCTATTAGAGGTTTTCTTTTTCCTCCATCCTGTTTTAAGCCATTTTGCACTTCTACATCATCTAGGTCTTCATTCTTAATTGTTTACCAAAACTTTAGAAACGTTGGACCACCTTTCATAATTTATTTTTCATAAAAGAAATTTCTGTAATCAGTTTTGACCCTAGAAAACTTACAAAGAAACTCAGTGATTTCTTTGGAGTTTTGGACCCAAACTCTTGCACTTATGGCCTGTTTGGGACCGCTCTACTCCAGAAAATTCAGCTCCACTTTAGAAAACATAAGCCAAACGGGGTAGCTTCACAATATACAGCTCCACAAAAAAACTAGAATCTAGGGTCCAACTTCCTGTTTTTTATGAAGCTCTCTATGAGGTGCTCCATAAAATTGTAGAAGCTGGAGTTGGAGCGAAATTACCCACCACTGCCACCCGTAAGTGGATACCTCTTCGTTTCTCCCCTCTCATCCAATCAAATAGATCCTTTCCACCAAATTTTCCATTCGTGAAGCTCGAGTTGGATAAAAGCCAAACGTTTTCTTTGAAAGAGCTACAACTTCCGTATGAAACTGCTCCAAAATGGATTTGATGGAGCGGAGCTGCTTTTGATAGCGCAGAGCGGTCCCAAACAGGGCCTTAGTAGACCTTAGTACCCTCAACCTATTTCACCAAAAACTTTGGGTTCACAAGTTTGAAAATTTCAAATTTGATTTGACTCAAGTTTGACCACAATATTTTGTTTTCATTAAAAACCTGACTTAAACCTTTTCAAAAATTCTGAAAATTTTGCACATTATCTCTGCACCCAATGAAAGGCCACCCCAAAAAATTTCAGCTCAAGATCTTTTGTGCAAGTGCGTGTTTTATTTGATCGAGCACTTGGTGTGTAGTAGCCACCACACTCCGAATCTCCTTTAGTAAAAACTAGCAAAAGGGCCCGTGCGTTACAACGGAAGGAAAAAACCACCATCTTCAATGACGATGACCACATTATGTTCATATCTCATCGCAAGAAAATATTTCTTCTTTTAATTTTATTCACAATTCACAAGTTGAAAGAATGTTCATATTAATAAACAAATATCATGGTTGTCAAAAAACTTGGCAACTCAAAGAATTATTCTGAATTTCAAGAAACATATTTTAAAATATAGCAAAAGGACACGTGCGTTGCAACGAGAGAAAAAAACCACCATCTTCAATGACGATGACCACATTATGTTCATATCTCATCGCATGATTTCAAAAATTTGTTCACAAATGCAAGAAAATATTTCTTCTTTTAATTTTATTCACAATTCACAAGTTGAAACAATATTCATTATAAAAAAATATCATGGTTGTAAAAAAACTTGATAACTCAAAGAATTATTCTGAATTTCAAGAAACATTTTTTAAAATATACTATAATATTCCGATCCGCCCTCACAATTAATTCTTCAAAATTCACTCATGTATATAATCTGAAAGACTCAAAAGCATTACTGTTGAACTGCATACACTCGATCATTCGTGAACATTTTTAAAATCAAGAACATTTTTTACTATTTATAAACATTTTTTTAAAATTCCAAACAATATTTTATATTACGAACTGTTTTCAAGTATTTTCTTGTGAATTAGCGAATAATTCATTTTTTGAATTATCAATTTTTTTTAATTGCATTAAAGAAATTTCGCAAATTGATGGACTTTTTTTGATTCACGAATGTTTTCTCCAAAATTACGATTTTTTAATATGTAAACATTTTTACAAAAATCCCGAACAATTTTTGAATTTGCAAACATTTTATGTTTTATCAAACATTTATGTAAATATAAGTTTTTGAATTTTGAAAGTTTACTTTTGATTTATTTGAATATGAAAAAAATAAAAAGGAACAGATAAATAATAGTAACTAAAAAACTAAAAAAATAGGCCCCTCCCATGGGCTGGCCCAAATGCACGTGTTGTGTATTTTCCAGCGAGCAGAGCGTAGTATAGTTGGTCCCTATGCTTGGGCCGGCCCATGCGAGGATTTCCTGCAAAACATTTTTTATAACTTATAGGTGGCATTGGTGGGTAATATTAGAGAATTTTGGAGGCAATTTTAATGACGTACTAGAGAAGCAATATGTGCTTTATTAGTAGGGATAGATTCAGAGATTCAGTGCCTCGTCGATTCAGAGATTCGCTCGCCCCTGTGCCCGGTTCTTATCCACGTGCCGCGCTGTCTCTTGGCCGCATGCGCGCGTCGGTGGTGAAGCTCGCCGAGCCGGCCAAGCTCCGGCAGCAGTAACTGCAACGCTGCCACGACCACCAGCGGCGCCCCTGCTGTAGCTGCTCGCAGTTCGATACTGCCCAATGCCCCAGCAGCCTCTGCGTGTCCCTGGCCGCCAGTGCACGCTGTGAATGTCGTCGCCACGCACCAAGCAGCACATAGCGCAAGCTCTATTGACGCAGTGCATAGCAAGCTCCGCCTCCTCGACCAGAAGGCTACGTCGATGACCGAGCGGTTTTAGGGCGAAAATGGAACCCCCGAGCACCGTAGATACTAACCCGACCCCTAATCCTCCTGGATAAGCCCCAAGATCACCGGAATTTGTCGCCGGAGATGAGCTCCACAGCACCCCCTCTCAGGACCCTATAAATAGACCCCCTCCCCTGCTGCCGAGACCCTCATCCACTCCACCAGCTTCACTCCTCTCCCCGAAGCCGTGCCCAAGCCAGAGAAGGGCCTCGGAGAGGCCTTCTTCTCCGACTCCAGGCACTTTGTTCCGCCTCGGGTCTCGACGGTGTTCGAGCAAGGTAGGTAGAGAATTGAGCACCAGATCCTTCCATAGCTCTCTGGTGAGATCCTCCTCCTAAGCCATCATCGAATTGGCTGTATGTGAGCTCTTGGGTGAAGTTTCGGAGTTGCCCGAAGTCGGCGTCCGCCGGAGCAAGGTTGGTGTCGACGTGGAGCCTCCCCTTCGACCAAACTTCCACTCATCGATGTGCGGGTCCTTGGTGAGTGCATCGACACCCTCAGCCAGCCCTCTCCTTTCCCTTATCACCGCCGGCGACCACCGCTCGTATCTGGCGCCGGTGAGATTCAAACCTGACAAGGGGGACCCCCTCGTCAGTCTCTCTCTCTGAAGCGTTTTCGGCGAAAGCGCCTTTGCCAGAAGCCACCTTCACCGCGGGAAGGCGTATTTCTATTCAGGCGCTTTGAGTTTTCTCAGGCTAGCCCCTGGTCTAATTGTGTTTTATTACATAATAGTCCCTGGTTTCATTTTGCTTATAAATGTTATTCTACAAAAGCTTTTTCATTGATTCTTTTTGCAAAATCTTGCTCTGAGGGTCTAGTTTATTTTAAGATTTATCTAGAATTTATTTAGAGCCAATAGCTAGGCCTCAACTCTTACAACGTTACATGTTATATAACATAGATTCCGACGAAGGAAACGCCGACGTTAACTTCACCGAGCTTGATCCCGACTACGTGGAACCAGGCAAGCATGTTTGAACTTTTGATGTGTTGTTTCCTCAGTAACAAGTATTTAACATTCATCCATTTGCATTATTCAAGCATCTTGCATATCTTAATAATAATGATGAATACATGACAATTGCAAGTGATGGTTATGAGAGGTCGTGGATAACCTAGTCACGCGGAACGTGATAGGTTATGGCTTGGTCATGACAAGTGCATGATGGTATTGGTAAGAAATTGATAACTCCATTATCGACCTAGATCGAGTCTTGTTCGTGTCTTACTTTCTTCATCATGCTACCACAGTTTCCTGAATAAGGATTCGGTATAGTCGGTCGTAGGCCTATTATGAGTCACACACCAAGTAGAGGGGCCAGGATGAAGGTATCCATGACCCTGGACTAAATCCAGTGATCTGGTCAGGGGGCATGGGTGTTTCCGGTCTAGGAGCGAGAGGGAGGGCACTCCCTATTAGCGCGCGGTATAAATTTGATCCTATGCTAGTTGAGTTCGGAGCCTCCCCGTCTTATGGTTTTGCCTTGGCAGCGTAGTCCGGGTGAAGCCGGGCTTCGCGGGGGTAAAGTGGGTGTGTGCTGGTTCTGAGTGTATGCTTCTAAAATACCGTATGCGGGATTAGTGTTATTGACTATCGGAACCCGTGAGTTATGGGTAAAGAGTACACGCTCTGCAGAGTCAAAACTATTCGAGTAGCCGTGTCCACGGTTAAGGACGATCGTTTGACAAGTCAAGTGTCGGTCTTAGAGTCGGTCCTTGGAGTACAAGTGGTGGAACAAATAATGGTTACCTAACGATAATGTGGAATATGATATGATTATCTTTTGGTTCAAGAATTATCCTGAAGGTTGGTTGTACCACCCGGATACTTCTTATTTATTTATATGCCCTTTCTATGGTGTCGCTGAGACGCCCAACTGTGGTTTGTTATTTATTTATATACCCTTTCTGTGGTGTCGCTGAGACGCCCGACTGTGGCTTGTTATTTATTTATATGCCCTTTATGTGGTGTCGCTAAGACGCCCGACTGTGGCTTGTTATTTATTTATATGCCCCTTCTGTGGTGTCGCTAAGACGCCCGACGGTGGTTTACTAACCCTTGTTAACCTTTCGAGGCGTCGCTCCACACACCCGATCGGTGCATTTGTATCTTTCTGTTAGGATATCTCGGGAGGATTACCGCCCGATTTATCCACTAACTTAATTTATTTTTAAAACGTTCATTATTATAAATTATGATATGAACCCTGCATATTAATAGTTAACTGCATGCATCTCATGTTTTGTGCAAACTGTTTGTGAGTACTTTTCTAAGTACTCACTGGCTTGTTGATGTGGCTAGATATGGATGAAGGAGACCTCATGGATGAAGAGTTCGATAGCGAGTCCGATGTCTAGAGGAGTCCCAGTCAGTCTTGCGATCCTGGAGTCTGCCGCTGCATTATTTCACCGCTTCAGCCTCCGCGAATAAATCGTCAAGCCTCACTCTGATGCTTGGCGCATAGTAGTACTTGTCATGTCACATTACTCTGATGTGACGTGCCCCTTTTACTACGAGTAGTAGAGTTATCCTATTAATACTGTAACATTTCCGTTTGTGTGAGACTTGGACATGTTGTAATAAATTGTAGAGCAACCTCTGCTCTACATGTTTAATATTAAGTGCTACTGGTTTTCTGTATCAAGATGAGTCTATTAGTGGGAAATATTTTTCTACACTAGGGGCGCACATGGCTGATTTCCAATAAATTATTTTATTTGGAAACTGGTCGTGACAACCTTGGTATCACAGCAAGGCTGACTGTAGGAAACCCCTAGGCACGATCGCTAACTGGATTAATTGTTCTTATTTTCTGTATGTTGTAGATATTTTCTGTTAGTCAACATATATTTATGTTTTGACTATATGAAATTTTTGTCTACTGTGTAGATGGCTGGCAGTGGTTGCCCGTCACATGTGTTCTCCAAGGAGCCTTCCGTCATTGCTAAGATCGCGATTGGACCGACGACTCGCATCGAGTACACGTTCTACCGCCACAAGATCAGCGACTCCCTGACTATGCATCAGACATCGGTGCATTTTATTGGTGGGCGACCAAAGGCCCGTCGTCTTCGTTTTGTTGGGAGAGCCATGCCTACGGAGAGGCAGGCTATTCAGATGGCAGCCACGAGTCAATTGCCCATCTCCGGGACACCCTCCCAGTGATGAAGACTCGTCCTTATCACTACCTGCCTTGTCACGCCCCGTACACTAGTCACTATGCTTTTGCGTGCCCCAGAGGAGAGGAAGACGATGCTATTGGGATGCTCGTGCAGTACGTCAGAGCCCTGGAGTCAGCCTTTGATGGATTAGTGGATGACTTGGTGGCTGCTCGTATGGAGACTGATGGGGTCATAGTCCTAGGGTAGGGTCATAGGCCTGTCATGTAGGTCCTACCCAAGGACTACCCCTCACAAAGGACAAGGCCCTTAGTCCCGACTGAATTAAGGAGTCCCCATCATCCAGTCGGTAACAGGTCCTCAACCATCAAGTCGGAGACTAGCATTCGGAGGATACCAAGCTAACCGACTGGCTACACTCGGTACATCGTAACCTCTCTGGAGGGAAACGGCCGTACGTTTCCGGGTGCATTTATTAGCATTTAGAGCATACGTTACCTGTAACGTACGCATTCAATCCCCACTACTCCACCCCTGTACCGGAACCATTGTGGAGGGCAACGCACTCTATATAAGCCGCCCTCCCCCACTGGTAGAGGGGTTAGCAACTCATTGTATTCCCTATTCCTCTCGACAACAAAGCTCCCTGAGCACTGAGACGTAGGGTTATTACCTCCACCGCAAAGGGGCCCGAACTCATACATTCTCGCCGTAGCTGGGACTCTGCCCATCCTTTTCATACCCTACACATCTACTGTCAGGCTTATACCCACGACAGTTGGCGCCCACCGTGGGGCAGGCGTCTAAGCGACTTCCGGCGAGTTTGCAACTACTTTCTTTCGTCATGTCGTCCGGTGGAGATTCGAGCATGGGTCACCAGATCTTCTTCGGCGCTCTCTCCTTCATCGTCGACGATTCGGCGTGGCTTCGGGATGCGCCCCTCGACGTTGAGGCGCTTCCCCGTCGCGGGGCTACGCACTTCCGTGCCGGCGCCCGCGGCATTCTTCTTCTCCAACAGTCAGCTCCGGTGTCGACCTACACCGCCGTCACGCGCCGCGTCAAGCGGTCCCGCCGTCTGCGGCTCCAGCGTTGGGTGCAACACGCCCAGGCGCGCGAGAATCCATCTTCACAAGTGGCGGTTCTAGAGTCAGTTGTGGTTGCCCCGCTGTCCCAGCGCTCAGGCTCGGTTCCGACTGAGTTTCCTTCCGAGTACGCGCGTCACGGGCCTGCAGCAGAAGTACACATGGCCAATTCCCATGAAGATCCCCGTCAGGCTGGCCAGAACGAGCACGAGATCGGCGAAGCGTCCGGCGCGCGTCGTCCACCTCGCCGTTCTGCTAGTCGGCACACTCGGCGGAGCAACGTGGAGCTGTTCCGCACACCCCTCCTCAACTTGGCTGCAGCTGCCAAGATAGACGATTCCCTCCAGCCGACTGATTCAGAGGCTGGTAGAGGGATCGAGCAGATCCGAGCCCTGTTGCACATGGCGCAGCAGCAGAATTCGGCGGTCTCCGAGTCGCACAACAGGATCTATAATAGTTCTGTTCATGCGAATACGCATCGGTCGGTTCACAGCCCAGGTTCCCATCAGCGGCACAGAGGAGGCAGCCATTCCATAAATCACGAAGATCGCCGCCGTTCACGCACCCCTCCGCGGGGTGGGCCCTACGGGCCCCGACATCATGATGATCGGCGTTCATTCGGTGACACTTACGACCCAAGGCCCGACGCAAGAGGGCATATCGCCCAGCGGAGGGTCGACAGGGGTCGGGCCCACCGTGATGGTCGCGATATCGACCGTCCGAGTGGAAGCAGGGCCACCGTTTCTGGTCCCGAGTGTTTCAGTCGAGCCATCCGTTTGGCTGACATCCCTCCCAACTTCCGATTGGCGACGGGAATTAGCAAGTTCACAGGAGAGTCCAAGCCAGAAATGTGGCTGGATGACTACCGAGTGGCAGTCCAGATCGGAGGAGGGGACGACCATGTCGCCATGAAGCACCTCCCTCTGATGCTCGACGGCTCGGCGCGAGCGTGGCTGAACCAGTTGCCCCCCTCAAGCATCTACAGTTGGGCAGATCTGGCCTGAGTGTTCATCAGGACCTTCGAAGGGACGTGCAAGCGCCCTGCTGGCCTTGTGGAGCTCCAGCACTGCGTCCAGAAGCAGAATGAGCCCATGCGTGACTTCATCCAGCGCTGGACAACTCTCTATCACACGATGGAGAACGTCACCGAGCATCAAGCAGTCTGCACCTTCAAGGCAGGCGTGCGGTACAGGGATCTGTACCTGAAGGTCGGCCGAACAGGCGACATCTCCATGAGCAAGATGATGGAGATAGCAACACGCTATGCAAATGGTGAAGAAGAGGACCGTATCCGAAGCGGCAAGCACAAAACAGTCGCTGATGGCGATGGGGGCAACACTCGGAAGCAGAAGCAGAAAGCTCCGACCGCTCCGCAAGCAGAAGCTGCAGCCGTAACCAATGCCAAGTTCAAGGGCAAAGGGAAGGCTCAGTTCACCCCCAAGAAGAAGCAGTTCAATAACCCCATCCTGGACCAGCCATGTCCGGTTCATATGAAGATGGATGAAGAAGGCAACCCCATATATGCGAAGCATACCACTCGACAGTGTCGCCTCCTGATCTAGGGGTTCAGCGAAGGGCAAACGAGTGAGAAGGACCATGAACAGGATGAGGAGGATAAGGAGGATCCGTTCCCCCAAGTCCATGCAACCCTGATGATCTTTGCTGACGTCGAGAGCAAGAGCCGACTGAAGCTGGTGAACAGAGAGGTGAACATGGCCACCCCTATCAACCCCAAGTTCCTCAAATGGTCTCAGACTGCGATCACCTTCGACCAGTGGATCATCCGGCACATGTACCCACCCCGGGGAGACAGGCCCTGGTCGTCGACCCGGTGGTAGAAGGAGTCCGACTGCGCAAAGTCCTCATGGATGGCGGCAGCGGCTTGAACATCATGTACGCCGACACCCTCAAGGGGATGGGCATCCCGATGTCCAAACTCAGCGAGAGCAGCATGCAGTTCCATGGAGTTGTCCCTGGACGGAAGGCCAAATCACTCGGCCAGATCGCGTTGGACGTCATTTTAGGCTCCGACAAGAACTTCCGCAAGGAAAAGCTGACGTTCGGAGTGGTTGACTTCAAGACCGCTTATCACGCAATTCCGGGTCGCCCAGCGTATGCGCACTTCATGGCCCGTCCATGTTACGTATACCTGAAGCTGAAGATGCCAGGCCCGAAGGGTGTGATCACCATCACAGGCAATCGGCAGCGGGCTGAAGAGTGTCTGCAGCAGGGATCAAGAATCGCCGACCAGCAGATGGCCGTCCTCGAGCTGGACGAGTACAAGAAAACAGTCGACCCCGCCGACCTGATGCGCTCGAAGAAGCCAGCTTCAGAGTCTGCATTTCAGTCGGCGGGAGAGACGAAGAAGGTCAGCATCCACCCGACGGACGCCACTACTGCCCCGACGAATATCTCCACCACCCTCGATCCTAAATAGGAAGCCGAGCTCACCCAATTCCTCCGTGAGAACTGGTACATCTTCGCATGGAAACCCCCTGACATGCCAGGTGTACCCAGGGAGTTGACTGAGCACCGACTGCACATGGATTCCACTACTCGGCCTGTCCGAGAGCGCCTGCGCCGGTCCGCCGCGCACAAGAGGAAGGCAATCGGGGAAGAGGTGGCCAAGCTGTTGGCAGCGAACTTCATTCGCGAGGTTCACCACTCCGAGTGGCTCGCCAATGTTGTCATGGTGCCCAAGAAGGACAAGTCGCTCCGAATGTGCATCGACTTCAAGCATCTCAATAAGGTCTGCCCGAAAGACCATTTTCCGCTCCCCCGCATAGATCAAATTGTCGATTCGACTGCGGGTTGCGAGCGTCTGTCATTTCTTGATGCCTACTCGGGCTATCATCAGATCCGTCTATATGGTCCCGATGAGTTAAAAACAACCTTCGTCACCCCATTCGGGTGCTTCTGCTACATCACTATGACATTCGGTTTGAAGAATGCAGGAGCTACCTTTATGCGCATGATCCAAAAATGTCTCCTCGACCAGATCGGTCGGAATGTGGAGGCGTATATGGATGATATCGTAGTCAAGTCACGCAAAGGTTCCGACCTGCTGACTGACTTGGCAGAAACATTCGCCAACCTTTGTAGGTATGATATCAAGCTCAACCCCGCCAAATGTTCATTCGGTGTTCCGAGCGGAAAGTTACTCGGTTTCTTCGTTTCCGAACGAGGGATCAATGTCAACCCCGAAAAGATCGGGACCATCGTCCGAATGGAGAGGCCGGTCAGAATACACGATGTTCAACGGCTCACAGGTTGCCTAGCGGCTTTGAGCAGGTTCATCAGTCGAGTCGGCGAGAAAGCGCTTCCTCTGTACCGACTCATGAAGAAATCAGATACCTTCGAGTGGACAGGCGAAGCCCAAGTCGCATTCGACGACCTCAAAGTCCTACTTTCCACCCAACCGGTTCTTACTGCTCCGCTCAGTAAAGAGCCCCTTCTTCTGTATATCGCGGCTACAAATCAAGTCGTCAGTACTGTTCTTACAGTCGAACGAGAAGAAGAAGGCAAAGCATACAAAGTTCAGCGGCCAGTGTACTACGTCTCCGAAGTCCTGACTCCTTCCAAGCAGAGGTATCCCCACTATCAAAAACTTATCTACGGGATTTACATGACTGCGAAGAAGGTGGCCCATTATTTCCAAGACCACTCGGTGTCTGTCGTTTCGGATGCTCCATTGTCGGAAATTCTCCACAATCGAGACGCGTCAGGCCGAGTGGCGAAGTGGGCGATGGAGATGCTGTACTGTGATATCAAGTTCGAGGCCAAGAAAGCTATTAAGTCTCAAGCTCTGGCTGACTTTATAGCAGAATGGGTAGAACAACAGCAACCGACCCACATCTGCTCGGCCCATTGGACAATGTTCTTCGATGGGTCCAAGATGTTGAATGGCTCCAGCGCTGGCGTTGTGATCATATCACCAAAGGGCGACAAGCTCAAGTATGTGCTACAGATACACTTCGATTCCTCCAACAACGTGGCAGAGTATGAAGCTCTCGTCTACGGGTTGCGTATGGCCATCTCACTCGGCTTCCGTCGCCTGATGGTCTACGGCGATTCGGATTTGGTGGTCAATCAAGTGATGAAAGAGTGGGACGTCAGGAACCCCACCATGACTACATACTGCAATGCAGTGAGGAAGCTCGAGAAGAAGTTTGAAGGTCTAGAACTTCACCATGTTCCAAGACTGAAGAACCAAGCAGCTGATGAGCTAGCAAAACTCGGATCCACTCGGAGACCAGTCCCGAGTGACGTCTGCCTCGAGCACCTCCACCTTCCCTCAGTCAAAGAAGATCCTTTGACAGAGGATCCGGTACAACCAAAGAGTTCAACGGATCCGACTGAAGTCGATGTACCTGCTGTGGTTGATCTGGTCATGGAGATTCTTGCCGTCATCCCCAATTGGACTCTGCCGATCATTGCATATATCCTGAGGCAGGAACTACCAGAAGACGAAGTCCAGGCTAGGCAGATAGTCTGCAGGTCAAAGTCATTCACTGTCATTGATGGCGAGTTGTACAAAGAAAGTATCTCAGGCGTTCTTCAACGATGCATCTCCCCAGAGGAGGGGCAGCTGATTCTGGAGGATATCCACTCGGGGACCTGCGGTCATCATGCTTCTTCGAGAGCAATCGTCGCCAAGGCATTCAGGGCTGGTTTCTTCTGGCTGCAGGCTAGCGAGATGGCTAAAGATATGGTTGACCGATGTGAGGGCTGCCAGTTCTACTCCAACAAGTCCCACAAGCCGACGTCTGCGTTGAAGACGATCCCTCTTGTGTGGCTGTTTGCTGTTTGGGGATTAGATACAGTCGGACCATTCAAGACAGGCCAACGTGGATACACACATCTGTTGGTGGCAGTCGACAAGTTCACGAAATGTATCGAAGCGAAGCCCATCAAGAAGCTCGACGGCTCAACAGCCGTCAAGTTTGTCAGGGACATCATCTTCAGATTCGGCATACCTCACAGCATAATCACGGACAGCGGGACAAACTTTGACTCGGACAGATTCAAAGGTTTCTGTACAAGCCAGGGCATCCGAGTGGATTTTGCTTCCGTAGCGCATCCTCAGTCCAACGGACAAGCAGAGCGGGCAAACGGACTTATTTTGCAAGGTTTGAAGCCCCGACTCCTACGAGAGATAGGACATGCCGCTGGCGCTTGGGTTACCGAGCTACCTTCAGTGCTTTGGGGACTTCGCACAACCCCGAACAGATCTACAGGGCGATCACCGTTCTTCCTCGTTTATGGAGCAGAAGCAGTCCTTCCGAGTGACTTGCTTCACAATGCGCCACGAGTCGAACTCTTCTCCGAAGCCGAAGCAGAACAAGCAAGGCAAGATGGAGTGGATCTTCTGGAGGAGGAGCGCGAGATGGGACTAACTCGCTCAACCATTTATCAACAAAACATGCGGCGTTTCCATGCACGCCACGTCAGAAGTCGCACGTTCCAAGCAGGCGACCTGGTGCTCCGAGTGGATCAGCAAAGACCTCACAAGTTGGCTCCGGCCTGGGAAGGACCCTTCATCATCTCCAAGGTGCTGAACAACGGAGCATACAAACTTTACAACATCGAGAGAGAGACGGACGAGCCGCGTGCATGGAACGGAGATCTCCTGAAGCGCTTCTACGCGTGACCGTCGACTGAAGCAATGTAAAGAACAAGTATTGGTGAAATAATATAAAGTAGATTGAGTTTTTTGCAGGTTCAAAGTTCTTCCGCGGTCGCACACTCCGGTCCCAACAAACAAACAAAAAACTTAGCTGCGATCCAGCATCGCCTAAGTATTCACCTTCTCCGTGTGTGCACTACACGTCACACTCGGGGGCTTAGCTGCGATCCAGAATCGCCTAAGTATTAACTTTCTCCGAGTGTGCACTACACGTCACACTCGGGGGCTTAGCTGCGATCCTGCATCGCCTAAGTATTAACCTTCTCCGAGTGTGCACTACACGTCACACTCGGGGGCTTAGCTTCGATCCAGCATCGCCTAAGTATTAACCTTCTCCGAGTGTGCACTACACGTCACACTCGGGGGCTTAGCTGCGATCCAACATTGCCTAAGTATTAACCTTCTCCAAGTGTGCACTACACGTCACACTCGGGGGCTTAGCTGCGATCCAGCATCGCCTAAGTATTAGCCTTCTCCGAGTGTGCACTACACGTCACACTTGGGGGCTTAGCTGCGATCCAGAATCGCCTAAGTATTAACTTTCTCCGAGTGTGCACTACACGTCACACTCGGGGGCTTAGCTGCGATCCAGCATCGCCTAAGTATTAACCTTCTCCGAGTGTGCACTACACGTCACACTCGGGGGCTTAGCTGCGATCCAGAATCGCCTAAGTACTGCGATCCAGCATCACCTAAGTATTAACCTTCTCCGAGTGTGCACTACACGTCACACTCGAGGGCTTAGCTGCGATCCAGCATCGCCTAAGTATTGACCTTCTCCGAGTGTGCACTACACATCACACTCGGGGCTTAGCTGCGATCCAGCATCGCCTAAGTATTAACCTTCTCCGAGTGTGCACTACACGTCACACTCGGGGGCTTAGCTGCGGTCCAGAATCGTCTACGTATTAACCTTCTCCGAGTGTGCGCTACACGTCACACTCGGGGGCTTAGCTACGATCCAGCATCACCTAAGTATTAAACTTCTCCGAGTGTACTCTTAACGTCACACTCGGAGACTTAGGGAATTCCACGGACCCTCAATGAGGCTCATGCAGATGTCAAAACAACTGACATGTTCCGAATGTTTGCCTTTGGCTTCACCAAGAAACGCCAAACAAAAACTCGAGTCAACATTGCAACAGAAGAGCAAAAGAATCAATTCAAAGTTCAACCAATGATAGTGGCTCGGTGTGGATCAAGCTTACCCACACCAAACCAAGAATGTGAAGGCCAACAACAGTGGCCAAAGTTTCTTACAGATCCGCACTCGGCATACTGAGGATATAAGTGTTTTTACGCTTCATCTGGATTAACACCTGGACTGGAGGGTTCCACGAACGTGTCCAGATCAATACCGTCGGCGATGCGGGTGGCGCTTTCAAGGAAGGTTTCCATGAAGTCTTCGAATCAAAGTTTCTTCGTGTTGGCCACCTTCAACATCTTCAACTTATCCTCGCGCACCTCCTTGCAATGGACTCGGACCAGGGACAGAGCAACATCTGCAACACAACAAGCTGCAGATTTCTTCCACGACTGCACTCGGTTGGGAATCTCCTCCAGTTGGGTCATCAGGTTCTCCATCTCCTGCCGCGACTCATCTTCTGGCCAAAGCTCCTTGTCGATTCGGCCGACGAATTCTCTCAGTCGACCGATGAAAGGACCAATTTTGCCCACGCGGATGTGTGCACGGAGCAGATCCCGATTGGCGTCCTCGCCGAGTGGAACGTTCTCAAGAATCGACCGCTCCACGTCAGCTGCTTCAGCTCCGGCGTCAAAGCAAAAATCTGCGACAACAGGACAAACAGACAATAAGTGCCGAGTGTGACGCGCATAACACAACTACTCGGAAAAAGCAGGACTTACCAGCCAGACGCGTCATCATCTGCCGAGCCCAGTCGCTGACATATTTCTCCTGTGCTCTGCACCGTTTGTTCAGCACGTCCATCTGACCCATCAGAGCAGTCCTCTGTTTCCCCATCTTTTCCACTTCCTCAGTCAACACCTTGTTCGCTTCCCGAGCCTGCTCCAATGACTTCTCTCGTCCCTCCAGAGCATCCTTCATGCCAGCCATTGCGAGCATGGCCGCATCAAGCTCACCAGCGAGCTGATTCCTCTCTGCCTTGAGAGTCTCATAGGCTGTTCCCATTTCATAGGTTTTCTGCCACCAAACACCAAGGGACAATCAGAAAATTCAACAATAAAAGTCTAAGTTCTTCAGACCCCTGCCGACGCAAGCAGTCGACAGCGGTCTCGGGGACTACACCCAGTGGGTTCACTAAGAGTGACCCCACTGGCATGCAACTCAAGCAGGCCCGCCCTATTGAGCTGCATGTTACCACCTACGCCTACGAGGCCAATACTACCCGACCTGAGTACAACTTACTCTCGGAGACTCTTACAGAAAGTGCACTCCGAGTGCCACAACTGCTAGCAGTCGGTCATGTTATTTACAAACCTGACCAAAGCAAAGACAATATGTATAAAGACAACTGCCGGTGCAAGCACTCGACAGAAGTCTTGGGGACTACACCCACTGGGTTCACTTAGAGTGAACCCATTGCAAACAACATCTGCTATCCAAAAACACCCAGTGGGTTACAAGAGACAAATAAATACTTACTAGCCCACTTACTCGGATATCATCCCGCAGCTCCAAGCTCCGCTGGTACAAGGACGCGACGGAGTCGTAGGCCCTCTTGGCTTCCCCAGCCATCAGCTCCGCCTGCACCATGGCTCCCTTGGCCGCTCCCACTGCTCTTCCGGGAGACGCTGGATGTTGAACTCGACATTCGACGAGCCTGGCATCGTCGAAAGTTCCCGAGGCATCCCGAGGTCCGTTACAGTCGGCACCTCAACCACTAGCGCCGGTTCAGTCGGCGGCAGCGCCTCAGTCGGCGGCACGTCGGCGGCGAGAGAAGCAACAGGCGGAGCAGCCTCAAGAATGGGCTCCACAGCCTGTTCAGTTCTCCCCTGATCGCCCTCGTCCATGCAAATCTCCCCTGATAGACCGAACGACGCAAGATCTCAGTAAAAGAAAGAGGCAGAACCTATGATAGAACAAAACACTCAGGGTCACTACAACACACCTGGCTGGGACGAGACGACGTTGTCCGTGTCCATGAGGTCGTCTTCTTGGCGCGCTGGAGAGGTGGCAGAAGTAGCAACTCTGTCGAGTGAAATCCATTCGACCAATGAACAAGAATTCACTCGGATATCAGAAGAAATTAGAAGATCGATAAACTTACGTGGAAGTGACGGGGACAGCAACCCTCATCCGCGGCAGAGCCTTCCGAGGTTTGGGCCCACTCGGTTTGGCCGCCTTAGAAGACTGACCCGGAGGTTCAGCGGCAGCATCCCTGGCCCTTTTAGTGCTCCGAGCACTCGGGACCACCGGGGCAGTGGGCGGAGCACTCGAAGATGCTGGAGGGGCCGAGGGAACGGCAGGCTCGTGTCGACGCTTGGTCCGATGCTCTGTTTGCAGAGGCGGAGAGTCCTGCTCTTCGTCTTCCTCCTCTTCCTCGCTGGTCTTTTCCTCTGACTCCCCGCTGTCGGAGACATATTCAACGCTCTCCACGCTGCCCTCCTGGCTGCCTTCCTCCTCCTCGACCGGGTTCCCGTTCGAGACGGGAGAAAACCAGTTGGTCCACTCCTGCATAAAATTCAGTCGGCGACATCAGACGTCGCACAGAGATTCAAGCTAACGATAAGATTAAGACAGTTAGGAGCACTCGACAAGTGCCACTCAGCTGATTCGGAGGAGGATTATCCGCGCAGAAGGGCTTCACTCACCGAGATCCTTTGGGATTCTCGCAGGGGCCTGTGATCTAGAGCACCCACGAGGTCACCCTCTCCTCAGTCACGCCCACGACGTTGGTCCGAGTGGAATCCTCGGGCCCCGTATAATGCCACATGGCATGGTCGCGAGCCTGCAGGGGCTGGATACGCCGACCGAGGAAGACCTCCAGCAAGTCTATGCCAGCGACCCCCTTCCCGATGACATCTACGAGCGCCCCGACCAGAGGCTGGATGTCGTTCTTCTCCGCCCTCGTGAGCGCGAGTTGCTTAGGTGGGGCGGGCCGATCTAAGCTAAAGGGAGGAAGCCCTGTCGAAGCATTCGGGCAGGCGATATCCTGGCAGTAGAACCACGTCGACTGCCAGTTCCTGACCGACCCACTTAGCTGGAGGGTGGGATAACTGCTCCGACTCTTTTTCTGGAAACCTAGACCCCCGCAGAGCTGGAGAAGATGTGTTTTATCATCCGACTGGCTAAGACGTTTGATGGTCTGGGATCTAGCAGAAAATATGTGCTTGAACAGCCCCCAATGGGGAGGACAGCCAATTAACACTCGCACAGAACTATAAAGGCAGAGAGATGGGCAATGGCGTTTGGGGGAAAGTGGTGAAGTTGTGCCCCGAAGTGATTCATGATGCCCTTGAAGAAAGGATGCGGGGGCAAGGAGAAACCTCGATAGACGTGGCTGAGAAGCAAGACGCGCTCCCCCTCCCGGGGCGCCGGCTCGACCTCGTTCTCCGCCGGGAGCCTCCAAGTCTTGTGCACGATCATCCCGTGCTCGACCAGCTGTAGCAGATCCCCCTACGTCACCGTGGAGGGGAGGAAGTCGCCTTGAATCCACCCCGCCGGCAGCGGCCGCTGCCGCCGCTGAGCAGGAGCCGTCGCCTTCCCCTTCTTCTTCCTCGCCTCCATCTTGCTCGTCTGACCCTTGGTCATGGCGGAAGCTGCGAGCCTGCGGGAGGAAGGGGGAGGGAAGAGTGTAGAGGCGCTGGAGGTGGCGAGAGAGACGGAGCAGGCGAAGGCAAGAGATTCGGCGAGCGTAATGAAGAACCCTCGCCACCGAGATTTAAGTAGGGCTCCGACTGGGTCGCTGGCGGGTGGGCCCGAAACCTTATCCCCCGACCCACCGCGGCGATATTAGTGGAGAGGTTGAAGGCGCGAGAATCGAGGCGTCAGGCGCTACTCGAGCGCGATGGCGTCATCCCCGCTGAGCGTGCGGAACCCGAAATTTGAGATCCCGGAAAATCCGCCGCTGTCAGTTGACCGGTCGCGTCAAAAGATGCCGCAGAAGCACTCGGCTTCCGACAGTCTGTTTCGCGAGTACTTCCACTCGGATCGTTGGTCAGAAAAGATAAAATGGATCGGGGCAGGCAACGCCCAAGCCAAATCTGTTCCAGTCGGATCCAAACTTC
The DNA here is from genome assembly GCF_904849725.1 of Hordeum vulgare subsp. vulgare. Lineage (NCBI taxonomy): Eukaryota > Viridiplantae > Streptophyta > Magnoliopsida > Poales > Poaceae > Hordeum > Hordeum vulgare. Next base: position 334,052,564 of record NC_058520.1, on the reverse strand, counting down.
AAGCACCGCTTCGTCGTTTCAACCCCAATCCATTCGGGGACTAATGATGGGGTCATAGTCCTAGGGTAGGGTCATAGGCCTGTCATGTAGGTCCTACCCAAGGACTACCCCTCACAAAGGACAAGGCCCTTAGTCAGTCCCGACTGAATTAAGGAGTCCCCTCATCCAGTCGGTAACAGGTCCTCAACCATCCAGTCGGAGACTAGCATTCGGAGGATACCAAGCTAACCGACTGGCTACACTCGGTACATCGTAACCTCTCTGGAGGGAAACGGCCGTACGTTTCCGGGTGCATTTATTAGCATTTAGAGCATACGCTACCTGTAATGTACACATTCAATCCCCACTACTCCACCCCTGTACCGCAACCGTTGTGGAGGGCAACACACTCTATATAAGCCGCCCTCCCCCACTGGTAGAGGGGTTAGCAACTCATCGTATTCCCTATTCCACTCGACAACAAAGCTCCCTGAGCACTGAGACGTAGGGTTATTACCTCCACCGCAGAGGGGCCCGAACTCATACATTCTCGCCGTAGCTGGGACTCTGCCCATCCTTTTCGTACCCTACACATCTACTGTCAGGCTTATACCCACGACAGAGACCCTTACTCGTCCTCACCATAGGGCCGAGCTCCTTCGTCTCGCACCACCTCGGTCATGCCCGTCTTCTTCTGCCTCATGCACTCCGCCAGCTCAGCTTCGCAGCCAGCTGCCTATGATTGAGTAGTTCAATCAAGTCATTGCTCATGCCCCCATTAGAGCTGCTATGCCTGCTAGTCCAGTTCGTGCTTCGCCGCCTCGCGCAGTCCGCCGAGAGCCCGTGCTAGAGGAAGTGGACTCCCCAGCTCCTCATCTGGGACTTTCCCTGGGTCAGCCAATCCAGGTCCCTTATGACTCCACCTAGAGATGGTGCAGCAGATCGCCAATGCGCTTGTGTGATATGTATGATATGTATGATGATGTGCTCCTAGACTGAAGGGAAGTAGTTGTGTTGCGTCATGTAGGCCCGGGAGAAGTGCACTAGCTTAAATAACAAGCCAGGCATACGAGAGTACGACCTGAGTGGTATGTGTAATTATGTGCGATGTAAGATGTACCGCAGTCCTTCTCCGAACGCGACGGTTAATTTGTGAGAAGACTGTTCACAGTGTTCCCTTGGATTATTTTTTTAATTTTTATTCTCCATTGAGCTTGAGTTTCTCATTCGGTTTTTGCGACATTAACCCAGCTTTGAGAAAATGAGCCGTCCCTGCACACGCTCCATGCCAAGGATGCAGGGAGAAAATCAATCTGCTGAGACAGGGAATGACTTCACTCAAGGACAGTCAAGCCGACACGAGAGCGGCCCAACATTTTCAGAGGTCTGTCGTCTGTATGAGTAAATCCAACAACAACATCGCGAGAGGATGAATCAACTAATGAATATGGGGAATAAGCGTGGACCACACCCACAACACTCCAGATTGGTTGATTTGCAAAAGACACGTTCGCCAACTTTTTCGCACACTGACAAACCAATGGAAGCAGACGATTGGTTATGTGACATTGAGAGGAAGCTTACAATTGCAAAATGTTCCGACCATGAGAAAGTGCTCTATGCACCCCACTGTCTGACTGGAGCCGCAATCTCGTGGTGAGAAAATATCCTCCGCGTGCATCCTGACGAGAACAACATCATGTGGGCTGAATTCAATGAGAGTTTTCATGGGGCACACATTCCCAACAACATCATGAAAATCAAGAAGAGGGAATTTGAAGACCGTAACCAAAGGAGTTCCACTGTAATGGAATATCTGCACCAGTATAATCAATTGTCCCGTTATGCAAGTGAAGTTTATTAGACAGAGGAGAAAAGAATGGAAAAATTCCTAGATGGACTCTCTCCGGCATTAAAATGCCAGTTGGTTGTTAAAACATTTCCAGATTTCAAAACACTTGTGGACAAGGCCAACATGCTAGAGGCCGAACGTCGCAGCTTGGATGACATTCGTAAGCGCCGTCGTAACAATTCGACACCAGCACGCAACATCAAGCACAAGACTGAGGGCACAAAGAATCAAACTCCTCATACTCCAACATCAACAACTAAATTAAACATCCATTCTTATGCGAGGAACATCACATGTTTTGCCTATGGAGAGGCTGGACATTTCGCCCGACAATGCCCAAAGGCCGGGAATGGTGCAACTAAAACCAACCCTTCCAGCTTTGACCCAGCACCAAAGCGCAACAACTTCAACACCAACAACAATCACAGGAAGGGTCACGTAAATATTGTCGCCAATGAAGATGCTATGAACGCGCCTGAAATAGTGCTCGGTAAGTTCCGTGTCGACAAAATTCCTGCCATGGTTTTGTTTGATTCTAGAGCTACCCATTCGTTCATTTCGGAAAAATTTGTTTCAAAACACCATTTTTCAACCCACAACCCTTGGAAAATTCGATGACTATCAAGTCCCCGGGAGTATAGCATATTACACAAAAATATTGCAAGGACGTTACTATTGAGATCGAAGATTTTACATTTTGGGAAAATCTCATTGTGACCGAAAGCAACAATGTGGATATTATTCTTGGAATGGACTGGCTAAATACCAACAAGGGATTTATTGAGTGCTTCAAATGGACGGTCACACTCACCCACCATCTGGGCAAAAGAGTAAAAGTTGCAACCTTAAGGAAGGAGAAATCAAACCAAGCAAGACTAAATCAGATGGAAGCTAGTGAGCCGAAGGACGTACCAGTGGTATGTGAATTTCTGGATGTATTTCCTGACGAACTACCAGGCATGCCACCATACCAGGAAATAGAATTTGTCATTGAACTTGCACCAGGTACCACCCCAATATACAAAAATCCGTACCGCATGGCACCTACTGAGTTATTCGAACTCAAGAAGCAAATAAAAGAACTGTTGGACAAAGGATACATCAGACCAAGCTCTTCACCTTGGGGATCGCCAATATTATTTGCCAAAAAGAGAGATTGGACGCTAAGACTTTGCATCGATTATCGAGCCCTCAACATCGCCACCATCAAGAAAAAATATCCGCTACCCAGGATAAATGATTTGTTTGATCAACTAGCACAAGCAAAAGTATTTTTGAAGATCAATTTGCAGTCACGGTATCATCAGCTTAAGATACGTGCAGAAGACATTCCAAAGACATCATTTATGTCACGATACGTATTGTATGAGTTTACGGTGATGCCTTTCGGACTAACAAATGCACCAGCTTACTTCATGCATTTAATGAATAAGGTATTCATGAAGTACATGGATAAGTTTGTCGTAGTCTTCATTGACGACATACTTGTCTACTCCAAGAACCCCGAAGAGCATGCAAAACACCTAAGAATTGTGTTGGAAGAACTGCGTAAACATCAATTGTATGCCAAGTTCAGAAAATGTGAGTTTTGGCTGAAGCAAGTTGCAGTTGTGGGACATGTAGTGACCCAAGAAGGCATAGTTGTGGATCCCGAGAAGGTCATTGCTGTAAGTGAATGGCCGCAACCAACCAACATGATAGACATCCGAAGTTTCCTCGGAATGGCGGGATACTACCGAAGATTTATTTAAAAAAATTCCACTATTGCCAAGTCCATGACCCAACTTCTCAAAAAGGAAAAGAAGTTTGAATGGACTGAAGCATGTGAGAATAGTTTCCAAGAGCTGAAGAAGAGACTGACCATGGCTCCCGTGTTGATTGTGCCAAACTTAAACAAAATTTTTGAAGTATACTCTGACGCCTCAAGGAAAGGCCTCAGATGCCTACTTATGCAAGAAGGGAAGGTCGTGGCTTATGCATCATGAAAACTACGGCGACACGAAGAAAATTACCCCACTCATGATTTGGAGTTGGCCGCCGTGATACACGCTCTTAAGGAATGGAGACATTTTCTACTTGGAAATCGCTGCGAAATATACACGGATCATAAGAGTCTCAAATATAATTTCATGCAGACAGATATCAACCTACAACAACGGCGTTGGTTGGAGTTAATTAAAGATTATGATGTGGGCATTCATTACCATCCTGGTAAGGCTAACGTGGTAGCCGATGCTCTTAGCCGGAAACCCACCTCACAAAAAGGCCCTGTACCAAAGCTAAGACTTGAGATTGCGAAAGAGTTCGCTCTGCTAAACCCGCTTCTCGTTCCATAAGGCACAGTGGCACAACTACAAATACAACCCACTCTGGACGAGAATATAAAAAGGCTCAAAAGGTACACCCCAGCATAGAAGGCATAAAGAAAAAGGTGAACCTTGGGGAAGCCCCAAAATTTATTATTGATGAACATGGGATTTTATGGTACGGAGACCGACTGTGTGTACCATACCAAGAGGACCTCAAAGCTCAAATTTTGGAAGAAGCTCACAATGTGCCATACTCTACGCACCCCGGAGTTACAGAAATGTTCAAGGATCTCCAGACAAAATATTTGTGGCACGGAATGAAAAGAGATATTACCTCTTTCATTGCCCGCTGTGATTCATGCCAACGAATCAAGGCGGAACACCAGAAGCCAACAGGACTGTTGCAACCTATGAAGGTACCCGAGTGGAAGTGGGATGAGGTAGGCATGGACTTCATTGTCGGACTACCCCAGTCATGACACGGACAAGATGCCATATGGGTTATCACAGATCGGCTCACAAAGGTGGCTCACTTCATTCCAGTAAGGACTACGTACTCCACTCATAAGCTAGCAAGGCTATACCTCGCCCGTATTGTGTGGTTGCATGGGATACCTAAAACTATCATATCCAATAGAGGCACCCAGTTTAGATTAAAGTTTTGGGAGTATTTGTAACAAGCTTTGGGAACTGAGTTAGTGTTCAGCACAACATATCACCATCAAACTGGAGGTCAGACCGAACGTGTAAATCAGATTCTCGAAGACATGCTCAAGGCTTGTGTGCTCACCTATGGAAATAGTTGGAAGGATAGTTTGCCTTACACCGAATTATCTTACAACAACAGTTATCAAGCAAGCTTACAAATGTCACCTTTTGAAGCCTTATATGGGAGAAGATGTCGCACGCCTCTAAATTAGTCAGAAACCAAAGCTAGGCGTATCTTCGGCTCGCAACTACTTCAAGAGGCAGAGGACAAGGTAAGACTCACAAGGGACAGACTCAAGACAACCCAAAGCTGTCAGAAAATCTATTACGATCAGAAACACTGTGATGTCGGCTTCAACCTTAGTGATTATGTATATCTAAAGGTATCACCCATGAGAGGACTACAAAGGTTCAAAGTCAAGGTCAAGCTTGCGCCCCATTTCATCACACCATTTCTCATAATTGCTCGAAGAGGCCAAGTTGCCTACCAACTGGATCTACCCGCAGAACGGTTAGACGTGCACGACGTGTTCCACATTTCTCAACTAAGGAAATGTGTAAGGAACCCCGATTAACAGGTAGCCCATGAGAGTATAGAAGTGCAACCAGACCTATCCTACCAGGAACACCCCGTGAAAATATTAGAGGAAGTAGAAAGGAGGACACGACAAAAGGTCACGAAACTATTCAGGGTATAGTGGAGCAACCATTCAGAGGATGAGGCCACTTGGGAAAGAGAAGATTTCCTGCAGAAAGACCAACCACAACTTCTTGAGGACTGGCTGAAATCTCGGGGACGAGATTTTTCTTAAGGGGGTAGGTGTTGTAACACCCAAGTTTTTAATTGGATTTCTTAATTTTTTGAAGGATTTTTAAATTTTGGCTTTGATAAAAAGCTTTGAAACTCTTTGTTATCCCCTTTGAGAAAACTTTTGGAGCTTTCTTTTCTTAACCTGTCTTGCTTTAAAAGTATTCCTTTAGCCTCTTCTCAAAATGAATTGGTTTGAGGGAATATTCTTTTCTTTTGTAAAACCTTGAAAATTATTTCTATAGGTTCAATTATTTCTATTAGAGGTTTTCTTTTTCCTCCATCCTGTTTTAAACCATTTTGCACTTCTACATCATCTAGGTCTTCATTCTTAATTGTCTACCAAAACTTTAGAAAGGTTGGATCACCTTTCATAATTTCTGTAATCAGTTTTGACCCTAGCAAATTTACAAAGGAACTCAATGATTCCTTTGGAGTTTTGGACCCAAACTCTTGCACTTAGTAGACCTTAGTACCCTCAACCTATTTCACCAAAAACTTTGGGTTCACAAGTTTCAAAATTTCAAATTTGATTTGACTCAAGTTTGACCACAGTATTTTGTTTTCATTAAAAACCTGACTTAAACCTTTTCAAAAATTCTAAAAATTTGGACACCGTCTCTTCACCCAATGAGAGGCCACCCCAATTTTTTTAGCTCAAGATCTTTTGTGCAAGTGCTTGTGTCATTTGATCGAGCACTTGGTGTGCAGTAGCCACCACACTCTGAATCTCCATCAGTAAAAATTCAGAGATTCAATGCCTCGTCGAATCAGTGCCACAACATCGTCGATGTGAGCAGTGCTATCGGCAGGATTCGCTCGCCCCTGTGCCCAGTTCTTATCCACGCGTCGCGCTGTCTCTTGGCCACATGCGCGTGTTGGTGGTGAAGCTCGCTGAGCCGGCCAAGCTCCGGCAGCAGCAACTGCAGCGCTGCCACGACCACAAGAGGCGCCCCTACTATAGCTGCTCGCAGTTCGGCACCGCCCAATTCCCCAGTAGCCTCCGCGTGTCCCTGGCCGCCAGTGCACACCGTGAATGCCGTCGCCACGCACTAGGCAGCACGGAGCGCAAGCTGTGTTGCCGCGGTGCACATCAAGCTCCGCCTCATTGAACCGAAGACTCCATCTCGACTGAGCGGTTTTAGGGCAAAAATGGAACCCTCTAGCACTGTAGATACTAACCCGACCCCTATGCAACCTGGATAAGCCCCGAGATTGCCGGAATTTGTCACCGGAGATGAGCTCCATGGCACCCCCTCTCGGGACCCTACAAATAGACCCCCTCCCTTGCTGTCGAGACCCTCATCCACTCGACCACCTTCACTCCTCTCTCCGAAGCCGTGCCCAATCCAGAGAAGGGCCTCAGAGAGGCCTTCTTCTCCGACTTCGGCCACTTCATTCCGCCTCGGGTCTCGACGATGTTCGAGCAAGGTAGGCAGAGATGTGGGCCCCAGATCCTTCGAGTAGCTCTCTGGTGAGCTCCTCCTCCTAAGCCATCGTTGAATTGGTCGCAGGTGAGATCCTCGGTGAAGTTTCGGAGTTGTCGGAAGCCGCCGTTCGTTGGAGCAAGGTTGCCATCGACGTGGAGCGTCCCCCTTCGACCAAACTTCCACTCATCGATGAGAGGGTCCTCGGTGAGTGCATCGACACCCTCAGCCAGCCCTCTCCTTTCCTCTATCACCACCGGCGACCACCGCTCATCTCTGGAGCCGGTGAGATTCAAACCTGGGAAGGGGGACCCCCTCGTCAGTGTCTCTCTCTCTCTCTGAAGCGTTTTCGGCGAAAGCGCCTTTGCCAGAAGCCGCCTTCGCTGCGGGAAGGCGTATTTCTATTCGGGCGCTTTGAGATTTCTCACGCTAGCCCCTGGTCTAATTCTGTTTTATTACAAAATAGTCTCTGGTTTCGTTTTTCTTATTCTACAAAAGCTTTTTCATTGATTCTTTTTGCAAAATTTTGCTCTGAGGGTCTAGTTTATTTTCAGATTTATCTAGAATTTATTTAGAGCCAGTAGCTAGGCATCAACTCTTATGACGTTACATGTTATATAACGTAGATTCAGAGGAAGGAAATGTTGACGTTAATTTCACCGAGCTTGATCCCGACTACGTGGAACCAGGCAAGCATGTTTGAAGTTTTGATGTGTTGTTTGCTCACTAACAAGTATTTAGTATCATCCATTTGCATTATTCAAGCGTGTTGCATATCTTAATAATAATGATGAAAACATGACAATGGCAAGTGAAGTCGTGGATAACCTAGTCACGCGGAACGTGATAGGTTTTGCCCTGGTCATGACAAGTGTATGATGGTATTGATAGGAAACTGATAACTCCACTATATTACCGCCTTATTTATCCACTAACTTAATTTATTTCTAACACATTCATTATTATAAATTATGATCTCACCATGCATATTAATAATTAACTGCATGCATCTCATCTTTTCTGCAAACTGTTTGCGAGTACTTTTCGAAGTACTCACTGGCTTGTTGATGTGGCCAGATATGGATGAAGGAGACCTCATGGATGAAGAGTTCGATAGTGTGTCCGATGTCTAGAGGAGTCTCAGTCAATCTTGTGATCCTGGAGTCTGCCGTTGTATTATTTCACCGCTTCCGCCACCGCGAATAAATCGTCAAGCATCACTCTGATTCTGGGCGCATAGTAGTACTTGGCATGTCACATTACTCTGATGTGATGTGCCCCTTTTATTATGAGAAGTAGATTTATCCTATGACTACTGTAACATATCCGTTTGTGTGAGACTTGGACATGTTGTAATAAATTGTAGAGCAACCTATGCTCTACCGGTTTAATAATAAGCGCTACTGTTTTTCTGTATCAAGATGAGTTTATTAGTGGGAAATAGTTTTCTACACTCGGGACGCACATGGCTGATTTCCAATAAATTATTTTATTTGGAAACGGTCGTGACATGAGCCAGTCCGCCCCCTTCGTGTCGCCGCACCGAACGCCGCCTCCTTCGTTGTGACGGCTGCTGCTGCTGGCCCGGCGCGCGGCTGCTGCTACATGCTTGCTACTAATCGGGCGCTACTGCTGCTGGCTTGCTACTATCGGGTGCTGCTCCTACTATCCTGATGCTAAGCAGCTTGGGCGGTTGCTCGAGATTGAAGGACTACTTTTGCTGCTTCTGCTGTTTGGAGCCTTGGATGGACTACTGCTGCAGCTTAGACTGACTGAGAGCAAACATGTGGGTTTATATCATTTGAGGAAAAATGATGTTTTTTGTGCTATATACATCAGTATAAAGTACAGGTTGAAAGGATCGATATGGTTGACTAGAGACGGGGGGGGGGGGGGGGTGAATAGGCAACTACCAATTTTTAGATTTTTCTTAACAAACTAGGGTTAGGAACAAAATGTTCTCTAGATGAACAACTAGGTGAGCAACCTATATGATGCTAACAACAAGGACAAGAAGTGCAAGCAAGGAATACACCACAACAATACTAAGTACAAAGTAAAGGTAAGAGATAACCACAGGTGGAACCGATGGAGATGAGGATGTGTTACCGAAGTTCCTTCCCTTTGACAGGAAGTACGTCTCCATTTGAGCGGTGTGGAGGCACAATGCTCCCCAAGAAGCAACTAGGGCCACCGTATTCTCCTCACTCCCTCACACAATGCGAGATGACGTGATTCCACTATTGGTTCCCTTGAAGGCGGCGACCGGATGGACCTTTACAAACAAGGTTGAGGCTATCTCCACACAAAGCTTGGAGGCTCCCAACAAGACCATGAAGCTTTACCACAATGGAATGTGGCTCCGAGGGACCTCAACCGTCTAGGGTGCTCAAACACCCATGAGTAACAAGATCCGCAAGGGATCAGTGGGGGGAATCAAATATCTCTTGGTGGAAGTGTAGATTAGGGCCTTCTCAACCAATCCCTAGGAAATCAACAAGTTTGATTGGCTAGGGAGAGAGATCGGGCTTGAATGAGCTTTGGAGCAACAATGAAGCTTGGGGAGGTAAGAGGTAGTATTATATGGAAGAAGACCCCTTTATATAGTGGGGGGAACAATCCAACCATTACCCCCCACTCACAACACTAGCAGAGCGGTACTACCGCTGCTCGGAGCGGTACTACCGCTGCTAGGAGCGGTACTACCGCACGGTAGTTCAGCAACCATGGTAGTAAGAAAATAGTACCATTCCTACTAGTGCTGAGGCAAAAGGATGTGCAAAAAGTCCGGCGGAGCGGTAGTAAAAAACTACTACCGCCAAGAGTGAGGTACTACCGCCTAGAGAGCGGTAGTAAAATACTACTACTGCCTAGAGGGCGGTACTACCGCTGGCCCTTTTGCACATACAGGGAAAAATATGTTGGAGCTCCATTGAAGCAAGGAAAAGGTGGTGCAATGGAAATGTGTACGTGTTGATTCCACCCAGACCTTTCCGAAGTGGCTCCCCTCTTAATAGTACAGCTTTCCTACGACTAAAATCCACCAAAGAGAAACGTAGAAAGCAATTGTCTTTGAAAGACTCCGAGGGGCGCCGAATCGTCTTGTGCCGAGTCATGAATTATGTGAAATGCTCAATGCACACGATTAGTCTGCACAAGCATTGTCATCAATCACCAAAACCACTTAGGGAGAAATATGGCCTAACAATCTCCCCATTTTTGGTGGATTGATGACAATACACGGTATGCAATAAAGGATATAAAAATAACATATGCAAACCCAAAATCTATAAACTAGAGACAAGCTCCTCATGGATGTGTGCATACTTTAGAGAAATGACATGGTTTGTCCAGCACACAACCAAATAGAAGCACCCCCTAGATTTTATAGACGATGCATTCCTTGCAACAAACTGAATAAACACTAAGCATGGAAGCAAGGCATAGCATGTGAGCATGAAGATAAGGGCCCATAATAATTAGACTCACAAGCTACTAATATACTAGATAATAATGAGACAATAAAGATAGAGGAGTGATAGCATATGTCTCACACCATATGATAAAGTACGACGTCTCCTTTTCTCAAGCACAAAGCAAAAAACAACCAAAGTAGCAATGAAAGTTCACTGAATAAAGCATCATAGAAAACGAGGAAACTCGCAAATCTTACAGTCTCTCCCTGTCGTGGGTATAAGTCTGACAGTAGATGTATGGGGTACAAAGGATGGGTAGAGCCTTAGCTACGACGAGGTTGTATGAGTTCAGGCCCCTCTACGGTGGAGGTAAAAGCCCTACGTCTCAGTGCTCTTGGGAGCTTGATGTCGAGTGGAATATGGATTACAGTGAATTGCCAACCCCTGCACCAGTAGGGAAGGGTGACTTATATAGAGTGTGCTGCCCTTCACAACGGTTCGGTGCACAGGGGTGGAGTAGTGGCGATTAAATGTCTACGTTACAGGTAACGTATGCCTTAAATGCTAATAAAGGTACATGAAAGCGTATGACTGTTGCCCTCCAGGGGGAGGTTACGATGTACAGAGTGGAATCCAGTCGGTACGTTTGATACGCTCTGAATGCTCATTTTCGACTAGATGATGGAGGAATCGTCACCGACTGGATGATGGAGGAATCGTCACCGACTGGATGAAGGGAAGTCCTTAATTCAGTCGGAACTGACTAAGGGCCTTGTCCCTTATGAAGGGTAGTCTTTGGGAAGGACCTATAGGGCAGGCCTGTGACCCTACCCTAGGACTATAACCCCATCATTAGTCCCTGAATGGATCGGGGTTGGAACGACGAAGCGACGCTTGGAGTACGGATCCGACTGGTATGGATGCGACTTTGGCGTTGTTTGCCTCGATCCATTTTATCCTCTTGACCAGTGATCCGAGTGGATATATCTGTGAAACGAACCGTCAGAAGCCGAGTGTTTCCGTGGAATCTTTTGACGTGACCGGTCACCTGACAGCGACGGATTTTCTGGGATCCTCAAATTTCGGTTGCCGCGCGCTCAGCGGGGATGACGACATCGTCATTGAGTAGTATCTGCCGCCTCGATTTCCGCGCCTTCATCTCCTCCACTAATATCGCAGCAACCGGTCGGGGGATAAGATTTCGGGCCACCTGCTAGTGACCCAGTCGGAACCTTATTTAAACCTCCCCAGCGAGGGTTTCTCGTTGCACTCGCGTGATAACTCGCACTCGCCCCGATTCTCCCGTGACTTCCTGCGCATCCCAAGCTCCTTCCTTCTCCTCCTCCCCCGCAGATCTGCAGCCTCCACCATGACGAAGGGGCAGACGAGCAAGCTTGAGGCGCGGAAGAAGAAGAAGGCGGCGGCTCCTACTCAGTGGCGGCAGCGAGCACTGCCGGCGGGTTGGATCCAGGGGGATTTACTCCCCTCCACGGTGACGACGGCGGACATGCTGGAGCTGGTGGAGCAAGGCTTGATTGAGAACAAGTCGTGGAGACTGCCGACGGAGGGCGAGACGGAGCCGGCGCCTCGGGAGGATGAGCGTGTCTTGCTGGTCAGTCACGTGTACCGAGGCTTCTCTCTGCCTCCTCATCCCTTCTTCAGAGGTATAATGAACCACTTCGGGCTGCAGCTCCACCATTTTCCTCCCAATGCAATAGCTCATCTCTCTGCCTTCGTCATGCTTTGCGAGTGTTTTATCGGTTGCCCTCCTCATTGGGGGCTCTTTAAGCACATCTTCTCCGCTAGATCCCAAACCATCAAAAGACTTAGCCAGTCGGACGACAAAACTCATCTCCTCCAGCTCTGCGGAGGCTTAGGCTTCCAAAAGAAAAGCAAAAGTAGCTATCCCGCTCTTCAGTTGTCTGAATCCGTTAGGAACTGGCAGTCGACTTGGTTCTACTGCCAGGACGTCGCTTGTCCGAATGCTGCAACGGGACTGCCCCCTTTTAGCTTAGACCGTCCGGCTCCGCCTAGGCAGCTTGCACTCACGAAGATGGAAAAGATCCAGATTCAGCCTCTGGTCGATGTGCTGTTAGATGTCGTCCTCAAGGGAGTCACCGGCATGGACTTGCTGGAGGTTTTTCTGGGTCGGCGTATCCAGCCTTTGCAAGCTCGACACCACGCCATGTGGCACTACACGGGGCCTGAGGACTCCACTCGGACTCACCCCGAGTGCATGACCGGGGAGGTTGTGACGGCGTGGGTCCGTGCCATCACAAGCGCCTGCGATAACCCCAGAGGAGCCCGGCGAGTGAAGCCCTTCCACGCGGACAACCCTCCTCCGAATGAGGTGAGGATACCTTGCCGAGTGCTTACAATTCCCTTAGATTTGCCACTTTTTCTTGCATCACTGTCTGACGACTGATGTTGTCGACTGTATCTTGTGCAGGCGTGGACCAACTGGTATTCCCCCGTCTCGAACGGGAATCCGGCTGAGGAAGAGGAAGGTAGCCAGGAAGGCAGCATGGAGAGCGCCGAGTATGTCTCAGACAGCGGGGAGACGGAGCAGGAGTCTGAAGAAGAGGAGGGGGAAGGTGAGGAGCAGAGCTCGCGACCCCCACCACCAGAGCCTCGAACTAAGCGCCATCACGAACCCATGACTTCGTCGGCTCCTCCAGCGGCCCCGAGTGCCCCGTCAGCTCCCGTGACTCCGTCGGCTCCTCCAGCGGCCCCGAGTGCCCCGTCAGCTCCTCCCGTGGTTCCGGGCGCCTTGCCAGCTACTCCCGTGGCTCCGAGTGCTCGGAGCACAAAGAGGACCAGGGACGCTGCTGCTGAGCCTGCGGGCCAACCTTCCAAGGTGGCCAAACCGAGTGGGTCTAAACCTCGGAAGGCTTTGCCGCGGATGAGGATCGTCGTTCCCGTTGCCTCAGCGTAGGTGTCTTGTTCTCTTATCTTCTTTCAGTATTTGATTGAACTCATGTTTATTGGTCGAGTGGATTTTACTCGACAGAGCTGCTACCTCCGCCACTTCTCCGCCATGCCAGGAAGACGATTCCATGGATACGGACAACGTTGCCACATCCCAGCAAGGTACGTCGTGATGACTCCGAGAGCCCAAATTATTGTTTCACGAATTCTGACTTTGATCTTGCCTTTTTTCTGTGGTCTCACGTCGTTCAGTCGGGCTTCCTTCAGAGGTGATTCACATGGAGGAGGACGACTAGAAGAGGTCCGAGCAAGCTGCGGTGCCTGTCCTTGAGGCTGTTCCATCTGCTACTACTCTCGCCATGGACGCGGCGCCAGCCGAGACGATGCCGTCGACTGAAACGGCGCTCATCGCTGCTGAGACGACTGGAGCAGGACTTGGGATGCCCAAGGAGTCTCTTGTGGTGCCAGGTCCGTCGACCATCCAGTACGACGCCCAACGCCTCTCGAAAGATGAGGTGGGGGCTGCCAAGGGGGCCATGGTGCAGGTGGAGTTGATGGCGGGTGATTCCAAGAGAGCGTACGACTCCATCGCGTCTGTGTACAAGCGAAGCTTGGAACTCCGGGAAGATATCCGAGTAAGTGGGCTAGTAAGTATTTACTTTCCTCTTGTAACCCACTGGGTGTTTAAGCAATATACTCGGATGCAGTATGATTATTTTGCAGTGGGTTCACTCTTAGTGAACCCAGTGGGTGTAGTCCCCGAGACTTCTGTCGAGTGCTTGCACCGGCAGTTGTATTTATATACATTTTCTTTAACTTGATCAGATCAAAACTAATCTGTTGGAATGTTACCGGTGAGGGCACTCCGAGTGCACCTACTGGAAGTAGTCCCCGAGAGTAATTTTACTCAGGTCGGGTAGTAGTAGCCTCTTAGGCTTGTTTTTGTTATTTAACTCAATAGGGCAGACCTGTTTGAGCTTCATGGCAGTGGGGTCACTCTTAGTGAACCCACTAAGTGTAGTCCCCGAGGCCGCTGTCGACTGCTTGCGTCGGCAGGGGTCTGAAGAACTTCGAGCTTTTATTGTTTTCCTTGTTGAATTTGTCTGATCTTCTCTTGGCTCTGATTTGCAGAAGACTTGTGAGATGGGATCAGCGTACAACGCTCTGAAGGCTGAAAAGGTTCAGCTTGCTGCGAAACTGGAGGCAGCTCTTCATGACTTGGCTGGTGTGAAGGGCGCTCTGGCTGAACGAGAGAAGTCCTTGGAGGAGTCTCGTGAGGCAAACAAGGCATTGGTGGCCGAAATGGAGAAAATGGGAAACAAAGGACCGAGCTGATGGGACAGATGAAGGTGATGAACAGGCGGTGCATATCACAAGAGAAGTACGTCAGTGACTGGGCAAGGAAGATGGCTGCGCTTCTTGGTGGTAAGTTCTATTTTTCCGAGTGCTTCTTGACTGTGTATTTCATTCTGCGCTTACTTTCTGCTCGTCTTGTCTTTGCAGATTTTTGTATGGACGCTGAAGCTGAAGCAGCTGACGTTGAGCGGTCGGTTATTCCGAACGTTCCACTCGGCGAGGACGCCAATCGAGACCTGCTCCGAGCGCACATTCGCCTGGGCAAAGTGGGACCTTTCATAGGTCGACTGAGAGAGGTAGTCGGCCGAATCGACAAGGAGCTGTGGCCCGAAGACGAGTCCCGGCAAGAGATGGAAGGGTTGATGACTCGGCTGGAGGACGTCCCGAACCGAGTGCAGGCGTGGAAGAAGTCTGCTGCTCGCTGTGGTGCGGACGTGGCGCTGTCGCTGGTCCGAGTGCACTGCAAGGAGGCTCGCGAAGAGAAGCGGAAGGCGCTGCAGGTCGCCAACACCACGAAGCTTCGATTCGAAGATTTCATGGAGACCTTCCTTGAGAGCGCCACTCGCATCGCAGACGGGATCAACCTCGACACTTTCGTGGAGCCTGCCAGTCCCAGTGCCAGCCCTCTCGACGCTTGAGAAAACTTTTACCTCGGTATGCCGAGTGTTACTTGTATCAAACTTTGGCCACTGCTGTTGGCCGTCACATTCGTGGTTCGGTGTGGATAAGCTTGATCTACACCGAACCGACTATCTTTAAACCAACTTTTAATTGGAACCCAATATTTTGCTCTTCCTTTGCGAAAGAATTGTTGACACGATTTTGGCTCGTGGTTTTTGTTTGGCGTTTCTTGGTGAAGCCAATGGCAAACATGCGGAGCATGTAATTGTCAGTTGTCTTGACATCTGCATGAGCCTCAATGAGAGTCTGCTAAGCCTCCGAGTGGATCTCTAAGATACACCCGAAGGAAGCTTTCTACTCAGGCGATTCTTGATCGCAAAGAAGTCTCCGAGTGCGACATTTAGAGTACACTCGGAGAAAGTTGTTGCTTAGGCGATTCTGGATCGCAGCTAAGCCCTCGAGTGCGACGTTTAGTGCACAGTCGGAGAAAGTTTGTACTTAGACGATTCTTGATCGCAGCTAAGTCCCCGAGTGCGACGTCTAGTGCATACTCGGAGAAAGTTGATACTCATGTAGTTGTCAGTTGTCTTGACATCCACATGAGTCTCAATGAGGTTCTGCTCAGCCGTTACTTAGACGATGCTGGATCGCGGCAAAGTCTCCGAGTGCGATGTGTAGAGCACACTCGGAGAAAGTTGGTACTTAGGCGATTCTTGATCGCAACTAAATCCCCGAGTGCGACGTTTAGTGCACACTTGGAGAAACTTTGTACTTAGGCGATTCTGGATCGCAACTAAGTCCCCGAGTGCGACGTTTAGGGCACACTCGGAGAAAATTTGTATTGAGGCAATTCTGGATCACAGCTAAGTCCCCAGTGCGACGTTTAGTGCACACTCGGAGAAAGTTTGTGCTTAGGCGATTCTGGATCGCAGCTAAGCTCCCGAGTGCGACGTTTAGTGCACACTCGGAGAAAGTTTGTACTTAGGCGATTCTGGATCACAGCTAAGTCCCCGAGTGCAACGTTTAGTGCACACTCGGAGAAAGTTTGTGCTTAGGCGATTCTAGATCGCAGCTAAGCTCCCGAGTGCGACGTTTAGTGCACACTCGGAGAAAGTTAGCACTTAGGCGATTCTGGATCGCAGCTAAGTCCCCGAGTGCGACGTTTAGTGCACACTCGGAGAAAATTTGTACTTAGGCGATTCTGGATCGCAGCTAAGCTCCCAAGTGCGACGTTTAGTGCACACTCGGAGAAAGTTAGTACTTAGGCGATTCTGGATCGCAGCTAAGTCCCCGAGTGCGACGTTTAGTGCACACTCGGAGAAAGTTAGTACTTAGGCGATTCTGGATCGCAGCTAAGTCCCCGAGTGCGACGTTTAGTGCACACTCGGGAAATTTTTTAGTTAGGCGATTCTCGATCGCAACTAAGTCCCCGAGTGCGACGTTTAGTGCACACTCGGAGGAAATTAGTACTTAGGCGATTCTTGATCGCAGCTAAGTCCCCGAGTGCGATGTTTAGTGCACACTCGGAGAAAGTTAGTACTTAGGCAATTCTGGATTGCAGCTAAGTCCCCGAGTGCGACGTTTAGTGCACACTCGGAGAAAATTAGTACTTAGGCGATTCTTGATCGTAGCTAAGTCCCCGAGTGCGACGTTTAGTGCACACTCGGAGAAAATTATTACTTAGGTGATTCTGGATCGCAGCTAAGTCCCCGAGTGCGACGTTTAGTGCACACTCGGAGAAAGTTTGTGCTTAGGCGATTCTGGGTCACAGCTAAGCTCCGGAGTGCGACGTTTAGTGTACACTCGGAGAAAGTTAGTACTTAGGCGATTCTGGATCGCAGCTAAGGCCCCGAGTGCGACGTTTAGTGCACACTCGGAGAAAATTTGTACTTAGGCGATTTTGGATCGCAGCTAAGCTCCCGAGTGCGACGTTTAGTGCACACTCGGAGAAAGTTAGTACTTAGGCGATTCTGGATCGCAGCTAAGTCCCCGAGTGAGACGTTTAGTGCACACTCGGAGAAAGTTAGTACTTAGGCGATTCTGGATCGCAGCTAAGTCCCCGAGTGCGACGTTTAGTGCACACTCGGAGAAAATTTGTACTTAGGCGATTCTGGATCACAACTAAGTCCCCGAGTGCGACGTTTAGTGCACACACGGAGAAAATTAGTACTTAGGCGATTCTTGATCGCAGCTAAGTCCCCGAGTGCGACGTTTAGTGCACATTCGGAGAAAATTAGTAAGGCGATTCTTGATCGCAGCTAAGTCCCCGAGTGCGACGTTTAGTGCACACTCAGAGAAAATTAGTACTTAGGCGATTCTTGATCGCAGCTAAGTCCTCGAGTGCGACGTTTAGTGCACACTCAGAGAAAGTTTGTGCTTAGGCGATTCTGGTTCGTAGCTAAGCTCCCGAGTGCGACGTTTAGTGCACACTCGGAGAAAATTAGTACTTAGGCGATTTTGGATCGCAGCTAAGTCTCCGAGTGCGACGTTTAATGCACAGTCGGAGAAAATTAGTACTTAGGCGATTCTAGATCGCAGCTAAGTCCCCGAGTGCGACGTTTAGTGCACACTCTGATAAAGTTTGTGCTTAGGCGATTCTCGATCGCAGCTAAGCTCCCGAGTGCGACGTTTAGTGCACACTCGGAGAAAGTTAGTACTTAGGCGATTCTGGATCGCAGCTAAGTTTTTTTTTAGACCGGATCTGCGACCACGGAAGAATTTTGAATCTGCAAAAACTCAATCTGCTTTGTATTACTTCAATGATACTTGTTCTTTACATTGGTTCAGTCGACGGTCACGTGTAGAAGCGCTTCAGGAGATCTCCGTTCCATGCTCGTGGCTCGTCCGTTTCCCTGTCGAGGTTGTAGAGTCGATATGCTCCGTTGTTCAGCACCTTGGAGATGATGAAGGGTCCTTCCCAGGCGGGAGCCAACTTGTGAGGTCTCTGTTGATCCACTCGGAGCACCAGGTCGCCTGCTTGGAATGTACGACTCCTGACGTGTCGCGCGTGAAAACGCCGCAGATCTTGTTGATAAATGGTTGAGTGAGTGAGTGCCATCTCGCGCTCCTCCTCTAGAAGATCCACTCCGTCTTTCCTTGCTTGCTCTGCTTCAGCTTCGGAGAAGAGTTCAACTCATGGAGCGTTGTGAAGCAAATCACTCGGAAGGACTGCCTCTGCTCCGTAAATGAGGAAGAACGGGGATCGCCCTGTAGATCTATTTGGGGTTGTGCGGAGACCCCATAGCACCGAAGGCATCTCGGTGACCCATGCGCCAGCAGCATGTCCCACTTCTCGCAGGAGTCGAGGCTTCAAACCTTTGCAGAATAAGTCCGTTCGCCCGCTCTGCTTGCCCGTTTGTTTGGGGATGCGCCACAGATGCAAAATCCACTCGGATACCTTGGCCTGTACAGAAACCTTTGAATCTGTCCGAGTCAAAGTTTGTGCCATTGTCAGTGATTATGCTGTGCGACACCCCGAATCTGGAGATGATGTCCCTGACAAACTTGACGGCCGTAAGGGCGTCGAGCTTCTTGATGGGCTTGGCTTCGATCCACTTTGTGAACTTGTCGACTGCCACCAACAGATGTGTGAATCCCCCTTGGCCTGTCCTGAATGGAATGACTGTATCTAATCCCCACACTGCAAACGGCCAAACAAGAGGGATTGTCTTCAACGCGGATTTTGGCTTGTGGGACTTGTTAGAGTAGAATTGACAGCCTTCGCATCGGTCGACCATATCCTTTGCCATTTCATTTGCCTGCAACCAGAAGAAACCGACTCTGAATGCTTTGGCGACGATTGCCCTTGAGGAGGCGTGATGACCGCAGGTTCCCGAGTGAATTTCTTCCAGGATTAACTGTCCCTCTTCAGGGGAGATGCATCGTTGAAGAACGCCTGAAACGCTTTCCTTGTACAACTGGCCATCAATGACAGTAAACGACTTTGACCTGCGGACGATCTGTCTGGCTTGGACTTCGTCTTCTGGCAATTCTTGCCTCAGGATGTATGTAATGAATGGCACAGTCCAATCGGGGATGATAGCAAGGATCTCCATGATCAAATCAACCACATCAGGGACTTCAACTTCAGTCGGATCTGTCGAGCTCTTTGGTTGTACTGGTTCTTCTGTGAAAGGATCTTCTTTAACTGAGGGGAGGTGAAGGTGCTCGAGGCAGACGTCACTCGGGACCGGTCTCCGAGTGGATCCAAGTTTCGCCAATTCATCAGCTGCTTGGTTTTTCAGTCGCGGAACATGGTGGAGTTCCAGACATTCAAACTTTTTCTCGAGCTTCCTCACTGCATTGCAGTATGTGGTCATGGGGGATTCCTCACGTCCCATTCCTTCATCACTTGATTAACTACCAAATCTGAATCGCCGTAGACCATCAGGCGACGGACGCCGAGTGTGATGGCCATGCGCAATCCATAAAGGAGAGCCTCATACTCTGCCTCATTGTTGGAGGAATCGAAGTGTATCTGCAACACATACTTGAGTTTGTCACCTTTTGGCGATATGATCACAACGCCAGCGCCGGAGCCATTCAACATCTTGGACCCATCGAAGAACATTGTCCAATGAGCCGAGTAGATGTGGGTCGGTTGCTGTTGTTCTACCCATTCTGCTATGAAGTCAGCCAGAGCTTGAGACTTTATAGCTTTCTTGGCCTCAAACTTGATGTCGCAGTATAACATCTCCATCGCCCACTTTGCCACTCGGCCCGATGCGTCCCGATTCTGGAGGATTTCCGACAACGGAGCATCAGAAACGACAGACACCGAGTGGTCTTGGAAATAATGAGCCACCTTCTTCGCAGTCATGTAAATCCCATAGATAAGTTTTTGATAGTGGGGATACCTCTGCTTGGAAGGAGTCAGGACTTCGGAGACATAATACAGTGGCCGCTGAAGCTTGTATGCTCTGCCTGCTTCTTCGCGTTCGACTGTGAGAACAGTGCTGACAACTTCATTTGTAGCCCCGATGTACAGAAGAAGGGGTTCTTTACTGAGCGGAGCAGTAAGAACTGGCTGGGTGGAAAGTAGGACTTTGAGGTCGTCGAATGCGATTTGGGCTTCGTCTGTCCACTCGAAAGTATCTGATTTCTTCATGAGTCGGTACAGAGGAAGTGCCTTCTCGCCGAGTCGACTGATAAACCTGCTCAAAGCCGCTAGGCAACCTGTGAGCCTTTGAACATCGTGTATTCTGACCGGCCGCTCCATTCGGACGATGGTGCCGATCTTTTCGGGGTTGACGTTGATCCCTCGTTCGGAAACGAAGAAACATAGTAACTTTCCGCTGGGAACACCGAATGAACACTTGGCTGGGTTGAGCTTGATATCGTACCTATGAAGGTTGGCGAATGTTTCGGCCAAGTCAGTCAGCAGGTCAGAACCTTTGCGTGACTTGACTACGATATCATCCATATACGCCTCCACATTTCAATCGATCTGGTCAAGGAGGCATTTTTGGATCATGCACATAAAGGTTGCTCCTGCATTCTTCAAACCAAATGGCATAGTGATGTAGCAGAAGCACCCGAATGGGGTAATGAAGGCTGTTTTTAATTCATCGGGGCCATACAGACGGATGTCATGATAGCCCGAGTATGCATCAAGGAACGACAGACGCTCGCAACCCGCAGTCGAATCGACAATTTGATCAATGCGGGGGAGCGGGAAATCGTCTTTCGGGCAGACCTTATTGAGATGCTTGAAGTCGATGCACATTCGGAGAGACTTGTCCTTCTTGGGCACCAATGACAACATTGGCGAGCCACTCGGAGTGGTGTACCTCGCAAATGAAGTTGGCTGCCAAAAGCTTAGCCACCTCTTCTCCGATTGCCTTCCTCTTGTGCGCGTCGGACCAACGCAGGCGTTCTCGGACAGGCCGAGCAGCAGGATCCACATACAGTCGGTGCTCAGCCAATTCCCTGGGTACACCTGGCATGTCAGCGGGCTTCCATGCAAAAATGTCCGAGTTCTCACGGAGGAACTGGATGAGCTCGGCTTCCTATTTAGGATCGAGGGTGGTGGAGATGTTCGTCGGAGCAGCAGTATCGTCCGTTGGGTGGATGCTGACCTTCTTCGTCTCTCCCGCCGACTGGAATGTGGACTCCGAAGCTCGCTTCTTCGAACGCATCAAGTCAGCGGGGTCGACTGTATTCTTGTACTCGTCGAGCTCGAGGACAGCCATCTGTTGATTGGCGATCCTCGATCCCTGCTGTAGACACTCGTCGGCCAGCTGCCGATTGCCTCTGATAGTGATCACACCCTTTGGGCCTGGCATCTTCAGCTTCAGGTACACGTAACATGGACGGGCCATGAAACGCGCATACGCCGGGCGGCCCAGAATCGCGTGGTACGCACTCTGGAGGTCCACCACCTCGAACGTCAGTTTTTCCTTGCGGAAGTTCTTGTCAGAGCCGAAGACGATGTCCAACGCGATCTGGCCGAGTGACTTGGCCTTTCGTCCAGGGACGACCCCATGGAACTGCTTCTTCTTGGGGGTGAACTGAGCCTTCCCCTTTCCCTTGAACTTGGCATTGGTAACGGCTGCGGCCTCTGCCTGCGGAGTGGACGGAGCTTTCTGCTTCTTCTTCCGAGTGCCGTTCCCATCTCCGTCGGCGACTGCTTTGTGCTTGCCAGTACGAATGCGGTCCTCTTCTTCGCCATTTGCATAGTGTGCCGCTATCTCCATCATCTTGCTCATGGAGATGTCGCCTGTTCGACCGAACTTCAGGTACAGATCTCTGTACCGCACGCCTGCCTTGAAGGCGCAGACTGCTTGGTGCTCTGTGACATTCTCCACCGTGTGGTAGAGGGTTGTCCAACGCTGGATGAAATCACGCAGGGGCTCATTCTGCTTCTGGACACAGTGCTGGAGCTCCACGAGACCAGCAGGGCGTTTGCACGTCCCCTCGAAGGTCCTGATGAAGACTCGGGCCAGATCTGCCCAGCTGTAGATGCTTGAAGGAGCCAACTGGTTCAGCCACACTCGTGCCGAGCCATCGAGCATGAGGGGGAGATGTTTCATGGCGACATGGTCGTCTCCACCTCCGATCTGGACTACCACTCGGTAGTCGTCCAACCACATTTCTGGCTTGGATTCTCCTGTAAACTTGCTGATTCCCGTCGCCAATCGGAAGTTGGGAGAGATGTCAGCCGAACGGATGGCTCGACTGAAACACTCGGGGCCAGAGACGATGGTCCTGCTTCCACTCGGACGGTCTATATCGTGTCCATCACGGTGGGCCCGGCCCCTGTCGACCCTCCTCTGGGCGATATATCCTCTTGTGTCAGGTCTTGGATCATAAGTGTCACCGACCTAATGCCGATCATCATGATGTAGGGGCCCGTAGGGCCCACCCCGCGGAGGGGTGCGTGAACGGCGACGATCTTCGGGATTCATGGAACGGCTCCCTCCCCTGTGTCGCTGATGAGAACCGGGGCTGTGAACTAATCGATGTGTGTTCGCGCGAACAGAACTATTGTGGATCCTGTTGTGCGACTGGAAGACCGCCGTTTTGCTGCTGCGCCGTGTGTAGCAGGGCACGGATCTGCTCGATCCCTCTGCCAGCCTCTGAATCAGTCGGCTGGAGGGAATCGGCTATCTTGGCGGCGGCAGCCAGATTGAGGACGGGTGTGCGGAACACCCCCACGTTGCTCTGACGAGTGCGCCGACTGGCAGAATGGCGGGGCTGACGGCGAGCGCCAGATGTTTCGCCGACCTCGTGCTCGTCCCGGCCGGTTTGGCGGGGACTTTCATGGGAGTTTGCCATGTGCACTTCGGCTGCAAGCCCGTGACCCACGTACTCGGAAGGAAACTCAGTCGGAACTGAGTCCGAGCGCTGGGACAACATCGCTACTACAACCGACTCGAGAACCGCCACTTGTGAATACGCGCTCTGGCGCGCCTGGGCGTGTTGCACCCAACGCTGGAGCCGCGGACGGCGAGACCGCTTGTTGCGGCGCGCGACAGGGGCAAAGGTCGACACCGGAGCCGACTGCTGGAGAAGAAGGACGCCGCGGGCGCCGACACGGAAGTGCGTAGCCCCGCGAGTGGGGATCGCCTCGACGTCGAGAGGAGCATCCCGAAGCCATGCCGAATCGTCGATGATGAAGGAGAGAGCGCTGAAGAGGATCTCCCGACCCATGCACAAATCTCCACGGGACGACATGACGAAAAGATGTAGTCGCAAACTCGCCAAAAAGTCGCTTAGACGCCTGCCCCACGGTGGGCGCCAACTGTCGTGGGTATAAGTCTGACAGTAGATGTATGGGGTATGAAAGGATGGGCAAAGCCTTAGCTACGGCGAGGTTGTATGAGTTCAGGCCCCTCTACGGTGGAGGTAAAAGCCATACGTCTCAGTGCTCTTGGGAGCTTGATGTCGAGTGGAATATGGATTACAGTGAATTGCCAACCCCTGCACTAGTGGGGAAGGGCGACTTATATAGAGTGCGCTGCCCTTCACAACGGTTCGGTGCACAGGGGTGGAGTAGTGGCGATTAAATGTCTATGTTACAGATAACGTATGCCTTAAATGCTAATAAAGGTACATGAAAGCGTATGACCGTTGCCCTCCAGGGGGGTTAGGATGTACAGAGTGGAATCCAGTCGGTACGTTTGATAGGCTCCGAATGCTCATTTCTGACTGGATGATGGAGGAATCGTCACCGACTGGATGATGGAGGAATCGTCACCGACTGGATGAAGGGAAGTCCTTAATTCAGTCGGAACCGACTAAGGGCCTTGTCCCTTATGAAGGGTAGTCTTTGGGTAGGACCTATAGGGCAGGCCTGTGATAGTGATCACACCCTTGGGGCCTGGCATCTTCAACTTCAGGTACACGTAACATGGACGGGCCATGAAACGGGCATACGCCGGGCGACCCAGAATCGCGTGGTACGCACTCTGGAAGTCCACCACCTCGAACGTCAGTTTTTCCTTGCGGAAGTTCTTGTCAGAGCCGAAGACGACGTCCAACGCGATCTGGCCGAGTGACTTGGCCTTTCGTCCAGGGACGACCCCATGGAACTGCATGCTGCTCTCGCTAAGTTTGGACATCGGAATGCCCATCCCCTTGAGAGTGTCAGCGTACATGATGTTTAGGCCGCTGCCGCCGTCCATGAGGACTTTGCGCAGTCGGACTCCTTCCACCACCGGGTCGACGACCAGGGCCTGCCTCCCTGGGGTGGGTACGTGTGCTGGATGATCCGACTGGTCAAAGGTGATCGCAGTCTGAGACCATTTGAGGAACGTGGGGTTGGTCAGGGTGGCCATGTTCACCTCCCTGTTCACCAGCTTCAGTCGACTCTTGCTTTCAACGTCAGCAAAAATCATCAGTGTTGCATGGACTTGGGGGAACGGATCCTCCTTGTACTCCTCATCCTGTTCATTGTCCTTTTAACTCGGCTGCCCTTCACCGAACCCCTGGATCAGGAGGCGACATTGCTGAGTGGTATGCTTCAAAAATATGGCGTTGCCCTCTTCATCCATCTTCGTGTGGATTGGACATGGCTGGTCCAGGATGTGGTTTCCGAACTGCTTCTTCTTGGGGGTGAACTGAGCCTTCCCCTTGCCCTTGAACTTGGCATTGGTAACGGCTGCGGCCTCTGCCTGCGGAGTGGACGGAGCTTTCTGCTTCTGCTTCCGAGTGCCGTTCCCATCTCCGTCGACGACTGCTTTGTGCTTGCCACTACGAATGCGGTCCTCTTCTTCGCCATTTGCATAGTGTGCCGCTATCTCCATCATCTTGCTCATGGAGATGTCGCCTGTTTGACCGAACTTCAGGTACAGATCTCTGTACCGCACGCCTGCCTTGAAGGCGCAGACTGCTTGGTGCTCTGTGACGTTCTCCACCGTGTGGTAGAGGGTTGTCCAACGCTGGATGAAATCACGCAGGGGCTCATTCTGCTTCTGGACATAGTGCTGGAGCTCCACGAGACCAGCAGGGCGTTTGCACGTCCCCTCGAAGGTCCTCATGAAGACTCGGGCCAGATCTGTCCAGCTGTAGATGCTTGAAGGAGCCAACTGGTTCAGCCACGCTCGTGCCGAGCCATCGAGCATCAGGGGGAGATGTTTCATGGCGACATGGTCGTCTCCACCTCCGATCTGGACTACCACTCGGTAGTCGTCCAGCCACGTTTCTGGCTTGGATTCTCCTGTAAACTTGCTGATTCCCGTCGCCAATCGGAAGTTGGGAGAGATGTCAGCCGAGCGGATGGCTCGACTGAAACACTCGGGGCCAGAGACGATGGTCCTGCTTCCACTCGGACGGTCTATATCGTGTCCATCACGGTGGGCCCGGCCCCTGTCGACCCTCCTCTGGGCGATATATCCTCTTGTGTCAGGTCTTGGATCATAAGTGTCACCGACCGAATGCCGATCATCATGATGTAGGGGACCGTAGGGCCCACCCCGCGGAGGGGTGCGTGAACGGCGACGATCTTCGGGATTCATGGAACGGCTCCCTCCCCTGTGTCGCTGATGAGAACCGGGGCTGTGAACTAATCGATGTGTGTTCGCGCGAACAGAACTATTGTGGATCCTGTTGTGCGACTGGGAGACCGCCGAATTTTGCTACTGCGCCGTGTGTAGCAGGGCACGGATCTGCTCGATCCCTCTGCCAGCCTTTGAATCAGTCGGCTGGAGGGAATCAGCTATCTTGGCGGCGGCAGCCAGGTTGCGGACGGGTGTGCGGAACACCCCCACGTTGCTCTGACGAGTGCGCCGACTGGCAGAATGGCGGGGCTGACGGCGAGCGCCGGATGTTTCGCCGACCTCGTGCTCGTCCCGGCCGGTTTGGCGGGGACTTTCATGGGATTTGGCCATGTGCACTTCGGCTGCAAGCCCGCGACCCACGTACTCGGAAGGAAACTCAGTCGGAACTGAGTCCGAGCGCTGGGACAGCGTCGCTACTACAACTGACTCGAGAACCGCCACTTGTGAATACGCGCTCTGGCGCGCCTGGGCGTGTTGCACCCAACGCTGGAGCCGCGGACGGCGAGACCGCTTGTTGCGGCGCGTGACAGGGGTGAAGGTCGACATCGGAGCCGACTGCAGGAGAAGAAGGACGCCGCGGGCGCCGGCACGGAAGTGCGTAGCCCCGCGACTGGGGATCGCCTCGACATCGAGAGGAGCATCCCGAAGCCATGCCGAATCGTCGACGATGAAGGAGAGAGTGCCGAAGAGGATCTCGCGACCCATGCACAAATCTCCACCGGACGACATGACGAAAAGATGTAGTCGCAAACTCGCCGAAAAGTCGCTTAGACGCCTGCCCCACGGTGGGCGCCAACTGTCGTGGGTATAAGTCTGACAGTAGATGTATGGAGTACGAAAGGATGGGCAGAGCCTTAGCTACGACGAGGTTGTATGAGTTCAGGCCCCTCTACGGTGGAGGTAAAAGCCCTACGTCTCAGTGCTCTTGGGAGCTTGATGTCGAGTGGAATATGGATTACAGTGAATTGCCAACCCCTGCACCAGTGGGGAAGGGCGACTTATATAGAGTGCGCTGCCCTTCACAACGGTTCGGTGCATAGGGGTGGAGTAGTGGCGATTAAATGTCTATGTTACAGATAACGTATGCCTTAAATGCTAATAAAGGTACATGAAAGCGTATGACCGTTGCCCTCCAGGGGGGTTAGGATGTACAGAGTGGAATCCAGTCGGTACGTTTGATAGGCTCCGAATGCTCATTTCCGACTGGATGATGGAGGAATCGTCACCGACTGGATGATGGAGGAATCGTCACCGACTGGATGAAGGGAAGTCCTTAATTCAGTCGGAACCGACTAAGGGCCTTGTCCCTTATGAAGGGTAGTCTTTGGGTAGGACCTATAGGGCAGGCCTGTGACCCTACCCTAGGACTATAACCCCATCACTCCCCCTTTGGCATCGGGACACCAAAAAGGTAGAGAGGACACCTACTACATAGTTGTAGCTCGAAATGAAGAGGACTCACCCATCGGACTCCTTAATATACTCCTCATCAGTCTCGTCTTCTATCTCCTCATCAGACTCCTTGTCAGACTCAACCCACTGAAGATCCTTCTTTTTCATGGAAGCAGCTTCAGGAGTAATGTCTTGCTCAGACCCATCGGAGATGTGCACACCGAGCTTCCTCATAATCAGCTTGTCATGCTGACGGCGCTCCTTGTGAGCAACATGAGTCATGTACTGCCCTTTCGCCTGCATGCAAAACAAGGTCTTCATCCGGTCCTTGAGCTTCTTGGCCCAAGATGGCTCGGCAGAGGAAGGCCCATGAGACTCTGTAATGCCCTCATCATCAGCCGCAACCTCATCCTCATCAGTATCCACAATGGCAGCAATAGGTGTAGTGGTGGTGTTGGCCCACTTGTTCTTGCGTCGCAGCTTAATAGGCTCAAGGCCCCCGCCCACTTACTCCGGATCAGGTAAAACAAATAAGGGCCATAGATGGGGACCTTACGGTGAAAAATTGCTGACTCAAGCTCACTCCACATGCCGTGAGACACATCACGTGATCCAGAGGGACAAGTCCGCCCTTTCTGACACATCAAAAGCATATCCACAAGGTATGAATGCACCTCGTCCTTGTTGCAAACGCGCGGAAAAAGAGTGTTGTGAAAGATACGATGCATGACATCAAGGAATGGGTTCAGCACATGAGAGACTTCACCAGATGGGGACACCTTGTCAATAAAGTAGGACAACAACTTCTCCTTAGCTATAGCAGATGGCTTAGCGTGAGGGTGCAAACCAATTGGGTGCTCAAGCCCCTCATCATGGACGTTCAGAAGATCCATAAACTCCTTCCAAGTAGCACACATCCTCTCTCCATTGGTCATCCAAGTCATAGTGCGCTCCTCATCAAAGTGGAAGTGGACTGTAACAAAGAACCGAGCCACTATCTCAGGATCAAAGTCAAGGTGAAACATGATGAGATCCACAATCCGAAGCTGTTCCACCATGCTCAGAGGTTCACCAAAGTACGTCGGGTCCTTCTTGAGACGTTCCATGTCTATCCACTGAACAGGCACATAGATATTCTTCTTGTTCTTGATCACATTTTCATAAATGAGAGCGTGCCGCTTTGACCAGAATAGTTCAGATCCGGGGAGCTAAACACTATCGTTGTCATAGGGGTTGATCTTCTGGCGAACCTGAAACTCAGCTAGTAGCATAGCATTCCAATCGATAGTGTTTTCCTTGTTCTTGTGAGCGGGCCACTTGAAATTGCGCTTCAGAGCCTTGGACCCCTCGAGTGCATCTGAAGTACGAGGGTGCTTGGAACTGGCATCCCGAGGAGGGTTTGAGCGCCTGGAGCCACCACCTATGACACGCAACGCAAACACAAGAAAACGACAAAAGAAGTCAAGGCAAAGACTAAAGCAAACCAGAAAATCCCTGAGAAAGGAAAACTAGGAGGACATAACATGTGTATTCAGGGAACAACGGTAGTACCGCTAGTCAAGTGGTAGTAAAAATTTACTACTACCCTGACAGCGGTATTACCGCTGCTCAAGCGGCAGTAAAAAGTTACTACCGCTCTGACAGCGGTAGTACCACTCTACTGCGATAGTCCGCTCTATTGCGGTAGTACCGCTCTAGGAGGAGAGGTAGTACCGCTCTAGGAGGAGAGGTAGTACCGCACGGGTGAAAAGTGCCAGATTTGACATGAAAAAATTTAGATCCGATACTACCGGAGACCCAAACCCACATGTTGTAACCTACTCAGTAAAAAATCTACCACAAAAGCACTCTCGAACCATCCTTGCATGAAAATATTGTGCCATGAAACGATGAACTAACACATATGATCCTAACCCTAGATTCAAAAAGAACGAAGCAAAGAGAAGGGAACGAAGGGCAATACCGAGGTCCATTGCACAAGGGAGAGGAGGGATACGATCCCACCAAACGGAATCGAAGGAGAGTGGCCGGAGAAGGAGATCCGGCGAGCCCCTCTGGCACCGTTTCTTTAGAAGAGAGAGAGAGAGAAATAGAGAGAGCCACGAGATGAATGTGTATTGGGGGAGAAAGAACTGCCCCTTCCCTAATATAACCCCCGTGGTCCTGGCGGAGCGGTAATACCGTTGTCATCGCGGTAGTACCGCTTGGCCAGCGGTAGTAAAATTTTACTACCACTAGCTGGGTGGTAGTACCTCTCGTCCATCGGTAGTAAATTTTTTACTGTCGTGCCTGGAGCGGTAGTACCGTGCCCCTTTTTTAAAAACACTTTGAACCTTGCCATAGGAGGAGAAAAAGCACAGGAAAACCCAAGGGAAGATAAAAAATGAAACAAGTACGCAACTCGAACAAAGAACCGAATCTTCTGACGAAGAGAGGGAGGTCACCGGAGCCATCAATGTTTGAGACAAATGGTATGACACCGTGAAGAATTATCCTTGGGTTCATGACCAAAGCTTGTCTTTGAAGCACAAGTGCCATCAGCAATGGCTAATTGAAATATGTGATCAATTTATGCATAATGGGGGTGGGAAGGTTCATTGAGAGAAAAACACTCCCCCTATGTCCATGCCTACACCTAGAGTAAAATATAATGATGAGTAAGGTTTGGTGTGCCTAGTTTCAATCCACATTGCTTGAATCAATGATATTTATCTCATGCCTTAACTCGCGAAACCTTGCTTCATCTAGAGGTTTGGTGAAAATATCCGCAAGTTGCTGTTGAGTGTTGATGAAGAGGACCTCAATATCTCCTTGCTTGATATGATCTCGAATGAAATGATGAAGAATATCAATATGCTTGGTCTTGCTATGTTGCACCGGATTAAGAGATATCTTGATGGCACTTTCATTGTCACATAGAAGAGGAACTTTGTCACAAGTGACACCGTAATCCTTTAAAGTTTGCCTCATCCATAACAATTGAGCACAACAACTTGCGATAGCTACATACTTGGCCTCGATGGAAGAAAGTGACACACAGTTTTGCTTCTTCGAAGACCAACTTACCAAAGAGTGACCAAGGAATTGGCATCCTCCAGAGGTTGACTTCCTTCCGACACACTCTGCAGCCCAACCTGAGTCAGAGTAACCTACTAGACTAAAGCTTGATCCTTTGGGGTACCATAAGCCAAAGTTTGGGGTATGATCCAAATATCGAAAGATTCGTTTGACTGCCGCATAGTGGCTTTCCTTTGGTGCGGATTGAAACCGTGGCACAAATTCCCACACTCAACATGATGTCTGGTCTAGATGCACAAAGTTAAAGCAAGGATCCAATCATGGAGCGATATACCTTTTGATCCACTGCTTTACCATTGGGATCATTGTCAAGCTTGCATTTGGTTGGCATGGGAAATTTGACCGGCTTAACGTCCTCGAGCTTGAACCTCTTGAGCATGTCTTGAGTGTACTTGGCTTGTTTGATGAATGTTACTTATCTTCCTTGTTTGATTTTAAACCCGAGAAAGAACTTCAACTCTCCCATCATAGACATCTCAAACTTCTCGGTCATTAGTGCAACAAACTCTTCATTGAAAGTTTCGTTAGGAGAACCAAAAATAATATCATCCACATATACTTGGCATACGAACAAATCCCCATTGACCTTTTTGGTAAAAAGGGTGGGATCAATTTTCCCAATCTCAACAACTCGGTAAGGTACTCATACCACGCACATGGGGCTTGTTTAAGGACGTATATCGCCCTCTTGAGTTTGTATAATGAGTGGGGAGCTTGGGATCCTAGAATCCCGGGGGTTGTTTGACATATACCAACTCATTTAAGGGACCATTAAGAAATGCACTCTTCACATCCATTAGTTGCAATTTGAAATCATGATGAGAAGCAAATGCAAGCAGCATGCGAATAGATTCATGACGAGCAACAGGGGCGAAGGTTTCACCATAGTCGATACCCTCGACTTGGGAGTGGCCTTAAGCCACCAGTCTTGCCTTGTTTTGAACAACAAAACCATTTGCATCTTGCTTGTTCTTGAAGATACATTTGGTTCCAATGACATTATGTTCCTCCGTTGGCCTTGGCACTAATTCCCAAACTTGATTGTGCTCGAAGTTGTTAAGTTCATCATGCATGGCTTCAAGCCAATCCTTATCATCGAGCGCTTCATGTACCTTTTGGGGTTCAACACACGAAACAAATGCGTGATGCAAACAAAAGTTTGATAATTGTTGACGAGTAGTTACGTACTTATTGAAGCTTCCAAGCACATTCTTGAAGATATGTTGTCGAACCCGGAGCTTGTTAGCTATCTTGGTGGCGCGACGCTCCAAGACTTCCTTACTAGGTAATTGAGGAGCGTCTTCTTGATCATCTTGAGCACCGTCTTGAGGTTGCTCACTAGTTTGCCCTTGATCTTGTGGTTGCACTTGATCTTGAGAAAACTCAGAGTCTTGAGCTTGATATTGGACATCATTTGGTGCAACACCATCTTCATGAGGTTGATCTTGTCCTTGATCTTGTTCATCGGGTTGAGGGCTTTCACTTTGTTCTTAGGAAGCGTGTGGGTCTAGCGAGGGTGATGGCTCCACTTGAGTAGAGCATTGTCCTTCTCCTTCGGCCATAAGGGGTTCCTCAATGGGGAGTATTTGACCAATCCCCATTCTTCTTATGGTTTGAGGACGAATTTCATCACCTACATCAAAAAGACCACTTTGCTCCACGTGGGATCCATTATTTTCATCAAACTCTATGTTACACGTCTCCTCAATGAGTCTGGTGGACTTGTTGTGAACACGGTAAGCATGAGAGTTTGTAGCATAACCAACAAATACGCCCTCATGAGCTCCAGCTTCGAATTTAGGAAAACGAACACTGCTGCCTCTTGAGCTTGTGTTGTTTTTTCCCTTGAAGAGGAAAGGGTGATGCAGCACAGGAGCAGTAAGTATTTCCCTTAGTTTGAGAACCAAGGTATCAATCTAGTAGGAGAATCGCGCCAAGTCTAGAGTACTTGCGCAAACACAAAAGAGCTTGCACCCAACGCTATAAAGGGGTTGTCAATCCCTTCAAGATTGATTGCAAAGTGAGATCTGAAGGTGGAAAGTGCAAGGAAGTAAAAGTGTAAGGCTGAAAATATGGTGTGAAGTAGACCCCGGGGCCATAGTGTTCACTAGAGGCTTCTCACAAAATAGCAAATATTACGGTGGGTGAACAAATTACTGTCGAGCAATTGATAGAACCACATAAAGTCATGACGATATCTAAGGCAATGATCATACATATAGGCATCACGTCCGAGACAAGTGGACCGATACTTTCTCCATCTACTACTATCACTCCACATATCGATCGCTATCCAGCATGCATCTAGTGTATTGAGTTCATGACGAATAGAGTAACGCCTTAAGCAAGATGACATGATGTAGAGGGATAAACTCAAACCATTGATGAAAACCACATCTTTTTACCCTTGATGGCAAAAACACGATGCGTGCCTCGCGGCCCCTTCTGTCACTGGGAGAGGTCACCGCACGGTATGAACCCAAAACCAAGCACTTATCCCATTGCAAGAATCATATATCAAGTTGGCCAAACAAAACCCACAACTCGAAGAGAATTACAAGGATATGAAATCATGCATATAAGATATCAGAAGAAACTCAAATAAGATTCATAGATAATCTGATCATAAATCCACAATTCATCGGACCTCGACAAACACACCGCAAGGAAGATTACATCAGATAGATATCCATGAAGATCATGGAGAACTTTGTATTGAAGATCCAAGAGAGAGAAGAAGCCATCTAGCTACTAGCTATGGACCCAAAGGTCTATGGTGAACTACTCACGCATCATCGGAGAGGTTATGGTGTTGATGAAGAAGCCCTCCGTATCCGAATCCCCCCTCCGGCAGGGCACCAGAACGTGCCCCAGATGGGATCTTGCGGAGACATACCTTGCGGCGGCGGAAAAGGACTTTCGTGGATCTCTCTCGCAGTTTTGGAATTTTTCTAAATTTGTAGGCAGAAGAGGTAGGGCAGACGAGCCACAGGGGGCCCACAAGCCTGCTAGACGCGAGCCCGCCTGGTCGTGCCTAGGGGGCTTGTGGGGTCCCCTGGTGGCCCCTGCCTTGGTTCTCAAGTCTCGTGCATATCTTCTGTTCCGGAAAAAATCTTTTCGGAAGTTTTATTCCATTTGGACACCGTTTAAAATCCTCCTCTGAAAAGGGTCAAAAATACGGAAAAAACAGGAACTGGCACTTGGCACTGAGTTCATAAGTTAGTCCCCAAAAAGATATAAAAGGCATGCAAAACATCCAAAGTTTGACAAGATAATAGCATGGAACCATAAAAAAATATAGATATGTTGGAGACGTATCAAATACCTTTCTTGAGTATGAAACACTTGCAACCGAACACCCGGAAGTACTTGAGGTTGGGCTTGTTCCCGGTAAGAATCTCATATGGAGTCCTATTCAAGCCTTTGCGGAGGTAGAGCCGATTTGATGCATGACATGCGGTGTTAATGGCTTCGGCCCAAAAGTTGTACGGAGATTTGAATTCCGCCATCATGGTTCTTGCCGCGTCCATCAACGTCCGGTTCTTCCTCTCCCCCACACCATTTTGTTGAGGGGTATAGGGTGCTGAATATTGGTGCTTGATCCCGTCGTCACTAAGGAACTCATTCAAGGTGTAGTTCTTGAACTCAGTGCCGTTCTCACTTCTAATAATCAATATCTTTTCTTCATGTTGACGTTGAGCTTCATTAGCAAAGTCGATGACGGTTTGTTGAGTCTCACTCTTCCTCTTGAAGAAGTATACCCAAGTGTATCTTGAGTAGTCATCCACAATCACCAAGCAATACTTCCTTCCCCCATGACTATCAAAAGATGGAGTACCAAAGAGATCCATGTGAAGGAGCTCCAAAGGCCTTTTCGAGTAGATGATAGTTGTGGGACGGTGAGCCATTTCATGAAGATTTCCTTCAATACAAGCACTTCAAGCATGATCTGTGGCAAAACTCACATTTGTTAGTCCACGAACATGGTCCCCTTTGAGGAGACTTTGCAAAGATCTCATATTTACATGAGCTAGCCGATGATGCCAAAGCCAACCCACATCAACTTTAGCCATTAGACAAGTCACGATGTTAGTACGTCGCTCCGAAAAGTTCACCAGAGAGAGACCGTTCTCGACACGTCCAACAAAGGCTACTTTAAGAGTCTTGCTCCACAAAAGGGC
The DNA here is from genome assembly GCF_904849725.1 of Hordeum vulgare subsp. vulgare. NCBI lineage: Eukaryota > Viridiplantae > Streptophyta > Magnoliopsida > Poales > Poaceae > Hordeum > Hordeum vulgare. Next base: position 334,018,010 of record NC_058520.1, on the reverse strand, counting down.
CACAATATCAAGATTAAAGAATGTGATAAAGCCCACAATTGCAAGGTGACGAACGAAAAGCAAATTGTGTGCAAGGGATTCAACAAGCATGACCTTCTCTATAGATAAATCTTGAGATATGACCAACTTGCCAAATCCCATTACCTTAGATATTGAGGCATCAGCAAATTGGACATGGGTGGGCATATATGTAATTGGATGCACATCCACCACCAACTCCTTGATCCCGGTCATATGGTTTGTGGCTCCACTGTCGAGCAACCATGACACTCCACCGGAAGCAAACTCCTACAAGAGATCAATGCTTGGATTTAGGTACCCATTCTTGGATGGGTCCTTTGATGTTAGAAACAAGGGTCTTAGGAACCCAAATAGCCCATTCAATGTACTCATAATAAGAACCAACAAATTTAGCATAAACATGCCCATCACTAGCATGGCATAAAACATAAGAGGGGTTTAAGTCACCGACTTTGTTGGTAGAGGTGGTTTTGCCCTTCTTGGCATTATCACCCCCTTCCTTGTTCTTCATCTTCTTATGAGTACTCTCACCCTCTTTGACAAAAATATCCTTGAGAGGGGAATAAAGCTTGGTCTTGTTCTTCTTTTTCTTGTTAGACTTGGGGGTGCAAACCCAAGTCCCTTCTTTCCTACAACCTCCTTTTGATTAATCAAAAGGTCATTTAGGTTCTTTTCGCCTTGGATGCATGACACAAGGCCCTTTTCGAGTTGTTCTTTTAACTTAGAATTCTCATGCACAAGATGCACATGCTCACAACAAGGGTTAGTAGCACAAGCATTATCAACTATAACAAAAGGAGGACAAGTAGATATCTCCTTGGTTAGTTTTACTTGGAGTTGATCATGAGACTCCTTAAGAGAGGAATGAACACCTTTCAAGACCTTTTGGGCCTTGTAAAGTGTGTCAAATTCTTCCTTGAGTCTATCATGGCCAACCCCAAGTGCAACTTTATTGGATTTAAGCACATGGGTAAGAAAAAGAGCATGATCAAGATCTTTTTGCAATTTAGCATGGTCAACGTTGTGTGACTCTTCAAGAGCCAAACAAAGACCACCATCTTCTTTTAGAGCAATGGATAGTTACGCTATCTCATCAGCGTAATCACAACTATGTCCCACCAACTTGGAGATAGTCTCCTCATGAGTCTCAATGAGATCACTGGCCTCACCAAGCTGTTCCAAAAGAGCATCAAAGTGCCTTCATGTTTCACCTTTGATCTTACACTGGAATTTTTCAAACTCATTCTCATCAAGCTCCACTACTTCACTATCATCAACACAGTCTAACAATGAAGGAGGGGTAATGATTGTGGTCTTCATGTTGGGGGTTAAGTTATTGATACCTTTGGCCATGAGGCACTTGGCTATGTAGTTCTCGTTGGTGGCGCCGAAGAGAGACAACTTGGGGGAGGAAGTGGCAATGGCCACGGTAGCCGTTGCCATCCCCTCATGGCCTGTATCATCTTTGTCATCATCGGAGGTGTACTCTTGATGGGCCACCAAACCCCTTGGAGGAGTCTTCTTGGTGAAGATATTCTTGCTTGGGAAAGACTTGGCTTTGTCCTTGCGAATGAGCTTGCCCATGTTGTCTTCCCTCTTCTCATAAGTCATAAGGACAATCTGCCACAAAGTGACACACATTGCCGCAGTGGTAGCATATCCGTACTCATTGCTTGTTCTTGGACCCACTTGAGTTGTTCTTGGAGAAGTTGGGCCTTGAGTTTCTCTTGTTTCCCCAAAATTGCCTTGATGCAAGAGCCATGTGCTCGTTATAAGCATACTTTGTGTCTACGGGGCAGCCATCTTCTTCCTCCTCTTCTTCTTCATCAGCAATGATCTTGGCTCTCAAGGCAAGGTTGGGTGAGGCTATATTTGACCGCATACGAGCAAGAGAATTGTCGGCGGTCTTGTTCATGATGTTCATGGCAATGAACTCATCCAACACTTCGCTTGAGGTCAAGGTGTGGAAATCCGGCCTTTGACGAATGACGGAGGACGTGGCTTTGTTGAATGGCAAGATAGTCTTGAGAAACTTGCGCTTGATCCAAGTGTCATATGTATCCTTGCTCCCATGATCCTGAAGAGAAATGGCAAGAGCAGTCACCCTCCAGTAGAGATTACGGGGGTACTTATCTTCTAGCATCACAAACTCATCGGCCTCATCTAGAACCACTTCAAAGTTGGACCGTTGAATGCTCGAGCTACCCTTTCACAACACCATGATGTGCTCCCACCAATCATTGCACACGTTAAGGGGCGCAAGTGAGATAGATATTCGAGAGGAACCGCTGATTGAAAGACGAACAAGGCGGAATGATTGTATTGATTGTCCACATATTCTCTTGGAGTGAGGTTGCTTGGATCTTGTGGGTAGAAGCCTTGTTTGATGATTCTCCAAAGATTTGTTGAGCTGTGATTCAAATGAGACTTTATGCAAAAGATCAAATTAGCGAAATCACCTTTAACAAGTTTATGAGGAGGACCAAGGTTATTAATACGCGGTGTAGGGACCGGTCCTCCATAGACCGGGGGAGGAGGAACCGAGGCAAAGTTTCCCATCCCATTCTTGTCAAGAGGGGAAGAAGTTCGAGTACCTTTAGTCGTTTCCTTATCGGAATTGGCCTTCGACTCCGATGTGGTGGGTTTAACCACAAGCAATGGGCCGGGAGAATCCTTCACCCCCTCAAGTAATTCTTTAAGCATGGACTTGACTTCGGTCGTCATGGACGTCTTGAGTGAGGCCATAGCCTCATTCAATTCGTCCCGTGTGATCGAACTCAACTCCACGGCCTCGGGCACTTCGTGCCCAACCACACCGTCGTTAACCATACTCTCCATGTGGTGAAACCCTTAATGAAAAGACGTGGCTCTGATACCAATTGAAAGGATTGATATGGTTGACTAGAGGGGGGGGGGTGAATAGGCAACTACTAATTTTTAGCTTTTCTTAACAAATTAGGGTTAGGAACAAAAGGTTCTCTAGATGAACAACTAGGTGAGCAATCTATATGATGCTAACAACAAGGACAACAAGTGCAAGCAAGTAATACACCACAACAATACTAAGTACAAAGTAAAGGTAAGAGATAACCGCAAGTGCAACTGGTGGAGACGAGGATGTGTTACCGAAGTTCCTTCGCTTTGACAGGAAGTACGTCTCCGTTGCTACCCAAGAAGCCACTAGGGCCATCGTATTCTCCTCACGCCCTCACACAATGCGATATGCCGTGCTCCACTATTGGTGTGCTTGAAGGGGGTGATCGGACCTTTACAAATAAGGTTGGGGCTATCTCCACACAAAGCTTGGAGGCTCCCAACAAGAACACTAAGCTTCACCACAATGGCTCCGAGGTGACCTCAACCGTCTAGGGTGCTCAAACACCTAAGAGTAAAAAGATCCACAAGGGATTAGTGGGGGGAATCAAATATCTCTTGGTGGAAGTGTAGATGAGGGCCTTCTCAACCAATCCCTAGGAAATCAACAATTTTGATTGGCTAGGGAGAGATATTGGGCAAGAATGAGCTTTGGAGCAATAATGGAGCTTGGGGAGGTAATAGGTAGTCTTGTTAGGGAAGAAGACCCCTTTATATAGTGGGGGGAACAATCCAACCGTTACCCCCACTCATAGCATTAGCAGAGCGGTACTACCGCTGCTAGGAGCGGTACTACCACACGGTAGTTCACCAACCCGATAGTAAGAAAATACTATCGTGCGTACCACTGCTGAGGCAAAAGGATGCGCAAAAAGTCCGACGGAGCGGTAGTAAAAAACTACTACCGCCTAGAGAGCGATACTACCGCCCAGAGGGCGGTACTACCGCTGGCACTAGCGGTACTACCACTGGCCCTTTTGCACATGCAGGGAAAAACATGTTTGAGCTCCATTGAAGCAAGGGAAAGGTGGTGCAATGGAAATGTGTACGTGTTGATTCCATCCAAATCTTCCTGAAGTGGACCCCCTCTTAATAGTACGGCATTCTTGCGACTCAAATCCACCAAAGAGAAACGTAGAAAGCAACCGTCTTTGAAAGAGTCCGAGGGGCACCGAATCGTCGTGTGCCTAGTCATGAATTATCTGAAATGATCAATGCACACGATTAGTCCACAAAGGTATTGTCATCAATCACCAAAACTACTTAGGGACAAATATGCCCTAAGAAAGGTTCACATCATTCATGATTATTGTGCTATGCTTTGTTTAGTAGTATTGGACATGTTCTAATTCACAAAAGAGGTGACAATGCTTTTGTAACTTTTGTCTCAGGTAACAATGGTGAAACAACAAACAATGATATCCTTTTAAAGAAGAAAGAGAGGCCAGGAGAGAGTTGAACAAGAACAACCATCAGCTCACACCACTCCCAATTCTCTAGCATTGGTGGAATTTGTGGATAAAAGGCAGCAACTTGTCCTCCTTTGAGATTGTTTTTGTGCTATGTATGATTAGAGGAATATTGGAAACAAGTGAAGATCTTGGGAAGGATTTGCAAAAAAGGCACAAGACATAGTAAATGCAATTCATTTAGTCAAATCCACGAAAGTGCTTCTCGAACAAATGAGAAGAGATGAAGATTGGGAATTGTTCTATTTGAGAGTTATTGAATTCTATGCAGAACATGACATTGATGTTCCAAACATGGAGGAGACAAACATTCTGCGCGCTGGGTGTGCTCGTTGTCAACCTGTTCATTTTACTAATGAACATGATTTTCGAGTGGAGATATATCGAGCATCAACTGACAACCAGTTGACCGAGTTGAATCTCAAGTTCAATGAGAAAGTAATGGACCTACTAAACATTAGTGTAACACTAATACAAAGAAATGGATTCAACTCTTTCAATACTAAAGAAATATGCTCAATGGTGGAGAAATATTATCCAGCCGATTTTAATCAACAAGAGAGGTATGTACTAGAGCTCCAACTAAATCGCTATGTTGTGGATGCTAATATCAGTGACGACTTGAAGATGCCTCGTACTTCTTGAGCTTGCGTTGGTTTTTCCCTTGAAGAGGAAAGGGTGATGCAACAAAGTAGAGATAAGTATTTCCCTCAGTTTGAGAACCAAGGTATCAATCCAGTAGGAGTATCAAGATGACGCACCAATGCACCTGCGCAAAAACAAACAAACTTGCACCCAACGCGATAAAGGGGTTGTCAATCCCTTTACGATTACTTGCAAGGTGAGATCTGATTGTGATAATAGGTAAATATAAATAAATAAATAAAAGTGCAGCAAGGTATTTTTGGTATTTTTGTATGTAGATCTGAATATATAATGTGTAAAATAGACCCGGGGGCCATAATGTTCACTAGAGGCTTCTCTCATGATAGCAAGTATTACGGTGGGTGAACGAATTACTATCGAGCAATTGATATAATTGCGCAAAGTCATGACGATATCTAAGGCAATGATCATACATATAGGCATCACGTCCGAGACAAGTAGACCGATACTTTCTATATCTACTACTATTACTCCACACAACGACCCCTATCGAGCATGCATCTAGTGTATTAAGTTCATAACAATCAGAGTAACACCTTAAGCAAGATGACATGATGTAGAGGGATAAATTCATGCAATATGATATAACCCCCATCTTTTTACCCTTGATGGCAACAACATGATGCGTGCCTCATTATCCCTTCTGTTACTAGGTGAGGACACCGCATGGTATGAACCAAAAACCAAGCACTTTCCCATTGCAAGAATTATAGATCAAGTTTGCCAAACGAAACCCATAACTCGAAGAGAATTACAAGGATACGAAATCATGCATATAAGAAATCAGAGGAGACTCAAATAATATTGATAGATAATCTGATCATAAATCCACAATTCATCAGATCTCGACAAACACACCACAAAAGAAAGTTACATCGGATAGATCTCCATGAAGATCATGGAGAACTTTGTATTGAAGATCAAAGAGAGAGGAGAAGCCATCTAGCTACTAGCTATGGACCCGAAGGTCTGTGGTGAACTACTCACGCATCATCAAAGAGGCAATGGTGTTGATGAAGAAGCCCTCCGTGTCCGAATCCCCCTCCGGCGGGGCACCAGAACGGTCCCGAGATGGGATCTCGCGGAAACAGAAGCTTGCGGCGGTGGAAAAGTATTTTTGCGGCTCTCCCTGTTGGTTTCGGGATTTTAGGGAATTTATAGGCGAAAGAGGTAGGGCAAAGGAGGCAAGGGGGGCCCACGAGCGTGCTAGGCGCGCCCCAGGCCCCTGGGGCGCGCCTAGGGGGCTTGTGACCTTCCACGAGACCCCCTGCCTTGGTTCTCAAGTCTTCTGGGTGTCTTCTGTTATGGAAAAAATCACCCCGCACATATTATTCCGTTTGGACTCCGTTTAATATTCTTATCTGAAAAAGGTCAAAAACACGGAAAAAACAGAAACTAGCACTGGGCACTGAGTTAATAGGTTAGTCCCAAAAATGATATGAAATGGCATATAAATGCATATAAGACATCCCAAGTTGATAATATAATAGCATGGAACAATCAAAAATTATAGATACATTGGAGACGTATCAAGCATCCCCAAGCTTAACTCCTGCTCGTCCTCGAGTAGGGAAGTGATAAAGACCGAATTTTTAATGTGGGATGCTACCTAACATATTTGTTGTTTGTAACTTCTTTGTTGTGGCATGGATGTCCAGATCCATAAGATTCAAAACAATAGTTTAATATTGACATGAAAACAATAATACTTCAAGCATACTAGCAAAGTAATCATGAACTTTTGAAATAACAAGGCCAAAGAAAGTTATCCCTACAAATCATATAGTTTGGCTATGCTCTATCATCACCACACAAAGAATTTAAATCATGCACAACCCCGGTATTGGACAACTATTTTTTTTCACACTCTTACTTTCTCAACCTTTTTAAACTCTCACGCAATACATGAGCGCGAGCCATGGATATAGCACTATAGGTGGAATAGAGTGTGGTGGAGGTTGTGAGGCAAAAAGGAGGAGATGGTCACATCGACTCGGCGTATCAACGCGCTATGGAGATGCCCATCAATATATATCAATGTGAATGAGTAGGGATTGCCATGCAATGGATGCACTAGAGCTATAAGTGTATGAAATCTCAAAAAGAAAACTAGTGGGTGTGCACCCAACTTGCTTGCTCACGAAGACCTAGGGCAATTTTGAAGAAGCCCATCATTGGAATATACAAGCCAAGTTATATAATGAAAATTTCCACTAGTATATGAAAGTGACAAAACAAGAGACTCTCTATCATGAAGAACACGGTGCTACTTTGAAGCACAAGTGTGGAAAAAGATAGTAGCATTGTCCCTTTTCTCTTTTTCTCTCATCATTTTTTTGTTTGGGCTCTTTGGCCTCTTTTTTTTCATTTCATTTTTTTCTCTTTTTTTTGGTGGGCGTCTTTGGCTTTTTTTTTATTTGGGCTTCGGTGGCCTCTTTTATTATTTCCTCACATGGGACAATGCTCTAATAATGATGATCATCACACTTTTATTTACTTACAACTCGATACTTAGAACAATAATGACTCTATATGAAATGCCTCCGGCAGTGTACCGAGATGTGCAACGATCTAGCTTAGCGTATGACATTGAAACATCTCGCTAGCTATCTTACGATCATGCAATGGAAAAATGGCACATGTCATGATAGGGAACGGTGGAAGTTGCATGACAATACATCTCGGAATGGCTATGAAAATGCCATAATACGTAGGTATGGTGGCTGTTTTGAGGAAGGTATATGGTGGGTTTGTGCACCGGCGAAAGTTGCACGGCACTAGAGAGGCTAGCAATGGTGGAAGGTGAGAGTGCATCCATACCATGGACTCATATTAGTCATGAAGAACTCACATACTTATTGCGAAAGTTTTATTAGTAATTGAAACAAAGTGCTAAACACATACTCCTAGGGGAAGGGTTGGTAGGTGTTAACCATCGCACGATCCCGACCGCCACACAAAGGATGACAATCAATAAATCAATTATGCTCCGACTTCCTAACATAGCAGTTCACGATACGTGCATGCTACGGGAATCACTAACCTCAACACAAGTATTTCTAGATTCACAACACCCTACTAACATGACTCTAATATTACCATATCCATATCTCAAAACTAATTGTGAGGAATCAAACTTCTCTTACTAAGCAATGCACTTGAATATGAAAGTTTTTATTATATCCTCTTTGGATGCCTATCATATTTAGGACTAATTTCATAACAAACGCGAATTACCAAGTTACTTAGAGAGAGCACTCTCAAAATGATATAAGTGAAGATCGAGAGTTTTTATTGCTACAAAATATGACCGCCGTGCTCTAAAAAGATTTAAGTGAAGCACTAGAGAAAAATTATCTAGCTCAAAAGATATAAGCGAAGCTCATGGGAGAAAAATTATCTAGCTCAAAAGATATAAGTGAAGCTCATGGGAGCAAAATTATGTAGCTCAAAAGATATAAGTGAAGCTCATGGGAGCTAAATTGCCTAGCTCAAAGGATATAAGTGAAGCTCATTGAGTATTCTAACAAATTCACGATGAGTGCATGTCCCTCTAGAAAATGTGTGCATAAAGGATGATTGTGATAAAACTAAAAGCAAAGACTCCTATAATGCACGATGCTCCAAGCAAAACACATATCATGTGGTAAATAAAAATATAGCTCCAAGTAACGTCATTGATGGATTGAAGACGAAAGAGGGGATGCCTTCCCGGGGAATCCCCAAGTTTAGGCTTTTTGGTGTCCTTGAATTTGGCTTGGGATTACTTGGGCATCCACAAGCTTAGGCTCTTTCCACTCTTTATTCCATTTTCCATAAGAACATCACCCAAAACTTGAAAACTTCACAACACAAAACTTAAACAGAAACTCGTGATATCATTAGCATAAGAAAACAAACCACCAAGTTTTTAGGTACTGTAGTAAACTTAATTTCCATTTAGATTGATGTTATATTAATGTATTCTCACTTCTCCATGGCTCGTACCCCCCGATACTAACCATAGTTTCATCAAAATAAGCAATCAACACAACAAAAACAGAAGCTGTCAAAAACAGAACAGTCTGTAGCAATATGTATATTTCGTATATCTCTGCTATCCCAAAAATTCTGAACAATTATGAAAATTATGGAAATTTGCATATCAATCAGAAGCAAAAAGAATCAACTCAAAAGCTCTTTCTGGATAGGAATTAAAAACAATTTCATGAGCACAGAGTTTCTGTCTTTTTTCAGCATGATTAAACAACTATCACCAAAACTAATCATAAAGGTTCTACTTGGATCAAACACTAATTAAAACATAAAAAACACAATCATGATGGTGTGGACTCAACAAAACAAAAAGTAAAAAGCAAAAAAATAAATTTATTCATTGGGTTGCCTCCCAACAAGCGCTATCGTTTAACACCCTTAGCTAGGCGTAAGGCAATAGAATCAAGTATTGCCATCTTTAGTGCTCAAACCATAAGTAGCTCTCATAATGGATTCATAAGGCAATTTTATTTTCTTTCTAGTAAAGTGTTCCATTCCCTTCTTTAATGGAAACTAAAATTTAATATTCCCTTCCTTCATATCAATAACAGCACCAATAGTCCTAAGGAAAGGTCTACCAAGAATAATGGGACATGTCGGATTGCAATCAATATCAAGCACAATGAAATCTACGGGCACATAGTTCCTATTTGCAATAATAAGAACATCATTGATCCTTCCCATAGGTTTCTTAATAGTAGAATCCGCAAGATGCAAATTAAGAGAGCACTCATCAATCTCATTGAAATCTAGAACATCACATACAGATTTTAGAATTGTGGAAACACTAGCACCGAAATCACACAAAGCATGGCATTCATAATTTTTAATCTTAATTTTTATAGTAGGTTCCCACTCATCATGAAGTTTTCTAGGAATAGATATTTCTAACTCAAGTTTCTCTTCAAGAGATTTCATCATAGCATCAACGATATGTTTGGTAAAATCCTTATTTTGGCTATAAGCATGTGGAGAGTTTAGCATGGATTGCATCAAGGAAATACATTCAATCAAAGAGCAACTATCATATCAAATTCCTTGAAATCCAAAGTAGTAATTTCATCACTATTCAAAGTTTTGATATCCTCTACTCCACTTTTAGTATTTTTAGCATCAAGATAAATAGACTCCGAATCATTGGGGCGTTTCTCAACCAAGCTGGATTCACATCCAGCCCCATCATCATTAAGATTGACATTAGAAAACAAGGATTCAATAGGAGTCACACCAAGAACTTTAAGATCTTCGTGATTCTTATCACGAGAACACGCCTTTTTAGGCCATTCATGTCTAGCATGAATTAGGGCGGTTCTTTCTTTACTCTCATTCATAGAAACACGCATAGCTTTCAAAGTTTAATCCATATTAATCTTGGAAGGAACACATCTCAATTTGAAAGCATCAATATCAAGAGACATTCTATCATCAGTTCTAGCCAAGTCATCAATTTTAAGCAGTTTTTCTTCTATGGAAGCATTGAAAATCTTTTGTGAATTAATAAACTCTTTAATATTACTCTCAAGATCAGAGGGTATTTTATTATAATTTCCATAAGCATTGTTGTAGGAATTGCCAAAATTATTAGAGGGATTACTAGGAAAAGGCCTAGGATTAAAGTTACCTCTATAAGCATTCTTGTTACCAAAATTATTCCTACCAACAAAATTAACATCCAGATTTTCATTGCAATTCTCAATCAAGGAAGATAAAGGCATATCATTTGGATCTAGAGGAGAACTTTTACTAGCAAACAACTTCATTAACTCATCCATCTTAGCACTCAAAGAGTTAATTTCTTCTATAGCATGCACTTTTTTACTAGTAGGTGACCTTTCAGTGTGCCATTAAGAATAATTTGTCATGATATTATCTAGGAGTTTTGTAGCTTATCTTAGTGTGATTTCCATAGAAGTTCCACTAGAGGCGGAATCCAAGATATTTCTAGAAACAAAATTCAAACCAGCATAGAAAATTTGTATAATCATCCAAAGACATGGGCCATGAGTGGGACAATTTCTAATCATCAATTTCATTCTCTCCCAAGATTGTGCAACATGTTCAAGATCTAGTTGCTTAAAATTGATGATATCATTACGGAGAGAGATAATCTTAGCAGGTGGAAAATACTTAGAAATGAAGGCATCTTTACACTTGTTCCATGAATCAATACTATTTTTGGGTAAAGATGAAAACCAAGTTTTTGCTCAATATTTTAATGAGAACGGAAATAGCTTCAATTTAATCATATCATTATCCACATATTTCTTCTTTTGCATATTGCATAACTCAATAAAGGTCTTAAGATGGGCTGTGGCATCTTCACACAGAAGACCGAAAAATTGCTCTTTCATAACTAGATTCAACAAGGCAACATTAATTTCATATGAATCCACACTAGTGGCGGGAGCAATTGGAGTACTAATAAAATCATTGTTATTAGTATTAGAGAAGTCAGACAATTTAGTGTTTTCAGACATGGTGAATTAGCAAGCAAACAAGCACACAAACAAACAAAAAGCAAGCAAAAGAAAGGGCAAACGAAAAAGTCAAAATAAAGAAAGGCAAATATTTTTGTGAATTTTGTTTTAGAAGTAGGGGAGAGGAAAACGAGAGGCAAATGGCAAATAATGTAAATCAAGAGATGAGTTTGCGATAGGTACTTGGTAGATATGCTTCACTTGAATACTCCCCGGCAATGGCGCGAGAAATTCTTCCTGCTACTTCTTGAGCTTGCGTTGGTTTTTCCCTTGAAGAGGAAAGGGTGATGCAGCAAAGTAGAGATAAGTATTTCCCTCACTTTGAGAACCAAGGTATCAATCCAGTAGGAGTATCAAGATGAGGCACCTATGCACCTGCGCAAAAACAAACAAACTTGCACCCAACGCGATAAAGGGGTTGTCAATCCCTTTACGATTACTTGCAAGGTGAGATCTGATAGTGATAATAGGTAAATATAAATAAATAAATAAAAGTGCAGCAAGGTATTTTTGTTATTTTAGTATGTAGATCTGAATATATAATGTGTAAAATAGACCCCGGGGCCATAGTGTTCACTAGAGGCTTCTCTCATATAGCAAGTATTACGGTGGATGAACGAATTACTGTCGAGCAATTGATAGAATCACGCAAAGTCATGACGATATCTAAGGCAATGATCATACATATAGGCATCACGTCCGAGACAACTAGACCGATACTTTCTGCATCTACTACTATTAGTCCACACATCGACCGCTATCGAGCATGCATCTAGTGTATTAAGTTCATAACAAACAGAGTAACGCCTTAAGCAAGATGACATGATGTAGAGGGATAAATTCATGCAATATGATATAAACCCCATCTTTTTACGCTTGATGGCAACAACATGATGCGTGCCTCGCTACCCCTTCTGTCACTAGGTTAGGACACCGCACGGTATGAACTCAAAATCAAGCACTTCTCCCATTGCAAGAATTATAGATCAAGTTGGCCAAACGAAACCCATAACTCGAAGAGAATTACAAGGATACGAAATCATGCATATAAGAAATCAGAGGAGACTCAAATAATATTCATAGATAATCTGATCGTAAATCTACAATTCATCGGATCTCGACAAACACACCGCAAAAGAAAGTTACATCGGATAGATCTCCATGAAGATCATGGAGAACTTTGTATTGAAGATCCAAGAGAGAGAAGAAGCCATCTAGCTACTAGCTATGGACCCGAAGGTCTGTGGTGAACTACTCACGCATCATCGGAGAGGCAATGGTGTTGATGAAGAAGCCCTCTGTGTCCTAATCCCCTCCAGCGGGGCACCAGAATGGTTCCCAGATGGGATCTCGCGGAAACAGAAGCTTGCGGCGGCGGAAAAGTATTTTCGTGGCTCTTCCTGTTGGTTTCGGGATTTTAGGGAATTTATATGCGAAAGAGGTAGGGCAAAGGAGGCAAGGGGGGGCCCACAAGCCTGCTAGGCGCCCCCCTGGGGCGCGCCTAGGGGGCTCGTGACCTCCCACGAGACCCCCTGCTTTGGTTCTCAAGTCTTCTGAGTATCTTCTATTATGGAAAAAATCATCCCGCATGTTTTATTCTGTTTGGACTTCGTTTAATATTCTTATCTGAAAAAGGTAAAAAACACAGAAAAAACAGAAACTGGCACTGGGCACTGAGTTAATAGGTTAGTCCCAAAAATGATACAAAATGGCATATAAATGCATATAAGACATTCAAAGTTGATAATATAATAGCATGGAACAATCAAAAACTATAGATACGTTGGAGACGTATCAATGTCTACAACCACATTTTCTCTATGAAGATGCCTTGCTGAGACAGGAAGGCATATAATATATATTTGGATTGATAGATTACTTCGACTACTTGTTACCCTCCCAGTTTCTACAGCAAGTGCTGAACGTGCTTTTTCTACTTTGAAAATTATCAAGTCAAGGTTGCGCAATAGAATGGAAGATGAATTTCTTGCGGATAGCTTGCTGCTACAAGTAGAAAGGTAAATTACAGCAAAAATAAGTCATGATGACATAATTATTGAATTCAAAGCTAAGAAACCAAGGATGGCATATCTATAGTTATTGGGCTCATATTTAGTCGCCTTTTGATCAGTTTGGTGTAACCCAATGTTGTGTGTTGTGGAACACTTATTTTGGTTCGTTTCGTGCGTTTTATGGTTTTATAGTTTTGTCTAGGATATGAGATATGTATATGTGAACAAGCTATATAGGTATATGTATGTAAGATGCATATTCTGTTCCAGTTTATGTTGTGAGACTGTTAGCAGCATCTATTTTTGTGCAAATGTCGCTTTTATTTTGAAATTGGCCCCCCTTGGTTGCTTGTCACACTCCTCCACTGCACTCGACGGTGCACAAGAGGGCACTATGAGGAGATGAGACAAGCACGAGTCTGTGCTTGTCATCGTGACGTGGCATCGTGCTCAGCGGGTCACGCATAGAGGCATGCCGCCTCACCTCAGTCTGGGTCGAGCAAGGCTCCATCCATGAAAGAATTATGAGTGTTTTATGTAACTAGCAATTTGCTAAATTGTGATTGGAAATAGAGGGGAAGGGGGGCCCATCACCGTAAAATTTAGGGGGATAGAATTGAAGGGAAGGCTACCTAGGATGCTCATAACAGGTTACACATGGGTGTAGGATTATTGTCTTGGGTGGTGATACGAGGCACCTCAGCGGGTCAACCCGTGTGTTCGTACATGTGAAACATAGAATTCATTATTTGCTCATATGAGTCTGTGCATCACAGGGAATCTTTTCACAGGAATGTGAGGGCACATTGGATGAGCGTCTACTCTGCTTTGTAACCGAAAGGAATGAATACTATATATCATGGGCGGGCCATGGCCCTTCTAGCCTTGCTGTAGCTCTGCTGGGGCGATACCATGAGTATATATAAATAAATAATAAAATGATATGTAGTAAAGACAAAACATACTAAAATGCAAGATATGAGATCAAAATACCACCTCATTAGTTGCCTCCATGTCCCTTTCAAGTCCTGAATGACCATTAATGTCCTCAATCCTCATGGTATATGCAAAATAGAAAAGACATCATATGATAGTATTAGACTTGGTCAATCTAAGATAGACAAGCATGAAAATTTGAAAAAAATAAACACGTCGTAGTATTTCCATAGCAGATGCCAGGGGGTGGCTTAGATCGTGGTTTGGGGCCGATGGGCGCCCGTGGCTCTAGGAACGGGTGTAGGCGCAATACACATGACGTCGATCTACCCAGGTTCAAGGCCCTACAGTGAGGTAAAAACCCTAGTCCCGCCTATGTGACTATATGAGAATCACAATACAAATGGTGCTCCTCGAGCTATTCGTGAGGAGGGAGACGAAGCTCTAGCTTCCAGCCTCACTACCTCGGTGATGTGTGGTGTTTCTCTAGTGTATCTGGTGTGTGGATCCGATCAACCTCCCCTCTGTATGGAGGCTGAGGCAAGGCTTTATAGTGCATCCCGATGTATACATCGTTAGGGGTAGGACAGGAGGTGGGACCTGGCTGTCAGCCTCTCCGGCTAGTTCTGGGGCCTGCCGGCTATCGGGCCTTGTCTGGCATGAGGCCCATCGGCCGTGTGTCTCAGCGGCCAACGCGCCGGCTTGTTAGGGAGCAGGTAGGGGGAGCGTGCCTACAGTGCCGTCTCGCCCGGTCAGCCTCGGTGGTGACTCGGGTTGTGTAGCCTCGCTGACCCCTATAGCATTGCGCCCGTGGCCACGCCGAGTATGTCAGCGTGTACTATTGCCAAAAACGCCTATGTATCATTCGTCTTGTCTTGTCGTGGTACGGGAGTACGGTCGGATGGGAGAGGAGCCGATCGTCCGGCTGACGATGGACCAGTCGGCCAGGCGAAATCCCGCTAGTCAGCGTGGCGCACGCCGGCCAGGCGGGCCAGCTGTTGCGAGGAGTCATCGGGGGGGGGGGGGGGGAGGCGGCCCTAAATGTCTTGGATAAGGATTATCTCCTCTTTTGGTATACCCAGGGGTAACATCCCCATCTGTAGCCCCCGAAATCATTGGGTCCGGAGGCCTCCGGGCGAGGGGGCCAGCGGTTTTCGGCCCTACACCTGAAGTTGTTGTTGAAGCCGATACGTAGGCCATAGCGTGCAAGCGGGAATTTTTCTTCTAGCCGGCTGGGCCGACAACCGGCCGAGGTGTCAACCGGTTGTGGCCCAGCTACACGATGCGGTACCTCGGACACCGCCACGTCGCCTCGGTCCTGGCACCGACTGGGGTGCACCACGTGTGGGCCGGTGGCGAACGACGAGCCCACCACTACACGCGCGATGGGACATCGCCGCAGGCCCGGCCTGATATGCCTCGCCCATGCACGTGATTTATTGCGGCCACGGGCCGCATGTTTGGGTTCCCAGCGCGGTTTAATGCGCGCGGAGATTGTGGGTTAGCGGGGGATGTGGGAGTAACCGATCCCATGCCCCCACGTCTCCACCGGGGCTTTAAAAGGGGAAGGGGGAGGTGATACGTCTCAAACGTATCTATAATTTTTGATGGTTTCATGCTGTTATCTTGTCATCTTTGGATGTTTTATGTACCTTTTATATCTTTTTTGGGACTAACTTATTAATTCAGTGCCAAGTGCCAGTTCCTGTTTTTTCTCTGTTTTTGGCTCTTTTCAGATTCGATTTTGGAACAGAGCCAAACGGAATAAAATCCACGAAATGATTTTTCCCGAACGGAAGAAGATCAGGGGGCCTGTGGGCCAAGCAAGGAGGGCTACAGGGATCCCACAAGCACCCACTCCACCACCAGGGGGAGGCGGCGGTGGGCAGGCTTGTGGCCTCCCTGGCGCCCCCCTGACCTAGATCTTTGGCATATATATTCCCTAAAATACAACAAAAAATCAGGGGATCCACGAAAATACTTTTCCCCCGCCGCAAGCTTCCGTTTCCGCGAGATCTCATATAGAGACCCTTCCCGGTGCCCCGCCGGAGGGGATTTTGGAGTTGGAGGGCTTCTTCATCATCATCATCGCCCCTCCAATGACTCGTGAGTAGTTCACTTCAGACCTACGGGTCCGTAGTTAGTAGCTAGATGGCTTCTTCTCTCTCTTGGATCTTCAATACAAAGTTCTCCATGATCTTCATGGAGATCTATCTGATGTAATCTTCTTTGGCGGTGTGTTTGTCGAGATCCGATGAATTGTGGATTTGTGATCAGATTATCTATGATATATATTTGAGTCTTTGCTGATTTCTTATATGCATGATTTGATATCCTTGTAAGTCTCTCTGAGTCTTGGGTTTTATTTGGCCAACTAGATCTATGATTCTTGCAATGGGAGAAGTGCTTGGTTTTGTGTTCTTACCATGTGGTGACCTTTCCCAGTGACAGTAGGGGCAGCAAGGCACACATTAAGTAGTTGCCATCAAGGGTAACAAGGTGGGCTCTGTCGTTGACATGAGATTGTCCATCTACATCATTTCATCTTGCTTAAGGCGTTACTCTGTTCTCTTGGACTTAATACACTAGATGCATGCTGGATAGCAGTCAACGTGTGGAGTAATTGTAGTAGATGCAGAAAGTATCGGTCTACTTCTTTTGGACGTGATGCCTATAGATATAATCATTGCCATAGATGAAGTCACGAGTTTGCGTGGTTCTATCAATTGCTCGACAGTAATTTGTTCACCCACCGTCTACTTGCTTTCATGAGAGAAGCCACTAGTAAACACTACGGCCCCCGGGTCTATTCACATCTATCATTTACACCTCCGCTTTTACTTTGCTTTGTTACTTTGTTGCTTTAAGTTCTCACTTTGCGAACAATCTATAAGGGATTGACAACCCCTTCATAGCGTTGGGAGTAGGTTCTTTGTGTTTGTGTAGGCACTTGTGATACTCCTTCACTGGATCGATACCTTGGTTCTCAAAACTGAGGGAAATACTTACCACCGCTGCGCTACATCACCCTTTCCGCTTCGAGGGAACACCAACGCAAGGCTCCAAGGCCACGGGGAAATCCTTTGCATATTTTCCTAGGAAGTCCCTAAAGGCGTAGCCATAGCAGAAGGATTCCTGGTGCCGTTGCTGAGGAGAATCAAGACAAGAAAAGTCTCCCGTCAGCATGTGTTTCTGGCGCCGTTGGAAGGTCGTTTGTTGCAGTTGTAGAAGTATTTCTTGCACTGTTGCCGGGGAAGGAGAGATCTATCCAAGTAGGTCTCACAAACTCATCGCCTGCATTTACTTTTTTTGCCAGTTGCTTCTCGTTTTCCTCTCCTCCACTTCACATTTGCCGTTTTCATTTGCCTTTCTCCTTTGCCGTTTTCTTTTGCCTTTTCCATTTTCCTTTGCCGGTTTTCTTGCTTGCTTGTGTGCTTGTTTGTTTGTTGAAGTCATCATGGCTGAAAACACCAAACTTTGCGACTTCGCGAGCACTAATAATAATGATTTTATTAGTACTCCGATTGCTCCCGCCACTAGTGCGGAATCATATGAAATCAACGCAGCTTTGCTGAATCTTGTTATGAAAGAGCAATTCTCTGGCCTTCCTAGTGAAGGTGCCGCATCCCATCTCAATATCTTCATTGAGCTTTGTGATATGCAAAACAAAAGAGATGTGGATAATGACGTGATTAAGTTGAAACTTTTTCCTTTCTCGTTGCGAGATCGCGCAAAAACTTGGTTTTCTTCTTTGCCTAAAAATAGTATCGATTCTTGGGATAAGTGCAAAGATGCTTACATATCCAAGTATTTTCCGCCGGCTATGATCATCTCCTAACATAATGATACAATGAATTTCAACCAACTTGATCATGAACACGTTGCACAATCTTGGGAGAGGATGAAGCTTATGATTAGAAATTATCCCGCGCATGGCTTGAGTTTGTGGATGATTATACAAATCTTTTACACTGGCTTGAATTTCGCTTCTCACAATATCTTGGACTCCGCCTCAGGTGGAACGTTCATGGAAATCACGTTAGGAGACGCTACAAAACTCCTAGACAATATCATGACCAATTAATCTCAGTGGCACACTGAACGGTCGCGTGCTAGCAAAAAGGTGCACGCTATAGAAGAAATTAACTTGGTTAGGGCTAAGATGGACGAGTTGATGAATTTGGTTGCAAGTAGAAACCCTACTGTAGATCCTAATGACATGCCACTATCTTCCTTGATTGAGAGTAGCAACGCTAGTTTGGACGTGAATTTTGTTGGTAGGAACAATTTTGGCAACAACAATGCTTTTAGAGGAAACTATGTTCCTAGGCCTTTTCCTAGTAACTCCTCTAACAATTATGGCAATTCCTACAACAACACTTATGGAAATCACAACAAATTACCCTCTGATTTAGAGAGTAATATCAAAGAGTTCATCAACTCTCAAGATATTTTCAATGCATCCATAGAGGAAAAACTACTCAAAATTCATGATTTGGCTAAGAGCGTTGATAGGATGTCTTGTGATATTGATGCTTTGAAATTTAGATGCGCTCCTCCCAAGGTTAACTTGGATGAAACTTTGAAAGCTATGCGTGTCTCCATGAATGAGAGCAAAGAAAGAACCGCCCAAATTCGTGCTAGGCATGAATGGTTTAAAAGGGTGCGTTCTAGTGATGCAAATCACGAGGATCTTAACGTGCTTGGTGTGTCTCCTCTTGAATCTTTGTTTTCGCGTGTCGAACCTTTTGATGGAGGGGCTGGATATGAATCCACTTTGGTTGAAAAACACCCCGATGATTCGGATTCCACCTATCTTGATGATAAAGGTTTGGAGAGTGGAGTAGAAGAAGTCAAAATTTTGGGTAGTAATGAAACTCCCACTTTGGATTTCAAGGAATTCAATTATGATAATTGCTCCTTGTTTGAATGCATTTCTTTGATGCAATTCATTGCAAACTCTCCACATGCTTATATCCAAAGCAAAGCCTTTACCGCGCATATCGTAGATGCAATGATGAAATCTCTTGAAGAGAAGCTCGAATTAGAAGTCTCTATACCTAGAAAACTTCATGATGAGTGGGAACCTACTATCAAAATCAAGATCAAAAACTATGAGTGCAATGCTTTGTGTGATTTGGGTGCTAGCATTTCCGCGATTCCAAAGTCTTTATGTGATATTCTTGGTTTTCATGAGATTGAAGTTGTTCTCTTAATTTGCATCTTGCGGATTCTACTATCAAGAAACCCATGGGAAGGATCGATGATGTTCTTATTGTTGCAAATAAGAACTATGTACCCGTGGATTTCATTATACTTGACATAGATTGCAATCCTTCATGTCCCATTATTCTTGGTAGACCTTTCCTAAGGACTATTGGTGCTATCATCGATATGAAGGAAGGGAATATTAGATTTCAATTTCCTTTGAAGAAGGGCATGGAGCACTTTCCTAGAAAGAAAATAAGATTGCCTTATGAATCTATGATGAGGGCTACTTATGGTTTGAGCACCAAAGATGACTATACGTGATTCCATCACCTTTTGCCTAGCTAAGGGCGTTAAACAAAAGCGCTTGTTGGGAGGCAACCCAACGAATCTATCCTTTTTCTTTCTGTTTTGTGTTTTCCACACTTTCATAATTCTGTTATGATTGTGTTTTTTGTGTTTCTTTTTGCGTTTGTGCCAAGCAAAACCGTTATGATTAGTCTTGGGGATGATCGTTTGGTCATGGTGGAAAAGACAGAAACTTTCTGCTCACGAAAAGAATTTTCATTTTTTTCTGTAAGAGCTTTTGAGTTGATTATTTTTGCTTTTTATTGCTATGAAAATTCTTCAGTCTGTCATAATTGTTCAGAATTTTTGAAGTAACAGAAGTATCCGAAATATACAGATTGCTACAGACTGGTCTGCTGTTAACAGATTCTGTTTTTGTTGTGTTGGTTACTTATTTTGATGAAACTATGGATAGTATGGGGGGTATTAGCCATGGAAGATCGAAAATACAGTAACCCAACATCAGCATAAGTAGAAATTTAGGTTTGCTACAGTACCTAAGGAAGTGGTGGTTTGCTTTGTCATACTAATGTTATCATGAGTTTCTATTTAAGTTTCGTGTTGTGAAGTTTTCAAGTTTTGGGTGAAGTTCTTATGGACAAAGAGATAAAGAGTGGCAAGAGCTCAAGCTTGGGGATGCCCAAGTCACCCCAAGAGATTAAAGGATTCCGTAAAAGCCTAAGCTTGGGGATGCCCTGGGAAGGCATCCCCTCTCTCGTCTTCAATCCATCGGTAACGTTACTTGGGGCTATATTTTTATTCACCACATGTTATGTGTTTTTGCTTGGAGCGTCTTGTATCGTAGGAGTCTTTTATTTTTGTTGTGTCACAATCATCCTTGCTGCACACCTAGAGAGAGAGACATGCACTCACCGTGATTTTGTCGAGCTTCACTTATATCTTTTGGTAGACAATTCAGCTCACATGTGCTTCACTTATATATTTTGAGCTAGATACTTTTGCTCTATGTGCTTCACTTATATCTTTTAGAGCGCAGCGGTGCGTGTCTTGGTAGTTGATATATGCTTTGAAAGTAGTCTCAAAAGGGGTAGTTATCCAAAGGAATACGAAAACTTCCACCTTCATGTGCATTGAATAGTTAGAGAAGTTTGATTTGTCTCAATTAGTTTTGAGTTGTGGTTATGGTAATATTGAAGTTCTGCTAGTAGGGTGTTGTGGATCTAGAAATACTTGTGTTGAATTTAGTGATTCCCATAGCATGCACGTATGGTGAACCGCTATGTGATGAAATCTGAGCATGATTAGTCTATTGATTGTCATCCTTTGCGTGGCGGTCGGGATCGCGCGATGGTTCATACCTACCAACCCTTCCCCTAGGAGTATGCGTTGAATGCTTTGTTTCGATTACTAATAAAACTTTTGCAACAAGTATATGAGTTCTTCATGACCAATGTTGAGTCCATGGTTTAGATGCACTCTTACCTTCCACCATCACTATCTTCTTAGTGCCGTGCAACTTTCGCCGGTGCACCAAACCCACCATTAGCCTCCCTCAAAACAGCCACCATACCTACCTACTATGGCTTTTTCAAAGTCATTCCGAGATATATTGCCATGCAACTACCACCATGACATGTGCCACCACATCTACATTGCCATTGCATGATCGTAAGATAGCTAGCATGATGTTTCCATTAATGTCTATGCCATGCTAGATCATTGTCACGGTACACTACCGAAGGCATTCCATATAGAGTCATCGTTGCTCTAAGTTTTGAGTTGAAAGTGTGATGATCATCATTAATGGAGCATTGTCCCATGTGAGGAAATAACAAAGGCGAAAGATGCCCACCAAAATAAAAAAAGAGGCCAAAGAGCCCACCAAAATAAAAAAATAAAAAAATGAGAGAAAAAGAGAGAAGGGACAATGCTACCACCTTTCCACACTTGTGCATATTAAGCACCATGATCTTCATGATTGAGAGTCTCTCTTTTTGTCACCACCATATAGCTAGTGGGAAATTTTCATTATATAACTTGGCTTTTATATTCCAATGATAGGCTTCCTCAAAATTGCCTTAGGTCTTCGTGAGCAAGCAAGTTGGATGCACACCCACTAGTTTTCTTTAAGAGCTTTCACTTACTCTTAGCTCTAGTGCATCATTTGTATGGCAATCCCTACTCATTCACATTGATATCTATTGATGAGCATCTCCACAGCTCATTGATATGCCTAGTTAATGTGATCATCTTCTCCTTATTTTTGTCTTGCAACCTCCACCACACTCCACACCACTTATAGTGCTAAAACCATGGCTCGCGCTCACGTATTGCGTGAGAGTTGAAAAGGTTTGAGAAAGTAAAGGTGTGAAACAATTACTTGGCCAATACCGAGGTTGTGCATGATTTAAATTCGTTGTGCAATGATGATAGAGCATAGCCAGACTATATGCTTTTGTAGGGATAACTTTCTTTTGTCCTTGTTATTTTGAAAGTTCATGATTTCCTTGCTAGTTTGCTTGAATTTTTATTGTTTCCACGTCAATAGCAAACTATTGTTTTGAATCTAATGGATCTGAACATTCACGTCACATAAGAGGAGTTACAAAGGACATCTATGCTAGGTAGCATGAAAGCATAAAAAAATCATTCTTTATCACTTCCCTACTCGAGGACGAGCAGGAGTTAAGCTTGGGGATGCTTGATACGTCTCAAACGTATCTATAATTTTTGATGGTTTCATGCTGTTATCTTGTCATCTTCGGATGTTTTATGTACCTTTTATATCTTTTTTGGGACTAACTTATTAATTCAGTGCCAAGTTCCAGTTCCTGTTTTTTCTGTGTTTTTGGCTCTTTTCAGATCTGATTTTGGAACAGAGTCCAAATGGAATAAAATCCCCAAAATGATTGTTTCTCGAACGGAAGAAGATCAGGGGGCCTGTGGGCCAAGCCAGGAGGGCTACAGGGAGCCCACAAGCCCCCACTCCGCCACCAGGGGGAGGCGGCGGTGGGCAGGCTTGTGGCTTCCCTGGCGCCCCTGACCTAGATCTTTGGCCTATATATTCCCTAAAATACAGCAAAAAATCAGGGGATCCACGAAAATACTTTTCCACTGCCTCAAGCTTCCGTTTCCGCGAGATCTCATCTGGAGACCCTTCCCAGTGCCCTGCCGGAGGGGATTTTGGAGTTGGAGGGCTTCTTCATCATCATCATCGCCCCTTCAATGACTCGTGAGTAGTTCACTTCAGACCTACGGGTCCGTAGTTAGTAGCTAGATGGCTTCTTCTCTCTCTTGGATCTTCAATACAAAGTTCTCCATGATCTTCATTGAGATCTATCCGATGTAATCTTCTTTGGCGGTGTTTTTGTCGAGATCCGATGAATTGTGGATTTGTGATCAGATTATCTATGATATATATTTGAGTCTTTGCTGATTTCTTATATGCATGATTTGATATCCTTGTAAGTCTCTCCGAGTCTTGGGTTTTATTTGGCCAACTAGATCTATGATTCTTGCAATGGGAGAAGTGCTTGGTTTTGTTGTTCTTACCATGTGGTGACCTTTCCCAGTGACAGTAGGGGCAGCAAGGCACACATTAAGTAGTTGCCATCAAGGGTAACAAGGTGGGCTCTGTCGTTGACATGAGATTGTCCATCTACATCATGTCATCTTTCTTAAGGCGTTACTCTGTTCTCTTGGACTTAATATACTAGATGCATGCTGGATAGCAGTCAACGTGTGGAGTAATTGTAGTAGATGCAGAAAGTATCGGTCTACTCCTTTTGGACGTGATGCCTATAGATATAATCATTGCCATAGATGAAGTCACGAGTTTGCGCGGTTCTATCAATTGCTCGACAGTAATTTGTTCACCCACCGTCTACTTGCTTTCATGAGAGAAGCCACTAGTAAACACTACGGCCCCCGGGTCTATTCACATCTATTGTTTACACCTCTGCTTTTACTTTGCTTTGTTACTTTGTTGCTTTCAGTTCTCACTTTGCGAACAATCTATAAGGGATTGACAACCCCTTCATAGCGTTGGGAGCAGGTTCTTTGTGTTTGTGCAGGCACTTGTGATACTCCTTCACTGGATCGATACCTTGGTTCTCAAAACGGAGGGAAATACTTACCACCGCTGCTCTACATCACCCTTTCCGCTTCGAGGGAACACCAACGCAAGGCTCCAAGGCCACGGGGAAATCCTTTGCATATTTGCATAGGAAGTCCCTAAAGGCGTTGCCGTAGCAGAAGGATTCCTGGTGCCGTTGCTGAGGAGAATCAAGAGAAGAACAGTCTCCCGTCAGCACGTGTTTCTGGCACCGTTGGAAGGTCTTTTGTTGCAGTAGCAGGAGGCCGGCTTCACCATTGCCTTCCCTCACTCCCACCCTCGTTTTACCATTGCGCCGGAGCTCACCGCCGCCATCCTTCCTCCCCGCACCCGCAGCGCTCGCCACTGTAGTCGCCCCTTCCCGCACCCACAGCGCTCGCCACTGCAGTCGCCCCTTCCCGCACCCGCGGCGCACACTGCCGCCATTCCTTTGTCCTTCGGGTGCAACGCCCCCCTGCAGTCGATCGCTGGGGAGCCGTGTGTAACGCCCAAGATGCGACCCTATCCTTATTTTAGCGCGAGGGCCTAGACAGGGATAGAAGCGCATATCGTTGTTTTGCCAGAATGGATATGGCTACAAGTACATGTGCTGAAAAGAAGAGTATATAGAATAGGCTTACACTCTCCACAAGCTACATCAAGTTCACATCAACACCACAATATACATTCATCATGAAGAAGAGCAGGGTCCGACTACGGACGAAAATCGACGATAAAATAACGATGTCCATCCTTGCTATACCAGACTGCCGGCCTGGAACCCATCCTAGATGGATATAGAAGAAGAAGAAAACTCCAAATGGCACAATCACCACGCTCGCGTCTTAATATCACTTTACCTGTACCTGCAACTGGTGTTGTAGTAAACTGTGAGCCACAGGGGACTCAACAATCTCATTTCCAAAGGTATTAAGACTAGCAAAGCTTAATGGGTGAGGTAAGGTTAAGTGGTGAGGCTGCAACAAGCGACTAAGCATTTATTTAGGTGGCTAACTTACGAGTACAAGAATGAGAGGGGGATGATCTATGCATAGCGGACGTGAACTACTAATGATCAAAAGAATGACCCTGAATACCTACTTACGTCATACATAACCCCACCGTGCCCTCGATCGGAGAAGGTGCTCACGAAAGAGATAGTCACAGTTACACACTCAGTTGGCAAGTTTTAATTATGTTTACTTCAAGTTATCTACAACCAGATGTTAAACAAAGTTTCTAAGTTTTCCACATAACCGCGAGCACGACTTTTCGAAAGATTTAACCCTGCAGGGGTGCTCCAACAAGTCCATCACAAACTACCACAGTTGCACTAGAATGACCTCGATCAGGGAAGAACCAGTGATCTCCTCGGGTTCCTATTGGAAAACCTCAACCTCGAGATAGCCCAAATCATCCTCGGAATCCCACGCACGAGACGCTCGAGAAGGGTAAAACAAGTCCAGCAAGGCCACTCGACGTGCCGACAATCCCGATAGGAGCCGCATATCTCGTTCTCAGGGCACACCGGATGAGCTATGGTTACCACGCCAAACACCGAGTTGCCCCGGGTAGCGTTAATAAGCTACTCTATTTGGGACCAACTCCATCAGCACCGCGCCCTGTATTATGTTGAATTACTCCTCGGGTTCATGACGCCTTATGTTTTCAGTATTAACAAAATTATTATGTTGGGCAAATATAGTACAAATGTTGGGCCTTGCTAGACGAGTTTTATCCTAAAATGAAAATCTAGCGGGTCTCCATAACAACCCCAAGCATGTTAGGAGTGCTCATTTATGGAACATAACACCGGTAGCTGAAACTAAGGTGGCAAAGGTGGAACAAAACACCAGGCTAGAAGGCCAAGCCTTCCACCTTTTACCAAGTATATAGGTGCATTAGATTAATTAGCAATAATATGGTGATATAACAAGGAACCCATGTTGGCACAGGGAAGCAACTGCACCTGCAACTAGCAACACTAACAAAAGGCTAAGCAAGTGGTAACATAGCTAAACAATGGTTTGCTGGGTTGTGGAAATGTTAGAGGTTTTCGTGGCAATGTGGGGAGGCTGATATTTAACATGTGGTAGGCAACGAGACATAGCGAGAGAAACGAGATAACTAGCACGATAATGATAGTAATGGTATCTAGGGAAATGACCATCTTGCGTGTGATCCTTCTTGGAAGAAGAACGACTCTGTGAAGCAGACGAATCGACGTAGTCGAACGAATCCTCACATTCCGTCACACTTGCGGAACTCTATCGAGACGAAACAAACCGGAAACAACAATCAACACACGATATTCACCATGTTACATGCACGACATGATGCACACCCTAATATGATGCATGTCCATTTCAATTATGCAAGGCATGGCATGGCAATTCACAACAATCAAACAGTACACATTTAGTGAAGCTCAATATGCAACGAGTTGCATATTGACAAAACTCCACATATGAATTATTTAGTTCACTCCCATTAGGTTCACGACAATATTAAATGTTGTTTAAACATGGCAAGAGATGAAGCAGAAATAGACTACCTATCTAGGCATTTTAAATCAGGCCGGAAACAACATATAGCTTTTCCGAAACGATCCAACGCGTTAACTTTGTAATATGTCCGGATCTGTCCTAAATGTATTTCAAAATTTGTTAAACGGAAAAACAAAGTGGTTCACGTGAAACTACACGTCAATCTAGTCAGTTTACGTATATAGCTCATCTCCAACGGAGCTACGGTTAACTAGCTACGAATTAAACCATTTTAACACGTTGTCACACAAACCAATGCAAACAACACATTAAAGAATTTTAAATAGGCATGAGAGTTGGAAAATATTAATCTACATGAAATTCTACATGTTCTACATATATAACTTGTTCCGATTCGACGCACGATTTAAAAGTTACGGGTGTTTGAAATTATGCACCTAATGTGTAATTTTAGAAATCTGGGGCTAAATAGACTAATTCGCACATGAAAATGAAAATGAATCGAGGCCAAACTGCTACTGGGTTGAATCAGGGGCATGCACAACATAACTAAACATCGCATGGGGCGATCGACAGGGCAGCTGGGTTGCTCACCTTGGGCCATCGGGCCGACTTGGAGAGGAGGGGTTGCGACTGGACTGAGCCTCGGCCCACGCACGGGGAAGGCCGAAGCTGGGCCGTGCAGCAAGGCGAAGCCCACAACAAAGGTCAACGGTGCTAGCGAGTGGGAGGCGAGGCGCTCCTCCTCCCGATGGAGGCAGCGACCATGGCGGCGGGTGGAGGGAGTCGAGGTCTGGCAGGGTCTTGGCAGCGTCGGGTATGGTCCGATCGAGTGCACGGGTCGCTAGATCTGGGCCGCTCCATCCATTCCGGCGGTGGGAAGCTCCATGGCAGCCATGGGGTTCCTGCACATGGGGAGAGAGTGAGCTCGAGGTGAGGAAGGGAGAGAGATGGAGATGGGGACGGGGAGAGAAGGCACGAGGCAAGGGCACCCATCTCCGGCGAGGGGCGGCACACCGACGACTCTTTGATGACCGGTCAGCAGTGGACTTATGACGCATCTGCTTGGGGAGACCGGGGCTAGAGGCAAGGCGCACAAGAGGAGCTCGGGGCTGGCGGTGGTGCGGTCGGGCTCGGGGTGGGTTCCGGATGGGCTTCGCGGGCCCGACAGCTGAGGTGAGAGGTGGAGGCTGTGGAGATTGGTGGCCAGGGTTAGGGTTTGACACGCGATTCGAGGAGAGGTTGGGATTAGTTGATTAGGGGTCTATTTATAGAAAATGGGGCTAGGTTAGGGGTTTTTGCCCAGTTTCGGAGCGTTCGATCTCGATCGGACGACTCTGGTCGTGGGGTTCGCTAGGATGGATATGGTGGGCTGTTTAGAGGGGGCTAGGCGGAGATGAGAGGGAAAACGGGCACCAGGCGACAGAGTTTTATATACCAAAAACGTCCAACGAAATGACCGTCTATAGTGCCACTATAGGTTTAACGTTTCAGGTATCAAACGAACTCCTATTGCGATGAAATTTGGCAGACGGTCTACCTACACTATATTCAGACCGCACGCTAAGTTTCAACCCAATCCAAGAATATTTCATACGCACTTTTAAAAACAATATTTAAATGATGCCGCGGGCGCATGCGTTTGTCGTTGGTCTCAAAACGGTCAAGGACGAAAACGGAGAGAGCCGACAATTAATAACGGATGCAAGTTTTTAAAACTGGCGGAAACGGAGTGCCGATGCAATGCAGATGATGTGCATGATGTGATGATGAATGCGGCAAACAAAATAATAACACGGCGACAACGGAATAAAAGGGGAATCTGCTCGAGCGTTGGTCTCGGGTTGTTACAACTCTCCTACACTAATAAGAGATATTGCCCCGAGATCTAAGAATGAAAAGGGGAAGAGTAAGAGCAAGAGAAAGAGGTAAAACTTAGTTGCTTTTGTGACAAACGAGTGAAACAAATAATTCATAGAGGTTGCACAGAGATGAAGAATGATATGGGAAACAAGCAAGAATTCACAAGAAATT
Source organism: Hordeum vulgare subsp. vulgare (assembly GCF_904849725.1). NCBI lineage: Eukaryota > Viridiplantae > Streptophyta > Magnoliopsida > Poales > Poaceae > Hordeum > Hordeum vulgare. The sequence goes on along the minus strand of NC_058520.1, from coordinate 333,989,369 downwards.
TCGGCAACACTTCGGTAGGAAAGAGGGATTTTTTTGATAGGATGGAAAGATCTCGAGAAGATTCACAACAAACTACCTAAATTGAAAGCCACGATAGAACATGATCTTGACAAAACTATATAATGGATAAAAGAGAGCAACATCACAACAACTTCGGAAAAAGAGAACATAAACTAGATCATTGAGAAGAAGAGAATGGAGAAGAAAATGACAATTTCCATCACAATTTAATTTGACAAGCATCCTTGCAAGAAGAATTGAACGAAGTTGTTGGAAAACCAACAATGAAAACAAGAAGCTTGCTGTAGGCTTATGGAAACCATCCCAAAATAACGAGGTGACAACCAGCCACTAACATAAACAAGGATTGCTTGGGAGCAACAAGATATGCGGAACTTCTTTCACGAAGAGGATACATTGAGAACTTGGATCAACAATAATCACCATAAAAGCAACAATCCTTAGGAAAACTTTAGCCGAAATCTAAACCAAGATAGCTCAATGAAGAAACCATGGGTTGAAAATATCTCATGATCATAGAATCGGAAGGTTTTAATATTTCATTCTTGAAACAAATTCTCTTCGAGACTCCTTCACTAACAAGAACACTATGACACCACCTCAAAGGATAAAGGACGAAGAATTGCACTTTGAAATGCAAGAGATAGAATATATGAGGTACTACCGCAAGAATCTTGAAGAACACCTTGAGAATGAAGAGATCATGATCCGCCTAACAGAAAACTTCAACAAGGCATGAGAATAATTGAGAGACGAACGAAGAGACCACAATTGAGAAGAATTTGAGAATGAAAGTTTAAAGCTATGAGTGAAGACATCTTCTGAAATGATGGCATTCGGAGGATCGAGAACGAAAGAAACTCTGAAATGCACCGGATAAATATGGAAGGAATTACTCAGTGGAACAATTTAGAAGATAGCACGAGCTGAGATGACAGTCTTCAAAAGAATGGCCAAGATTTGAGAGAAACACTCCTTCGACTTCCAAGCTGAGAATGATGACGAGAAACAACACCATGAATTACTAAAACACTCCGAAATGATGAATAAGGAAATAGTTGAGCCAATTATGAAAATAAATTCAAATAGATCTTGAAGAAGGAACATGAATGATGGAATCATTCTTATGTCACACTTGAAAAGATTAAGAGATCTCCGGGAAAGATTACAAGAGTCACATAAGATCATGGGAAAGAACCTGTGGGTTATGGGCCCACTAAAAGAAAACACCGTTGAATGGATTTCTGAGAAAGAGAGATGCTGCACCGGTATAACTGATAAATTGATGAGGTAGGGAACCTCAAAATAATTGAAAGGACTGAAAACAAGAAACTTCTGAGATATCTTCAGTACTCCAAATGGAATAGAGAGAGATGACAACAAGAAAGAGTTGATAAGAATTTTCAACATGGGAAATAATTTAAAGGATGAAAAGTATATGATGAACACGGGTAGCTTGAATTGAATTCATCGGAAAAGAGAACACGAATGAAAAATGACGAACTCGGAACTCCTGAGAATCTTCACAATGAATCACCGGGTACCACAGGGAAGAGAAGATAGGGGAAGCATCAATGAATTGAAATGCACTTGGATGATAATTAATTCATGGAGAAAAAGAGAGGGAGGGCAGGGAAAACAAAGACAACTTGGGACAGATGAGATGAACTCTGGAAAGAAATGAGAGATTGATCTTGCAAATCTTAAAAAAGGATACTGACTTGAAGAGAAGCACACCGGATGAAAAAGAATTGACATGACGACTCCGGTTGAGAATAATTTAAAAGACAACTTGATTGAGAAAAAGACTTTGCATTCCCATAAAAATATGAGAACACCTCTTGGAAAGTAATGAATTCACCACTTGACATTGAAGAAACTCTAATTACCATACTCCAACAAAACAAAGGATGAGGCTTACGAAACAAGCCGGAACAAATTCATGAAAGAGATTCCTGTGATATTTTCGTGGATAGGATCGCACGGGCTCGATCGTACATCGGATTGTCATATTGAAATGATGCTCGAATATGCTCCCTAGGCGTAGCGAACTACAAGGCTTGTCCAAGCATGCTGATGACATATATCGAGACTGTCCTCTGTAAAAACGACCGTGAGCAAATAAATCCACAAGATGTCGAACCCCAACCTCACATCATGCATATGTTGGAAGATTATCCTATAAGTATCTACTTGAATTCCCACCTAAGAACTTACGAAATTTCTGGTCATGCAATCGGGTCCACGGATACAAGGATAAAATTCATCACTCAACTCCGAGCAATAACACTAACCCGTCCAGTGTATCACATCCGCCAAACACATAACCATAATCTCGGAAACTCATCTATCTCAGACCCTTGTAATCACAACGATACTAAGCATGGCGATACATCCGGGCCTATCTGCACCAGTACTGGGGAAGCCAAACTCTATCGCCAGTACTAGTATTGAAGCAATTTCGAACATCCTTTGTCGTGAGATACTAAGAAATCTGAATGATAACGATGTGCTCAAGAATCCCGTGGAGCTCAACTTCCCGGAAGAAATCAAGTCAGACAAGAGGCACCAAGTCAGAAGTCTCTTACATCAACATCATATAGATTCCAAAAATATCCGCGTGACCCTAATCGTTTTTGAGTGACAAGAGGAGTAGAATTGAAATTATTACGTCAAGATTCGTCACCAGAGCCTAGAAGTGCAGAAAAAAGAATCATACTCTCTGATATATAACTAAACTCAAAGTAGTATTTGCTACACTCGACTCGGCCAAGTTCGATCAATCAAGTTGGCTCCTAGGTTGGTACTGCTCTAATACCAACTTGTAACACCCAAGATGCGATAATATACTTATTTTGGCACGAGGGCCTCGATAGGGATAGAAGCACATCTCATCGTTTTGCAAGAATGGGCGTCGTTACAAGTACACGTGTTGAAAAGGTGAGTATATAGAATTGGCTTACACACACCAAAAGTTATATCAAGTTCACATCAACACAACAATATACATTCATCATGAAGAAGAGGAGGGTACGACTACGGACGAAAACAAACGGTAAAAGAACGACGTCCATCCTTGCTATCCCAGGCTACCGGCCTAGAACCCATCCTAGATCGATGTAGAAGAAGAAGAAAACTGCAATTGGCACAATCATCGCGCTCACGTCTTAATATCACTTTACCTGCACCTGCAACTGGTGTTGTAGTAATCTGTGAGCCGCAGGGGACTCATCAATCTCATTTCCAAAGGTATCAATACTAGGAAAGCTTAATGGGTGAGGTAAGGTTAAGCGGTGAGGCTGCAGCAAGCGACTAAGCATTTATTTGTGTGGCTAACTTACGAGTACAAGAATAAGGGGGGGATGATCTATGCATAGCGGACGTGAACTACTGATGATCAAAAGAATGATCTTGAATACCTACTTACGTCGTACATAACCTCACCGTGTCCTCGATCGGAGAAGGAGCTCACGAAAGAGACAGTCAGGGCTACACACTCAGTTGGCAAGTTTTAATTAAGTTTACTTCAAGTTATCTAGAACCGGATGTTAAACAAAGTTTCCAAGTTTGCCACATAACCGCGGGCACGACTTTTCTAAAGATTTAACACTCCAGGGGTGCTCCAACTAGTCCATCACAAACTACCAGACGCTGCGCCGAAATGACCTAGATGAGGGAAAAAGCCGTGATCTCCTCGGGTTCCTATTGGAAAACCTCAAGCTCGAGATAGCCCAAAGCATCCTCGGAATCCCACGCACGAGACGCTCGAGAAGGGTAAATCAAGTCCAGCAAGGTTGCCCGATGTGCCGAAAATCTCGATAGGAGCCGCGTATCTCGTTCTCAGGGCACACCGGATGAGCTATGGTTACCACACCACACACTGCCCTGCCTCGGGTAGCGTTAATAAGCTATTCTGTTTGGGACCAACACCATTAACACTGGCCCCCTGTAATATGTTGAATTACTCCTCGGGTTCATGACGCCCTATGTTTTTAGTATTAACAGAATTATTATGTTGGGAAAATATAGTATCAATGTTGGGCCTTGCCAGTCGAGTTTTATCCCAAAACGAAAATCTAGGGGGTCCCCATAACAACCCCAAGCTTGTTAGGAGCGCTCATTTATGGCACATAATACCGGTAGCCGAAACTAAGGCAACAAAGGTTGAATAAAACACCAGGCTAGAAGCCCAAGCCGTCCACCTTTCACCAAGTATATAGGTGCATTAGATTAATCAACAATAATATGGTGATAGAACAAGGAGCCCATGTTGGCACACGAAAGCAACTGCACCTGCAACTAGCAACGTTAACAAAAGGCTGAGCAAGCGGTAACATAGCCAAACCGTGGTTTGCCGGGTTGTGTAAAGGTTAGAGGTTTTCATGGCAATGTTAGGAGGCTGAAATTTAACAGGTGGTAGGCAGCGAGACATAGCGAAAGAAACGAGACAACTAGCATGGCAATGATAGTAATGGTATATAGGGAAATGATCATCTTGCCTGTGATCCTGCTTGGAAGAAGAACGACGCTGTGGAGCAGACGAACCGACGTAGTCGAACGGATCCTTACATTCCAACACACTTGCGGAACTGTATCGAGACGAAGCAAACTGGAACAAGAATCAACACACGATATTCACCATGGCACATGCCCGACTTGATGCACACCCTAATATGATGCATGTCCATTTCAATTATGCAAGACATGGCATGGCAATTCATAACGATCAATCACTACACAACAGTTGCATATTGACGAAACTGCACATACGTATTATTTTGCTAACATCCATTTAGGTACACGACAATATTAAATGTTGTTTAAACATGGCAAGAGGTGAAGCAGAAATAGACTACTTATCTAGGCATTTTAAATGAGGTCGGAAACAACATAATGCATTTCCAAAATGACCCCACGCATTAACTTTGCAATTTGTCCAGATCTGTCCTAAACATATTTTAAGTTTGTTAAACGACAAAACAAAGTGATTCACGTGAAACTACGCGTCGTTCTAGTCGGTTTACATATATAGCTCACCTCCAACGGAGCTACGGTTATCTATATACGAATTAAACCATTTTTAACACGTTATCACACAAACCAACGCAAACAACAAAATAAACAGTTTTAAATATGCACGAGAGTTGGAAAGTATTAATCTACACGAAATTGTACACATTCTACATATATAACTTGTTCCGATTCGACGAACCATTTAGAAAAACGGGGCTAAATATGCACCTAATCTGTAATTTTAGAAATACGGGGCTAAATAGACAAATTTGCATGCGGGAAAAAAGTGAATCGGGCCGAAATTGTTGCTGGGCTGAATCAGGGGCATGTGCAACATAACTAAGCATCGCCGGTTGGGGATCGTAGTAATTTCAAAAAATTTCCTATGACATGCAAGGATCTATGTATGGAGAAACCAGCAATGAGAGAGGTTCTAGAGCATCTTCATCCCTTTGAAGATCGCTAAGCGGAAGCGTTACTATGAACGCGGTTGATGGAGTCATACTCGCAGCGATTTAGATCGCGGTGGATTCCGATCTATGTGCCGAACCACGACACCTCCGCGTTCAACACACGTATAGCCCGGTGACCTCTCCTCCTTCTTGTTGCGACAAGGAGAGAGGAGAAGTTGAGGGCGAGCTCCGGTAGCACGAAGGAGTGGTGACGGTGGAGCTATGTGGTTCTCTAGAAGGGCTTCGCCAAGCTCTGCGGACAAGGAAGAAGAGAGAGGTAGGGCTGCGCCTTGGGAGAGATCAATTGTGTGTCTCAAAAGGGCCAAAACCTCAAGTATATATAGGAGGAGGGAGAGGGAGGGCTGCCTTGGCCCCTCCTCCAAGGAGGAGAGGTTCGGCCGAACTCGGGGAGGAGTCCACCTCCCACAAGGGAGGTGGATCCCTTCCTTTTAAACCCCTTTTGCCTTATCTCCTTTATCCCTAGTCGCATGGGCCTTTGGGGAAGGCCTTGGCCAGCCCAAGAACGGCTGGTCCACCTCCTCTATTAGCGTATGAACTCCTTTGGTCGTCACACCCCTCCCGGGGGTCCTCCGGCACCCTCCCGGCACTCCCGGTACACTACCGATGAGCCCGAAACTTTCCCGGTGACCAAAACAAGACTTCCTATATATCAATATTTACATCTAGACCATTCTGGATGTCCTCGTAATGTCCGGGATCCCATCCGTGACCCCGAACAACCTTCGGTATCCATGTCCATTATTTTTCTACAACCCTAGTGTCACAGAACCTTAAGTGTGTAGACCCTACGGGTTCGGGAGACATGCATACATGACCGAGACACCTCTCCGATCAATAACCAATAGCGGGGTTTTGATATCCATGTTGGTTGCCACATGTTCCACGATGATCTCATCGAATGAACCACGATGTCAAGGATTCAATCAATCCCGTATGCAATTCCGTTTGTCTACCGGTATGATACTTGTTCCAGATTCGATCGTCGGTATCCCCATACCTTGTTCAATCTCGTTACCGGAAAGTCTCTTTACTCGTTCCGTAACACGTCATCTCGTGGCTAACTTCTTAGTCACACTGAGCTCAATATGATGATGAATTACCGAGTGGGCCCAGAGATACCTCTCCGTCACACGGAGGGACAAATCCCAGTCTTGATTCGTGCAACCCAATGGACACTTTCGAAGATACTCGTAGTGCACCTTTATAATCACCCAGTTACGTTGTGACGTCTGATACACTCAAAGCATTCCTAAGGTATCCGGGAATTGCACAATCTCATGGTCTAAGGAAATGATACTTGACATTAGAAAAGCTTTAGCAGACGAACAACACGATCTAGTGCTATGCTTAGGATTGGGTCTTGTCCATCACATCATTCCCCAATGATGTGATCCCGTTATCAATGACGTCCAATGTCCATGATCAGGAAACCTTGATCATCTATTGATCAACGAGCTATCCAGAAACATTGTGATCTATATATTCACACATGTACTATGGTTTCCGGTTAATACAATTATAGCATGGATAATAGACAATCATCATGAACTAGGAAATATAATAATAACCACTTTATTATTGCCTCTAGGGCATATTTCCAACAGTCTCCCACTTGCACTAGAGTCAATAATCTAGTTACATTGTGATCAATCAAACACCCATAGTGTGTTGGCGATGATCATGTTTTGCCCGTAGAAGATGTTTAGTCAACGAGTCTGCAACATTCAGATCCGTATGTACTTTACAAATATCTATATCTCCATCCTGGATGTATTCACGAATGGAGTTGAAACAACGCTTGATCTGCTTGGTCTTCTTGTGAAACCTGGGCTCCTTTGTAATAGCAATAGCTCTAGTGTTGTCACAGAACAGAGTCATCGGGCCTGACGTACTGGGAATCACTCCAAGGTTGGTGATGAACTCCTCCATCCAAACTCCTTCCTGTGCTGCTTCCGAAGCAGCTATGTACTCCGCTTCACATGTAGATGCCGCCATGACGCTTTGCTTGCAACCGCACCAGCTAACTGCCCCATGATTCAAAACATACACGTATCCGGTTTGTGACTTAGAGTCATCCGGATCTGTGTCGAAGCTAGCATCCACGTAACCCTTTACGACGAGCTCTTCGGCACCTCCATAGACGAGAAACATATCATTAGTCCTTTTGATGTACTTTAGGATATTCTTGACCGCTATCCAGTGATCTACTACTGGATCACTCTGGTATCTCCCTACCAAACTTATGGCAAGGTTCACATCAGGTATGGTACACAACATGGCATACATGATAGAGCCTATGGCTGAAGCATAGGGGATGGTACTCATCTTCTATATCTCTTCTGCCATGGTCGGTCGTTGAGTTACACTCAACCTCACACCTTGTAATACAGGCAAGAACCCTTTCTTATCCTTATCCATATTGAACTTCTTCAATATCTTGTCAAGGCATGTGCTTTGTGAAAGACCGATGAGGTGTCTCGACCTATTTCTATAGATCTTGATGCCTAATATGTAAGCAACTTCTCCAAGGTCCTTCATTGAAAAACTCTTATTCAAATAGGCCTTTATGCTTTCCAATAGTTCTATATCATTTCCCATCAACAATATGTCATCCACATATAATACGAAAAATGCTACAGAGCTCCCACTCACTTTCTTGTAAATACAGGCTTCTCCATAAGTCTGTATAAACCCAAATGGTTTGATCACCTCATCAAAGTGAATGTTCCAACTCCGAGATGCTTGCACCAGTCCATAGATGGAGCGCTGGAGCTTGCATACCTTGTTAGCATTGCTAGGATCGACAAAACCTACCGCTATATAATATATAATTCTTCTTTAAGAAAGTCGTCCAGGAATGTTGTTTCGACGTCCATTTGCCAGATTTCATAATCATAGAATGCGGCAATTTCTAACATGATTCAGACCGACTTCAGCATCGCAACGGGGGAGAAGGTCCCATTGTAGTCAATCCCTTGAACTTGTCGATAACCCTTAGTGACAAGTCGAGCCATATACATGGTCACATTACCATCCGCGTCAGTCTTCTTCTTGAAGATCCATTTATTTTCTATGGCTCGCTGGTCATCTGGGAAGTCCACCAAAGTCCATACTTTGTTCTCATAAATGAATCCTATCTCGGATTTCATGGCCTCAAGCCATTTGTTGGAATCTGGGCCCGCCATCGCTTCTTCATAGTTCGAAGGTTCACTGTTGTACAATAACATGATTTCCATGACAGGGTTGCCGTACCACTCTGGTGCCGAACATACCCTTGTCGACCTTCAAGGTTCAAAGGAAACTTGATCCGAAGTGTCATGATAATTATCATTAACTTCTTCTCTTGCCGATGCAGACACCTCAGAAACATTTTCTTTCTCTGCACTACTCTCCGTTTCGAGAGCAGGTACAATTACCTCATCAAGTTCTATTTTCCTCCCACTTACTTCTTTCGAGAGAAACTCTCTGTCTAGAAAGGATCCGTTCCTAGCAAAAAAGATCTTGCCTTCGGATCTAAGACAAAAGGTGTACCCAATAGTTTCCTTAGGGTATCCTATGAAGACACATTTTTCCGCTTTGGGTTAAAGCTTCTCTGGTTGAAGTTTCTTCACATAAGCATCGCAACCCCAAACTTTCAGAAACGACAACTTAGGTTTCTTGCCAAACCATAATTCATACGGTGTCGTCTCAACGGATTTAGACGATGCCCTATTTAAAGTGAATGCGGTAGTTTCCAATGCATAGCCCCAAAATGATAACGGTAAATCGGTAACATACATCATAGATCGTACCATATCTAATAGAGCGTGATTTCGATGTTCAGACACACGGTTGCACTGCGGTGTGCCAGGCGGTGTGAGTTATGAAACAATTCCACATTTCCTTAGGTGTGTGCTAAACTCGTGACTCAAATATTCTCCTCCACGATTGGATCGTAAGAACTTTATTTTCTTATCACATTGATTCTCCACGTCATTCTCAAATTCCTTGAACTTTTTTAAGGTTTCAGACTTGTGCTTCATTAAGTAGACATACCCATATCTACTCAAATCATTAGTGAGGGTGAGAACATAACGATAGTCTCTGCGAGCTTCAACGCTCATTGGACCGCATACATCGGTATGTATTATTTCCAATAAGTTGGTCTCTCGCTCCATTATTCCGGAGAATAATGTCTTGGTCATCTTGCCCATGAGGCACGGCTCACATGTGTCAAATGATTCAAAATCAAGAGACTCCAAAAGTCCATCACTATGTAGTTTCTTCATGCACTTTACGCCAATATGACCAAGGCGGTAGTGCCACAAGTATGTGGGACTATCATTATCAACCTTGTATCTTTTAGCACTCACACTATGAATATGTGTATCATCACAATCGAGATTCTTAGGAATAAAGCATTAACCAGCGGGGCATGACCATAAAACATACCACTCATATAAATAGAACAACCAATATTCTCAGATTTAAATGAGTACCCATCTTCCATCAAGCAAGATCCCGATACAATGTATATACTTAAAGCTGGTACTAAATAACAATTATTAAGGTTTATAACTAATCCCGAAGGTAGATGTAGAGGCAGCGTGCCGACAGCGATCACATCGACCTTGGAACCATTCCCGACGCGCATCGTCACCTCGTCCTTAGCGAGCCTACGCTTGTTCCGCAGTTCCTGCTTAGAGTTGCAAATGTGAGCAACATCACCGGTATAAAATACCCAGGAGCTACTACGAGCGCTGGCAAGGTACACATCAATAACAAGTATATCACATATACCTTTGACGTTGCCGGCCTTCTTGTCCGCTAAGTACTTGGGGCAATTCCGCTTCCAGTGACCGGTTCCCTTGCAGTAGTAGCACTCGGTCTCAGGCTTAGATCCCTTCTTTGACTTCTTCCCGACAACTAGCTTACCGGGCGCGGCAACAACTTTGCCGTCTTTCTTGAAGCTTTTCTTACCCTTGCCCTTCTTGAAACTGGTGGTCTTATTGACCATCAACACTTGATGCTCCTTTTTCATTTCTACGTCCACATATTTCAGAATTGAATACAACTCGGAAAAGTCTTTTCCATCCCTTGCATGTTGTAATTCATCACAAAGCCTTTATAGCTAGGTGGAAGCGAGTGGAGGATTCTGTCAATGACCGCATCATCCGGAAGTTCAACTCCTAGCTGAGTGAAGCGGTTGTACAACCAGACATTTTGAGTATGTGCTCACTGATATAACTATTCTCCTCCATCTTACATCTAAAGAACTTGTCGGAGACTTCATATCTCTCTACCCGGGCATTATCTTGAAAAATAAGTTCCAGCTCCTCGACCATCTCATATGCTCCGTGTTGCTCGAAACGCCTTTGGAGCCCCGGTTATAAACTGTAAAGCATGCCGCACTGAACGAGAGAGTAGTCATCACTCCGTGACTGCCAGACGTTCCTAGCATCCTGGTGTGCCGCAGGAACGAGAGGATCACCTAGAGGTGCATCAAGGACATATGCCTTCTTGGAAGCATGAGGATGAGCTTTAAGTTACGAGCCGAGTCCACATAGTTGCTCCCATCGTCTTTCAGCTTGGTTTTCTCTAGGAACGCGTTGAAGTCGAATGGGACATTTGTGTTGGCCATTGGATCTACAATTTATGTAAAGACAATTTTATACTAAGTTCATGATAATTAAGTTCATTTAATCAAATTACTAATGAACTCCCACTTAGATCAACATCCCTCTAGTCATCCAAGTGTTACATGATCAATGTCGACTAGCCCGTGTCCGATCATCACGTGAGACGGACTAGTAATCATGGTGAGCATCTCTATGCTGATCTTATCAACCATACAACTCATGTTCGACCTTTCAGTCTCCCGTATTCGAGGCCATGTCTGTACATGCTAGGCTCGTCGAGTCAACCTAAGTGTTCTGCGTGTGTAAACTGGCTTACACCCGTTGTATGCGAACGTTAGAATCTATCACAACGGATCAACACATGGTGCTTCAAAACAACAAACCTTCGCAACGGTGCATACTTAGGGGGATACATATCTTGAAATTTGAATGAGGTATCATCTTATCTTTGTTACCGTCGTTCTAAGAAATAAGATGTAAAACATGATAAACATCACATGCAATCATATAGTGACATGATATGACCAATATCATCTTGCTCATTTGATCACCATCTTCAGGGCACCATGATCATCATCGTCACCGGCATGAAACCATGATCTCCATCATTGTGTCTCCGTGGAGTCATCACGCCGACTATTACTTCTACTACTATAGCTAACCGTTAGTGATAAAGTAAAGTAATCAACATGGCGTTGCATCTCATACAATAAATTAAGACAACTCCTATGGCTCCTGCCGGTTGTCATACTCATCGACAGGAAAGTCGTGAATCCTATTACAAGAACATGATCAATCTCATACATCACATATGTAACATCACATCCTTTTGGCCATATCACATCACATAACATACCCTACAAAATCAAGTCAGACGTCCTCTAATTGTTGTTGCAAGTTTTACGTGGCTGGTTAGGGTTTCTAGCAAGAATGTTTCTCACCTACGTGACAGCCACAACGTTGATATGCTAATGCTATTTACCATTCATAAGGACCCTCTTCATCGAATCCAATCCGACTAAAGTGGGAGAGACAGACACCCGCTAGCCACCTTATGCAGCTAGTGCATGTCGGTCGGTGGAACCAGTCTCACGTAAGAGTACGTGTAAAGTTGGTCCGGGCCGCTTCATCCCACGATGCCACCGAATCAAGATAAGCCTAGTAGCGGCAAGCAATTGACAAAATCAGCGCCCACAACTTTTGGGTTCTACTCGTGCATAAAATCTACGCATAGAACCTTGGCTGTGATACCACTGTTGGGGATCGTAGTAATTTCAAAAAAATTCCTACGCCATGCAAGGATCTATCTATGGAGAAACAAGCAACGAGAGAGGTTCTAGAGCGACTTCATACCTTTGAAGATCGCTAAGCGAAGCGTTACTATGAACGCGGTTGATGGAGTCGTACTCGCAGCGATTCAGATCGCGGTGGATTCCGATCTATGTGTCGAACCACGGCACCTCTGTGTTCAACACACGTACAGCCCGGTGACGTCTCCTCCTTCTTGATCCAGCAAGGAGAGAGGAGAAGTTGAGGGAGAGCTCCGGCAGCATGACGGCTTGGTGGCGGTGGAGCTATATGGTTCTCCGGCAGGGCTTCACCAAGCGCTGCAGAGGAGGAAGAAGTAGGGCTGCGCCTTTGGAGAGATCAATTGTGTGTCTCAAAAGGGCCAAAACCTCAAGTATATATAGGAGGAGGGGGAGGGAGGGCTGCTTTGTCCCCTCCTCCAAGGAGGAGAGGTTCGGCCGAACTAGGGCAGGAGTCCACCTCCTACAAGGGAGGTGGATCCCTTCCTTTTAAACTCCTTTTGCCTTATCTCCTTTTCCCTAGCCGCATGGGCCTTTAGGGAAGGCCTTGGCCAGCCAAATAAGGGCTGGTCCACCTCCTCTAAGAGCCGATGAACTCCTTTGGTCGTCACACCCCTCCCGAGGGTCCTCCGGCACCCTCTCGGCACTCCCGGTACACTACCAATGAGTCCGAAACTTGTTTGGTGACCAAAACATGACTTCCTATATATCAATCTCCACCTCGAGACCATTCCGGAGCTCCTCGTGACGTCCAGGATCTCATCCGACACTACGGACAACCTTAGGTAACCACGTACATTATTCCCCTACAACCCTAGTGTCACAGAACCTTAAGTGTGTAGACCCTACGGGTTCGGGAGACATGCACACATGACCGAGACACCTCTCCGGTCAATAACCAACAACAGGGGTCTGGATATCCATTTTGGTTCCCTCATGTTCCACGATGATCTCATCGGATGAACCACAATGTCAAGGATTCAATCAATCTCGTATGCAATTCCCTTTGTCTACCGGTATGATACTTGCCCGAGATTTGATCATCGGTATCCCCATACCTTGTTCAATCTCGTTACCGGCAAGTCTCTTTACTCGTTCCGTAACACATCATCCCGTGGCTAACTTCTTAGTCGCAATGAGTTCAATATGATGATGAATTATCGAGTGGGCCGAGAGATACCTCTCCGTCACACGGAGTGACAAATCCCAGTCTTGATTCATGCAACCCGACAAACACTTTCGGAGATACCCGTAGTGCACCTTTATAATCACCCAGTTACGTTGTGATCTTTGATACACCCAAAGCATTCCTACGGTGTCGTGGTTTTGTCACGGTAGATGTCCTCGTGAAAGGACTTAGTACTGGAGCCATCGCACCTTGCTGGCGACTCAAAGGGGTTAAGCGGGAGAGACACGGCGATTTACCCAGGTTCGGCCCCTCGTGAGGAGGTAAAGGCCTACGTCCTGCTTTGGTTTGTATTGATGTGGTTTTGATTACAAGGAGGGCTTAACTCGCCGGACCTAGCACTCGATGATTTCTAACCTACCCTCTCCTCCCCTGGGGCTCGCCTTTATATACAGGTCGAACCCCTAGGGTTTACAAGGGTGCTTTCCTTCCTACAAATCGTGACCCCTGTGGTCTCTAAATCGCCATCTTCCAAAGCTTGGAGACCTTCCAGAAATCACAAACCGTCATACGACCTTGATCCGGCCAGGACAAGGCCCAAATAATAGTTTGGGTGAATCGCCTGATTGGTAACCCGGCCCAACTAGGGCGGGTCATTAACAGGTAATATCCCCAACATTAGGCCCCAGATTGACTTGAACTTCTTTTTCACGCCAATACTTCCGCTTAGTTGAAGGCGATTCACTCCTCATTTTTCTTCATACGTCAGAAATTGTAACCCGCCATCTGGCACCGAAAACTCTTTAAGTCGCCAAACCATTTCTTGTTGGCCTCTTCTTATCCCTCGATTTTCGGGAAGACTCACATAACCCCAACGGATCTTAGTGCATCGTTATCCCAAAATCTTCGGAACGCATTTATAGCGAATCTTTTTATTCCCCGACGGTTCCTGCTCGCGGCGCCTCGATTCCAGCGCCCGCCCTAATAAATAGACGGGGGGGGGGGGGGGGGACAGGACTGACGCTTCCCACCTACCAGTCTCGTCAATCTCCTCCCCATTATCATCGCGAGAAACTCTCATCGCCTCTCGAGGGCTCCGCCGCCGACCGTTCTTTCCGCCTTCGCCCGAGAAGCTTCGGCGCCGCCCATAGGCCTTCGCCGTCGTCAAGCTTCGCACCGTGGCCGATCCGTCCGCCGCCATTGACCACTACACCGCCGTCGACCATCTCGCCGTTCGCCACGAGCTCCACCACCGTCGAAGATCTCTTCGCTCGACGGGACCTCCGTGCTTCTCCAACGACCTTCGTCGCCGTCGGCCTTCTCTGACCGAGAGCATCAGGTTAGGCCACCGCCCATTTAAGAATTGATCCAATCCTCGTTTGAAGCTCCAGCGCCACCTTGTTCTTGATGTTCTTCGCGAGCATATGTTACCTGAACTGATTAGCACAAATGCCGACGAGATAACCAAATGCTTCGAATATCTTCATTTATCCGTTCTTACTTGCGAACCTATTATAACGTTTCATCAAGCGAAGGGCGTCACCTCGTCCCGGTGATAAATTTGTTGCGCCCAGCCATTTTTCTCATGTTTTTCCATCTATCCAGTAGATCCATAATTTACCTACTGTTTTGCAAAAAGCTGTTTGTAGTCTTTACACTTTGACGTTTTGAAAAAACGTCTCCATCATCCTTAGAACGTAGCTCCCGAGAATAACCAGACTTCGTAAGTCGCCATAGCAACCCAACTCGGCTCTTGATATGGTGGGTCAAGTTTCCCTCTCCGTCCGTGAACAAATTACTTGGCGCGTTAGATGAACTTATTTCACCCCTTACAGTAGATGTTCAAGGCGTAAAAATCCATACTTTACTTCTTTGTAGCATGGGCGCCGTCTTCAAAAGTGACTGGCTTCCTACCAAGGTCGATGACACCATACTAGCAGACTATGTGAAAACGGGCAACTTGGACCCTCATAATGTTATCGGCTGGCGTACCGGGTTCGGAGAAGATCTCCCTAACCCCAAAGAAGGGGAAATAGTCGTTTTTGTTGAACACCTAGAGTGAGGTTTTAAGCCGCCCGGATCGAAGTTTCTTAGAGACACCATGGCTTTCATGAACGTCCGCCTCCAGGATTTGGGACCCAATTCCATAAGTAACTTATGCCAATTCCAAGTGTTCTACGAGGCTTATCTGCGGATTGAGCCCTCAGTTCCTTTATTCTGGCACTTTTTCCATCTGAATCGCCAAACGGAATTCCACAACGGCCCTAGCCTGGAACTCGGCGGTGTCATTGTCCAGCGCCGCAAGGATAGCCCATTTCCCTCACTCGCCATGCCTAGCCATCCCAAAGGTTGGGGCGAGTCTTGGTTCTACTGTCAAGAGACTTCTCCTGCACACGAAAACAAGCTTCTGGGCTACACGAAAAATCGCCTTCCAACGAACTTCAAGCTTCCAGACAAGCTTACCGAGGAGGAGGAATCAGAATTCATCCCAGTACTGTCCGAGTTAAGATCCTTGACAAACAACGGCCTTACTGGGGTTGACCTAATCCGCTGTTGGGTCGAATGGCGTATTCTCCCTCTGAGTCGCCAGGACGGTCTGATGTGCGAATTTGATGGCACCCTAGATCATTCTCAATGTTATTTCCATACGGCTTTAACAGAAAAGGACATCGTCACCATTATCAAGAAGCTGACTGGCGAGCCTGCGGGAAAATGCGGCCAAATCGGCCTCAAGCCTTTGTGCAAAATTAACCCGACACCCAAGGTGAACAAATCTAACCCGCCTTTGGTCTTTACTTCTTATGCTTCATTTGTATTGTGGTTTTTGTAACATATGCTATTTCAGAAAGGCGATAAGTTTTGGTCCAGGAAGCCCAAAAGGCCAGCCATGAAAAATGTTAAGCCGCCTTCAAAGAAAACCAAGGGTAAGGGCAAAGCTACTACGGCTGAGCCATCCGAAGTCGATGAATCTCAAGTCGGCGATGCACTTTCGGAGGTAAAAGTTCATCCTCTTTTTACTTGCCATTCACTACTGTTAATCTTTGTATTTATATCTCTTTCTCTCTTGAAATAGAATGAAGACAACGAAAGCCAGGAGGACTCTGTTGAGGTAATTTCTGTTTCCTCCGATTCATCTCCTTCTCCACCTAAGCCGGCCAGGCAAGTTTGTGGGAAAGTTCCCTTCTCACACGCAAATGCTTGTTTGGACCCAAATTTCCTACTGAAGAAAGCACAACATACTTCAAATCGGAAGACCCGAAGTCATTCCGGTGATCTGGTGTCCGGCTTACCAGCAACGAACAAAAGGAAACCAAATGAGGTACTTATGAATAACAATTCTTCATGTTTCTTTGGATCACATCTGTAACCCGCCTATATCTTTGACGTATAATTCTTGTAGAACTCTCCTCCTACGTCTGGCGACTCAGTGATGTCGACACTTCCGCCAATGATTCGAGTTCCTGGGTAAGTCTTTTGATAATCTTACTTTGAATTCTGAAGGTAATAGACTTCCAGTTCCTTAATGTGCTTCTCCCTTCTTTTAGGGCACAGGCCAAGAAAAGGAAAACTAGCGGATCAACTCCTGTCACAACTTCAGAGCCCATCAAAGAATCAATGCCGACTCAGGACAACCCGGACCAAGGCGAGCCGGAAAATCAAATGGATCTTCCAGACTCGCCCAAGGAAGAAATGGATGCCCCTAAGTCGCCAAGCCCATTGATGACAACAGAAGACCCGGATGGTGTAGTTATTATTGGTACCGGCTTCTCTAAGCCGGCGGCAATGATTTTGTCAAGGCATGTGGCATCCTCCTCTCAAGCCATTCCCGAATCTAGACTCTCCAAGACGAAGCTTTCTGAATATGAAAATCTGGAGTTCAAGGAACTCTGCTCTGGTTTTTCAAGTCGCCTGGAGGCGAGCTATGAGATGGAAAAAATCCTGTTGCGGATGTTCAAAAACAAACATGAGGTAAGTTTTGTTATATTGTATTACTCCCATTAACCCCCAAGGGCCGGGTCATCAGGAAAAAGATGAGCCGGGCCTTGATAAATTTAGAAAAAACTTTGCGACCAGTAACCCCCAAGGGTCGGGTCATCAGTAAAAAGATGAACCGGGTCTTGAAAAATTTAGAAATAACTTTGCGACCAGTAACCCCCAAGGGCCGGGTCATCAGTAAAAAGATGAACCGGGTCTTGGAAAATTTAGAAAAAACTTTGCGACCAGTAACCCCCAAGGGCCGGGTCATCAGTAACAAGATGAACCGGGTCTTGAAAAATTTAGAAAAAACTTTGCGACCAGTAACCCCCAAGGGCTGGGTCATCAATAAAAAGATGAGCCTGGTCTTGAAAAATTTAGAAAAACTTTGCGACCAGTAACCCACAAGGGCCGGGTCATCAGTAAAAAGATGAACCGGGTCTTGAAAAATTTAGAAAAAACTTTGTGACCAGTAACCCCCAAGGGCCGAGTCATCAAAAAAGATGAGCCAGGTCTTGATAACGTATAATTTCATCTGAAAAGAAAAAATTATACATTAGCCCCCAAGTGTCAGGGATATTTGCTTGCAATAGTTCTGAGACTTTCCCCTGTTTTGTACTTTCAACAGGAAACTCTTGCTCAGACTGAATCGGCGCTTGGGGATTTAAAGAAAAACTTATCTGGTCAGCAAGATGCCCGAGCTAAGTCGGAGGAGAAATATCAATTGGCCTTGGTTGAGCTGGAAAAATTAAAAGTCGATTTGAAAAGAGCTCAAGCTGATCAAGATGTTGCCATAAAAAGAGCAGAAAAGGCTGAAGCCAGGCTGGCCACTGTGCAACAAGAATTGTCCGGCTTAAAGCGTCATATCTCAAACATGACGCAAGCCGTCTTTGGTAAGCTTACTCAAACTTTTGGTCCTTCCTGCCTCCTTTTTCCTTTTTATCATAAGTCGCTAATTATCATGCCCCCTTACTCAGGTCCGAGAGCCGCCAACCTTCAGGAAGATTGTGTGCTGATGCTAAAGGCGATTTACACGTTGACAGAACAACTGTACACCGGCAGTGTATTAACTGTTAAGGCTGTGATGGGTGCCAAAGAGCCAATAATTTCCATAAAGAAGGTTCCTGGCTGCCTATCCACACTTCCCCCTCAGATTGGCGAGTTAACTCGGCCAGCCGCCCGAAAAGGTGTTCTGACTGCCTTGAGTCGCTGCTTGGCGTATGCTCCAGAGATCAACCCGGAAGAGGTAGCGGCAGGCTTTCCGCAACTCAAAGATGATGGGTCAGAATTCGTTGAAGAGGACTATCAACGTGTTGTCAAGGACTCCCGACTGGAAGCAACCCAACTCGCAGCAAGTCATGATTTATCAAAGTATCAGGCGGCTTATGACAGCAAAAATAAGAAGGTCAACCCGCGTGCCTTTGTGACGACCAGTTTAACTCCTCGGCGACCCAAGAACCCTTTTGACTTGGAAGCAGACCTGGCATCAATCCTGACTGATGAAGATGACTTCGCAGCTCTGGTTAAGTGCAACTGGGTATTGGGCGACTTCCAAATTGTGGTCCGCCAAAACTCGCAGCCAAATGATCCTAAGGCGCCAACAGAATAAACCTCATTGATTTGGCCTGAGAGCCATGTAATAGGTCTTTTTCATAAGTCGATACTGTTTTTGTGATACCCTTCAAAAGAATCTTTATATCGCCCTTAAGGCGATTTGAAATATTTGACCTGCCATTTGAGAATCCTTTATGATGCTTAATCCGTCATAGACAAAGTAATTCTGATCACCATCCTGACTTAAGCTTTGAAAACAACATATGTGAAACCAAATAAATGATAACAAATATTTTCAAGAGGAATCAGAAAGAAAGGTTAAAAACACTCATGGCTATGCCAGAAAAGATAAAAACAGCGATTTCGTCAGCTCATAAGGTCGCGACAGGACGGGGTGAGTCAGAAAGCTCGAGCACACACCCTATAATGCAGGTTTCGTCGGCTCATAAGGTCACGACAGGATGAGGCGAGTCAGAAAGCTCGAGCACACACCCTATAATGCAGGTTTTCGTCGGCTCATAAGGTCGCGACAGGATGAGGCGAGTCAGAAAGCTCGAGCACACACCCTATAATGCAGGTTTCGTCGGCTCATAAGGTCACGACAGGATGAGGCGAGTCAGAAAGCTCGAGCACACACCCTATAATGCAGGTTTCGTTGGCTCATAAGGTCGCGACAGGATGAGGCGAGTCAGAAAGCTCGAGCACACACCCTAAAATGCAGATGATTTCGTCGGCTCATAAGGTCGCGACAGGATGGGGCGGGTCAGAAAGCTCAAGCGCCACACTAAAATGCTGATTCTGTCGGCTCATAAGGTCGCAACAGGATGACAAAAAATGTTCTTTTAATGAAGAAGGCCCCAAGTCAGGGAGTATATTCAACTTTATTGCTTTATAATGAAACTGAAAAACTTACAAAATGTAGAGCTTAAGAGCTCAAGTGTAATAAGGCCGCAGGTGGGCAATATTCCAAGGGCGAATTGACTCAGCCTCCGTGGTTGGCTGGTTAGGCCAGAGATCCACCAAGTAATAAGAGCCATTGCGGAGATTTTTACTGATGACGAACGGTCCCTCCCAAGGTGGTGACAACTTATGCATGCCTGCACGATCTTGTATCAACCGAAGAACCAAGTCGCCTTCCTGAAAGGTCCGACTTTTAACCCGGCGGTTGGGATAACGCCGTAGATCCTGTTGATAGATAGGTGATCGGG
This sequence comes from Hordeum vulgare subsp. vulgare, assembly GCF_904849725.1. Taxonomy (NCBI): domain Eukaryota; kingdom Viridiplantae; phylum Streptophyta; class Magnoliopsida; order Poales; family Poaceae; genus Hordeum; species Hordeum vulgare. The sequence continues at coordinate 333,969,074 of NC_058520.1, read as the reverse complement.
CCGCAGCCAGGTCACGTGCCTCTTCTAAGGCGTCCAAACAATCTTGATGCGCCAGCTCATTGTCTTGTTCCACATATGCGGCGACTCTAGGTGAATCATGCCTTATATCAGTAGGAAGGACAGCCTCCGCTCCGTAGGCCAGGAAGAAAGGGGTGAAACCCGTGGACCTGTTCGGGGTAGTCCAGATACTCCACAATACTGAAGGCAATTCTTCAACCCAACACCCTGGGGTTTTTCCAGGGGAACCATGAGTCGGGGCTTAATCCCTCGCAAAACCTCCTGATTCGCCCGTTCTGCCTGCCCGTTAGATTGCGGGTGAGCGACTGCAGAAACATCAAGCCAGATATGTTCTCGACGACAAAACTCCTGCATCGCCCCTTGGGACAGGTTAGTACCATTATCAGTAATGATACTGTGCGGGTATCGAAACCGGAAAATCAACTTTTTCAAGAATTTGACCGTTGTCTCCGCTTCACAAGCTCCAATAGGTTCTGCCTCAACCCACTTGGTGAACTTATCAACCGCCACCAGCAGATGGGTCTTCTTGTTAGAGGACATTTTAAAAGGGCCAACCATGTCGAGCTCCCAGACTGCAAAAGGCCAAGTGATGGGGATCATCCTTAATTCCTGAGCCGGCACATGAGCCTGCCGCCCATAACGTTGGCATCCTTCGCACCGACGAACTATATCTTCCGCATCTGCATGAGCCGTCAGCCAAAAGAAACCATGACGGAAAGCCTTTGACACCAAAGAGTGTGACCCGGCATGATGCCCACAATCTCCGGAATGAATGTCATTTAAGATTGTGCATCCTTCTTCGGAAGAAATGCATCGCTGAAAAACTCCAGAGGCGCTCCGCTTATATAACTCGCCATTGATGATGATCATGGATTTGTTGCGCCGAACGATTTGGCGAGCCAAAACTTCGTCTGCTGGTAACTCGCCCCGAGCGAGATAAGCCAGATAAGGGAGAACCCAATCCGAAGTGACATGGAGAGCCGCCACGAGCTAGGACTCAGGATCTGGTACTGCCAATTCCTCCTCTAATGGTAGAATCACGGATGGTTTACGCAAGATATCCAGAAAAACATTAGGAGGAACCGGCTTTCTCTGGGAGCCAAGTCGTGAGAGGGCGTCAGCCGCCTCGTTGAGGCGTCGATCAATATGGTCCACCTGATAACCATGAAAATGACCCGCCACTTTAGACACAGCTCGTCTGTAAGCCGCCATCATGGGGTCCCGAGAATCCCAGGTACCTGAAACTTGTTGTGCCACCAAATCAGAGTCGCCAAAGCATCTGACTCGTGTTAGATTCATCTCCTTGGCGAGTCGCAAGCCGTGAAGCAAAGCTTCGTATTCCGCTGCATTGTTAGTGCACGGAAACATGAGTCGGAGAACGTAACAGAATTTATTTCCTTGAGGGGATACCAACACCACACCAGCCCCCGAGCCTTCCAGCTGCCTAGATCCATCAAAATAAATAGTCCAGTAAGTGAGATCAGGCCGGTCTTCCGGAGCCTGTAACTTCATCCAGTCATTGACGAAATCAACTAAGGCCTGGGACTTGATGGCTGCGCGGGGGGTATACTGTATGTGATGGGGCCCAAGTTCTATTGCCCACTTGGCGATCCGCCCTGTTGCCTCCCGATTCTGGATGATGTCCCCAAGGGGGGTAGAACTAACCACTGTGATAGGGCGTTCTTGGAAATAATGCTTAAGTTTTCGACTCGCCATAAACACCCCATATACCAACTTCTACCAGTGTGGGTACCGCTGTTTGGAAAGAGTTAGCACCTCGCTGATAAAATATACTGGGCGTTGCACTGGGTATTCCTTCCCTTCCTCCTTTCTCTCAACGACCACTGCCACACTTACTGCTTTGGAATTTTCCGCGATATACAGAAGCATGGGCTCTTTTTCGGTCGGGGCGGCCAGGACCGGCGGGTTAACCAATTGGCGTTTCAGGGCTTCGAGCGCCTCGTCTGCCTCATTCGTCCAAACAAACCGATCGGATTTCCTCAATAACTGATAAAGAGGGAACGCCTTCTCCCCCAGGCGACTCACAAAACGACTTAGGGCCGCAATGCGACCCGCCAGTCGTTGAACTTGATTAACGTTTGCCGGTTTTCCAAGGGATGTAACTGCTTCGGTCTTGTCCGGGTTAGCTTCAATGCCACGCTCCGATACCAGAAAACCCAGCAATTTCCCTGCAGGCACACCAAAAACACACTTGGTGGGATTTAGCTTCATCTGATATACCCGTAGGTTATCGAACGTTTCCTTGAGGTCCTCTAATAGAGTCTCCCCCTGGCGGGTTTTGATAACAATATCGTTGACATAGGCATGAACGTTGCGACTGATTTGGTTGCGGAGGTAATTCTGGATGCAGCGTTGATAAGTCGCCCCCGCACTCTTGAGTCCAAAGGGCATGGACACATAACAAAAAGCCCCGAAGGGGGTTATGAAGGCTCTTTTCTCTTGATCCTCCATGACCCTCTTGATTTGGTGATATCCTGAGTAGGCGTCCAAAAAACACAATCGTTCGCATCCTGCCACCGAGTCAATGATCTGGTCGATGCGGGGAAGAGCGAAGGGATCTTTTGGACAGGCTCTGTTGAGGTCTGTGTAGTCGATGCACATACGAAAAGTACCATTCTTCTTGAGTACCAAAACCGGGTTAGCCAGCCATTTGGGGTGAAAAACTTCCATGATGAAACCGGCGGCTAAAAGATGGGCAACCTCTGCCCCAATCGCCTTGCGTCGCTCCTCGTTAAATCTGCGAAGGTACTGCTGGATGGGTTTGCACTTTGGGTCAACATTAAGATGGTGCTCAGCGAATTCTCTCGGCACACCAGGCATGTCAGAAGGTTTCCATGCGAATATGTCCCGATTCTCACGGATGAATTCGATGAGCGCGCTTTCTTATTTGGGGTCCAGACCCGTCCCGATGGTGAATTGCTTGGATGAATCGCCAGGCACGAAATCGATCGTCTTAGTGTCGTCCGTTGGCTTGAACTTGAGGGGCGACTCAGAATCTGTAGTCGGCTTTTTTAGGGGTGACATGTCCGCCGGGTCAACATTGGCCCGATGGTGTTTGAGCTCTTCCGCAGCACAGGCGACTTCCGCATAAGCCGCGTCCCCTTCTTCACATTCCTTTGCAATACTTCTATCTCCATCAACCGTGATGGGTCCTTTGGGACCAGGCATTTTGAGCTTGAGGTAGACATAGCACGGGCGAGCCATGAAGCGGGCGTAAGCCGGCCGCCCAAACAACGCATGGTAGGGGCTTTTCAATTTGACCACCTCGAAGATCAGTGACTCCGACCTATAATTCTGCACAGTTCCAAATGCCACTGTGAGCCTGACTCGGCCTATGGGATAGGCCGACTTGCCTGGGAGGATTCCGTGGAAAACCGTAGTTGAAGGCATCAGGTCTTTTTCCAGTAGGTTCATCCTCTGGAAAGTGTCAAAGTATAGGATATTGATGCTGCTGCCACCATCCATTAGCACTTTTGATAGGGTGTAACCCCCAACTTGGGGAGCCACGACCAACGCCAGATCGCCGGGGTTATCAACTCTCGGCGGGTGATCCTCCCTGATCCACGTTATGGTTTGCTTAGACCAATGGAGGTATCTGGGAAGCGCCGGTTCAGACACACTGTACGCCCGGTGACTCACCTTCTTATCACGCCTGCAAGCATTAGTGGTGAAAACATGATACTGCCCATTACTTAACTGTTTGGGGTTGCTGCGGAAGCCCCCATTATCGTCCTGACCCTGTGGAGCCCCCTGTGGGGGTGGCTGGTGAAAGGCTCCTGGCGGGTTATACCACCGCTGGTGGAGCACCGGGTATTGGCCACCGCCTGGCTGTGGGCCTCCCTGAGCCCCCTGTTCGGGAACACCGCCAAAGGGGTTCTGTCTTTGGTTGGGTGCAGCGAATTGCTCCTGGCGCTGGTCCGGGTCATCGTTTTGACTCTTCTTGATCGCCTCCGCCCGAAACTCTCGCATCACGAAGCAGTTTTCCCAAGAGTGAGTCGCCGGACCGTCTGCCGTGCCGTGGTGCGGGCAAGGGCCTTTGAGTAGCTCTTCGTAGTTACGCGGCCTCTTCCCGCTAAACCCCCTGTTTTTCTTCTTGCCGTTGTTGGCGTTGGTATTGGCGACTAAATCCGAGGGCTCTTCTTGCGGCCTTCGCTTGTTGTTGGTCCCTTGATTGTGGCGGTTACGTCCCTGCAACCGGGTATGATTCTTGTATGACTCGCCCTTCTTGGGCGAATTGGCCTTACCGTCTTCACCAGGATCTTTGGAGTCATCAGCCTCAGCATACCTAGTGAGGGTGCCCATCGGTTCTCCCATGTCTTGGACCTTTCGCTTGAGTCGCCCTAATTTTTGCACCAAAGGTTCGTAATGGCAATTTTGCTCGAGGCTCAGCATAGCCTGAGCCACCGTAATGCCATCTGACGAATGGATAATTTCTGCGACCAGCCGTGACCAATGGTGAGCCGACTCATCCGGGTGCTGGACTCAGTGCTGTAGATCGACGATCGTCATCGGGCGTTTGCAAGTTCCTCGGAAGTTTTTGATGAAACGCTCTTTTAACTCGGCCCGGATCTAAATGTAGTTGGGAGGTAAGTTTTTCAACCAAGTACGTGCTGACCCCTCGAGCATCATCGTGAAGTATCTAGTGCAAACCGCCTCGTTTACATCGAGCATGTCCATGGCGATTTCATAACTCTCGATCCACGACGCCGGCTCAAGGTCTGGGGTGTAATTAGGCACCTTTCTTGGCCCCTTGAAGTCTTTGGGCATCCTTTCGTTATGAAGGGCGAGGTCCAAGAATGGTACTCCTACTCGCCCTCCGCCCCCGATGAGGGGGGCCGGGGCGTTTGGGAGATCCCGGCCCGGCGGGTTCGGTTCAGGCGGGTTGTCCTGTGGGATGTATCGTGGTCCGCTATTTACTGCGGGCTGGTCCTCTGGCCGACTCCTGGTGTAACTTGCTTGGGGGGTGGAATGCAACCTCTCGAGGCTATGTGAGAACTGGGCGTTTTGAACCACCGCTGTCTTCAACATCTCGATGGCGTTCCTTGCTTCTATCTCAGCAGGGGTGTTGCCGTGAATCGGAAGAGACTCCATATGGCGAGTTGTGGCCAACACGTTATCCATCGGGTTGGAAAAGTGGCCTTGCGGCGTCCAGAATCGGGGAATGTGACCCTCAACTAGCTGAGTCGGCGGGTTTGGCGGGCGACCCGGTCCTCCCCCGGGGCGTCTCCCGCCCCAGGGGTTCGTGGAGTGTCGAACAGGAGTGTCGGGTTGAGATCATGGGGCAGGCGACCCTGGTGTCTCGTTGATGGACCGCGTCGGATGCTCGCTGCTGTCTCTCGAGCCGCCTGTTGTCAGTGCTTAAACGCATCCTTTCGGCCGTAATTTGAGCTTGCCGAGTCTCGATCCTGGCGGACTCTATCTCGACATCCCGATGAGCCTTTTCCACTGCCTCTCTGAGTTTCGCCAGTTCTGTGTTTATCTCCTCCTGGTTTTCTGGTGTGAGGGGAGTCGTCATTAGCCTTGTGATCTCCGCCGCTAAATCCACCAGGACTGCGGCCGGGCTGCTGGACGTCTCGCCGGTTCCATCACCTCCAGTAGGGTTTTGTGTGGGTTGAGTCGCCCCTGCCATGTAGATGGCGATCTGGCGGCGGGTTCGGTCAAGGACTTCGGGGTCCATGGCCAGAGACAAGCCCCCAAGACAATCCCCATGCAGAGACCGGATTGAATCTGAGTCGCCCATGGACGATTCGTCATCAGAGTTGACCGGTGTAGTTTCCTGAGTCGCCAAGCGCTCTGGCTCCTCCGATCCCTGTGTGAACCCCACAAAGACCGGGCGAGTCAGATTTGGCGTTATCACTGGGCGGATGTACCTGGCCGGCTCGACGATGCCGGTGAAGATGTCCGGCTCAGGTGCGGATGATCCAATCATGCCGATGAAGATGTTGATCTTGCCGAAGGGGACCCTGTAACCAGATTCAATCGAATCCGCTTCAGGTCCCCATTGCTGGTTGTCGATGTAGGTTACCCTGCGGCGGCTCCGAGTCATGAGCCCCGTCGCGTAACTCCCAAACCCTGGTAGGGCTCCCTTTGAGAAATCAACTCCACCGTGCGTAGGCCCCACGGTGGGCGCCAACTGTCGTGGTTTTGTCACGGCAGATGTCCTCGTGAAAGGACTTAGTACTGGAGCCATCGCACCTTGGTGGCGACTCAAAGGGGTTAATCGGGAGAGACACGGCGATTTAGCTAGGTTCGGCCCCTCGTGAGGAGGTAAAGGCCTACGTCCTGCTTTGGTTTGTATTGATGTGGTTTCGATTACAAGGAGGGCGTAACTCGCCGGACCTAGCACTCGATGATTGCTAACCTACCCTCTCCTCCCCTGGGACTCGCCTTTATATACAGGTCGAACCCCTAGGGTTTACAAGGGTGCTTCCCTTCCTACAAATCGTGACCCCTGTGGTCTCTAAATCGCAATCTTCCAAAGCTTGGAGACCTTCCAGAAATCACAAAGCGTCATACGACCTTGATCCGGCCAGGACAAGGCCCAAATAATAGTTTGGGTGAATCGCCTGATTGGTAATCCGGCCCAACTAGGGCGGGTCATTAACAGGTAATATCCCCAACATACGGTATCCGGGAGTTGCACAATCTCATGGTCTATGGAAATGATACTTGACATTAGAAAGGCTTTAGCAGACGAACAACACGATCTAGTGCTATGCTTAGGATTGGGTCTTGTCCATCACATCATTCCCCAATGATGTGATCTTGTTATCAATGACATCCAATGTCCATGATCAGGAAACCTTGATCATCTATTGACCAACGAGCTAGCGAACTAGAGGCTCACTAGGGACACATTGTGAATTATATATTCACACATGTACTATGGTTTCTGTTTAATAAAATTATAGCATGAATAATAGAAAATCATCATGAACTAGGAAATATAATAATAACCACTTTATTATTGCCTCTAGGGCATATTTCTAACATCGCCTGGGGCACTGGACATCGCAGCTGGGTTGCTCACCTCGGGCCATTAGGCCGACTTGGAGAGGAGGGACTACAGCTAGACTGGGCCTCGGCCCACACGCGGGGAAGTCCAAAGCTAGGCCCTGCAACAAGGCGAAGCCCACAACGGCGGTCAATGGCGCGAGCGAGCGGGAGGGGAGGCCCTCCTCCTCCTGATGGAGGTAGCGGCCATTGCGACGGGTGGAGTGGGTCGAGGTACGGTAGGGTCTTGGCGGCACCGGGTCCGGTCTCATCCAGTGTGGGGTCGCCGGATGTGAGACGCTGCATCCATTCTAGCGGTGGGAAGCTCCATGACAACCATGGGGTTCCTGCCCGGGGGAGAGAGGGAGCTCGAGGTGAGGAAGGGAGAGAGATGGAGATAGGGATGGGGAGAGAAGGCACGAGGCAAGGGCACCCATCTCCGGTGAGGGGTGGCGCTCCGGCGGCTCTCCGGTGACTTGGTGGCGGTGGCCCGACGAGGCATCTGCTCAGGGAGGCCATGGCTGAAGGCGAGGCGCATAGGAGGAGCTCGAGGCTGGCGGCGACACGGTCGGGATCGTGGTGGGCCCCGGATGGGCTTCGGGGTCCCGAGGGCCGAGGTGGGAGGTGGAGACTATGGAGAGTGGAGGCTAGAGTTAGGGTTTGGCATGGGATTCGAGGAGGGGTGTGATTAGCTGATTAGTGGTCTATTTATAGAAAATTGGGCTAGGTTAGTGGTTTTTGCCCGTTTTCGGAGCGTTGATCTCGATCGGACGGCTTCGGTCGCGGGGTTGGCTAGGATGGATATGGTGGGATGTGTAGAGGGGGCTAGGCGGATATGAGATGGAAAACGTGCACCCGACGACAGATTTTTATAAACCGAAAACGTCCGACGAAATGACCGGCTCTAATGCTGCCATAGGTTTAACGTTTGGGGTATCCAACGAAATCCGATTACGATGAAATTTGGTAGGCCGCCTACTTGCACTATATTAAGACCACATGCCAAGTTTCAAACAAATCCGAGAATATTTTAGATGCACTTTAAAAACAATATTTAAGTGATGATGCGGGTGCGTGCGTGTGTGGTTGGTCTCAAAATGGTCAACGACGAAAACCGAAAGAACCAACAACTAATAAGGAATGCAATTTTTTAAAACTGGCGCCCACGGAGTGCTGATGCAATGCAGATGATGCGCATGATGTGACGATGAATGCGACAAACAAAATAATAACACGATGACAACGGAATAAAAGGCGAATCTTCTAAAGCGTCGGTCTCGGGCTGTTACACCGCGTATCTCACTTTCTCTTCTCCACCTCTCCGCCGGCGACCGATGAGATGGCCGGGCTGCCCTCCAGCTCATGGGAGGGATCAGTTATGAAGGACGAGCACATCGACTACCTCTAGTGGATGCGGAAGCTACCATCCGCACAACTCGTTGACGCCCGTGCGCTCGGACCCTCGTGCCAGCGAGCGTGTCGTCTTCGGCACGCATTTCCTTGTCGGCTTCGGGCCACCGGGGAGCACCTTCGTGCGGTAGTTTCTTGAGTTCTATGGGATCCAGATGCATCATCTGGGGCCTAACTTCGTTCTGTACCTCGCGTGCTTCGCCACGCTATGCGAGGCATATCTGGGCTTCTGGCCCTTTCCTTCATTCTTCCGCCACTTCTTCCATTTCCACGCGCAAGCACACAACAACATGTCGTACTCCTGCGGTGGTGCGGTGGTGTACAGGCGGCTTGGCAGGCTGCTCCCAAAGATGAAGTGGAAGAAGTCCTCCAAGAAATGGTAGTGCACCTTCTTCTACGTCCGCAACATCGGCTTGGGGCGGGACTGCGTTAACCTCCCTCCATTTGCTGACCAGCCAGCGACTGGGGAACATTGGGACCTTGATCTGCACAACAATGAGCTGGCAGTGATTGACGGATGACTGCATGAGCTTAAGGCCTCCATGAGGCTGGCGGCGGCCTTTATCTCCCGCCGAGTGTTGTCGCTGCAAGCGAGGCCGCAACGGATGTGCAACATGAGCGGCCGCAAGGACCCAAGCCTGCTGTCGAGGATGGACCTGTTGTTGAGCAAGGTGGCCGCGAGGGTGAACAAAATCACCAACTTCCACCTCGACGATGAGGACTGGAGATTTGGCATGCCAACATTCCATCGCGGCAACTGTGCACCGCTGCTAAGTTTTCGTCCGACTGGGACCATTCCCCTTTTCCTTTCTTGTAGTATTTGACGTGTGACAATGCCTTTCCTTATATTTTTATTCGAGAGAAAACGCCGGATGGCCCGAATCCGGAGTGCTTCGCCCCGGATCGGAATGATTCCGAAAGCGAGGACTATGAGTCAGACGGGGAAGGCCATGAAGGACCCGAAGACTCGGACGGGCCAGAGGAGGCGGAGGAGGACAATGATGATGAGGAAGATGAGGAGCACGCGGCCGACATCGCGGTTGGTAGGGCGGTGGAGTCGCGTAACCCACCCGACGGGTCCGTGAAGGACTGTAAAGACAACTACAATGACGATGACCTGCACGTGCTAGAGGCACCGCCGGTTACGACAGGGCCGCCCCGGGGCCATCGTCATGGAAGGAGCGCGGAGCTGCCAGCTGGGGGCTGACTAGCTGCTATCTAGCTGGCCTGTCCCCAAACGACGGAGGAACGCCGCAGGTACAAGCAGGAGGCCGAGGGCTCAGCATGTGCCCCGGCTGCCAAGAAGGTTCAGTGGGCGGCGCTGCCAGCGGGTGCCCCTCCTCTGTTGTGGAGGAGGCTCAGGTGGGGAGCCCGCGTCATTCCCCTTGGCGTGGGGTAAGTTTTCTTTGAGGCTCGTTCCCCCTTCTTCTCTTGCTTTCTTTACCGCGTGGTGTTTGAGCTCGTGCTATTTTGCTTTGTTTTGGTAGTGAGGCCATTCGGCTACCGGCACCAGAGGCGTCGGCCCTTGGGGCCGAACAGGTAGCGCCGCTTGTCACAGAGCATGTGGCAACGGCCCGTCTTGAACTGGAGTTCGCTGTTTAGCTTCGTGCGGCCACGGCGAAGGCCGCATCGGCTGCAACGACTGACACAGGCAACCCCTTGGTCGGGGCGACAAGCGATACCACAGAGCCGACGGCTCACGATGCGCCTGCCACGGGGGCCTCACCGGCGCATGTGGAGGTGCATCTGCAGCCGCTCCCGGATTTGGTGGTACAGCTGGCTGAGGAGATGGCGGCCTAGGAGGTGTCTTGTTCGGCGTCCGACCCAGGGCGTCGGGCCAATCCTCAGGATGAGAGTGGCAACGGCCGAGCCATGCTCACTTCGGCATCGCATGCGAATCTGGCCTCTCCGTCGGTGCCTCTTGCCGTTGGAGGTGGCCGGGTGATCCGGTCGCTGTCCCGGGTGACGGAGGAGTAGGTGTATCTAAGGCGTGCCCCGGCTGCTACCGGGGCAAGCTCTTCGACCAGGGGAAGGCCATGGTGCTGCGGACGGCTCTCGATGTGATGGACCGGTACCATCACGGGATCGTCACCTTCGCCAAGTCGACGGTGAGCAGTCTTAAGCTGGTGGAGAGGGCGCTCGAGGTTAGTTTTTCGCGGAGCCTTTCTTTCCGTTTGTTCTGTGGTGGGTGTAGTCCTCGAGATTCGGGCCGGCTGCGTAGCTTCGTGGTAGCCGGGCCAAATCTTATATGCTTTTGATCTTCTTCCTTTCCTTAGGCCAACCAGGAAAAGGATGAGTTTCTCTTCCAGGAGGCAGTAGCTCTATGCCACTTCAAGACCCGCACGGATCTTGAGAGCCGGACGACCGAGCTGGAGGAGACCAAGGGTAAGTTTGTGTAGTGGTGGGTGCGCGCAAGCGCATCCACTGGGTGTAGTCCCCGATATTCAGGCCGCCTACGCGGCTTCGTGGCAGCCGGGCCAAATTTTATATGCTTTTGTTGCTGTAGTAGAGATGGCCCCTCACTTGATTTTGGTGCAGCGGCGGCCGTTCCCACGACTGAGGTAGAAGAGCTGCATCACTCGCTTGCCGATGTTCGGGGCAAGCGTGACGAGATCGCCGGGGAACGCGACCGGCTGGAGAACGATCTCGGTGCCGAGCGGGCGGCTGCGGCGTTGCTGAAGGCGAAGGTGAGTGGCTCGACGGAGTGCTCCAGGATGAGAAGGTGGCAAGGGAGGTAGTGCAACAGGCATTGGCCACTAAAAGCACAATTGTTCCCTAGGGTGGTTTTGAGAATTGATCACAACATATGCATCATTGTACTAATATGTTTTTCAAGTATATTTCAGAAAAGTTCAAAATATGCTTTGGCCAAAGGTTTATGTGGAGATGCCCCTTGATACAATAAAGGAATAATATTGGCTCAAGCTTCAAGCTAGAAGACTCTTCATTTTCTATTTGTGAGAAATCACTTTTGAGTCCATAGGAAAGCGAATACTATTAAAAGGGGGTGAGGTATTAGAATGAATTGATTCCTCAAAGTGCTCTAAGTTAGCCGCCAAAATACTCAGTCATTTTCCCCACATATCCATTCTGTCAAAATCCACATACACAAATTCGGTGTCACCAACTTCCATATTTCGGACCCACCGAGTTTGACCTCAGACATAAATCCTAGCCACCGCCACCAAATCTGTGCAACCGAATCCATATCAGTGCTATCGAGTTTGCTTGACCAACTTTCGGGTGCCTTGGTACACAACATTCGAATTTCCGAGTTTGAGTATCGGTGCCATCGAGTTTGGCCATTTGACGGTTAGCCACCTTTTCGGTGCCACCGAGTTTGAGGCAAAGAGAGAAGCTCAAACTCAAGACATGATGAGAAGTGTTCGCCTAGTCGTGACCGAAATTGCTACAATTGTGGGAAGCCTAGACACTACTCCAATGAGTGCTCAGCTCCCTACAAACAAAGAGAAGAGTCACCTCGAAGACGAAGCTCAATACATGAGTCAACTCATAGAGAGAGAAAGAGTATAGAAGATTTTTATGAATGAACACACTCACGGTTAGGCAAGGAATCAGAAAAGAAGGAAAAATACACTAGGCGCATCTCAAGAAGAAGACATCAAGCTCATGTTGGTGAATGGGTTTCTAGCTCCGAGTCTGATCACCAAATGAGGGGTTCGGAAACTGCTTCATGGCTAAATGTTGGAAATATGCCCTAGAGGCAATAATAAAATGGTTATTATTATATTTCCTTGTTCATGATAATTGTCTATTATTCATACTATAATTGTTTTAACCGGAAAATGTAATACATGTGTGAATAAATAGACCACACCATGTCCCTAGTGAGCCACCAGTTGACTAGCTCGTTGATCAATAGATGGTCATGGTTTCCTGACCATGGACATTGGATGCCATTGATAACGGGACCCAATCCTAAGCATAACACGAGATCGTGTAGTTCGTCTGCTATAGATTTTCTAATGTCAAGTATCATTTCCTTAGACCATGAGATTGTGCAACTGTCGGATACCATGGGAATGCTTTGAGTGTATCAAACGTCACAACATTACTGGGTGACTATAAAGGTGCATTATAGGTATCTCCGAAAGTGTCTGTTGGGTTTGTACGAATCGAGACTGGGATTTGTTACTCCGTGGCATGGAGAGGTATCTCTGGGCCCACTCGGTAATACATCATCATAATGAGCTCAATGTGACTAAGGATTTAGCCACGTGATCATGTGTTATGGAACGAGTAAAGAGACTTGGCAGTAATGAGATTGAACAAGGTATAGGGATTCAGACGATCGAATCTCGGGCAAGTATAATACCGATAGACAAAGGGAATCCTATACGAGATTAATCGAATTCCCAACATCGTGGTTCATCCGATGAGATAATCGTGGAACATGTGGGAGCCAATATGGGTATCTAGATCCCGCTATTTGTTATTGGCCGCAGAGGCGTCTCGGTCATGTTTGCATGGTTCCCGAACCCGCAGGGTCTACACACTTAAGGTCGTCTTGTATATGTGTTTACCAAAAGTCGTTCGGAGCCCCCGATGAGATCTCGGACGTCACGAGGAGTTCCGGAATAGTCCAGAGGTGGATAGTTATATATGGGAAGTCCAATTTCGGTTATCGGAAAGGTTTGGAGGTTTATCGGTATGGTACCTGGACCACCGAAAGGGTTCCGGGGGTCCACCAAGAGGGGCCACGTGTCCCTTAAGGCCACGTGACGAAAGTGGGAGGGAACCAGCTCCATGGTGAGCTGGTGCGCACCACCCTACCTCCCACCAACTTGGGAGGCAAGCCACCCCCCTTGGCCATCGTTGCCCCCTCCTAGGGCATCTAGGTGTGGCCGGCCCCCTCTCCCCTTTCCCGTATAAATAGAGGAGGGGTGAGAGGGCTACGCACACACCTGGACCCTGCCCCTTGGCGCAACCCTACCCGTCCACTGCTCCTCCTCCGTAGTGCTTGGCAAAGCCCTGCCGGAAATCCTCATGCTCCAACAACACCATGAAGTTGTGCTGCCGGAGCTCTCCCTCAACTTCTCCTTCCCCCTTGCTGGATCAATAAGGAGGAAATGTCACGGGGCTGTACATGTATTGAACGCGGAGGCACCGTTCGTTCGGTGCTTGGATTGGATCTTCTAAAATTTGAATCGCCGCGAGTACGACTCCATCAACCGCGTTCGTTGCAACGCTTCCGTTTAGCGATCTTCAATAGTATGAAGATGCTCTCCATCTCTCTCGTTGCTAGCATCTCCTAGATTGATCTTGGTGACACGTAGGAAAATTTTGAATTATTACTACTTTCCCCAATAGTGGCATCATGAGCTAGGTCTATGTGTAGATTGTATGCACGAGTAGAACACAAGTAAGTTGTGGGCGATGATTTTGTCAATTGCTTGCCATTACTAGTATTATCTTGATTCGGCGGCATCGTGGGATGAAGCGGCCCGGACCGACTTTACACGTACGCTTACGTGAGACTGGTTCCACCGCCTGACATGCACTTGATGCATAAGGTGGCTAGCGGGTGTCTGTCTCTCCCACTTTAGTCGGATCGGATTCGACAAAGAGGGTCCTTATGAAGGGTAATCAGTAATTGACATATCATCGTTGTGGCTGTAACGTAGGTGAGAAACATTCTTGCTAGAAACCCATAGTAGTCACGTAAAACTTGCAACAACAATTAGAGGACGTCTAACTTGTTTTTGCAGGGTATGCTATGTGATGTGATATGGCCAAAAGGATGTAATGAAATATATGTGATTTATGAGATTGATCATGTTCTTGTAATAGGAATCACGACTTGCATGTCGATGAGTATGACAACCGGCAAGATCCATAGGAGTTGTCTTAATTTATTGTACTGCGTGTCAATCAAAAACGCCATATGATTACTTTATTGCTAACTGTTAGCGATAACAGTATAAGTAATAGTTGGCGAGACAACTTCATGAAGACATGATGATGGGGATCATGATGATGGAGATCATGGTGTCGTGCCGGTGATAATGGTGATCATGCCGCGCCCCGAAGATGGAGATCAAAGGCGCAAGATGATATTGGCCATATCATGTCAATTTATGATTTGCATGTGATGTTTATCATGTTTTTACATTTTATTTGCTTAGAACGACGGTAGTAAATTAGGTGACCCTCACTAAAATTTCAAGAAATGTGTCCCCCCTAAGTGTGCACCGTTGCGAAGGATCGTTGTTCCGAAGCACCACGTGATGATTGGGTGTGATAGATTCTAATGTTCGCATACAAGGGGTGTAAGCCAGATTTACACACGCAAAACACTTAGGTTGACTTGACGAGCCTAGCATGTACAGACATGGCCTCGAAACATGGGAGACCGAAAGGTCGAACGTGAGTCCTATAGTTGATGCGATCAACATGTAGATGTTCACCATTGATGACTAGTCCGTCTCACGTGATGATCGGACATGGCCTAGTCGATATGGATCACGTATCACTTAAATGACTAGAGGGATGTCTATCTGGGTGGGAGTTCATTAAACAATTTGATTAGATGAACTTAATTATCATGAACTTAGTCTAACATTTTCTTTACAATCTATATTGTAGATCCAATGGCCCACGCTAATGTTCCCCTCAACTTCAACGCGTTCCTAGAGAAAACCAAGCTGAAAGACGATGGAAGCAACTATACGGAATGTGTATGTAACTTGAGGCTTATCCTCATAGCTTCCAAGAAAATATATGTCCTTGATGCACCGCTAGGTGACGCACCTAAATTCCTAGCGGGTCAAGACGTTATGAACACCTGGAAGTTGCGTAGTGATGATTACTCCCTGGTCCAGTGCGGTATGCTTTACAGTTTAGAACCGGGGCTACAACAGTTTTTTGAGCAACATGGAACATATGAGATGTTCCAAGAGCTGAAACTGGTTTTCCAAGCTCATGCCCGGGTCGAGAGATATGAATTATCCGACAAGTTCTTCAGTTGTAAGATAGAGGAAAATAGTTCTGTCAGCGAGGACATACTCAAAATGTCTATGTTGCACAACCGCTTGTGTCAGCTGGGAGTTAGTCTTCTGGATGACTCGGTTATTGACACAATCCTACAAGAGCTTTGTGATGAACTACAATATGCAAGGGATGGAGAAGTCCATTCCTGAATTATATTCAATGCAGAAATCAGCGGATGTGGAAATAAAAAAGGAACATCAGGTGTTGATGGTGAATAAGACCACTAGTTTCAAGAAAGTCAAGGGTAAGAAGAACTTCAAGAAGGACGAAAAAGCAGTTGCCGCGCCCGGTAAATCAGTTGCCAGGAAGAAGCCCAAGAATGGACCCAAGCCTGAGACTGGGTGCTATTATTGCAAGGGAACCGATCACTGGAAGCGAAACTGCCCCAAGTATTTAGCAGATAAGAAGGCCGACAGTGTCAAATGTATATATATGATATACATGTTATTGATGTGTACATTACTAGCGCTCATAGTAGCTCCTGGGTATTTGATACCGGTGCATTTGCTCACATTTGTAACTGAAAACACGAGCTGCAGAATAAGCGGAGACTCGCAAAAGGACAAGGTGACGACGCGCGTCGGGAATGGTTCCAAGGTAGATGTGATCGCAGTCGGCATGCTACCTCTACATCTACCTTCGGGATTAGTTTTAAATCTTAATAACTGTTATTCAGTACCAGCTTTGAGCATGACCATTGTATCCGGATCTCGTTTGATGCGAGATGGTATTCATTTAAATCTGAGAATAATGGTTCTTCTATTTATATGAGAGATATGTTTTATGGTCATGCCCCGCTGGTAAATGGTTTGTTCTTAATGAATATCGAACATGATGTTACACATATTCTTAGTGTGAGTACAAAAAGATGTAAGGTTGATAATGATAGTCCCACATACTTGTGGCACTGCCGCCTTGGTCATATCGGTGTCAAACGCATGAAGACACTCCATACAGATGGACTTTTGGAGTCTCTTGATTTTGAATCATTTGACACATGCGAACCATGCCTCATGGGAAAGATGACTAAAACTCCTTTCTCTGGAACAATGGAGCGATGTATGCGTTCCAATGAGCGTTGAGGCTCGCGGTGGCTATCGTTATGTTCTCATCCTCACTGATGACTTAAGCAGATATGGGTATGTCTACTTAATGAAACTCAAGTCGAGACTTTTGAAAGGTTCAAAGAATTTCAGAGTGAGGTTGAGAATCAACGTGATAGAAAAAAAAGTTCTTGCGATCTGATCATGGACGAGAATATTTTAGTCATGAGTTCAGCACACACTTAAGGAAATGTGGAATTGTTTCACAACTCATGCCGTGTGGCACACCTCAGCGTAACGGTGTGTCTGAACGTCGTACTCGCACTCTATTGGATATGGTGCGATCTATGATGTCTCTTACCAATTTACCACTATCATTTTGGGGATATGCATTGGAGACTACGGCATTCACTTTAAATAATGCACCGTCTAAATCCGTTGAGACAACAACATATGAATTATGGTTTGGGAAGAAACCTAAGCTGTCGTTTCTGAAAGTTTGGGGATGCGATGCTTATGTCAAGAAACTTCAACCTGAAAAGCTCGAACCCAAGTCGGAAATGTGCGTCTTCATAGGATACCCTAAGAAAACTGTTGGGTATACCTTTTCTCTCACATCCGAAGGCAAGATCTTTGTTGCCAAGAATGTATGCTTTCTAGAGAAAGAGTATCTCTCGAAAGAAGTGAGTGGGAGGAAAGTAGAACTTGATGAGGTAATTGTACCCCCTCTCGAACCGGAAAGTAGCGTAGTGCAGGAAAATGTTTGTGTGGTGCCTGCACCAACTAGAAAGAAACTTAACGATGATGATCATGAAACTTCGGATCAAGTTACTACTGAACTTCATAGGTCCACGAGGACACGTTCCGCACGAGAGTGGTACGACAACCCTATCCTGGAAATCATGTTGTTAGACAATAGTGAACCTTCGAACTATGAAGAAGCGATGGCGGGCCCGGATTCCAACAAATGGCTTGAAGCCATGAAATCCGAGATAGGATCCATGTATGAGAATGGAGTATGGACTTTGGTGGACTTTCCCGATGATCGGCAAGCCGTAGAAAATAAATGGATCTTTAAGAAGAAGACTGACGTAGATGTTAATGTGTGACTCCGTAACAGCAGACCTTCCCTTGCAACGGCACCAGAAGAATGCTGCTAGCACTCTCCGGCAATCGGAACTAGAAGAATGTTGTTGACGGCCCACCAGCGTGTGGGATCGTAGCAGTTTTCGAGGGTAGAGTATTCAACCCAAATTTGTTGATCGCCTATAGGAGGTGAGAGGATACTCTCAAATATTAGCAGCTGAATATCTCAGATTCAACCACACCTGAAAGATTAGTATCTGCAAGCAAAGTATCAGTAGCAAAGTAGTATGATAACAACTGTGTCAGAAACGATCTGTTGACATGGCAGACTATTTCTAACGGTCGTATCAATGGCGCCAAGTTTCCTCGTTGACGGAATTTGTCAGTTCCCGTGAACGACCAGCGAACCAAAATTATAGCAGGTAGCAGCAGTGTAACGAGCAATAGCAGCGGCAAGGAAAAGCAGCAGTGACAGCAATAACAAGAAGCAACAGTAGCAAGTGACAGTAGTAGCAACAGTAGCAGCAGAGCAAGACAAGTAACAATAGCACCAACAATAGTAACAGCAGCAGAGCAAGACAAGTAACAGCAGCAGCAACAGTAGTAATAGCAGCAGAGCAAGACAAGTAACAGCAGCAGTAGGACAAACTCGTAGGCAATGGGTCGGTGATTTGTTTGGATGATATTCATCATGCAACAGTTATAACATAGAGAGATATGTGGCTAGCTCCCGTTCGTCAATGTGATGTAGGCATGCATTCTGTGTGTCGTCATACGTGCTCAGGGAAAATAACTTGCATAACATCTATTGTCCATCCCTCCCGTGGCAGCGGGGTCCAAAAGGAAACTACGGGATATTAAGGTTCTCCTTTTAATAAAGAACCGGACCAACGCATTAGCACTTCGTGAACACATGAACTCCTCAAACTATGGTCATCACCGGGAGTGGTTCCGGTTATTGTCACTCCGGGGTTGCCGGATCATAACACATAGTAGGTAACTACACCTTGCAATATTGGATCTAAAACACACATATATTGGTGACAAAATAATAATTTCAGATCTGAAATCATGGCACTCGGGCCCTAGTGACAAGCATTAAGCATGGCAAAGTAGTAGCAACATCAATCTCAGAACATAGTGTATACGAGGGATCAATCCCCATCAAATCTAAGTTGATTACATGATAGATCTCATCGTACTCATCACCGCCCAGCGAGCCTACGAATAGATTACTCACGAACGACGAAGAGCTTCATGGAATTGGAGAGGGAAGAAGGTTGATGTTGACGATGGCGATGATTTCCCCTCTCCGGAGCCCAAGAAGGACTCAAGATCTGCCCTCCAGATGAAGAACAGGTTGTGGCGGCGCCTCCGTATCGCAAACGCGACGAATCTTCTCTTCTTATTTTTTCTGGGACGAAAGTGAACTTATAGAGCTGAGATTGGGGGCGACAGAGCCGTGTGGGCCCCACAAGCTTGCCCACCGCCCCTAGGGGTGGCGGAGGCAGGGCTTGTGGCCCACTGGCCCACCCCCTCAGGTGGATCCTCGCGCAGGTATTTTTCATATTTTCCAAAAATGATATCTGTAAATTTTCAGGACGTTTGGAGAACTTTGATTTCTGCACAAAAATAACACCAATGCAATTCTGCTGAAAACAACGTCAGTCTAGGTTAGTTCCATTCATATCATGCAAATTAGAGTCCAAAACAAGGGCAAAAGAGTTTGGAAAAGTAGATACGATGGAGACGTATCAATGTGACCGTCTCTAAGGCTCGGCTTGTCGCTAAGGGTTGTCGACAAGTTCAAGGAGTTGACTATGATGAGACTTTCTCACCCGTAGCGATCCTAAAGTCCGTCCGAATCATGTTAGCAGTTGCCGCATTTATGATTATGAGATCTGGCAAATGGACATCAAAATGGCATTCCTTAACGGTTTTCTTAAGGAAGAATTGTATATGAAGGAGCCGGAAGGTTTTGTTGATCCTAAGAATGTTGGCAAGATATGCAAGCTCCAGCGCTCCAGCTATGGGCTGGTGCAAGCATCTCGGAGTTGGAACATTCGCTTTGATGAGGTGATCAAAGCGTTTGGGTTTGTACAGACTTATGGAGAAGCCTGTATTTAGAGGAAAGTGAGTGGGAGCTTTGTAGTATTTCTCATTTTATATGTGGATGACATATTGTTGATGGGAAATGATATATAACTTTTGAAAAGCATAAAGGTCTACTTGAATAAGTATTTTTCAATGAAGGATCTTGGAGAAGCTCCTTACATATTAGGCATCAAGATCTATAGAGATAGATCGAGATGCCTCATTTGTCTTTCACAAAGCACATACCTTGACAAGATATTAAAGATGTTCAATATGGATAAGTCCAAGAAGGGGTTCTTCCCTGTATTGCAAGGTGTGAGATTGAGCACAACTCAATGCCCGACCACGGCAGAAGATACAGAAAAGATGAGTATCGTCCCCTATGCTTCAGCCATAGGCTCTATTATGTATGCCATGCTGTGTACCAGACCTGATGTGAACCTTGCCATAAGTTTGGTTGGGAGGTACCAAACTGATCCCGGAATGGGTCACTCGACAACGGTCACAAATATCCTGAAGTACCTGAAAAGGACTAAAGATATGTTTCTCCTTTATGGAAGTGCCGAAGAGCTCGTGGTAAAGGGTTACGTTGATGCTAGCTTTGACACAGATCCGGATGGCTCCAAGTCACAAACCGGATACGTGTATATTTTGAATGGTGGGGCAGTCAGCTGGTGCAGTTGCAAGCAAAGCGTCGGGGCGGTATCTACATGTGAAGCAGAGTACATAGCTGCTTCGGAAGCAGCACATGAAGGAGTCTGGATGAAGGAGTTCATCACCGACGTAGGGCATATTTTATCATTGCCTCTAGGGCATATTTCCAACAGTCTCCCACTTGCACTAGAGTCAATAATCTAGTCTCACATCGTTATGTGATTTACATTGGAATGAATCTAACACCCATAGAGTTCTGGTGTTGATCATGCTTCACTCGTGGAAGAGGTTTGGTCAGCGGATCTGCAACATTCAGATCCGTGTGCACTTTGCAAATATTTACGTCCTCTCCTTTGACATAGTCGCGGATGAGGTTGAAGTGTCGTTTGATGTGTCTAGTCTTCTTGTGAAACCTTGGTTCCTTGGCTAGAGCAATGGCACCAGTGTTGTCACACAACAGAGTTATTGGATTTAATGCGCTCGGCACAACTCCAAGATCCGTCATGAACCGATTCATCCACACACCCTCCTTAGCTGCCTCCGAGGCAGCCATGTACTCCGCTTCACATGTAGAATCTACTATGACGCTTTGCTTGGAACTGCACCAGCTTACCGCACCCCCAATAAGAATAAATATGTGTGCGGTTTGAGACTTAGAGTCATCCGCATCAGTGTCAAGCTTGCATTGATGTAACCCTTTACGACGAGCTCTTTGTCACCTCCATAAACGAGAAACATTTCCTTAGTCCTTTTCAGTACTTCAAAATATTCTTGACTGCTGCCCAGTGTTCCACTCCTGGATCACTTTGAAACCTGCGTGCCATACTTATGGCCAGGCCGACGTCCAGTCTTGTGCACAACATTGCATACATGATAGATCCTATGGCTGATGCATAGGGGACGGTACTCATCTTCTCTCTATCTTCTGCAGTTACTGGACACTGAGTCTTACTCAACTTTATGCCTTCTAACACTGGCAAGAACCCCTTCTTGGATTGCTCCATTTTGAACTTCTTCAAAACTTTATCAAGGTATGTGCTTTGTGAAAGTCCTATTAGGCGCCTCGATCTATCCCTATAGATCTTAATGCCTAATATGTAAGCAGCTTCTCCTAGGTCTTTCATTGAAAAACATTTGTTCAAGTAATCCTTTACTCTCTCTAAAAACTCCACATTGTTTCCAATCAACAATATGTCCTCCACATATAATATTAGAAACGCTACAGAGCTCCCACTCACTTTCTTGTAAATATAAGATTCTCCAACAACTTTTATAAACCCAAATTCCTTGATCACCTCATCAAAGCGCTTATTCCAACTCCGAGATGCTTGCACCAGTCCATAAATGGATCGCTGGAGCTTGCATACTTTGTTAGCATTCTTTGGATCAAAAAAACCTTCGGGTTGCATCATATACAACTCTTCCTTAAGAAAACCATTAAGGAACGCTGTTTTGACATCCATCTGCCAGATGCATAATCGAAAAATGCAGCTATTGCTAACATGATTCGGACGGACTTAAGCATCACTAACGGTGAGAATTTCTCATCGTAGTCAACTCCTTGAGCTTGTGAGAAATGTCCGCGTCTGTCTTCTTCTTAAAGATACATTTGTTCTGAATAGCCTTGCGACCTTCAGGTAATACTTCCAAAGTCCACACTTTGTTTTCATACATAGATCCTATCTCAAACTTCATGGTCTCTAACCATCTGTTGGAATCTGGGCCCCTCTGTTGCTTCTTCATAATTCGCAGGCTCATTGTTGTCTAACAAGATGATAGATAAGACATGATTCCCGTACCACTCGGGAGCAGTACGTGATCTTGTCGACCTACGAGGTACGATAGTAACTTGATCTGAAGCTTTATGAACATCATCATTAGCTTCTTCCTCAACCGGTGTTTCCTTGACAGAGATTTCCCTCTGCCCTGCGCCACCATCTAGAGGGAGCACGGCTTCCACAACCTCATCAAGTTCTATTTTCCTCCCACTCAATTCTTTCGAGAGAAACTCCTTCTCAAGAAAAGCTCCGTTCTTAGTAACAAAAACTTTGCCCTTGGATCTGAAATAGAAGGTGTACCCAACTATCTCTTTTCGGTAACCTATGAAGACACACTTTTTCGCTTTGGATTCCAGCTTTTCAGACTGAAGCTTTTTGACATAAGCATCACATCCCCAAACTTTAAGAAACGACAACTTTGGCCTCTTGCCATGCCATAGCTCATATGGTGTCGTCTCAACAGATTTTGGTGGTGCCCTATTAAAAGTGAATGCAGCTGCCTCTAATGCATAACCCGAAAACGATAATGGCAAATCGGTAAGAGACATCATATATCGCACCATATCTAACAAATTACGATTATGACGTTCGGACACACCATTACGCTGTGGTGTTCCAGGCGGTGTCAACTGTGAAACGATTCCACATTGTCTTAAGTGAGCACCAAACTCGAAACTCAGATATTCGCCCCCTCGATCAGATCATAGGAACTTGATCTTCGTGTTACGATGATTTTCAACTTCACTCTGAAATTACTTGAACTTTTCAAACATTTCAGACTTGTGCTTCATCAAGTAGATATATCCATACCTACTCAAATCATCAGTGAAGGTGAGAAAATAACGATATCCGCTGCCCGCCTCCACACTCATTGGACCGCACACATCAGTATGTATGATCTCCAACAAGTCACTTGCACGCTCCATTGTTTCGGAGAACAGAGTCTTAGTCATCTTGCCCATGAGGCATGGTTCACACGTGTCAAGTGATTCGAAATCAAGTGACTCCAAAAGCCCATCAGCATGGACTTTCTTCATGCGCTTTACACCAATTTGACCCAAGCGGTAGTGCCACAAAAAGGTGGCGCTATCATTGTTAACTCCAGATCTTTTGGTCTCAATGTTATGTATATGTGTGTCATCACAATCAAGATTCAATATGAACAATCCCCTCACATTGGGTGCATGACCATAAAAGATATTACTTATAAAAATAGAACAACCATTATTCTCTGACTTAAATGAGTATCCGTCTCACAATAAACAAGATCCAGATATATTGTTCATGCTTAATGCAGGCACTAAATAACAATTATTTAAGTTCATAACTAATCTTCATGGTAACTGAAGTGAGACTGTGTAGACGACGATTGCATCAACCTTGGAACCATTTCCCACGCGCATCGTCACTTCATCCTTCGCCAACCTTTGTTTATTCCGCAGTTCCTGCTTCGAGTTGCAAATATGAGCAACAGAACTGGTATCAAATACCCAGGCACTACTACGAGAGTTGGTTAGGTACACATCAATAACATGTATATCACATATACCTGGTTTGGCGTTGGCCGCCGTCTTATCAGCCAAATACTTGGAGCCGTTGCGCTTCCAGTGCCCCATCCCCTTGCAATAATAGCACTCCGTTTCCGGCTTAGGACCAGCCTTGGGTTTCTTCGTCTGAGGAGCAACAGCTTTGCCGCTCTTCTTGGAGTTACCCTTCTTGGCTTGGCCGCTTTTCTTGAAACCAGTGGTATTATTCACCATCAACACTTGATGTTCTTTCTAGAATTCAGATTCTGCGACTTTCAGCATCACGAATAACTCGTCGGGTGACTTATTCATCCCTTGCATGTTATAGTTCAACACAAAGCTCTTGTAGCTAGGTGGGAGTGATTGAAGAATTCTGTCAGTGATAGCCTCTTGCGGGAGTTCAATCCCCAGCTCAGCTAGACGGTTTGAGTACCCAGACATTTTGAGCACATGTTCACTGACAAACGAGTTCTCCTCCATTTTGCAAGCATAGAATTTATCAGAGGTCTCATACCTCTCGATCCGGGCATTCTTCTAAAAGATAAAATTCAGCTCCTGGAACATCTCATATGCTCCATGACGTTCAAAGCATCTTTGAAATCCGGGTTCTAAGCCATATAAGACTGCGCATTGAACTACTCAATAGTCTTCCTTACGTGCTTGCTAAGCGTTCAAAACATCTTGATCAGGTGTAGCCGGTGGTTCATCTCCTAGCGCTGCATCAAGGACATAATTCTCTTTCCAAGCTTGTAGGATGAGCCTTAGATTACGAGCCCAGTCTGCAAAGTTGCTACCATCATCTTTCAGCTTAGCTTTTTCTAGGAACGTATTGAAATTCAGGGTTACTACTCCGTGAGCCATAGATCTACAACATAAAATATTGCAAAGTGGACTTAGACTATGTTCAAGACAATTAGAGTTTAGCTAATCAAATTACTAATAAACTCTCACTCAAATAGACATCCATCTAGTTACTTGAGTGTGGCATGATCCAAATTCACTAACCCAAGTCCGATCATCACGTGAGTTGAGTATAGTTTCAGTGGCAAACATCTCTATATTAATCATATCAACTATATGATTCATGCTCGACCTTTCGTTCTCTTGTGTTCTGAGGCCATGTATGCACATGCTAGGCTTGTCAAGTTTAACCTGAGTGTTCCGCGTGTGCAACTGTTTTGCACCCGTTGTATGTGAACGTTGAGTCTATCACACATGATCATCGCGTGGTGTCTCGAAACGATGAACAGTCATAACGGTGCACAGTCGGGGAGAACACAATTTTATCTTGAAATTTAGTGAGGGATCACCTTATAATGCTACCGTCGTTCTAAGCAAGATAAGGTGCATAAAAGGATTAACATCACATGCAATTCATAAGTGACATGATATGGTCGTGATGTTGTGCTTCTTGGTCTCCATCACCAAAGCACCGGCATGATCTTCATCGTCACCGGCGCCACACCATGATCTCCATCTTCATGATCTCCATCATCGTTCCGCCATCGAGGTTGTCGTGCTATGTATGCTATTACTACTAAAGCTACAACCTAGCCATATAGTAAACGCATCTGCAAACACAAACATTAGTTTAAAGACAACCCTATGGCTCCTGCCAGTTGCCGTAGCATCGACGTGCAAGTCGATATTTAACTATTACAACATGATGATCTCATACATCCAATATATCGCATCATGTCATTGGCCATATCACATCACATGCATACCCTGCAAAAACAAGTTAGACGTCCTCTAATTTGTTGTTGCATGTTTTACGTGGCTGCTATGGGTATCTAGTATGATCGCATCTTACTTACGCAAAACCACAATGGAGATGTGCAAATTGCAATTTAACCTCTCTCCAAGGACCACCTCGGTGAAATCCAATTCAACTAAAGTGGAAGAAACAGGCACCCGCCAGTCATCTTTATGCAACAAGTTGCATGTTAGTCGATGAAACCGGTCTCTCATAACCGTCGGAGTAATGTTGGTACGGGCCGCTTCAATCCAACAATACCACTGAATCGATAAAAGACTAAGGAGGGCAGCAAATCGAACATCAACACCCACAAAAACTTTTGTGTTCTACTCGAGATAACATCTACGCATGAACCTAGGTCTGATACCACTGTTGGGGAACGTTGCACGGGAAACAAAAAATTTCCTACGCACACGAAGACCTATCATGGCGATGTTCATCTACGAGAGGGAGATCGGATCCACATACCCTTATAGATCACTAAGCAAGAAAGCGTTAAGAAATGCGGTTGATGTAGTGGAACATCTTCGTGATTCAAATCACCGTCGTCCCACGATCCGTTCCGATCTAGCACCAAACGGACGACACCTCCACGTTCAGCACAGGTACAACTCGATGACGATCTCCGCCTTCTTGATCCAACAAGAGAGACGGGGAAGTAGATGAATTCTCCAACAACGTGACGGCGCGCCGGTGATGGTGATGATCTATTCCTGCAGGGCTTCGCCCGAGCTCCGCAGAAAACCGATCTGGAGGAAGAACTACAAAGTAGAGGTTTAGGGTTGCACGTGGCAAAGTTGTGTCTGAAAAAGCCCTAAACCTCAAGTATATATAGGAGGAGCCAAGGGGTGGGGCTTGCCCTTGGGGCGCCGACCGAAGGGAGGAGGGATATCCTCCAAGTCGGTTTGGAGGGACGAGTCCCTTCCTTCCTCCCCACCTCCTTTTTTTCTCTCTTTCGGATTTTTTCTCTTGGCCGAAATAGCCCACTTGGGCTGGCCTCACCGGCCCACTAAGGGCTGGTGTGCCACCGTTGGGCTATTAGGTTGTAACAGCCCAGATGTTTCCCTTTCCTTAAGTGTACTCCTTTCCTTGTTTGTGGAGACATTGTTGAACCATGTATGGATGTTATGAGGAGATCATCATTTCATGTGGACATCATTCCATGTCATCATCATGCATCATGTCATTCTTTTGCATTCATTGCACCGCCTTGTGTTGCTAGTATTTGGTCCATCTTGGAAGTGCTAGTGCTCATATATGTGTTTGGTTGAGTGTGGAGTTTACAACCTTGCAAAACCCTCAGCCCATTAGTTAATTTAACTTGTGTTTTAAACTTTGCTTGAACCTGTTATAAAATTGTTATTACTTTAGAGGATTTATTTGTGAATGTAGGGGTTGCTCTCATTGTTATTTTAGACTTTGGTTTAATGAGGGTTTTATAACAAAACAACATCTATTTTCTGTTTTAGGTGTGAATTATCTTGTCCTAAAAATCTATTAATTATTTTTGTTAAGTAGGGCATAATTCCCTCATGGCGTGTCTATTTTAGCATTTTACCAAATCCTTTGGCTTGCCTCAGTTTGAATTTTGGGTGTGAAACTTTATTTTAAAAGGGAAAAAAACCTTTTCTTTCCTGCTTGTTTTGCTATGCGTGGGAGAACTGTCGGCTTCTCCTTCCCCTTCCAGCGAGCCCACGGAGATGCCGCGCCCAGGGAGATGCCACGCCTTCTCCTTCCCCTTTCCAGCGAGGCGCCGAGGCCCCACTCGCGAGTGGCTCTCCTCCCCGCCACCTTTTTCCTCTCGCGCGTACCTCCTCCTCTGCTCGTGCGAGCACATGGGTTGCCCGACGCCGTTCCTCCCTCCTCCTCCTTTATAAGCCACGTTGGCGTCCGTGCCTAGGGTTCCTCCATCGCGCCGCCACCCTCTCCTCCTCCTTCTTTAGTTCTTCCCCCAGGTAAGCTTCTGTAGGTAGCACAGAGAGCACACCCGAGAGATAGAGGTAGCTCGCCGTCGTCTACACCGCATCGTCGTCGTCCTCGGCGTCGGCGAGGATGTCCAGGAGCTCGGGGTGGTTCCCCGCGTTCCATTCCCAGCGGTAGGAGCCCCGGAGAACCACCACGGCGACGGCTTCTTCCCCGTCTGCGTCGCCGTCGTTCTGCTCCGCGTGGTTCGTTCTGCTTGGGCTCCGGCGAGCTTCCCTGACCTGTTCCTCCCCTTCGTTAGTTCCGTAGAGCCCCAGGATGAGCATCGCCGTCTCCTTCCCCTCTCCCTTCTCCCATATGCTCGCCATAGCTATCTCGCCGTGTTGCTGTCGCCGCCGTGGCAGGGAGATGCTGCGCCGGCCAGCCGCCGTTGCGGCCTCTCTCCTACAGATCTAAGTCTGTGAATGGGACCCCAATGATCCCGCATCTAGCGCCGTGGCTCGCCACGCCGATTAGTTCACCGGAGTTTTGCCGGAGGCGTCCCCTGTTTCGCTCGCCAGAGTTTTAGTTAAAGTAGAGGGGGCTTCTCAAAAGAGCAACAACCCCCTCTCTGTTAAGCTCCGAATTGCTAGCGTAGTGGTGTGTGTGTTTGGGTGACGACCAATAGGTCGAGGGTTCGACTCCCACACCCCCCTTTTTTCCTTTTTTTGTTTTAATTGCTGCTAGGGTTTTGCTTGATGATTTTTTCTCCTGTTTCTCTAGGGCTTTGTAGCTTGTGTGTGTGTTGTAGAAGTAGGTGTGTGGAGTGTGTGTGTGCATGTGTATATGGACAACTACACTTGTGCAAGTAGGCATATTTACACATATGTGTATATATACATATGGTGTGGTGTGTGTATCTACTATGTGTGTGTGTGTGAGTAGATCCTTGTATGTGGATGCATGTGTAGATGTAGATGTGTTTGTGTGGGTGTGTGTGAGACCACATATACATGTGCACGTGTGGGCACATATGCCTTGGGCATGTGTGTGTGTTCATGTGTGTGTGTGTGTGGATGAACACATCTCCCCATGTTAGTTTATCCTTGTTTGTGATGCTATGCATGCCGAGATAGTTTAATGGGTGTCTAGTCATTTTCTAGAAAGTATCCAAATGTGGATATGCCAAATATGGTAGCTTCCATATATGGCAATAAGTCACTTGTAGCTTAGAAGAATCCATGTGTTAATTTTCGAGCTGGCTTTATGCATTGACGATTCATGCAAGTACCTATGTATGAATATGAGTTTTGGGGCAGAATCATCCTAGGAATTCATTGGTGCAACCAGATTTCACTTTAGAGCAACTTCATAAAACTGCTATTTTCTGTCATGATGCCCTTGTGTCCATTTTCCATGATTTTATCTATGCATGTTTAAAACTTGCTGTCAACATGAAAGTGTTAGATAAACTTGTTGTGAATGTCCTAGTATTTTTATTTCTTATGCGAAGCCAACATATCAGTGGAAACCTTGCTCTAAACTTGCTATGATATCTGTTTTCTCCATGCTCTAGGAATTTCACTAGTGCTGCACTTGCTTATTGTCATGCCCAATTTAGAGCTTTATATCAGGTGGTGCTTTGAGCCTTTGTGAATAATTCCTTGATGGAATGGTATGCACCTACGACATGGGGCATTCATTTTTCTTAGGATTTTTTATGCACCTACTGTGCCCTGTCAAAGTGGGCACTTGGCTAAATCTGTCAGATTTGTGAAACCCTAAGAATTTCACTAAGTCTGGGGATCTGGAGTTATTTTCTTCCCCTGTTGTCTTGTCTGTATTTGCTCCGGTGTTGAGAATTAGCCCAAGAAACAAACTAAAGTTTGTTTGCTGTTATGTTTGTCTAGGTCCCTGTAAAAATTTCATGCTTATACACCTCCTGTAGATATCATTTTGGAGGCTGCCAAAATGCTTCAGAGCATAAGCAGGTGGTAAAAATCTGTAATTTACACTAAGTCCCAATCTGTGATATTTTGTCCAAGTTAGAGGCTATAGATTTTCTCTTGGGTGATTCCTTTGCCTTAGATTTTTGTCAAGGGTTGTAATGCTTTTGGATGGCTTCAGTTTCATGCCTTGTTTGATTTATTTAGAGGGGTGTAGCTGTTGTAGATCTTGTAGTCAAACTGTTATGTTGCTGTTAAAACATATTGTATGCTTATATGGTTTTAGAGCTTCTGCGGGCATTGGTTGATGGTGTGGTGTGTTCCCAAGCACCATTCGACTTGTATTTTGTTGCTTGATCATGTGGAAACCTGGTTACACCAGTGAGTGCCCATGTGTTTGTGTTTGTGGTTGTTTTAGAGCCGTAGACCTTCGTAGTTTGTTTTGTAGTTTCCGGTTGATCCGAGACTCCGTTCACTACGTTATTTATATGTTTTT
Organism: Hordeum vulgare subsp. vulgare; assembly: GCF_904849725.1. Lineage (NCBI taxonomy): Eukaryota > Viridiplantae > Streptophyta > Magnoliopsida > Poales > Poaceae > Hordeum > Hordeum vulgare. The sequence continues at coordinate 333,939,337 of NC_058520.1, read as the reverse complement.
GCATCGTTTTCTCGTGTTGCACATGTATATGCCATGTTCATGCATGTCAAGATAAATTAACATGAGGTTCTATCCAGAATTGAATTAACTCAACTAATGCATGTGAAAGTGACTAGACTAGTGAAGCATGATCTCTTCATCACCCATGCATCATGTTAGTTTTGCATTGTGTTTTTGCTGGTGTTCATGTAGTGTTATCTTATCTTGGGTAGCATCGGGTATGGAGACTGAGTACGTGGATTCTGGGGAGTGCGTGCAGGAAGAACAAGAGCAGTTCTAGTCCGAAGAAATCACAGGCAAGATGACCGTGACCTTGACACTATTTCTAGCTTTGTTATGCTTAGAATCACGTTTCCTTCGTTACATGCTCCCTGCCTACCACTTGACATATATGCCATCTATCTTTGCATGAACCCCAAACACTTCCATGTCCTCGGAAATATTGTTTGGCTAAGTAAGCTTGCTCATCCTCTAATGGATAGCTTTGCTAGTTGCAGGTGCCAGTTGGTCCATGTGATAACATGGGCATTTTGATATCATTATGTTTAAACTGCTATTTAATTAATGCACCTATATACTTGGTAAATAACGGAATGCCTAGCCTTTTGCCGGGTGATTTGTTCCATTGTTGGCGCCTTAGTTTCGGCTACCGGTGTTTGATTCCATAACTGATCGCTCCTAACACTTTCGGGGTTGTTATGGGGCCCTCCTTGATAATTCGTTTTAGATTAAAGCCCTTCCAGCCAGACCCAACTTTGGTTTTAACCTGCTAATAACTTAATAAATATGCATAGGGAATAGCTACCCTGAGGATTTAATCAACAACCTAGGCCAGTGCTCCTCATGAGTGTTGGTCCAAACCGGGCGATGTCCAGCGTCCCCTGGTCACCCTGGGTTTAGCCAACCCGACGTCCTGCCCATCCGTCGTGTACTGAGAACGAGATAGGCGGCTCTTATCGGGTACGTCGACACGACGGGCGGCCTTGCTGGATTAGCTTTACCTTTCACGAGATATCTTGCGCATTGGAATTCCGGTGAAACTTTCGGTCTCTTCAAAGTTGAGGTTTTCCTCTTAGGAATCGGATGAGATCACGAGTTTCGTTATAGAGGATTACTATGCGGCCTGTGGTAATTTGTAATGGACTAGTTGGAGAACCCCTACAGGGTTTAATCTTTCGGAAAGCCGTGCCCGCGATTATGTGGCAAATATGGATATTTTGTTGACATTCGGTTCTAGACAACTTAAAGTAATTCTAATAAAACTGCCAACTGTGTGCGTAACCGTGACTGTCTCTTTCGAAGATCGTTCTGTTCTTGAGAACACGGTGGGGTTATTTCTGACGTAAGTAGGTGTTCAGGATCACTTAGTGATCAATCTAGTGTTCGACCGAATGGCGTAGACCACCATATGTTTACTCTGATCATCGTAAGATAGCCACCAAATATGCTTAGGTTGCTGCAAACCCATACACTTAACCTTCCTCACCCATTAACTCGGCTAGATTCAATACCAAGGTCATTCAATTGGTGAGTCCTCGTGGATCACGGTTTACTACAAACACCCACAAGTATAGGTACGCCTGATGCAGGAGATCTTGATGACAGCCAGCTGAAGTTGGAGGACTAGATGCCGTGGTCGTGATCGTGGGGCCAGTATGCAAGATTTCATAGCTTTATCTGTTTTCATCTTGTCTGTAGCTGGGCTAAACTATGCTCTGAATAATGTGTGCCTATAAGCTTTATACTATACTCTTATCAGATGGCAAGTGTATGCCCTACTTGTCACTCTTTCAGTCATGTAATGTTATGGTTATCTCGCTTGCATAACGTTTAGATGTGCCCCTTTCCTTTTTGAGGCCTCGCCCCCAAATAAGGAAAGGGCCGCATCTTAGTCGTTACAAGTTGGTAATCAAAGCCTTATGACCATAGGAGCCTTTGTGTGATCGAACTTGGACGAGTCGAGTCTAGTAAACCTATTTGAGTCTTAGTTATATCGAAGAGTAGGTTTCTTTTTTCTCCTCTTCTATGCTTTGGTGAGGTTCACGACTTAGGAAATCTTAATTCTACTCATCTTCTAGCTCAATTTTTTTAGGATCACGCAGATATTTTGGAATCTATATGATGTCGATGTGACGGAGTTCTGTCTTGGTGCCTCCTGCCTGACTTGATTTTTTCCGGGGAGTTGAGCTCCAGGGGATTCTTGAGCACATTGCAATCATTCAGATCTCTTAGTATCTCAGGACGGAGGATGTTCGTAATTGCTTCAATACTAGGAGTGACGAGAGGAGTCTGGCTTCCCCAGTACTGGTGCAGAGAGTTCCGGATGTATCGCCACACTTTGTATCGTTGTGATTACGAGGGTCTATGTTAGATGATGTTCCGAGATTCTGGTTATGTGTTGACGGATGTGATACACTGGACGGGTTAGTATAGGAGTTGTATGACATATTACTCCTTGTATCCGTGGACCAGATTGCATGACCAGATATTTTGGGAATTCATAGGTGGGTTAGCAGGTAGTGACTTATAGGGCAATCTTCCTACAAATGCATGATGTGAGGTTGGGATTCGACATTCAGTGGGTACGTTTATTCACGGTTGTTTTACAGCGGTTCTCGTTGTGTCTTATGAGTCCTTGTAGCTTGCTACGACTCGGGGATGCTTCGTATGTCGTGTGCACTGCCTTGCACAGGATGGCCGCTCTAAGCTCGAGCCCGTGCGATCATATCCACAAAGATATCGGATGGAATCTCTGTCATACGTTTGTTCCGAGCAGTTCTAGCTCATACTTGGTTTGCAAGTGGTCTTTAATCAGATGTTGTCGATAGTCACTTTGAGGAAGCATTCTTACTATTTTGTTCGAGTGCAATTCCTAAATATTCTTGTTTAGATATTCCTGCCTATTGATTCAGCTTTACCTTTAATGTTGTTCTCTGGGCTAATGTGTTGTCCGTCTTCAGGATGGCTCTACCAACTCGCCAGAGTCCGGGTCGCGAGGTTTCTGATGCTCCGCCACCACCTCCTCCTCCTCCTGTAGAGGCATGGAAAGCGGTGATGGCTGCAACAAATGCTAACACCCAGATGTTAATTCAGCTGTTGCAAGAGAGGAACAATCAGCAGCAGGGCAATTTCAACCATGGTGCTCATCAGTTTGCATCTCTGAATTAATTCCTGGCGAACCAGCCGAAGTCCTTCATGTCTTGTGACCAGCCATTCGAAGCTGAGGACTGGATTCGGGGCATGATTAAACACTTTGAGTGCAACAATGTTCGTCAAGAGGACTTTGTCAAGTTCGCAACATTTCAGCTCAAGGGGCAGGCAGAAGTTTGGTGGCAGCAGTTGAAGGACTCCATGGGAGGCACAATGATCAGTTGGGACGATTTCTGCAAAGATTTCAGGTCTCACTATATCCAGTCTAGCTTTGCGGAAGAGATGCGTGAGAAGTTGAGACGCTTGAAGCAAGGAGGGTCCTGTGTGTACAAGTACAACGTTGAGTTCCACGAGCTGGCTCGATATGCTTTGCACGACATTCCAGATCACAAGAGCAAGATCTATCAGTTCAGAGGTGGTTTGAGAGAGCACTTGCACCTGGCCCTTGCCTTGCATGATCCCGACAAGTTTGATAAGTTCTATAACTTGGCTCTCAGGGCTGAGTCAGCTTTGCTCAGAGTGGACAATTCGAGGAAGCGTTTCATAGATTCCAGCTTATCGCCCTCAACTCAGGTGGTCCAGAAGCAACAGAAATATTGGGTGTCTCCTCCTCCTCCTCGGCAGACTCAACAGTTCAAGGAGTTAGGTGGTCGTGGTTCTTCCCAGGCACCCAACCCAGGTTTCCAGTAGAGGTTTCAGCGGCAGAAGCAAGGGAATCCTCATGTGCAGTACCGTCTATTGTCAGATGTTACTTGTCACAAGTGTGGACAGAAGGGTCACTACTCCAACAACTGCACCTCTCAGCAGCGTCTTCTGCCCCCTCCTCCAGGGAAGCCTCCAGGCAATGCTATGGTGAAGTTCAATCCCAGGTCTGCGAGAGTCAATATGGTGAATGCAGCTGAAGCAGAGAACTCCACAGACGCGTTAATGGGTAATCTCCTAGTTAATGATTTTCCTGCAAAGGTCTTGTTTGATTCTGGTGCATCGCATTCCTTCATATCTTGTCCGTTTGCGGCAAAGCATCATTTGCATCATGAACAGTTTCCTAGACCTTTGTCAGTGGTTTCCCCGGGTTTATTTATGCATGCGGACATGGTGGTTCCGGAGGTCTCTGTCAAGATGGGTGGTTATTCTTTTGTGCCGTCTCCAATTATCCTTGGCAAGCCTGATATTGATTTGATCCTTGGGATGGATTGGTTGGCTATGAACAAGGCGTCTATTGATTGCGAAGCTAAAGAAGTGAAGCTAACTCATTCTTCGAAGGACGTGATTATCTTCGCGGCAAGTGATGACACGGTCCATCTATTTTCCTTGAATGAGAAGGGTGAGATCTGTCCAATTTCTCAAGTTTCAGTGGTATGTGAGTATGAAGATGTTTTTCTAGAGGAACTGCTAGGAATGCCTCCGCACCGAGCATTTGAGTTCGTAATTGAGCTTGAACCGGGTACTGAACCAGTGTGCAAGCGGCCGTACAAACTGGGTCCAGAAGAGCTGAAGGAGCTGAAGAAACAACTTGATGAGCAAGAGCGTCTGGGTGTGATCAGACCAAGCTCATCTCCTTGGGGTTGTGGAGTTCTTTTCGGCAAGAAGAAGGATGGCACGGAAAGACTCTGTGTCGATTACCGTCCATTGATTAAGAAGACGATCAAAAACAAGTATCCACTTCCCAACATCAATGAGTTGTTTGAGCAATTGAAAGGGGCTAAGATCTTCTCGAAGCCTGATCTCAGGATGGGTTATCATCAGATTCACATTCGCGAAGAGGACATTCCCAAGACTGCTTTCAGGACAAGCTTTGGCTCGTATGAGTACACGTTGATGTCTTTCGGTCTGGCCAATGCTCCACCGACCTTCTGTCGGATGATGAATTGTATCTTGTCCCCATTGAAGAATGAATTTGTCTTGCTATTTCTTGATGACATTCTGGTCTTTTCGGAAACTGAGGAAGAGCATGAAGAACATCTCAGGCTTGTGCTTGATAAGCTAAGAGAGCATAAGTTCTATGCTAAGTTTTCCAAATGTGAGTTCTGGTTGAAGGAAGTTGTGTACCTTGGGCACATCGTCTCTGCCGAGGGCATCAAAGTTGATCCCTCAAAGGTGCAGGCCATTCTTGAGTGGGAACCTCCGCAGAACGTGAAGCAGCTTCGAAGCTTTCTCGGTCCTGCAAGCTATTGCAGAAGATTCGTTGAGAATTTCTCCAAGATTGCTAAGCCTCTCTCAAGTATTCTTCAGAAGGGTGTGAAGTATGTCTGGTCTCCAGAGTGTCAGTTGGCCTTCGACACACTTAAAGAGAAGCTCACTTCTACTCCAGTCTTGATTCCTCCTCATGATTCCAAACCTTATCAAGTGTTCTGCGATGGCTCTCTTCAATGTCTTGGTGCAGTTTTGATGCAGGACAAGAAAGTGGTAGCTTATACCTCGAGGCAGTTGAAGCCAAGTGAGAAGAATTACCCCACTCACGATCTTGAGTTGGCGGCAGTGGTACATGCTCTAATGACTTGGAGACATCTCTTGTTGGAAAGAAAGGTTGAAGTATTCACCGATCACAAGAGTCTCAAATACATCTTCACCCAGCCTAACCTCAATCTTCGACAAACTCGTTGGGTGAAAATTCTCCAAGATTTTAATCCGACCGTTGACTACACTCCAAGCAAAGCTAATGTCATTGCAGATGCTTTGAGTAGAAAGGCTTACTGCAACAGTCTCATTCTAAAGCCTCTCCAGCCTGAACTTTGTGATTCTTTCAGAAAGCTCAACCTTTAGTTGGTACCTCAGGGATTTCTTGCTAATCTCCAGATTTGTCCTACCTTGGAAGACCAAGTACGGCAAGCTCAACTTCTTGATGCAATGGTGAAGAAAGTTAAGATTGGCTTGGCAAAGAGCATTCCCAAATATAAGTGCTTCAGTGTTGATGATAGAGATACATTGTTCTTTGAGGATCGCCTTGTCGTTCCGAAAGGGGATCTCAGGAAGGTTATCATGGAAGAAGCTCATAACTCTCTTATCTCGATACATCCAAGAAGTTCCAACATGTATCAGGATCTGAAACAGATCTTCTGGTGGACTCGCATGAAGCGTGAAATTGCTCAGTTCGTAAATGAATGTGATGTCTGTCGAAGAGTGAAAGCAGAGGATCAACGCCCAGCATGACTTTTGCATCCCTTGCACATTCCCGAGTGGAAATTTCACCATGTTGAGATGGATTTCGTCACCGGGTTTCCAAAGTCCAAGAAAGGTAACGATGCCATCTTCGTCGTCATCAACAAGTTGAGCAAAGTCGCTCATTTCCTTCCAGTCAAGGAGTCTATCTCGGTAGCTCAGCTGGCAGAGCTATATAAGTCAAGGATAGTCTCATTGCATGGTGTTCCAATGCTGATATCTTCGAATCGAGGAAGCATCTTTACTTCCAAGTTCTGGGATTCATTTCAGTCTGTGATGGGTACTAAGATTTGATTCAGTACAACTTTCCATCCTCGGACTAATGGGCACGTTGAGAGAGTCAATCAGGTCCTCGAGGACATGCCAAGAGCATTTGTGAGTTCCTTTGGCACGAAGTGGGAAGACTGCCTACCTTTTGCTGAGTTTTCATACAACAACAACTATCAGGCAAGTTCAGGCAAAGCTCCGTTCGAGATTCTTTATAGCAGGAAGTGTCGTACCCCACTCAATTGGTTAGAGACTGGTGAGCGTCAGATTCTTGGGAATGACATGATTGCTGAAGAAGAAGAAATGTGTCATGTCATTCGGGATAATCTCAAAGCAGAGCAGTCCCATCAAAAGAGCTACTACGATAGCAAGCATCATGCCATGACTTTTTAGCTTGATGATTTCGTCTATCTCAAAGTGTCTCCCATGAAGGTCACTCAGCGCTTCGGCATCAAAGGAAAGCTTGTTCCTCGTTTTGTTGGGCCTTTCAGAATTATTGGCAACAGAGGCAACCTTGCATACTAGTTAGAGCTCCCTTCCAACTTCTCAAATGTGCATGACGTGTTTCATGTCTCTCAGCTCCGGAGATGCTTCAAGACTCCCGAGCACACAGCTGATCTTCAGGATATCGACCTCCAACCCGACCTATCCTACCGTGAGCATCCAGTTGCAGTTCTTGAAGCGACTGAGCGCAAGACCCGCAATAAGTCAATCAAGTTTCTCAAAGTGCAATGGTCACATCGCCCCAACAAAGAGGCCACTTGGGAGCGCGAGGATCACCTCCGGTCCGAATTTCTAGAGTTCTATCAGTCCTAGATCTCGGGTCGAGATCCTCTTGTAGTGTGGGAGAGTTGCAACAGCCCAGATGTTTCCCTTTCCTTAATTTTACTCCTTTACTTGTTTGTGGAGACATTGTTGAACCATGTATGGATGTTATGAGGAGATCATCATTTCATGTGGCCATCATTCCATGTCATCATCCCGCGTCATGGCATTCTTTTGCATTCATTGCACCCCCTTACTTGTGTTGCTAGTGTTTGGTCCATCTTGGAAGTGCTAGTGCTCATATATGTGTTTGGTTGAGTGTGGAGTTTACAACCTTGCAAAACCCTCAACCCATTAGTTAATATAACTTATGTTTTAAACTTTGCTTGAACCTCTTATAAAATTATTATTACTTTAGAGGATTTATTTTTGAATGTACGGGTTACTCTCATTGTTATTTTAGACTTCGGTTTAATGAGCGTTTTAAAACAAAACATCATCTAATTTCTGTTTTAGGTGTGAATTATATTGTCCTAAAAATCTATTAATTTTTGTTAAATAGGGCATAATTCCCTCATGGCCTGTCTATTTTTTCTTTTTACCAAATCCTTTGGGTTGCCTCTGTTTGAATTTTGGGTGTGAAACTTTATTTAAAAAGGAAAAAAAACCTTTTCTTTCCTGCTTGTTTTGTAGTGCATGGGAGAACTGTGGGCTTGGCCCATGCCCTCGAGCCCAGGGAGATGCCGCGCCTTCTCCTTCCCCTTTCGAGCGAGGCGCCGAGGCCCCACTCGCCAGTGGCTCTCCTCCCCGCGACCTTTTTCCTCCCCTGCGTCCCTCCTCCAGTCCTCGTGCGAGCACATGGGTTGCGGGACGTCGTTCCTCCCTCCTCCTCCTTTATAAGCCGTGTTGGCGTCCATGCCTAGGGTTCCTCCCTCGCGCCGCCACCCTCTCCTCCTCCTTCTCTAGTTCTTCCCCCAGGTAAGCTTTTGTAGCTAGGACAGAGAGCAGACCCGAGAGAGAGAGGTAGCTCGTCGTCGTCTACACCGCGTCGCCGTCGTCCCTGGCGTCGGCGAGGATGTCCAGGAGCTCGGGGTGGTTCCCCGCGTTCCATTCCCGGCACTAGGAGCCCCGAAGAACCACCACGGCGACATCTTCTTCCCCGTTTGCATCGCTGTCGTTCTGCTCTGCGCTGCTCATTCTGCTTCGGCTCCGGCGAGCTTCCCCGACCTCTTCCTCCCCTTCGTTGGTTCCGTAGAGCCCAGGATGAGCATCGCCGTCTCCTTCCCCTCTCCCTGCTCCCTTCGGCTCGCCGTAGCTATCTCGCCGTGTTGCTGTTGCCGCCCTGGCAGGGAGATGCAGCGCCGGCCAGCCGCCATTGCAGGCTCTCTCCCACAAATCTAAGTTTGGGAATGGGATCCCGAGTGATCCCGCGTCTAGCGACGTGGCTCGTCGTGCCGATTAGTTCACCGGAGTGTCGCTGGAGGCGTCCCCTATTTCGGTCGCCTCAGTTTTAGTTAGAGCAGAGGGGGCTGCTCAAAAGAGCAACAACCCCCTCTCTGTTAAGCTCCGAATCGCTAGCGTAGTGGTGTGTGTGTTTGGGTGACGACCAATAGGTCGAGGGTTCGACTCCGACACCCCCCTTTTTTCCTTTTTTTGTATTAATTGCTGCTAGGGCTTTTGCTTGATGATTTTTTTCCGGTTTTCAATAGGGCTTTGTAGCTTGTGTGTGTGTTGTAGAAGTAGGTGTGTGGAGTGTGCGTGTGCATGTGTATATGCACATCTACACTTGTGCAAGTAGGCATATTTACACATATGTGTATATATACATATGGTGTGGTGTGTGTATCTACTATGTGTGTGTGTGTGAGTAGATCCTTGTATGTGGATGCATGTGTAGATGTAGAGGTGTTTGTGCGGGTGTGTGTGAGACCACATACACATGTGCATGTGTGAGCACATATGTGTGCTCATGTGTGTGTGGATGAACACATCTCCCCATGTTAGTTTATCCTTGTTTGTGATGCTATGTATGCTGAGATAGTTTAATGGGTGTCTAGTCTTTTTCTAGCAAGTATCCAAATGTGGAAATGCCAAATATGGTAGCTTCCATATATGGCAATAAGTCACTTGTAGCTTATAAGAATCCATGTGTTGATTTTCGAGCTGGCTTTATGCATTGATGATTCACGCAAGTACATATGTATGAATATGAGTTTTGGGGCAGAATCATCCCAGGAATTCATTGGTGCAATCATATTTCACTTTAGAGCAACTTCATAGAACTGCTATTCTCTGTTATGATGCCCTTTTGTCCATTTTCCATGATTTTATCTATGCATGTTTAAAACTTGCTGTCAACATGAAAGTGTTAGATAAACTTGTTGTGAATGTCCTAGTATTTTTCTTTCTTATGCTAAGCCAACATATCAGTGGAAACCTTGCTCTAAACTTGTTATGATATCTGTTTTCTGCATGCTATAGGAATTTCACTAATTATTGCACTTGCTTATTCTCATGCCCTGTTTAGAGCTTTATATCAGGTGGTGCTTTGAGCCTTTGTGAATAATTCCTTGATGGAATGGTAGTGGGTGAACCCCTCTACAACATGGGGCATTCATTTTGTTCTTAGGATTTTGTATGCACCTACTGTGCCCTGTTGAAGTGGGCACTTGGCTGAATCTGTCAGATTTGTGAAACCCTGAGAATTTCACTAAGTCTGGGGATCTGGAGTTATTTTCTTCCCCTGTTGTCTTGTGTGTATTTGCTCCCGTGTTGAGAATTATCCCAAGCAACAAACTAAAGTTTGTTTTATGTTATGTTTGTCTAGGTCGCTGTAAAATTTCATGCTTATACACCTCCTATAGATATCATTTTGGAGGCTGCCAAAATGCTTGAGAGCATAAGCAGCTGGTAAAAATCTGTAATTTTCACTAAGTACCAATCTGTGATAATTTGTCCAAGTTAGAGGCTATAGATCTGCTCATGGGTGATTCCTTTGCCTTAGATTTTTGTCAAGGGTTGTAATGCTTTTGGATGTCTTCTGTTTCATGCCTTCTTTGATTTATTTAGAGGGCACTAGCTGCTTTAGATCTTGTAGTCAAACTGGTATGTTGTTGTTAAAACAAATTGTATGCTTATATGGTTTTAGAGCTTCTGTGGGCATTGGTTGATGGAGTGGTGTGTTTCTAAGCACCATTCCACTTGTATTTTGTTGCTTGATCATGTGGCAACCTGGTTACACCAGTGAGTGCCCATGTGTTTGTGTTTGCGGTTGTTTTAGAGCCGTAGACCTTCGTAGTTCGTTTTGTAGTTTCCGGTTGATCCGAGACTCTGTTCACTACATTCTTTATATGTTTTTGCATCGTTTTCTCGTGTTGCACATGGTTATGTCATGTTCATGCATGCAAGATAAATTAACATGAGGTTCTATCCAGAATTGAATTAACTCAACTAATGCATGTGAAAGTGACTAGATTAGTGAAGCATGATCTCTTCATAACCCATGCATCATGTTGGTTGTTGCATTGTGTTTTTGCTGGTGTTCATGTACTGTTATCTTATCTTGGGTAGAACCAGGAACGGAGAGCGAGTACGTGGATTCTGTGGAGTACGTGCAGGAGGAACAAGAGTAGTTCCAGTCTGAAGATCACAGGCAAGATGACCGTGACCTTGACACCATTTCTAGCTTTGTTATGCTTAGAATCACATTTCCTTCGTTACATGCTCGCTGCCTACCACTTGACATATATGCCATCTCTCTTTTCCATGAACCCAAACACTTCCCTGTCCTAGCAAATACTATTTGGCTAAGCAGGCTTGCTCAACCTCTAATGGCTAGCTTTGCTAGTTGCAGGTGCCAGTTGGTCCATGTGATAACATGGGCATTTTGATATCATTATGTTTGAACTGCTATTTAATTAATGCACCTATATACTTGGTAAATAATGGAAGGCCTAGCCTTTTGCCGGGTGATTTGTTCCGTTGTTGCCGCCTTAGTTTCGGCTTCCGGTGTTTAATTCCATAACTGATCGCTCCTAACACGTTCGGGGTTGTTATGGTGACCCCCTTGATAATTCGGTTTAGATTAATGCCCTTCCAGCTAGGCCCAACTTTGGTTTTAACCTGCTAATAACTTAATAAAAAATCATAGGGAATAGCTACCTCGAGGATTTAATCAACAACCCGGGCGAGTGCTCCTCACGAGTGTTGGTCCAAACCGGGCGATGTCCGGCTCCCCCTGGTCACCCAGGGTTTAGCCAACCCGACGTGCTGCCGATCCATCGTGTACTGAGAATGAGATACGCGGCTCTTATCGGGTTCGTCGACACGACGGGCGGCCTTGCTGGATTAGCTTTACCTTTCACGAGATATCTTGCGCATTGGAATTCCGGTGAAACTTTCGGTCTCCTCAAAGATGAGATTTTCCTCTTAGGAATCCGACGAGACCACGAGTTTCGTGATTGAGGATTACTATGCAGCCTGTGGTAATTTGTAATGGACTAGTTGGAGCACCCCTGCAGGGTTTAATATTTCGGAAAGCCGTGCCCGCGGTTATGTGGGAAATATGGATATTTTGTTGACATCCGGTTCTAGACAACTTAAAGTAATTCTAATAAAACTGCCAACTGTGTGCGTAACCGTGACTGTCTCTTTCGGATATCGTTCTGAGATCAAGAACACGGTGGGGTTATGTCTGACGTAAGTAGGTGTTCAGGATCACTTAGTGATCAATCTAGTGTTCGACCAACTCGTGTAGACCACCATATGTTTACTTTGATCATCGTAAGGTAGCCACCAAATATGCTTAGGTTGCTGCAAACCCATACAGTTAACCTTCCTCACCCATTAACTTGGCTAGATTCAATAACAAGGTCATTCAATTTCTGAGTCCTCGTGGCTCACGGTTTACTACAAACACCCACAGGTACAGGTACGCCTGATGTAGGGGTCCTAACGACAGCCAGCTGAAGTGGGAGGACTATAGGCCATGGTCGTGATCGTGGGGCCAGCATGCGGGATTTCATAGCTTTATCTGTTTTCATGTTGTTCATAGCTGGACTGAACTATGCTATGAATAATGTGTGTCTGTAAGCTTTATGCTATACTCTTATCAGATGGCAAGTCTATGCTCTACTTGTCACTCTTTTTGTCATGTAATCTTATGATTATCTCGCTAGCGAAACTTTTAGATGCGCCCCTTTCCCTTTTGAGGCCTCGCCCCCAAAATAAGGAAAGGGCCACATCTTAGTCATTACATAGGTACACTCCCGGGTGGGTGGCCCCTCCTGGTAAAAATGTGGAACCCATTCGTCACTACCGGTACACTGTCGGTAATGCCCGAAATCTTTCCAGAGGCCAAATGAAACAGTCCTATATATCAATCTTCGTTTCTGGACGATTCCGGAAACCCTCGTGATGTCCGCGATCTCATCCAGGACTCCGAACAATCTTCGGTCACCAACACCTATAAATCAACTATATCGAAACATCACCGAACCTTAAGTGTGCAGACCCTGCGGGTTCGAGAACTATGGAGACATGAGCTGAGACACTCCCCGGTCAATATCCAACAGCGGGACCTGGATGTCCATATTGGATCCTACATATTCTACAAAAATCTTATTGGTTGAACCTCTGTGCCAAGGATTCATATAATCCCGTATACCATTCCCTTTGTCCTTCGGTATGTTACTTGCCCGAGATTTGATCGTCGGTATCCCTATACCTATTTCAATCTCGTTACCGGCAAGTCTCTTTACTCGTTCCGTAATACAAGATCCCATGACTAACACATTAGCCACATTGATTGCAAGGCTTATATGTGATGTTGTATTACCGAGTGGGCCCCGAGATACCTCCCCGTCACACGGAGTGACAAATCCCAGTCTTGATCCATGCTAACTCAACGGACACCTTCGGAGATACCTGTAGAGCACCTTTATAGTCACCCAGTAACGTTCCGACGTTTGATACACACAAGGTATTCCTCCGGTGTCAGTGAGTTACATGATCTCATGGTCATAGGAATGAATACTTAACACGCAGAAAACAATAGCAACAAAATGACATGATCACATGCTATGTTTATAATTTGGGTCTTGTCCGTCACATCATTCTCCCAATGATGTGATCCAGTCATCAAGTGACAACACTTGCATATGGTCAGAAAACCTTAATCATCCTTGATCAATTGGCTAGTCAACTAGAGGCTTACTAGGGTCATTGTTTTGTCTATGTATCCACACATGCATCTATGCTTTCATTCTATACAATTATAGCATGGATAATAAACGATTATCTTGAAATAGGAAATATAATAATAACTATTTTATCATTGACTCTAGGGCATATTTCCAACAGAGCTTACTCCAAATCTTGAGTATAAGCATCTCCTAAGGATATGAACACATTAATGCTTATGTAAAAGTGGTAACCCCACTTGTGCTTAACAATGAGTATGACCTATGATCAAGTATTCTTACTTGGTTCCTAAGTCAATATAATCATATATATATGACTTTGTCATCTCCCATGTGCTTGATAGCTACTAGATGCTTGTGCATGCTCACCATATTTTCTCTATCATTCTTATGGTGTGAGCATGTTGGTCTGCATGTGTTTGCTCATTCAAGGACATCCAATTGTTGCTATTTAGCTCTTGATTTATCTTTTGATAATTGGATGGACAAGAATGCCTAGGACCCTCCTCTAGGAATCCATTCTATCTCATCTCAAGTTCTATTCATGCTTCATCACAAAACTTGAACAAGCACATGTTGATCCCTCTATGTGAAGAAGCACTCGGAGTTTCGTATCTTCAATGGCTGACCTCCCAAACCATTCTGAAAATTAACTCGGTGAAACCAACTCCACAAACTCGGTTGCACCGAATTCCAAAATTGATCTAGGATTTTTCATCTTGGTACCACCGAAATCATAAACTCGGTTTCCCTGTCAACTGATAGTAGAGGAACTCGGTGACACCGATTTTGTAATCTCGGTGACACCGACAGCGAACGGGTATATATTCCAACGGACCGAATCTTTGATTTCCAATCGTAAAAGTCATTTCGTCCCAAACCCTACGCTGCCTCCTGGACCCCTGGTCGTCGCCCTTGACTCCTCGTGCATCTCCGCCGCTGGGAATCGCCGCCGTCGACGGATTCTTCACCACCATCGCCGCCGTAGCTGGACCCCCGCGGAGTTAGGGTATGGTTCAGACTCTCCTCTGTGTTCCTCCATCAAATTCCCATGCATTGGAAATTTTTATCCATAATCCACCATGTGCAAACCAATCCATCCACCAAAAACTTGTATAGATTAGCGGACAAGTAATATTTTAGGGTTACCTGTCCGTATACCCAATCTCGGTGCCTTCGAGTTTCAAAACTCGGTACTACCGATTTTGGACCTAGGGTTTGTGAGAATGAACTCGATGAAACCGAGTTGGCATTTTCGGTTCCGCCGAAAGTGATGACCAAGTTTCTGTTAAGGAGTTCATGTATCTCAGTGACTCCGAAAGTTCAAACTCGGTGCTACCGAAATGTGTTCTGTAGAAAGTTAAAACTAAGAATTTCTTTGTTCAAATTTGTGAAAACATCTGAATTTTCTGATAGTCAAACCTTTTGACTTTCCTATATCTGCTTCACAGGATTTGTTGCTTGCTGCTAAGGTTCTGCTTGCTTGTTAGAGATGTCTGGTTCAGATGACAGTTAGAATGATTTTAGAGAACCCGATGTTGAGTTGAGCTCAGGCACTAGTCCAGAGAAGTCTGACTCTGACCCTGGTTCCTACAGCTCCCATGGCTTGCCCAAGACAGCCACTAGGCACAAGAAGAAACTGAATTCTGATGAAGAGGACTCAGACTTTGTGCCAGAAGAATCTTTAGCTCCTCCAAAGAAAGCTGGCACGAAGATATCGACTAGTGCTGCTGATCTGAGAGCACGTGACTATGTGATGAAAAGCACAACACCTTCCACTCATGATGCTCCTAAGAAAACTGGAACGAAGAGAGCAAGGAAGAGGGTATTTCGTTTTGTTGGCAAACAAACTTCCATGTTTGAAGACCGTGAAGAAGCTGTTGAAGAAGAAGATGAGATTCCAGCTCCTCCCAAGAAGAAGGTCATGGCTGATGCTATGACCAAGAAGACTGCTTCAAAGCCTCATAAGGAAAGGAAGTCTGTAGCTCACCGGAAGACTA
The DNA here is from genome assembly GCF_904849725.1 of Hordeum vulgare subsp. vulgare. Taxonomy (NCBI): domain Eukaryota; kingdom Viridiplantae; phylum Streptophyta; class Magnoliopsida; order Poales; family Poaceae; genus Hordeum; species Hordeum vulgare. The sequence goes on along the minus strand of NC_058520.1, from coordinate 333,923,796 downwards.
CAAAGGACATTCCTGCAGCTGCTAAGAAGAAAGGCCCTGCTTCCAGTGCCCCTGATGCAGAGGAAGAAGATGATGAGGATGCAATCATTCTTAGGAAGCTCAGACCACATCTGCCAATTCATAATGATGCTCATCCTATAGCTGAAGACATGAAGAAGAGAAATGATGCATGTCTAAGGAAGTGGAGAGCTGCTGACCCATATGCTGTCCGAAGGAGAACTGCTGTTGATCCAAGCTTTCATACCAAGGAACAACAAGATTTCTACGAGACAGTCTTGCTTGATAAATCCCCACCTGTTAGTGATATGAGATTTGTTGACTGGGCTTATATCAAAGCCAATGAAACCACTTTCCTCATGTTCAAGACAACTTCAAGTTTGTGGACATTGAAGATTTTGTTAGAAAGGAGATGACCCCATGGAATGATGAGATGCTCATGCAATTCTACTCGACTGTTCATTTCTCTGGAGATGGTTCCATTGTCTACATGACAGATGGTCACATATATGAGTCAACAATTGATGAGTGGGCCACTATCATTGGTGCCCCTAAGAAAAAAGACAGTGATGTTGATGTGTATTCTGAAGCAAAGAAGAGTCACAACTCCCTGGACAATATGTACACGCCAATTCCTCATGATTATTTGGCTAGTCACAAGATGGGCTTAGTTTATTTCTTGCAAGCAGGAATACCAACAACTAACACTATTCTGAGATACACCTTGCTGCCTAAATCAGGTGACGAGAAGATGATCAGAGGACACTCCATCAACTTGCTGCACCACTTAGATACTCACACCCGATTCAGAGTCATGGATTTGATAGTAGATACTATCCGAAGGACTGCTGCTGATCAAAAGAGATCATGTGGATATGCCACATACATTCAGAAGCTTATTAATGCCGAGCTAGGAAAGCATGTATATCTACTTGATTGTCCCCATCTACCTCTTCATCCAGAGTTTAAAGACAATGAAGTGGTGATGGATGACAATGATCCTAGTTCTGCTGCAGTCTGAATGGCAGCAGAGGTAGCAGAAGCTGAGGCTGCTAGAAACAGGCCACCACCAATTCCATATCTCATGACTCAAGCTGAGCAAATGACATTTTTAGTTAGCTCTGTCCAAGGCATGGAGAAGAACATTCAGGAGATTTTGCAAAACCAGAAGAGCCTTGAGAGAGTTGTTGAGACAAAATTTCATGACATTGATGTGAAGGCCACATAATTGACCACTATAGTCAAACAGCTTCAACATGACGTTTACTCAGTGTAAATTCCTTGCTCAGATGATGATTATGAAGAGTCACCTCCTCGCACTACCACTCTGTTTAGTACCAAGCCTAGAACTGCTGATGTACCTCCTCCGGAAACATGACACACTTCATCAGCTCAAGCATCTACACCTTCAGCTCCACCTCCAGCATCAACTCAAGCACCTCCAGTATCCACTCCTCCAGCTCCAGGACATTCTGTAGAAGACTTCATGGACACTCTTCTGTCGACCCCATCATCAGCTGCCAGAGAGACGAGTAGCTCTATACCTTTTGAACTTTTTGGTAACTTGTTGCCAAAGGGGGAGAAATGTATAGATCATAGACTTCGTGTGAGAGATAGCTTTTGACTTTATTTTCTCTCATTTGGTTATAAAACTTTGATCGTTTGGATGACCTTATCTTGTGTGTGATCATACGATTTATCTTGTGTGACGCTACTTTACTATCTTTTAGCTATCCATGTGATGATCACTCACTTATCTTGTTGGTGTCATGTGCTTACTATTCATTCTTATCTTGTTTACGCACCACCAAGATGTATGTGCCATGGAAGAGTGACCCATGATCCTAATTGATTGTGCATTTGCATTCAAACGCAATTTTTAAATAATGCTCAAATTAAGGGAGAGCTCTTGCTTTTCACATACTTCTCAAAGCGGCGATGCTAATCATTGATTATATCTTTTTTTTGAAGCTTTGATCTATATGTTGTCATCAATTACCAAAAAGGGGGAGATTGAAAGCACCATTGCTCCCTAGGCTTGTTATGATAAATGATCACAACATATGCATCATTGTACTAATATGTTTTTAAGTATATTTTAGAAAAGTTCAAAAGATGCTTTGGCTAAAGATTTATGTGGAGATGCCCCTTGATGCAAGAAAGGAATAATATTGGCTCAAGCTTCAAGCTAGAAGACTCTTCGTTTTCTATTTGTGATATATCACTTTTGAGTCCATAGGAAAGCCAATACTATTAAAAGGGGGTGAGGTATTAAAATCAACTGATTGCTCAAAGTGCTCTAAGTTAGCCACCAAAATTCTCAGTCATTTTACCACATATCTATTCTGTCAAAATCCACATGCACAAAATCCACACTCTTAGAAATGCATGTGTGGGGTGTACTTGACTTGCTATAACTGCCATAGCCGCCTCTCAAATAAAATTGGGAAAAGGCAAAAATTTTATCTTGTTAAGTAGTCTAATCACCTCCCTCTAGAAATACTTTCAATCCTACAGCTGCCAGCGACGGCCCTTTGGGCCGAGGTATCTCGGCTCAGGGAGGAGGCACACGAGGTGATGGCGCTCTAGGAGAGAGCGGAGTGAGAGGAGACCAACATGCTTAACCTTTTCCGTGAGGTGGAGAACACCTTTTCCGGTAAGCGTCATTCCCTTTGTTTGTTGTGTCTCGCCAGCTCCCTTTTTTCTAATCATCTTTCTTCCGGCCAGCTCGCTTCCTAGAAACACAGTCGCAGGCGGAGCGGGTCATGGAGGCCCGCCGGGAGGAGGAGCGTCTGGCCGGCTGCGAGCAGGAGGTCGATGCTAGCTAGACGACGGAGGAGATTGCCCACGCCTGTGAGACCCGAGTGGATTTCCTGCGGGTCCTTTGGGACCAGCTCCTGAGGGCGAGTCAGAACGTCGTATGAGCCCCTTGTCCCGACTAGGTGGAGGGGGTTCCAGCCATCGAGGTTGCGACGTGGCTGGAGCATGCTATGGATCGTTTTGATGCATGGAGGGCGTCAACTGCAAGGTGTGGGGATAGGATGGCACTAACCTTTTCCTCTCGTGGTACTCAGGTATTAACCTGGACAAGCTGGCCACCATGAGAGCGGCATCGCAGGTGCATCTGACGCGGCGTGAAGAGGCCATCGGCTTTTGGGCCCACGAGCTCGCCAGCTACGCGACGATGGACACCTACTACCCCCGAGCTGGGTGAGGACGGTGTACCACTCCCGGAGGATGATTACGACATTCCCATCGTGGCCAGGGACGAGCAAGTAGGGTCCATCTCGGAGGAGCCTGAAGGCGATGGTGGAGCCGCCGAGGCGGCCACTAGGGGCGCAGTCGAATCTTCTGCAGATGCAACCTCCTGCTAGCGATGCCGATGTGCCTCCAACTGGAGACGACATAGTGCCTTTGACTGTTAAGATGCAGGTATCGCTGACTGGCGATGCAGAGGCCAACCGGGGAGCACCGCCGGCCCCCGATGCTTAGACGAGCCTGACGACCGTGCCGGCTGGGACCGGGAGGCGGTGCTGCTGGAGCCACCTGTTGTCTTCCTACTTTCTTTATTTCCAAGTTTGTTTTGGTCAAGTCCACCCATTGGGGGTGTAATTTTTTATTGTAGTGCACTCTTGGCCTTGCGCCATAATCTTTTTATTATGCAAGGCAGTTTTAGTTTAACTTGTTGCCATGTGTCATTTCATTCGGTACCTTTCCTTGCTTTAGTATTTTTCCCATGTGCCCTTCTCCTTTGCCTTTTTTCCTGCCAACCAGCTGGCTTACGAAGTGTGGCCGGGCGAGGAGTGGGTTCCCGTAGGCGGGGTGTTGCTACTTTGGCTTTTTTCAAGTTAAGTTTTCGAACGAAACAAGCAGCATGGTTGGACCCGGCCCAACCCTCGACAACGTTTTCCATGTACTCCACCCCTTTTGCCTGTCCGCCTGCCGGCCGGACAACCATGTCGTGGTGTGTACCCGTCAAGAATTAAGCCGCTAAGAAGGAGGAAGTATGGTACTTTGCTAACCCGGTGTGGGACTTGGGTGATCCAGCAGTCCCCAAGCCGGTTGGGCTGACTCGAGGGTGGCCGTTGAAGAATAATAGTTGGACCATAGCTATTTTGGAAAAGGCAGTCCCCGAGTCCTGCTCTGGGCTGTCGCCTGTTCATTGATTGGAAGTAGGGAAGATACATACATACACTTGTTTAAGTATAAAATGGGCGGAGGAGTTCTACATTCCATGGCCGCTCTGTCTCGGAGCCGGAGGCGTCCTTCTTGTTCTTTCTTGCCTTCTGAGCATCGATCACATAGTAGGTGTTGTTGCTTAGAGCTTTGCTGATGATGAATGGGCCCTCCCATGGGGCGGACAACTTGTGCTGGACGACTTTCCGTTCGATCAGCCGGAGCACGAGGTCACCCTCTAGGAATGAGAACGGTTTGACCCGCCGGCTGTGGTAGTGGCGCAGGGCCTGCTGGTAGATGGCTGTTCTGGACAGCGCCAACTCATGTGCCTCCTCGAGGAGGTCGACGCCGAGTTCTCTAGCCTCATTAGCTTCAGCCTCGGTGTATAGGGTGACCCGTGGTGTGTCGAAGTCGACGTCAGTAGGGATAATTGCCTCAGCCCCATACACTAAGAAGAATGGGGTAAAACCGGTCGACCGGTTGGGCGTGGTTCGCAAGCTCCATAACACAGGCGATAGTTCCTCAACCCAGGCGTCGGCCAAGTGCTCGAGCGGCTCGACCAACCTGGGCTTAAGGTCGGCTAGGATGAGGCCGTTTGCACGCTCCACCTGGCCTTTTGACTTCGGGTGGGCCAGAGACATCAGGTCCAGCCGGATTCCATGCTCGTTGAAGTAGCGAGCAACTGCACCCTTAGCGACGTTGGTGCCATTGTTGGTGATGATGTTGTTGGGGAGACCGTAGCGGACGGTGATATCCTTGATGAACGTGACAACCGTCGGGCCGTCAAGCTTCTTGATTGGCCTGGACTCAATCCATTTCGTGAACTTGTCAACGACCACCGGGAGATGTGTCACGAACTCACGCCGCCTCGGGCAGTTTTGAACGGACCTACCATGTCCAGGGCCCATACGACAAACGGCCATGTGAGGGGGATGGTTTGTAGGGCTGTAATCGGATGGTGGGTGCGCGCCTTGAAGCACTGGCAGCCGTTGCACTTGTCGACCAACTCCTTTGCATTTTTAGGGCAAACGGCGAATAGAACCCGTGGCAGAACGCCTTGGCCACCAGGGAGCGCGAGGTGGCATGGTGACCGCACTCCCCCTGGTGGATGTTGAGGAGGATCTCACAGCCTTTTGTGCCTCGACACAGCGCTGGAATACTTGAGACACGCTGCGCTTGACAAGCTCGTTGTTGACACCTCGAGACACGCTGCGCTTGACAAGCCTTTTGTGCCTCGACACAACTGTTGGTCCTGGAAGCGGTAGCTGGCCATGTTTGCATCTCTGGCGTCACACTCGCTAGTGACTTGTTGCACCACCAGGCCGCAGTCGCCGAAGCATAGGATGCGTCGGACACGGATTTCCCTGGCCAGCCGGAGGTCATGGGTGAGCGCTTCATACTCCGCTACGTTGTTCGATGCGGCGAGGTGGATCTACAGGACATACTACAGATGGTCACCCTTGGGGAAGGAGAGAACGATGCCGGCTCCGAGGACAGTGCACATCTTCGAGCCGTTGAAGTGCATGCGCCAATGGGTGGAGCGGGGAGGCGGCGACAGGTACTTCGCTTCTGCCCAGTCGACGAGGAAGTCCACCCAGGCTTGCGACTTGATGACGGTGCAGGACTCATATGTGATGTGCTCGTCGGCCAGCTAGTGGGCCCAATTGGTGATGTGGCCAGCTGCGTCCTGGTTGCCCACGATCTCCCCAAGAGGAGCGATGCTTACCACCATGATCGGGTATTCCTGGAAGTAGGGCTGGAGTTTCCGGGCCGCCAGGCACACGCGGTAGCACATCTGCTGGTAGTGCACGTAGTTTTTCTTGGAGGTAGACAACACCTCGCTCAGGTAGTAGACCGGTTGTTGGCCCAGCTGGGCTCAGCCTGGCTCCGAGCGCTGGACGGCCATGACGACGCATCTATTTGCCGTGATGTAGAGAAGCATCGGCTCTTTGTCTGTCGGTGCGACCAGCACCAACACGGTGGTTAGCGCGCGCTTGAGGTCGCGTAGGGCCTCGCTGGCTTCGTCGCTCCACATGAAACCGTCCGCCTTCTTGAGCAGGCGGTAGAGTGGGAGGACCTTTTCTCCCAGCCGACTGATGAAGCGACTGGGTGAGGCTAGGCAGCCAGTGACCTTATGGATGCCACCCAGGTCAGTCGGCCGGGTCATCCGCTCGATGGCTCGGAAACAAGGAAACCGAGGAGCTTGTCGGCCGTTACACCGAACACACACTTTTTCAGGTTCAGTCGGATCTCGTACTCGTGCACACTTGCGAACATCTCTTGGAGATCATCCAGGAGGGTGCAACTTTCTTTGGTTTTGACCACAACATCGTCTACATAGACGTGTATGTTGCGAGCAAGCTTCCTACAGAGGCACCGCTACAGGCAGTGCTACAACATGGCGCCAACATTTTTTAGCCCAAACGTCATCGTGATATAGCAAAACGCCCTGAAGGGTGTTATGGAAGCTGTTTTGAGCCGGTCTGCCAGATGTATCTTGATCTGGTGGTAACCAGAATAGGCGTCCAAGAAGTACACCAACTCGTAGCCGGCAATCGACTCGATCACTTGATTGATAAAGCGCACAACAAATGGATCCTTGGGGCATGCCTTGTTTACACTCGTGTAGTCGATACACATGCGCCAAGTCTTACACTTCTTTAGCATCAGGGATTGCCTCACCGGCTTTGCGTCCGTCCGGACGTAAAGGACGTGCTTGGCGAACTTCCACGGGACCCCCGCCATGTATTTTGGGGACCATACAAAGATAACCCGATTCTCACGGAGGAAGTCGACGAGCTCGTTTTCCTATTTGTTGCTAAGGCCGGACCACACCATGACGTACTTGCCGGTGGGGTCAGGTGGTTCCAGGGGGACCCTTTTGGTATTCTTGCCAGTGGCTGGCTAGATCTCGGCCTCCATAGTCGGATGTTTCATCTTGGGCTCGGGCATGGCCACCGGCTCGCGGGTGAGAGCCATGGGCCGGTCGATCTGTCGCCAGTCCTCGATGATGACAAGCAACTCGCCAACTTATAGTCGGCCAGAGCCAACTCGGACGATTTCTTGTAGTTGCCTGCGATTATTATGATCTCGTGCAGGCCCGAGAGTTTCATCTTCAGGTAGGCGTAATGTGGGACCACCATGAACTTGGCGAGGTCCAACCGACCCAAGATGGCATGGTAGGAGCTAGTTAGTTTGATGACCTCAAACCAGATCGGCTCGCGGTGGAAGTTCTTTGGTGAGCCGAACAACATGTCCAGCCAGACCTTGCTGATCGCGGAGCGGGAGTTGCCGAGGAGGATGACGTAGAACACCGTTAGAGTCGACTGGAACTCGGACTCCAGAATGCCGAGCTTCTACATGGTCTCATGGTAGAGGATGTTGATGGTGCTACCAACATCGACGAGCACGCGCGTGAAGCGGCATGTGCACCGTCGAGAGACGAACGTTGGGTCGAGGACAAGCGTGTGGCCACGTGGCATCGGCATTAGAGCCGGATGGTCCTCACACGCCCAAGTGATCGGCTTTGTACGACTAGTGCATGCACTGGGGGACCGGAAGGCTTCCTATAGTCAGGATGGCTGTGATCCCAGCTCTGTGGGGACCCCGACTTACTAGTCGAGAATCGCCGTGCTCAGTTATCCCAGAGATCAATGCTCACCGAACACAGATACTGAATAAAGAGTCTTACATCCGAGTACCGATTATTATTACAACATGTGACCGAAGGGTCAAGTTCACAAGACAGGGCCTAAGGCCAAATCACACGAGTACACTAATAGCGGAAAACAAAGGGGCTAAGCGGGTGCCCATGCCATCAAGCCTACACCGACAGGCATTCTGACTCGGAAGCGTTCTAGTTCGCAGGGGTGTCACTGAAGACATACTCATCTCCAAACTTCGGTCCTTCCATGTCTGGTCAATAACATAACCAGTGGCAAGCCAATGAGTACTTTGAATGTTCTTGCAAACAGCCCATGATATGAACAATGAAAGTGAAGGATAACAATATCATGCATTTCTAGTATAACTCATCGGGGTGGAATGATCATGAATATGCACCAAGTTAAAGAATTACTCTTGAAGAACAGGTTACAGATATCAACATATCTGCAGAGGGCGGAACCATCCGGGTTCACCCTATATGCCAAGTTACCGAACTTGGTCATATCCTTGCTATTAAAGCAACACCTTCTATCTGTCGAGGGCTGAACCATCCGGGTTCACCCTATATGCCAAGTCACCGAACTTGGTCATATCATTGCTATCATAGCAACACCTTTCTCGACACCACACACACGCACTCACACACACATGGTTTATGCGGAAATATCATGACGTAGTTTAAGCAGGATTAACCAACTGTCCTTGACCGTGGACACGGCTATTCGAATAGTTTACACTCTGCAGAGGTAGTACGCTAGACCCACGAGATCCGAGAAACTTCCGTGTCATCCATGACTCACGGTATATCACATACCCGAGGTAAGTACCCGATCAATGCCTTTCCCCTGACGATAGTAGACAAAGAGGTCCACTCGATTGGTACCCAGCCCATATGTTGTACGTCTTACGAGCTGCAACTCTGGACAGTACCAACCATGCGGGGACCAACGGTGTGACTGGAACTCATAAAAATGGAATAGTCGTCCTACCCGGCACGACCCCATCATGAGAGTGACCACGCATCACTCCCGCCACTAGTAATGTGGCTCTTTCCTAGCACCGACCACAGTAATTAACATAGCCCCATCCCATAAGGAGTAACGTGGTCATACTGGTAAGGTTGGGACGGTCGACACATCATAAATCTAATCCCATTTCCGAAACCTTACTCACACAAATACTGGGTGCATCAGTTCACCAAAAGTGACCACCTAACTCATCCTCACCCTCGGGCATTAGTGGCACCCAACGGGTATTTCATAAACTCTTGCTTTAGGACAACATCATGCTCATGAATAATGCTACTTCTTTCTTACTTGTCAACATGGTATTAGCATGACCCTAAGGGGTAGAGTCAAGCTCAATGCATGTGCTCCGGGGGAGCCTTCGGTAAAATCATATCAAATGATTACCGGCACTTATGATCATATGCAACGGAAATACTTGCTATTATAACATGCAAAGTAACATATGCTCAGTCAAGGTCAAAGGGCTGCTTGCCTTGGTCAGCTAAGTATCCGGGGTCTTCAAGGTCTTCCGCTCCGATTCCCTCGTCACACGGATTTTCTATCATCGGTAAAACAATAAATGAGGAATCGCTCACACAGAAACAGTTCACAAAGTCATTTTAAAAATGTTCCCTATTACTGATAAATCTAAGATATCATTTTAAAAATACTTGCCTTAATTGTCCTTGAAGGAATATTTTTTAAAACAACCAAGCAGAAGCATAACTATTCCATTTTAGACCTTTTTAAGATTGTAAAATAGAATAGTTGCTCGAAAAATTCATCTAAGCATATCATTAAATACTACACATTTTTAGAAAAATAAAAGTGGAACAATTATATTTTTACACTGGTTAAATGTTTTTATAAAAATCTTAGAAATCCAGGTTTAAAATAAAAAAGAAAAACAGGCCAACTCCTGGCCTGGCTCGGCCCAGAGCTGGGCTGGCCCATGGCCAGCCGACGGCCTGCCCAGGCGCACGCGCCGTCAGGTTTGAACCTGACGCACGGGGCCCTACGGTTAGTGGCCGAGGCCAGCGCGGGGGAGTAGGCTAGGCCACCGACAGGTGGGGCACACCTGTCAGGGTCGTCTCCTACCTCCAGCCAGAGAGGAGGAGGAGGACGCCGATGAGGTTGCCGACGTGCTGAAACCTAATGAACACGGGAACGGGTCCACCTGACCGTCACCTACCTGCTGGTGGTTGAAACAACGACGGGAAGGCAGAGGTTCGCCGGCGACGAGGAGGCCGTGCCGGAGGGGTTTCGGGAAGTGGTCGAGGGGGTGGCTAGAGACACGGAAAAGCTCGGGCGAGTTGGGGGAAAGCTTCCTGGGGTCAAGGTGGTCAGTTTGGTGGGTCGAGTGGCGCAGGAGCCGTCGTGTAGCCGGAGATCAACCGGAGCTCCGGGGCGGAGGGGGCTCGATCGATCACGAGCACCGAGGCTCTACTGGTTTGCTGGGGTGGCTAGGGAGGTGCTAGTGGATGCGGCGAAGCTATCTGAGGGGTGCTGGAGCGAGGGGGAGGGCTATTTATAGGCCCGCGATGGTGAGCAGATTCGGGAGCGCCGGTGACTCACCATGGCGCGCATGCGGGTGCAGAGAGAGGTCGGGGTTGAAACCACGGTCTCAGGACATGGTATTGGACTGCCCGAACCATCTGTATCAGAGAGAGGGAGAGAGAAGGCGAGCATTCGTGGCCGCGCAAGCTTGGCCGATTCTGGAGCACGCGGGCATGCGTCGCGCGAGCTCTAGCGCGAGAGAGGAGGGGCCCTGAGGCTTGCCCGACACAGAGGGGCTGTCGGGGAGGACGTTGGACATCACGGGGGAGGATGGAACTGGCCGAGGGCGTCGCCCCCACCTCGGTGACTCCTTTTAGCGCACCCAGAGCGCAGTTTTGGCATGCCACGGCTTGCTGGTGCGCTCTGAGGCACTTTGGACGTGTCTAGCATGTCCTGGCACTTGCTGGGGGTGTGGCTAGCCGTTTGGTTTTAGTGGGAGCTTCGGCTGGTCAAAGGAGGCAAGAAATATTGGTGCCGCCAGTCATGAACTGAGGTCTAAATGGGAGTTTTTGGCCTTTCCACTTTGAACCAGTGAAGGGCCAGTTGACTGGGGTTAGGTACAGGTGTTGGCTACTTAGTCTAAGAGTTTGAAGCAAAGGAGTTTGGTTTAGCTGTGGGTAAGGTGGCTTTTTCCTATCTGTCAGAAGGTGTTCGACAGTGGGCACAGGGGGTTGCACCCCACCACTGGTGCTGAGACTTAACAGGTTTGGTTTTGGTGGTAAACTAGGGAATTCCACCAAATTTGAGCTCCAAAGGACAAGTTTAGCTTTGTAAACTTGAAATCAATCCAATATGACCAGATGTGTTCCTTCCAAAGGGAGTGTGGGAAAACTAAGTCCCACAAATCCCAATTTTGGTGTAGAACCCTCATTTGAGGTATTAGACACTCCTGCAAATTTTTAGCTTCATTGGACAAACTTTTCTATGTAGAGTTGCTCTAACTTGATTCTCGACAAACATGGTTTTTGGGTTATTTGGGGTCCTTATCCACCTTTGATCAAGGTGAAACTTTATGTGGACACCAAACAAGGCTTAGGGACATCACTAGAATTTTCTAGGAATTTATTGAGAATATTTCCTTTGGAAATATTTCAAAATGCCAAAATAAACAGAAATAGCTTTTATAGTTTTAATCAATAAATATAATATAAAATGGGGTTTAAAATCTTATGTATGGAAAATATATGTCCTTCTGATCATCTCTAAATTTAATCATATTTTTCCAAGGCAGACAAGTATTTTTCCAAGTTCGAATACCAATTCTGGCCTTAGAAATGGACATGTTATTTAATTAGGAAAATACTAACAAAAATAATTATTTTTGTGGTTTTGAAATATAAAGATAGGTAAAAATAAGATTCCAAATATGAGTAGTAGCTCTGCTTGTTATCAAAGACATGTAGTGCAACTCAAGGTTGTTTTACTCTGGTTATCAAAGGTTTTTGGAAATCAGTAAATTACCAAAAGGAATTTAGGGTTTTAAAACCTCACATGATCAAGCATACAAGCATACAATGTCAATCATGGCACTCACAACATTAGTTTGGAAAAAGTTTTAACAAGCTCAGAATTTTACAATACACACAGTTGATAGCAAAAACAGGGTGTGACAGACCTATCCCCCTTACAAGAATCTCGTCCCCGAGATTCCTAAGCTAGGTGCTAAAAAGGTCTGGGAACTCAGATCGGGGATAGTCTTCACGCTCCCATGTAGCTTCGGCTTTGGTGTGGTTGCTCCATTGAACCTTGAAATACTTGATGGTGCGGCTTCGAGTGCATCGCTCTGCTTCATCCAGAATGCGGATTGGCCTCTGGCGGTAGGTGAGATCAGACTGAAGGTCAATGGCTCGGTGATCAATGTCCTTATAAAGATCGAAACGATTCGGCGTCTGGAGACACTTCCAAAGTTGTGACACGTGGAAAACGTTGTGCACACCCGAAAGTTCCGGAGGTAATTCCAGCTGATAAGCGACCTCTCCACGCCTTGCCGTGATCTTGAATGGCCCAATGAACCTTGGTGCGAGTTTCCCCTTAACGTGGAAACGCTTGGTTCCCTTGAGAGGTGTGACATGGAGGTACACCATATCTCCGGGAATGAACTCCACATTCCTGCGGCGAGAGTCCGCATAACTCTTTTGTCGCGACTTGGCTGCCTTCAGATTTTCTTGGACTAGTTGCACCTTCTCTTCTGCCCGGTGCAAAACTTCTGGTCAAAAATCAGCCCATCTCCGGTTTCTGACCAGTTGAGCAAGGTGCGGCATTTCCGTCCGTACAACACTTCGAACAGGGCCATCTGGAGACTAGACTGGTAGCTGTTGTTGTACAAAAACTCAGCGAACGGCAGACAGTCTTCCCATTTGGCTCCATGCGCTAAGGCGCATGCGCGGAGCATATCTTCGAGTATGTGATTCACCCTTTCCGTCTGTCCTCCCGTCTGCGGCTGGAAGGCGGTGCTGAAAGAGAGCTTGGTACCGAGGGCTTCCTGAAGTTTCCTCCAAAACCTTGAGGTGAACAGCGTGCCTCGGTCAGATACAATCTCCTTGGGAACTCCATGAAGGCTTACTATGTGCTCGATATAGAGACTAGCCAACTTGTTCCCGTCATAAGTGGTGTTGACAGGGATGAAATGGGCCACTTTGATCAAATGGTCGACAACAACCCATACCGAGTTATGTCCCTTGCTAGACCTTGGTAGACCGGTAATGAAATCCATCCCTACCTTGTCCCACTTCCATTCCGGCACCTGGAGAGGTTGTAGCAGTCCTGCGGGTCGCTGATGCTCAGCCTTAATTTGCTGACACACCACGCACTTGGCCACATATGATGCGATTTCCCTCTTCATGCCGTGCCACCAGAATCTTTCTCGGAGATCTTGATACATCTTGGTACCACCGGGTGAATGGAGTAGTGTGTATCATGAGCTTCCTGTAGGATGAGTTCCTTGAGTTCGGCCTTGTTGGGTACGCATAAACGTTTCCCAAACCACACCACTCCTTGATCATCCTCCAAGAATCATGGGGCCTTGCCTTCTGAAATCTTCTTCTTGATACCCTCGATGCTCTTCTGCCCCTTCTAGGCCTCCTTGATGTCGTCTTCCAGCGTTGGTTTGACTTCGAGATTATCTAGGAATCTTGGTTCCACCAGTTCCAATCCGAAGTTCTCCAATTCTTTGTATAAGGCGGGCTCCCTTTCCTTAAGCATGGCGTTTAAGGTGCTGGTCTTCCGACTCAAGGCATCGGCCACCACATTTTCCTTACCGCGGTGATATTGAATGCTGAGGTCGTAGTCTTTGATCAACTCCAACCATCTCCGTTGCCTCATATTCAATTCCCTTTGGGTGAAGATATACCTCAGACTCTTATGGTCGGTGTATATTTCACATCGCTTCCCAAGAAGGTAATGTCGCCATGTCTTCAGGGCATGCACTACTCCTGCCAACTCGAGATCATGGGTGGCATAATTGTCCTCATGCGGGCGCAGTTGCCTCGACAAGTATACCACAACCCTGCCATCCTGCATTAGAACCCCACCTAGCCCGTACCTTGAGGCATCGCAATATATCACGAACTCCTTGCTGATATCTAGAGTGGCCAATACCGGGGCGGTGGTTAGCCTCTTCTTCAACACTTGGAAGCTTGCCTCACATTCTGGCGTCCATTCGAACTTCTTGCCTTTCTTCAAGAGCTAACTTATAGGTCGCACGATGCGGGAGAATCCTTCTACGAACTTGCGGTAGTATCCTGCGAGTCCGAGGAAGCTCCTGACTTCCTTCACATTGATTGGCGATTCCCAGTTGGTTACGGTGGTAATCTTAGAGGGATCAACTGCCAATCCACTTGCCGTCATGGTGTGACCTAGGAATCCAACTTCGTTCAGCCAAAACTGGCATTTGCTGAACTTGGCATACAGTTGGTGCTCTCGAAGCTTTTCCAATACTAACCTCAAGTGTTGCTCATGCTCTTCTTCAGACATAGAAAAGATTAATATGTCGTCAATGAATACGACAACAAACTTGTCCAAATATTCCATGAAGACCTTATTCATGAGGTATATGAAGTAAGCTAGGGCATTCGTCAATCCGAAGGACAAGACAATGCATTCGTACAGACCGTACCGGGTCACAAATGCCGTCTTTGGAATGTCTTCGGTTTGAATCTTTAGTTGGTAATATCCAGATCGGAGGTCGATCTTGCAGAATACCTTTGCACCATTAAGCTGGTCGAACAAGTCTTCAATCTTGGGGAGTGGATACTTGTTCTTGATCGTGACCTCATTGAGTGAACGGTAATCGACGCAAAGTCGGATTGTCCCATCCTTCTTGGACATGAAGAGAACACGCGATCCCCAAGGTGACGCACTTGGACAAATAAACCCTTTCCTGAGCAGCTCATCCAGTTGCTTCTTCAACTCCGCTAGCTCTTCGGATCCCATCCTGTAAGGCTTCTTATAGATACGCCTTGATCCGGGCATGAGTTTGATGATGAACTCGATGTCTCGGTCAGGAGGCATCCCTGGTAGCTCATCAGGAAAGACATCCGTGTACTCACAGACTATTGGCACTCGGTCGAGTCCTTCCTCTGATAGGTTGTTAACTCGTGGCACTCGAGTGGGTACTGGCTCAGAGACATACTTGACTTTGACCCCTTGGTCACTTGTCATGGTAATGGCCCTATAAGCACAGTCCAAGATACTCTGATGATTGGCCAACCAGTCCATACCGAGGATTACTTCTAGGCCTTGCGACTTAAGCACAATGAGATCTGCTGAGAAGCTCGTCCCATTGATAACTATCCCGACCTTTCTACACCCTAGGTTGGTTTTCAAAACTGCTCCCGGGGTTTGAATTGCCATATGCCCATGAACCAAGGTAGGTTGTAGACCACACTTTTCCAGAAACCTTTGCGTAACAAAAGAATGCGAAGCACCACAATCAAACAATACTGTTGCTGAGGTAGAGTTGACAAGGAACGTACCCAGAATGCAGTCCAGGTCTTCCTGTGCCTCTTCTGCGGAAATGTGATTAATCCGCCCCTTGCTGTGATACTACTGATTGCGGGGAGCCTGGTTCCTGCCTGGTTCTCCTTGGCCTGGATTTGGCGCATTGGGGCACGGAACATAGGGTCTCTTATTGGGGCACTGCCTGGAATAGTGCCCTCGTTGTCCATTCCCGAAACAGGTAACTTGCGCTGGAAGGTTGGTCTTGCTCCCACCATTGTTTGGCGGAGTGCTTGCTGGCTTGACGCTGACTTGCTGAGGTTGGTAATTCTGGCGGAATGTTGGATGCTTGTACTGCTGCTGCTGATAGTTGGGTCTTGCTGGGGCTGACTGCCATGGTCGTGGTTTCGAGTTGATCGGTCCTCCACTACTTATTAGCTTGCACTTACGGGTGTCGTCCATTGCATGACGCTTGTCTTCCAACATAAGAGCCTTATTAACCAGGTCACTGAAGGTCCGACATTCACAAACAACCAATTGATACTGGAGTGACTGTTGTAGTCCTTCCATAAAGCGCTCCACTTTGGCAGCCTCGGTGCTGACATCTTCAGGTGCATACCTCGATAGAAGGTTGAACTTCCGCAAATACTCCTTGACTGATCCACTGCCTTGCATTAAGGCTCGGAATTCCCGCTTCTTAATGGTCATCATACTCGGAGGGATGTGAGCGGCGCGGAATCCATTCTTGAACACGGCCCAAGTGATGACTTGCCCGGCTCGCATGATTTGAAATCCGTCCCACCAGGCTCTGGTTGTGCCTCCGAGACAGTGGTTGCATAGAGAACTTTCTCGTTGTCGTCAGTGCACTTGACCAACGCGAGAAGGTCTTCGATAGTGCGGATCCAGTCATCGGCATCCAAGGGCTCAGTCGTCTCCGTGAATATGGGCGGCGTAGTCCGCATAAACTCAAAGAGAGTTGAGCGACCGTTGCCATTCCCGTTCTGCGGCGGGTGGTTCACCAAAGTTTGAGCCAGCTGTCGAATAGCGGCATTGTTGGCTTAACGCTCCTCCCGAAGAGCTTGAAGGAACTGAGCCATGGTCAAGCTTTCAAGGGGAGGCGGCGGCGGAGGAACATTGTCTTGCTGCTCATGGTGATCTCCAGCTTGAGCTTCCCCTCCGGTTCCCTGCTGCTTTCCTGAAGAGGCAGAGTCGGGGTTGCCGAAAGTGCTGTTGCGAGTTGCATTCACCATCCTGTCACGGGAGTAGACAGGTCAAAATCTGTTGAACTGGTTGCACTCGAAAGGGACGACGTTCTAGTAAAGAGGGGGTCTGGTGTGTGCTAGTGCGCAAGGTTTTATGACAAAGGTTTTTGAAAAGAACTACTGCATTAATTTAAAAGCAAGCGATGCAGCCGCTCACAAGCTGCACATGGCAGAATGCGACTTGCATCCAATAGGTTCACACAACATCCGGGTCATAAAATCCTGATACAAGAACTCCTACATTCGGTACATCCTACGCTGCTAAGCGATCGACTGCGCGGTCTCATAAGCCGGCTCTATGGGATCTTCGTCTTCATCTTCATCTCTGTCTTCATCTTCATTAGTGCTTCCCTTCCTCAAAGGAGTAGGGGAAGGAAGTAGACTATCTCGACGTCTCTTGGTTGGTGAGGTAGCGAAAAGCTCGGTGTACTCTTATGCGGTTAAACATCGACTCTGAAGAGGAACAGCCTGAAGCGGGGGTATTCCTCCTCGGAAAGCAAAGGCAGGTGATATCACATGTGCTCCTTCTTTCTTCACCTTGTTGTTCTTCATCTTCTCCATATGAAGTAGGTCCTTAACTTGGTGCAGCTCTTGGCGAATCCTAGTTGACACCTTGATAAAAATATGTATCAAGGTGTCTGAGGAGAGGGTGAAGTAGGTCTGAAACCTTAATGGCATCCCGTCCTCAGATGAGGGGTTGAGTGTCCAGCTTTCGTCTATCTTATCCTTAACAAAAGGTAGGTGACGAGTAGCGGGTTCGTTCACTATCTCAAGAAGGATGTCGCGGAGTCGCACGAGTACCTCTCGTGCTGCAGTCTCCACGGCCAACATCAGATCCTCCATTTGTGGCCCTTCGAAGAACCAGCTAGTTGGGGAGTCATTAGCCTTCACTATCACGTCCACGTGATACTCCTTGGTGTCGGCGTTGACCCAGTGTTCATGATAGAGAAAGACGGGCGTGCGACACACTTGACACTTCTCGAGGCTATCAATCAAAAGGAGAGGAAAGCCCATTTCCAGAAGCATTTCAGGTACGGCGGCCATCTACAAGGTGTAGAGGAGAGGGTTAGAAATATATAGTGGGTGCGGTTGTCGGGTCAATCTATGTGCACTAATTGTCCGGCTATCGCCCATGCTACCTAAGGCTTCCAATAGTCAGGATGGCTGTGATACTAGCTCTGTGGGGACCCCGACTTACTCGTCAAGAATCGCCGGGCTCAGTGATCCCAGAGATCAATGCTCACCGAACACAGATACTGAATAAAGAGTCTTACATCCGAGTACCGATTATTATTACAACACGTGACCGAAGGGTCAAGTTCACAAGACAGGGCCTAAGGCCAAATCACACGAGTACACTAATAGCGGAAAACAAAGGGGCTAAGCGGGTGCCCATGCCATCAAGCCTACACCGACAGGCATTCTGACTCGGAAGTGTCCTAGTTCGTAGGGGTGTCGCCGAAGACATACTCATCTCCAAACTCCGGTCCTTCCATGTCTGGTCAATAACATAACCAGTGGCAAGCCAATGAGTACTTTGAATGTACTCGTAAACAGCCCATGATATGAACAATGAAAGTGAAGGGTAACAATATCATGCATTTCTAGTATAACTCATCGGGGTGGAATGATCATGAATATGCATCAAGTTAAAGAATTACTCTTGAAGAACAGGTTACAAATATCAATATATCTGTTGAGGGCGGAACCATCCGGGTTCACCCTATATGCCAATTCACCGAACTTGGTGATATCCTTGCTATTAAAGCAACACCTTCTATCTGTCGAGGGCTGAACCATCCAGGTTCACCCTATATGCCAAGTCAACGAACTTGGTCATATCATTGCTATCATAGCAACACCTTTCTCAAGACCACACACACGCACTCACACACACATGGTTTATGCGGAAATATCAGGACATAGCTTAAGCAGGATTACCCAACTGTCCTTGACCGTGGACACGGCTGTTCGAATTGTTTACACTCTGCAGAGGTAGTACGCTGGACCACGAGATCCGGGAAACTTCCGTGTCATCCACGACTCGCGGTATATCACATACCCGAGGTAAGTACCCGATCAATGCCTTTCCCCTGACTATACTAGACAAAGAGGTCCACTTGATTGGTACCCAGCCCACATGTTGTACGTCTTACGAGCTCCAACTCTGGACAGTACCAACCATGCGGGGACCAATGGTGTGACTGGAACTCATAAAAGTGGCATAGTCGTCCTACCCGGCACGACCCCACCATGAGAGTGACCACACATCACTCCCGCCACTAGTAATGTGGCTCTTTGCTAGCACCGACCAGAGTAATTTACTTAGCCCCGTCCCATAAGCGGTAACGTGGTCGTACTAGTAAGGTTGAGACGGTCGACACATCATAAATCTAATCCCATTTCCGAAACCTTACTCACACAAATACCGGGTGCATCACTTCACCAAAAGTGACCACCTAACTCATCCTCACCCTCACACATTAGTGGCACCCGACGGGGTTTTCATAAACTCTTGCTTTAGGACAACATCATGCTCATGAATAATGCTACTTCTTTCTTACTTGTCAACATGGTATTAGCATGACCCTAAGGCGTAGAATCAAGCTCAATGCATGTGCTCCGGGGGAGCCTTTGGTAAAATCACATCAAATGATTACCGGCACTTATGATCATATGCAATGGAAATACTTGCTATTATAACATGCAAAGTAACATATGCTCAGTCATGGTCAAAGGGCTGCTTGCCTTGGTCAGCTAAGTATCCGGGGTCTTCGAGGTCTTCCGCTCTAATTCCCTCGTCACACGGATTTTCTATCATCGATAAAACAATAAATAAGGAATAGCTCACACAGAAACAGTCCACAAAGTCATTTTAGAAATGTTCCCTATTACTCATAAATCTATGATATCATTTTAAAAATACTTGCCTTAATTTTCCTTGAAGGAATATTTTTGAAGACAACCAAGCAGAAGCAAAACTATTCCATTTTAGCCCTTTTTAACATTGTAAAATAGAATAGTTACTAGAAAAATTCATCTAAGCATATCATTAAATACTACACATTTTTAGAAAAAGAACAGTGGAAGAATTATATTTTTACACTAGTTAAATGTTTTTATAAAAATCTTAGAAATCCAGGTTTAAAATAAAAATAAAAACAGGCCAGCTCCTGGCCTGGCTCGGCCCAGAGCTGGGCTGGCCCATGGCCAGCCGACGGCCTGCCCAGGCGCGCGCGCCGTCAGGTTTGAACCTGATGCGTGAGGCCCTGCGGTAAGTGGCCGAGGTCAGCGCGGAGGAGTAGGATGGACCACGGACGGGTGGGGCACACGTGTCGGGGTCGTCTCCTACCTCTAGCCAAAGGGGAGGAGGAGGACGCCGGCGAGGTTGCCGACGTGCTCAAGCCCTAATGAACACGGGAATGGCTCCGCCTGACCGTCGCCTACCTACAGGTAGTCGAAACAACGACGGGGAGGCAGGGGTTCGCCGATGATGAGGAGGCCGTGGCGAAGGGGTTTCCGGAAGTGGTCGAGGGGGTGGCTAGAGACACGGAAAAGCTCGGGCGAGTTGGGGGAAAGCTTCCTCGAGTCAAGGGGGTTAGTTTGGTGGGTCGAGGGGAGCAGGAGTCGTCGTGTATCCGGAGATCCACCGGAGCTCCGAGGCGGAGGGGCCTCGGTCGATCTCGAGCACCGGGGCTCTACTGGTTCGCTGGGGTGGCTAGGTAGGTGCTAGTGGATGCGGCGAAGCTATCTGAGGGGTGCTGGAGCGAGGGGGGGCTATTTATAGGCACACGACGGTGAGCAGATTCGGGAGCGCCGGTGACTCACCGTGGCGCGCATGGGGGTGCAGAGAGAGGTCGGGGTTGAAACCACGGTCTCGGGACATGGTATTGGACTGCCCGAACCATCTGCAGCAGAGAGAGGGAGAGAGAAGGCGAGCATTCGTGGCCGCGCAAGCTTGGCCGATTCTGGAGCGCGCGGGCACGCGTCGCGCGAGCTCTAGCGCGAGAGAGGAGGGGACCTGAGGCTTGCCCGACGCAGAGGGGCTGTCGGGAAGGAGGTTCGATATCTCGGGGGAGGCTGGAACTGGCCGAGGGCATCGCCCCCACCTCGGTGACTCCCTGTAGCGCGCCCAGAGCACAGATTTGGCATGCGACGGCATGCTAGTGCGCTCTGAGGCACTTTGGACGTGTCTAGCATGTCCTGGCCCTTGCTGGGGGTGTGGCTAGCCGTTTGGTTTTAGTGGGAGCTTCGGTTGGTCAGAGGAGGCAAGAAATACTAGTGTCGTTAGTCATGAACTGAGGTCTAAAATGGGGTTTTTGGCCTTTCCACTTTGAACGAGTGAAGGTCCAGTTGACTGGGGTTAGATACAGGTGCTGGCTACTTAATCTAAGAGTTTTAAACAAAGGAGCTTGGTTTAGCTGTGGCTAAGGTGGCTTTTTCCTATGTGTCAGAAGGTGTTCGACAGTAGGCATAGGGGTTGCACCCCACCACTGGTGCTGAGACTTAACAGGTTTGGTTTTGGTGGTAAACCATGGAGCTCCACCAAATTTGAGCTCCAAAGGACAAGTTTAGCTTTTTAAACTTGAAATCACTCCAATATGACCAGATTTGTTCCTTCCAAAGGGAGTGTGGGCAAACTAAGTCCCACAAATCCCAATTTTTGTGTAGAACCCTCATTTGAGGTATTAGACACTCCTGCAAAGTTTTAGCCTCGTTGGACAAACTTTGCTATGTAGAGTTGCTCTAACTTGATTCTGGACAGACATGGTTTTTGGGTTATTTGGGGTCCTTATTCACCTTTGATCAAGGTGAAACTTTATGTGGACACCAAACAAGGCTTAGGGACATCACTGGAATTTTCTAGGAATTTATTGAGAATATTTCCTTTGGAAATATTTCAAAATGCCAAAACAGACAGAAATAGCCTTTATAGATTTAATCAATAAATATAATAGAAAATGGGTTTTAAAATCTTATGTATGGAAAATATATGTCCTTCTGATCATCTCTCAGTTTAATCATATTTTTCCAAGGCAGAAAAGTATTTTTCCAAGTTGGAATACCAATTGTGGCCTTAGAAACTGACAGGTTATTTAATTAGGAAAATACTCACAAAAATAATTATTTTTGTGATTTTGAAATATAAAGATAGGTAAAAATCACATTACCAAATATGAGTAGTAGCTCTGCTTGTTATCAAAGACATGCGGTGCAACTCAAGGTGGTTTTACTCTGGTTATCAAAGGTTTTTGGAAATGAGTAAATTACCAAAAGGAATTTAGGGTTTTAAAACCTCACATGATCAAGCATACAAGCATACAATGTCAATCATGGCACTCACAACATTAGTTTGGAAAAAGTTTTAACAAGCTTAGAATTTTACAACACAGACAGGTGATAGCAAAAACAGGGTGTGATATGTCATCATCCTCACTCGTGAAGATGACATAGGTCGCGTCCTGCTAGGGGTAGTCATTGAGGGCACCGCCGGCTCCCGGAGCGGGAGGCGGTGGCGGCGCGGGCGGTAGAGCCTCGCCGCGTGTGATCTTGGTGAACCAGCAGCACTCGCGGGCAGTGTTCGTCGCTGGCTTGGCCCCACTTTGGAATTTGCATGGCCCATCGAGCATGGCCTCGAACGTAGCATTTGGCCTGCCATGGCTGCTTGCCTTCTTGGTGCGCTGGCGCCGGCTGGAGCCTGGGCCATATCGGTCATGCGTTTGTCCTCGACGGCCGCAGACTGTCGGGTGCTCTGGCGGGCGTCCGGCTGGTCGACCTTGCGCTTGCCTTGATCTGACTGGGATCGTGCGGCTACCGGGGCAACAACCAACTTGGCCATGGTCGGCTTGCCGTCCGCGTCGACGAGCACCGGGAGCTTCATGGAAGACTCGACCATTGCGTACTGGTCGATGACAGCCATTACTTGCGGGAGGGTTGAGGGTTCCTAGCGCATGAGGTTGTGCTTGAGGAGGGTGTCGTCTCGGCAGCCGTGGGTGAAGTACTGAATCGCTTGCACTTCATGGACTCCCTCGGAGGAGTTGTGTAGCTCGGTCCATCGCGTGAGGTAGTCGCGGAGTAGCTCGGCCGGGCCTTGTACACACATGGCGAGTTGTCGGGGCCGACCTGGGCGCTTGTACGTGCCGATGAAGTTGTGCACAAACCCGTCTTGGAAGTCCAGCCAGCCGTTGACATTGCCTGCCAACAGGCTATTTAGCCAGGTCTGGGCCGAGCCAAGCAGCATGAGGGGCGCGTAGCATATGGCTACACGCTTGTTGCCGCCGAGGATGCCGAAAGTGGTGGTGTAGTCGGTCAACCAATCCTCGGGCTTGGTTGAACCGTTGTACTTGGGGGTGTCGTGCACCAAGGTGAAGCCCTTGGAGAAAGGCTCCTTGAGGATGTGTGGCCCAAAACACGGGGGCCGGCAGTGCTTTCTTCCTCGACGGCTCGGGATTTTGTGAGCTGCTCCAGGCAAAAACGAGCGTCTTGATCGTCAAGCTGACACGTGCTAATTCGTTCGTACGCCAGTGCACGGGGTGGTGGGAGTGGCACTGACCGATCGCGCTCCTCGCGCCAGCCGCTTCGTGCTGGCTGGCCGTCACCCTGGCCAACCGGCCTTCGCACACAGTTGTTGACAACCGATGGGCTACGGTCCCGTCGGCCGTGGCTTCTCGCCTGTCGGCTGCTGTGATGGTGGTGGGTGCTTGCAGGCGAAGATGCCTGGTTCGTCTCTCGCCGGACAGTCACGGGCCAACGAGGGTCGTCATAGGTCGTCGAACAACAGGCCGGTCGGGTTGCGGAACGACTGCGCCGGCTGGGCCTGCTGTGCATTGGCGGCATCCACGAGGATGCGGATGTGCTCTTGCTGCACCTCCCGTGCCGACCCCTCGAGCCCTTCCAGCTTGCTGGGGGCGGCCTACGCAGCTCGCATGTTCTTGACGGGGGTGTCGTATGTGGGGCGACCGTTGGCCAGCTCTTGGCCGACGGCGCCTCCACAATGTCGCAGGCCCGCCAGCCAGCTGGGCCCGGGGGCAGCCGTCGTGAAGGCGTGGGCCGTGCTCAGCTCGCACCGAGTGGCGTCAAATTCATGCTGGGTAGCCTCGAGGGCCTCCGCCGCGCGGAGCAGCTCTTGGCGGTGGACGTCGAGGTCCCGAGTGACGACCGCAGGGTCAATCATCATATGGATGGGGTTGCGGAGCGTGTCTACCCCCGCGCAAAGCTGGGTCCGGTATCCGGACGCGCCACCTAGCGAGATGGCGGTGAGCATTTCGACATGGTTGCAGAGATTGTCGATGCTGCAAGAGAGGTCGCTATCGTCGGATGGGGCCAGCTCGTCGCAGCTCAGCACCTCGGCGGGGTACTTCTCGGCAATGACCACAATGTAGATGCGGTGCGAACCGAAAGAGATAATGGAGCCGTCGACGAGGAAGTACGCGTCCTCGAGACGGCGGGTGTTGTCGTTGATGCAGTCGAGCGTGCCGTAGAGCACGACCAAGCCGTGCGCCACACGCTTGCCAGAAGGGGTGAAGGGTCCCGCACGGAATGTTATTCCAGACGGCATCGCTGCCGCCCACACGGTGGGCACCAATTGTCGTGGTATTTCCGCGGCACATGCCACGGGGTGGCTTAGATCGTGGTTTGTGGCCGACGGGCGCCGGTGGCGTCTGGGAATGGGTGTAGGTGCAATACACGTGACGCCGATCTACCAAGGTTCAGGGCCCTCCGGTGAGGTAAAACCCCTAGTCTTGCCTGTGTGACTATATGAGAATCATAGTAGAAATGGTGCTCCTTGAGCTATTCTTGAGGAGGGAGACGAAGTTCTAGCTACGGGCCTCACTACCTCGGTGATGTGTGGCATTTCTCTAGTGTATCTGTTGTGTGGATCCGATCAGCCTCCTCTATCTATGGGAGCTGAGGCAAGGCTTTATAGTGCAGCTTGATGTATACAGTGTTAGGGGTAGGACAGGAGGTGGGGTCCGACTGCCAGCCTCTCTGGCTGGCTGCGGGGCCCACCGGCTTTTGGGTCTTGTCTGGCGCGAGGCCCACTGGTCGTGCGTCCTAGCGGCCAACATGTCAGATCGTCACGGAGCAGGTAGGGGGGAGCATAGCTACACTGCCATCTCGCCCGGTCAGCCTCGGTGGTGACTCGGGTCCTGTACCTTCGCTGACCCCTACATCATTGCGCCCGTGGCCATGCCGAGTTTGTCAGCATGTACTGCTGCCACGAATGCGTATGTATCATTTTTCTTGTCTTTTCATCGTACAGGAGTATGATCGGATGGGACAGGAGATGGCCTTCCGGCTAGCGATGGACTAGCTGGCTAGGCCGAATCCCGCGAGTCGGCTAGGCGTGTCGGCTGTTGCCAGCCGACCCCGGGGGTGGGGGGAACTGCTTATCTCCGCTTTTGGTATACCCAGGGGTAATATCCCCATCAAAACAAGTCGGCTTATATCTTACTGAATGATATATACTTCCTTGCTGCAAACTTCGAAGTTCCAACAACTCTCAATTCTAAATTGTGAACTCTCAATGGTCATAGACAAACAAAGCAAACGTCCACTGAGATAATATCATAAGTGGAGGTGCACACGACCCCGTACTCTCATCGACAGAGGGGCACACTCTTGGTCTTGTTTGGTTCAACATCTCAGTACGAGTTGTGTGGTAATGGCAATGCCACCTTTTGGGAATAATGTCTCGCCGATCTGATACACGTCCGGATGTTGTGTCTAGCATCATTTTAGGACGTGTCGTGGTGTGTCTCCACAGGATCTCACATGTTTTGGTCGATGCTAGTTTTTGGGGGATCTCTTTGGATCGAGTCTTCAATCATATGTCAACATGATTGATCCTATAATTCCACACTTCTCTTCATCAACGTGATACGTCCATTTTGCAAAATGGTTTCCTATTTATATTTTTAATCTTTTAAATCATTATTTCACTTTATGACGCAATCCTTATACCTGTTCGCTCTCATTTTACAAGGATTATACAAATAGGGAAATTGTCGGCAACTAGAATGCTAGACCTAAAAGGCTATAGAAAAGTCGAAAATTTTCTGCACTCCAAATGACCTGAAACTTCATGGAGAAATTTTATTGAATATATGAATAATATTGGAGTCAATAAATATATGGGGGACCACCACCTGCCCATAAGTCAACAGGGCGCGACCACCCCCTAGGAGCGCCCTGATGCCTTGTTGGTCCCACAGGTGGCCTCGGGTGCCCATCTTGAGCTATATGAAGTGTTTTGACCTAGAAAAAAAATAAAAGAAGGAATTTTGGGGCGAAGTGCCGCCGTGTCGAGGTGAATCCTAGACAGGAGCACTTTTGATCTTCGACAAAGCAATTTTACCAGGGAAAGATGCCTCTGGGAGGGGGAATCGAAGCCATCGTTATGACCAATGCTCCCTCCCTCGTGGGAGGATCAATCTTCATCAACATATTCATGTAACACCCTCATCTTAATCGCGCACTAATCATACACGCAAATGTGCACGATCAAGATCATAGACTCACCGGAAGATATCACAACACAACTTTAGACACAAATTCAAATATAAAGCTTTATATTACAACGTGGGCATGAAGGCTCGAATACATAAGTTAGCGGAACCAACAATATAAGAGTACAGACATAATTAAAGAAGGTTGCCTTAAAACACTGAGAAAACCAACGACATCCAGATCGAGAAGGAGTAAGCCTCTTGCCTGGGAGCCTCCTTTCTACTCCTCGTCATCGGCGACCTCCAC
This sequence comes from Hordeum vulgare subsp. vulgare, assembly GCF_904849725.1. Lineage (NCBI taxonomy): Eukaryota > Viridiplantae > Streptophyta > Magnoliopsida > Poales > Poaceae > Hordeum > Hordeum vulgare. Next base: position 333,897,440 of record NC_058520.1, on the reverse strand, counting down.
ATAGTAGTAGGCTCCGTCGGATAGTAGTAGTCGTTGGTGGGATCAAATAGCTCATGGGCTCCTTCATCTGATCGCAACAATTGTATCAAATGGAAAAGGGGAGCAAAGAAACTCTGAGTACTCATCCAAAGTACTCGCAAGACTTACATCAAATCCATGCTAAGTATGCATCAATATAAAGGGGAAGGGGCTGTATATGTTGACTATACTCTAGAAATGCCAGAATAGAAGGGATGGCCTAGCCTATCAAAGGCTAGCATCTTGCAACGTCTTGTAGCATTAGAAGAGTACATATTAGTATAACATACGTAATAAGTATGTAATATCAATGCCTAGGGATCCCTCCTCAACTTCCTGCGAGAAAGCGACCCGGAGCCATCATTTCAATTTAGTGTCACAAGTATCTAGTTCTAGTTGTAGTAGACTGGAATACTATCCAAGCGTCCGTTACCATGGACACAACTACTCTAATAGATACACTTTCTTGTGGGGGTGCACCAACTTACCCAACACGCCCGATTAATTCTGACCAGACACACTTTCCAGGTCATGCCCGACCTAGGCTGATCGACACACCATAGGCCTACTTAGGCTCAACAGAGAGGCTATCACACCCGTAAAACTCCAAAGCGCCTAGGGGTCTTGGGCTCAGCGTCCTTTGCACTCCCGCGCATTGTGAGGACGACCAGGATCAGTTCTAGCTACCTCTTTATACAATGCAGGTGCTTACACGGACCACCCGGGCATGTGCCGCTCAACTGTGGCATCTGAAGAGCTTTCACAAGAAACGTACGACATAGAGTGCACATACTTATTCCCGCATGGTGGTTAGTGCAAAAAGGCTAGAGGCCTACTAACATCACATATCCAAACCGTCAGTGTCTTAGGAGCACGCGGAGACAATCAATGATCCATGATGTGTGTTTCTGTCGACCCGTCTCGCAGACTTACGACAAGCAAGGGCAGATCCACATGGGGTCATGGGTGTACAATTGTACACTAAAAAATTTTGGCAAGAATTTTCTATATATAATCTAGACTAGGTACATGTAAATAAAATGGTGTAGTTTGTGCAATAAACGTAAAACGTCATGTCCATTCATAAAATTGGTCTTAAACCTTCTGTTCAAAAACACAAACATTTTGTTTCGGCCATGACATTTTCAATGATTGTGTAGAAGATAATTTTCAAATCTTGGATCCGCCACTGACGGCAAGGGCTAAGAATGTACGGCCATGCCGCGTAATAATCTCGGCGGTACCCTCCAGGTTAACCCGACTTCTCATTTCTTGCAGGTACCCCTCGGGGCTGACCCAACTTCAACATGGTCCACGGGTAAAGTCAAAGTAACCGTGTGTCCATAACATCAAGGGGGACTCTGAGGAGTCACCCTTGATGGATTGCACTCATTGTAACCGTCAAGGTGACCTTGGAGGAATCACCCTCGAAGGGTTCACACTTGAGGTGTTGCACAAGAGAGTCGTTATCGGTAGTGGTGAAGGAGGAATCACTCTCCAAAATCCTCGACTGATTAGCTATACTATAGAGGTATCATCAGACGTGCATTACGAGGTATCACCCTCGATACTCAATAGTAACTCTGTAGAGTCATACAACTAAGGGTGGGTGTTGGTGATGTGTTGTGCTCTGGACGTCAACCACATTGGTGGAATCATAGGTGAAGAAGAGGGGTGACAAGGACAACGTGAGGGGTCACTGATGGATCACGAACCAACCTATACTAAGCATATAGGATAGATATGTAAGTAACAATAGCATGCTACAAAATTAGTCGATGCATGAGAATAGGAGCAATCAAATAGAGTAGATAATTATAATGCAAGAATGAGATAGAAATAATGGGTGATATAGGAATGATCAATGGGGTTTTGCTTGGGTGGAAGCTTTGCTGCTAGTGGCTGGATGTCAGAGGTGTAGTCGTACCTGATAGCAACATCAGTCTCGGGGTCTACTGGAGAGAAGAGGGTGAAGAAACAAGAAATATAGAGCAAACAAATGCATCATAATGCAGGACAAGTCAATATGCAGTGCTAAGGTTAACCTAACACAGTGCTACACGTTATAGATAGAGCGGTAAAATATGTGGGAATGTTTTCCCGATGTTTGGCAGTTCATGGACAAATGAATCATAGGGGAAGGATCCACGTTCATAATGTCAGAGGCCTCTGATAGATTAGTGGATACCATATTCAGATTTGTTATATTTTTGGCAATTTTCATATAAAAATTATTTTTGTCTCAACTATAGATTATTTTATATGAATTTTCAAAGCTTAAAAGTTTTTCTAAAATTATGTAATTAAATTAATGTAAATATATACTAAATACTAAAAGCTATGGGTACATAGAAGTGTACCAAGAGATGTGCTTGAGAGGCTGACACTGGGGCCTAGTTGACGGCACACTCATCAATCAACTTTGGACTTTTACTAGCAAACTTGATGAGATGGGCCCACTTGTCAATGACATGTCTAAGTAAGATGGTTTAAATCTAACCAATTTAGTTAACTAGCAAGCATCACCCACTAGTGAGTGTCTAATTAAGTTAAACTAATTAACTTACTTAGTTTAGTTAGTAAAGGGGGTGGGGTGGGTCCCACATGTTAGTGTGTCAGCTACCGAGCACTACAAGGAATATGCTAATACACGACGCTATTTTTTCGTCGCTACATCGTCACGGTTTTTAATTTACGACGATCTCACGACGGAAAACCAAGCGTCGAAAACAGAGCATCACAAATGAACAGCAGCGACGTTTTGATTGAAATCGTCGTAAAATTTACGATGATTCCTGGATCGTCGTAACCTTTACGACGATCCTAAATCATCGTTGGCAATCTAACCCAGTCCTACGTGGCAGTCCTACGTGGCAAAATTACGACGAAATCAAAACGTCATGGTTGAAATCAGCCCAACCCATTTCAATTGATCACATGGGTTGGTTTATTTTTTTGGGCTTTTTCTTATTGGGCCTTAGCCTATTTACAACCATTTCTAGTAAAAAAATCGAATTTTTTTTATCATTACAATTTGGGCGCTGGCCTTTTAATGTCCAAATACATTTGGTCCAGTTTCAGTTTTGTTTTTTTTTCATTTTTGAATTTAGCAACATTTTGTTCCAGAACTTGGTTTCATTTTCTATTTGTTGGGCCTTTTCAACCCAATTATTTGTCCAATATTAAATCCAACACTATTTCATATTCAAATCAAGAAAACTCCAAGTCTAATTAAAATCATCCATCATATAACATCACATAATACATCTCTCAGGTTTACATAACACAATAACTCATCTCATGAATACATTTCCTTATAGAGGAAGATACCAAGAACGGACAGAATTGCACAATAGAACAATGCTACATCTAATACTATGCCAACAGTACAATGGACTTCATTCCACTCTCCTGTGATACATGCTCGAGATGCGACAATTTGTCATCCTACAAGAACATTATACTGCACATGAATCAATTAAAAGGAAATAAATATAAAAAATATTAGAAATAAAAAGATTTGTGTTCATTGTGAATATGATGTTAAAAGAAATGCGAACAAAAGTGAGAGAGACATGCAATTATTATTTTTTTGTGAGAGAAAGTTGTGCGCGCATAGACACGGTACCACACCATTCAAGATAATTAACAGAAACTGGGCATAAACATAGGCTAAGTTCAAATCAAAATATGTACCAGTGAAGCCAAATCAAACAAACAAATATGTTTAGCCAACCAAGCAGGAGAGCACTAACCAAACAATGCTTACTAGCTAGCTAGTACACTAGAACGTGACCATCCAACATGCATACATGCATCATGCAGGAACATATATGAACATTTTTTTGTAGGGGGGCATCAAGACCTTGTTTTGGAAGGACTAAAGAGCTCTTGAACGAGTTCTAGTCATCAAGTGTAAAAATCAAGCAATGATCCACTTCTAATGTATTCCAGTATTTTTACTTCTAATTTATTCCAGTATTCTGTTCTAGTATTTCTCACTGGCATTTTAATCTTACACTCTATGAAATGACATCTTGGTACTGTTGCGGACCTTAGATAACGAAACTATGGATGCACACTTTTGTTTTGCACTTCCCTATGTCTCGACATCAACTATGTTATACACAATCACATACTCCCTCCGTAAAAAAATATAAGAGCGTTTAGATCACTAAAGTGGTGATCTAAACGCTCTTATATTTCTTTACAGAGTACATTCTGACACGGCATGTGTTCGTATGAATATTAAATAGTAAAATCTTATTTGCATATTGTTGATTTTGCGGGGAACTAATACAATTGTGGTGTATGTGCTGCCTTGTAAACACGAGTACTAACTTATTATGATTCACCAAAGCTTGTTTGCACAAGGAATGGCTTTAGTTACTTTCAAAAAAGAAGGGATGGGTTTAGTTAGATTTTCCTACTCAGCCAAAGGGCTTGGTCCAAATCACTGCAACATATTCTACTGCTGATTTTACAGTAATTGTTTGTCAGCAGTTTTAGTTGAACAGTTTACTCTTGTTCCAATGCGCTCAAGAGATGGTTGCTCAACATAGCAAATTGTCCCCGCCATTTGCCCGGGATTCCGTATCTACTACTAAATCATCCCCAAGCACCCCAAGATTTTAACAGCTTGAAAATTTAAAACATCTTTTATACTGACAACTATGGGACTCGAACTAGTACAATGGTTCACGAGTGTTCTACTCGAGTAATAATAGTATTTGATGAAACAAAGTTGGAACCTACAATTTTTTTACTTGCAGCAAAAGTGCAAAATATGCCATCGCATACCAAATAGAGTAGTATAGTACAAGACTCAATTAGCACAAGCCTGGACACCTAAATCTTGAACAATATCGAATAATCACAACAAGATCCTTGTCTGGCTCTAAATCAGATAACGCACCACAAGAAGAACTCGAGTAATTATCAGAAAGTTCCTAATCATCAAACCGTCCCCAACATTTGCCCGAGATTCCATTTCTACTACTAAATCATCCCCAACCCCAAGATTTTAACAAACTTGGAGACAACACTTCCACATTTCGAGCAAGTAAGAAGACCAGATTCATGCCGTAGGTGCTCCTCCGTACACTACACACACATCGCCTCTTCCGTGCGCAACGACTTAGAACTGCTCAAGAGGAAATCAAGAAATGCTCAGGAATGCACTCGAGAGACTCCAAGAACTAGAATAAGGAACAATAGCAAGTCGCAGACGCCATCACCTGATGTTCCCACCGGCTCTTCTCCTTGTCGATGGCTGCCTGCTCTTTCACAAGCCGCTGCGTGGACACCAGCTTGCGGTCGAATGGATGCGCTGCCGCGTCGGGCACCTCCCTTGTCTCCGCCGCCACGGGGTCGCTCCACGTCACCCGCGCGTTGTTGCCGCCCACCTAAAAGATTGAAATTGACTAAAATATAATTACGTCAAAACTAACCCATATTCATATGTGCCAGGATACATTAAATACACAAGAGTCATAAGTGACTCATTACCTTCAATGTAAGTAGAAACATATATAATGGAACTGGGATGGGAATACCAACCTTGTAGAACAGATCCTCCACCTCCCACTCCCTGATATCCCCTGGGAGGTTCCCAACGTAAATGGTCCTGCTCCAGCGCCTACTCATCCTTCCTTGCTTACAGCAACCTAATCGCCCAGAATAGCACAGTTATTAGTTATTATGCTCACTAGAAAAAAAAGACTGACAGGATTATCTAAATTCAGATACAACAAACTCAACCATGAACAAATTTACCTTTACAAGACAAACAAACACGCCGAGAAATTAATTGAGAATGCATCCATGCTTACATTAATTAAACAGATCTCAAAAGTTAAAGCATGTGCATTACTACCAACTTGACAACAGGAACCAAAAATCCAACAACATAACTATGTGAGATGCAAAAATAGGATATGTTCATGATGTACTACACATGTGCACACATCCCAAAGCAAGTCCTGAAATAAAGAGAATGCCACTGAACTGAACTAGTGCATACTGCACACATGCACCTACGGTCCAACCATTTCACCTGAATTCTAAATTGGCAACTAGTTAACATATTAATCATGTAAGTCAATCATAACAAGCAAGGAGGTGGACATATTAGAAACATGGTCGTCACTCAGAGCACCATAAAACCGAGGTAGACTGACATAATCTCACTACCAATACTAAGAACAGCCCAATCAAACTGCAAGAAATAATTGAATGAGGCATCAAGGCCTCATCCAACCAAACACTACTAACAAACAACATGGATGATAACATAAGATGTAGATAATCTTGGAAGTGTGCAGTGAATTTTCACGGGAGTAGGTACAACAACATTGTGGCAACCTCAAGAAACATGATGGGGAACGCAACAACGAATGTTTGTTGGGTGGAGGATGGGTCAGAGCCCTTGATCAGGACCACAGGGCAGCCGACGATGTTGATGTAGTAGTTGCTCACGCTACCCAAGAACATCCCGTGTTCAATCAAAGGAATTGGATTAGCTATTGTCTTTCATACACAAAAGGTAATTATCCTAGAAACTTCATCATCTAATCGCATCAACACTAGATTATTAGATGGACTGACCTAGAAGGCTGCTAGATTACTAGTATACATGACTGCACTAAAGAATGTCAGTATGTGGTTTTTTCTGTCATACACATTATCAGTTTTGGCTGTAGAAATAGAGTTCTTCACTGTGAGAGAAGCAATGCTAGGTGTTTGCATCAACTAGTAAGACTGGACGTGGATACATAGACTTCATAATGATGATACATAGACTTCACGAATTGTCTAGTTTGCATATGGCACTGCCCAGTTAATTTCCCTGATATGGAATAATTTCCCACAATTATAACAGGAAGCATTGAAGAGAACATGACAAACGTGTTAGGCCCTACACATTCTTCAACCACAATTACCATCTTAATCGATTATATTTTAACTCTACAACTACCCATCCACAGTACCCACCCGTTCTATTTAACTCTACAACTACCCATCCCAACTGAATTTAGACATTACAACCTCTGGGATAATGCGTGGATCTGATTTTTGAGAGATGTCAACCCGAACTTGCAATTTTTACAACCGTACAAAATAATAAATTGATAAACCTGATGGTTCCCAAGTCCAATTTCTGGACCAACTACGTACCAGAACATCCCCATAGTTTGGGGACAAAACCAATCTAGGCACCAGACGAATTGGAAGTAGTGTTAAAAAGATGCGGATTTCGCAGTACTTCGAGGCATCTATATCGATTCATGGGCACTAGGCTCATTTGAAGTAGTATGTTTTAGGCGCAAGACGCATTGGAAGGCACTGGAGATGAGTGGATCCATGAGGGGCTCGTAGGGTTTGAGACAGTAGTAGTATATCAGTACGGATCGACACGGGTGCAGAGCAGGGGTGGCACCTGGAAGATGGGAGGGCGCAGGGGCTGGAATCATACGGGGCAGTCAAGGATCTCGAGGTCCATGGTGACATCGGCCGCGACCTTCGTCCTCTTGCCGCCGCCGCCCTCCTTCGCCGCCCCTTCTCCGCCCCCTTCTCCTGCTGCTGCGCTCCTGTCCCTTCCTTGTTTCCTCCCTGCGGGCGGAACCACGGCGGAAGGTTGAAGACGGGATACACCGGCGCGGCCATCCACACTGCCGCGAGGGCTTCTCGCTCACTGGAAGTAGACAGGGCAGTCGAGGTTGACGGTGGCCATGGCTGGCCCTGCCCCTTCGCTTGGCCGGGGAGGCTCCATGGGGAGATGGGGAACGAGGTGGTGGGGAGATGGGGAGCGAGGTGGCGGCGGCGAGGAGTGGGGAGGAGGGAGGGGTCTGAGCTAGGGTTTGGGCTGCGGGTGGGGTTATCTTTTTTTATGTTTTTCTATAGATACATGGATGGATGGATGGATGTGAGATGGTCACATAGATGGATGGATGGATGGGCGCCATGTCATCGATCTGTGGGAAGAGTTCTGATTTGCTCGACAAATCAGTGATTTAAAAATACTTTTCAAGTACTAAAAATAGAGAAATTTTGTGAAGCACCTATCAAAAATATTTTGCAAATGGGCATCACACAAAATTTTCCAAGTTAGACCACATTTTATGAATGAGGACTAATTTATATGCATTTTTCATCTTTCTAGCTATTTTAATCATTTTCCGAGTGGCAAAATTGGGTTTTTTTGGAAGAACCTACCAAATATTTGTTGCAAAATCGCACTCCATCAATTTTTTAAAATACTATTACATATTTAATATACAATTGACCAAATAGTTGGATGTCAAAAGTTTTTATCCACCTCTCATGAAAAAGACAAATTTATGCCGATTCAGTTGGAAGCGGGTTAACTTTGAGCTGCAACTGCATTATAGTTTGCTCTTTATTTTTCCCAAAAACCATTTATAGGTACATAAGTATCTATTTAATCACAAATACATGGTGTATTGGCTTGACATCGAGGTTTGGATGGTGGTCGAGGGTCCCAACTCCAGAGCGCGTGAACTTGCATGACAGCCGCATGATCACCGCCTGACCGTTGCGTTGCCACGCGTTTTGGATGGAATAGGCATGTCTAGTGGGTTGGACAATCCCTCGGTAGGTGCTACGAACAAGAATACAATAGAAGAATCTCACGAGGACACTGAACTAAGCTCAAACATGAATTAGCAACCAAGTGAATTCTATTAGCGGTGCGGGTAATGCACATAAACAATGGGCCTAAATTTTGGCTGAGGATGATCATATACTAAGGACACTATATTAGCAAATTTTTAGCTCAAATGGATGAATGTAGGTGACACTTGCTTTGCAAAGTAACACACTATGTAGAAATATGGATGTTAAAGCTGGATCAACTGAATGAATGAATTGAGCTGAAATTTGGTGTATGATGTTAATTTGGGCATATGAAGGCCCTGTAAAAAAATATACCATTTGGACATGCCAGAGTGACACTTACTTCACAATGTGCCAATCTATACATAAAATTGTAATTGAAACTGGGCTCACATAGATGATTGGATTGAGCTAAAATTTGGAGGAGGATGATAATTTCGACACATTAAGACACTGTAAAAATTTCATAAAATTTGGATAAACAAAAAATTGTACTTCCGTCACAATGCTCTCTACTGAGCAGAATATTGGAAAAAAATATTGAGGGAAACTGGCTGAATTAAATGAGCTAAAATCTGGTGGAGTGAGCTTATATGGTCAGTTTCATCCCATGGTAAAGTTTCATAAACTATAAAGCAATATAAAATATAGTTGCTTCACAAAATGAAAATATTACCAGAAACAAAGATTGGATGATGAGCTCACATGGATTGTTAGATGGGACTAAAATTTTGTGGCGGGCTATGTTTTGGGCACATAGAAGATGTGGAAAAGATCAAATCATCAGGATATTCCTATCTAGTACTTCCTTCACAAAGCTTTTAGCTGAACACAAACTTTGGAAATTTGCTGAGAAAGATTTACTAGGAAAATCGTTACGAAAGTTGTTATGAGGCAATGATTTGGATAGGAAAGAGTGACCAAAAAATATGAGGGTAATCAAAGAAATAGAAATAACACTTCCTTCACAAAGTGCTATTCTGAACAGAATAGGTAAATGAATATTGATGAATTATTTTTGAACTATGGAAGGAAGGGTTTTCATATATTTGAGGAATATATGATCCAAAGTATTTATGAGAATTTTTCGAGAATTTTTGGAATGACAGAATAGTAGGTTGCTTCACAAACTAGGATGAGGTGGGATAGAATGGACCCACAAATGACATGTCAACATAGTTAGAACATGTTACGGCATTTTTATAATCGTCGTAAAAGTTATGACGATCTGATCTTATGCGGTTACGATGTTTTTGACTCACATCGTCGTAATTTATATGTAGATTTGATTCCCTCAAACGGCTTACGACAATCTCGGAGAAAATCGTCATAGATTTATGACGAATTCATCAACGACATCTTAAAGAACGTCATGTATGAGCATATTTCTTGTAGTGGAGTCAACACACTAGACCGGGTTCAACCTAGTTAACTGGGGCTAGGGGGCCTGCTAATAGTGCCCACGTGGGCCTTGATTGGTGATACGTCAGCGACGACATCAAAGAGGGCTCCGGTGACCAAAAACACGACGGGATGCAACAGAGTTGGCCGAAAATGCACAAAAGGGGTCTCCTCACCTGTAGGTTGGCCCGTTCGAGCATCTTCTCAATGCCACGTCATTTGAAGGCGGTGGAAGCGACTGAGATGGCCTGTAACACCGACGACAACCACCAGAGCGGATGACAGAGCTCGGGTCTCGATAAACCCGAGCATAAGGAGCCCGTGGAGGCACGTGGATGGGCTTTACGGGGACCTGTCGCTCGCGTGCATCCAATGGTGGCGGTTGTAGATGTTGCGATGACCAACAGGGGCGCTAGCGATCAGCTGTGGCGGTGGGAGGTTCGACCATGACGGTGACGGAGCTATGGGCATGGAAAAGAGGGGAGAGGAGAAGGGTTTTGGGCAGGAGCTCACCATGGCCCTGCATGTGAGCAAAGTGGGCGCGAGGGAGGCTCGACATGGCCGAGATCGATGACGTCGTGCGGTGATGCTCGAGGAGGAAGATGATGGTGCTGGAGGCAAAGCAGGGGCTCCCAGCTCCGTTTGGTGAGGGCATAGGATGAGGTCAAGGCCAACAAACCTCCGGGACGCCTTCTCGTGGCTCGGGGTGGCCAGTGGCTGTGTTGGTGGCAGCGTCCCATTGACGAGCCCGCTCGGGCGCAGGCGGAGAAGGCAAGGGAGAAGGGGGTGAGCAAGTGGGAGTGGGGATAGTGGAGGGGAGGCGTCCCTGAGGCGCCGAGGTGGGGCCCTTATCCTTCCGGCGGCGTGGCAACGCGGGGCGGAGAGCCGGTCCGGTGGGGATGGACGGGCGCGCGCGCCCTTGGTCGCCCTCTGTAACGCCCAAGATGCGGTCCTATCTTATTTTGGTGTGAGGGCCTCATCAGGGATAGAAGCACATCTCGTCGTTTCGCAACAATGGATATCGTTACAAATACATGTACTGAAAAGATGAGTATTGACAGTTGGCTTACACTCGCCACAAGCTACATCAGATTCACATTAGTACAATACGTACATTCATCATGGAGAAGAGTAGGGTCCGACGACAGACGAAAACAAACGATAAAATAACGACGTCCATCCTTGCTATCCCAGGCTGCCGACCTGGAGCCCATCCTAGATCGATGACGACGAAGAAGAAGAAACTCCAACAACACTAGTTGCATGTATAGGTAAAGAATTAATGGACGTGAGTGCGATGATTGTTCATTTGCAAATTCTTCTTCTTCTTCTTCGTCGTCGATCTAGGATGGGTTCCAGGCCGCCAGCCAAGGATAGCAAGGATGGACATCATTATTTTATCGTTTGTTTTCGTCCGTAGTCAGACTCTACTCTTCTCCATGATGAATGTATGTATTGTACTGAAGTGACTCTGATGTAGCTTGTGGCGAGTGTAAACCAACTCTTAATACTCATCTTTTTAGTACATGTACTTGTAACGATATCCATTCTTGCGAAACGACGAGATGCGTTTCTATCCTTGACGAGGCCCTCACACCAAAATAAGGATAGGACCGCATCTTGGGCGCTACAAGTTGGTATGAGAGCAGTACCGACCTAGGAGCCTCCTTGATTGATCGAACTTGGCCGAGTCGAGTCTAGTGAAAATTTACTTTGGGTCTCATTATATATCGGAGAGTAGGATTCTTTTTTCTCCTCTTCTATGCTCTGGTGAGGAATCTTGACGTAATAATTTGAATTCCATTCCTCTTCTCACTCAATTTTTTTAGGATCACACGGATATTTTTGGAATCTATATGATGTCGATGTCACAGAGTTCTGACTTGGTGCCTCCTGTAGTGTTGATTTTATTCCAGGGAGTTGAGCTCCAGGGGACTCTTGAGCTTATGTCAGGACGGAGGATGTTCGGAATTTCTTCAATACTATTAGTGGCGAGATAACCCAGACATCCCCAATACTGGTGCAGAGAGTTCGGGGTACCGCCATACTTGGTATTGTTGTGATTATGAGGATGTGAGATAGATGAGTTTCCGAGGTCTGTGGTTATGTGTTGTCGGATGTGATACACTAGACGGGTAGTGTTATTGCTAGGGGTTCAGTGATGGATTTTACTCCTTGTATCCGTGGACCCGATTGCATGACCAGAAATTTTGGGAGTTCTTAGGTGGGAATTCAAGAAGTTACTTATAGGACAATCCTCCAACAGATGCATGATGTGAGGTTGGGGTTCGACATCTAGTGGATTCATTTATTCGCGGCCGTCTTACAGCAGTTCTCGTTGTGTCTTAAAGAGTCCTTGTAGCTTGCTACGACTCGGGGACGCTTCGTATGTCATGTGCATTGCCTTGTACATGATGGCTACTGTAGGTTCGAGCCTATGCGATCCTATCCACAAAAATATCGGACGAAATCTCTGTCATGAATTTGTTCTGTCTTGTTTCGTAAGCCTCATCTTTTGTTCTGTTGGAGTATGGCAATTCGAGTTGCTTCGATATCAAGTGATGATTTCATATCCTTTTCTAAGTGGTGTTCTCATATTTCTATGAGATTGCTAATCATTTTTCTCGATCAAGTTATCTTTTCAATTCTTCTCAACCGGAGGCGTCATGTCAGTTCATTTCATCCGATGTGTTTCTCTTCTAGTGATTCAATCCTCTCCAATATTTTGTACGATCAATATCTCATTTCTTTCCGGAGTTCATATCATCTGTCCCAGTTTTCTTTGTTTCCCCACCCTCCCACCCTTTTCTTTAGTGATTCAACTCTCATCCAAGTGACTTGTTTTTTATTGTTGCTTCCGCTATCTTTTCTTTTCTCTCTTATCCGATGATTCATTGTGAAGATTTTGAGAGGTTTCAATTCATCATTCCTCGTTGTTGTTTTTCTTCTCCGATGGGTTCAATTCAACCTTTAGGTGTTCATCATATCTTTTTCAACCTTTAAATTCTTTCCCATGTTGAAAATTCTTATCAAGCCTCTCTGGGTTTTCATCCATCTCTTTCTATCCGGAGTGCTAAAGATATCTGAGAAGTTCCTTGTTTTTAATCCTTTCAATTATTTAGAGATTCTCACCTCATCAAGTTTTCATTTATACCGGTGCAATATCTCTCTTTCCAATAAATTGTTTCAATGGTGGTTTATTTTGAGTGGACCCATAACCCACAGGTTCTTTCCCAGGACCTTTTCTGGCTCTTGTAATCTCTCCCTGGAGATCTCTATTCTTTTCAATTATGGCGTAAGTATGAATTTCATCCGTCATATTCCTTAGATTGCTTCAAAATTATTTCTCATCATTGGCTCAACTTTTCATATTTTTATTCCAGAGTGTCTCAGTTATTTTGGTGGTGTCCCTTCGCATCATTCTCATCTTGGAAGACCAAAGGAGTGTTTCTCTCAAATCTTGGTCCATTTTCTTGAAGATTCATCATTTCAGCTTTGTGTTATCAACTTGAATTGGTCTCGATCATGAGAGATCCCTTTCTTGCTATCCGGTGCATTTTAGATTCATTTCATTCTCGATCCTCGGAAGTCCCTCATTTCCGAAGATTTCTTCGCTCTCAACTTTCAGCTTTCATTCTCAATTTTTCTCAATTGTTGTCTCTTCATTTGTCTCTCAATTATTCTCGTGGCTATTTTAAGTTTCCTTAGTGAATCATGATGTCGTAGCTCTCATGTATCTCCATTCGTTCAAAGTTTTCCCTCTCGTTTGAAATTCTTGCTGGTGGTTCGTTCAAAGCTTCTTTGAGTTTGTGCCCTATCTCTATCTCTTTTCAATCTTTTTCAAGAAGAATAAGTGGTATGCTAAACCTGTTTCTTGTCATTAATTTAACTTGATGAAGGATAACCATTACATAATTCTTATTCTTGTTCCATCAAGTGATTTCAATTCTTATTCTAGAGTGGCTCATGATATCAAATTCTTTTCTCAAGTGTTCTTCAAGATTCTTGTTGGAGTACCTCAAGTATTCTTTCTCTGCATTTCCAAGTGCAATTCTCCCTCCTTATTTTTTGAGGTGGTGTTATAGCATTCTTTTTAGTGGAGGAGTCTCGAAGAGAATTTGTTTCAAGAATGAAGTATATAAACCCATCGATTTTTTGATCATGAGATATTTTCAACCCATGGTTTATTCATTGAGTTATCTTGGATTAGATTTGACCTTAAGCTTTCCTAAGGATTGTTTCTATTATGGTGATTATAATTGATCCAAATTCTCAACCTATCCTCTTGGAGTAAGAAGTTGTGCATATCTTGTTTCTCCCAAACAATACTTGCTTCTGTTAGTGGTTGGTTGTCACCTCATTATTTGGAAATGGTTTCCATAAGTCCACTACAAGCTTGTTCTTTCGTTGTTGGTTTTCCAACAACTCCGTTCAATTCTTTTTGTCAGGAGACTCTTCAATTCAATTGTGGTAGAAGTTTTCATTTTCTTATTCGTTCTTTTATCTCCAATGATCTAGCTTCCATTTCTTGTTCCGAAGGGTGTTGACATCACTCTATTTCTTCCAACGTCTTGGGTTATCAAGATCATGTTCTCTCCTTGCTTTCTCAATTTAGTTAGTTTGTGGTGAATATTCTCAAGATCTTGCCATCTTATCAAATTTATGCCCCCTTTTCCTACCAAAGTGGTGCCGAAAATTCGACTCAATTCTTGCTTGTTTCTCATGTCATTCTTCATCTCTTCCAACCTTCAAGATTCACTGGTTTCACTCGTTTGTCAAAGAAGCGACTAAGTTTTACCTCTTCTGTCTCATCCTCTCCCCATTTCATTCTTAGATCTCGGGGCGAGATCTCTTGTTAGTGTCGGAGAGTTGTGACAGCCCGAGACCGATGCTCCAGAAGATTCCCTTTTCATTCTGTTCTTATAGTGTGGTTCATTTGTTTGTCGCACTCCTCATCACCTCATTCGCATCATCAGCATTGTATCGACACTCCGTTGCTGTGAGTTTTCAAAACTTGCATCCGTTATTAATTGCCGGTTCTCTCCATTTTCGTCGTTGACCGTTTCGAGACCAACCACACACGCACGCGCCCGCGACATCGTTATAAAAATGTTTTTAAAGAGCATGCAAAAATAATCTCTGATTGGATTGAAAGTTGTGTGCGATCTTATTTTAGTAAAGTAGGCCGCCTGCCAAATTTCCTTGCAATCGGAATCTGCTTGATACCCGAACGGTCGACCGTAGCGGTACCATCATCGGTTATCATCGGAAGTTTTTTGGTGTTTTAAATATCTGTCACCGGGTGCCCATTTTCCCTCTCATCTCCGCTTAGCCTATACTACACAACCCAGCTTCGCCCATCCCCGTGTTTGGGGCCGTTCGATCACGGTCGCGTGGTTGGAATCGGTGTTAAAATCAGCTAACCCTAGCCCCCTACCCTATATAAACAAGCACCCATGCCTAATTTTGACAACCACCTCCTCTCGTCGGGATCTGCATCGAAACCCTAGCCTCCCACCTCTCTCTCCTCAGCCCTGCCGTTAGGGCTCGTAGAGCCCGGAGTAGGCCCGTCCGGGCCCGAACAAGATCCGCCGCCAGCTCGCCAGCCTCTCCCCGAGCCACCCGAGCACCCCCGCTGCCCCGATCTCCTCCTGATGAGCCAGACGCAGCCCCGAGCTGTTGCTCCAGCGACCATGCCGCTGCCCAAGCTCCGCCTGCCGCCGTCCGCCGATCCCGCCCGCTGCAAGGCGCCTTCCACCGCCGTTCCCTGCTGCTGAGTCCCCGTGTCGCCCCGCACCAGCGCCGCCGCGCCCCGCCTCCTCGATTCGATCGGATCGGGATGGGAAGGATTGGCGGGCCGTTGACTGCGCCAGGCCAGGCCGCCTCCCTGTGGGCCGCCAACCACTGCCTTGTCCCACCACGACCGGCCTGCTCTGCTTCCAGGCCCAGCCAGATCTCTCCTCAGCCCCGAGCCAGGTCCAAGCCGACATGGGCTGAGCCCACCAAGGTGAGGAGCATCCTAGCCCATTCATATGCCGCTAAGTGTCGCTCTCGGTGCGATATAATTATTTTTCTCGCAGTTTTGGCCCGTCGGTTTTATTTATTTTCCTGTGAATTGAGTAATTTCACAAAAACATGCATATATTAAAATGCTTATATCTTTTAATCCGTCTGTCGGATTGCGACAAGTCATATATGTAACTTGGCTTGAATTTCGCGTAGATTAATATTTTACAACTTGCATGCAAGTTTGATGTTGTTTGATTTGCTGATTGCATAGATTTTCATGCTGCTCTATTAGGTTAATTTCCATAGATAAGTGCAAGTTTGATGTTGTTTGATTTGCTGATTGCATAGATTTTCATGCTGCTCTATTAGGTTAATTTCCATAGATAATTATGCGTGCATCCGATTTTCTTAAATACCTTAGGTAAAATGTCCATGTTGTGCAACCCCTTGCCATGCATTTTAGAAATAGTTGTACTGCCATTTTCATGTAGGTGGCATCAATTGTTTGCTATGTAGTGTTTAGGACATATTCTCGCATATATGTCTGGCATTTGTTTTTATTTTTCACCCCACATATTATATACGTTTTCGGGGTAGAAAAATCCGTAGAATTTAACTATGCATTTAGTTTTATGTTCCGTGTAAGTTAGTGTGCATGATATTTCGCCATGATGCCCTTTTATTTGTTTTCTGGGATTTATTCCATGCGTGATATGATTTACTTGGGAACTAGAGATATGCCCTTGGACATGCATGTTAGCCCCTGGTAATTTTGGTTGCAATAGAAATCCATGTTTAGGTGTTGTTTGCTTGTTGCCAACATGCTAGAAAACAGTGCTGTTTTGAGATGCTCAAATATTTCTAAGTCTGAGATCTGTTATATTTTGTTGCTGTCTTCCATGAGTTTTGCTAGTGTTCTACAACTCCTTTGGGGTTGGTGCAATGGAGTTATTTGTAGTGCTTAATATTATCTAGCATGATGTAGAGTTTCATGCCATTCGGTGCCCCATAGCATATAGTTTTACTGCTGCCAATATGTCTTCTGGTTGAAATCTGCACTGCCAAAAGTGTTATTTTCACTAAGTCCGAAACTGTGTGCTAGTTGCCACTTTGTGAGTTTTTTCCTAGTGATCCATGCTTCCATGATAGTTGGTTTTAGTAGGGAGTTGTTTTGCATCTTGACCACTATTATCTCATGTCTTGTTTCAACATTTTAGAATTATGTAGCTTGTTGTTGTAGGGTGTAGAAAATGCCATGTTGCTATTTTCGGCAGATTGTAGCTATTTCTTGTTTAGCTCGTTTTTGTTGAACCATTGCTCCGTTTTGATCGTGTCCTATAAGAAACTTGGTTAGAATCTCGTGTAGGTTCATTTTATCTTGTTGCTTGTATGGTTAGGAGTGCTTGTGACTGTCATCCGCATACATATTGCGTTCATGGCATCATACCTTGCGGTGATCATATCTTTTGAACCGTAGCTCTTATCAATGAGCTATATGTGTAAACCGACTGAACGACATGTAGAATCACATGATTCACCTCTTGCCATGTTTAAAAACATTTAATATTGCCATGTAAATAAACAGGAGTGAACTATATAATTAAATGTGGAGTTTTGTCAATATGCAACTCGTTACATATTGAGCTTCACTTAATGTGTACTATTTGTGTGATGTAAATTGCCGTGCCATGCTTTGCATATTTGAAACTACTCATGCATCATATGTGGTGTGCATCATGTCGTGCATGTGCCGTGGTTAATATCATGTGTTGATGCTTGTTTCCGGTTTGCTTCGCCTCGATAGAATTTCACAAGCGTGTCGGAATGTGAGGACCCGCTTCACTACGTCGGCCCGTCTGCTTCACGGAGTCCTTCTTGTTCCAAGCGGGATCTCAGGCAAGATGATCATTTCCCAAGATACCATTACGACCATTGCCTTGCTAGTTGCCTCATTTCTTTCATTATGTCGCGCTGCCTACCACCTGTTAAATGTCAGCCTCTCAACATTGCCATGAAACCTTCAACCTTTACACAACCTAGAAAACCACTGATTGGCTATGTTACCGCTTGCTTAATCATTGTATAGTGTTGCTACTTGCAGGTGTAGTTGCTTCCATGTGCAACATGGTATCCTTGTTATATCACCCTATTATTGCTAATTAACTTAATGCACCTATATACATGGTAAAAGGTGGAATGTTCGGCCTTTCTCACCTGGTGTTTTGTTCCACCTTTGTCGCGTTAGTTTTGGCTACCGGAGTTGTGTTCCATAAATGAGTGCTCCTAAAATTCTTGGGGTTATTATGGGGACCCCTAGATTTTCGTTTTGGGATAAAGCTCGTTTGGCAAGGCCTAACATTGGTACTACTTGCTAATAACAAACTAAATATGCATAGGGTTTGATCACTTTGTGGATATTAATCAACCCCCAGGCCAGTGCTCCTCATGAGTGTTGGTCCACCCACCTAGCAGTCGGTTGTGCCACCTCGGGGCAACTCGAATCATTTGGCTATCTTCCACTATGCATAGACGGTTGTGTCCTGAGAACGAGATACGCGTCTCCTATTGGGTTCGTTGACACACCGGGTGGCCTTGCTGGACTTGTTTTACCTTTCTCGAGCGTCTTGTGCGAGGGAATCCGAGGACGCTTTGGGTTATCTCGAGGTTGAGGTTTTTCCAATACGAACCCGAGGATAACACGGGTTTCCCTGATTGAGGTCACTCCGTCGCAGCGTGTGGTAGTTTGTGATGGGCTAGTAGGAGCACCTCTGCAGGGTTAAATCTTTCCGAAAGCCGTGCCCGGGGTTATGTGGCAAAATGGAAACTTTGTTTAACATCCGGTTCTAGATAACTTGAAGTAAGCTTAATTAAAATATGACAGCTGAGTGCGTAACCGTGACTGTCTCTTTCGCGAGCTCCTTCTCCGATCGAGGACACGGTGGTGTTATGTCTCACGTAGGTAGGTGTTCAGGATCATTCATTTGATCATTAGTAGTTCATGTACGCTATGCGTAGATCACCCCCCTCTTTATTCTTCTACCCGTAAGTTAGCCACCTCAGATAAATGCTTAGTCACTTGCTGCAGCCTCACCACTTAACCATACCTCACCCATTAAGTTTTGCTAGTCTTGATACCGTTGGAAATGAGATTTCTCAGTCCCCTATGTCTCACAAATGACTACAACACCAGTTGCAGGTATAGGTAAAGAGTTACTTGATGTGAGTGCGATGATTGTTCATTCGGAGTTTCTTCGTCGAGCTAGGATGTGTTCCAGGCTGGCAGCCTAGGATAGCAAAGATGGACGTCGTTATTTTATCGTTTTTTCGTTCGTAGTTAGACCCTGCTCTTCTCCATGATGAATGTATGTATTGTGCTGCTATGACTCTGATGTAGCTTGTGGCGAGTGTAACCCAACTCTTAATACTCATCTTTTTAGTACATTTACTTGTAAGGATATCCATTCTTGTGAAACGACGAGATGCTCTTCTATCCCTCACGAGGCCCTCGCGCCAAAATAAGGATATGACCGCATCTTGGGCGTTACACCCTCGTGTAGGAGGAGGTAGGAGGCGCCCAAGGGGGTTGGGCTGGACCTACTCAGGTTTGTCCGTGTGGACTAAGGCCCACGGGAAGAGGGGCATTTTTCTTTTTCTTTTTTCTTGTTTGCCTTTAATTTTAATAGTAAATTAGTTTTATAAAAATATGAAACTTGGCCGAGTATTTATATTGAAATTTTAGACACTACCACAAAAGGTTTGGGAGTTATTTAAATTACTTTGAGTTTTTCATAATATGGGAAAGCATTTAAAATGTTTTGGCACTCGTTTAAATACTAGAGCCCAAATGAGCAAACAAGTGAAATTGTTTTACTTTACCAATATTTGTTTTGGAATATTTGCTAAATGAATAGCTATTTTGCAATCATGTTGGTGAACTTTAATTTTCACTTGAAACTTGAATTCCCTTTTTAAGTGGAGTTTCAGATGAGATATGAAATCAAAGATGATCAAGCATTGTATATCAAGATGACTTGGCATAATTAGTGGGAGTTTAGTGTAGCTAACAACTAGGGGTGTTACAAATCTACTCCATTGGTAGAAATCTCGTCTTGAGATTTAGGAGGTGGAGAAAGGGGGAAAGAAATGGTTACAGAATTCTAATGAATCTTCTTGTTCTTGTTGCTCCTATCTAAAAGGTTGATTCATTACGTTGATGTATTCAATTTCTTGCGTGAGGGCATCATGATGAAGTCGTCATCCTTTCTTCAGAATTTCCATGTATATACGAATAGGACAAGTGGGAAAAACTTTATAGAGACGGATGTCTAGAAGGATTTGCATTCGGTAATTATCTTAGGGAATGAGGCAAAAGGTATCTCTTGAACAAATGAAACACTTTGGGAGCAAAGTAAGAAGGTACAATAAGAAGTTCCAAATGGATAGGCAATAATTTGATGCCTAACCTAGGGGTGAATGTGGTTCAGAGCAACCAGAATAAGTATTGTGTCTTATACCATAATAGATCATCTCTAGGAAGGTCCTCAAGAATTAATATGAAGATCATCTCATTGTTATTTTAGACTTCGGTTTAATGAGCGTTTTAAAACAAAACATCATCTAATTTCTGTTTTAGGTGTGAATTATATTGTCCTAAAAATCTATTAATTTTTGTTAAATAGGGCATAATTCCCTCATGGCCTGTCTATTTTTTCTTTTTACCAAATCCTTTGGGTTGCCTCTGTTTGAATTTTGGGTGTGAAACTTTATTTAAAAAGGAAAAAAAAACTTTTCTTTCCTGCTTGTTTTGTAGTGCATGGGAGAACTGTGGGCTTGGCCCATGGCCTCGAGCCCAGGGAGATGCCACGCCTTCTCCTTCCCCTTTCGAGCGAGGCGCCGAGGCCCCACTCGCCAGTGGCTCTCCTCCCCGCCACCTTTTTCCTCCCCTGCGTCCCTCCTCCAGTCCTCGTGCGAGCACATGGGTTGCGGGACGTCGTTCCTCCCTCCTCCTCCTTTATAAGCCGCGTTGGCGTCCATGCCTAGGGTTCCTCCCTCGCGCCGCCACCCTCTCCTCCTCCTTCTCTAGTTCTTCCCCCAGGTAAGCTTTTGTAGCTAGGACAGAGAGCAGACCCGAGAGAGAGAGGTAGCTCGCCGTCGTCTACACCGCGTCGCCGTCGTCCCCGGCGTCGGCGAGGATGTCCAGGAGCTCGGGGTGGTTCCCCGCGTTCCATTCCCGGCACTAGGAGCCCCGGAGAACCACCACGGCGACATCTTCTTCCCCGTTTGCATCGCTGTCGTTCTGCTCTGCGCGGCTCATTCTGCTTCGGCTCCGGCGAGCTTCCCCGACCTCTTCCTCCCCTTCGTTGGTTCCGTAGAGCCCAGGATGAGCATCGCCGTCTCCTTCCCCTCTCCCTGCTCCCTTAGGCTCGCCGTAGCTATCTCGCCGTGTTGCTGTCGCCGCCCTGGCAGGGAGATGCAGCGCCGGCCAGCCGCCATTGCAGGCTCTCTCCCACAAATCTAAGTTTGGGAATGGGACCCCGAGTGATCCCGCGTCTAGCGACGTGGCTCGTCGTGCCGATTAGTTCACCGGAGTGTCGCTGGAGGCGTCCCCTATTTCGGTCGCCTGAGTTTTAGTTAGAGCAGAGGGGGCTGCTCAAAAGAGCAACAACCCCCTCTCTGTTAAGCTCCGAATCGCTAGCGTAGTGGTGTGTGTGTTTGGGTGACGACCAATAGGTCGAGGGTTCGACTCCGACACCCCCCTTTTTTCCTTTTTTTGTATTAATTGCTGCTAGGGCTTTTGCTTGATGATTTTTTTTCCGGTTTTCAATAGGGCTTTGTAGCTTGTGTGTGTGTGTTGTAGAAGTAGGTGTGTGGAGTGTGTGTGTGCATGTGTATATGCACATCTACACTTGTGCAAGTAGGCATATTTACACATATGTGTATATATACATATGGTGTGGTGTGTGTATCTACTATGTGTGTGTGTGTGAGTAGATCCTTGTATGTGGATGCATGTGTAGATGTAGAGGTGTTTGTGCGGGTGTGTGTGAGACCACATACACATTTGCATGTGTGAGCACATATGCCTTGGGCATGTGTGTGTGCTCATGTGTGTGTGGATGAACACATCTCCCCATGTTAGTTTATCCTTGTTTGTGATGCTATGTATGCTGAGATAGTTTAATGGGTGTTTAGTCTTTTTCTAGCAAGTATCCAAATGTGGAAATGCCAAATATGGTAGCTTCCATATATGGCAATAAGTCACTTGTAGCTTATAAGAATCCATGTGTTGATTTTCGAGCTGGCTTTATGCATTGATGATTCACGCAAGTACATATGTATGAATATGAGTTTTGGGGCAGAATCATCCCAGGAATTCATTGGTGCAATCATATTTCACTTTAGAGCAACTTCATAGAACTGCTATTCTCTGTTATGATGCCCTTTTGTCCATTTTCCATGATTTTATCTATGCATGTTTAAAACTTGCTGTCAACATGAAAGTGTTAGATAAACTTGTTGTGAATGTCCTAGTATTTTTCTTTCTTATGCTAAGCCAACATATCAGTGGAAACCTTGCTCTAAACTTGTTATGATATCTGTTTTCTGCATGCTATAGGAATTTCACTAATTGTTGCACTTGCTTATTCTCATGCCCTGTTTAGAGCTTTAATCAGGTGGTGCTTTGAGCCTTTGTGAATAATTCCTTGATGGAATGGTAGTGGGTGAACCCCTCTACAACATGGGGCATTCATTTTGTTCTTAGGATTTTGTATGCACCTACTGTGCCCTGTTGAAGTGGGCACTTGGCTGAATCTGTCAGATTTGTGAAACCCTGAGAATTTCACTAAGTCTGGGGATCTGGAGTTATTTTCTTCCCCTGTTGTCTTGTGTGTATTTGCTCCCGTGTTGAGAATTATCCCAAGCAACAAACTAAAGTTTGTTTTATGTTATGTTTGTCTAGGTCGCTGTAAAATTTCATGCTTATACACCTCCTATAGATATCATTTTGGAGGCTGCCAAAATGCTTGAGAGCATAAGCAGCTGGTAAAAATCTGTAATTTTCACTAAGTACCAATCTGTGATAGTTTGTCCAAGTTAGAGGCTATAGATCTGCTCATGGGTGATTCCTTTGCCTTAGATTTTTGTCAAGGGTTGTAATGCTTTTGGATGTCTTCTGTTTCATGCCTTCTTTGATTTATTTAGAGGGCACTAGCTGCTTTAGATCTTGTAGTCAAACTGGTATGTTGTTGTTAAAACAAATTGTATGCTTATATGGTTTTAGAGCTTCTGTGGGCATTGGTAGATGGAGTGGTGTGTTCCTAAGCACCATTCCACTTGTATTTTGTTGCTTGATCATGTGGCAACCTGGTTACACCAGTGAGTGCCCATGTGTTTGTGTTTGCGGTTGTTTTAGAGCCGTAGACCTTCGTAGTTCGTTTTGTAGTTTCCGGTTGATCCGAGACTCTGTTCACTACATTCTTTATATGTTTTTGCATCGTTTTCTCGTGTGGCACATGGTTATGCCATGTTCATGCATGCAAGATAAATTAACATGAGGTTCTGTCCAGAATTGAATTAACTCAACTAATGCATGTGAAAGTGACTAGATTAGTGAAGCATGATCTCTTCATAACCCATGCATCATGTTGGTTGTTGCATTGTGTTTTTGCTGGTGTTCATGTACTGTTATCTTATCTTGGGTAGCACCAGGAACGGAGAGCGAGTACGTGGATTCTGTGGAGTACGTGCAGGAGGAACAAGAGTAGTTCCAGTCTGAAGATCACAGGCAAGATGACCGTGACCTTGACACCGTTTCTAGCTTTGTTATGCTTAGAATCACATTTCCTTCGTTACATGCTCGCTGCCTACCACTTGACATATATGCCATCTCTCTTTTCCATGAACCCAAACACTTCCCTATCCTAGCAAATACTATTTGGCTAAGCAGGCTTGCTCAACCTCTAATGGCTAGCTTTGCTAGTTGCAGGTGCCAGTTGGTCCATGTGATAACATGGGCATTTTGATATCATTATGTTTGAACTGCTATTTAATTAATGCACCTATATACTTGGTAAATAATGGAAGGCCTAGCCTTTTGCCGGGTGATTTGTTCCGTTGTTGCCGCCTTAGTTTCGGCTTCCGGTGTTTAATTCCATAACTGATTGCTCCTAACACATTCGGGGTTGTTATGGTGACCCCCTTGATAATTCGGTTTAGATTAAAGCCCTTCCAGCTAGGCCCAACTTTGGTTTTAACCTGCTAATAACTTAATAAAAAATCATAGGGAATAGCTACCTCCAGGATTTAATCAACAACCCGGGCGAGTGCTCCTCATGAGTGTTGGTTCAAACCAGGCGATGTCCGGCTCCCCCTGGTCACCCAGGGTTTAGCCAACCCGACGTGCTGCCGATCCATCGTGTACTGAGAATGAGATACGCGGCTCTTATCGGGTTCGTCGACACGACGGGTGGCCTTGCTGGATTAGCTTTACCTTTTACGAGATATCTTGCGCATTGGAATTCCGGTGAAACTTTCGGTCTCCTCAAAGATGAGGTTTTCCTCTTAGGAATCCGACGGGACCACGAGTTTCGTGATTGAGGATTACTATGCAGCCTGTGGTAATTTGTAATGGACTAGTTGGAGCACCCCTGCAGGGTTTAATATTTCGGAAAGCCGTGCCCGCGGTTATGTGGGAAATATGGATATTTTGTTGACATCCGGTTCTAGACAACTTAAAGTAATTCTAATAAAACTGCCAACTGTGTGCGTAACCGTGACTGTCTCTTTCGGATATCGTTCTGAGATCAAGAACACGGTGGGGTTATGTCTGACGTAAGTAGGTGTTCAGGATCACTTAGTGATCAATCTAGTGTTCGACCAACTCGTGTAGACCACCATATGTTTACTTTGATCATCGTAAGGTAGCCACCAAATATGCTTAGGTTGCTGCAAACCCATACACTTAACCTTCCTCACCCATTAACTCGGCTAGATTCAATAACAAGGTCATTCAATTGCTGAGTCCTCGTGGCTCACGGTTTACTACAAACACCCACAGGTACAGGTACGCCTGATGTAGGGGTCCTAATGACAGCCAGCTGAAGTGGGAGGACTATAGGCCGTGGTCGTGATCGTGGGGCCAGCATGCGGGATTTCATAGCTTTATCTGTTTTCATGTTGTTCATAGCTGGACTGAACTATGCTATGAATAATGTGTGTCTGTAAGCTTTATGCTATACTCTTATCAGATGGCAAGTCTATGCTCTACTTGTCACTCTTTTTGTCATGTAATCTTATGATTATCTCGCTAGCGAAACTTTTAGATGCGCCCCTTTCCCTTTTGAGGCCTCTCCCCCAAAATAAGGAAAGGGCCACATCTTAGTCATTACATAGGTACACTCCTGGGTGGGTGGCCCCTCCTGGTAAAAACGTGGAACCCATTTGTCACTACCGGTACACTGTCGGTAATGCCCGAAATCTTTCCAGAGGCCAAATGAAACAGTCCTATGTATCAATCTTCGTTTCTGGACGATTCCGGAAACCCTCGTGATGTCCGTGATCTCATCCAGGACTCCGAACAATCTTCGGTCACCAACACCTATAAATCAACTATATCGAAACATCACCGAACCTTAAGTGTGCAGACCCTGCGGGTTCGAGAACTATGGAGACATGAGCTGAGACACTCCCCGGTCAATATCCAACAGCGGGACCTGGATGTCCATATTGGATCCTACATATTCTACAAAGATCTTATTGGTTGAACCTCTGTGCCAAGGATTCATATAATCCCGTATACCATTCCCTTTGTCCTTCGGTATGTTACTTGCCCGAGATTTGATCGTCGGTATCCCTATACCTATTTCAATCTCGTTACCGGCAAGTCTCTTTACTCGTTCCGTAATACAAGATCCCATGACTAACACATTAGCCACATTGATTGCAAGGCTTATATGTGATGTTGTATTACCGAGTGGGCCCCGAGATACCTCCCCGTCACACGGAGTGACAAATCCCAGTCTTGATCCATGCTAACTCAACGGACACCTTCGGAGATACCTGCAGAGCACCTTTATAGTCACCCAGTAACGTTCCGACGTTTGATACACACAAGGTATTCCTCCGGTGTCAGTGAGTTACATGATCTCATGGTCATATGAATGAATACTTGACACGCAGAAAACAATAGCAACAAAATGACATGATCACATGCTATGTTTATAATTTGGGTCTTGTCCGTCACATCATTCTCCCAATGATGTGATCCAGTCATCAAGTGACAACACTTGCATATGGTCAGAAAACCTTAATCATCCTTGATCAATTGGCTAGTCAACTAGAGGCTTACTAGGGTCATTGTTTTGTCTATGTATCCACACATGCATCTATGCTTTCATTCTATACAATTATAGCATGGATAATAAACGATTATCTTGAAATAGGAAATATAATAATAACTATTTTATCATTGACTCTAGGGCATATTTCCAACAGAGCTTACTCTAAATCTTGAGTATAAGCATCTCCTAAGGATATGAACACATTAATGCTTATGTAAAAGTGGTAACCCCACTTGTGCTTAACAATGAGTATGACCTATGATCAAGTATTCTTACTTGGTTCCTAAGTCAATATAATC
Source organism: Hordeum vulgare subsp. vulgare (assembly GCF_904849725.1). NCBI lineage: Eukaryota > Viridiplantae > Streptophyta > Magnoliopsida > Poales > Poaceae > Hordeum > Hordeum vulgare. The sequence goes on along the minus strand of NC_058520.1, from coordinate 333,870,739 downwards.
ATATATATATGACTTTGTCATCTCCCATGTGCTTGATAGCTACTAGATGCTTGTGCATGCTCACCATATTTTCTCTATCATTCTTATGGTGTGAGCATGTTGGTCTGCATGTGTTTGCTCATTCAAGGACATCCAATTGTTGCTATTTAGCTCTTGATTTATCTTTTGATAATTGGATGGACAAGAATGCCTAGGACCCTCCTCTAGGAATCCATGCTATCTCATCTCAAGTTCTATTCATGCTTCATCACAAAACTTGAACAAGCACATGTTGATCCCTCTATGTGAAGAAGCACTCGGAGTTCCGTATCTTCAATGGATGACCTCCCAAACCATTCTGAAAATTAACTCGGTGAAACCAACTCCACAAACTCGGTTGCACCGAATTCCAAAATTGATCTAGGATTTTTCATCTTGGTACCACCGAAATCATAAACTCGGTTTCCCTGTCAACTGATAGTAGAGGAACTCGGTGACACCGATTTTGTAATCTCGGTGACACCGACAGCGAACGGGTATATATTCCAACGGACCGAATCTTTGATTTCCAATCGTAAAAGTCATTTCGTCCCAAACCCTACGCTGCCTCCTGGACCCCTGGTCGTCACCCTTGACTCCTCGTGCATCTCCGCCGCTGGGAATCGCCGCCGTCGACGGATTCTTCACCACCATCGCCGCCGTAGATGGACCCCCGCGGAGTTAGGGTATGGTTCAGACTCTCCTCTGTGTTCCTCCATCAAATTCCCATGCATTGGAAATTTTTATCCATAATCCACCATGTGCAAACCAATCCATCCACCAAAAACTTGTATAGATTAGCGGACAAGTAATATTTTAGGGTTACCTGTCCGTATACCCAATCTCGGTGCCTTCGAGTTTCAAAACTCGGTACTACCGATTTTGGACCTAGGGTTTGTGAGAATGAACTCGATGAAACCGAGTTGGCATTTTCGGTTCCGCCGAAAGTGATGACCAAGTTTCTGTTAAGGAGTTCATGTATCTCAGTGACTCCGAAAGTTCAAACTCGGTGCTACCGAAATGTGTTCTGTAGAAAGTTAAAACTAAGAATTTCTTTGTTCAAATTTGTGAAAACATCTGAATTTTCTGATAGTCAAACCTTTTGACTTTCCTATATCTGCTTCACAGGATTTGTTGCTTGCTGCTAAGGTTCTGCTTGCTTGTTAGAGATGTCTGGTTCAGATGACAGTTAGAATGATTTTAGAGAACCCGATGTTGAGTTGAGCTCAGGCACTAGTCCAGAGAAGTCTGACTCTGACCCTGGTTCCTACAGCTCCCATGGCTTGCCCAAGACAGCCACTAGGCACAAGAAGAAACTGAATTCTGATGAAGAGGACTCAGACTTTGTGCCAGAAGAATCTTTAGCTCCTCCAAAGAAAGCTGCCACGAAGATATCGACTAGTGCTGCTGATCTGAGAGCACGTGACTATGTGATGAAAAGCACAACACCTTCCACTCATGATGCTCCTAAGAAAACTGGAACGAAGAGAGCAAGGAAGAGGGTATTTCGTTTTGTTGGCAAACAAACTTCCATGTTTGAAGACCGTGAAGAAGCTGTTGAAGAAGAAGATGAGATTCCAGCTCCTCCCAAGAAGAAGGTCATGGCTGATGCTATGACCAAGAAGACTGCTTCAAAGCCTCATAAGGAAAGGAAGTCTGTAGCTCACCGGAAGACTACAAAGGACATTCCTGCAGCTGCTAAGAAGAAAGGCCCTGCTTCCAGTGCCCCTGATGCAGAGGAAGAAGATGATGAGGATGCAATCATTCTTAGGAAGCTCAGACCACATCTGCCAATTCATAATGATGCTCATCCTATAGCTGAAGACATGAAGAAGAGAAATGATGCATGTCTAAGGAAGTGGAGAGCTGCTGACCCATATGCTGTCCGAAGGAGAACTGCTGTTGATCCAAGCTTTCATACCAAGGAACAACAAGATTTCTACGAGACAGTCTTGCTTGATAAATCCCCACCTGTTAGTGATATGAGATTTGTTGACTGGGCTTATATCAAAGCCAATGAAACCACTTCCCTCATGTTCAAGACAACTTCAAGTTTGTGGACATTGAAGATTTTGTTAGAAAGGAGATGACCCCATGGAATGATGAGATGCTCATGCAATTCTACTCGACTGTTCATTTCTCTGGAGATGGTTCCATTGTCTACATGACAGATAGTCACATATATGAGTCAACAATTGATGAGTGGGCCACTATCATTGGTGCCCTAAGAAAAAAGACAGTGATGTTGATGTGTATTCTGAAGCAAAGAAGAGTCACAACTCCCTGGACAATATGTACACGCCAATTCCTCATGATTATTTGGCTAGTCACAAGATGGGCTTAGTTTATTTCTTGCAAGCAGGAATACCCACAACTAACACTATTCTGAGATACACCTTGCTGCCTAAATCAGGTGACGAGAAGATGATCAGAGGACACTCCATCAACTTGCTGCACCACTTAGATACTCACACCCGATTCAGAGTCATGGATTTGATAGTAGATACTATCCGAAGGACTGCTGCTGATCAAAAGAGATCATGTGGATATGCCACATACATTCAGAAGCTTATTAATGCCGAGCTAGGCAAGCATGTATATCTACTTGATTGTCCCCATCTACCTCTTCATCCAGAGTTTAAAGACAATGAAGTGGTGATGGATGACAATGATCCTAGTTCTGCTGCAGTCTGAATGGCAGCAGAGGTAGCAGAAGCTGAGGCTGCTAGAAACAGGCCACCACCAATTCCATATCTCATGACTCAAGCTGAGCAAATGACATTTTTAGTTAGCTCTGTCCAAGGCATGGAGAAGAACATTCAGGAGATTTTGCAAAACCAGAAGAGCCTTGAGAGAGTTGTTGAGACAAAATTTCATGACATTGATGTGAAGGCCACATAATTGACCACTATAGTCAAACAGCTTCAACATGACGTTTACTCAGTGTAAATTCCTTGCTCAGATGATGATTATGAAGAGTCACCTCCTCGCACTACCACTATGTTTAGTACCAAGCCTAGAACTGCTGATGTACCTCCTCCGGAAACATGACACACTTCATCAGCTCAAGCATCTACACCTTCAGCTCCACCTCCAGCATCAACTCAAGCACCTCCAGTATCCACTCCTCCAGCTCCAGGACATTCTGTAGAAGACTTCATGGACACTCTTCTGTCGACCCCATCATCAGCTGCCAGAGAGACGAGTAGCTCTATACCTTTTGAACTTTTTGGTAACTTGTTGCCAAAGGGGGAGAAATGTATAGATCATAGACTTCGTGTGAGAGATAGCTTTTGACTTTATTTTCTCTCATTTGGTTATAAAACTTTGATCGTTTGGATGACCTTATCTTGTGTGTGATCATACGATTTATCTTGTGTGACGCTACTTTACTATCTTTTAGCTATCCATGTGATGATCACTCACTTATCTTGTTGGTGTCATGTGCTTACTATTCATTCTTATCTTGTTTACGCACCACCAAGATGTATGTGCCATGGAAGAGTGACCCATGATCCTAATTGATTGTGCATTTGCATTCAAACGCAATTTTTAAATAATGCTCAAATTAAGGGAGAGCTCTTGCTTTTCACATACTTCTCAAAGCGGCGATGCTAATCATTGATTATATCTTTTTTTTTGAAGCTTTGATCTATATGTTGTCATCAATTACCAAAAAGGGGGAGATTTAAAGCACCATTGCTCCCTAGGCTTGTTATGATAAATGATCACAACATATGCATCATTGTACTAATATGTTTTTAAGTATATTTTAGAAAAGATCAAAAGATGCTTTGGCTAAAGATTTATGTGGAGATGCCCCTTGATGCAAGAAAGGAATAATATTGGCTCAAGCTTCAAGCTAGAAGACTCTTCGTTTTCTATTTGTGATATATCACTTTTGAGTCCATAGGAAAGCCAATACTATTAAAAGGGGGTGAGGTATTAAAATCAACTGATTGCTCAAAGTGATCTAAGTTAGCCACCAAAATTCTCAGTCATTTTACCACATATCTATTCTGTCAAAATCCACATGCACAAAATCCACACTCTTAGAAATGCATGTGTGGGGTGTACTTGACTTGCTATAACTGCCATAGCCGCCTCTCAAATAAAATTGGGAAAAGGCAAAATTTTTATCTTGTTAAGTAGTCTAATCACCTCCCTCTAGAAATACTTTCAATCCTACAGCTGCCAGCGACGGCCCTTTGGGCCGAGGTATCTCGGCTCAGGGAGGAGGCACATGAGGTGATGGCGCTCTAGGAGAGAGCGGAGTGAGAGGAGACCAACATGCTTAACCTTTTCCGTGAGGTGGAGAACACCTTTTCTGGTAAGCGTCATTCCCTTTGTTTGTTGTGTCTCGCCAGCTCCCTTTTTTCTAATCATCTTTCTTCCGGCCAGCTCGCTTCCTAGAAACACAGTCGCAGGCGGAGCGGATCATGGAGGCCCGCTGGGAGGAGGAGCGTCGGGCCGGCTGCGAGCAGGAGGTCGATGCTAGCTAGACAACGGAGGAGATTGCCCACGCCTGTGAGACCCGAGTGGATTTCCTGCGGGTCCTTTGGGACCAGCTCCTGAGGGCGAGTCAGAACGTCGTATGAGCCCCTTGTCCCGACTAGGTGGAGGGGGTTCCAGCCATCCAGGTTGCGACGTGGCTGGAACATGCTATGGATCATTTTGATGCATGGAGGGCGTCAACTCCAAGGTGTGGGGATAGGATGGCACTAACCTTTTTCCTCTTGTGGTACTCAGGTATTAACCTGGACAAGCTGGCCACCATGAGAGCGGCATCGCAGGTGCATCTGACGTGGCGTGAAGAGGCCATCCGCTTTTGGGCCCACGAGCTCACCAGCTACGCGACGATGGACACCTACTACCCCCGAGCTGGGTGAGGACGGTGTACCACTCCCGGAGGATGATTACGACATTCCCATCGTGGCCAGGGACGAGCAAGTAGGGTCCATCTCGGAGGAGCCTGAAGGCGATGGTGGAGCCGCCGAGGCGGCCACTAGGGGCGCAGTCGAATCTTCTGCAGATGCAACCTCCTGCTAGCGATGCCGACGTGCCTCCAACTGGAGACGACATAGTGCCTTTGACTGTCAAGATGCAGGTATCGCTGACTGGCGATGCAGAGGCCAGCCGGGGAGCACCGTCGGCCCCCGATGCTTAGACGAGCCTGACGACCGTGCCGGCTGGGACCGGGAGGCGGTGCTGCTGGAGCCACCTGTTGTCTTCCTACTTTCTTTATTTCCAAGTTTGTTTTGGTCAAGTCCACCCATTGGGGGTGTAATTTTTTATTGTAATGCACTCTTGGCCTTGCGCCATAATCTTTTTATTATGCAAGGCAGTTTTAGTTTAACTTGTTGCCATGTGTCATTTCATTCGGTACCTTTCCTTGCTTTAGTCTTTTTCCCATGTGCCCTTCTCCTTTGCCTTTTTTCCTACCAACCAGCTGGCTTACGAAGTGTGGCCGGGCGAGGAGTGGGTTCCCGTAGGCGGGGTGTTGCTACTTTGGCTTTTTTCAAGTTAAGTTTTCGAACGAAACAAGCAGCATGGTTGGACCCGGCCCAACCCTCGACAACGTTTTCCATGTACTCCACCCCTTTTGCCTGTGCGCCTGCCGGCCGGACAACCATGTTGTGGTGTGTACCCGTCAAGAATTAAGCCGCTAAGAAGGAGGAAGTATGGTACTTTGCTAAGCCGGTGTGGGACATGGGTGATCCAGCAGTCCCCAAGCCGGTTGGGGTGACTCGAGGGTGGCCGTTGAAGAATAATAGTTGGACCATAGCTATTTTGGAAAAGGCAGTCCCCGAGTCCTGCTCTGGGCTGTCGCCTGTTCATTGATTGGAAGTAGGGAAGATACATACATACACTTGTTTAAGTATAAAATGGGCGGAGGAGTTCTACATTCCATGGCCGCTCTGTCTCGGAGCCGGAGGCGTCCTTCTTGTTCTTTCTTGCCTTCTGAGCATCGATCACATAGTAGGTGTTGTTGCTTAGAGCTTTGCTGATGATGAATGGGCCCTCCCATGGGGCGGACAACTTGTGCTGGACGACTTTCCGTTCGATCAGCCGGAGCACGAGGTCACCCTCTAGGAATGAGAACGGTTTGACCCGCCGGCTGTGGTAGTGGCGCAGGGCCTGCTGGTAGATGGCTGTTCTGGACAGCGCCAACTCATGTGCCTCCTCGAGGAGGTCGACGCCGAGTTCTCTAGCCTCATTAGCTTCAGCCTCGGTGTATAGGGTGACCCGTGGTGCGTCGAAGTCGACGTCAGTAGGGATAATTGCCTCAGCCCCATACACTAAGAAGAATGGGGTAAAACCGGTCGACCGGTTGGGCGTGGTTCGCAAGCTCCATAATACAGGCGATAGTTCCTCAACCCAGGCGTCGGCCAAGTGCTCGAGCGGCTCGACCAACCTGGGCTTAAGGTCGGCTAGGATGAGGCCGTTTGCACGCTCCACCTGGCCTTTTGACTTCGGGTGGGCCAGAGACATAAGGTCCAGCCGGATTCCATGCTCGTTGAAGTAGCGAGCAACTGCACCCTTAGCGACGTTGGTGCCATTGTTGGTGATGATGTTGTTGGGGAGACCGTAGCGGACGGTGATATCCTTGATGAACGTGACAACCGTCGGGCCGTCAAGCTTCTTGATTGGCCTGGACTCAATCCATTTCGTGAACTTGTCAACGACCACCGGGAGATGTGTCACGAACTCACGCCGCCTCGGGCAGTTTTGAACGGACCTACCATGTCCACGGCCCATACGACAAACGGACATGTGAGGGGGATGGTTTGTAGGGCTGTAACCGGATGGTGGGTGCGCGCCTTGAAGCACTGGCAGCCGTTGCACTTGTCGACCAACTCCTTTGCATTTTTAGGGCAAACGGCGAATAGAACCCGTGGCGGAACGCCTTGGCCACCAGGGAGCGCGAGGTGGCATGGTGACCGCACTCCCCCTGGTGGATGTTGAGGAGGATCTCGCAGCCTTTTGTGCCTCGACACAGCGCTGGAATACTCGAGACACGCTGCGCTTGACAAGCTCGTTGTTGACACCTCGAGACACGCTGCGCTTGACAAGCCTTTTGTGCCTCGACACAACTGCTGGTCCTGGAAGCGGTAGCTGGCCATGTTTGCATCTCTGGCGTCACACTCTCTAGTGACTTGTTGCACCACCAGGCCGCAGTCGCCGAAGCATAGGATGCGTCGGACACGGATTTCCCTGGCCAGCCGGAGGTCATGGGTGAGCGCTTCGTACTCCGCCACGTTGTTCGATGCGGCGAGGTGGATCTGCAGGACATACTACAGATGGTCACCCTTGGGGAAGGAGAGAACGATGCCGGCTCCGAGGACAGTGCACATCTTCGAGCCGTTGAAGTGCATGCGCCAATGGGTGGAGTGGGGAGGCGGCGACAGGTACTTCGCTTCTGCACAGTCGACGAGGAAGTCCACCCAGGCTTGCGACTTGATGACGGTGCAGGACTCATATGTGATGTGCTCGTCGGCCAGCTAGTGGGCCCAATTGGTGATGTGGCCAGCTGCGTCCTGGTTGCCCACGATCTCCCCAAGAGGAGCGATGCTTACCACCATGATCGGGTATTCCTGGAAGTAGGGCTGGAGTTTCTGGGCCGCCAGGCACACGCGGTAGCACATCTGCTGGTAGTGCACGTAGTTTTTCTTGGAGGTAGACAACACCTCGCTCAGGTAGTAGACCGGTTGTTGGCCCAGCTGGGCTCAGCCTGGCTCCGAGCGCTGGACGGCCATGACGACGCATCTATTTGCCGTGATGTAGAGAAGCATCGGCTCTTTGTCTGTCGGTGCGACCAGCACCAACACGGGTAGCGCGCGCTTGAGGTCGCGTAGGGCCTCGCTGGCTTCGTCGCTCCACATGAAACCGTCCGCCTTCTTGAGCAGGCGGTAGAGTGGGAGGGCCTTTTCTCCCAGCCGACTGATGAAGCGACTGGGTGAGGCTAGGCAGCCAGTGACCTTATGGATGCCACCCAGGTCAGTCGGCCGGGTCATCCGCTCGATGGCTCGGAAACAAGGAAACCGAGGAGCTTGTCGGCCGTTACACCGAACACACACTTTTTCAGGTTCAGTCGGATCTCGTACTCGTGCACACTTGCGAACATCTCTTGGAGATCATCCAGGAGGGTGCAACTTTCTTTGGTTTTGACCACAACATCGTCTACATAGACGTGTATGTTGCGAGCAAGCTTCCTACAGAGGCACCGCTACAGGCAGTGCTACAACATGGCGCCAACATTTTTTAGCCCAAACGTCATCGTGATATAGAAAAACGCCCTGAAGGGTGTTATGGAAGCTGTTTTGAGCCGGTCTGCCAGATGTATCTTGATCTGGTGGTAACCAGAATAGGCGTCCAAGAAGTACACCAACTCGTAGCCGGCAATCGACTCGATCACTTGATTGATAAAGCGCACAAGAAATGGATCCTTGGGGCATGCCTTGTTTACACTCGTGTAGTCGATACACATGCGCCAAGTCTTACTCTTCTTTAGCATCAGGGCTTGCCCGGCTTTGCGTCCGTCCGGACGTAAAGGACGTGCTTGGCGAACTTCCTCGGGACCCCCGCCATGTATTTTGGGGACCATACAAAGATAAACCGATTCTCACGGAGGAAGTCGACGAGCTCGTTTTCCTATTTGTTGCTAAGGCCGGACCACACCATGACGTACTTGCCGGTGGGGTCAGGTGGTTCCAGGGGGACCCTTTTGGTATTCTTGCCAGTGGCTGGCTAGATCTCGGCCTCCATAGTCGGCTGTTTCATCTTGGGCTCGGGCATGGCCACCGGCTCGCGGGTGAGAGCCATGGGCCGGTCGATCTGTCGCCAGTCCTCGATGATGACAAGCAACTCGGCCAACTTATAGTCGGCCAGAGCCAACTCGGACGATTTCTTGTAGTTGCCTGCGATTATTATGATCTCGTGCAGGCCCGAGAGTTTCATCTTCAGGTAGGCGTAATGTGGGACCACCATGAACTTGGCGAGGTCCAACCGACCCAAGATGGCATGGTAGGAGCTAGTTAGTTTGATGACCTCAAACCAGATCGGCTCGCGGTGGAAGTTCTTTGGTGAGCCGAACAACATGTCCAGCCAGACCTTGCTGATCGCGGAGCGGGAGTTGCCGAGGAGGATGACGTAGAACACCGTTAGAGTCGACTGGAACTCGGACTCCAGAATGCCGAGCTTCTACATGGTCTCATGGTAGAGGATGTTGATGGTGCTACCAACATCGACGAGCACGCGCGTGAAGCGGCATGTGCACCGTCGAGAGACGAACGTTGGGTCGAGGACAAGCGTGTGGCCACGTGGCATCGGCATTAGAGCCGGATGGTCCTCACACGCCCAAGTGATCGGCTTTGTACGACTAGTGCATGCACTGGGGGACCGGAAGGCTTCCTATAGTCAGGATGGCTGTGATCCCAGCTCTGTGGGGACCCCGACTTACTAGTCGAGAATCGCCGTGCTCAGTTATCCCAGAGATCAATGCTCACCGAACACAGATACTGAATAAAGAGTCTTACATCCGAGTACCGATTATTATTACAACATGTGACCGAAGGGTCAAGTTCACAAGACAGGGCCTAAGGCCAAATCACACGAGTACACTAATAGCGGAAAACAAAGGGGCTAAGCGGGTGCCCATGCCATCAAGCCTACACCGACAGGCATTCTGACTTGGAAGCGTTCTAGTTCGTAGGGGTGTCACTGAAGACATACTCATCTCCAAACTTCGGTCCTTCCATGTCTGGTCAATAACATAACCAGTGGCAAGCCAATGAGTACTTTGAATGTTCTTGCAAACAGCCCATGATATGAACAATGAAAGTGAAGGATAACAATATCATGCATTTCTAGTATAACTCATCGGGGTGGAATGATCATGAATATGCACCAAGTTAAAGAATTACTCTTGAAGAACAGGTTACAGATATCAACATATCTGCAGAGGGCGGAACCATCCGGGTTCACCCTATATGCCAAGTTACCGAACTTGGTCATATCCTTGCTATTAAAGCAACACCTTCTATCTGTCGAGGGCTGAACCATCCGGGTTCACCCTATATGCCAAGTCACCGAACTTGGTCATATCATTGCTATCATAGCAACACCTTTCTCGACACCACACACACGCACTCACACACACATGGTTTATGCGGAAATATCATGACGTAGTTTAAGCAGGATTAACCAACTGTCCTTGACCGTGGACACGGCTATTCGAATAGTTTACACTCTGCAGAGGTAGTACGCTAGACCCACGAGATCCGGGAAACTTCCGTGTCATCCATGACTCGCGGTATATTACATACCCGAGGTAAGTACCCGATCAATGCCTTTCCCCTGACGATACTAGACAAAGAGGTCCACTTGATTGGTACCCAGCCCATATGTTGTACGTCTTACGAGCTGCAACTCTGGACAGTACCAACCATGCGGGGACCAATGGTGTGACTGGAACTCATAAAAATGGCATAGTCGTCCTACCCGGCACGACCCCATCATGAGAGTGACCACGCATCACTCCCGCCACTAGTAATGTGGCTCTTTCCTAGCACCGACCACAGTAATTAACATAGCCCCATCCCATAAGGGGTAACGTGGTCATACTGGTAAGGTTGGGACGGTCGACACATCATAAATCTAATCCCATTTCCGAAACCTTACTCACACAAATACTGGGTGCATCAGTTCACCAAAAGTGACCACCTAACTCATCCTCACCCTCGGGCATTAGTGGCACCCAACGGGGTTTTCATAAACTCTTGCTTTAGGACAACATCATGCTCATGAATAATGCTACTTCTTTCTTACTTGTCAACATGGTATTAGCATGACCCTAAGGGGTAGAGTCAAGCTCAATGCATGTGCTCCGGGGGAGCCTTCAGTAAAATCATATCAAATGATTACCGGCACTTATGATCATATGCAACGGAAATACTTGCTATTATAACATGCAAAGTAACATATGCTCAGTCAAGGTCAAAGGGCTGCTTGCCTTGGTCAGCTAAGTATCCGGGGTCTTCAAGGTCTTCCGCTCCGATTCCCTCGTCACACGGATTTTCTATCATCGATAAAACAATAAATAAGGAATCGCTCACACAGAAACAGTTCACAAAGTCATTTTAAAAATGTTCCCTATTACTGATAAATCTAAGATATCATTTTAAAAATACTTGCCTTAATTGTCCTTGAAGGAATATTTTTTAAAACAACCAAGCAGAAGCATAACTATTCCATTTTAGACCTTTTTAAGATTGTAAAATAGAATAGTTGCTCGAAAAATTCATCTAAGCATATCATTAAATACTACACATTTTTAGAAAAATAAAAGTGGAACAATTATATTTTTACACTGGTTAAATGTTTTTATAAAAATCTTAGAAATCCAGGTTTAAAATAAAAAAGAAAAACAGGCCAACTCCTGGCCTGGCTCGGCCCAGAGCTGGGCTGGCCCATGGCCAGCCGACGGCCTGCCCAGGCGCGCGCGCCGTCAGGTTTGAACCTGACGCACGGGGCCCTACGGTTAGTGGCCGAGGCCAGCGCGGGGGAGTAGGATAGGCCACCGACAGGTGGGGCACACCTGTCAGGGTCATCTCCTACCTCCAGCCAGAGAGGAGGAGGAGGACGCCGATGAGGTTGCCGACGTGCTCAAACCTAATGAACACGGGAACGGGTCCACCTAACCGTCACCTACCTGCTGGTGGTTAAAACAACGACGGGAAGGGAGAGGTTCGCCGGCGACGAGGAGGCCGTGCCGGAGGGGTTTCGGGAAGTGGTCGAGGGGGTGGCTAGAGACACGGAAAAGCTCGGGCGAGTTGGGGGAAAGCTTCCTGGGGTCAAGGTGGTCAGTTTGGTGGGTCGAGTGGCGCACGAGCCGTCGTGTAGCCGGAGATCAACCGGAGCTCCGAGACGGAGGGGGCTCGATCGATCACGAGCACCGAGGCTCTACTGGTTTGCTGGGGTGTCTAGGGAGGTGCTAGTGGATGCGGCGAAGCTATCTGAGGGGTGCTGGAGTGAGGGGGAGGGCTATTTATAGGCCCGCGATGGTGAGCAGATTCGGGAGCGCCGGTGACTCACCATGGCGCGCATGCGGGTGCAGAGAGAGGTCGGGGTTGAAACCACGGTCTCAGGACATGGTATTGGACTGCCCGAACCATCTGTATCAGAGAGAGGGAGAGGGAAGGCGAGCATTCGTGGCCGCGCAAGCTTGGCCGATTCTGGAGCGCGCGGGCATGCGTCCCGCGAGCTCTAGCGCGAGAGAGGAGGGGCCCTGAGGCTTGCCCGACACAGAGGGGCTGTCGGGGAGGACGTTGGACATCACGGGGGAGGATGGAACTGGCCGAGGGCGTCGCCCCCACCTCGGTGACTCCTTTTAGCGCACCCAGAGCGCAGTTTTGGCATGCCACGGCTTGCTGGTGCGCTCTGAGGCACTTTGGACGTGTCTAGCATGTCCTGGCACTTGCTGGGGGTGTGGCTAGCCGTTTGGTTTTAGTGGGAGCTTCGGCTGGTCAAAGGAGGCAAGAAATATTGGTGCCGCCAGTCATGAACTGAGGTCTAAATTGGGGTTTTTGGCCTTTCCACTTTGAAGGGCCAGTTGACTGGGGTTAGGTACAGGTGTTGGCTACTTAATCTAAGAGTTTGAAGCAAAGGAGTTTGGTTTAGCTGTGGGTAAGGTGGCTTTTTCCTATCTGTCAGAAGGTGTTCGACAGTGGGCACAGGGGGTTGCACCCCACCACTGGTGCTGAGACTTAACAGGTTTGGTTTTGGTGGTAAACTAGGGAATTCCACCAAATTTGAGCTCCAAAGGACAAGTTTAGCTTTGTAAACTTGAAATCAATCCAATATGACCAGATGTGTTCCTTCCAAAGGGAGTGTGGGAAAACTAAGTCCCACAAATCCCAATTTTGGTGTAGAACCCTCATTTGAGGTATTAGACACTCCTGCAAAGTTTTAGCTTCATTGGACAAACTTTTCTATGTAGAGTTGCTCTAACTTGATTCTCGACAAACATGGTTTTTGGGTTATTTGGGGTCCTTATCCACCTTTGATCAAGGTGAAACTTTATGTGGACACCAAACAAGGCTTAGGGACATCACTAGAATTTTCTAGGAATTTATTGAGAATATTTCCTTTGGAAATATTTCAAAATGCCAAAATAAACAGAAATAGCTTTTATAGTTTTAATCAATAAATATAATATAAAATGGGGTTTAAAATCTTATGTATGGAAAATATATGTCCTTCTGATCATCTCTAAATTTAATCAGATTTTTCCAAGGCACACAAGTATTTTTCCAAGTTCGAATACCAATTCTGGCCTTAGAAATGGACATGTTATTTAATTAGGAAAATACTAACAAAAATAATTATTTTTGTGGTTTTGAAATATAAAGATAGGTAAAAATAAGATTCCAAATATGAGTAGTAGCTCTGCTTGTTATCAAAGACATGCAGTGCAACTCAAGGTTGTTTTACTCTGGTTATCAAAGGTTTTTGGAAATCAGTAAATTACCAAAAGGAATTTAGGGTTTTAAAACCTCACATGATCAAGCATACAAGCATACAATGTCAATCATGGCACTCACAACATTAGTTTGGAAAAAGTTTTAACAAGCTCAGAATTTTACAACACACACAGGTGATAGCAAAAATAGGGTGTCACAGACCTATCCCCCTTACAAGAATCTCGTCCCCGAGATTCCTAAGCTAGGTGCTAAAAAGGTCTGGGAACTCAGATCGGAGATAGTCTTCGCGCTCCCATGTAGCTTCAGCTTTGGTGTGGTTGCTCCATTGAACCTTGAAATACTTGATGGTGCGGCTTCGAGTGCATCGCTCTGCTTCATCCAGAATGCGGATTGGCCTCTGGCGGTAGGTGAGATCAGACTGAAGGTCAATGGCTCGGTGATCAATGTCCTTATAAGGATCGAAACGATTCGGCGTCTGGAGACACTTCCAAAGTTGTGACACGTGGAAAACGTTGTGCACACCCGAAAGTTCCGGAGGTAATTCCAGCTGATAAGCGACCTCTCCACGCCTTGCCGTGATCTTGAATGGCCCAATGAACCTTGGTGCGAGTTTCCCCTTAACGTGGAAACGCTTGGTTCCCTTGAGAGGTGTGACATGGAGGTACACCATATCTCCGGGAATGAACTCCACATTCCTGCGGCGAGAGTCCGCATAACTCTTTTGTCGCGACTTGGCTGCCTTCAGATTTTCTTGGACTAGTTGCACCTTCTCTTCTGCCCGGTGCAAAACTTCTGGTCAAAAATCAGCCCATCTCCGGTTTCTGACCAGTTGAGCGGGGTGCGGCATTTCCGTCCGTACAACACTTCGAACGGGGCCATCTGGAGACTAGACTGGTAGCTGTTGTTGTACAAAAACTCAGCGAACGGCAGACAGTCTTCCCATTTGGCTCCATGCGCTAAGACGCATGCGCGGAGCATATCTTCGAGTATGTGATTCACCCTTTCCGTCTGTCCTCCCGTCTGCGGCTGGAAGGCGGTGCTGAAAGAGAGCTTGGTACCGAGGGCTTCCTGAAGTTTCCTCCAAAACCTTGAGGTGAACAGCGTGCCTCGGTCAGATACAATCTCCTTGGGAACTCCATGAAGGCTTACTATGTGCTCGATATAGAGACTAGCCAACTTGTTCCCGTCATAAGTGGTGTTGACAGGGATGAAATGGGCCACTTTGATCAAATGGTCGACAACAACCCATACCGAGTTATGTCCCTTGCTAGACCTTGGTAGACCGGTAATGAAATCCATCCCTACCTTGTCCCACTTCCATTACGGCACCTGGAGAGGTTGTAGCAGTCCTGCGGGTCGCTGATGCTCAGCCTTAATTTGCTGACACACCACGCACTTGGCCACATATGATGCGATTTCCCTCTTCATGCCGTGCCACCAGAATCTTTCTCGGAGATCTTGATACATCTTGGTACCACCGGGTGAATGGAGTAGGGTGTATCATGAGCTTCCCGTAGGATGAGTTCCTTGAGTTCGGCCTTGTTGGGTACGCATAAACGTTTCCCAAACCACACCACTCCTTGATCATCCTCCAAGAATCATGGGGCCATGCCTTCTGAAATCTTCTTCTTGATACCCTCGATGTTCTTCTGACCCTTCTAGGCCTCCTTGATGTCGTCTTCCAGCGTTGGTTTGACTTCGAGATTATCTAGGAATCTTGGTTCCACCAGTTCCAATCCGAAGTTCTCCAATTCTTTGTATAAGGCGGGCTCCCTTTCCTTAAGCATGGCGTTTAAGGTGCTGGTCTTCCGACTCAAGGCATCGGCCACCACATTTGCCTTACCGCGGTGATATTGAATGCTGAGGTCGTAGTCTTTGATCAACTCCAACCATCTCCGTTGCCTCATATTCAATTCCCTTTGGGTGAAGATATACCTCAGACTCTTATGGTCGGTGTATATTTCACATCGCTTCCCAAGAAGGTAATGTCACCATGTCTTCAGGGCATGCACTACTCCTGCCAACTCGAGATCATGGGTGGCATAATTGTCCTCATGCGGGCGCAGTTGCCTCGACAAGTATACCACAACCCTGCCATCCTGCATTAGAACCCCACCTAGCCCGTTCCTTGAGGCATCGCAATATATCACGAACTCCTTGCTGATATCTAGAGTGGCCAATACCGGGGCGGTGGTTCGCCTCTTCTTCAACACTTGGAAGCTTGCCTCACATTCTGGTGTCCATTCGAACTTCTTGCCTTTCTTCAAGAGCTAACTTATAGGTCGCACGATGCGGGAGAATCCTTCTACGAACTTGCGGTAGTATCCTGCGAGTCCGAGGAAGCTCCTGACTTCCTTCACGTTGATTGGCGATTCCCAGTTGGTTACGGTGGTAATCTTAGAGGGATCAACTGCCAATCCACTTGCCGTCATGGTGTGACCTAGGAATCCAACTTCGTTCAGCCAAAACTGGCATTTGCTGAACTTGGCATACAGTTGGTGCTCTTGAAGCTTTTCCAATACTAACCTCAAGTGTTGCTCATGCTCTTCTTCAGACATAGAAAAGATTAATATGTCGTCAATGAATACGACAACAAACTTATCCAAATATTCCATGAAGACCTTATTCATGAGGTATATGAAGTAAGCTAGGGAATTCGTCAATCCGAAGGACAAGACAATGCATTCGTACAGACCGTACCGGGTCACAAATGCCGTCTTTGGAATGTCTTCGGGTTGAATCTTTAGTTGGTAATATCCAGATCGGAGGTCGATCTTGCAGAATACCTTTGCACCATTAAGCTGGTCGAACAAGTCTTCAATCTTGGGGAGTGGATACTTGTTCTTGATCGTGACCTCATTGAGTGAACGGTAATCGACGCAAAGTCGGATTGTCCCATCCTTCTTGGACATGAAGAGAACACGCGATCCCCAAGGTGACGCACTTGGACAAATAAACCCTTTCCTGAGCAGCTCATCCAGTTGCTTCTTCGACTCCGCTAGCTCTTCAGATCCCATCCTGTAAGGCTTCTTATAGATACGCCTTGATCCGGGCATGAGTTTGATGATGAACTCGATGTCTCGGTCAGGAGGCATCCCTGGTAGCTCATCAGGAAAGACATCCGTGTACTCACAGACTATTGGCACTCGGTCGAGTCCTTCCTCTGATAGGTTGTTAACTCGTGGCACTCGAGTGGGTACTGGCTCAGAGACATACTTGACTTTGACCCCTTGGTCACTTGTCATGGTAATGGCCCTGTAAGCACAGTCCAAGATACTCTGATGCTTGGCCAACCAGTCCATACCGAGGATTACTTCTAGGCCTTGCGACTTAAGCACAATGAGATCTGCTGAGAAGCTCGTCCCATTGATAACTATCCCGACCTTTCTACACCCTAGGTTGGTTTTCAAAACTGCTCCCGGGGTTTGAATTGCCATATGCCCATGAAGCAAGGTAGGTTGTAGACCACACTTTTCGAGAAACCTTTGCGTAATAAAAGAATGCGAAGCACCACAATCAAACAATACTGTTGCTGAGGTAGAGTTGACAAGGAACGTACCCAGAATGCAGTCCGGGTCTTCCTGTGCCTCTTCTGCGGAAATGTGATTAATCCGCCCCTTGCTGTGATACTACTGATTGCGGGGAGCCTGGTTCCTGCCTGGTTCTCCTTGGCCTGGATTTGGCGCATTGGGGCATGGAACATAGGGTCTCTTATTGGGGCACTGCCTGGAATAGTGCCCTGGTTGTCCATTCCCGAAACAGGTAACTTGCGCTGGAAGGTTGGTCTTGCTCCCACCATTGTTTGGCGGAGTGCTTGCTGGCTTGACGCTGACTTGCTGAGGTTGGTAATTCTGGCGGAATGTTGGATGCTTGTACTGCTGCTGTTGATAGTTGGGTCTTGCTGGGGCTGACTGCCATGGTCGTGGTTTCGAGTTGATCGGTCCTCCACTACTTATTAGCTTGCACTTACGGGTGTCGTCCATTGCATGACGCTTGTCTTCCAACATAAGAGCCTTATTAACCAGGTCACTGAAGGTCCGACATTCACAAACAACCAGTTGATACTGGAGTGACTGCTGTAGTCCTTCCATAAAGCGCTCCACTTTGGCAGCCTCGGTGCTGACATCTTCAGGTGCATACCTCGATAGAAGGTTGAACTTCCGCAAATACTCCTTGAATGATCCACTGCCTTGCATTAAGGCTCGGAATTCCCGCTTCTTAATGGTCATCATACTCGGAGGGATGTGAGCGGCGCGGAATCCATTCTTGAACACGGCCCAAGTGATGACTTGCCCGGCTCGCATGATTTGAAATCCGTCCCACCAGGCTCTGGTTGTGCCTCCGAGACAGTGGTTGCATAGAGAACTTTCTCGTTGTCGTCAGTGCACTTGACCAACGCGAGAAGGTCTTCGATAGTGCGGATCCAGTCATCGGCATCCAAGGGCTCAGTCGTCTCCGTGAATATGGGCGGCGTAGTCCGCATAAACTCAAAGAGAGTTGAGCGACCGTTGCCATTCCCGTTCTGCGGCGGGTGGTTCACCAAAGTTTGAGCCAGCTGCCGAATAGCGGCATTGTTGGCTTAACGCTCCTCCCGAAGAGCTTGAAGGAACTGAGCCATGGTCAAGCTTTCAAGGGGAGGCGGCGGCGGAGGAACATTGTCTTGCTGCTCATGGTGATCTCCAGCTTGAGCTTCCCCTCCGGTTCCCTGCTGCTTTCCTGAAGAGGCAGAGTCGGGGTTGCCGAAAGTGCTGTTGCGAGTTGCATTCACCATCCTGTCACGGGAGTAGACAGGTCAAAATCTGTTGAACTGGTTGCACTCGAAAGGGACGACGTTCTAGTAAAGAGGGGGTCTGGTGTGTGCTAGTGCGCAAGGTTTTATGACAAAGGTTTTTGAAAAGAACTACTGCATTAATTTAAAAGCAAGCGATGCAGCCGCTCACAAGCTGCACATGGCAGAATGCGACTTGCATCCAATAGGTTCACACAACATCCGGGTCATAAAATCCTGATACAAGAACTCCTACGTTCGGTACATCCTATGCTGCTAAGCGATCGACTGCGCGGTCTCATAAGCCGGCTCTATGGGATCTTCGTCTTCATCTTCATCTCTGTCTTCATCTTCATTAGTGCTTCCCTTCCTCAAAGGAGTAGGGGAAGGAAGTAGACTATCTCGACGTCTCTTGGTTGGTGAGGTAGCGAAAAGCTCGGTGTACTCTTATGCGGTTAAACATCGACTCTGAAAAGGAACAGCCTGAAGCGGGGGTATTCCTCCTCGAAAAGCAAAGGCAGGTGATATCACATGTGCTCCTTCTTTCTTCACCTTGTTGTTCTTCATCTTCTCCATACGAAGTAGGTCCTTAACTTGGTGCAGCTCTTGGCGAATCCTAGTTGACTCCTTGATCAAAAGATGTATCAAGGTGTCTGAGGAGAGGGTGAAGTAGGTCTGAAACCTTAATGGCATCCCGTCCTCAGATGAGGGGTTGAGTGTCCAGCTTTCGTCTATCTTATCCTTAACAAAAGGTAGGTGACGAGTAGCGGGTTCGTTCACTATCTCAAGAAGGATGTCGCGGAGTCGCACGAGTACCTCTCGTGCTGCAGTCTCCACGGCCAACATCAGATCCTCCATTTGTGGCCCTTCGAAGAACCAGCTAGTTGGGGAGTCATTAGCCTTCACTATCACGTCCACGTGATACTCCTTGGTGTCGGCGTTGACCCAGTGTTCATGATAGAGAAAGACGGGCATGCGACGCACTTGACACTTCTCGAGGCTATCAATCAAAAGGAGAGGAAAGCCCATTTCCAGAAGCATTTCAGGTACGGCGGCCATCTACAAGGTGTAGAGGAGAGGGTTAGAAATATATAGTGGGTGCGGTTGTCGGGTCAATCTATGTGCACTAGTTGTCCGGCTATCGCCCATGCTACCTAAGGCTCCCTATAGTCAGGATGGCTGTGATACTAGCTCTGTGGGGACCCCGACTTACTCGTCAAGAATCGCCGGGCTCAGTGATCCCAAAGATCAATACTCACCGAACACAGATACTGAATAAAGAGTCTTACATCCTAGTACCGATTATTATTACAACACGTGACCGAAGGGTCAAGTTCACAAGACAGGGCCTAAGGCCAAATCACACGAGTACACTAATAGCGGAAAACAAAGGGGCTAAGCGGGTGCCCATGCCATCAAGCCTACACCGACAGGCATTCTGACTCGGAAGTGTCCTAGTTCGCAGGGGTGTCGCCGAAGACATACTCATCTCCAAACTCCGGTCCTTCCATGTCTGGTCAATAACATAACCAGTGGCAAGCCAATGAGTACTTTGAATGTACTCGTAAACAGCCCATGATATGAACAATGAAAGTGAAGGGTAACAATATCATGCATTTCTAGTATAACTCATCGGGGTGGAATGATCATGAATATGCATCAAGTTAAAGAATTACTCTTGAAGAACAGGTTACAAATATCAATATATCTGTTGAGGGCGGAACCATCCGGGTTCACCCTATATGCCAATTCACCGAACTTGGTGATATCCTTGCTATTAAAGCAACACCTTCTATCTGTCGAGGGCTGAACCATCCAGGTTCACCCTATATGCCAAGTCAACGAACTTGGTCATATCATTGCTATCATAGAAACACCTTTGTCAAGACCACACACACGCACTCACACACACATGGTTTATGCGGAAATATCAGGACATAGCTTAAGCAGGATTACCCAACTGTCCTTGACCGTGGACACGGCTGTTCGAATTGTTTACACTCTGCAGAGGTAGTACGCTGGACCACGAGATCCGGGAAAGTTCCGTGTCATCCACGACTCGCGGTATATCACATACCCGAGGTAAGTACCCGATCAATGCCTTTCCCCTGACTATACTAGACAAAGAGGTCCACTCGATTGGTACCCAGCCCACATGTTGTACGTCTTACGAGCTCCAACTCTGGACAGTACCAACCATGCGGGGACCAATGGTGGGACCAATGGTGTGACTGGAACTCATAAAAGTGGCATAGTCGTCCTACCCGGCACGACCCCACCATGAGAGTGACCACACATCACTCCCGCCACTAGTAATGTGGCTCTTTGCTAGCACCGACTAGAGTAATTTACTTAGCCCCGTCCCATAAGCGGTAACGTGGTCGTACTGGTAAGGTTGAGACGGTCGACACATCATAAATCTAATCCCATTTCCGAAACCTTACTCACACAAATACCGGGTGCATCACTTCACCAAAAGTGACCACCTAACTCATCCTCACCCTCACCCATTAGTGGCACCCGACGGGCTTTTCATAAACTCTTGCTTTAGGACAACATCATGCTCATGAATAATGCTACTTCTTTCTTACTTGTCAACATGGTATTAGCATGACCCTAAGGGGTAGAGTCAAGCTCAATGCATGTGCTCCGGGGGAGCCTTTTGTAAAATCACATCAAATGATTACCGGCACTTATGATCATATGCAATGGAAATACTTGCTATTATAACATGCAAAGTAACATATGCCCAGTCATGGTCAAAGGGCTGCTTGCCTTGGTCAGCTAAGTATCCGGGGTCTTCGAGGTCTTCCGCTCTGATTCCCTCGTCACACGGATTTTCTATCGTCGATAAAACAATAAATAAGGAATAGCTCACACAGAAACAGTCCACAAAGTCATTTTAGAAATGTTCCCTATTACTCATAAATCTATGATATCATTTTAAAAATACTTGCCTTAATTTTCCTTGAAGGAATATTTTTGAAGACAACCAAGCAGAAGCAAAACTATTCCATTTTAGCCCTTTTTAACATTGTAAAATAGAATAGTTACTAGAAAAATTCATCTAAGCATATCATTAAATACTACACATTTTTAGAAAAAGAACAGTGGAAGAATTATATTTTTACACTAGTTAAATGTTTTTATAAAAATCTTAGAAATCCAGGTTTAAAATAAAAAGAAAAACAGGCCAGCTCCTGGCCTGGCTCGGCCCAGAGCTTGGCTGGCCCATGGCCAGCCGACGGCCTGCCCAGGCGCGCGCGCCGTCAGGTTTGAACCTGATGCGTGAGGCCCTGCGGTAAGTGGCCGAGGCCAGCGCGGAGGAGTAGGATGGACCACGGACGGGTGGGGCACACGTGTCGGGGTCGTCTCCTACCTCTAGCCAAAGGGGAGGAGGAGGACGCCGGCGAGGTTGCCGACGTGCTCAAGCCCTAATGAACACGGGAATGGCTCCGCCTGACCGTCGCCTACCTGCAGGTAGTCGAAACAACAACGGGGAGGCAGGGGTTCGCCGGCGATGAGGAGGCCGTGGCGGAGGGGTTTCCGGAAGTGGTCGAGGGGGTGGCTAGAGACACGGAAAAGCTCGGGCGAGTTGGGGGAAAGCTTCCTCGAGTCAAGGGGGTTAGTTTGGTGGGTCGAGGGGAGCAGGAGTCGTCGTGTATCCGGAGATCCACCGGAGCTCCGAGGCGGAGGGGCCTCGGTCGATCTCGAGCACCGGGGCTCTGCTGGTTCGCTGGGGTGGCTAGGGAGGTGCTAGTGGATGCGGCGAAGCTATCTGAGGGGTGCTGGAGCGAGGGGGGGCTATTTATAGGCACAGGACGGTGAGCAGATTCGGGAGCGCCGGTGACTCACCGTGGCGCGCATGGGGGTGCAGAGAGAGGTCGGGGTTGAAACCACGGTCTCGGGACATGGTATTGGACTGCCCGAACCATCTGCAGCAGAGAGAGGGAGAGAGAAGGCGAGCATTCGTGGCCGCGCAAGCTTGGCCGATTCTGGAGCGCGCGGGCACGCGTCGCGCGAGCTCTAGCGCGAGAGAGGAGGGGCCCTGAGGCTTGCCCGACGCAGAGGGGCTGTCGGGAAGGAGGTTGGATATCTCGGGGGAGGCTGGAACTGGCCGAGGGCATCGCCCCCACCTCGGTGACTCCCTGTAGCGTGCCCAGAGCACAGATTTGGCATGCGACGGCATGCTAGTGCGCTCTGAGGCACTTTGGACGTGTCTAGCATGTCCTGGCCCTTGCTGGGGGTGTGGCTAGCCGTTTGGTTTTAGTGGGAGCTTCGGTTGGTCAGAGGAGGCAAGAAATACTAGTGTCGTTAGTCATGAACTGAGGTCTAAAATGGGGTTTTTGGCCTTTCCACTTTGAACGAGTGAAGGGCCAGTTGACTGGGGTTAGATACAGGTGCTGGCTACTTAATCTAAGAGTTTTAAACAAAGGAGCTTGGTTTAGTTGTGGCTAAGGTGGCTTTTTCCTATGTGTCAGAAGGTGTTCGTCAGTAGGCATAGGGGTTGCACCCCACCACTGGTGCTGAGACTTAACAGGTTTGGTTTTGGTGGTAAACCATGGAGCTCCACCAAATTTGAGCTCCAAAGGACAAGTTTAGCTTTTTAAACTTGAAATCACTCCAATATGACCAGATTTGTTCCTTCCAAAGGGAGTGTGGGCAAACTAAGTCCCACAAATCCCAATTTTTGTGTAGAACCCTCATTTGAGGTATTAGACACTCCTGCAAAGTTTTAGCCTCATTGGACAAACTTTGCTATGTAGAGTTGCTCTAACTTGATTCTGGACAGACATGGTTTTTGGGTTATTTGGGGTCCTTATTCACCTTTGATCAAGGTGAAACTTTATGTGGACACCAAACAAGGCTTAGGGACATCACTGGAATTTTCTAGGAATTTATTGAGAATATTTCCTTTGGAAATATTTCAAAATGCCAAAACAGACAGAAATAGCTTTTATAGATTTAATCAATAAATATAATAGAAAATGGGTTTTAAAATCTTATGTATGGAAAATATATGTCCTTCTGATCATCTCTCAGTTTAATCATATTTTTCCAAGGCAGAAAAGTATTTTTCCAAGTTGGAATACCAATTGTGGCCTTAGAAACTGACAGGTTATTTAATTAGGAAAATACTCAGAAAAATAATTATTTTTGTGGTTTTGAAATATAAAGATAGGTAAAAATCACATTACCAAATATGAGTAGTAGCTCTGCTTGTTATCAAAGACATGCGGTGCAACTCAAGGTGGTTTTACTCTCGTTATCAAAGGTTTTTGGAAATGAGTAAATTACCAAAAGGAATTTAGGGTTTTAAAACCTCACATGATCAAGCATACAAGCATACAATGTCAATCATGGCACTCACAACATTAGTTTGGAAAAAGTTTTAACAAGCTTAGAATTTTACAACACAGACAGGTGATAGCAAAAACAGGGTGTGATATGTCATCATCCTCACTCGTGAAGATGACATAGGTCGCGTCCTGCTAGGGGTAGTCATTGAGGGCACCGCCGGCTCCCGGAGCGGGAGGCGGTGGCGGCGCGGGCGGTAGAGCCTCGCCGCGTGTGATCTTGGTGAACCAGCAGCACTCGCGGGCAGTGTTCGTCGCTGGCTTGGCCCCACTTTGGAATTTGCATGGCCCATCGAGCATGGCCTCGAAGGAGCATTTGGCCTGCCATGGCTGCTTGCCTTCTTGGTGCGCTGGCGCCGGCTGGAGCCTGGGCCATATCGGCCATGCGTTTGTCCTCGACGGCCGCGGCCTGTCGGGTGCTCTGGCGGGCGTCCGGCTGGTCGACCTTGCGCTTGCCTTGATCCGACTGGGATCGTGCGGCTACCGGGGCAACAACCAACTTGGCCATGGTCGGCTTGCCGTCCGCGTCGACGAGCACCGGGAGCTTCATGGAAGACTCGACCATTGCGTACTGGTCGATGACAGCCATTAGTTGCGGGAGGGTGGAGGGTTCCTAGCGCATGAGGTTCTGCTTGAGGAGGGTGTCGTCTCGGCAGCCGTGGGTGAAGTACTGAGTCGCTTGCACTTCATGGACTCCCTCGGAGGAGTTGTGAAGCTCGGTCCATCGCGTGAGGTAGTCGCGGAGTAGCTCGGCCGGGCCTTGTACACACATGGCGAGTTGTCGGGGCCGACCTGGGCGCTTGTACGTGCCGATGAAGTTGTGCACAAACCCGTCTTGGAAGTCCAGCCAGCCGTTGACATTGCCTGCCAACAGGCTATTTAGCCAGGTCTGGGCCGAGCCAAGCAGCATGAGGGGCGCGTAGCATATGGCTACACGCTTGTTGCCGCCGAGGATGCCGAAAGTGGTGGTGTAGTCGGTCAACCAATCCTCGGGCTTGGTTGAACCGTTGTACTTGGGGGTGTTGTGCACCAAGGTGAAGCCCTTGGAGAAAGGCTCCTTGAGGATGTGTGGCCCAAAACACGGGGGCCGGCAGTGCTTTCTTCCTCGACGGCTCGGGATTTTGTGAGCTGCTCCAGGCAAAAACGAGCGTCTTGATCGTCAAGCCGACACGTGCTAATTCGTTCGTACGCCAGTGCACGGGGTGGTGGGAGTGGCACTGACCGATCGCGCTCCTCGCGCCCGCCGCTTCGTGCTGGCTGGCCGTCACCCTGGCCAACCGGCCTTCGCACACAGTTGTTGACAACCGACGGGCTACGGTACCGTCGGCCGTGGCTTCTCGCTTGTCGGCTGCTGTGACGGTGGTGGGTGCTTGCAGGCGAAGATGCCTGGTTCGTCTCTCGCCGGACAGTCACGGGCCGACGAGGGTCGTCATAGGTCGTCGAACAACAGGCCGGTCGGGTTGCGGAACGACTGCGCCGGCTGGGCCTGCTATGCATTCGCGGCATCCACGAGGATGCGGATGTGCTCTTGCTGCACCTCCCGTGCCGACCCCTCGAGCCCTTCCAGCTTGCTGGGGGCGGCCTACGCAGCTCGCATGTTCTTGACGGGGGTGTCGTATGTGGGGCGACCGTCGGCCAGCTCTTGGCCGACGGCGCCTCCACAATGTCGCAGGCCCGCCAGCCAGCTGGGCCCGGGGGCAGCCGTCGTGAAGGCGTGGGCCGTGCTCAGCTCGCACCGAGTGGCGTCAAATTCATGCTGGGTAGCCTCGAGGGCCTCCGCCGCGCGGAGCAGCTCTTGGTGGTGGACGTCGAGGTCCCGAGTGGCGACCGCAGGGTCAATCATCATATGGATGGGGTTGCGGAGCGTGTCTACCCCCGCGCAAAGCTGGGTCCGGTATCCGGACGCGCCACCTAGCGAGATGGCGGTGAGCATTTCGACATGGTTGCAGAGATCGTCGATGCTGCAAGAGAGGTCGCTATCGACGGATGGGGCCAGCTCCTCGCAGCTCAGCACCTCGGCGGGGTACTTCTCGGCAATGACCACAATGTAGATGCGGTGCGAACCGAAAGAGATAATGGAGCCGTCGACGGGGAAGTACGCGTCCTCGATACGGCGGGTGTTGTCGTTGATGCAGTCGAGCGTGCCGTAGAGAACGACCAAGCCGTGCGCCACACGCTTGCCAGAAGGGGTGAAGGGTCCCGCACGGAATGTTACTCCAGACGGCATCGCTGCCGCCCACACGGTGGGCACCAATTGTCGTGGTATTTCCGCGGCACATGCCACGGGGTGGCTTAGATCGTGGTTTGTGGCCGACGGGCGCCGGTGGCGTCTGGGAATGGGTGTAGGTGCAATACACGTGACGCCGATCTACCAAGGTTCAGGGCCCTCCGGTGAGGTAAAACCCCTAGTCTTGCCTGTGTGACTATATGAGAATCATAGTAGAAATGGTGCTCCTTGAGCTATTCTTGAGGAGGGAGACGAAGTTCTAGCTGCGGGCCTCACTACCTCGGTGATGTGTGGCATTTCTCTAGTGTATCTGTTGTGTGGATCCGATCAGCCTCCTCTATCTATGGGAGCTGAGGCAAGGCTTTATAGTGCAGCTTGATGTATACAGTGTTAGGGGTAGGACAGGAGGTGGGGTCCGACTGCCAGCCTCTCTGGCTGGCTGCGGGGCCCACCGGCTTTTGGGTCTTGTCTGGCGCGAGGCCCACTGGTCGTGCGTCCTAGCGGCCAACATGTCAGATCGTCACGGAGCAGGTAGGGGGGAGCATAGCTACACTGCCATCTCGCCCGGTCAGCCTCGGTGGTGACTCGGGTCCTGTACCTTCGCTGACCCCTACATCATTGCGCCCGTGGCCATGCCGAGTTTGTCAGCATGTACTGCTGCCACGAATGCGTATGTATCATTTTTCTTGTCTTTTCATCGTACAGGAGTATGATCGGATGGGACAGGAGATGGCCTTCCGGCTAGCGATGGACTAGCTGGCTAGGCCGAATCCCGCGAGTCGGCTAGGCGTGTCGGCTGTTGCCAGCCGACCCCGGGGGTGGCGGGAACTGCTTATCTCCGCTTTCGGTATACCCAGGGGTAATATCCCCATCAAAACAAGTCGGCTTATATCTTACTGAATGATATATACTTCCTTGCTGCAAACTTCGAAGTTCCAACAACTCTCAATTCTAAATTGTGAATTATCAATGGTCATAGACAAACAAAGCAAACATCCACTGAGATAATATCATAAGTGGAGGTGCACACGACCCCGTACTCTCATCGACAGAGGGGCACACTCTTGTTCTTGTTTGGTTCAACATCTCAGTACGAGTTGTGTGGTAATGGCAATGCCACCTTTTGGGAATAATGTCTCGCCGATCCGATACACGTCCGGATGTTGTGTCTAGCATCATTTTAGGACGTGTCGTGGTGTGTCTCCACAGGATCTCACATGTTTTGGTCGATGCTAGTTTTTGGGGGATCTCTTTGGATCGAGTCTTCAATCATATGTCAACATGATTGATCCTATAATTCCACACTTCTCTTCATCAACGTGATACGTCCATTTTGCAAAATGGTTTCCTATTTATATTTTTAATCTTTTAAATCATTATTTCACTTTATGACGCAATCCTTATACCTGTTCGCTCTCATTTTACAAGGATTATACAAATAGGGAAATTGTCGGCAACTAGAATACTAGACCTAAAAGGCTATAGAAAAGTCGAAAATTTTCTGCACTCCAAATGACCTGAAACTTCATGGAGAAATTTTATTGAATATATGAATAATATTGGAGTCAATAAATATATGGGGGACCACCACCTGCCCATAAGTCAACAGGGCGCGACCACCCCCTAGGAGCGCCCTGATGCCTTGTTGGTCCCACAGGTGGCCTCGGGTGCCCATCTTGAGCTATATGAAGTGTTTTGACCTAGAAAAAAAATAAAAGAAGGAATTTTGGGGCGAAGTGCCGCCGTGTCGAGGTGAAACCTAGACAGGAGCACTTTTGATCTTCGACAAAGCAATTTTACCAGGGAAAGATGCCTCTGGGAGGGGGAATCGAAGCCATCGTTATGACCAATGCTCCCTCCCTCGTGGGAGGATCAATCTTCATCCACATATTCATGTAACACCCTCATCTTAATCGCGCACTAATCATACACGCAAATGTGCACGATCAAGATCATAGACTCACCGGAAGATATCACAACACAACTTTAGACACAAATTCAAATATAAAGCTTTATATTACAACGTGGGCATGAAGGCTCGAATACATAAGTTAGCGGAACCAACAATATAAGAGTACAGACATAATTAAAGAAGGTTGCCTTAAAACACTGAGAAAACCAACGACATCCAGATCGAGAAGGAGTAAGCCTCTTGCCTGGGAGCCTCCTTTCTACTCCTCGTCATCGGCGACCTCCACATAGTAGTAGGCTCCGTCGGATAGTAGTAGTCGTTGGTGGGATCAAATAGCTCATGGGCTCCGTCATCTGATCGCAACAATTGTATCAACTGGAAAAGGGGAGCAAAGAAACTCTGAGTACTCATCCAAAGTACTCGCAAGACTTACATCAAATCCATGCTAAGTATGCATCAATATAAAGGGGAAGGGGCTGTATATGTTGACTATACTCTAGAAATGCCAGAATAGAAGGGATGGCCTAGCCTATCAAAGGCTAGCATCTTGCAACGTCTTGTAGCATTAGAAGAGTACATATTAGTATAACATACGTAATAAGTATGTAATATCAATGCCTAGGGATCCCTCCTCAACTTCCTGCGAGAAAGCGACCTGGAGCCATCATTTCAATTTAGTGTCACAAGTATCTAGTTCTAGTTGTAGTAGACTGGAATACTATCCAAGCGTCCGTTACCATGGACACAACTATTCGAATAGATACACTTTCTTATGGGGGTGCACCAACTTACCCAACACGCCCGATTAATTCCGACCAGA
The DNA here is from genome assembly GCF_904849725.1 of Hordeum vulgare subsp. vulgare. NCBI lineage: Eukaryota > Viridiplantae > Streptophyta > Magnoliopsida > Poales > Poaceae > Hordeum > Hordeum vulgare. The sequence continues at coordinate 333,842,156 of NC_058520.1, read as the reverse complement.
CACACTTTCCAGGTCATGCCCGACCTAGGCTGATCGACACACCATAGGCCTACTTAGGCTCAACAGAGAGGCTAGCACACCCGTAAAAATCCAAAGCGCCTAGGGGTCTTGGGCTCAGCGTCCTTTGCACTCCCGCGCATTGTGAGGACGACCAGGATCAGTTCTAGCTACCTCTTTATACAATGCAGGTGCTTACACGGACCACCCGGGCATGTGCCGCTCAACTGTGGCATCTGAAGAGCTTTCACAAGAAACGTACGACATAGAGTGCACATACTTATTCCCGCATGGTGGTTAGTGCAAAAAGGCTAGAGGCCTACTAACATCACATATCCAAACCGTCAGTGTCTTAGGAGCACGCGGAGACAATCAATGATCCATGATGTGTGTTTCTGTCGACCCGTCTCGCAGACTTACGACAAGCAAGGGCAGATCCACATGGGGTCATGGGTGTACAATTGTACACTCAAAAATTTTGGCAAGAATTTTCTATATATAATCTAGACTAGGTACATGTAAATAAAATGGTGTAGTTTGTGCAATAAACGTAAAACGTCATGTCCATTCATAAAATTGGTCTTAAACCTTCTGTTCAAAAACACAAACATTTTGTTTCGGCCATGACATTTTCAATGATTGTGTAGAAGATAATTTTCAAATCTTGGATCCGCCAGTGACGGCAAGGGCTAAGAATGTACGGCCATGCCGCGTAATAATCTCGGCAGTACCCTCCAGGTCAACCCGACTTCTCATTTCTTGCAGGTACCCCTCGGGGCTGACCCAACTTCAACATGGTCCATGGGTAAAGTCAAAGTAACCGTGTGTCCATAACATCAAGGGGGACTCTGAGGAGTCACCCTTGATGGATTGCACTCATTGTAACCGTCAAGGTGACCTTGGAGGAATCACCCTCGAAGGGTTCACACTTGAGGTGTTGCACAAGAGAGTCGTTATCGGTAGTGGTGAAGGAGGAATCAATCTCCAAAATCCTCGACTGATTAGCTATACTATAGAGGTATCATCAGAAGTGCATTACGAGGTATCACCCTCGATACTCAATAGTAACTCTGTAGAGTCATACAACTAAGGGTGGGTGTTGGTGATGTGTTGTGCTCTGGACGTCAACCACATTGGTGGAATCATAGGTGAAGAAGAGGGGTAACAAGGACAATGTGAGGGGTCACTGATGGATCACGAACCAACCTATACTAAGCATATAGGATAGATATGTAAGTAACAATAGCATGCTACAAAATTAGTCGATGCATGAGAATAGGAGCAATCAAATAGAGTAGATAATTATAATGCAAGAATGAGATAAAAATAATGGGTGATATAGGAATGATCAATGGGGTTTTGCTTGGGTGGAAGCTTTGCTGCTAGTGGCTGGATGTCAGAGGTGTAGTCGTATCTGATAGCAACATCAGTCTCGGGGTCTACTGGAGAGAAGAGGGTGAAGAAACAAGAAATATAGAGCAAACAAATGCATCATAATGCATGACAAGTCAATATGCAGTGCTAAGGTTAACCTAACACAGTGCTACACGTTATAGATAGAGCGGTAAAATATGTGGGAATGTTTTCCCGATGTTTGGCAGTTCATGGACAAATGAATCATAGGGGAAGGATCCACGTTCATAATGTCAGAGGCCTCTGATAGATTAGTGGATACCATATTCAGATTTGTTATATTTTTGGGCAATTTTCATATAAACATTATTTTTGTCTCAACTATAGATTATTTTATATGAATTTTCAAAGCTTAAAAGTTTTTCTAAAATTATGTAATTAAATTAATGTAAATATATACTAAATACTAAAAGCTATGGGTACATAGAAGTGTACCAAGAGATGTGCTTGAGAGGCTGACACTGGGGCCTAGTTGACGGCACACTCATCAATAACCTTTGGACTTTTACTAGCAAACTTGATGAGATGGGCCCACTTGTCAATGACATGTCTAAGTAAGATGGTTTAAATCTAACCAATTTAGTTAACTAGCAAGCATCACCCACTAGTGAGTGTCTAATTAAGTTAAACTAATTAACTTACTTAGTTTAGTTAGTAAAGGGGGTGGGGTGGGTCCCACATGTTAGTGTGTCAGCTACCGAGCACTACAAGGAATATGCTAATACACGACGCTATTTTTTCGTCGCTACATCGTCATGGTTTTTAATTTACGACGATCTCACGACGAAAAACCAAGCGTCGAAAACGGAGCATCACAAATGAACAGCAGCGACGTTTTGATTGAAATCGTCGTAACATTTACGATGATTCCTGGATCGTCGTAACCTTTACGACGATCCTAAATCGTCGTTGGCAATCTAACCCAGTCCTACGTGGCAGTCCTACGTGGCAAAATTACGACGAAATCAAAACGTCATGGTTGAAATCAGCCCAACCCATTTCAATTGATCACATGGGTTGGTTTGTTTTTTTGGGCTTTTTCTTATTGGGCCTTAGCCTATTTACATCCATTTCTAGTAAAAAATCAAATTTTTTTTATCATTACAATTTGGCGCTGGCCTTTTAGTGTCCAAATACATTTGGTCCAGTTTCAGTTTTGTTTTTTTTCATTTTTGAATTCAGCAACATTTTGTTCCAGAACTTGGTTTCATTTTCTATTTGTTGGGCCTTTTCAACCCAATTATTTGTCCAATATTAAATCCAACACTATTTCATATTCAAATCAAGAAAACTCCAAGTCAAATTAAAATCATCCATCATATAACATCACATAATACATCTCTCAGGTTTACATAACACAATAACTCATCTCATGAATACATTTCCTTATAGAGGAAGATACCAAGAACGGACAGAATTGCACAATAGAACAATGCTACATCTAATACTATGCCAACAGTACAATGGACTTCATTCCACTCTCCTGTGATACATGCTCGAGATGCGACAATTTGTCATCCTACAAGAACATTATACTGCACATGAATCAATTAAAAGGAAATAAATATAAAAAATATTAGAAATAAAAAGATTTGTGTTCATTGTGAATATGATGTTAAAAGAAATGCGAACAAAAGTGAGAGAGACATGCAATTATTATTTTTTTGTGAGAGAAAGTTGTGCGCGCATAGACACGGTACCACACCATTCAAGATAATTAACAGAAACTGGGCATAAACATAGGCTAAGTTCAAATCAAAATATGTACCAGTGAAGCCAAATCAAACAAACAAATATGTTTAGCCAACCAAGCAGGAGAGCACTAACCAAACAATGCTTACTAGCTAGCTAGTACACTAGAACGTGACCATCCAACATGCATACATGCATCATGCAGGAACATATATGAACATTTTTTTGTAGGGGGGCATCAAGACCTTGTTTTGGAAGGACTAAAGAGCTCTTGAACGAGTTCTAGTCATCAAGTGTAAAAATCAAGCAATGATCCACTTTTAATGTATTCCAGTATTTTTACTTCTAATTTATTCCAGTATTCTGTTCTAGTATTTCTCACTGGCATTTTAATCTTACACTCTATGAAATGACATCTTGGTACTGTTGCGGACCTTAGATAACGAAACTATGGATGCACACTTTTGTTTTGCACTTCCCTATGTCTCGACATCAACTATGTTATACACAATCACATACTCCCTCCGTAAAAAAATATAAGAGCGTTTAGATCACTAAAGTGGTGATCTAAACGCTCTTATATTTCTTTACAGAGTACATTCTGACACGGCATGTGTTCGTATGAATATTAAATAGTAAAATCTTATTTGCATATTGTTGATTTTGCGGGGAACTAATACAATTGTGGTGTATGTGCTGCCTTGTAAACACGAGTACTAACTTATTATGATTCACCAAAGCTTGTTTGCACAAGGAATGGCTTTAGTTACTTTCAAAAAAGAAGGGATGGGTTTAGTTAGATTTTCCTACTCAGCCAAAGGGCTTGGTCCAAATCACTGCAACATATTCTACTGCTGATTTTACAGTAATTGTTTGTCAGCAGTTTTAGTTGAACAGTTTACTCTTGTTCCAATGCGCTCAAGAGATGGTTGCTCAACATAGCAAATTGTCCCCGCCATTTGCCCGGGATTCCGTATCTACTACTAAATCATCCCCAAGCACCCCAAGATTTTAACAGCTTGAAAATTTAAAACATCTTTTATACTGACAACTATGGGACTCGAACTAGTACAATGGTTCACGAGTGTTTTACTCGAGTAATACTAGTATTTGATGAAACAAAGTTGGAACCTACAATTTTTTTACTTGCAGCAAAAGTGCAAAATATGCCATCGCATACCAAATAGAGTAGTATAGTACAAGACTCAATTAGCACAAGCCTGGACACCTAAATCTTGAACAATATCGAATAATCACAACAAGATCCTTGTCTGGCTCTAAATCAGATAACGCACCACAAGAAGAACTCGAGTAATTATCAGAAAGTTCCTAATCATCAAACCGTCCCCAACATTTGCCCGAGATTCCATTTCTACTACTAAATCATCCCCAACCCCAAGATTTTAACAAACTTGGAGACAACACTTCCACATTTCGAGCAAGTAAGAAGACCAGATTCATGCCGTAGGTGCTCCTCCCTACACTACACACACATCGCCTCTTCCGTGCGCAACGACTTAGAACTGCTCAAGAGGAAATCAAGAAATGCTCAGGAATGCACTCGAGAGACTCCAAGAACTAGAATAAGGAACAATAGCAAGTCGCAGACGCCATCACCTGATGTTCCCACCGGCTCTTCTCCTTGTCGATGGCTGCCTGCTCTTTCACAAGCCGCTGCGTGGACACCAGCTTGCGGTCGAACGGATGCGCTGCCGCGTCGGGCACCTCCCTTGTTTACGCCGCCACGGGGTCGCTCCACGTCACCCGCGCGTTGTTGCCACCCACCTAAAAGATTGAAATTGACTAAAATATAATTACATCAAAACTAACCCATATTCATATGTGCCAGGATACATTAAATACACAAGAGTCATAAGTGACTCATTACCTTCAATGTAAGCAGAAACATATATAATGGAACTGGGATGGGAATACCAACCTTGTAGAACAGATCCTCCACCTCCCACTCCCTGATATCCCCTGGGAGGTTCCCAACGTAAATGGTCCTGCTCCAGCGCCTACTCATCCTTCCTTGCTTACAGCAACCTAATCGCCCAGAATAGCATAGTTATTAGTTATTATGCTCACTAGAAAAAAAAGACTGACAGGATTATCTAAATTCAGATACAACAAACTCAACCACGAACAAATTTACCTTTACAGGACGAACAAACACGCCGAGAAATTAATTGAGAATGCATCCATGCTTACATTAATTAAACAGATCTCAAAAGTTAAAGCATGTGCATTACTACCAACTTGACAACAGGAACCAAAAATCCAACAACATAACTATGTGAGATGCAAAAATAGGATATGTTCATGATGTACTACACATGTGCACACATCCCAAAGCAAGTCCTGAAATAAAGAGAATGCCACTGAACTGAACTAGTGCATACTGCACACATGCACCTACGGTCCAACCATTTCACCTGAATTCTAAATTGGCAACTAGTTAACATATTAATCATGTAAGTCAATCATAACAAGCAAGGAGGTGGACATATTAGAAACATGGTCGTCACTCAGAGCACCATAAAACCGAGGTAGACTGACATAATCTCACTACCAATACTAAGAACAGCCCAATCAAACTGCAAGAAATAATTGAATGAGACATCAAGGCCTCATCCAACCAAACACTACTAACAAACAACATGGATGATAACATAAGATGTAGATAATCTTGGAAGTGTGCAGTGAATTTTCACGGGAGTAGGTACAACAACACTGTGGCAACCTCAAGAAACATGATGGGGAACGCAACAACGAATGTTTGTTGGGTGGAGGATGGGTCAGAGCCCTTGATCAGGACCACAGGACAGCCGACGATGTTGATGTAGTAGTTGCTCACGCTACCCAAGAACATCCCGTGTTCAATCAAAGGAATTGGATTAGCTGTTGTCTTTCATACACAAAAGGTAATTATCCTAGAAACTTCATCATCTAATCGCATCAACACTAGATTACTAGATGGACTGACCTAGAAGGCTGCTAGATTACTACTATACATGACTGCACTAAAGAATGTCAGTATGTGGTTTTTTCTGTCATACCCATTATCAGTTTTGGCTGTAGAAATAGAGTTCTTCACTGTGAGAGAAGCAATGCTAGGTGTTTGCATCAACTAGTAAGACTGGACGTGGATACATAGACTTCATAATGATGATACATAGACTTCACGAATTGTCTAGTTTGCATATGGCACTGCCCAGTTAATTTCCCTGATATGGAATAATTTCCCACAATTATAACAGGAAGCATTGAAGAGAACATGACAAACGTGTTAGGCCCTACACATTCTTCAACCACAATTACCATCTTAATCGATTATATTTTAACTCTACAACTACCCATCCACAGTACCCACCCGTTCTATTTAACTCTACAACTACCCATCCCAACTGAATTTAGACATTACAACCTCTGGGATAATGCGTGGATCTGATTTTTGAGAGATGTCAACCCGAACTTGCAATTTTTACAACCGTACAAAATAAGAAATTGATAAACCTGATGGTTCCCAAGTCCAATTTCTGGACCAACTATGTACCAGAACATCCCCATAGTTTGGGGACAAAACTAATCTAGGCACCAGACGAATTGGAAGTAGTGTTAAAAAGATGCGGATTTCGCAGTACTTCGAGGCATCTATATCGATTCATGGGCACTAGGCTCATTTGAAGTAGTATGTTTTAGGCGCAAGACGCATTGGAAGGCACTAGAGATGAGTGGATCCATGAGGGGCTCGTAGGGTTTGAGACAGTAGTAGTATATCAGTACGGATCGACACGCGTGCAGAGCAGGGGTGGCACCTGGAAGATGGGAGGGCGCAGGGGCTGGAATCATACGGGGCAGTCGAGGATCTCGAGGTCCATGGTGACATCGGCCGCGACCTTCGTCCTCTTGCCGCCGCCGCCCTCCTTCGCCGCCCCTTCTCCGCCCCCTTCTCCTGTTGCTGCGCTCCTGTCCCTTCCTTGTTTCCTCCCTGCGGGCGGAACCACGGCGAAAGGTTGAAGACGGGATACACCGGCGCGGCCATCCGCACTGCCGCGAGGGCTTCTCGCTCACTGGAAGTAGACAGGGCAGTCGAGGTTGACGGTGGCCATGGCTGGCCCTGCCCCTTCGCTTGGCCGGGGAGGCTCCATGGGGAGATGGGGAACGAGGTGGTGGGGAGATGGGGAGCGAGGTGGCGGCGGCGAGGAGTGGGGAGGAGGGAGGGGTCTGAGCTAGGGTTTGGGCTGCGGGTGGGGTTATCTTTTTTTATGTTTTTCTATAGATACATGGATGGATGGATGGATGTGAGATGGTCACATAGATGGATGGATGGATGGGCGCCATGTCATCGATCTGTGGGAAGAGTTCTGATTTGCTCGACAAATCAGTGATTTAAAAATACTTTTCAAGTACTAAAAATAGAGAAATTTTGTGAAGCACCTATCAAAAATATTTTGCAAATGGGCATCACACAAAATTTTCCAAGTTAGACCACATTTTATGAATGAGGACTAATTTATATGCATTTTTCATCTTTCTAGCTATTTTAATCATTTTCCGAGTGGCAAAATTGGGTTTTTTTGTGAAGAACCTACCAAATATTTGTTGCAAAATCGCACTCCATCAATTTTTTAAAATACTATTACATATTTAATATACAATTGACCAAATAGTTGGATGTCAAAAGTTTTTATCCACCTCTCATGAAAAAGACAAATTTATGCCGATTCAGTTGGAAGCGGGTTAACTTTGAACTGCAACTGCATTATAGTTTGCTCTTTATTTTTCCCAAAAACCATTTATAGGTACATAAGTATCTATTTAATCACAAATACATGGTCTGGTGGCTTGACATCGAGGTTTGGATGGTGGTCGAGGGTCCCAAGTCCAGAGCGCGTGAACTTGCATGACAGCCGCATGATCACCGCCTGACCGTTGCGTTGCCACGCGTTCTGGATGGAATAGGCATGTCTAGTGGGTTGGACAATCCCTCGGTAGGTGCTACGAACAAGAATACAATAGAAGAATCTCACGAGGACACTGAACTAAGCTCAAACATGAATTAGCAACCAAGTGAATTCTATTAGCGGTGCGGGTAATGCACATAAACAATGGGCCTAAATTTTGGCTGAGGATGATCATATACTAAGGAGACTATATTAGCAAATTTTTAGCTCAAATGGATGAATGTAGGTGACACTTGCTTTGCAAAGTAACACACTATGTAGAAATATGGATGTTAAAGCTGGATCAACTGAATGAATGAATTGAGCTGAAATTTGGTGTATGATGTTAATTTGGGCATATGAAGGCCCTGTAAAAAAATATACCATTTGGACATGCCAGAGTGACACTTACTTCACAATGTGCCAATCTAGACTTAAAATTGTAATTGAAACTGGGCTCACATAGATGATTGGATTGAGCTAAAATTTGGAGGAGGATGATAATTTCGACACATTAAGACACTGTAAAAATTTCATAAAATTTGGATAAACAAAAAATTGTACTTCCGTCACAATGCTCTCTACTGAGCAGAATATTGGAAAAAAATATTGAGGGAAACTGGCTGAATTAAATGAGCTAAAATTTGGTGGAGTGAGGTTATATGGTCAGTTTCATCCCATGGTAAATTTTCATCAACTATAAAGCAATATAAAATGTAGTTGCTTCACAAAATGAAAATATTACCAGAAACAAAGATTGGATGATGAGCTCACATGGATTGTTAGATGGGACTAAAATTTTGTGGCGGGCTATGTTTTGGGCACATAGAAGATGTGGAAAAGATCAAATCATCAGGATATTCCTATCTAGTACTTCCTTCACAAAGCTTTTAGCTGAACACAAACTTTGGAAATTTGCTGAGAAAGATTTACTAGGAAAATCGTTACGAAAGTTTTTATGAGGCAATGATTTGGATAGGAAAGAGTGACCAAAAAATATGAGGGTAATCAAAGAAATAGAAATAACACTTCCTTCACAAAGTGCTATTCTGAACAGAATAGGTAAATGAATATTGATGAATTATTTTTGAACTATGGAAGGAAGGGTTTTCATATATTTGAGGAATATATGATCCAAAGTATTTATGAGAATTTTTCGAGAATTTTTGGAATGACAGAATAGTAGGTTGCTTCACAAACTAGGATGAGGTGGGATAGAATGGACCCACAAATGACATGTCAACATAGTTAGAACATGTTACGACATTTTTATAATCGTCGTAAAAGTTATGACGATCTGATCTTATGCGGTTACGATGTTTTTGACTCACATCGTCGTAATTTATATGTAGATTTGATTCCCTCAAACGGCTTACGACAATCTCGGAGAAAATCGTCATAGATTTATGACGAATTCATCAACGGCATCTTAAAGAACGTCATGTATGAGCATATTTCTTGTAGTGGAGTCAACACACTAGACCGGGTTCAACCTAGTTTACTGGGGCTAGGGGGCCCGCTAATAGTGCCCACGTGGGCCTTGATTGGTGATACGTCAGCGACGACATCAGAGAGGGCTCCGGTGACCAAAAACGGGACGAGATGCAACAGAGTTGGCCGAAAATGCACAAAAGGGGTCTCCTCACCTGTAGGTTGGACCGTTCGAGCATCTTCTCAATGCCACGTCATTTGGAGGCGGTGGAAGCGACTAAGATGGCCTGTAACACCGACGACAACCACCAGAGCGGATGACGGAGCTCGGGTCTCGATAAACCCGAGCATAAGGAGCCCGTGGAGGCACGTGGAGGGGCTTTACGGGGACCTGTCGCTCGCGTGCATCCAATGGTGGCGGTTGTAGATGTTGCGATGACCAACAGGGGCGCTGGCGATCAGCTGTGGCGGTGGGAGGTTCGACCATGACGGTGACGGAGCTATGGGCATGGAAAAGAGGGGAGAGGAGAAGGGTTTTGGGCAGGAGCTCACCATGGCCCTGCATGTGAGCAAAGTGGGCGCGAGGGAGGCTCGACATGGCCGAGATCGATGACGTCGTGCGGTGATGCTCGAGGAGGAAGATGATGGTGCTGGAGGCAAAGCAGGGGCTCCCAGCTCCATTTGGTGAGGGCATAGGATGAGGTCAAGGCCAACAAACCTCCGGGACGCCTTCTCGTGGCTCGGGGTGGCCAGTGGCTGTGTTGGTGGCAGCGTCCCATCGACGAGCCCGCTCGGGCGCAGGCGGAGAAGGCAAGGGAGAAGGGGGTGAGCAAGTGGGAGTGGGGATAGTGGAGGGGAGGCGTCCCTGAGGCGCCGAGGTGGGGCCCTTATCCTTCCGGCGGCGTGGCAACGCGGGGCGGAGAGCCGGTCCGGTGGGGATGGACGGGCGCGCGCGCCCTTGGTCGCCCTCTGTAACGCCCAAGATGCGGTCCTATCTTATTTTGGTGTGAGGGCCTCATCAGGGATAGAAGCACATCTCGTCGTTTCGCAACAATGGATATCGTTACAAATACATGTACTGAAAAGATGAGTATTGACAGTTGGCTTACACTCGCCACAAGCTACATCAGATTCACATTAGTACAATACGTACATTCATCATGGAGAAGAGTAGGGTCCGACGACAGACGAAAACAAATGACAAAATAACGACGTCCATCCTTGCTATCCCAGGCTGCCGACCTGGAGCCCATCCTAGATCGCTGACGACGAAGAAGAAGAAACTCCAACAACACTAGTTGCATGTACAGGTAAAGAATTACTGGACGTGAGTGTGATGATTGTTCATTTGCAAATTCTTCGTCTTCTTCTTCGTCGTCGATCTAGGATGGGTTCCAGGCCGGCAGCCAAGGATAGCAAGGATGGACATCATTATTTTATCGTTTGTTTTCATCCGTAGTCAGACTCTACTCTTCTCCATGATGAATGTATGTATTGTACTGAAGTGACTCTGATGTAGCTTGTGGAGAGTGTAAACCAACTCTTAATACTCATCTTTTTAGTACATGTACTTGTAACGATATCCATTCTTGCGAAACGACGAGATGCGTTTCTATCCTTGACGAGGCCCTCACACCAAAATAAGGATAGGACCGCATCTTGGGCGCTACAAGTTGGTATGAGAGCAGTACCGACCTTGGAGCCTCCTTGATTGATCGAACTTGGCCGAGTCGAGTCTAGTGAAAATTTACTTTGGGTCTCATTATATATCGGAGAGTAGGATTCTTTTTTCTCCTCTTCTATGCTCTGGTGAGGAATCTTGACGTAATAATTTGAATTCCATTCCTCTTCTCACTCATTTTTTTAGGATCACACGGATATTTTTGGAATCTATATGATGTCGATGTCACAGAGTTCTGACTTGGTGCCTCCTGTAGTGTTGATTTTATTCCAGGGAGTTGAGCTCCAGGGGACTCTTGAGCTTATGTCAGGACGGAGGATGTTCGGAATTTCTTCAATACTATTAGTGGCGAGATAACCCAGACATCCCCAATACTGGTGCAGAGAGTTCGGGGTACCGCCATACTTGGTATTGTTGTGATTATGAGGATGTGAGATAGATGAGTTTCCGAGGTCTGTGGTTATGTGTTGTCGGATGTGATACACTAGACGGGTAGTGTTATTGCTAGGGGTTCAGTGATGGATTTTACTCCTTGTATCCGTGGACCCGATTGCATGACCAGAAATTTTGGGAGTTCTTAGGTGGGAATTCAAGAAGTTACTTATAGGACAATCCTCCAACAGATGCATGATGTGAGGTTGGGGTTCGACATCTAGTGGATTCATTTATTCACGACCGTCTTACAGCAGTTCTCGTTGTGTCTTAAAGAGTCCTTGTAGCTTGCTACGACTCGGGGACGCTTCGTATGTCATGTGCATTGCCTTGTACATGATGGCTACTGTAGGTTCGAGCCTATGCGATCCTATCCACAAAAATATCGGACGAAATCTCTGTCATGAATTTGTTCTGTCTTGTTTCGTAAGCCTCATCCTTTGTTCTGTTGGAGTATGGCAATTCGAGTTGCTTCGATATCAAGTGATGATTTCATATCCTTTTCTAAGTGGTGTTCTCATATTTCTATGAGAGTGCTAATCATTTTTCTCGATCAAGTTATCTTTTCAATTCTTCTCAACCGGAGGCGTCATGTCAGTTCATTTCATCCGATGTGTTTCTCTTCTAGTGATTCAATCCTCTCCAATATTTTGTACGATCAATATCTCATTTCTTTCCGGAGTTCATATCATCTGTCCCAGTTGTCTTTGTTTCCCCACCCTCCCACCCTTTTCTTTAGTGATTCAACTCTCATCCAAGTGACTTGTTTTTTATTGTTGCTTCCGCTATCTTTTCTTTTCTCTCTTATCCGATGATTCATTGTGAAGATTTTGAGAGGTTTCAATTCATCATTCCACGTTGTTGTTTTTCTTCTCCGATGGGTTCAATTCAACCTTTAGGTGTTCATCATATCTTTTTCAACCTTTAAATTCTTTCCCATGTTGAAAATTCTTATCAAGCCTCTCTGGGTTTTCATCCATCTCTTTCTATCCGGAGTGCTAAAGATATCTGAGAAGTTCCTTGTTTTCAATCCTTTCAATTATTTCGAGATTCTCACCTCATCAAGTTTTCATTTATACCAGTGCAATATCTCTCTTTCCAATAAATTGTTTCAATGGTGGTTTATTTTGAGTGGACCCATAACCCACAGGTTCTTTCCCAGGACCTTTTCTGGCTCTTGTAATCTCTCCTGGAGATCTCTATTCTTTTCAATTATGGCGTAAGTATGAATTTCATCCGTCATATTCCTTAGATTGCTTCAAAATTATTTCTCATCATTGGCTCAACTTTTCATATTTTTATTCCAGAGTGTCTCAGTTATTTTGGTGGTGTCCCTTCTCATCATTCTCATCTTGGAAGACCAAAGGAGTGTTTCTCTCAAATCTTGGTCCATTTTCTTGAAGATTCATCATTTCAGCTTTGTGTTATCAACTTGAATTGGTCTCGATCATGAGAGATCCCTTTCTTGCTATCCGGTGCATTTTAGATTCATTTCATTCTCGATCGTCGGAAGTCCCTCATTTCCGAAGATTTCTTCGCTCTCAACTTTCAGCTTTCATTCTCAATTTTTCTCAATTGTTGTCTCTTCGTTTGTCTCTCAATTATTCTCGTGGCTATTTTAAGTTTCCTTAGTGAATCATGATGTCGTAGCTCTCATGTATCTCCATTCGTTCAAAGTTTTCCCTCTCGTTTGAAATTCTTGCTGGTGGTTCGTTCAAAGCTTCTTTGAGTTTGTGCCCTATCTCTATCTCTTTTCAATCTTTTTCAAGAAGAATAAGAGGTATGCTAAACCTGTTTCTTGTCATCAATTTAACTTGATGAAGGATAACCATTACATAATTATTATTCTTGTTCCATCAAGTGATTTCAATTCTTATTCTAGAGTGGCTCATGATATCAAATTCTTTTCTCAAGTGTTCTTCAAGATTCTTGTTGGAGTACCTCAAGTATTCTTTCTCTGCATTTCCAAGTGCAATTCTCCCTCCTTATTTTTTGAGGTGGTGTTATAGCATTCTTGTTAGTGGAGGAGTCTCGAAGAGAATTTGTTTCAAGAATGAAGTATATAAACCCATCGATTTTTTGATCATGAGATATTTTCAACCCATGGTTTATTCATTGAGTTATCTTGGATTAGATTTGACCTTAAGCTTTCCTAAGGATTGTTTCTATTATGGTGATTATAATTGATCCAAATTCTCAACCTATCCTCTTGGAGTAAGAAGTTGTGCATATCTTGTTTCTCCCAATCAATACTTGCTTCTGTTAGTGGTTGGTTGTCACCTCATTATTTGGAAATGGTTTCCATAAGTCCACTACAAGCTTGTTCTTTCGTTGTTGCTTTCCAACAACTCCGTTCAATTCTTCTTGTCAGGAGACTCTTCAATTCAATTGTGGTAGAAGTTTTCATTTTCTTATTCGTTCTTTTATCTCCAATGATCTAGCTTCCATTTCTTGTTCAGAAGGGTGTTGACGTCACTCTATTTCTTCCAACGTCTTGGGTTATCAAGATCATGTTCTCTCCTTGCTTTCTCAATTTAGTTAGTTTGTGGTGAATATTCTCAAGATCTTGCCATCTTATCAAATTTATGCCCCCTTTTCCTACCAAAGTGGTGCCGAAAATTCGACTCAATTCTTGCTTGTTTCTCATGTCATTCTTCATCTCTTCCAACCTTCAAGATTCACTGGTTTCACTCGTTTGTCAAAGAAGCGACTAAGTTTTACCTCTTCTGTCTCATCCTCTCCCCATTTCATTCTTAGATCTCGGGCCGAGATCTCTTGTTAGTGTCGGAGAGTTGTGACAGCCCGAGACCGATGCTCCAGAAGATTCCCTTTTCATTCTGTTCTTATAGTGTGGTTCATTTGTTTGTCGCACTCCTCATCACCTCATTCGCATCATCAGCATTGTATCGACACTCCGTTGCTGCGAGTTTTCAAAACTTGCATCCGTTATTAATTGCCGGTTCTCTCCATTTTCGTCGTTGACCGTTTCGAGACCAACCACACACGCACGCGCCCGCGACATCGTTATAAAAATGTTTTTAAAGAGCGTGCAAAAATAATCTCTGATTGGATTGAAAGTTGTGTGCGATCTTATTTTAGTAAAGTAGGCCGCCTGCCAAATTTCATCGCAATCGGAATCTGCTTGATACCCGAACGGTCGACCGTAGCGGTACCATCATCGGTTATCATCGGAAGTTTTTTGGTGTTTTAAATATCTGTCACCGGGTGCCCATTTTGCCTCTCATCTCCGCTTAGCCTATACTACACAACCCAGCTTCGCCCATCCCCGTGTTTGGGGCCGTTCGATCACGGTCGCGTGGTTGGAATCGGTGTTAAAATCAGCTAACCCTAGCCCCCTACCCTATATAAACAAGCACCCATGCCTAATTTTGACAACCACCTCCTCTCGTCGGGATATGCGTCGAAACCCTAGCCTCCCACCTCTCTCTCCTCAGCCCTGCCGTTAGGGCTCATAGAGCCCGGAGTAGGCCCGTCCGGGCCCGAACAAGATCCGCCGCCAGCTCGCCAGCCTCTCCCCGAGCCACCCGAGCACCCCCGCTGCCCCGATCTCCTCCTGATGAGCCAGACGCAGCCCCGAGCTGTTGCTCCAGCGACCATGCCGCCGCCCAAGCTCCGCCTGCCGCCGTCCGCCGATCCCTCCCGTTGCAAGGCGCCTTCCACCGCCGTTCCCTGCTGCTGAGTCCCCGTGTCGCCCCGCACCAGCGCCGCCGCGCCCCGCCTCCTCGATTCGATCGGATCGGGATGGGAAGGATTGACGGGCCGTTGACTGCGCCAGGCCAGGCCGCCTCCCTGTGGGCCGCCAACCACTGCCTTGTCCCACCACGACCGGCCCGCTCTGCTTCCAGGCCCAGCCAGATCTCTCCTCAGCCCCGAGCCAGGTCCAAGCCGACATGGGCTGAGCCCACCAAGGTGAGGAGCATCCTAGCCCATTCATATGCCGCTAAGTGTCGCTCTCGGTGCGATATAATTATTTTTCTCGCAGTTTTGGCCTGTCGGTTTTATTTATTTTCTTGTGAATTGAGTAATTTCACAAAAACATGCATATATTAAAATTCTTATATCTTTTAATCCGTCTGTCGGATTGCGACAAGTCATATATGTAACTTGGCTTGAATTTCGCGTAGATTAATATTTTACAACTTGCATGCATGTTTGATGTTGTTTGATTTGCTGATTGCATAGATTTTCATGCTGCTCTATTAGGTTAATTTCCATAGATAATTATGCGTGCATCCGATTTTCTTAAATACCTTAGGTAAAATGTCCATGTTGTGCAACCCCTTGCCATGCATTTTAGAAATAGTTGTACTGCCATTTTCATGTAGGTGGCATCAATTGTTTGCTATGTAGTGTTTAGGACATATTCTCGCATATATGTCTGGCATTTGTTTTTATTTTTCACCCCACATATTATATATGTTTTCGGGGTAGAAAAATCCGTAGAATTTAACTATGCATTTAGTTTTATGTTCCGTGTAAGTTAGTGTGCATGATATTTCGCCATGATGCCCTTTTATTTGTTTTATGGGATTTATTCCATGCGTGATATGATTTACTTGGGAACTAGAGATATGCCCTTGGACATGCATGTTAGCCCCTGGTAATTTTGGTTGCAATAGAAATCCATGTTTAGGTGTTGTTTGCTTGTTGCCAACATGCTAGAAAACAGTGCTGTTTTGAGATGCTCAAATATTTCTAAGTCTGAGTTCTGTTATATTTTGTTGCTGTCTTCCATGAGTTTTGCTAGTGTTCTACAACTCCTTTGGGGTTGGTGCAATGGAGTTATTTGTAGTGCTTAATATTATCTAGCATGATGTAGAGTTTCATGCCATTCGGTGCCCCATAGCATATAGTTTTACTGCTGCCAATATGTCTTCTGGTTGAAATCTGCACTGCCAAAAGTGTTATTTTCACTAAGTCCGAAACTGTGTGCTAGTTGCCACTTTGTGAGTTTTTTCCTAGTGATCCATGCTTCCATGATAGTTGGTTTTAGTAGGGAGTTGTTTTGCATCTTGACCACTATTATCTCATGTCTTGTTTCAACATTTTAGAATTATGTAGCTTGTTGTTGTAGGGTGTAGAAAATGCCATGTTGCTATTTTCGGCAGATTGTAGCTATTTCTTGTTTAGCTCGTTTTTGTTGAACCATTGCTCCGTTTTGATCGTGTCCTATAAGAAACTTGGTTAGAATCTCGTGTAGGTTCATTTTATCTTGTTGCTTGTATGGTTAGGAGTGCTTGTGACTGTCATCCGCATACATATTGCGTTCATGGCATCATACCTTGCGGTGATCATATCTTTTGAACCGTAGCTCTGATCAATGAGCTATATGTGTAAACCGACTGAACGACATGTAGAATCACATGCTTCACCTCTTGCCATGTTTAAAAACATTTAATATTGCCATATAAATAAACAGGAGTGAACTATATAAATAAATGTGGAGTTTTGTCAATATGCAACTCGTTACATATTGAGCTTCACTTAATGTGTACAATTTATGTGATGTAAATTGCCGTGCCATGCTTTGCATATTTGAAACTACTCATGCATCATATGTGGTGTGCATCATGTCGTGCATGTGTCGTGGTTAATATCATGTGTTGATGCTTGTTTCCGGTTTGCTTCGCCTCGATAGAATTTCACAAGCGTGTCGGAATGTGAGGACCCGCTTCACTACGTCGGCCCGTCTGCTTCACGGAGTCCTTCTTGTTCCAAGCGGGATCTCAGGCAAGATGATCATTTCCCAAGATACCATTACGACCATTGCCTTGCTAGTTGTCTCATTTCTTTCATTATGTCGCGCTGCCTACCACCTGTTAAATGTCAGCCTCTCAACATTGCCATGAAACCTTCAACCTTTACACAACCTAGAAAACCACTGATTGGCTATGTTACCGCTTGCTTAATCATTGTATAGTGTTGCTACTTGCAGGTGTAGTTGCTTCCATGTGCAACATGGTATCCTTGTTATATCACCCTATTATTGCTAATTAACTTAATGCACCTATATACTTGGTAAAAGGTGGAATGCTCGGCCTTTCTCACCTGGTGTTTTGTTCCACCTTTGTCGCGTTAGTTTTGGCTACCGGAGTTGTGTTCCATAAATGAGTGCTCCTAAAATTCTTGGGGTTATTATGGGGACCCCTAGATTTTCGTTTTGGGATAAAGCTCGTTTGGCAAGGCCTAACATTGGTACTGCTTGCTAATAACAAACTAAATATGCATAGGGTTTGATCACTTTGTGGATATTAATCAACCCCCAGGCCAGTGCTCCTCATGAGTGTTGGTCCACCCACCTAGCAGTCGGTTGTGCCACCTCGGGGCAACTCGAATCATTTGGCTATCTTCCACTATGCATAGACGATTGTGTCCTGAGAACGAGATACGCGTCTCCTATTGGGTTCGTTGACACACCGGGTGGCCTTGCTGGACTTGTTTTACCTTTCTCGAGCGCCTTGTGCGAGGGAATCCGAGGACGCTTTGGGTTATCTCGAGGTTGAGGTTTTTCCAATACGAACCCGAGGATAACACGGGTTTCCCTGATTGAGGTCACTCCGTCGCAGCGTGTGGTAGTTTGTGATGGGCTAGTAGGAGCACCTCTGCAAGGTTAAATCTTTCCGAAAGCCGTGCCCGGGGTTATGTGGCAAAATGGAAACTTTGTTTAACATCCGGTTCTAGATAACTTGAAGTAAGCTTAATTAAAATATGACAGCTGAGTGCGTAACCGTGACTGTCTCTTTCGCGAGCTCCTTCTCCGATCGAGGACACGGTGGTGTTATGTCTCACGTAGGTAGGTGTTCAGGATCATTCATTTGATCATTAGTAGTTCATGTACGCTATGCGTAGATCACCCCCCTCTTTATTCTTCTACTCATAAGTTAGCCACCTCAGATAAATGCTTAGTCACTTGCTGCAGCCTCACCACTTAACCATACCTCACCCATTAAGTTTTGCTAGTCTTGATACCGTTGGAAATGAGATTTCTCAGTCCCCTATGTCTCACAAATGACTACAACACCAGTTGCAGGTATAGGTAAAGAGTTACTTGATGTGAGCGCGATGATTGTTCATTCGGAGTTTCTTCGTCGAGCTAGGATGTGTTCCAGGCTGGCAGCCTAGGATAGCAAAGATGGACGTCGT
This sequence comes from Hordeum vulgare subsp. vulgare, assembly GCF_904849725.1. NCBI lineage: Eukaryota > Viridiplantae > Streptophyta > Magnoliopsida > Poales > Poaceae > Hordeum > Hordeum vulgare. The sequence continues at coordinate 333,823,400 of NC_058520.1, read as the reverse complement.
TATTTTATCGTTTTTTTTTCGTTCGTAGTTAGACCCTGCTCTTCTCCATGATGAATGTATGTATTGTGCTGCTATGACTCTGATGTAGCTTGTGGCGAGTGTAACCCAACTCTTAATACTCATCTTTTTAGTACATTTACTTGTAAGGATATCCATTCTTGTGAAACGACGAGATGCTCTTCTATCCCTCACGAGGCCCTCGCGCCAAAATAAGGATATGACCGCATCTTAGGCGTTACACCCTCGTGTAGGAGGACGTAGGAGGCGCCCAAGGGGGTTGGGCTGGACCTACTCAGGTTTGTCCGTGTGGACTAAGGCCCACGGGAAGAGGGGCATTTTTCTTTTTTCTTTTTTCTTGTTTGCCTTTAATTTTAATAGTAAATTAGTTTTATAAAAATATGAAACTTGGCCGAGTATTTATATTGAAATTTTAGACACTACCACAAAAGGTTTGGGAGTTATTTAAATTACTTTGAGTTTTTCATAATATGGGAAAGCATTTAAAATGTTTTGGCACTCGTTTAAATACTAGAGCCCAAATGAGCAAACAAGTGAAATTGTTTTACTTTACCAATATTTGTTTTGGAATATTTGCTAAATGAATAGCTATTTTGCAATCATGTTGGTGAACTTTAATTTTCACTTGAAACTTGAATTCCCTTTTTAAGTGGAGTTTCAAATGAGATATGAAATCAAAGATGATCAAGCATTGTATATCAAGATGACTTGGCATAATTAGTGGGAGTTTAGTGTAGCTAACAACTAGGGGTGTTACAAATCTACTCCACTGGTAGAAATCTCGTCTTGAGATTTAGGAGGTGGAGAAAGGGGGAAAGAAATGGTTACAGAATTCTAATGAATCTTCTTGTTCTTGTTGCTCCTATCTAAAAGGTTGATTCGTTACGTTGATGTATTCAATTTCTTGCGTGAGGGCATCATGATGAAGTCGTCATCCTTTCTTCAGAATTTCCATGTATATACGAATAGGACAAGTGGGAAAAACTTTATAGAGACGGATGTCTAGAAGGATTTGCATTCGGTAATTATCTTAGGGAATGAGGCAAAAGGTATCTCTTGAACAAATGAAACACTTTGGGAGCAAAGTAAGAAGGTACAATAAGAAGTTCCAAATGGATAGGCAATAATTTGATGCCTAACCTAGGTGAATGTGGTTCGGAGCAACCAGAATAAGTATTGTGTCTTATACCATAATAGATCATCTCTAGGAAGGTCCTCAAGAATTAATATGAAGCCAAGCGCGAGGAATAACTTTGGAAACATGGATGTGCTAGAGAGTCAAGTTTCGATCCCGTGGAACTATGGATAGTGCGGGTTAAATGTAGGGAGGATGGTGACATCTTGCATGGTCACGATAGCAAGGCATGTGAAAGGAAAGTTTGTCAGCTATGTTGGCAACAACGTCGATACTTAGGGAAGGGAAAAAGAGAACCATTTTCCTGTTTGTTAAGACGAGGCGGACCAACACACAAAGTTCTCGTCCAACGGTGTTACCGGAATGTCATCAACAATAGTAACAGGGTTTTACATGAGCGGTTGTACTTGGGGGTGTTGACATAAGCAAGGAATTATCATTTATTAGATAAGCTAGATTACAAGAAAGGTTAATCAAACAAATGATAAGGAAAATGTTATTATCATATTAAACAGACCAATGGAAAGAAAAATGTGTTTATACACAAGTATTAGGAGTATATCCTTTATAAGAACAAGCAGAGCATGATATACATAACATGATAGCAAGTACATAACCATTTAGGTAAAGCGTCTAGGAAATACATGATATTACACATACAATGGTGTTTGGATAATAGATCAATAAACATTTAGCATTATGCCTCCAATATCCTTGTTAATATTTGGAACACTAGAGTCATGATTCGGGGTAGCATCGACATGGTCACCAGGTAAAGGCTAGACTTCAAGAACACAAAGGATCCATCAGGAACAATTTCTATAATATGTCTTTAAATTTTCCTTATTAAAAAATGGCTAACCTTGCTAAACAAGAGACTATAACAATAGGTTCTCCGACAAGGCATGATAACCATAACATCACCTTACCGGGTTACATAAAGACCAATGTTATCATTCTTGGAAAATGTTCCAACCATCATAATATAGTTGGTGTTAGAATATGTCAGATGCAAGATGTCTCAGAAAGAAAGGGGTGCAACACAAATTGATGGGACGATGTTGCAAGATTAGCAGTACATGGAATACGGAAGCAAGCATCCAAAACATTGAGATGGATTACAAGACACACGTGAACACATTGTCCAAAACAATCGTGACCACATTCAAGCCTTAAAACGAAATGCAACTGAGTTAAGGTTGGGAACCATAATTGAGGATATCAAAGTACTTGTGTAAGTCCGAGTTAACTCTTAGGAAGAACATCTTTTACTAGATCAAATCAATCAATGGCTTGGGTGGTAGGAAAATTATATGGAGTGAAGGTAGAAAATCTTCAAACCATATAATACTTTGCACATGCATGAATGAGTTGGGATGATCCCAGAGGAAGCGAAAAAAACTTTCTCATATTCACGGTGGCAAAAATGCACGTGAACTTAGAGAAAAACATATATTTTTTCAAACATATTCTTCAAGAGCTAGGGGTAAATAATATGCTTCCATAGGTTTCCAACACTAGCTTAAATGTTCATCATGAACCACGGAGAAGATGAGGATGTGGCCGATGGGCTCAACAACAATTTATCGAGATTTGCATAAACATGGATTTCCATCATTAAATGAACAAGGTGATAGTATTTGTCACACCAAAACACAATATGACGTATGCTCGCGGAAAACATCCTCAATTAAACATTGGTCGAAAGGTGCAACCGGCAATCTGGACTAAGTAGCACAACCGATGTTAGAATGGTCATTCAACAACCAGCACACTTGGAATGGACTTATTGTTCATTAACTTCAAGGAAATATAGTTGCTATGCTAGAATTGTTGAATTTACACATTGGAATCCATTTGTCGGTATTCTAGTTAGAAACAACACGGGGACTAAGAAATGAATGGATATGGCGAGAAGTATTACTTGTATCAATAATTCTTAAGAGATGGTGAAATTCTAACAACATTTTTGACATAAATGATGGTAATACTCCAGAGTAGAACATAACGTAAGCTGGATATCGAGGAACTCAAGGTACAACACAAAACATGAAGAAGTTTGCATTGGAGGGAAGGCAAGAATGTTGTCAATGGTAACACAAATCATCAAGGTGCAAGGATGATATTTATCATCAAGAATTCAATTGACCTTTTGGAGGAAGTCAAAAGGTTAACAATAATCATGACACATTTTTTCAAGAGGTTTCATGAAGATGTAATCAATCAGTAAGATGACCAAAGTAGATGGAATTGTTAAGCTAAAGGTCAATGCAACCACACATATGATGCAAGCTTAGATTCCATCATGTACTATAAGCAAAACGATACGATGATGGAAGTTTGACACAAGCTTAGCTCATTGTTAGAAATGTGCATCAGGATGAAGGGGGAGGTAGCATAGATAAATTAGCACGATAATGATGTAGCCGATCAGGCTAGGAATGACATGGGGTATTATTAAACTCGTAAGCAACAAAAAATACTTAGAGTTACTGAATCGTAGTGCAGAATCAGTTCACTATTTGGTGTCCTTGGTTGATGACAACCCAGAACCCGTGGAGTGACTATGACAGGGAAATGTATTACTTCATCTAAAATTCATAAGATGTAATGCAATGGCATGATACCCTAGAGATACCAGAGGGTAATACTCGAAGGTAGATCAAAATAGAGGTTGGGTAGACATATTGATATGAAGAAGACAAGTTCTTTAACTTGTCCAAGAAATGGGATCAAAGAAGAACAATCATGGTCGGAACCACGGTTGCAAAGGACCAAATCAAAATACAAGATGAATTTATAACAATGGGATAATTATTATTACCAGAAGCTTCCATGATAAGAACAACATCATGTCCATGGGCATGAATACAAATTTCAAGCTCGACTCCTACTTCTTCAGCGCATAATCTATCATCCACTTATCGTTTCGAAGAAGTTGTAGTGGCCAAAATTTTATTGGGCAAAACACCAAAAGAGTATGGCTCGTGAAAATCTCGGGTTCACACGGATTAGGGAAGGCATATGTAAACCCATAGGGGCACCTTACGAAGATATACCACAAACTTCAAGGGTAAGTAACCCCGACTTAAGGTATCACTACTGGAATTTATAATTTTGTCGTCTGCCATGGCTGACGGCAAAGGGGGGAACCATGGACGGCAAAGGCTTTGCCGTCCGTCAGCAGACAGTAAAAAAATCCGGTGAAGAGGTTCTTTGCCGTCTACTTTTGTAAGGCGGACGACAAAGAATCTTTGCCATGAGGGGGCAGACGGCAAATTAAATGGGACGGCAGATCCACCAACGGTCCCGTTAAGTGTTAACGGCAGGCCTCCCCTCTTTGCCATCTGCCCTCCCCCCTTTGCCATGAGGGCGCTGACGGCAAAGGGGGGAACCAGCCCCTCTCTCTCCCCTCTTTGTCGTCGGCCCTCCCCCCTTTTCCATGAGGGGGCTGACGGCAAAGGGGGGAACCAGCCCCTCTCTCTCCCCTCTTTGCCATCTGCCCTCCCCCCTTTGCCATGAGGGGGCTGACGACAAAGGGGGGAACCAGCCCCTCTCTCCCCTCTTTGCCGTCTGCCCTCCCTCCTTTGCCATGAGGGGGCTGACGGAAAAGGGGGGAACCAACACCTCTCTCTTCCCTCTTTGTCGTCTGGCGTCCACCCTTTGCTATGAGGGGGCAGACGGCAAAGGCTGAAAACAACCCCTTTTAATTTTATTTCTTATTATATCCAGCAATTTTCACAATAATCAGGATATATATATATATATATATATATATATATATTTGACAAAAATAAATTTGTTTCCGTACTCATAAGCATATTAAAATAACTTTCATCCATAGTACATACATATTATGCAAGTTGCATCCATGCCAAACCATATATATATTACACCAGTTTCATCCACATGCATACAAAGTTTCATATATATCCATATACTACAATAGTTTCAATGCAAGCTTTTGTGAAGCTATGGTACAAGAAATCATATTCAAGTATTCCATCAATATAATCCAAGCTTCCCGTGAAGTGAATGTAATCTGCAAAATGACAAATAAGAAAGTTAGAAGAAGAATACAAGATGAAGAAGTATATATAGGTCATTTCGGAGAGAACCTAGCTATGTATAGGCCATTTTATAGCTAAGTTAGGTGGAATAGGTCATCTTGGAGCTACATAGCCTTATTATGTCATTTAGGAGAGAACTTACCTAAGTATAGGTCATGTTTTATTAAATATGTCATTTAGCCTCCTTCTCCTTCTTCTTATTATGTCATTTAGCCTCCTTCTCCTTCTCCTTCTTCTTCTCTTCTTCTTCTCTTCTTCTTCTTCTTCCTTCTTTTCATTTTTCCTCTTTCTTCTCCTCTTGTCCCCTTCTTCGGGCTAAAATAGCTAATTATGCCTTTTTGGAGTTAATAATGTCATTTTCAGGATAATTAGGTAAGTATAGGTCATGTTTTATTAAATATACTATTTTGGAGCTAAGTAAGCTAATTATGTCATTTAGGTGCAAGCCTAGCTAACTATAGGTCATTTCGGAGCTACTTGGGTAAAATATGTCATTCGGGAGCAAACTATGCTTATTAGGCCATTTTGGATCTAGCTAAGCTAATTATAGGCCATTTAATACATAAGTTAGGGGGAATAGGTCATCTTGGAGCTACGTAAGCCTTATTATGTCATTTTGGAGAGAACATAGCTAAGTATAGGTCATTTTTATTAAATAGGTCATTCTGGAGCTAACTAAGCTAATTGTGTCATTTAGGTGGAAGCCTAGCTAACTATAGGTCGTTTCGGAGCTCACTTGGGTTAAATATGTCATTTAGGAGCTAACTATCCTTATTAAGCTAAATTGGAGCTAAATTGGCTAATTATATCATTTAGATGGAAGCCAAGCTAAGTATATAATATTCATGAGCTAACCAAGGTTTTTATGCCATTTTGAGCTTATTATTTCATTTTTTAGCTAAATTGGTCATTTTAATGAGCTAACCAAGGTTCTTATGATGTTTTCACGTAACTAAGCTAATTATGTCATTTTGTAGGATAATTAGCCAATTTAGACTTTGTTGGATGAGTCTAAGCTACGTAGAAGAAGAGAAAGAGAAGAAGCCAGAAGAGAAGAAGAAGTAAAAGAAGAAGGATGAGGAGGAGGAGGAGGAGGAGAAGGAGAAGGAAGAGGAGAAGAAGAAGAAAAGAAGAAGGACAAGAAGAAGGAGAATAAGGAGGTGAAGAAGGAGAAGGAGCTTCTCTCCTGCGTCTCCTTCTTCTCCTTCTTCTTCCTCCTTCTTCTTCTCCTTCTTCGGATTTTGGCTTTAATTTCCACTTCATACTTGAGTTAAGCAAGGCACCAGCATGGGAGAGAAGATAGCCCCTCGGCCTCTAAAGCGGGCCGGGCTTAGGCGGGCGCGGGAGGAAGAAAGAAAGTCGAAGAACGCCCAATTGGTTGGATCGTAGGGGCGATGATTTACTTCACGGGCGAGGTCTCTGGTTCAAGTCCAGGACGGCCCAGCTGCGCGAGGGAAAAGAACGATTTGCTGATTGAAAGCTCCCTAACTATGTGTCTGTGCGGATCAGGAACCAAGTAAGTAAAGGGATGGTTAAAGAGGCAAAGTGATGCCCGCCGGAAAACGAATATTAAGAAGCTAGATACCATTCCATCGATGCTAGATTCATTCTTTCCGCGAGGGCCTGTCTTCTTCTTCTTCTCTTCTCCTTCTTCTTCCTTCTTTTCATTTTTCCTCTTTCTTCTCCTCTTGTTCCCTTCTTCGGGCTAAATTAGCTAAGAATGCCTTTTTGGAGCTAATTACGTCATTTCGAGGATAATTAGGTAAGTATATGTCATGTTTTATTAAATAGACCATTTTGGAGCTAAATAAGCTAATTATGTCATTTAGGCGGAAGCCTAGCTAACTATAGGTCATTTCGGAGCTAACTTGGGTAAAATAGGTCATTCTGGAGCAAACTATGCTTATTAAGCCATTTTGGATCTAGATAAGCTAATTATAGGCCATTTAATACCTAAGTTAGGTGGAATAGGTCATCTTGGAGCTACGTAAGCCTTATTATGTCATTTAGGAGAGAACTTAGCTAACTATAGGTCATTGTTTATTAAATAGGTCATTTTGGAGCTAACTAAGCTAATTATGTCATTTAGGTGGATGCCTAACTAACTATAGGTCGTTTTAGAGCTCACTTGGGTTAAATATGTCATTTAGGAGCTAACTATGCTTATTAAGCCATATTGGAGCTAAACTGGCTAATTATATCATTTAGGTGGAAGTCAAGCTAAGTATATAATATTCATGAGCTAACCAAGGTTCTTATGCCATTTTGAGCTTATTATTTCATTTTTTAGCTAAATTGGTCATTTTAATGAGCTAACCAAGGTTCTTATGATGTTTTCACCAAACTAAGCTAATTATGTCATTTTGTAGGATAATTAGCCAATTTAGTCTTTGTTGGATGAGTCTAAGCAACGTAGAAGAAGATAAAGAGAAGAACCAAGAAGAGAAGAAGAAGTAAAAGAATAAGGAGGAGGAGGAGGAGGAGGAGATGGAGAAGGAAGGGGAGAAGAAGAAAAGAAGAAGAAGGAGAAGAAGGAGCAGAAGAAGGAGAAGGAGCTTCTCTCCTCCTTCTCCTTCTTCTCCTTCTTCCTCCTTCTCCTGCTCCTTCTTCTTCTCTTCTTCTTCTTCTCTTCTTCTTCTTCTTCCTTCTTTTCATTTTTCCCCTTTCTACTCCTCTTGTCCCCTTCTTCGGGCTAAATTAGCTAAGAATGCCTTTTTGGAGCTAATTATGTCATTTAGAGGATAATTAGCTAAATATAGGTCATGTTTTATTAAATAGACCATTTTGGAGCTAAGTAAGCTAATTATGTCATTTAGGTGGAAGCCTAGCTAACTATAGGTCATTTCGGAGCTAACTTCGGTAAAATAGGTCATTCTGGAGCAAACTATGCTTATTAATTCATTTTGGATCTAGCTAAGCTAATTATAGGCCATTTAATACCTAAGTTAGGGGGAATAGGTCATCTTGGAGCTATGCAAGCCTTATTATGTCATTTAGGTGAGAACTTAGCTAACAATAGGTCATTTTTTATTAAATATGTCATTTTGGAGCTAACTAAGCTAATTATGTCATTTAGGTGGAAGCCTAGCTAACTATAGGTCGTTTCGGAGCTCACTTGGGTTAAATATGTCATTGAGGAGGTAACTATGCTTATTAAGCCATATTGTACCTAAATTGGCTAATTATATCATTTAGGTGGAAGCCAAGCTAAGTATATAATATTCATGAGCTAACCAAGGTTCTTATGCCATTTTGAGCTGATGATTTCATTTTTTAGCTAAATTGGTCATTTTAATGAGCTAACCAAGGTTCTTATGATGTTTTCACCTAACTAAGTTAGTTATGTCATTTTGTAGGATAATTAGCCAATTTAAGCTTTGTTGGATGAGTCTAAGCATCGTAGAAGAAGAGAAAGAGAAGAAGCAAGAAGAGAAGAAGAACTAAAAGAACAAGAAGAAGGAGGAGGAGGAGGAGAAGGAAAAGGAAGAGGAGAAGAAGAAGAAAAGAAGAAGGACAAGAAGAAGGAGAAGAAGGAGAAGGAGCTTCTCTCCTCCTTCTCCTTCTTCTCCTTCTTCCTCCTCCTTCTCCTTCTCCTTCTTCTTCTCTTCTTCTTCTTCTCTTCATCTTCTTCTTCTTCCTTCTTTTCATTTTCCTTTTTGTTCTCCTCTTGTCCCCTTCTTCGGGCTAAATTAGCTAAGAATGCCTTTTTGGAGCTAAATATGTCATTTTGAGGATAATTAGCTAAATATAGGTCATGTTTAATTAAATAGACCATTTTGGAGCTAAGTAAGCTAATTATGTCATTTAGGTGGAAGCCTAGGTAACTATAGGTCATTTCGGAGCTAACTTGGGTAAAATAGATCATTCCGGAGCAAACTATGCTTATTAAGCCATTTTGGATCTAGCTAAGCTAATTATAGGCCATTTAATACCTAAGTTAGGGGGAATAGGTCATCTTGGAGCTACGTAAGCCTTAGTATGTCATTTAGGATAGAACTTAGCTAACTATTTGTCATTTTTTATTAAATAGGTCATTTTGGAGCTAACTAAGCTAATTATGTCATTTAGATGGAAGCCTAGCTAACTATAGGTCGTTTCGGAGCTCACTTGGATTAAATATGTCATTTAGGAGCTAACTATGCTTATTAAGCCATATTGGAGCTAAATTGGCTAATTAGATCATTTAGGTGGAAGCCAAGCTAAGTATATAATATTCATGAGCTAACCAAGGTTCTTATGCCATTTTGAGCTTATTATTTCATTTTTAGCTAAATTGGTCATTTTAATGAGCTAACCTAGGTTCTTATGATGTTTTCACCTAACTAAGCTAATTATGTCATTTTGTAGGATAATTAGCCAATTTAGTCTTTGTTGGATGAGTCTAAGATACGTAGAAGAAGAGAAAGAGAAGAAGGAAGAAGAGAAGAAGAAGTAAAAGAAGAAGGAGGAGGAGGAGGAGAAGGAGAAGGAAGAGAAGAAGAAGAAGAAAAGAAGAAGGACAAGAAGAAGGAGAAGAAGGAGGAGAAGAAGGAGAAGGAGCTTCTCTCCTCCTTCTCCTTCTTCTCTTTCTTCTTCCTCCTTCTCCTTCTCCTTCTTCTTCTCTTCTTCTTCTTCTTACTTCTTTTCATTTTTCCTCTTTATTCTCCTCTTGTCCCCTTCTTCGGGCTAAATTAGCTAAGAATGCCTTTTTGGAGCTAATTATGTCATTTCGAGGACAATTAGCTAAGTATAGGTCATGTTTTATTAAATAGACCATTTTGGAGCTAACTAGGCTAATTATGTCATTTAGGTGGAAGCCTAGCTAACTATAGGTCATTTCGGAGCTAACTTGGGTAAAATATGTCATTCCGGAGCAAACTATACTTATTAAGCCATTTTGGATCTAGCTAAGCTCATTATAGGCCATTTAATACCTAAGTTAGGGGGAATAGGTCATCTTGGAGCTACCTAAGCCTTATTATGTCATTTAGGAGAGAACTTAGCTAAGTATATGTCATTTTTATTAAAACACTAGAAATAACATACCATTATCGTCATCACGGCGGTGAAGCACTGTGGCTCTGGCTTGTTTCACCTGGAGAAGGCTCCACTATAGAAGGGTCGTGCGATGTATTCGGGAGATATTCTGCACCAAACATCGATTGCAATGTGTCGTTAGCATGAGGACACTCTTAAGATCACTTCACTAAAAAGAAACTCACCGTCCCTGCCGTGTTAATGACTAGCATCGCCGGAGGGACTTGGCCGGTCTTCTTGCACATAGACTGTACATTTGGTTTCGACAAGTCAAACTTTTTAGTTATTAATGAAACGGACATTAAAATGCAAGATTTGAAATAATATGAAGAATAAACTTACCACGAAGAGCTCGTATATGGCCCTGTTAGACGCATCATTCCATGCCCTCTCCGCCTCCACCAATGGAGTCGTCCTCTCCTCCATCTCCCTCATCTCCTTATCCTTCTCCTCCATAACCGCCTGCATTGCCTCTCTCTCTTTCAGAATAGCAGCCTGCAACACAACTCATTGTTAGCATTGTAATCATATTGGTTCCAACGCACAACATAATGCGGAAAGATAGTTGAGTCCATTAAACTAACCTCGATGGCGAGCTCGACTGGCCGTGGACGAGGTGTTATCTCAGGACAGGAGCTTGTTTGGCGTGCCTTTATCTGCCGGAGAGTGCTAGGACAACGTATAAGGCCGTCTCCAATGGTGATCGATCCATGGGGCATCCCGTTGCTAACTATCATCACCAGCTCTAGATCAATAGGCCCCTCGCTCGGGTTAAAGTCCTCCCCTTTCCTCGCCTTCCCGTGATCTCTGTACTTCACGAGCTTGTGGTGGGAGGAGATGTTGGTGAAGTTTTCTGGATTCTCGAATTCAGACTCAGAGAATGCCTTGACCTTCTTGTACGAGGCAGTATGGGCCATAGCATACAGGTCGTACATCTGTGGCACCTCTGACTTATTGTGATGCGCCTAAAAGAGAGAGAGAGAAAAAAAATGTATTAGTAAAGGGCTCAAGATAGCATTAAGAATGAATTGCATGACGCAGGAAGAAAACCACATACCCAGTTCTCGCCAAATTGGATTAAGTTGACGCTCCCTTGATGGTGTGGCACACCAACCATTTTTCCACGCCTCTCCTTGGCATTGTTGTGGCTGGCCTCCCACGTTTGGAAGCACCACTGATCCACCAAGGCCTCCCAACAATCCATCTTATAAACACACCATCTCGGGGGCACCAATGTTAATAAAGAGAAATTTGAGCGCGTAAGAACCAAATCAAGGAAACTAACTACAAAGCCTTAATAATATGTAATTACCTTCATGTAATGCTCCTTCTCCATCTTAGAATCACGGCACTTCGCCTTGTCCTTCCTAATACGCCGCGTGGCATAGTAGTCTCGAATAGCCTGCACCCGAGCCTCGTGCTGAAAGTTTTGAAGTAGGCGGCGACATTCGGTTTCGATAACCTTTGCCGCGTCCTCCTCGTATCCCTCCTCACACCTGTAGTAGGTATGCAAACCGGACAACACAGATTAGTACAATAACTAGCTATGGTTGATTTATAATTGTGTGAAGGAGAAATTACCCAGAACTTTCGGATCACCATGTCGGCCCTCGTGTGGCACAAAACACCGTTGATCTCCACCTCCGGCAGGGTCGGGGCACCCAAGTAGTGCTCCCAGGTCATTCCTACCTCTCGCTCCCGACCGAGAAACGTAACAAACCCTGGGAAGTTTTGACGGCAAAGCACACCAAGGACGCTGTTGGGCTTGCGGACACCCTTGGCAACAATCCAACCCCTACGGTATGACAAATTAAAGCCAAAACATTAGATATTTGAGAAAACGTGAAGGCAAAAGGTTAAATAAGAGTAAATTAACTTACTTGTCCCCATTTGGCTTAATCGACCACCTCTGCTCGCGGGTCGCCGACACGAGCAGGAGCCCCGAACTACCACACTGGTAGACGGTAGCCCCCTCACCCAGCTCCTCGTCGCTACCAGCATGGCCACTTGGCTCAGCCCAGGTATCCCACTGGGTCTCTAGGGACGTACCCTCATCCCTGCTTTGCTCCGAAGTCGCCTGGAATGAAGCCTCTGGGACACGAGTCTCGTGGGTCAAAGGCTCGTCGACCCGAGGCTCGTGAACCGGAGACCGTGTAAACTCCACCTCAGACGAATCCACCCTAGAAGTCGTGTGCTCAGGTGAATCAGCCTGGGGTGGTGGCGGAGACCGTGTAACCTCCACCTCAGAAGGCGTGGCAGCCACCGCCCTACCCCTCCCGCGGCCACGTGTACCTTTAGTAGAACATAAATACCAACATGACAAATAAAATGTATATAAATACCAATATGCATACAACATTAGTACAACATAAATACCAACATGAATACAACGTGTACCTTTAGTACCTCTCGGCTTCGCGGGGGGTCGACCTCCTCTCATGGGAGCCGCTCCTTGGAGAGTAGAGAGCAACGCTATCTGAAGAGGCGAGGCAGGAATGGAAGTACCCATCCCACCACCTGCCGACGAAGAAGGAGTCGCGGAGTGCTTTCGACCCTTTCCCACCATCTTTCAACAACTGTCATGACAAAGAGTAAATGAAATTAGTACAACATAAATACCAACATGAGTAATAAAATGTATATAATTTAAGTGTATCATCGTCATTAATACCAACATGACTAATAAAAATTGAATACCTAACATGAACTCATAACAATAACAATCGTGCTCGTCTATATGTGCTTCGGGGTCAATAAATGCATCATGATCATCACTATCATCAATATATGCATCATCATCATCACTATCAGGAAGAACATGTGGAAGGCCACCATTATGTAATCGGTCAAGAAGTGACAGGTCATCCGCAGCAGTAACCTCTTCTTCTTCCATCTCTTCCTGTTCGGGCTCGGGGGTTAAGACGGATTCATTGTCGCTGTCTACTTCAATGTTCTAGGGTGAAGTAGAGCGGTTCTTGAAACATTTCTTGGACATACGTGTTTCTTGGAAGAATTATCCTTCATATGTGTCTGGGTTAATGTGAGGTTCGTAATCCTCTTCATTGAGGCTAGGTGGTCTAAAATGTGGTGGCGCTTCATAAACGACATCCCAACCTTTGAGATTTGGATAAGTTTGGCACGCCCACGGTAAATAGAAAACTTGTGTCGCCTGTTGAGCCATAATATAGACATCGGGAACATCTAAGTGGGTGTTTTGGTTGATTTCGACTAGTCCTATATGTTCATGAGTCCTTCTAGTCTCCCTCGGCTCAAACCAATAACATTTGAAGACTACGACGGTCGGTGGGTTTTCACCATAGAATAGAAGTTCATAAATTGCTTCAACTCTTCCATAATACTCGGTGCCTCCTTCACCGATAGCAGAGACAGAACAATTTGTAGTCTTTAGGTCGGGCATAGATAGCTCTTTGCCAAAGGTACAAAAGTGATACCCATTGATGTTGTATTTGTCAAATGAATGGACCTTATAGTCAAAACCATTAGCGACTTGCCTCAACTCGGCGTCCACAGACTCTGCATTAGCCTACAAGTTTAATAAGAATGAATGCATGCATTAGCCGCAAATCAGACCAAGAAATCAAATGGGCCCTTAATGGTAATTAATTACCCTTTGTTTGAACCAAGAGATGAAACCGGGATAGTCGCCTCCATACTTTGCGAGAAGCTCATACTCTTCGACGAAATCCTTTTCGATGACCGCTCCATCCGAGAATTCGGCGACGTATCGACTATATCAAATATCCGGGAATAAGAGTAGTTCAAAGCAACTAGAAGTTGCGGAACAATAATTTACCGAGAACTTACTCGATGTAGGGCCGCACTTCTGTTAGGTTGGTGAAGATATACAATGAAATGGTCCGCCATTCTTCGACATCCAACGATTTCCCTTTCGAAGCACCGGATGGTGCGAGCTTACCTTTGATTAGGCTGAGGTTGGATCGAACTTTTTTTTGGATCGCCATCATTATGCCGAGGCTTCGGGTTATGCAAATCATGATTTTTGGCTTCGTAGTGTACTGTCACGAAGTTTGCCGCCACCTCAGTAATGAATGCCTTGGCCATCGATGCTTCAATTCTACGTTTATTTTTACACTTAGCTCGAAACGTCTTCTGCATCCTCTCAGTTGAGTAGCACCATCGATTTTGAACGGGCCCCCCAATTTTTCCTCGGTCGGGAGATGCAAAATCAAATGTTGCATTGGATTAAAGAAGCCCGGTGGAAAGATCTTTTCTAATTTGCAGATCAACTCCGCCGCCAACTCTTCCATTTCATCTAGAACGCCAGGAAATAGTTCTTTCGCACAAAGAGAACAGACGAAATAGCTCAACTCTGCCAGTACTAGCCATTCATCCTCAGGGATAAAGCCACGCAACATCTCCGGCATTACCCGTTCAATCCATATGTGCCAATCATGACTCTTGAGACCAAATATTTTCAATTTCTCAAGACTCGCTCCCCTCTTTAGATTCGCAGCATACCCATCAGGGAACATCAACCGCATTTTCACCCACAATAGCATTTCGCTCATAGCTGACCTTTCAAGATTGAACCATGCCTTTGGCTTCGCTATGCTTTGCTTTCCTTACCGTTGTCGCAAATTTTGCAACGGTCTATCACATAGAGCCTCCAGGTCGATTCTAGCCTTAGGATTATCTTTTGACTTCCCCTCTATGCCGAACAATGTACCAAAAATGGCCTCCGCAATATTCTTTTCAGTGTGCATCACGTCGATGTTGTGTGGGCAAAGGAGGTCTTTGAAGTAAGGCAGATCCCATAAGCATGACTTGTGAGTCCAGGCGTGTTCCGTATTATACCCTTTGAAGTATCCTGGACGCAAAGGATCAGGCTCGAGAGCGTTTAACTAATCAAGGGTCTGTTGGCCTGTCAACGCAGCTAGTGCAGTGTTTTTGACAACTCTACCTTTGATGAAATTCTTCTTGTCTTTTCTGAACTTATGGTCAGGATCCAGGAATTGTCTATGCATGTCGAAGCAAGAAAACTTGCGACCAACCTGCAGCCAATGGAACTGAAGAGCTGACTTGCATGTGGTGCACGAGAACCTTCCATGCACACACCAGCCAATGAATAGCGCAAACGTCGGATAATCATGTGTCGAGTACATGTACCACACATGCATTTTGAAATTTGTTTTGGTAGCCGCGTCGTAGGTCTTGATCCCATTATCCCAGGCTTCTTGCAACTCATCCTTAAGCGGCTGCATGTACACATTCATATTCTTCCCCGGATAGTTGGGCCCTCGAATTATCAACGTCGGGAAAATGTTCTTTCTTTTCATAATCTCTCCGGGTGGCAAATTGAGTGGAATGACAAATACAGGCCAACAACTCTATTGTGCTGCCGTTCTACCATACACATTGAACCCATCCTTGCTGATGGCAACTCTAGGTTGCCTTTGATCTTCCGATTTATCCTTATGAAATGCATCGAAGTGCCTCCACGCAAAACCATCTGAAGTGTGTACCAGCATATTGTTCCCATCCGCATCTAGTTCGGTTCTTTTGCCCAATTTGTGCCATGTCATCTGTCTGGCCGTCTCTTCGACCATGAAAAGACGTTGAAGTCTTGGTACAATTGGCAGATACCGAAGAAAACTAATGGGGATTTTGGTCTGATTCTTCTCACCCATATCGTTGTTTACCACAATATACCTGGAAGAATTGCAAATGGGGCAATAGTTGAAGGCCGCATACTCAAGCCTAAACAAGGCACATCCATTCTCACAGGCATATATCTTCTCATAGGGCATCTTAAGTACACGGAGGATTTTCTCTGACTGGTACAGGTTTGCAGGCAGTACATGGCCTTTGGGTAGAAAGCGTCCAAATATCGTCATCATCGCGTCGTAGCATTCTCTGCCTAGGTTGAATTGAGCCTTCAGAGCCATTACTTGCGCGATGGCATCCAGCTGACAAAGCTCAGTCTGCTCGTGGAGAGGATGTTTTGAAGACTCCAACATTTCATAGAAGGCCTTTGCAGATTCCTCCATCTCATCGTTCGAATCCCAAGCATCATCAAAGTCTTGCACCATATATTCAATCCCGGTACCATACTCGTTGGTGCGACAACGAATCACCTCATCTCTGGCACGTTGGCCAGACTCACCATGTAAAGTCCACACAGTATAATTAGGCGTAAAACCCCACTTATGCACGTGTTTACCCATTTCAAACTCTGTCTGCTTTTTCCAGTTGTTGAAGTTGGGACAGGGGCACCATGTTTTTTGCTGGCCATTTGCAAATGTGGCTCTCAAAAACCCCCTGGTTTTTGCTAACCATTCATGGGTCATGTCTTTCTCACTAGGGTGACCAGTGTACATCCAAACACGATCACTCATGTTGCCTAGCTACCTATGGGCGCACAAGAAATAAATATATAATTCATCATCTATATTCATACGCTAATCAAGTTTGTCAGTTTTATTACGTCCATGCAACCTACACGCTAATAGGTAAAGATAGGTCCTAATCCCACCCGAGTATGTGTAGATTGGGTTCGTTTTCCCATGCTCTGCTCCAGATGCAACGCAGAATTTCGGCATCACCTTGATGACCCACAAGTATAGGGGATCAATCATAGTACTTTCGATAAATAAGAGTGTCGAACCCAACGAGGAGCAGAAGGATCTGACAAGTGGTTTTCAGCAAGGTAAAATATGCACGCACTGAAATTATCGGTAACAAGTGATTGTGTGGTGAGATGATTCGTAGTGAGCAACAAGTAACAAAAGTAGAAACACTGCAGCAAAGTGGTCCAATCCCTTTTGTAGCAAGGGACAAGCCTGGACAAAGTCTTATAGGAGGAAAAACGCTCCCGAGGACACACGGGAATTTCTGTCATGCTAGTTTCATCATGTTCATATGATTCGCGTTCGTTACTTTGATAGTTCGATATGTGGGTGGACCGGCGCTTGGGTACTGCCCTTATTTGGACAAGCATCCCACTTATGATTAACCCCTCTCACAAGCATCCGCAACTACGAAAGAATAATTAAGACAAAGTCTAACCATGGCATTAAACTAGTGGATCCAAATCAGCCCCTTACGAAGCCACGCATAAACTAGGGTTTAAGCTTCTGTCACTCTAGCAACCCATCATCTACTTACTACTTCCCAATGCCTTCCTCTAGGCCCAAATAATGGTGAAGTGTTATGTAGTCGAGGTTCACATAACACCACTAGAGGAAAAACAACATACAACATATCAAATTACCGAACGAATACCAAATTCACATGACTACTATTAGCATGACTTATCCCATGTCCTCAGGAACAAAAGTAACTACTCACAAAGCATAATCATATTCATGACCAGAGAGGTAATGAGTAGCATCAAGGATCTTAACATAAACTCTTCCACCAAATAATCCAACTAGCATCAACTACAAAGAGTAATCAACACTACTAGCAACCTTACAAGTACAAATCGGAGTCGCGAGACAGAGATTGGTTACAAGTGATGAACTAGGGTTTGGAGATGAGATGGTGTTGATGAAGATGTTGATGGTGACGAGTCCCCTCCGATGAGAGGAGTGTTGGTGATGACGATGACGATGATTTCCCCCTCCGCGAGGGAAATTTCCCCGGCAGGATCATCCTGCCGGAGCTCTAGATTGGTTCTACTCAAGTTCCGCCTCGTGGCGGCGGCGAAACCACGAAAAAGCTCATCTCTGATTTTTTCCAGGACGAAACCCTCCATATAGCAAAATAGGGGAGCAAGTGGGCCAGTGGGCTGCCCACAAGCCCCCATGGCGCGGCCTGGGGTGGCCGCACCGTGCAGGCTTGTGGGCACCCCCTCGTGCCCCTCTGGCACTTCTTCGGCCCAGTATTTTTGATAAATCGGGAAAAAAATTCCTCGTTGATTCTTATGGCGTTTGGAGTTGCACAGAATAGGTATCTCAACTTTGCTCCACTTTCATGCCAGAATTCCAGTTGCCGGTATTCTCCCTCTTCATGTAAACCTTGCAAAATAAGAAAGAAAAGGCATAGGAATAGTACCGTGAAGTGAAATAACAGCCAAAGAAGCGATAAATATCAACATGAAAACATGATGCAAAATGGACGTATCACACCTCCCCGCTGTTCTCCTGATACATTCTCGACAATAAGCAGATAGGATGTGTACCCGGAGAACAACAGGGAGGCACTGACGAAATTCTACATCGGATCAAGAGCACAACATACGGGAAAACGAACCCAATCTACACATACTCGGGCTGTCCATGGATAATGTTGGACAATTCGAATGGATGGCGGTTATGAATATGCAAAGTAATGCATATTTATAGATGTCGCCCTTTCGAACGGGAGACGCATACTGGTCACGCATACTCATGATTGAAGAAACCTATAGCTAGCAAGTTTCATCGGCACGAAGACCGGGACAAAGCAAATTAAAGGGGTAGGAGGAGAAGACATTTGTGCTCACCAACAAACGCAGGGGCGGAGCTCGTCCAACGCACGTGGAGGTCGTCGAACAACTGCACATTGAAATTCACACGATCAACACAAATATGATGTTTTATAATTAACATAATCGGAAAATATGTGACCTAACTCATAATTTACAAAACTATGACCCCGTGGGCCTCTAGAAGGCCGAAAAGCACCTTCTCATTCAACAGTAAGTAGAAGAGGTGTCGGGGGTCAGGGCTTAGTCGCGTCGAGGGTCGGTGATGTCGGGTGTCGGTGGTAGGGAGTCTGGTTAAATGTGTCGATGGTCGGGGGTCAGTGTCGTAGGGGGTCGAGGGTCACTAGCATCGGGGGTTGGGCTCTTTTCGATCAACAAGAGGCCAAAGAGGTGTCGGGGGTCCGGGATTGGGGGTTAGTGGCGTCGGGGGTCGGGGGTAGGGGGTCGGGGGTCGAGGGTCAGTGGCGTCGAGGGTCGGGGGTCGGGGGTCGAGGGTCAGTGGCGTCGGGAGTCGAGGGTCAGTGGCGTCGGGCATCGGGGGTCGAGGGTCAGTGGCGTCGGGACTCGAGGGTCAGTGGCGTCGGGCGTCGGGGGTCGGGGGTTAGTTTAGTAGGGGGTCGGGGTCGGGTGTCAGTGGTGTCGGGTGTCGGGGGTCGGGAGTTGGGTGTCAGTGGCGTCCGAGGTCGGGGGTTGGTGGCGTTGGGCGTCGGGGGTTGGTGGCGTCGGGCGTCGGGGGTTGTGGGCGGGGGGTCGGGGGTCGGGGTTCTCTTCTTTCTTCTTCTCCTCTCTCCTCTTTTTCTTCTTCTTCTTCTTCTTCTTATCATCTTATTACTATTATTATTATTCTTTTTTCTCCTCCTCCTCCTCCTCCTCTTCTTCTTCTTCTTCTTTCTTTTCTCTTTCTCCTCCTCTCCTCTTTCTTCTTCTTCTTCTTCTTCTTCTTCCTTCTTCTAGTTTATTATTCTCTTATTTTTTCTAAGTTTTTTTCTTTTCTATCTATTTTTTTCTTTTCTATCTACTTTTTCTACCTAATAAACTAACAATCTAATTTAACATAAAAACAAAAAAAAACTAACCTTCCAATTTAACAAAAAAACAAAATTAACTAACTGTCTAAATTAACTATCTAATTTAAAAAATAGGAAATAAAGCCAAAAAGGAAAAAAACTCACCAGGCCTTGCACATGGGCAGTGGGCGGCCGGGGCAGTGGCGTCGGGCGGGGGCAGGGCACGGGGAGGAGGGGGCTGGGGCGGAGGGGGCTGGGGAGGAGGCGGCTCGGGCGGAGGGTTCTGGGGCGGCGCGGGAGGAGGGGAGGGCAACTCCGGCGGCGGGGAGGAGGGGCCCGCGGAGGAGGGGGCTGGGGTGGCGCGGGAGGAAGGGAGGGCGCGGGGAGGAGGGGCCTGGGGAGGAGGGGGCGGGGGCGGCGCGGGGGCGGGGCAGGGGCGGGGATGGCAAAGGTGGCGGGAGCACGGGCTCCGCCGGTGGTGCTGGAGCGAGGCGGGGTGGCGGCGGGGGCGAGTGAGGTGAGGGGAGAGAGACAGTGGGGGGAGAGAGAGACAGTGAGCGAGGGGAGTTGACGGCCGTTATAGGGTCGGCCCCTTTGTCGTCCGCCCCCCGACGGCAAAGGGCCCCATGGCGGACGACAAAGGCCCCCGAATGGCAAAGTTTGCCTTCCGTCGGACACGACCCTAGGTCTCTTTGTTGTCCGCTGGCAGACGACAAAGGTCCGACACATGGCAAATAGTATGTTTGCCATCAGTCTACCCTTTGCCGTCTGCTTGGTGTCGACTGACGGCAAAGAGGGTCTTTGCCGTCAGCCAGCAGACGGCAAAGAACTGGCTGACGACAAAGAACTGGATTCCAGTAGTGTATAACATGGTTGACAAAGGAAAAGGATACAATTTACCAAAGGCATTAAGTATCAGGGAAAGAACTCACAAGATCTTTTAGTGTGAACAATACTACCGGATAATAACCGAGCAATGGGTCTAGCGGTCCACAATGGAGCCGCTGTGAGTACTGGTACTCAATCAGAGGAAGAAAGAATGCAAGGCATCGGATTACAGAACATCTGAATAATTTGATGATTAAATAACAAAGTAATTATGATTTCCAGGTTTGTGTGTCAAAATTAGATGCTCCAGTCAAATACAAGTAAGTTGAATGGGCTTAGATTGACAGTCAATCAAGGTTTGATTTGCTCAGAACCAGCTTATGTTTGGAAAGACGTTTGAGTCAAAAAGATAATTTATAAGGATCAATTAATGATTGCATGCATTCACACACATGATGTATCAATAAGACCACAATAATAAACACTAAAGATTTTGACGAATATTGCTAGACATATGGAATTAACCATAATGCAAGCAGGTAAGGAAAGTCAGGAGTAGTAGGCTACAAAGTATTTCGGAAGATCGAACCACATTTTGAAGATTTTGTGAAACACATGACAACTGAGGTTAAACGAATCCCCGATAAGCGTGAGGAATTATTTTTTGGTGTATTCGTGCGACTAGAACTGCCAGGTATTCTTAAGAAGTTACAAAATAATTCGATGTATCTTGTAATAACAAGAGCAACTGGGAATGAAAGTATGACGACGGTTGTATGTAGTTATGCACAGCGGTTGAAGGTGGAAGGGAATCGCAAAAGCGATGAGCACAAGTTGTCGGGAGAACATTTGAGAGTATCTTCAGAGTCTTTTGATGAATCAAGCCGTCATCTAGAATGGGGGACTCGTCGGGAGGAAGTAGGTAGAGGAACCTAAGTTAGAGTTAGCAAAATCTTTAACCCCAAAAGAAGAGAGATCAGAATCCCACAGTAAAGACGAGGAATAAATGATACCAATACCAGCCATTAGTGATGTGGACCCGTAAGTGATAACCCACAAGTATAGGGGTCAATCATAGTCCTTTTGATAAGTAAGAGTGTCAAACCCAACGAGGAGCAGAATGAAATGCAACCGGTTTTCAACAAAGAATCCTCTACGAGTACTATAAGTGAAAGTGATAGATTGTTTTGTAGCAAGATAATTCCTAACAAGTGACAAGTAACGATAGTAGAAAAGGTACAGGAAGGTAGCCCAATCCTTTTTGTAGCAAAGGACAGGACTTAAAGTACTCTCGTGTTAAGCAAACACTCCCGAGGAAACATGAGAATTTCCGCCTAGTCATGTTCATCATGTTGAGTTGATTCACGTTCGCTACTTTGATAATTTAACATATGGGTGGACCGGTGCTAAGGTCCTGTTCTTAATTGAAAAACAACAAACTTATGATTACCCTCTCTCGCAAGCATTCGCAACTACAAAAGAATAATTAAGATAAATATAACCATAGCATTAAACGTGTGGATTCAAATCAGCCCCTCATGAAGCAACACATAAACTGGGGTTTAAGCTTCTACCACTCTCACAACCCATCATCTACTTTTTACTCCACAATTACTTCCCTTAGGCCCATAACATGGTAAAGTGGCATGTAGTCAACGTTCACATGACACCACTAAGGGAAGTGACAACATACATATCATCAAAATATGAAACGAATACCAACTTTACATGATTACTTATAACAAGACTTCTCCCTAGTCCACAAGAACTAAAGTAACTACTCACACCTCCTCATCATGTTCAAGATCAGAGGTATAATAATAGTAATCCAACAACCATCAACTACAAGATGTAATCAACACAACTAGTAACCCACAAGTACCAATCTGAGGTTTTGAGACAAATATTGAATACAAGATACGAACTGGGGCTGGAGATGAGATGGTGGTGATGAAGATGTTGGTGAAGATTGGTCCTCCCACGAAGGAGGAAGCGTTGGTGATACGATGGCTTTGATTTCCTATTCCCGGAGGGAAGTTTCCTCGGCAAAATCTCTCTACCGGAGAGCATAAGGGCCTCGGTCCAGGTTTCCGCCTTGAGACAGCGGCGCTTCTTATCGAAAGGTTGTTTATGATTTTTTCTATGGTAAAACACTCCATATAGGAGAAGAGAGGCATTAGAGGGCCTACAAGGGGCCCACAAGCCATCAGGACACTCCTATTTAGGGGCTTCCGGCTGCAGCTGTGGCTTTCGGCTCCGGCTGTGACAAGGGCGAAAACCACAGCTGCAGCCCGAAGCCCCTAAATAGGAGCTTTTGGCTTAGAAGCCGGTAGACGGAAGCTGGCTGGAAGCCCAACCAAACACCCTCATAGTCAAAACTAAACGGACATGGAACAGTAAACAAAAACAATGCCATATGAGTGCAGAACTTTGTCTCTGGAGATCCATGTCGAAACATTCAACCGTCTCTTGCAGAACGACAATACCGGGGAAGAACACCTTCAGATGAGGTCGGCGACGGAAGGGAGGAAACTTGTGCAGATTAATACAAACATATAACCGAACTTAAATACCGAAACATGATTTACCAAAAAGGATATGGGTGTCGTCGGCGCGCTAGTTGGCAAGCGGCGGCTGCGCGAGGCGGGGAAGAGCCAAGCGGACGAGCGGGTGGTGCGAAGGCGAGCGCCATGCGAGCGGAGGCTGCGCGAGGTAGGGCGGGCCGAGCGGGCGAGCGGGAGCGGGCAAGCGGAGGCTGCACGAGGCAGGGGCGAGCCGAGCGGGCGAGCAGGAGCGGGCAACCAGAGACAAGGATGGGGGCAGGGTCGAGCGGCGAGCGGGGGTGACCGGCAGCACCGGCGAGGCACAGGCGAGCGGCACGGGCGCGGGGGCGAGCGGCGGCGCCGACGGGGGCATGGGCGAGCAGTGAACGGGCGAGCGGCGGTACCAGCGGGGGCTGGGGGGAGCAAGCGAGCAGCGGCAACAGCGGAGTCTGGGGCGAGCGGCGCGGGCGCAGGGGCGAGTGGCGGCTGCGCGAGCGGTTCCCTGGGCAGGTTTCGCTCGGGGGTTTTGGTTAGCGAGGGATCAATTTTGTTGCTCAGTTTCTTTAACAACGTACTTAGACCGTTTATCATGTAACTAGTCATCCACTCCGCCATGGCGCCTTCGTCCCTCTCCGTCCTCCCCGCGCCGCCCCTCACCCCGCTTCACCCCCGCCGTCTCCGCCATCCAACCACCGCGCCCGCGCCGACCACTTCCCAACCACTCATGCTCGCCGTCCGTTGCGCCCGCGCGAAGGTGGCGTCGTCGGAGCCGGCAAGGCCCCTGCCACAGCCGAAGCTCGTCCGCTGCCCGGCGCTGGACCGGCAGGCGGCGCGAGCGAGTCGGCTTCGCTTCGCGCACAAGCTCCTCACCCTGCTCCTCTCCAAGCCGTGCGGCTTCCTCCCGCTCCGCGTCCTCCTCCGCTGTCGCCGCTTCCTCGGCCTCCCGCGCCGCCGCCAGCTCGTCCCCTTCGTGCTCTGCTACCCGACCCTCTTCCGCCTCTTCCAGGCCCCCATCTCCCGCCCCTTCTCGCCCTCCCTCTCCACCCTCGCCGTCGCGCTCACCCCCGTCGCCCACGCGCTCGTCGCCGACCTTGCCGCCCTCTGCGGGGATGAGCTCGCGCTCGGCCTCGCGGACAAGGTGCACCGCCTCCTCCTCATGACCCCGCGGCGTAGGCTCCTGGTGTCCAAGCTCGCGCACATCGCCCCTGACCTCGGCCTCGCCATGGACTTCCGCGCCACGCTCTGCCCCCCGCCACCCGGGCATCATCAACTTCGCAAACACCTCCCACGGCCACGCGCTCCACCTGGTCGACTCGCCACCGCCGCACCCTTCACCGCTCCCTCCGCCGTTCCTCCCCGCCGTCCGGCCCGACCGCCTCATCGACCGGCCGCGGAGGTTCCCGCACCTACCGCTCTGCCGCGGGCTCAACCTCCACCGCGCGCACCGGGACTACCTCCTCCGGTTCCACAGCCTGCCCGAGGCCTCCTCGTTCGAGCCGCTGGAGGAGGGCGCGAGCACGGAGACGGCGGAGCGGCGGGCGTGCGTGGTGGTGCGAGAGGTGCTGGCGATGACGGTGGAGAAGCGGACGCTGGTGGACCACCTCACGCACTTCCGCATGAACTTCGGGCTGCCCAACCGGCTGCGCGCGCTGCTGGTGCGCCACCCGGAGCTGTTCTACGTGAGCATCAAGGGCGTGTGGCATTCGGCCTTCCTGGTGAAGGCGTTCGACAACGACGGAAGGCTTCTGGTGGAGGATGGCATGCTGGTTGGGAGGGACCGGCTGGAGGAGCTTGTCCGGGAGGGCAAGAAGATCAGACAGGCTCGAAAGAAGGGTATTTTTCCGGTTGATGGCGGCGACACTGATGAAGATGATGAGGAAGATGATAATGTAGTAGAGGGTACATCAGCGGTGGATGGTGAATTCGGGGACCTGTTTGAACAAGACAGTGTCGCTGGGGAAGACTGGAATGAGGTGGGTGATGGAGGCGGAACCGAGGGGGGAACGAAGAAGAGTATCCTGAATCGGATGCCATGGAGGATTTTTGGGTGAAGAAAGATGCAGAGGAGGGGGTGGTTGACAGTGGCAGCGAGCATGATGTTTGGTGAGGAGTGTCGAGATGCTAGGATTTTTGCACATGGTGTTAACGAGGACCACGGATTGCTCGAGCGCATTGTTCTCAGCAATCTTTAGTAGCCGGATCTGGGGCGGTGGCGTGCGGTGACGGAGGTGAGCATCGCAGGAGTTGGGGTCGGCCCGGCGCCGTGGCAGGGGGTGGTGGTGCGCTTGCGCTGGAGATGGGAGGTAAGGTCATGGGTGGTCTGGTGTTTTTTTCTCCCGCACATACCGATTCAGCTTCACTTATCAATTGAATTGCTGGTTAATTTTAGAAAACATGAAGGACTTTTTTTTAAATCACCGTGGTGGGTTTTCCGACGGAAACGATGGCCTCTTTATTATTAGGTAAAGATTAGACGGTCCAGATTTTAAATTGGATCTTCCCTCTCATGCTTTTAATAGTAGATAGATTAATTTTGGAATATTTGCTAAATGATGAACTATTTTGCAATCACATTGGTGAACTTTAATTTTAACTTGAAACTTGAATTCCCTTTTGAAGTGGAATTTGAAATGAGGTATGAAATCAAAGATGATCAAGAACTGTAAATCAAGATGACTTGGCATAATTAGAGCGAGTTTACTATAGCTAACCACTTGGGATGTTACACTTCACTAGCACCATCTCATATCAAATCCTACGTCACTCCAGGATACTTCTACTGTGAGACTACAATCAGAGACCCTTCGACGAAACTATGTGCGATGTATGAATCACAAACGGTGATGTGAAAAAACCATCAAAAAAATATGCAAACCGTTTGCTATGGAGAAGACATCAAACACGGTTCATATTATAGTTGTGTTTGCAATGTGTGACATACGGTTAATCCATAAGAATAGTTTGCGATGAGGTAGAACAATAGAAACGGGCAGCCACATCAAGGTGTGCACGATATACGACATATAGTTCGGTCCAATGAGCCATTTGCGATGATCGGGTTGAACACAAACAATTCGGTGTACCAAGATGTTTGTGATTGCCGACAAACAGATCGGTAATCAAAATTGTGTGCGACCATTATAGATAGCGCATACGATTTGTTTTTGTGAATTGTGTGCTCGATAGGGCATACAATTCAAAAAACCAACCTGTGGGTGATAATGTAAAATATCTCTATCGAATAGGTATTGCTAACCGTCTGCAATGAGATTGACTGGGGAAAGAGAGATAACAAATTAATATGAGCGAATGGAAACATGGATATATAAAGTTTGCTTAATTTAGTCCTTCTTTTTATTGTTTTTGGATGGCCCCGTGACATCATCTTGGCGAGGACGCTTCATGCTGATGATCGTTTGCTTTCCATCGTTAGTCGTCCTCCTCCACCTCGTTCGACCAACCCTCCACCTCATCGTCGTCGTCCTCTTCTTCGTCCCGTGACGGCTCCTCGTCCGTCTGGTTGTCGTCTGACGACTCGGGAGGTAGCGTCCCTTCCATGATCCGGATAAATCAAGGTCTGGGCTCGACGCCAGACTCATGGAAGATGAGCGGGATGATTCCGATGTTGACCTATCATCGGGCTCCAGACGACAGGCAGAAATGTTGTCCTCGCTCTCACTCGACATGGCTGCAATACTTGTACAAACCGCGAGAAAGAAAGATTGCAGTGTGTGTGCAAGTGTGTAGCACGACCGACTAGGGACGATGAAGATGGTGGACACTTAAGCAGGGTATGCAGAGAAGAGGAATGCCAACAGAAGCGGGGGATTGACGTATTATCTAACCGCTGGTATAATCAACCGCAATTACTTGTACTCAATTGCTCCAAATTCCCACGGTTGCGCAGTTCTCAATGTGATAATTATGCACACGCATTGAAACGTCCAAATATGAAACAAGAATTTTTTATATACTACCCCCTCCGTACCGGCGACCTAGGTGGCGGAAAAGCGAGAGAACTTGATGATTATTTGTTAATTAATACTATTGCATGTTATGCTAAGTAGTCTGAAGTCACTGAATGCCTACAAGCCCCATGACTCCTATTGGCTGATTTTTTTTCAGGACAAAAACAGGGAACGAGTTTTGGGATTATTTGGTTTTCGTAATGTGACTTATGCACCGGTACAAACGGAGTAGGACAGTTATCAAGCAATACATTGAGATCTTCTTGTTGATCAAGCATGTAATAATAATAAAACACCTAATCATTTTTGCAAACAATGCATAGAAGATGGCTAATGCGACAATCACAACTACACATGCTATTTTCTTCTTGTATCTTGCTTTCATCTGTTGCCCGTGATTGATTCTTTCCTGTCTCATTATACTAATTGTATACTCCAGATGAGTCAGTTTCTTCTTCAGCTTCACGTTATCTTCTGCAAGCTTGGTGATAAAACTTCGAGCCCTCCCATGCCATTCTTCATCCAACTAGTTAACAAAGGCACAAGCCTCATATCCCTGCTAATATTAAATAGTATTCAAGATGAGCGGCGAAATTAACTTAACTAAAATGATGAACTTAGCACTAACCTCTAAGGGGCAACTGAGAAAGCTTCTGCCAATGTCGAATCCCTTTGTGCAAACACGTCAAACGGGAGTTTGGCCGTGCACACACCTCATCTTTTGGTACTTCTCAGTGGCGCAAAACTTGGAGTTGAACTCATGTTGCGAGAGTGTGGAGTCATACTTTGAATCTGGCGGTTGATTAGTTTCCAATGGGGGGAGTCATTCAGCATGAATTGAGCAGCGAGCTACTTTGGACATGCTAAAAAAGATCGGGATATATTGGAACCTCACATGGCGATTCAGATCCACAGTAAACCGGCCTTTTGATGACCTTAGGCAAGTGCTCGATGATGACCACCATCGTGGCAACGCTGCCAAGAGCGGCGATACGAGCAGGAGAAGCCGCACCTAAACCATCAGCATCACTCGTCCGCATTTCCCCAATGTCAGTGCCACGCGAGGTAATTTGGAGGCTATCTAGGGATTTGGGGGAAATGGGGAAACTGGGGGGTTATGCTATTGGTCGATAACTACTTCTGAGACTAGATTGTATATGACACACGGTTTATACATGTCGTTTGTGTTAGGTATTACAACTTCACACACGATTTCCACACCAAACCATGTGAGAAGACAACGTAGGTGAGACACGGTTGCCGTGACATAACCGTATGTGATGTACTACCCTATACATATGGGGGTGCAATAATTGAGTTATAGTAATACTGGTAAAAAACGCTCTGCGCACACCCGTAAAAAAAACCCGCGCTGCAGGTAGAGATTGAGGCGGCAGTCCAGGTAGAGACTACCGGGAAAGAGGTCAATCCTCGGTTGATGGCGTGTCATAGGAGGTCAATACTTGGTCAGCGGCGGGAGATAGGAGGAGCTCAACCATCGAGGTTGGCGGCGACATGATTGGAGCACATCCATCGCAGTCGATGGCGTGATAGTGGAGGTCGAACTTCACGCGGTTGCCCCACTAAGCTTTGCTCCTCGACCCTGCTCTATCGGTGTGCCGCCACATCGCGCTTCTCTATCTGTTGGGTGGAGGTCGCCGCACGGCTAATTAATTAAGGCATTCTTTTTGTTGAGTGGCTTAATTAAGGTATTTAATTCGTAAAGGTAGTGTTGTACTACCCTGCGTGTAAATTGACTAGCCATTAATTTTTTTCATCGCATGGCTAGATAACAATATGGAGCACCCTCAGTAATTATGAAAATAAAATTTTGTGCTCTGGGCATGCTGTTGGGCGCACCCGAGGCTAGGTGGCCAGCCTGACTAGTTCGAGCCTCCCCCTGATGCCCATTCGAGTCCCCGACCACCTCTGTGTATCAGGGCAGCCACAGGACCCCTCCTCCCTCGCTCTGTTGACCGGAGCCACGCATGCCCCGCACGCGCCAGATCCACCAGAAGACCATGGCCACGCATGCACGCTGCTCCTCGCTCTCTCTCCCTCTCAGTGGGTCACGCACGTACTAAACCACGTCCGCATACCATGGTTTCGACCCGAGCGCTCACTGCCCCTCCTCCGAGCTGCGGTGGAACCACCGGCACCACCGGCTCAGTGCACCGTCGGGAGCCTATAAATAGGCCTTCCCCCTCGCTCCAGCACCCCCATCCCACCTCTCGAGTGTCTGAATTCCACACCTAGCCACACCATTTGAGCACAGCGAGCTCATGTGCTCGAGATCGACCGAGGCACCGCCGCTTCGGAGCTCCGTCGATCTCGGGCTACGGGCCAGCTCCGACGCTTGTCTCACCTTCTCCGTGATCCTAGCACCCTCAGGGAGCTTCCCCATCACCTCCCCGAGCTAATCCACGCCCGTAGCACCTAGTTCGTCAGCCTCCCGAACCAGCTCTGCCGTAGCCACCTCGTCGCCGATGAACTAGGGCCTTCCAGTCGACCCCTCGACCACCAGCACGTAGGCGACGGTGAGTTGGTCCCATTTCTGCCTTCGGTTGGGCTCGAGGACGTCGGTAGCATCGCCGGCGTGACTCCCCTCCTCTGTGTCACGAGGTGGAAGACGACCCCGACAGGTGGGGCTCACTAGTCGGTGGCTCTTCTCTCTCCCCCTCTCTCCTCTCTGCCGCTGACCACATGGGCCCGCGTGTCAGGTTTGAACCAGGTTGTGCACGCACGTGGGCGGGGTGGCTGGCTAGTTGCCTGCCCAAGCCACGGGCCAAGCCAGGCGTGAGCCCCGGCCTCTTTTTCTTTTTTTGTTAAATCAGTTTTAAATGATTTTTATAAAATTTGTCATCCAATATTTTTTTTTCCATCCTAATTCTTCTAAAAATGAGTAGTATTTAACAAAGCCTTTGCACAATATTTTGAGACAACCTTACTGTTTTATAATAATTAAAAAGGCTATTTGGAATAGTTTTGCTTTTGTTAAAGTGATTTTAAAAATAATCCTTTCACTAAAACCAGAGAGAAATATTTTTAAAACAACAATATGGATTTATCAAAATTAAGCAACATTTTAAAAGTGAGTTTGTGATATATTTTTGAGTGAGCTACTTATTACTTCTTTATTATTACGATGATAGAAACCACGTTTGACGAAGGACATGGACTTGAAGACCCCGAAGACCCCGGATACTTAGCTGATCAAGGCAAGCAACCCTTTGAACATGTTTGAGAAAAATACTATATTGCATGCTAGTAGAGAAATTATTCCCGTTGCATATGATAATAAGTATTTGGTATATCATCGATATGATGTTACCGATGTCTCCTCCGGAGCACTTGCATTTGAATCATGATCCTACCACCTATGAGGGTCACGCTAATATCATATTGACAAGTAGAACTAAGCATAGTAGAAGCATGAACATGATGATGGTAAAATCAAAGGTTTATGAAAACCCCGTCGGGTGCCACTAATGCCCGAGGTTGATGATGAGATAGGTGGCCACTTTTGGTGAAGTGGTGCACCGGGTGTATTTTGGTGTGAGTGGTTCCGGAAATGGGATTAGATTTATGATGTGTCGACCATCCCAACCTTACATGTGCGACCACGTTACCCATTTATAGGACGGGGCTTTGTTGATTACTCTAGTCGGTGCTAGCAAAGAGCCACATTACTAGTGGCGGGAGTGATGTGTGGTCACTCTCGTGACAGGGTCGTGCCAGGTAGGACGACTATGTCGTTTTTACGTGTTCCGGGCACATCGTTGGTCCCAGCATGAATGATACTTTCTAGAGTTGGTTCTCGTAAGACGTACATAATGTGGGCTGGGTACCAATCAAGTGGACATCTTTGTCTAGTATCGTTAGGGGAAAGTCATTGATCGGGTACTTACCTCGGGTATGTTATATACCGCGAGTCATGGATGACACGCAAGTTTCCCTGATCTTGTGGGTACAACGTACAACCTGTGCAGAGTGTAAAACTATTCGAATAGCCGTGTCCACGGTCAAGGACAGTTGGGTGGTGCTGCTTAAACTACGTCCAGTTTTTTCCGCATAAACCAAGTGTGAGCGTGTGTGTGTTCAAGAGTTATCTGAAATAATTGATATGAACAAGTTTGGTGACTTGGCATATCGGGTGAACCTGAAGTGTTCAGCCCTTAACAGATATGTTGATAACTGTGATCTGTTCTTCTAAATACCATCTAGCTTATGTTGCACATCCACCTATGATCATGTTTATTTACAGTTAAGCTCCTATCCACCAAATATTGCATATTACTTGTTACCATACCAACTACATTATCCATATCATGGGCTGTCTGCGAGTACATTGAAAGTACTCACTGGCTTGCCACTAGTTATATTATTGAATAGACATGGAAGGATCGGATTTGGAGAAGAGTACATCATCGAAGACGGCCATACGAATTATGACGCTTCCCAGTCAGAATCCTATTGGTGTAGGCTGATGACATGGGCACCCGCTTAGCCCCAAGATTTCCGCTACTAGTTGTATCTGTGTGTTTTGGCCTTATAGGCCCTACCCATGTGAACTTGACCTTCCAGGTCATGTGATGTAATAATTTGATATGTTGCATGTAAGACTCTTATTATTCAGTATTTGTGTGTTCAGTGAGCATTGATCTCTGGGATCACTAAGCACGTTCATTCGGCGATCTCGACTCGTAAGTCGGGGTCCCCATATGACAACTCTCGGGTTTTTAGCTTCGAAGTTATTAATTTTTATAGCACCGGAGTGAATAAACCTCCTTGAAAACATAAGGTCCATCCCATTTGGAGCGGAGTATCCCTGCAAAAAAGCTAAAACGAGAATTGCACAAAAGCACTAAGTCTCCTACATTGAAGTGTCGTTTTTGAATTCTCTTGTAATGCTATCTTTTAACCGTTCCTTTAAATAACTTAGAATTTTTACAAGCTTGTGTTCTCCATTCATCGAGTGAGCTAATATCAAATAACCTCTTTTCACCAGCAAGTTTAAAATCATAATTAAGTTCTTTAGATTCCCAACGAGCTTTATGTTCGAACTCAAGAGGTAAATCGCAAGCCTTTCCATAGACTATTTTATATGGGGACATCCCCATGATATTCTTATATGCAGTTCTATAAGCTCACAATGTATCATCAAGTTTCATAGGCCAATTCTTTCTGGACCTATTGATAGTGTTCTGCAAGATTAATTTTATTTTGCGATTTCTCACTTCAACTTGACCACTAGATTGAAGATAATAAGGTGATGTGATTCTATGGTTAGCATCATATTTAGCTAAAAGTTTACGGAAAGCACCATGAATAAAATCTGAACCACCATTAGTCATTAAATAACTAGGGTCTCCAAACCTCGGAAAGATAATGTCTTTAAGCATTTTAATATTAGTGTTATGATCAGCACTACTAGTTGGAATAGCTTTTACCCACTTACTAACGTAATCAACAACAACTAAAATATGAGTATATCCATTATAGGAAGGGAAAGGTCCCATAAAGTCAAAACCCCACACATCGAATGGTTTAATAGCAAGTGAACAGTTCATAGGCATTTCCAGACATTTACTAGTATTACCAACTCCTTGGCACTCATTAGAAGAAAGGACATACTTACGACCATCTTTAAAAAGAGTAGGTCAATAGAAATCGGATTGTAATAGCTTGTGTGCAGTTCTGTCCCGGCATGGTGTCCTCCGTAGGCCTCGAAATGACACTTACTAAGAATTTTTTCCTGCTCATGCTCAAGTATACAATGTCTAATAACACCATCTACTTCATTATAAAGATGTGGATCATCCCAAAAGTAATGTCGTAAATCATAGAAGTTTTTTTATCTTTTGTTGATAGGTGAAGCTAGGCGGAATATATTTAGCAACAATGTAATTAGCATAATCTGCATACAAAGGAGTAATATGTGAAGTATTAATCACAACAAGTTTCTCATCAGGAAAATTATCATCCATAGGCATTGGCTCATCAAGAACATTTTCCATCCTAGACAAGTTATCTGCTACACGGTTGTTAGATCCCTTCCTATCAATGATACGCGGATCAAATTCTTTGAGAAATAAAACCCATCTAATGAGTCTAGGTTTAGCATCTTTATTTTCAATAAGGTATTCAATAGTAGCATGATCAGTGTTAATAGTTACTTTAGAATCAACAATACAAGGTCTAAACTTATCACATGCAAAAACAACTGCTAAAAATTCTTTTTAAGTGGTAGCATAATTTCTTTGTAAAGTGTCTAGGGTCTTACTAGCATAATGAATATCATTTAATTTATTGTCTACCCTCTTCCCTAGAACAACATGAAAAGCATAATCGGTAGCATCACACATAATTTCAAACGGTAGGTTCCAATAAGGTGGTTGGACAATAGGTGCAGAAATTAAGGCTTTCTTAAGTATTTCAAAGGCTTCTACACAATCATCATCAAAACAAAAGGAACATCTTTTTAGAGAAGATGAGTTAATAGCCTCGAAATATTGAAGAAATATTTAATGAAACGCCTATAAAAACCAGAATGACCAAGGAAACTTCTTATACCTGTGATATCTTTTGGGCAAGGCATTTTCTCTATTGCATCAACTTTGGCCTTATCCACCTCAATACCTCGTTCAGAAACTTTATGCCCAAGCAATATACCTTCATTCGCCATAAAGTGGAACTTCTCCCAATTCAATACGAGATTATTTTCTTCACCTATCTGCAAAAGTCGATCAAAGTTTATCAAGCAATCATCAAAGGAAGTCCCAAAAAGGAAAAATCATCCATGAAAACCTCAACAATCTTTTCACAAAAATCACAGAATATAGTAGTTATACATCTTTGAAAGCTAGCAGGTGCATTGCGTAGACCAATAGGCATACGCCTATAAGCATAAGTTCCAAAAGGGCAAGTAAAGGTAGTTTTCTCTTGTTTCTCTTTTGACACAGGTATCTGAGAGAATCCAGAATATCCATCAAGAAAGCAAAAGTGTGTGTGCTTAGATAATCTTTCTAATTTTTTATCAATAAAAGGCAAGTGGTGATGATATTTTCTAGTAGCCTTATTCAATTTCCTGACATCAGTTACCATCATATAACTAGTTAGTATCCTTTGTCGAATAAGTTCATTTTTATCATTAGGAACAACAGTTATACCACCTTTCTTAGGAACACAATGAACAGGACTTACCCATCTACTATCAGCAATA
The DNA here is from genome assembly GCF_904849725.1 of Hordeum vulgare subsp. vulgare. Classification (NCBI taxonomy): domain Eukaryota; kingdom Viridiplantae; phylum Streptophyta; class Magnoliopsida; order Poales; family Poaceae; genus Hordeum; species Hordeum vulgare. The sequence continues at coordinate 333,789,144 of NC_058520.1, read as the reverse complement.
GGATAAATTATACCTACTTCCAGAAGTTTAGTATTTTGGTTCTTACGACCTCTTTCATTTTAGGATTGAGACGACATTTATGATCAACAACTGGGTTAGCATCAGGTTCCATATGAATCTTGTGATGATAGATAGTGGGGCTTATGCCCTTAAGATCATCAAGAGTATATCCAATAGAAGCCTTGTGTTTCTTCAAGGTTTTGAGTAATCTATTTTCTTATTTTCCGAAAGGTTAGTTCTAATAATAACATAATATATCTTCTTGTCATCAACATAAGTATATTTCAAAGTATGAGGTAAAGCCTTAAGCTCAAATATGGGATCTCCCTTGGGTGGAGGAGGATCACCTAAAATTTTAACTGGTAAGTTGTGCTTAAGGATAGGTTGTTGATCAAGGAGTAACCTATCTTTTTCGTTCCTTTCATACAAATGCATATCATTCTAATGATCTAGCAAATATTGAAGCAAGACCAATTATTTCATCCTTAATTAAACACATGAGAAACATCACCAAAGCTCACGTTGACCTTCTCAGGAGCACAACTAATTTCAGCATTAACTGTATTTAAGAAAAGTCTACCAAATATGATGGGACAAACGTTCTCTTGTTCCGAACCAAGTACTAGGAAATCAGTGGGGTACTTGTCTTTTCCACAGAAGACTTCCACATCTCTAACAATCCCAAGTGGTGAAATAGTATCACGGTTTGCACGCTTAATACTGACATCAATATCTTCAATTTTAGATGGTGCTATATCATGCATAATTTCTTGATATAATGGAAAAGGTATAGCACTAATACTAGAACCAGTACCACACATGCCATGATAGCAATGATTTCCAATTTTAACCAAGATAAAAGGTGTGCCTACCACTTGTTTATTTTTATCTTGTTCATCTCGTTTGTTTCTAACAGGTTTTGCAATTCTAGCAGCTTCAGCAAAGAGATAAATAACCTGCCCATCAATATTATCAACTAGGAGATCTTTAAGTATAGCAACATTAGGATTAACATTTATTTGTTCAAAAGGTGTAGTTGTTCTAACATAACTGCTTTTAACCACTATTATAGTCTTAACATGTTCTCTAATCTTAAGAGGAAAAGGAGCTTTCTCAATGTAAGCAGTAGGAACAATTGGATCAACATGGTTAACAATTATTTATTCATTATTAATTCTAATAGGTTCCTCGGTAATTTTTCAATTGGAGGATGATATTTAAGCCACTTTTTTTTGGGAAGGTCAACATAGGTAGCAAAAGATTCAAAAAAAGTAGCTACTATCTTAGAGTTAAGTCCATATTTATTGCTAAACTCATGAAAGGGAGAAGTTTCCATGAAAGATTTAACACAATCAGAATCAAGTTTTATATCTAACACTTTACCTTCATCAAGTTCCCAATCTCCAGAGTTGTGTTTAATCCTTTTCCAAAGATTCCATCTAAATTCAATAGTCTTCTTCATATAAAAACAATCAGCGCAAGGATCAAGTTCCCAATCTCAAGAGTTGCTTTTAATCCTTTCCAAAAGATTCAATCTAAATTCAATAGTCTTCCTCATATAAAAACCATCAGCGCAAGGATCAAGTAACGTTCGATCATCATGAGAAAGCCGAGCATAAACTTTTTGTATAATCAATTCTCTCGAAAGCTCATGGTTGGGAAGGTGTGCATCATAGATTTATTCCTCCACCAAGCTTGAGCGATACTTTGTCCTTCGCGAGGCGAGCAATTATAAATAAAATTCCGATCATGATGGATTAGATCCATAGGATAAAACTTTTGATGAAATTCCAGCTTCAGGCGATTCCAGTCCCATGATCCAATATCATCCAATAGCATGTACCACATTAATGCTTTTCCCTCCAAGGATAAAGGGAAAATTTTCTTCTTCACATTGTCTTTGGATAGACCTGAAAGCTTAAACAATCCACAAATTTCGTCAACAAATATCAAGTGGTAATCAGGATGAGTCGTACCATCATATGAATTAAATAACAGTTTTTCAAGCATAACCGAAGGAATCTCATAATAAATATTTTCAGTAGGTTTAGTAGGTTGAGGAACAATTTCCTCATATTTAGTTGGAGGTGAAAATGCCTCGAACAAACCATTGACAGGGTGGTCGTTCATAGTGCCAAGCATCAGTAAATTTCAGCACATGTAGCAAATGTTTCCTTACCAATCCCCACTTAACAGAGGCGCTTCACTCCCTGAAAACGGTGCCGTAAAAGAGTCTTGATAACCCACAAGTATAGGGGATGAATCGTAGACCTTCCTATAAGTAATAGTGTCAAAACCAGCGAGGAGCAGAAGGAAATGATAAGCAGTTTGTCGTCAGGTATTCTGTGCAAGTGCTATAAGTAACAGTGATAGATTGTTTTGTAGCAAGATAATTCGTGACAAGTGACAAGTAACAATAGTAGAAAATGTGATCAACATAGCCATATACTTTCTATAGAGAAGGACAAGCCTAAAAGTACTCTTATATAAAGCAAGTGCTCCCGAGGACACATGGGAATTTCTTTCTAGTCATGTTCATCATATTGAGTTGATCACATTTTCTACTTTGATGATTTGGACCGGTGCTATGGTGTTTTTCTTACTTGAACTAACAACCTACTTATGATTACCGCCTCTTGCAAGCATCCGCAACTATGAAAGAAGAATTAAGATACATCTAACCATAGCATGAAACATGTGGATCCAAATCAGCCCCTTATGAAGCAATGCATAAATGGGGGTTTAAGCTTCTGTCACTCTCGCAACCCATCATCTACTTGTAACTCCTCAATGACTTCCCTTAGGCCCAAAACATGGTGAAGTGTCATGTAGTCGATGTTCACATGACACCACTAAGAGAAGTAACAACATCCATATCATCAAAATATCGAATGACTACCAACTTTATATGATTTCTTATATCAAGACTTCTCCCATGTCCTCAGGAACAATAGTTACTACTCACACATCATCAACAAGTTCAAGATAATTGGTGTAATAATAATATTTAAGGATGTGAATATAATAACTTCCATCGAGTAATCCAATAAGCATCGACCACAAGATGTAATCAACACAACTAGTAACCCACATGTACAAATCTGAGGTTTTGATATAGAGATTGAATACAAGATATGAACTAGGTTGGAGATGAGATTTTTCTAGTGAAGATGTTGATGAAAATTGGTCCTCCCACGAAGGAGGAAGCATTGGTGATGACGATGGCGTCTATTTCCCCCTCCTGAAGGGAAGCTTCCCCGGCAGAATCTCTCTGCCGGAGAGCAAAAGGGCATTTGCCCAGGTTTCCACCTCGAGACGGCAGCGCTCCATCCCACAAGATGACTTAAGATTAGAGGGCTAGCAGGGGCCCCACAAGCCATCAGGGCATGGCCTCGGGGCGTGCCTTGTTTGCTTGTGCCCAGCTGGTGGCCCCTCTCCGGTATATTTTTGTCCCAGAAATTCTCAAATATTCCGAAAACAATCTTCGTAAAGATTCCTTTCATTTGGAGCAAGTTGATTTTTCTGCCTTTCTCTCGGTTTCCCAGTCTAGAATTCCAGTTTCCAGATATTTCCCTCTCAATGATGTACCTTGCAAATTTAGAGAGAAAGAGCATAAGAATTGTATAATAATAAGGGATAATGGACAGGATTAACACAAATATCAATAGTAATTCGTGATGCAAGATGAGTGTATCATAGCCATGAGGATTTTGAGAGTTCGAATTATGTCTTGTTGTGCTTAGTGTGAGTTGTCCCAAAGGATCTTATCCTTATGATATCCATACCATTAGTGGCATTTATGTCATATCATGTCAGGTTGCACCCTGGCTATAAATAGCCAGCCCCACACAAACACACAACCACTTGCTGGTTGGCTGCTTCGAGAGAGAGAGAAATTAAAAAGTGTCAATTGAGAGAAACCCATCCTTCTAGGACTTTGAGAGAAAATCATTAGTGAGGAAAAATCCAAAAACCCAACACCTAAAACCCAAAGTGATAGAGCATCACTTAAGAGGTTGTTCATGTGTGGAAAACCCAACATCTAAAACCCGTCACCTAAACCCCAACACCTTTGAAGATTGTGCATCCTCTAGATGGTTAAACGTCATGGTCAACTGCATCCAAGAGGAAATTGTGGATTGTCGGGTGACCAAGTTTGCGAAGGTTTGGAAGTCTACCTCGAAGACTTACCACGAGTGATTGGGCAAGGTCTGTGTCACCTTAGATCAAGGAGAATACGGTAAGAAATGTGTGTCCTTTGGTTTAAAAACCAAGCCTCTCCAAACCAGACGTACAAGTGCCGCAACGGTTGGAACTATGTTACCAAATCATTGTCTTCACCGAGAAACTAGTTCTATTTCCCAAACCCTTTGATTCCCTTGAGTACTTGTTGATGAAATTGATCATTACTATTTGTAGACTTTGACTGAAGACTTTCTCAATTTCCTCAAGCCAAATTCTTCATTCACCTTGTCTATCGTGTCCTTATCCTGTTTACACGCTACTTGTACTTTATATATATATTATTTCATCATGATGACTATGCTACTATCATGTCATGCATGCACTTGAGTACTTGATCCACTTCTAGTATTTCGTCACTTAGCAAATTCCTCAAGAAGTATTTCCTCAGTGACGAATTTGTCAAAATCACCTATTCACCCCCTCTAGTCGATATAACGCCGTGACAGTACCTTTGGTGTCCCTTGATGGAAATATACTAGGATCAAATAGAGTGACTACAACCGTTGTCTTCAACTTCCTGAACATGCGAGAGAAAATTGGAGAAGGCCCATGTTTCCAGATGTATTCTTAACTTCGGCCTGGAGGCTTTGGAAGGAACGCAATAACAATCACTTTAGAATTGTCACCCTTACGTTTGAGTCTTGCAGGTGTAGGTTTGTCAAGGATTTTTCACATACTTCGCATAGGATATCTGATAAGAAGAGACAGTTTATTACTTCCTTCCCGACTTCTCTCCCCCAGCACCACCCACTAGAGCGCTTGGGCATTCTTCTCTGTTTTTTTGTTACTGACCACTACATTGGCAGTGATGACATTTTGTTTTTAACACCCATGTAACTTGTACTCTCATCTGATTTGTTAATACACATGTGGTAGGAAGCTCCCCTACTGTTTACACCTTAAAAAAATACAACCCCCAAATTTTCTCCCGCATCCACCTGCAAGCAAGGAAGGAACAATGCACGAACACAGATGAGGGAGGATGACATCCAACGCTAGCATGTATATGTCCTCTAGTAAATTCAAATTCAAATGTACTCCGATCTGATTCACACGATGAGCCATGCGCCGGATCGCATTCCCGATCACCAAAAAAGAGGCAAATATGCTTAGTTTTTACAGGCCTGATTCCAAAATAACATTAGTCCAACAGTCTGTGCATTTCTGCCCTGCCGGATTGGCAATCCCAGCGAGCTGCTCTTCGATCAAGGACGTGTCGTCGCACCCATGTAGGCAACCTCCTCATTCGCCTTCGCCTCCGCCTTCGTGTATGCCTCCGCCACATCCTCATAGTCATAGTCCACCGCCGCCAACTCATCTTTATGCCACTACAACATCTATTTCTGATAGGATTACATGATGACTCTTTTTTGGCATCTAAAGAGTCGGCATTAACTTTCAACATCTTGGCGTCCTCCGCATAGGTAACGATCTTTACCTTTGTTCCTTGAGCGTGTCCTTCCTCTCTTTAATCATGGTCCTCCTCTCTTCGAGTGTGAGCTTCTTGTCCATCGCGTCCATAAACTGCTTGAACCCCACCACCTTCCTCTCCTCCTTGATCTCTGAGTGCCTCACGCATGGTGCCTCCTTCTTCTTGAAGATGTCCTCGAACTTCTTGTCATCTTGGCCGCCACGCCTCATTGTAATAGCATATTTCTACATGTGTGGTTTTGGTAATTGTTGACAATTCCTATGGATAATGGTTGCTTTTAGTTTTACTTCAAGGATCTGTCCATAGGCATTTCTTCATGTCCATTTATTGGTTTCAAGGAGTTTATGTGATAACCAAGGTGGTATTGAAGGATTTATCCAAAGATTGGTCATGTGAGTGTTGAGCTTATTGCAAGCATGTCTTGAAGAAAAACATTTTGTGAACATTCATGTTTACCTTCCAGACATCATATTTATGAAGAGAATATAAGAGTGAAGGTTGATCAATGCAAAGTATAAAGAGTGATTCAAGTTGATCAACACACAAAGCATAGAAGATGTGCCAAGTGGGATCAAGTAATCTCATGGTATGATAAGTATTGTCCATTACACTTTGTGTACTAACCCATGATCTTTGTGAGTGTTCTTTGTGGGGTTAGTTATATTTCCATTGGCTTGCATCAAGAGGAAGATATCGAACAACCCATGCAGGATGACATCTAGTGGTGATCGTCATCAAGGTTGTGGTGTGCAAGTTCAAGTGAAGCACCACGAAGAGATCACATGCTTAAAGCTTACAGTCCATTGTGATGATAATGGCCATGTGAATATGAAGACAGGATCACCCATAGTGGAGTATGGGGATAAATCTACTAGTCTTCATCGTGTCGGCGCAATCAAGAAAGGTGGTCCATCTTGAGGAGGACAATATTGTCATCGTCATCGTCTAACTCATGTGGACTATGTGTTAGGCAAAGTTTTGACCTTCATAGGTGTTTATATTTTACCGGTCTCATGGTGGTAGTTGGGAAACTGGTTATAGGATCGATAGTCGTACTATCAAGGGGGGGCTCTCAAGTGAGTAGCTTGATCGTATCTTTCGTTGAGAGCTCAAACAATTGAATTCTTGGAATCATCATATTTCTTGGTTCATGTTTGGTGTTTATCTTTGTGAATTTTAGAGATTATGGGCATCATCATGACAAGCTCGAGTTCATAAAAAACAGAGTTCATATGCATCTTCTATGATGTTTTTGATGTTGAAGTTTTTGCCGGTTTTTCATTCATAGAGGTTTCACATATCTATGTCATTGGCATTTTTGTACTATCCCTGTTGGATATCTCTTTTCGTGTGCTATCCAACAAGCTTGAGTTTGCTCAATTAAGAGCTCGTACGCAAAAGTTATGGCTGTTCAGGTTTTATTGTTTCCATTTCTTTCTTGGGCATGTGTCCTGGAAGTCCTAGGAGGTAGTAACACGATGGCAAGCAGTAGTGTCGCCTACGCCTATTAGAGGTAGTGCATCTCTTGGTAAGCGGTAGTACCACCTACGGGCGGTAGTACCACTAACTAGTGGCATGTGTTGTACTCCTGATTTTGTGGTTTCATCTTTTCGTGTAGGGTTGCACTGCAGTATAACGGTAGTGTGAGCGATAGTACCTCTTACTACGTACAAGTGGTAGTACTGCTAGGGTGAGAGGTAGTACCGCTTCAGCAGCACTACCTCCCCATGGCTCCTTGTCATTGCCCTGCTCTATATGAACTATCGTCGGAGCAGTAGTACCACTCTCCAGAGCGGTAGTAGCGCTTTTGTGTGGATTTTGGGCATAAGGTTGGATTTGGGGAGGCCTATAAAAGGGGGTCTTCTTCCCCAATGGATCTTACCCTTTGAGCTCGTGGTTGCCCCCATTTTTGACCTTCTTAAGTCTTGCTATCTCTCAATCCCTCTAATTATTCTTGATAGTTCTTGAGGGAAAAGAGAGAGGAGATCTAGATCTACATTTCCACCAATCACTTTCTCCTCAATGTGAGGGGAACCCCTTGGATCTAGATCTAGGAGTTCTTTGTGAGTGACGGTCCTTGGATCTAGATCTAGGAGCTCCTTGTTCTTCCTCTCATATTCCTCCATAGCTTTTGTTGTTGTGGTCAGATTTGTGAGCGAGGGTCCTGATCACTTTGTGTGCTCTTCCCATTGTATTAGTTGCATCGGTTTGGGTTCTCCACGGTGATACTTGGAAGTGAAAAGTTGAGTAGCTTATTACTCTTGGTTGCTTGGTGATACGTCTCCGTTGTATCTACTTTTCCGAACTCTTTTTCCCTTGTTTTGGACTCTAATTTGCATGACTTGAATGGAACTAACCCGGACTAACGCTGTTTTCAGCAGAATTGCCATGGTGTTGTTTTTGCGCAGAAATAAAAGTTCTCGGAATGACCTGAAAATTTACGATGAATTTTTCTGGAATTAATGAAAAATACTGGCGCAAGAATCAGCGGAGGGAGTGGAGCCGTGAGCCCACAAGCCCACCAGGCGTGCCCCCCCCCCTGGCCGTGCCTGGCAGGCTTGTGGGGCCCACGTTGCTCCACCGCCTCCAAATCCAGCTCTATATAGTCCGTTTTCATCCAGAAAAAAATCAAGGAGAAGAGTTCGTCGCGCTTTACAATACGGAGGCGCCACCACCTCCTGTTCTTCATCTGGAGGGCAGATCTGGAGTCTGTTCTGGGCTCCAGAGAGGGGAGATCGTCGCCATCGTCACCATCAACCTTCCTTCATCGCCAATTCCATGATGCTCTTCACCGTTCGTGAGTAATCTCATCGTAGGCTTGCTGGACGGTGATGGGTTGGATGAGAACTATCATGTAATCGAGTTAGTTTTGACGGGGATTGATCCCTAGTATCCACTATGTTCTGAGATTGATGTTGCTACTACTTTGCGATGCTTAATGCTTGTCACTAGGGCCCGAGTGCCATGATTTCAGATCTGAACCTATTATGTTGTCGCCAATATATGTGTGTTTTAGATCCTATCTTGCAAGTTGTAGTCATCTACTATGTGTTATGACCCGGCAACCCCGGAGTGACAATAGCCGGAACCACTCCCGGAGATGACCATAGTATGAGGAGTTCGTGTATTCACCAAGTGTTAATGCGTTGGTCTGGTTATTTATTAAAAGGAGAACCTTAATATCCCGTAGTTTCCATTAGGACCCCGCTACCACGGGAGGGATGGACAATATATGGCATGCAAGTTCTTTTCCCTAAGCACGTATGACTACATACGGAATACATGCCTACATTAGATTGACGAACTGGAGCTAGTTACTTATCTCTCCGTGTTATAGCTATTACATGATGAATCACATGCGGCATAATCATCCATCGCAGATCCAATGCCTACGAGTCTTTTCCTACTGGTCCTTGCTACGTTACATTGCCGCTACTGCTCTCACTGCAGCTGTTGTTACTTTGCTGCTACTGGTTACTGTTGCTACTGCTGCTATCACCCTACTTTGCTACTGATACTTTGCTGCAGATAGTAAATCTTCCAGGTGTGGTTGAATTGACAACTCACCTGATAATACTTGAGAATATTCTTTTGCTTCCCCTTGAGTCGAATCAATAAATTTGGGTTGAATACTCTACCCTCGAAAACTATTGCGACCCCCTATATTTGTGGGTTATCAAGACCTTTTTCTGGCGCCGTTGTCGGGGAAGCCAAGTCAAGCATATTCTCCCATCAATGTTCCTTTTTGTGGCGCCGTTGCCGGGGAAGGACAACTATATTCTCTGAGTCACTTGGGATTTACATCTGCTGGTCACTATGAGGAATCTGAAGGATCAAAGAACTAAAGTCTTGCCCTCAACTACGAGGACACGTAAGGAAGTGCCATATAGCTCTGCACTTGATTCACCTTCAGTTATGAGTAAGTTTGTGACATCACCTCCTGCTAGAAATCTTGATATGTCGCCCGTGCTTGATGATGCTACTTCTGCTGCCCATGATGCTTATGATGATGCTATGCTTGATGCTGCTTTGCCACTTGGTGCATTCCTTGATGCACAAATTGCTAGAATTGTTGTTAGATGTGATGATACTTCTGAAACTGCTGATACTATTGAAGTAGAACGTGCTATTTTTCCTGCTAGAACTAGCTCTCCTAGAAATGAATTGCCTGATATGCCTGAGCGTTATGTTTTGGAGGGAGAGATAGCTGAGGATTTTCTTGTGTGTAAGGATAGCTATGATGTTGAGAACTTACTGCGCAAGTGGAAAGAAAAATCTTTGAACGCTAGGATGAAATACGACCCGAAGTTTGCTACTTCGCCTATCTTTGTGACCGATAAGGATTATGAATTCTCTGTTGACCCTGAGTTAATCACTCTGGTCGAATCTGATCCTTTTCACGGTTATGAGTCTGAAACGGTTGTAGCCCATCTTACCAAACTACACGATATAGCCACCCTATTCACTAGTGAGGAAAAGATCCGCCACTACTATATCCTCAAGCTGTTTCCTTTCTCGCTAAAGGATGATGCTAAGACCTAGTTCACTTCTCTTGCTCCTGGTTGTGTGCATAGCCCCTAGGATATGGTATACTACTTCTCTGAAAAATATTTCCCAGCCCATAAGAAGCAAGCTGCCTTGCAGGAAATATACAACTTTGCTCAAGCTGAAGAAGAGAGTCTCCCACAAGCTTGGGGGAAGGCTTATCCAGCTACTGAATGCTTTGCCTGATCACCCTCTTGAGAACAATGAAATACTTGATATCTTCTATAATGGACTTACTAATGCTTCCAAAGACCACCTAGATAGTTGTGTCATTTATGTTTTTAGGAAACGAACCGTAGAACAAGCTGAGATTCTACTGAATAACATCTTGTGCAATGAGAATGCTTGGACTATTCTCGAACCACCTCCAAGGCAACTCCGAAGAAAATAGGTATTCTATTCCTCAATCCTGAAGATATGCAAGAAGCTAAGAAATCTATGAAAGAGAAAGGCATTAAATCTGAAGATGTCAAAAATCTACCACCTATCGAAGAGATCCATGGTCTTGATAACCCGATACAGGTAGTAGAAGTAAATTCTGTGTGTAGGTTTGATGAGAGTGATATTCCTTTTGATAAACCTGCTAGCTTATGCCTGGATGAATTTGATAATTTCGTTGCCAAACAACAGAGTTTCAATGATTATGTTAGCAGACAATTGGAACAGAATGCTCGTATGCTTAGTCATTTAAGTGCTTGTGTGGACAGAAATGTCAATGAGCTTAAGCTTCTTAGTAAACATGCCTCTATGGTTACCACTCAGGTAGAACAAGTACTTAAAGCTCAGAATGACTAGCTCAATGAGTTGAATGACAATTTCGTCAGAGTCGTCACTAGAGGCGGTAGAATGACCCACGAACCTTTGTATCCTGAGGGTCACCCGAAGAGAATTGAACAAGATTCTCAAGGAGTTAGCACTGATGCACCTAGTCATCCTAGAAAGAAGAAGAAAGATGATAGGAACCTGCACGCTAGCAACCCTGTTGCTGCTACACCTGAGAGTCCAAACGGTGCCTCTGTCTGTGATGCTGAAACACAATCTACTGATGAACATGAGCCTAATGATAATATCAATAGTGATGTTCATGTTGATGCTCAACCTAGCAATGATAAGGATGTGGACATTGAACTTGTTGATCTTGATAACCCACAGCCTAAGAATAAGAGATATGATAAGAATGACTTTGCTGCTAGGAAGCATGGTAAAGAAAGGGAACCATGGGTTCAGAAACCCATGCCCTTTCCTCCCAAACCATCCAAGAAAAAGGATGATGAGGATTTTGAGCGCTTCGTTGAAATGATCAGACCTGTCTTTCTGCAAATGCGTTTCACAGATATGCTCAAAATGTCTACGTATGCTAAGTACATGAAAGATATTGTTACTAATAAGAGGAGGATACCTGAGGTTGAGATTTCCACCATGCTCACTAATTATACCTTCAAGGGTGGAACTCCTAAGAAACTAGGTGATCCCGGTGTGCCCACTATACCTTGCTCCATTAAAGGAAACTACGTTAGAACTGCTTTATGCGATATTGGAGCCGGTGTTAGTGTTATGCATCTCTCTCTTTATCGTAGGCTTGAACTGGATAAGTTGACACCCATTGAAATCTCTCTGCAAATGGCCGACAAATCAATTGCTTTCCCTATCGGCATTTGTGAGGATGTGCATGTTGTGGTTGCTAACTTTACTATCTTAACGGACTTTGTTATTCTGGATATTCCCGAGGACGATGCCATGGCGGTCATCCTCGGAAGACCCTTTGGGCTGTTATAGATTGCAAGAAAGGCAATGTCACTTTCCATGTCAACGGTAATCAGCATACGGTGCACTTTCCGAAGAAACAATATCGAGTACATTGCATCAAAGCTATCGAAAAAACTTCATCGATTCTTATTGGGAGCTTTGAATGCCCTATTACTCCTGTTAAGATGAAGTATGATTTGCTTGTTGGGGAGATACACATACCCATTGAGGTAACCTAGTGACTATTCGAAAATTCTCCGTCTTCTTTTGCGATTCGAAAAAGTTTTACGAGGAGACTTGACCAACCTCATTGACGGATTTCTTTCGATGACCATGAGATGGATGAATCGAGGAGTCACAAACCTCTATTCCAAGCTTTCACCTTCGGTTGCTTAGAATAAAAATGATAGATTTAGTTTAGTTTTCCCTGTTTTCTTCTTTTAGTGTCCCGTGGAAAAGTACCCCGAAAATAAAAGTTCTCCGAACGTCCTGAAAATCAAGTATGATTTTTTTTTGAATTTTTGAAAAATACTGAGACGAAGAGCTAGTCTGGGGGCTGCACGAGTGGGTCACAAGCCCTAGAGGCACGGGCACCCCCTGGCCGTGCCTACCTGGCTTGTGGGGCCGACGTGCACCCCCTTCACTCATTCTAGCACTCATCCACTTCTCCTACCTCCAGAAAAAATTGTTTCGCGGCCCAAACCCGTGTTCTTGCTCCTCTTGCTGGGATTTTCGATCTCTTTGCTCAAAGCACCATTCTCCAAACTGTTTTGGGGAAATTACTCTTTGGTATGTGACTCCTCCATTGGTCCAATTAGTTTTTTCTCTAGTGCCTTATACTGTGCATAGTTTTGCTGCTTTGGTGACCATGTTCTTGAGCTTTGCATGCTAATTTTAGCTGGTCCCAAGTAATTTTGATGCGTAATATGGCCTCTAGGCACTTGTGGGAGTAGTTGCTATGAGTTTAGTTGAGCCTTGTTCACTTTTCCTTTGGGTCACTGAAAATTTCAGAAAAGGAAGATGTTCAGGAGAAACTATCATGGTGGTTCCTCAAGCAAGAGAGGTCCCCGTCTTGCGATTCGGGAACCCGATCCTTACCAACCGAGGAACGCACAGGTACAACCATGTGAATGGCCTTCTAATGAATTCATGATTGAGGCAGGTTTCAAAGACGAGTTTGATACACTTGTTCAAAACGTCGGACTCGAAGAATTCATCTCCGATAAATGTGAACAGTATGTTGCTCTCACTGCCTCTTTTGTTCGTAGATTCAAATTTTTGGTTGGCCGTGATACATCTATAATGTTTGATCTCTATGACAAGTCGTATACCATGGATTTAGAGGATTTCAATGGAATTTTCAAGATACCTATTTGGGGTAGTCTCAATGATCCTCCTAAATCTTCGGTTAGAGATTTTTTCTCTAGTATAACTGTCGGAGAAACTAGAGATATTACACACGCTACCATGGGAAGCATTCATTTTCCTGCCTTGCATTATTTTGCACTCTTCATAGGCAGATGCATTAATGGCAAGATTGAGCATTGTCACCTCTGCGCACCCGACCTTAGTATTCTTAAGAGCGCAGTAACGGGTGATAAAAGTTTCAAGATGGGAGCTATTATAGCAAGGAGGCTGAATATTAATTCTAATGAAGGGGATTTCTTTGGTGGGATCTATGCCACTCGCATATCAAATTTTCTTGGAGTACCCATCCGCGAAGGAGATCCCCCGCTTCATACAGCTTTCCTTGATCGCATCGCTTTGACACGCTATCAGTTCCTTGAGAGGGATGATGAATCCCTCCTATACCGTTTGATATTTAACCGGCAGCGTGTTTTCCATACTACCCTTCCTGCTCCTGCCTTCTTTGACTTTCAGGTAAAACGGAGATATTACATAACAGAGGAGAGGCAGAAGAGTATGAGAGGGAGGCAAAGGCTGCTCGTCTCCGTGAGGCAGCTATTCAGGCAGTGGCTGCAGCGCTCCGGCACAACCCTCATTACGATTTTGGGTATCGCCCAGATCATCCTTGGGAGTACACCAACTTAGGCCAAAAGCCTAAGCTTGGGGGAGTACGTGTTCTCACCGACTTTACATTCTTGCTTATGCTTTCACTTTGTTTATCGATGTTCACACTTTGCCACTGTATCATCCATGTTAGTTTATTTCCTTTTTCTCGTTTTCTTTTCGTGTGTATGTCTAGTTGAGAAAACCAATAAAGATTTTCTTTTTCTTCTTTTGTTTGTTGGGATCTTTCCCGTGTAAATAGTTTTCTTTTTCCTTGGGTCAACGTAGAAGACCATGGTTACACTGTTTAGTAGCTCTCGCATGCATACCTGTTTAGCTATTAAAGAGCCATATTACCTTGTCTTCTCCTTTGTGTTTGCGTGTAGATTCCAACTTTAGTCCAATGCACGAGCACGCTTACTATTGTTCACATCATTCGGTCGTGCAAGTGAAAGGCAATAATGACGATATATGATGAAGTGACTGAGCCTGGAAAAGTTGGTATGAACTCGATCTATTTTGTTTTTGTAAATATGACTAGCTCATCGTTCTTGATTCAGCTTTGTTGTGAGAGAAACATGTTTGCAATGACAACTTAGAGATCATAGTTTCTGATGCCATGCTTAATTAGCTAGGAGCTTATAATGGTTTGCCTCGGTTGCCGACATGAATTTTGAGATGACTATGATGTAGTATGATAGGATGGTATCCTCCTTTGAATGATTCAAGTGGCTTGACTTGGCGCATGTTCACGCATGTAGTTGAAACAAAATCAACATAGCCTCTATGATATTCATGTTCATGGTAATTTATGTCCTACTCATGCTTGCACTCAATGGTGGTTAATCTCAATGCATTTTGATGACTGTTGTCGCTCTCTAGTTGGTCGCTTCCCGTTCTTTTGCTAGCCTTCACTTGTACTAAGCGAGAATACTGCTTGTCCATCCACTTCCATAAACCCAAAGTTGTTCCATATGAGTCCACCATACCTACCTATATGCGGTATCTACCTACCGTTCCAAGTAAATTTGCATGTGCCACTCTCTAAACCATCAAGAAATAATCTGTTTGGCATGCCCGAACTGCTCATGTGGTGACAGGGGGCTATCAATATCTTCCATGCTAGGCGTGTTACCCTAGATATGTGTTTATTCACTATCATTCACGAGAAAGTGGCCGGTAATTGGAATGCCCAGTTCCATGCTCAATTCGAAAAGATAATTGCAAACAAAACTCCCCCTGGATTGATGTTGGTATGGACGGCACCCGAGGATTCAGCTAGTCGTGGAGTGTGATTGATCGGTGGTGGGGGAGTCAAAACTTTACTTTTCTGTTTGGGAACCGCCTATAGCATGTGTAGCATGGAAGATGGTGAGAACTCTTAGTCATTGTGTTGACAATGAAAGCATGCCACCCAAAATTATTCTCTATTTTCAAACCTTGAGCTCTGGCACCTCCACAAATCAATGCTTCCCTCTCGAAAGGGTCTGTCTACTTATGTTCCTGTTGAGTCATCCTCTTCTTATAAAAGCACCAATTAGAGAGCACCTCTGTCATTTTTATGCTTTGCTTTTAACTGTGTTGAGTATGACTATGACTGGATCTTCTTTGCCATGAATTACAATGTTTAGTCAGCCCTTGGTCTTTGAAGGTGCTCTGCATTTACGTTTTGCGGTCTCCGAAAGAGCTAGCGAGATACCATCTATTCATACTGCTTCATGATTGTTTTGATTGAAGTGTTGATGTTTGAGACTTATTATTATTTGCTCGCTAGTTGATTATGCCATTGATATGAGTTACCGTGAGATCTAGATATCATTTTCTTTTGTGGTTTGGTTGTGATCTTGCTGAAACTCTGGGTATGAGTTAGACATAGTTGCAACAACAAGATCAAACAGAGTTCATCAAAGTTTTTCTTTTGTCTCTTTTAGTTTGTCAACTGAATTGCTTGAGGACAAGCAAGGCTTTAAGCTTGGGGGGGTTGATACGTCTCCGTCGTATCTACCTTTCCGAACTCTTTTGCCCTTGTTTTGGACTCTAATTTGCATGATTTGAATGGAACTAACCCGGACTAACGTTGTTTTCAGCAGAATTGCCATGGTGTTGTTTTTTTCCAGAAATAAAAGTTCACAGAATGACCTGAAAATTTACGGAGAATTTTTGTGGAGTTAATGAAAAATACTGGCGCAAGAATCAGCAGAGGGAGTGGAGCCGTGAGCCCACAAGCCCACCAGGCGCGGCCCCCTGGCCGCGCCTGGCAGGCTTGTGGGGCCCACGTTGCTCCACCGCCTCCAAATCCAGCTCTATATAGTCCGTTTCGTCCGAAAAAAATTCAAGGAGAAGAGGTCATCGCATTTTACGATACGGAGGCGCCGCCACCTCCTATTCCTCATCTGGAGGGAAGATCTGGAATCTGTTCTAGGCTCCGGAGAGGGGAGATCGTCCCCATCGTCATCATCAACCTTCCTTCATCCCCAATTCCATGATGCTCTTCACCGTTCGTTAGTAATCTCATCGTAGGCTTGTTGGACGGTGATGGGTTGGATGAGATCTATCATGTAATCGAGTTAGTTTTGACGGGGATTGATCCCTAGTATCCACTATGTTCTAAGATTGATGTTGCTACTAATTTGCCATGCTTAATGCTTGTCACTAGGGCCCGAGTGCCATGATTTCAGATCTGAACCTATTATGTTGTCGCCAATATATGTGTGTTTTAGATCCTATCTTGCAAGTTGTAGTCACCTACTATGTGTTATGACCCGGCAACCCCGGAGTGACAATAGCCGGAACCACTCCAGTTCATGTATTCACCAAGTGTTAATGTGTTGGTCCGGTTCTTTATTAAAAGGAGAACCTTAATACCCCGTAGTTTCCATTAGGACCCCGCTGCCATGGGAGGGATGGACAATAGATGTCATGCAAGTTCTTTTCCCTAAGTACGTATGACTACATACGGAATACATGCCTACACTAGATTGACGAACTGGAGCTAGTTACTTATTTCTCCGTGTTATAGCTATTACATGAAGAATCACATGCGGCATAATCATCCATCACCGATCCAATGCCTACGAGTCTTTTCCTACTGGTCCTTGCTACGTTACTTTGCCGCTACTGCTGTCACTGCTGCTGTTGTTACTTTGCTGCTACTGGTTAGTGTTGCTACTGCTGCTATCACCCTACTTTGCTACTGATACTTAGCTGCAGATACTAAATCTTTCAGGTGTGGTTGAATTGACAACTCAACTGCTAATACTTGAGAATATTCTTTCGCTTCACCTTGAGTCGAATCAATAAATTTGGGTTGAATACTCTACCCTCAAAAACTGTTGCGATCCCCTATACTTGTGGGTTATCACTTGGTACCCTAGAGCTTGTTCCTCTTGGGTGCTTTGGCGTCCTAGACAGTTGGCAGTGCCTCAGATCTCAATCATTGTGGTGTAAAGCTATGGGCAAGGCGCAAGCATCGGGGTCTCCAATTAGGTTGCAGAGATTGCCGCGAGCTATTTGTACGTGTTCCGATGACCGCCCTCAAGGGTTACCAAAGTGTACGGGTTTAGTGACCAGCCCCAAGGGTAGCCATTTGTACGGGTTAGGTGACCGCCTTCAAGGGTCCCTTAGTGGAATCACGACATCTTGCATTGTGCGAGGGTATCAGGAGATTATGGTGGCCCTAGTGGCTTCTTGGGGAGCATTGTGCCTCCACACCGTTCCAAACGGAGATTAGCATCCGCAAGGGTGTGAACTTTGGGATACATCATCGTCTCCAGGTGTCTTGGTTATCTCTTACCCGAGCCATTTACTTATGCACTTTACTTTGTTGTAGGCATATTGTTTCATGTTATATTTCTTGGTATCACTTAGTTGTTTATCTTACTTAGCATAAGTTTTTGGTGAACATAGGTGATCCTAATTTTTTAGGTTTTGGGCTTTACAAATTAAATATTAGTTTTATTCTGCATTTGTTCAAGTCTAATCCATAATTATTTTAAAGCTTCGATTCACCCCTCCTCTAGGCGGCATCCACATACTTTCACTAATATGTCGCCAACGTATCAATAATTTATGAAGTATTCATGCCATGTTAACAATAGTTTAATATGGTTTTCACGCAGTTTTCTATGTCTTTTATATGATTTTATGGACTAACTTATTAATCTAGTGCCTAGTCCAAGTGCTTGTTTTCTACATGTTTTTTGTTTTGCAGAAAACATACCAAACGAAGTCCAACGCAATAATTTTTTATGGACAATTATTTGGGAATATATGTGAATTTTAGGAACAATAATCAATGCAAGGTGATGCTTGAGGGACCCACAAGGCAACAACGCACAACCACCCCTTGGGTGTGCCGGGTTGCCTTGTGGGCACCTCGTAAGGCGGTTGGAGCCCTTCTTTTGCCACAAAAAAGATAATTTCTAGATAAAAATCCCCTCAAAAGTTCAGCCTAATCTGATAAACATACATGAACGAGAGAAGAAAACAGCAAGAGAGATCCATTCTTGGAGCGGCTCTCGCCCCTCTAGAGGACAAGGAGCCCAGGGACAACCTCTCCCCATCTAGGAGGGCATGGACGAGCAAGCCCAAGGGGGAGCCTCTCTTCCCTTCTCTCTCGGTGGCGCCTGAGTGTCGCCAGGGGAACCATTGCCACGGTAATCATATTCATTAGCATAACTGTGTTCATCACCTATCTCTTCTCTTTTCAGCGGTCCATCTCCCGCACTCCTCTATAATCCGCTACTTGAAAATGGTGCTTTATGCCACATATTATTATCCAATGACGTGTTGCCATCATATTACGTTTGATTATATTTCTTTTGTCATTATGGTTGATTGATGATCTTGATGGGTTTGAGTTGCATGTGTAATTTTGATGTTGCACTATGGTGCCTTCCATTTCACGCACATGTGGGGGGTTCCTGCTTTAGGGTTTTGCAATATGTTAAAGATTCACATATAGTAGGTGGCTAGAGTGACAGAATATTACACCCAAGTAAGGGGGTTATTGCGTATGGGAGTAAAGGAGACTTGGTACATAATGTTGTGGTTGGGTTTACCTTAATGATTTCAAGTAGTTGCACATGCTTGCTAGAGGTCCGGTGAAAATTTCATATGATCCAAGTAAGGAAATTATGTTAGCTCATGCTTGTCTCTCATATAAAATTACAATATTGATTACCGATGTTGTTACAAATTGCCTAGAACAATTCCGCACACCATACCTTTAATATTCCACACTCTCTATTTGTAATATATTGTAATATATTCTTACTTTATTTAGACAACACCTATTTTCATATTTTAGTTCTGTGATATCATGCAAAGCTATCCTCTTTGTACCCACAAAGTAGTTTTATTTCTTGTTTCTATATAAAAGTGAATGCTCGGTGTACGTAGAATCGTACGAGTGACCGATAGGACATGAGAGAATATTGATCTTACCTTTAGCTCCTTGTAGGTTCCACACTCCATATTCAACACTTCCATCGTTGGAAAGTGCTACTATGACTCCTTGTACTTGATAATTATCAAGCTATTTTGTGGCGTCGTTTTTAGGGAGCACTTGATAATTATCCCCTTGTACAAATCCACTGTATTATAAAAATAATGTGCCAAGTAAAGACTTTGGGATGATTTAGAAGATAGTAGAATTGATAGCATGCAAAAACAGAAACTTTTACATCGAGTGCAGAATTTCTCCAATTGTATAGGAATGTATTTCTGATCTGAATTTTTTTACACATTCTTGGTACACAATTTTGCAGTTACATACGTATGGTTTTGGTTCTCATCATTACAGACTGTTCTATTTTAGACAAATTCTATTTTTTGCTTGCATAGTTTGTTTGTTTTCATGATGTTATGGATTATATTGGGAGGGGGGTATAAGTCATGGAGAAGTTGGAATAAAGTATGTATCAGGCAATAATAAAATATGAATGGGTTCATAACAATACTTAAATTTATGATTTGCATGTTATGCTAATAGATCTCACGGGGTTTTTGTTAAGTTTTGTGTGATTGAAGTTTTAAAGTTTTAGGTGAGATATAAATATGAGGAGAATAAGGAGTGGCAAGACCTTAAACTTGGGGATGCCAAAGGCACCAGAAAGGTAATATTCAAGGATGACCCAAGCATCAAAGCTTGGGGATGTCCCGGAAGGCATCCTCTCATTCGTCTTCAATACTATCGGCATATCTTACTTGGAGCTATATTTTTGTTCCTCACATAATATTTGGTTTGCTTGGAGCATAATTTAATTTTGTTAAGATTTTATTGATGTTATTTATAATCATGTTTTTCAGTAAAAAAATACCCAAGAATTGCCCCGAGGATGCTTGAACTGCATGCTTGATGTGTGCCGTTCAAAAACAAAAACTTTTGCTCTGGTGTTTGAATTTATGTAGTTTACTGGAACATGAAGATTCTGAAATGTTTACACACTATTGAAGTATGAATTATTTATCATGTCCTAAATTTTTCAGAATTTTTGGAGATACAGAAGTACACTTTTTAAATTAATTTCCAAACCATTCTGTTTGGACAGATTGATGTCCTAGTTTTGTTATCTACTTATCCTAGAACTTTCATGGCTTATTTTGGCAGATATAGATTGTGGATATGATCGTATACAATACCTAATATTTGAAAATTATTATACAACATGTCTTGTGAGTACGTGAAGTGTTGATTTATTCTTATGTGTACTAACCTATCTCACAAGTTTTTTTCAAGTGTTGTGTGGACGAAGATTTTAATACTTAGGTGAAATCGGAATATGAGAGGAATTAACAAGTCAAAAAATCTCAAGATTGGGGATTCCGAAAGCTCCCCAAGTCAAGATTAGAAGAATTTGCAGTCATTTAACCTTGGGTATTCTACGCATCCCACCTCTCTTTGCCAACAACTATCAGTTAACCTATGTTGATCCTAGGTTTATATTTGTTCACTTAGTATGTGCTATTCTTGGAGTGTCCTTTGTTTTCTTTGTTGTGTGAAATAAATATCAGATACGAAAATATTTATTGAGAGATAGAAAGTCCTCACATATCTACTTAATTGCTTGACTACTCATTAATATTTAGTTATATTTTTTGAGAGTGGTTTAATGTTTACTCTTGTGCTTCACCTATATCCTAAGAGTAAATTCTGAATGAATTGAAAAACATAAATATGAAATTATCAATGTGCTTTGTACTTACTCATAGTCTCACATTTGGTTTAGAAAGTAAAACCTATTTAAGTTTGACAATCACAATATTGATCATACATGCAATTCATGAATGATTAGTATAAGTAAGAGAACTTTCACCTACAAATATATTATCTTGGATATCTTTTATGAGTGTGCTTAACCATTAATTATTTTCAACCGTGATCAAATTTGTTCAAGTCGGAAAAGGAAGACAACTTAATGAGCTATGTTTGGGTATATTTGCATAGAAGTTATATTGTTGTGGATCCTCTAACATGTGGTCCTTGTTTACTACCTTTTGCTAGCCAAAATTCATACTAAGTAGAAATACTACTTGTGCATCCATATCCTTGAGACAAGTTTATTCCATGAGAGTCCACCATACCTATCTATTTATGGTATTTCACTGCCATTCCAAGTAAATTTGAATGTGTCATCTCTAAACCTTCAAAGAAATATCTATTTCGTGTGCCCGTAACGCTCATGGAGCGATCTGGGAGGTCAGTATATTCCATGATAAGCGGGTTATTATCATGATGAGTGTTTATTCATTTGTCATTACACGAGAGAGGCTAGTAAAAATCATGCCCGGTCTTCCATAAGACAAAAATAAATAAACAAGAACTCCCCCTAGAAAGTTGATTCTTTGGAGGGCACCCGTGGATACGACTAGCCATGAAAAGTGTTTCAATGGTTGGGGGGTAAAAAGTCAATTTAGTTTGGGAACCGCCAATAATGTGATTAGCGTGGAAGATATTGAAATGCTTTTTTCGTGACGTTGACAAGAAAGGCACACCACTCAAAATATATTCATCTGTATTTTAAGTAATAAGCTATCACACCTCTACAAATCCCTGCTTCCCTCTACGAAGGGACATGCTATTTACTTTATGTTATTTACTTGCATGTTATTTACTTTTCTTGTTGAGTCAACTTCTTCTTTCAACCTCAATCTTTAGTTGGAAAGCATCATGTGGCGTGGAAAGATCCAGGCATATATATCTAGTCAAATATATTTGATCAAGATTCATTATTATTGAGAATTATCTTTATGATAATTAAGTACATTGGGAGGCGAAACATTAAGCCCCTATCTTTTTGTGTGTTTGATGGATGTCGTTTGTTCTAAAATATGCTTTGATTATTAGCAGTCATAGAAGACTATATGATAATTGAGTATGTAGACCTCTTACATAGACTTTACAGAAAGCAATATGGATTGTAAATGTTTGGTGACTAAGAACATATGTTGTTAAGTTTGAAGAGAATGCATTTTTTTAACCATAGCGTGTGAATTGATTACTACTTTATCATGATGAGTTTTATGAGAAATAGTTGATGTTTATGATGCTAGAAAAGTGATTAAAATTCATCAAAATTTTACACTAAGCTAGTATTCACACTCACAAATTATTTCTTTTATCATTTACCTACTCGAGGACGAGCAGGAATTAAGCTTGGGGATTGATACGTCTCCAACGTATCTATATTTTTTGATGGTTTCATGCTATTATCTTGTCAAACTTAGGATGCTTTGTATGCCTTTTATAACTTTTTTGGGACTAACTTATTAACTCAGTGCCAAGTGACAGTTCCTGTTTTTTCCATGTTTTTGACCCTTTTCAGAGGAGGATTTTAAACGGAGTCCAAACGGAACGAAACTTCCAAAAAGATTTTTTCCGAAACAGAAGACGATCGGGGGACTTGAGAATCATGGTAGGGGGCCACTAGGGACCCCACAAGCCCCCTAGCCGCAGCCAGGGGGCCCGCGCCTCCTAGGCTTGTGGGCTCCCTGGGCCACCTCTTCCCTACGTCTTTCGCCTATATATTCCCTAAAATCCCAGAAAAAATCAGGAGATCATCAAAAGTACTTTTCCACCACCGCAAGCTTCTGTCTCCGCAAGATCCCATCTGGGCACGTTCTGGTGCCCTGCCGGAGGGGGGATTCAGATACGGAGGGCTTCTTCATCAACACCATGACCTCTCCTATGATGCATGAGTAGTTCAACATAGACCTACGGGTCCATAGCTAGTAGCTAGATGGCTTCTTCTCTCTCTTGGATCTTCAATACAAAGTTCTCCATGATCTTCATTGAGATCTATCCGACGTAATCTTCTTTTGCGGTGTGTTTGTCGAGATCCGATGAATTGTGGATTTATGATGATATTATCTATGCATCTTATTTCAGTTTCTTCTGATCTCTCTTATGCGTGATTTGATATCCTTGTAATTCTCTTCGAGTTGTGGGTTTTGTTTGGCCAACTTCATCTATGATTCTTGCAATGGGAGAATTTCTTGGTTTTGGGTTCATACCGTGCAGTGACCTCACCCAGTGACAGAAGCGGTAGCGAGGCACGCATCGTGTTCTTCCCATCAAGGGTAAAAAGATAGGGTTTCATCATTGGTTTGAGTTTATCCCTCTACATCAGGTCATCTTGCTTAAGGCGTTACTCTGTTCGTCATGAACTCAATAAACTAGATGCATGCTGGATAGCGGTCGATGTGTGGAGTAATAGTAGTAGATGCACAAAGTATCGGTCTACTTGTCTCGGACGTGATGCCTATATGTATGATCATTGCCTTAGATATCATCATGACTTTGCGCGGTTCTATCAATTGCTCGACAGTAATTTGTTCACCCACCGTATTATTTGCTATTTTGAGAGTAGCCTCTAGTGAACACTATGGCCCCCGGGTCTACTCCACACCATATTTTCAGCCTTACTCTTTTACTTTGTTGCACTTTCCGCCTTCAGATCTCACTTTGCAATCAATCTTGAAGGGATTGAGAACCCCTTTATAGAGTTGGGTGCAAGCTCTTTTGTGTTTGTGTAGGTACTCTGGACTTGACGAGATTCTCCTACTGGATTGATACCTTGGTTCTCAAACTGAGGGAAATACTTACTGCTCCTGTGCTGCATTACCCTTTCCTCTTCAAGGGAAAAACCAACGCAAGCAAGTCTCCGTCAACGTGTCAATTTCTGGCGCTGTTGTTTGAGAAGTAGCAGAAGGATTTCTGGCACCGTTGCCGGGGAGGATCAAGTCAAGAACTCATCCAAGTAAGTGTCGCAAACTTATCTCTTGCATTTACTTTTTTTGCCTCTCATTTTCCTCTCCCCCACTTCTGAAAAAAAAATTACAAAAATATTTTCCTTTTTCGTTTGCCTTTTTCGTTTGCCTTTTTTTGTTTGCCTTTCTCGTTCCCCCTTTCCTCTCGCTTGCTCTTTGTTTGCTTGTGTGCTTGCTTGCTTGCTGAAGTCACCATGACTGAAAACACCAAACTTTGTGACTTCTCAAATACTAATAATAATAATTTTATTAGTACTCCGATTGCTCCCGCCACTAGTGCAGAGTCGTAGGAAATCAATGCTGCTTTGCTGAATCTTGTTACGAAAGAGCAATTCTCTGGCCCTCCTAGTGAAGATGCCGCTTCCCATCTTAATACCTTCATTGAGCTTTGCGATATGCAAAAGAAGAAAGATGTGGATAATGATGTGATTAAATTTAAGCCTTTTCCTTTCTCGTTGCGAGATCGAGCAAAAACTTGGTTTTCGTCTTTGCCCAAAAATAGTATTGATTCTTGTAATAAGTGCAAAGATGCTTACATGTCCAGGTATTTTCCGCCGGCTAAGATTATCTCTCTCCGTAATGATATCATGAATTTTAAGCAACTTGATCATGAACATGTTGCACAATCTTGGGAGAGAATGAAATTGATGATTAGAAATAGTCCCGCTCATGGCTTGAGTCTTTGGATGATTATACAAATTTTTTACGCTGGCTTGAATTTCGCTTCTAGAAATATCTTGGACTCCGCCTTAGGTGGAACGTTCATGGAAATCACGTTAGGAGAAGCTAAAAAATTCCTAGACAATATCATGACGAACTACTCTCAGTGGCACACTGAAAGGTCACCTACTAGTAAGAAGGTACACGCTATAGAAGAAATTAACTCGTTAAGTGCTAAGATGGATGAGTTAATGAATTTGGTTGCTAGTAGAAGTGCTCCTTTAGATCCTAATGATATGCCCTTGTCTTCCTTGATTAAGAGAAACAACGCTAGCTTGGACGTTAATTTTGTTGGTAGGAATAATTTTGGCAACAACAATGCTTTTAGAGGAAACTATGTTCCTAGGCCTTTTCCTAGTAACTCCTCTAATAACTTTGGCAACTCCAACAACAATACTCATGGAAATTACAATATATTACCCTCTGATCTAGAGAGTAATACCAAAGAGTTTATCAACTCGCAAAAGATTTTCAATGCGTCCATAGAGGAAAAACTACTCAAAATTGACGATTTGGCTAGGAGCATTGATAGAATGTCTAGTGATATTGATGCTTTGAAAGTTAGATGTGCTCCTCCCAATATCAATATGGATGAAACTTTGAAAGCTATGCATGTTTCCATGAGTGAGAGCAAAGAAAGAACCGCCCAAATTCGTGCTAGACATGAATGGCTTAAAAAGGCGTGTTCTCGTGATAAGAATCACGAAGATCTTAAAGTGCTTGGTGTGACTCCCATTGAATCTTTGTTTTCTTGTGTCAAACCTAATGATGATGGGTCTGGATATGAATCCACTTTGGTTGAAAAACTCCCCAATGATTCGGAGTCCATCTATCTTGATGCTAAAAGCATTGAAAGTGGACTAGAAGATATTAAAACTTTGAGTAGTAATGAAATTACTACCTTGGATTTCAACGAATTCAATTATGATAGTTGCTCCTTGATTGAATGCATTTCCTTGATGCAATCCATGCTAAACTCTCCACACGCTTATAGCCAAAACAAGGCCTTTACCGATCATATCGTCGAAGCTATAATAAAATCTCTTGAAGAGAAACTTGAATTGGAAGTCTCTATTCCTAGAAAGCTTCATGATGAGTGGGAACCTACTATCAAAATCAAAATCAAAAACTATGAATGCAATGCTTTGTGTGATTTGGGTGCT
Source organism: Hordeum vulgare subsp. vulgare (assembly GCF_904849725.1). Classification (NCBI taxonomy): domain Eukaryota; kingdom Viridiplantae; phylum Streptophyta; class Magnoliopsida; order Poales; family Poaceae; genus Hordeum; species Hordeum vulgare. The sequence continues at coordinate 333,763,014 of NC_058520.1, read as the reverse complement.
AGTGTTTCCGCGATTCCAAAGTCTTTATGTGATGTTTTGGGTTTTAATGAGATTGAGGAGTGTTCTCTTAATTTGCATCTTGCGGATTCTACTATCAAGAAACCCATGCGGAGGATCAATGATGTTCTTATTATTGCAAATAGGAACTATGTACACGTGGATTTCATTGTGCTTGACATTGATTGCAATCCTACATGCCCTATTATTCTTGGTAGACCTTTCCTAAGGACTATCGGTGTTATCATCGATATGAAGGAATGGAATATTAGATTTCAATTTCCTTTAAACAAGGGCATGGAGCATTTTCCTAGAAAGAAAATAAGATTGCCTTATGAATCCATTATGAGGGCTACTTATGGTTTGAGTACCAAAGACGACGATACATGATTCTATCGCTTTATGCCTAGCTAAGGGCGTTAAACAATAGCGCTTGTTGGGAGGCAACCCAATGAATTTATCTTTTTCTTTCTGTTTTGTTGCGTCCAAACCATCATAATTCTGTTATTAAAGTGTCTTTTGTGTTCCTTTTTGTGTTTGAGCCAAGCAAAACCTTTATAACTAGTCTTGGTGATGGTTGTTTTATCCTGCTGGAAAAAGACAGAAACGTTTCGCTTACGAGATTATTTTTCATTTTTATTCAGAAAGCGATTTTGAGTTGATTCTTTTTTCTTATGGTTGATATGCCTTTTTCCCACACAGTCGTAATGTTTCAGAATTTTCGAGGTACCAGAAGTATACGAAGTATACAGATTTCTACAGACTGGTCTGTTTTTGACAGATTCTGTTTTTGTTGAGTTGGTTGCTTGTTTTGAAGAAACTATGGATAGTATCGGGGGGTAATAGCCATGGAAAAGTGAGAATACAGTAATATAACACCAATATAAATAGAAACCAAGATTGCTACAGTACCTAAAGAGGTGGTAGTTTGTTTTCTTGTGCTAATGATATCACGAGTTTCTGTTTAAGTTTTGTGTTGTGAAGTTTTCAAGTTTTGGGTGATGTTCTCATGGACAAAGAGATAAGGAGTGGAAAGAGCTCAATATTGGGTATGCCCAAGGCATCCCAAGCCAAATTCAAGGACACCAAAAGCCTAAGCTTGGGGATGCCCCAGGAAGGCATCCCCTCTTTCGTCTTCAATCCATCGGTAACATTACTTGGAGCTATATTTTTATTCATCACATGATATGTGTTTTACTTGGAGCGTCTTGTATCGTATGAGTCTTTTCTTTTTGTTGTGTCACAATCATCCTTGCTGCACACCTTTTGAGATAGACATGCACTCATCATGATTTTGCTAGAATGCTCATCGTGCTTCACTTATATCTTTTGAGCTAGATAATTTTGCTCTGTGTGCTTCACTTAGATCTTTTAGAGCACGGCGGTGCATGACTTGGTAGTTGGCTTGTGCTATGAAAGTAGTCCCAAAGGTGATAGGTACTCAAAGAGGATACAAAAACCTACATCTTCATGTGCATTGAGTAGAAAGAGAAGTTTTGATTCCTCTCGATTAGTTTTGAGACGTGGATTTGGTAATATTAAGAGTTATGTTAGTAGGGTGTTGTGAATCTAGAAATACTTGTGTTGAAGTTAGTGATTCCCGTAGCATGCACGTATGGTGAACCTCTATATTAGGAAGTCGGAGCATAATTGATCTATTGGTTGTCATCCTTTGTGTTGAGGTCGGGATCACGCGATGGTTAACACCTACCAACCCTTCCCCTATGAGAATCCGTTTAGCACTTTGTTTCGATTACTAATAAAAACTTTTGCAACAAGTATGTGAATTCTTCATGACTAATGTGAGTCCATGGTATAGATGCACTTTCACCTTCCACCATTGCTAGCCTCTTGAGTATCACGCAACTTTCGCCGGTACACAAACCCACCATATGCCTTCCTCAAAACAGCCACCATACCTACCTACTATGGCATTTTCATAGCCATTCCAAGATATATTGCCATGCAACTCCCACCGTTCCGTCTCATGACTTGTACCTTCACTCTCATATTGCCATTGCATGATTGTAAGATAGCTAGCGAGATGTTTCAATGTCATACGCCAAGCTAGATCGTTGCACATCCCGGTACACTGCCGGAGGCATTTCCTATAGAGTCATCATCATTCTGAGCTTTGAGCTGTGAGTATTTAAAAGTGTGATGATCATCATTATTAGAGCATTGTCCCATGTGAGGAAATAAAAAAGAGGCCAAAGAGCCCAAATAAAAAGAGAGAAAACAAAAAAAGGAGAAAAAAGAGGCCCAAGAGCCCAAACAAAAACAAGAGAGAAAAAGAGAGAAGGGACAATGCTACTATCTTTTTTCACACTTGTGCTTCATAATAGCACCATGTTCTTCATGATTGAGAGCCTCTCATTTTTTCACCACCATATGCTAGTGGCAATCTTTATTATATAACGTGCCTTGTATATTCCAATGATGGGCTTCCTCAAAATTGCCCTAGGTCTTCGTGAGCAAGCAAGTTGGATGCACACCCACTAGTTCTCCTTTTGAGTTTTCACATACTTATAGCTCTAGTTTATCCTTTGTATGGCAATCCCTACTCATTCACATTGATATCTATTAATGGGCTTCTCCATAGCCCTTTGATACGCCAAGTCAATGTGACCATCTCCTCCTTTTTTGTCTCACAACCACCACCACACTCTATTCCACCTACAGTGCTATATCCATGGCTCACGCTCATGTATTGCGTGCGAGTTGAAAAATGTTTGAAAAAGTAAGAGTGCGAAAATAATTACTTGGCCAATACCGGGGTTGTGCATGATTTAAATTAGTTGTGTGACGATGATGGAGCATAGCGAGACTATATGATTTTGTAGGGATAACTTTCCTTGGCCTTGTTATTTTCAAAGTTCATGATTACCTTGCTAGTTTGCTTGAAGTTTTATTGTTTTCATGTCAATAGCAAACTACTGTTTTGAATCTTACGGATCTGAACATTCATGTCACACGAAAGAAGTTACACAGGACAACTATGCTAGGTAGCATTCCACATCAAAAATTCAGTCTTTATCACTTCCCTACTCGAGGACGAGGAGGAGTTAAGCTTGGCGATGCTTGATACGTCTCCAACGTATCTATAATTTTTGATGGTTTCATGCTATTAACTTGTCAAACTTTGGATGCTTTGTATGCCTTTTATATCATTTTTTGGGACTAACTTATTAACTCAGTGCCAAGTGTGAGTTCCTGTTTTTTCCGTGTTTTTGACCCTTTTGAGAGGAGGATTTTAAACGGAGTCCAAACGGAATGAAACTTCCAAAAGATTTTTTCCGAAACAGAAGACGATCGGGGGACTTGAGAACCAAGGCAGGGGGCCACCAGGGACCCCACAATCCCCCTAGCCGCGGCCAGGGGGCTCGCGCCTCCCAGGCTTGTGGGCTCCCTGGGCCACCTCTGCCCTAGGTCATTCGCCTATATATTCCCTAAAATCCCAGAAAAAATCAGGAGATCATCGAAAGTACTTTTGCGCCGCCGCAAGCTTCTGTCTCCGCAAGATCCCATCTGGGGCACGTTCTGGTGCCCTGCCGGAGGGGGGATTCGGATACGGAGGGCTTCTTCATCAACAGCATGACCTCTCCGATGATGCGTGAGTAGTTCACCATAGACCTACGGGTCCATAGCTAGTAGCTAGATGGCTTCTTCTCTCTCTTGGATCTTCAATACAAAGTTCTCCATGATCTTCATTGAGATCTATCCGATGTAATCTTCTTTTGCGGTGTGTTTGTCGAGATCCGATGAATTGTGGATTTACGATGAGATTATCTATGAATCTTATTTGAGTTTCTTCTGATCTCTCTTATGCATGATTTCATATCCTTGTAATTCTCTTCGAGTTGTGGGTTTTGTTTGGCCAGCTTCATCTATGATTCTTGCAATGGGAGAAGTGCTTGGTTTTGGGTTCATACCGTGCGGTGACCTCACCTAGTGACAGAAGGGGTAGCGAGGCACGCATCATGTTGTTGCCATCAAGGGTAAAAAGATGGGGTTTTCATCATTGGTTTGAGTTTATCCCTCTACTTCATGTCATGTTGCTTAAGGCGTTACTCTGTTCGTCATGAACTCAATAAACTAGATGCATGCTGGATAGCAGTCGATGTGTGGAGTAATAGTAGTAGATGCACAAAGTATCGGTCTACTTGTCTCGGACGTGATGCATATATGTATGATCATTGCCTTAGACATCGTCAGGACTTTTCACGGTTCTATCAATTGCTCGACAGTAATTTGTTCACCCACCGTATTATTTGCTATTTTGAGAAAAGCCTCTAGTGAACACTATGGCCCCCGGGTCTACTCCACACCATATTTTCAGCCTTACTCTTTTACTTCGTTGCACTTTTCGCCTTCAGATCTCACTTTGCAATCAATCTTGATGGGATTGACAACCCCTTTATAGCGTTGGGTGCAAGCTCTTTTGTGTTTGCGCAGGTACTCTGGACTTGACGAGATTCTCCAACTGGATTGATACCTTGGTTCTCAAACTAAGGGAAATACTTACTGCTCCTGTGTTGCATCACCCTTTCCTCTTCAAGGGAAACACCAACGCAAGCAAGTCCCTGTCAACGTGTCAATTTCTGGCGCTGTTGTTTGAGAAGTAGTAGGGATGTTGATACGTCCCCAACGTATCTGAAATTTATAAAGTATGGATGCCAATTTAGCAATAATTTTATATCGTTTTGGTAGATTTTTATAAGGATTTTATATAATTTTTATGGACTAACTTATTAATCTAGTGCACAATGCTAGTTCATGTTTTCTTCATGTTTGTCTTTCGCAAAAATACCATACCAAACGAAGTCCAAACACAATAAATTTTTACGGATAATTGTTTTGGAATATATGTGATTTTTAGAAAGAAGAATCAATGCGAGACCATGCTCGAGGGCCCCACAAGACAACAGGGCACGCCCATCCCCCTACGCATGTCGGGTTGCCTTGTGGGCACCTCGTAATGTGGTTGCAGTCCTTTAGCAAGAAAGATAATTTATGGATAAAAATCCCCTCAAAATTTCAGCCCAATTGGAGTTACGAATCTCTGTGGATATAAGAAATGGTGAATGGAGAGAAAACAAACGTGAACCGGAGAAGAAAATAGCAAGAGAGCTCCAATATCGAAGGGGCTCTCGCCCCTCCGGGTACCATGGAGGCTAAGGGCCAGATGGAGAAACTCTAGCCATCTCGGGGGAGGCCATGGAGGAGCAAGCCAGAGGGTGTTAACCGATAAGTATAGGGGGGCGCAACAGTCTTCACGAGTAGTATTACACCCTAATTTATTGATTCGGCACAAGGGGAGCCAAATAATATCTATTGGTCTTGGCAGTTGAGTTGTCAGTTCAACCACACCTGGGGGTATGTCTCTACAGCACAAGTTTTAGTAGCACGACATAGTAATAGGAATGATAATATTAATAGTAGCAGTTTTGTAGTGATTGTAACAATTGCAGCAACAATAGTAACTTAAAAAGATTCAGTATATGAAAAGCGCAGACACGTTGATCGGTGATAGATAATGATTTAGATAACATCAATCATGTAACAGTTACACACTAGAGCGACACAAAACTAGCTCCAATTCATTAATGTAATGTAGGCATGTATTTTGTGACTGTGATAAGAACTTCTAGGACATCTTTTGTCCTACCCTACCATGGCAGCGAGGTCCATAAGGAAATCTAAGGAATATTAAGGTCTCCTTTTAATAGAAAACCAGAACAAAGCATTAATGATACGTACCATCTCACCATAATCCCCATGAAGTCTACACCAGGTGGTCCTATGACTAGAGCTCGTGCACATGCTATCAAAACTAAGGTGACTTCGCTCCTCTTTGAGCTAGACATGAATACCAATGGAACTTGGATGCTACCTCACAATGAAACCATGTGCATTCTTAGGTATGAGGAAGACATCTACAAAGAGCCTAGGAAGGATCACCAAGGCCAAGTGGAAGAGCGACAAGGACACATGGAAGAAGGGATCCCAGCTGAAGACCAAGAAGCCAAGCTCCAGAAGACCTTGTGCGCACGTGCCCAAAGGACCCATGCGCATGGACTGGCCAGGGACTCCCTGAGTACCCCATGTGCACGGGCCCCAAAAGATCTCGTGTGCACAGGCCCACTGCTATGGACGCTAGGAACCACATGTGCACGGGCGTGTACCGTGCACACGGGACCAGTGTGCGCACAAGGCTAACTTAGGTCGTGCACACGAGCCTCATAGGCCCATAAATGGATAAATTCTCATTTTGGCCCACTTCTTCCTCTACGTCCTCCTACCTATCTATTGGACTCCTAGGTCATTTGTTAGGGTTAGATAATGTATTGAGAACTCGAGAGTGTTGAGCTTAGCTCCATCCACTATCCTCCCCTTCTATTGAGATGCCCTCCATGTTAGAAGATCCTAGTGATGCCAAGGCCACTCTTGTAGGGAAGATCCCCTCGTGGATACAAGGACCCTCTCATAGAGAAGGCTATCGGTAACGTGTATCCTTTTGTTGACTTTTGGATCTATGTATCTCTTGTGTTTATGTGGATCTAGTGGATGTGTGATTGGAGATCGTTCTTGAGTTCGTGTTTTCTCTCTTGATTTCTCCCTTTTCCCCTCCAAGTGTGAAAATATCAAAACCCACGGGTCTGCCCTGCATCATATTGGTATTGTGAGAGAGGTTGATTCACACCTTGGAGTCTCATCCCCCACTTCTAGCCATTTTTTCCTTTCATTTGATCTAATTTCTAAAATTCCTACAAAAATATCTATACCAGTATTTTTTGCAAATTTTCAGATCAGGTGAGATTTTGTTGTTTTAATCCACGATTTTTTTTGTTGGCCAAGTAGATCAAACCCCTACCATCATTTCCATCCAACTAATTCATCAATTTTCGCCAAATTTTTTTCTTCCTTGCCGAAAATCGCCCAAGATCCAAACTGTCGGGCGACCCCATGCCCACATGCTCCAATGCTTTGTGCACATCTGACCCAGTGCCCACGTACCCATTTAACCCCATGCGCACGGGATCATCAGGAACTTTCAACTCTCATTTTTCTTCAATTGACACCACCACTTTATTCCTAATTTGCCACCATTTTCTTCCAAAAAATTTCAACTGCTATTTCTTTCGCAACCCATTTGCATTTGAGACTTTCATTCGCAAGCTTGCCACTTCCTAAGGTGTTTCGGCTAATTACGAGTGGTTCTACACCGACATCGCCAACCATCATCGCCATGCATCGTCACCAACCAACTTTTCATTGATACCTCACCATATGCAAGGACGGTAACTGCGATAACACTCTTGTCATATAACCTTGCCATTGCATTGTTACCCCGATACTGTTTGCATAATGTGCCTATCAAGACTAGCCATCGAGTATTGCGGGCTATGCTACTTGTGCAATTTAGTGATACATACACCGCAAGCTTAAATCGCATGCATAAACATCATATTGGTATCTCTTATGTCTCACTAGTACCCGCATGCATAATAGCTATCTTGGTGCGCACGTCCTGCATAGTGACATATTGGTATCATAGTGACATATTGATATCATTGACAAAAGAAAAAGAATCAAAGCTTTTAAGCAAGAGAGCAAGAGAAATAACATCGACCAAGTGCATATCATATTGGTATATATCATATAATACTTGATCATCTCGGATCACTTGAGCGAGAGACATTCTGCCTCACACATACATATAGCAAAAGTCGGGAATAAGAGTAAGACACATTTTATTTCAAATAGATTGTGCACAAGTTCGTATCACGCCCATTGAGAAATCGTGCTAGCGTCTCTCTAGTGTTGTGTAACACGAGATTCATGCTTATTCCTTGGTTGCATGACCCCACTTTTCTATCCCCGTGTGTGTTTCTATGTACCCGCATTGTTGTTGATCTATTTGGCTTACTTGAGAATTTGTGACTCTCTTGAACATTATAAATATCTTGATTCACATTTTCTTGAATTTTTTTGCCACTATCCTAACCAAGATACTCCAAAAGCTTTATTTGTGTAGGTGTGAGAAGGACGATTTTCGGTACCAATTTTATTATTTTCGTATTTGCACATTGAGTGATCTTAATCCATTTTCAACTTTTGGAACGATAACTAGTATTGTCTTCTCATTCCTCCACTTGTATCTACTTGAGCGCTATGGATAGGACCACCATGACGAATCCGACATTTTAAGGGTAACAAGACGATGAGAACAACTACGTCACCGAACTAAAATTCTTCAGTGCACAAAAAGGAACATACCAAGCACAATGCCATGAATGATCGCATTGACCAAGTCGCCACGACTTTCTTGAATCTCAGGTCCTTATGAGGGACTACCTCGACAAGCTATCAAGCCAAATCGACGACATCCGTACTTTGATGAAGAAATGAGCATCCTCAACCTCTACTTCGTCTCGGTGGCACCACTCAAGTCGCCACTCCTCTAAGTACTCTTCTGGCACAAGTCCTCCTCAAACTCGACATCACCAACGTGATGACTGCCACCATCACCGAGATTACAACTATCCTTTCTATGGGAATGGATTCCAAGATCGACTACGCGAGCGTGACTAGTGTCATCAACAAGAACACAAATTTTTGGAGCAAGAACGCCTACAACAACACTATGAAGACGAAAGGAAACATGAAGAACAAGCGCTTGAACCTCAACATTCCCTCCAAGAAGCAACGCATGGTATGCAAGAATGCAACCACCAAGCGCGTGCAGAACAATAAGCACTATGGCGTGAACGTCAAGAGTAAGCCGAACACCAAGAGGGGCACCAAGAATAACGACACCGTGCGCGAGGACCTCGCCAATGCCCTAAAGCGCATCAAGACGAGCCAAATTATGTCAAAGCTCTAAGGAAACAACAACAACGCCAACTCGACATCAACAATGATGCACCTCCGCCCAGACAAGGGCATCGCCAAAACAACCACAATGAAGAACATCCCCTCAGCAATCTGAAGTTCACCATGCCTAAGTTCTCCGGAAGCAATGACCCCGAAGACTATCTATCATGGGCACTCAAGGTTGACAAGATATTCCATCTACAAGACTTCGATGAAGACAAGAAGATTACCATGGCTTCACTTAATTTCCAAGACTGCGTTCTCATTTGGTGGGAACAAGTGATCGAGTGAAGAAGAAAAAGAGGCGAACCTCCTATGACCACTTGGGACCAAATGAAGGACCTCATGAGAGTTCACTTTGTGCCTACCCACTCAACCGTGATCTCTTCAAGAAGCTACAACTACTCAAGCAAGGCAGCAAGTCGGTAGAATAGTACTATCAAGAAATGGAAATGGCCATGATCTGAGCTAATGTCAAGGAAGATGAAGAACAAACAATGGCGCACTTCTTGAATGGGCTCAACTACCAAGTCAAGAATATTGCGGACTTCCAACCCTACTCCAACTTACTTGAGCTAGTACATCAAGCACCCAAGGTGGAACGCCAATTACAAGATAACTACAAGTACTCCAAGTTCTCTTCCAAGACCTACGACTCAAGTGGACAAGCTTCTACAACTTCGACGCCTTTGACTACAAAACCTTCACCAACAACCAGCGACAAGTCGAGCTACAAGGACAAGTAGACTTTCTCAAACTGCACTCCTACTACAAGAAACTTCAAGCCAAGAGCTTCATCCTCTACACCACCACAGGATGTTACCGCTAAATCAAGATCCATTAGGTGTTTCACGTGCCAAGACCAAGGCCACAAGACATTTGATTGTACAAAAACACGCACCATGATACTCCAAGAGGATGACACCTATGACTCTATGAGCGACGACGAGATGGAAGCACTAGAGCACGTGGCTATGCACCGTCAAGTGAATGAAGATGAACATGTGCAAATATATTATGATAACACTTCAAGCCCGACTCTTGTTGTTTCCAAGGTTTTGACTCTTCAAAAACAACAAGATAAAGACCAATGTTGCCACATCTTCCATACCAAGGCAGGCATCCAAGGAAATCTGTCAAGGTCATTATCGACGGCGGAAGTTGCCACAATTTGGCAAGTGAGGAACTTTGCTCCAAGTTACATTTGGACAAGAAGAACCATCCATGCCCCTACAAGGTACAATGGCTTAGTGACTCCGACACAATCCACATTGACTAGACCGTGCAAGTACCCTTCAAGATTGGCGCTTATGAAGACACATTGGAGTGTGATGTGGTTGCCATGTCCGTTTGCCATCTCCTCCTTGAGAGACACTGGAAATTTGACGATGGCATCATCCAAATGGTAGGACCGATCACTATAGCATCAAGATGAAGGGCAAGGAATATGTGCTTCAACCAATATCTCCAAGTCAAGTCACCGCCGACAAGCAAGCTACATCCCATCGTGGACATAAAAATGAGAGAGCGATTCAGCTAAAAGAGAGTGGGCGTTGAGGGAGTCTGGGATTCTGGGGTCCTCGGGTGGTCGGTTAGTCAATATTGGGTGAGCCTGTTGGGCCACAATGAAGAAGACCAAGCCTGATGACGACCTCTACTCTGGAAGGAATATCCCTAAGATTGGCATGTACTTCAAGCTTAGGAAGAATAGGTCGGCTCATCTATTCCCAATTATAGTCGATAACTTGTAAATCCTAGGGAACCTGGTGTCTATATAAACCCGGAGCCCCTATCCGTGTAAAGGAGGCTGAATCATCTAGGGTTTAGCATATATGGTCTCGAGGTAGATCCACTTTGTAATCAGCTTCATCAATACAATCAAGCATGGCGTAGGGTATTACCTCCATAGGAGGGCCCGAACCTGGGTAAACTGTTGTCTTCCCCCTCTTCGTGCAAACCATCGATCCAAGGTCCATAGTTCGGGACCCCCCTACCCGAGATCTGCCGGTTTTGGAACCAAGATTGGTGCTTTCATTGGGAGTTCCACCGCAGGATCGCCAAAAGGTTCCATTGCTCTCCTAATCATCGGCAACAGAATCAACAACGATGATGTCTTTGTCCCTCGACAGGTTCTCTCATTTGGCAGCATTAAGCTGCACACAGACCCAACCACTCACCTTGGCCAAATCAGAACTTTCGTCCGTGATCACAAGCGAGGTCAGGGAGTTTCGAACTCCCAACCCATGCGCAGACCAATCTGGTCCTCACAAGGATCCCAGCCTCGGCCGATGAGATTAGAAACACCGAAGCTTTAACTTCGGGTCCCACGTCCAGCCATGTCCTCGAATCCCTCTCTTTCAGATGGTCGGCCCCTAGATCAGACCTAACCCGGACGAAGGGATCATAGAAAATGGCTTTGACTGAACATGCCTCCCACACGGCGGCCCCACATGCATCAAGACGAGCTCCCGGCATTAAGCGAGATCTCGGCGGGTCCAATCATTGCACATCTCAACCAGCTCGAACCGCTCACAGTACGACTCGGAATACGAGGACTTTTACGGCCCACCCACCACCCACTTGGTCGCAATCGTCGAAGACTTAACCGACGCGTTAGACTACGACTTCGAGGAGCTTGAGGACATGGACGATGAGGCCGAGGAACCCACTCCCACAAACACAGGGCGCTGGACCGCAACATCCACTTATGACGTCTATATGGTGGACACGCCCGGCAAGAACGGTGAATACCCCCCTCAGGAAAACGATGACAAATACGGGGAGAACAATTCAAAGCGCCGAAAGCAGCGTAAGCACGCCAAGGTGAATAAGGGAAAAATCTCTGCACAAGGCACTTGGAAAATAAAATCTAAGAAGACCACAACAACCTTGGTATACCAGAACATCCGCTCGAGGATGCGGACCAACCCGAGGAGAGGGACGGCCCCGACGACATCAACACGTCGGACGACGATGATTATCTCCTCCCGACGACTACCCGGAGGACGAAGACTTAGAAATACCTGATGACTTGTAGGTCAGGAATAATTTCGGCAGCTACTCCTAGCTACTGCTCGAAGCTTAAAGGAAAAGTAGCATCAACTCCAAGCCGAACAAGACACTATAGATAGCAGGTGGACCAAGGTACTAGCCGCCGAAGAAGAGAACGACCCTGGATGGCTGGATCAGAAGAAAAGTTACCCACGTCACTGACTGTTGCCACAATTCAATGACAAGGCCCCAAGTCCCGCATCCCCCAAGCGAATAGATTATGACCAGCCTGACCGCCCGCCTCGAGGGTGCGACATGGTGGCGTCGGACGCCGAAAATTATCCCGGGCTGCCCCGTGGAAAGGTGAAGGAGAAAGCACACACTCATTGCAGAAACGACCTGTGATACAACCTGGATAACAAGACAGGCCGCAGCAGATCCATCTACGGGTCAAGAAAGTACCCCCCACTAGATGGGACGGAGAGCCACCTCGGGTCCCCTACCACAAAAGAGATCGAGATTCATACCGGAATCAACCCAAAGGTGATCTTCGGCACAAGATAGTCCGGACTAGAGGCGCCGCACACCCACTATGCTTCACAGACGAAGTAATGCAACATCAATTTCCGGAGGGATTCAAACCCGTCAATATATAATAGTATGACGGAACTACGGATCCCAAAGTGTGGATAGAAGATTTCCTTCTCCACAGTCACATGGCGAGAGGAGGCGATCTCCACACCAGCAAATACTTGCCCCTCAATTTGAATGGGCCAGCACGACACTGGTTAAACAGCCTACCCAAGGACTTCATCTCGAGCTGGGAATAGATCGAAGAAGCCTTCCTCTCCAACTTCCATGGGACCTACGTCCGACCCCTGGATTCCTCCGACCTAAGAAATGTCATCTAGAAGGCGAGCGAGTCGGCCAGAGAGTTGTGGAATCGGTTCTTAATGAAGAAAAACAAAACCATGGATTGCCCAGACACCGAGGCAATAGCCTCTTTCACGCAGAACATACGAGACGAGTGGTTTGCTCGCCAGCTCGGACAGGACAAGCCAAGGAAAATGTCCGCCCTCACTTCCCTCATGACCCGCTTTTGCGCGAGCAAAGACAACTCGCTAGCTCGGTGGAGCCACAACTCGGACGATCCTGGAACCTCTGAAGTTCAGGACAGGAACGACATGCCGAGGAAAAACAAGAACAAGCACTGCCTCCGCACACACGACGCCGATGACAAAACAAACAACGGAAGAAACTCTTTAAAGGGAATAAAGACGGGCCAACCCAATGGGAATAAATTATGGAATGACCTTGTCAAATCCACGGCACCCACGATAAGCCAGCCACTCACACCAAACGTAACTGTTGGGTATTCAGGCAGGTTGGCAAAGGAGCGGCCGAAGAACAAGGCCGGAGCCCTCGAAGCAAAGACGACGAGGAGCCCCGTGGCACGAAAAACAGGGGCCAAAAAACAGTTCCATCCCGAAGTGAAAAGCGCAAACATGATTTACATGACTCACATACCCCAGAAGGAGTGGAAGCGAGCCCTCCGAGAAGTCTACGCCGTAGAGCCCGTAGCACCAAAGTACAACCCACGATCGGTTTATCCGATCACATTCGACCACATGGACCATCCGACCAGAATCCTTCACAGAGGGTCGGCCGCCATAGTCCTCCACCACATTGTAGATGGGTACCACCTCACCAGAGTCCTCGTGAACGATGGAAGTAGCCTTGATCTGATTTACGCAGATATGGTGAAAAAGATGGGCATTGGCCCATCAAGAATAAAACCAATCAATGCTACCTTTAAAGGAGTTATTCCACGCGCCGAGACTCACTGCTCGGGAACCATAACGCTGGAAGTCGTGTTCGGGTCACCCGGTAACTTTCGCAGCAGAGACTTGATATTTGACATCGTCCCGTTCCACAGCAGATACCACGCACTGCTTGGCCGCACCGCCTTCGCCCGATGCAATGCAGTGCCCCACTATGCTTATCTCAATATGAAGATGCCTGGACCCCAAGGAGTCATCATTATCAACGACAACACAGAATAATCTCTCTGGACCGAAGAGCACACTGCGGCCATGGCTGCGGAAGGTGAGCACGACGACTAACTATTAAGTCACAAGCCGGTGAAGCCGCGACAAGCAGGTAAGCGATCCCGAGCTCAATTAGGTCCCCGGGAGAACTCCTCGGCCCCGAACACAAAAGGACACCCCTCCCACAACACCCCGAGAGAACCTTTAAGGTATGTCTCTCGTGTACACAATTTTCGTTCTCCTCATAATATGGGATGCTGTGGGACATCTGAACAAGCACCATACGCTCGGCTAGAACAAACTATGGTGCCAAATTCCTCCTTGATACACAGGGGATACTATAAAGACCCTCCCAAGCGTCAAGCTATATTTCATCAGCAACTTCTCATGGCTCCTTGGTTGAAAGCCCGTCTGCCATCTGCAAAAACCTTTTAAGGAAAAAAAAACCCTCCCCATAACGTTTCGAGCTAATGCAGCCAGAAGCCAAGTGTATGTCAAGTCACTCGTAAAAAGGTTGCAGGGTAGGCGTTCCTTACTTTTCATAGTTTCCTGTACACAACGACCCTGGGGCCGAGATATGTAAAAATTATTCACCAATATCTGCCACATATGTTTTTCCTCTTATGGCGCTGACAGGACTGACTCGTTTAATAAAAGAAAAAAGAAGGCATGCATGGCTACTACCCAAGGGCTAGGCTACACTAACCTCCCGAGCACCTCACCGTCACTCTTAAATTTGTGTTCGGTCTCTTAGGATTTCGCATTATATGCATCGGTTCTGAATTATGTCTTGGGTCTACAGTTGGATTGCCCCGCTCTTTTGCTTACCCCCGCACGTTTTGCTTGTTCGGCTAAAGGGGTAAAGGGAGAACCACTATGATTATATTACCAGCTTCCCTGGTCTTGGAATTCCTTAGTGGAGAAAGCCGAGAACTGACCGTCATAATAAGCGAGAACTGGTATGCAATCCAAGATTATTTGTAAGTCGATAGAGGCTATCACGTGTTATACGGACTGGTTTGTAATTCAACAAACCCGAGGTAGTCATTCCGATCTTCGTTTTTTCCGACGACCGCAGCAAGGGCTCGGGGCTTGTCGTTATCCCATCCATTACAATATTCCTAAAGCTAAGTGAAAGCGATAAAGCCTCATAGTCCGATGGCCACATTTCCATTCTACACTACCACCTTCGGGCACCGACTAAATCAGCTAAGGGATGTGTACGAACGATGAAACACCTCAAGTAGTATCTACCTGGAGGCTGAAGCAAATGACTGGAAACTTCAGGTTAAAACGGCCACAACAGGAATCAAAATAATATAAAACAGTATTAACTTAGGACATATACTGCTTCGAACAAATCATTCTCGGTTACATCAAATATAAATCTATTCTAATAGCACAAACTTGGAGCATTGCGGTTCGATCGCCCAAGCACCCTCCATGACAGAAGTGAAGTACAGCTTGGGGCGCGTGTGCTCCTTTCCAGTGGGCAACGGACCAGTGGTCATCTTCAAAGCCTCATCTGTGGGAAGTGCGCCATCGTCCGTGCAAAGGCCATCCGAGCCCCCTCTGTACATGCTGAGCGATGCAGGCCTTCAATCCGAGGTGCGACTTCCATTAGCTTCTGCACCAATGCAAAGTAGCTCCTCGTCAAGGTCTCGGCGGGCCACAGTCGAACACACAAGTCTTTCATAGCTGGCTCGGCCATCCTGTGTAATTCAAGGAGCTTCTTCAGCTGGTAGCTCACACTAGGGTTGGCCTGAGGGGCTTCAAACTGCGCCCAAAATAATAGTTGCTCCGCATCCCCGTCATGAGCAGCAAAGTACTTGGCTGCATGTGCAACACTCTACGAGATGTTGGTGAAGGCGCCTGCAGAATGCCATATCCCATAAGTAAGGCAAATTGGTTCCCACCAAAGGCACACTGAAGTAAGTATGTCTTACCGGCTGCCATAAGCTTGACCTGGCGCACTTCTTCTTCAAAGAACCGCCGCTCTACCTGCTCTGATTAGACCTCGACGAATATCTTGGTCTGCTCAGCAGCTTGATCTTTAGATTTTTGCTCAAAATCCTCGCACTTCAAGCTCGCCTCCTCCAGTTGTTGCTGGACCTCCATCACCCTGGCCTCATATTGCTTGCTCACGGCCTTAAGGGCGTCCAGATCGGTCGCCGCCTGTTCGGCCGCCGCCTTGTGGGAAAAGGCCTCTCGTTTGGCCCTCTCCACCTCCAATCGAAGCTTTTCAAGCTCTTTGTATTGAGCTACTGATCACAGATAAAGCGGCAAGGATCAGATGGCAGGGCCAGGACATTCTGTCAGGTATAATTAAAAGGGGCTACCCTTATACAAACTTACCCTGCTTGTCGCCAAACCGGCCATTGAGGCGGTCAACCTCTTCATGGGACACTTGTAGTTTTTGATTGAGTTTGGCTATTTCTAACAAGTTAGCATTGGTAGCTGATGACGAGGCCTGCAAGTTGCACAATCCGTTAGCACGATTTCAACCTATTAAACCTACCCTCCTTGGTCAAGTTTCTTAAAATAAGTATTCCAAGCATCGTTTTCGGACATTTTTGGTGCATTTCTTTGAGCCACGGGTTAGCTTTTCAAAGTCCCCATGGCTCGGGGCTGTCATACCACCAAAACTAATATCAAATATAAAACAATACTAGTAAAGCGGGCAGTTTACCTAAAATCCTGTCCATAAGCCTGCAAAGGCTTCATTCAGTCCGCTGTTAGCAGATTGAATGGTCCGCAAAACAACACCCATTAAGCTGCGATTTTCATCAGTAATGGAGGAATATGCTAGGATCTCCTCCATCACTGCCGAACTCCCGACCGTGGCCCGTTCTCGCATGGGCGGCACCAAGGGTGGCTCCGACGATGTTGGAGGGAGCCGAGTTGAATCGAGACTCTCCTTTCCACCCTTTGAAGGGTCGATCTACCGGGTAGTGTTAACCGGGGAATTGGCCCCGATCAGAGCATCCTGGCTCACGGTCGCGGGCACATCTTCAGTGACCAGGACGTCGTGTTCCTCGACTTCTGACGTATTCAACTTGGCCATCTGTCGGATTTCGGTCTCCACACAACCCTAAGGATTCGAACACTAGGGTGTGTACGAAGGTCTCTCCCTGCCTTGTGATCCGTCTCAAACGTATCTATAATTTTTTATGGTTTCACCCTGTTATCTTGTCTTCTTTGGTTGTTTTATGTACCTTTTATATCTTTTTTGGGACTAACTTATTAATTCAGTGCCAAGTGCCAGTTCCTGTTTTTCCGTGTTTTTGACTCTTTTCACATTTGATTTTGGAACGGAGTCCAAACGGAAGAAAAACCCCGAAATGATTTTTTACCGAACGGAAGAAGACAAGGGGGCTTTTGGGCCAATCCAGGTGGGCTCCAGGGAGCCCACAAGCCCCCACTCCGCCACCAGGGGGGAGGCGGCGGTGGGCAGGCTTGTGGCCTCCCTGGACGCCCCCTGCCCTAGGTCTTTGGCCTATAAATTCCCAAATATTCCGCAAAAAATCAGGGGAGCCTGGAAAATACTTTTCTGCCGCTGCAAGCTTCCGTTTCCATGAGATCTCATCTGGAGACCCTTCCCGGCACCCTGCCGGAGGGGACTTTGGAGTTGGAGGGCTTCTTCATCATCATCATCGCCCCTCCAATGACTCGTGAGTAGTTCACTTCAGACCTACGGGTCTGTAGTTAGTATCTAGATGGCTTCTTCTCTCTCTTGGATCTTCAATACAAAGTTCTCCATGATCTTCATGGAGATCTATCCGATGTAATCTTCTTTGGCGGTGTGTTTGTCGAGATCCGATGAATTGAGGATTTCTGATCAGATTATCTATGATGTATATTTGAGTCTTTGTTGATTTCTTATATGCATGATTTGATATCCTTGTAAGTCTCTCCGAGTCTTGGGTTTTGTTTGGCCAACTAGATCTATGATTCTTGCAATGGGAGAAGTGCTTGGTTTTGGGTTATGCCATGTGGTGACCTTTCCAAGTAATAGTAGGGGCAGCAAGGCACACATCAAGTAGTTGCCATCAAGGGTAAAAAGATGGGGTTTTTATCATTGGTTTGAGATTATCCCTCTACATCATGTCATCTTGCTTAAGGCGTTACTGTGTTCTTATGGACTTAATACACTAGATGCATGCTGGATAGCGGTCGACGTATGGAGTAATAGTAGTGGATGCAGACAGTATCGGTTTACTTGTTTTGGATGTGATGCCTATAGAAATAATCATTGCATATATATCGTCACGACTTTGCGCGGTTCTATCAATTGCTCGACAGTAATTTGTTCACGCACCGTCTACTTGCTTTCATGAGAGAAGCCACTAGTAAACACTACGGCCCCCGGGTCTATTCACATCCATCGTTTACATCTCCGCTTTTACTCTGCTTTGTTACTTTGTTGCTTTCAGTTCTCACTTGGCAAACAATCTATAAGGGATTGACAACCCCTTCATAGCGTTGGGACCAAGCTTTTGTGTTTGTGCAAGATCTTGTGATACTCCTCCACAAGATTGATACCTTGGTTCTCAAACTGAGGGAAATACTTACCACCGCTGTGCTACATCACCCTTTCCGCTTCGAGGGAACACCAACGCAAGGCTCCAAGGCCACGGGGGAAATCCTTTGCATACTTGCCTAGGAAGTCCCTTAAGGCGTAGCCGCGGCTAAAGGATTCCTGGTGCCGTCAACACGACAATTTCTGGCGCCGTTGCAAGGGAAGCACAGCTGACATCACCTTGCGTCACCTAGCCCACTGCTCGATGGAAACAACGAAGGACTCACTCAATGGCGAGGGTAGCACAGGACACAACACTTTACCCAAGTTCAGTCCATTGCAAAGCGTAAAACCCTACTCCTGCTTTTCCGGGATTGCCTCTCGCAGAAGTGGTGGATGAATTTGTATAGTGCTCTCGAGCCTCCGGAGCCAAGTGGCTAGGTGTATTGTTCTACCGTCCGAATGAACTCCCCTCTCAAGTATCCTACCCTCTCTATTTATAGTGGAGGCCCGAGTCCTCTTCCCTCATAGCTCCGGCGGGAAAGGATCCCACAATGGCCAATTTTGAAGGGGAACAGGGGAACATGCTCCCCTGCCCAAAGGTGGTCTTCGCCTGCAAAGTAACTGTCCGCGCTGCAGGGATGGGCCCGAGGGTGACGTTTTCCCTACTGGCGGGCGGCTGCGGCTTTGTTGCACAAAAAGGGAAACCTTTGGAAGATGCCTTTGGAACCCCTGTACGCTCCCTCCTCCTTTGCACCAAAGGGGAAACCGCCCCGTCCTGCCATCTGCTGCTCGCCTATCCTTTCCTAGCATCACCCTTGACTCGTGAGGCCCGACCTTGCCTCGGAATATCCACCGCTCTAGAGGGGTCCTGAGGAGGCCCCCTATGGGTCTTGACGCTGCTCCTCCTCGTGATCCTTGGCCCCTCACGAGGGCCTTACCTTGAACGGTGCCGGGCCCGGTGGTTTGTTCTGGTGAGGCAGGCTCACCCTGGGCCACAGGCAGGCAGGTTTGGGTACCCCCATTCCCAGAATGCCGACATTATCCCCCGGGCCCGCGGAGTGCTCGGGTTGGCTTCGGGGCGAGGCCTCGGGGGGTAGAATGAGACGCCGTGGGCCCTCAAATGCATGTGGGATAGGCCGACACGCGTCATGCGGCTGGTGTCGGGTCCTCCTTGTTCTCTATCTCTGCCCCCCTTATTAGGTGCACTGCTTGTAGCTTTGGTGCCTTATTGCTTTCCTTCTTCTGTACTCGCCTTTCTTCTTAGGTCTCCGACTCCAACAGGCGCCTCCCAGATCCAGCGCCGCATAGTTCCTTACGAGTTCAGCAATGGCGCCCACCGGCAAGCAGAAGCCAGAGGGGCATAGTCCGGCCCCGGCTTCTCCGCTCCTGGACTGCGCCCTCTCCAAGGACGCGGATCTCATCCCCATTCTTTGATGGACCGCGGCTGATTCCAGCGAGCACGGGCAAAGTCTGATCTGGCCTGGCACCGTTGAGGAGAGGCCCGTGCCCGGGGCGGTATACCCCTCCTTCCTTCACAATATTTACGCTCGCCTGGTGCCGCCTTTCTCCCGGTTCTTCACCGCTATCTTGGACCACTATGGGATCCAAGGCCTTCATCTCCAGCCCTACTCTATCTTGCTTTTGTCCTCTCGGTTGAGACTTTCGAGACACTCCAACTGTCGTACGAATATCTCATGCCGACCAAGCCCTTATGAGGAGTCATGGAAGGGTCCACCGAGCCCATCGGGCAGGTGTGTCTGCCATTTACCTTCGGCGAGCGCAAGAACTACCACACTGAGATCATCATCTTCTGCGTCGCGCACATCCACCTGCCGTACAATGCGATCCTTGGTTACCCGGCTCTCGCCAAGTTCATGGCAGTGACCCACCATGGCTAGAATGTCCTCAAGATTCCTGGGAGCGGTAGCGTCACCACCATCGCCTGCGACGAGAAGGGTGCTATGTGTACACTCGAGTGCGCCTATCGCGCCACGGCGGCGGAACGCTTGGACGATGAACAAGACGAGCCACCTCGTGAGGACCCATGCAAGAATAAGAAGAAACTCCTCCCCATGGAGCGCCCCGGGACTTCGGGCTCTCTGCCCAGGGACGGGGTCATACCTCCCATCGCATAGGACGGCGCGCTCAATGCCCCTCTTGGGTCAGGCCTGGGGGCTCCCACTGGGAAGGTTCCCGGCCTGACTAGTGAGGCGAGCATGGCGCTCGAGCACAACCCGAGGGCGCACTCCGGCGAACGTCCGCCCAGCTCCCGTGAGTCCGTCATCAGAGAAGTCCAAGAACTTCAAGAGGCCTAGGCCGTGCGAGGCAGGGACTGCCCTGCATCTCCAATCACAATCGCCGTCATCGGCACTGTCGATTGGCCCCGCATCTGCATCAACACACTCGTAACCGACAGAGCCGTGTCTCAAGGCCCCTTTGGGTCGGTGCGAACTGACATCGGTGTGTGTGCCCGGGCACCGACAACTGCATGCCCTTTGGGCTGGGGGACGCGACTGCTACCTACCGTCGGTCTAACAGGCCATGCTCATGCCTTGCCTGCTGGGGCGTGGTGAGGAAGAGGAGGAGATGATCGGGCGAAGCAAAGGTCCCGAGCCTCGGGAAACGGCGGACCCGTGAGGGTCGCAATCGTGGAAGCAGGAGAACGGGCGACGACGGTGCCCTCGACCCTTCAGCGGCATGACCGCAAGGTGACTTTTGTTGGCTGCTGCCAGGTAACTTTTTGGCTCACTCTGTCGGAGGGCGCCCACAGTACCATGTGGCCTCTAGGAGTTCTGGGCACTCCCAGCGGCCACTTTCATTTACGCTTCTTTCAGTCGTTTCTGTCGCATTGACTTTGAACCCTAACGTTCTACCTTGCTTGCATCTTTGGGCGGTCGGCCCCCTACTTGGGGGCTCCGGTCGAAGCTTATCCTTGCAGGCCTCCTAAGGCAGTAGACACCCTGCCTCACTCCCGAATAATAATAAGTCAGCAGGGTTTACCAATGACCCAAAAGGAGTCAGGCGCCTATGCCTCGGGGGTAGGGACACTCGCGAGGTCAAAGCATCCTCACGACCTCCGAGATACACCCCCATGACACTCTCACATAATAACGAGTTGCGGTTGTATATGCCTGGGCCCCCCAATGATGCGGAGGGGTCCCTCCCACACCTATTGGCACCCATATGCTCCGCACTCGGGAGAAGACCGTGACACTCTCGCATAATAACGAGGTGCGGCTGTATACGCTCGGGGCCACCTGAGGACGCGGAGGGGTCCCTCCCACGCTTACTGGCTGCCCTACGCTCCACGCTGGGGAGAAGACAGAGGCAATCAACTCAGTCCGCCAATGACTATGCCCGCAGCTGACAAGAAAATCAACTCAGTCCGCCAATGACTATGCCTCCAGCTTGCAAGGAAATCAACACAGTCCGCCAATGACAATGCCCATAGCTGGCCAGGAAGTCAACCCAGTCCACCTACGACTACGCCGATGCCTAGTGCGGGGGACAGACAACTGGAGGTACGGAACCAGTCGTACGCCAAGGGGGACCCCTGAGCATCGCGACTCAGGGGCCTAACTGCGCCCGTAGCCCCTTCCCTCTTGGGCCATCCTGTAATCCAGTCGGTTCAACTACGGTGGAGGTACGCACAGGGTGCGCCCTGCCGACGCAGAGCTAAGTGCGCTCAACAAGCCACTTATAATCTCTTAGGGAGAACGCTGGAGTCACTCGTACGTCAAGCGGGACTCCTGAGCATTGCGACTCAAGATCCCGAATTGCGCCCATAGCCCCTTCCCTCTTGGGCCGCCCAGGCGGTCCAACGGCGGCGGAGCTACGCGCGGGGTGGGCCCTGCCGATGTAGAGTGCCGAAGGAGTTTGGGAGTCTCCAATTTTCAGTTTCTTAGGAGGGACATTGGAGTCGCTCGTACATCAAGGGGGACTCTTGAGCATCACGATTAAGGGTCCTAACTGTGCTCGTAGCCAATTCCCCCTTGGGCCGTCCTGGTATCCGGTTGGTCCAATGGCTGCAGAGGTACGCGCAGGGCAGGCCCTGCCGACGCAGAGTGCTGAAGGTGTTCTGAAGTTTCAATATCCTCGCCGCGTTCCCCTCATGAGGGCTGCTCGCACGTCAAGGGGGACTCCTGAGCATCGCGACTCAGGAGCCTAACTGGACCCGTAGCCCCTCACCTCTTGGGCCGTCCTGGAATCCGGTCGGTTCAATGGCGTCCGAGGTTTCCGCGGGCCGGGCCGTGCCGATGCAGAGTATCTCAACAAACATGAAAGAAACGAGTCAAAGAAAACATTCAAGCAGTCACCCAGTTATTACAAAGCCTTAACAAGTTCTTGAAAATGCACTTGAGTTTGACGCCTCCACGAGGTACGATGTGCATTGCAGGGAAAAACAGGGGAAGAAATCAAGAGGAACCGCCGTCGCCGGTTGCTCAATCTTCAGGGAGCTTGTCGTCGGCGTTAGTGGCGTCGTCTTCCCCGCCGTTGGTTTCAGCAGCGTCCGGAGATGGGGAACTTCAACGCGGGTGAACCTCTTCACCAACGCCTCCACGGGGCCGATCACCGCCTCCGGAGCGCTGTCGCGGGCCTAAGTTGGGACCGATAGGTTCACAGAGTCGAAGTTAAACCCCGGGTCATGAAGATGAAGGTGACTAAAGACGTGTGTCGCGGCCTCAGAAAAGAGGTCGCGTCACTCACTGTCCAAGACCTTATCCACCTCGATGATGGCGTCCTCCAACGCCACGGCGAGCTCCGCCGCGAGCATGGCGAAGCCGCCCTCTAGGGTGGCCAGAGGCTCGTCAAACCCATCCCGGCAGAGGGTATGGAGCATCGTGCGAAGCCTGAGCTCAACGTTAGGGAAGCTGACCAGCTCTGCGACCCTCTTCTTCTCGACCGCGGTGATGGCTCCCCCCTTGGCATCGAGAAGGGTCTTCTTTGAGGCGATCTCCTTCTCCTTCTTGTCGAAGCGTGCCTGCTTCGCGCCCAGGCGAGTTTCCTCCTGGGACAACTCTTCTTCCCGGGCGGCGAGCTTGGTCTTGCGGGCCTCGAGTTCTTCTTCCCGCAGGCGAAGCTGCTCAGCTAGATTAGCTTGTTCTTCTTGGAAGGCCTTCAGGGGAGCCTCCACCTCTTCGCAGTGTTTGTCAGCCGCTGCGACTTCCTTCATCGCCTCCTCACACATGGCTCGTGCGGATTCGGCTTCCTCCAGCGTCTTCTCACATGCAGCACGAGTGGCCTTGGCCTCCTTCTTGATCTACGCCATCACGACCATGACCTTTCCCAGGGAAGCCAAGGACATGTTCAGGACGCCCTGGACGTATACCGTAGTCCTTTGGATCTCCCACCGAGGAGCCTCTAGTGCTGCCGCGGTGGTATCGTCAGGGAGGCAACATCACGAGGGACAGGGGCTCCGAAGGTTGCTCAGAGATTGCAGGCATTGGCGCATCAATGGACATTGCATGATCGTAAGATAGCTAGCTCTTTCCACACTTGTAAGCTAGATCATTGCACATCCCGGTACACTGCCGAAGGCATTTCCTATAGAGTCATCATAGTTCTAAGCTTTGAGTTGTGAGTAAATAAAAAGTGTGATGATCATCATTATTAGAGCATTGTCCCATGTGAGGAAATAAATAAAAAAGAGGCCAAAGTTGCCCATAATAAAAAAAGAGAAAAAAGAGAGGCCAAAGAGCCCAAAAAAGAGAAAAAGAGAGAAGGGACAATGCTACTATCTCTTTCCACACTTGTGCTTCATAGTAGCACCATGTTCTTCATGATTGAGAGCCTCTCATTTTGTCACCACCATATGCTAGCGGGAATCTTCTTTATACAACTTGGCTTGTATATTCCAATGATGGGCTTCCTCAAAGTTGCGCTAGGTCTTCGTGAGCAAGCAAGTTGGATGCACACCCACTAGTTCTCCTTTTGAGCTTTCACGTACTTATAGCTCTAGTGCATCCATTGTATGGCAATCCCTACTCATTCACATTGATATCTATTAACGGGCATCTCCATAGTCCTTTGACACGCCGAGTCAATGTGACCATCTTCTCCTTTTTGTCTCACAACCTCCACCACACTCTATTCCACCATAGTGCTATATCCATGGCTCACGCTCATGTATTGCGTGAGAGTTGAAAAAGGTTTGAGAAAGTAAGAGTGCGAAAAAAATTACTTGGCCAATAACGGGGTTGTGCATGATTTAAATTAGTTGTGTGGGGATGATGGAGCATAGGGAGACTATATGATTTTGTAGGGATAACTTTCTTTGGCCTTGTTATCTCAAAAGTTCATGATTACCTTGCTAGTTGGCTTGAAGTATTATTGTTTTCATGTCAATAGCAAACTATTTTTTTGAATCTTACGGATCTAAACATTCATGTCACATGACAGAAGTTACAAAGGAAAACTATGCTAGGTAGCATTCCACATCAAAAATTCAGTCTTTATCACTTCCCTACTCGAGGACGAGCAGGAGTTAAGCTTGGGGATGCTTGATACGTCTCCAACGTATCTATAATTTTTGATGGTTCCATGCTATTATCTTGTCAAACTTTGGATGTTTTGTATGCCTTTTATATATTTTTTTGGGACTAACTTATTAACTCAGTGCCAAGTGCCAGTTCCTGTTTTTTCCGTATTTTTGACCCCTTTCAGAGGAGAATTTTAAACGGTGTCCAAACGGAATAAAACTTCCGAAAATGATTCTTTCCAGAACAAAAGATACGCAGGGGACGTGAGAACCAAGGCAGAGGCCACCAGGAGACGCCACAAGCACCCTAGGCGCGGCCAGGGGGCCGCACCTAGCAGGCTTGTGGGCCCCCTGTGGCTCGTCTGCCCTACCTCTTCCGCCTATAAATTCCTGAAAATTCCAAAACTGTGAGAGAGATCCACGAAAATACTTTTCCGCCACCGCAAGCTTCGGTCTCCGCAATATCCCGTCTGGGGCATGTTCTGGTGCCCTGCCGGAGGGTGGATTCGGATATGGAGGGCTTCTTCATCAACACCATGACCTCTCCGATGATGAGTGAGCAGTTCACCATAGACCTTCGGGTCCATAGCTAGTAGCTAGATGGCTTCTTCTCTCTCTTGGATCTTCAATACAAAGTTCTCCATGATCTTCATGGAGATCTATCCGATGTAATCTTCTTTTGCGGTGTGTTTGTCGAGATCCGATGAATTGTGGATTTATGATCAGATTATCTATGAATCTTGTTTGAGTTTCTTCTGATCTCTTATATGCATGATTTCATATCCTTGTAATTCTCTTCGAGTTGTGGGTTTTGTTTGGCCAACTTGATCTACGATTCTTGCAATGGGAGAAGTTCTTGGTTTTGGGTTCATACCGTGCAGTGACCTCACCCAGTGACAGAAGGGGTAGCGAGGCACGCATCGTGTTGTTGCCATCAAGGGTAAAAAGATGGGGTTTACATCATTGGTTTGAGTTTATCCCTCTACATCATGTCATTTTGCTTAAGGCGTTACTCTGTTCGTCATGAACTCAATACACTAGATGCATGCTAGATAGCGGTCGATGTGTGGAGTAATAGTAGTAGATGCAGAAAGTATCGGTCTACTTGTCTCGGACGTGATGCCTACATGTATGATCATTGCCTTAGATATCGTCATGACTTTGCACGGTTCTATCAATTGCTCGACAGTAATTTGTTCACCCACCGTAATATTTGCTATTTTGAGAGAATCCTCTAGTGTACACTATGGCCCCCGGGTCTACTTCACACCATATTTTCAGCATTACACTTTTACTTCGTTGCACTTTCCGCCTTCAGATCTCACTTTGCAATCAATCTTGAAGGGATTGACAACCCCTTTATAGCGTTGGGTGCAACCTCTTTTGTGTTTGCGCAGGTACTCTGGACACTTGGCTTGATTCTCCTACTGGATTGATACCTTAGTTCTCAAAACTGAGGGAAATACTTACTGCCCCTGTGATGCATCACCCTTTCCTCTTCAAGGGAAAACCAACGCAAGCTCAAGAGGCAGCAGGGCTCGGCGACAAAGGCCTAAGAGGTCGCCTCGCGAGTCTCCCCTTCTTCATCGGTAGGTGACGACACGTTGGGGAAGGCCGACAGTGCGCCAGGAGTCGCCTTCAGCTTGACGCCCACCTTCTTCTTCTTCGCCCCAGCGAGGAAATGCCCCTGGACATCACGCAAAAAGGGAATCAGTCATGCACGGACGATGAACGTGCGGGGCATGCCAAGACGAGTCACTAACTCTTCGACGTCGACCCATCTCCTCTTCCTCTCCGCCCCGGCAACGGCAGGGGCGACAGGCCCCCCATTTAGGGGGGCGAGCCCGGCGCCTCAGACTTCCCACCAGCGAGGCAGGATGCGCCAAGGGCGACTCAGCCCCGTGCTTTCGGGGGCGAGCACGCATGAAGGCCGTGTGGCGCGCGTGGCTGACGCAGGTCCCCTGGAGATCCTGGTAAGGCTCGAGGAGATCACCACAGAGACTTCGCCGGTGACATCATCATCTTCAAGCTCGCGCGGAAGGAAGGCATGTGACATGAGAGGCGCGATCACCTGGCAGTCGTCGACGTTCTTCTCCGAGTCCTCCCCATCAAAGGTGTCGTACGATGACACCTCTACCAGACCAGAGCCCTCGCCCAGGAAGAGCCCCCGCTCATCGGAGACATTCAGTGCGGCGATCAGGTCAGCCCGATCGTCGAGACGGTACAACGGACAAGAGTCTCGGGCAGGTCACCAGGGTCACCGCCCAACAGGATCGCCACGACCATGTTCAGCTCCTCAGTAGGAAGGTCCTGGGACCGGAGCCTCAGCTTGCCGTCACCGAGCTGGTAGTCCCACGGGGGCCTGGAATGGGTGTGAAGGGGCGCCACGCGCTGCACCAAGAATTCCTTCACTATCATTCCAGGAAGCCGTGGGAGAAGCGCTCCAGGATGGGCGCGGCCCGAGGGTCGGAGAGCTTCGCTGAGCTCCACCCAGAAGTCTTCTCCGGCAACCTCTTTGGCACCTACACCCGAGCGTTGGCGTCCTTGAGGCTCATGAGAACCCAACGGTGACTGAAGTTTTCTGCCTTCTTCCCGACGTTCAGGAGCAAATTGCCGCTCTAAGCTGCTACGAAGGAGACGCATGCCGACAAATGGGCACCATCGTGCAGGTGCAGGTTGAAAGGATCGATATGGTTGGCTAGAGGGGGGGTGAATAGACAACGACCACTTTTTAATTAATCTTAGCAAGTTAAGGTAAACACTATGCGGGTTCACAAATAATATGACAATGAGGTGAACCCTATAGAATCTAACAAAGAGAGCTATTAAGACAACTAAGATATAGTCACAAGCAAGAGCAAATACAAAGTAAAGGATTGAGATAACCACAAGTGGAACCGATGGAGACGAGGATGTGTTACCGAAGTTCCTTTCCTTTGACAGGAAGTACGTCTCCGTTGGAGCGGTGTGGAGGCACAATGCTCCCCAAAAAGCCACTAAGGCCACCGTATTCTCCTCACGCCCTCGCACGATGCAAGGTACCGTGATTCCACTATAGGATGCCCTTGAAGGCGGCGACCGAACCTTTACAAACAAGGTTGGGGCAACTCCACACAAAGCTTGGAGGCTCCCAACTAAACCACGAAGCTTCACCACAATGGAATATGGCTTCGAGGTGTCCTCAACCGTCTAGGATTCTCAAACACCCAAGAGTAACAAGATCCGCAAGGGATTGGTGGGGGAATCAACTTTTCTCTTGGTGGAAGTGTGGATCTAGGCCTTCTCAACCAATCCCTAAAGAATCAACAAGTTTGATTGGCTAGGGAGAGAGATCGGGCACTTTTGAGCTTGTGGAGCAACAATGGAGCTTAGAGAGGTAAGAGATAGAGTTCCTCAGCTAGAAGAACCCTTTATATAGTGGGGGGAAAATTCAGACCGTTTTCCCACTCTCTGCCCGAGTTCCAGCGGTACTACCGCTGAGCAGGAGCGGTACTACCGCTGCCTCGCGGTACTACCGCTGGATGCAGCGGTACTACCGCTGGACCTCCAGCGGTACTACCGCTGACACCAGCGGTACTACCGCTGGCCCCTTGGTAGTGCACAAGCACTACTACCGCTGGGAAAGTCTTCGCAAAAGGGTCCGTCCACGAACTACCGCTAGGTAGGTGGAACAAAGCACCTGGAGCGGTACTATCGCTGACCAGGGGCGGTACTACCGCCAGCTAGCAGTACTACCGCGAGCTAGCGGTACTACCGCTGGCTGCAGCGGTACTACCGCTAGCAGTTCACCGGTACTACCGCTGGAACCAGCGGTACTACCGCTGGGGACCATTTTGCACAGATACTCAAAACGAATACGCGAGGGCCGCGCCAAAGATAAGGAAAGGGAGAATGTGAAGTGTGCGTGTGTAAAGATAGATTCCACCCAAACCTTTCCACTACGGATCCCCTCTTAATAGTACGGCTTTCCTATGACTCAAATAAAGAGAATGGTAGAGAGCGTCGTGCTTCCGTTCCAGGAGAGAGGAGACGTGTCGTCTTATGCCGTTGACGTGTGTTATCTGAAACCTTGACACACACGGTTAGTCCTGTACGGTACTGTCATCAATCACCAAAATTACTAAGGCATAAACTATGCCCCAACAATCTCCCCCTTTTTGGTGGATTGATGACAATACCGGATTTGCACAGAGAATAATATGAGAACAAAAAGATAGAGATATATGACAATACGGGGCATATGACTCACAACATATGATGGAAATGAATCTCACATAAGATCATGTCTCACAAAAGATAGCAAACGAGAATCAAACCAAGTTCGAAGCAAACCATACGAAATAAAGCAAAGCAATGCAAAGTTTGAAAATGAAAGCAAATCCTAGACTCTCTCCCCCTTTGGCACAAGACACCAAAAAGGGGCACACCTAATGCCACAGGTAACTACTCCTCGTCTTCAGGATCACCAGACTCGTCTGTCCCCTCCTGGTCGGTCTGCTCCTCCTCTTCCGCCTCACCGCCAGACCACTGGTACCCCTGAGCCTGCATGCAAGTGGCCTCAGGAGTGATGTCGTCCTCTGAGCCGCTGGAGATGTCCACATCCAAGGTCCTGAGAACACACTTATGCCTCTGGCGGCTCTGCTTCTGAGCCACGTGTGTCTGGTACTGACCCTTTGCCTGCATACAGAAAAGTGTCTTCATCTTGTCCTGCAGTTTGATAGCCCAAGATGGCATGGCAGACGAGCGGGACTGAGAGGCGGTTCCTCTGTCAGCAGCAGTCTCTATATCTGTATCCATGTGCTGAGAGGATGTAGATGGGTTGGCCCACTTGTCCTTGACGCGAAGCCTGATCGGGTCATGCACAATGTAATCAGACTGAGCGTAGAGCAGCTCCTCCGGAAAAGCAACTTGCCACTTATGGCTAATGTATGCAAACAGGTAAGGCCCGTAGATAGGAACCTTACGCATGATGATGCAGTTCCAGAGCTCTGTGAACATCACATCAGAAATATCCAGCTGAGCAGACTCCTGAGACATAGCCTCCTCACAAAGTAACAGCATCTCAGCCAAGGAGCCATGGACCTCATTGAAGTTACCACTCCGAGGGAAGAGGGTGTTGCGAAAGATCCGATGCATGATGTCCAGGTGCTTGGGAAGCACCCCCTTCCTCAGATACAGTGTCTGCAGTCTGTCCTTTGCGGGGGCCCTATCGATGGGGGCTGCAGCATGAGGACGCAACCCAAGAGGAGTGTCAGCACCCTGAAAGTCAATGTGAAGGAATTGCATGAACTCAGTCCAGGAACCGGTCATCTTCTTTGACCCAGCCATCCACACCATGGAACGCTGTGCATCAGGAGAGAAATGGACTGTGACATAAAAGTGAGCAACTGCAGTGGGATCAAAGTCCGTCTTGAAGGTGATGATGTTTTTGATGCCCAGTTTGTCAACCAGAGAGAGGGCATCACCAAAGTAGTCCATGTTCCGCTGAAGATGTGCCAGATCAATCCACTGAACAGAGACATAGTTCTTCTTGAAATGAGCAATAACATCCCGATAGATCCTGCACTGATCGCTGTCCCAGACATGGTCAACACCCTCGATCACATCCCTCTCCTTGAGATAGTGGTTCTTGGTGCGAAAATGCAGAAAGTCCTTGGGGGACATTGTTCGGACATTTACCCTCTTATCCTTGTGAGCGACCATCTTGAAGGACTTCTTCTTGGGAGGCAGACCAGAGGTGGCAGACCCCTCGAGCGCCTCTTGGTTGCGATACTGTTTGGACTGCGTGTCCCGTGGGGGGTTCGAACGGCGAGAAGAGCCACCTATGACACAGACCACATAGCGAAAAAGAGGCGACAAGAAGAGTCAAGGCAATGAATCTTGAAAACGCAAAACAAGTAAACACGCATTGCTAAGCAAAAACAAACAGAAAAATATATAGTGAACGCTCATGGCGGTAGTACCGCCACCCCTGGCGGTAGTACCGCTGGGGTCTAGCGGTAGTACCGCTAGCCCTGGCGGTAGTACTGCTGGGGGTCATAGCGGTAGTACCGCTACCCCCTGGCGGTAGTACCGCTGGGGTCCTAGAGGTAGTACCTCTACCCCCTGGCGGTAGTACCGCTGGGGATTTGACTTTTAGATCTGACATATAAGACTCGTTTTTGAGATCATGGGCTGAATATGAACACTAAGACGTACACCTCAGCCCTACTGTCATAAGGAACACTTAGTAACATGAGATAAATACATGCCTAGGCACGAGAGAGCACGTTTTAGATCTAATCCAAAAGTTCAAGTGCTAGATCTAAGACGAGTAAATCCTAGGGCATGGCAACAAACTCAACAAAAAACCATCGGACCTATACTCCCCTCAAATATTTCCTTCATGCCATCCAAGAACTAGCCATATGATCAACAATATGAATCCAATCCCCAATGCTCCTAACCCTAGAACACGAACAACAACCAAATAAAAGAAGGGAGGAGCTTTACCGGGATTCATGGCTCTTGGAGGAGGAAGAAGAGATGAAGAAACCCTTCCACACCAACGGGGAGAAGGAGCTCCACGAAGTGAGATCCAATCAGGGATTTTTCGGGCTAGGGGAGGGAGGAGCCGCGAGGAAGAAGAAACAGATGAGAAAATCGGGCTCCCCTCCCTTTATATAGCCCAAGGGGTACGGGCCAGTGGTAGTACCGCTGTGGAACTAGCGGTAGTACCGCTAGCTGGCGGTAGTACCGCCAGATGCAGCGGTAGTACCGCTGGGGTCCTGGCGGTAGTACCGCTCCCCCTAGCGGTAGTACCGCTCCCCCTTGAAACCCTAGAAATTTTCTAGCCGGTCGTGTTAGATTTTGAATCCTGGCGGTAGTACTGCCATACCTGGCGGTAGTACCGCTGGGGTCCTGGGGGTAGTACCGCTACCCCTGGCGGTAGTACCGCTGGGGTCCTGGCGGTAGTACCGCTACCCTGGCGGTAGTACCGTTGTACATGTTTCAACACGGCTAAGGAAAAAGGGGTGAACTTGGGCACATGACAAGTGAGTAAAAAGAGATGGCATCCAAGAAAATGTACTGACTTGTCATTGTATATCCTCTCTTTTATACGCAAGAGAGGATGGAGGGGCGGTGGCCGAGGCCACCTATGTTTGAGACAATGGTATGACACCGCGAAGAATTATCCTTGGGTTCATGACCAATGCTCGTCTTTGAAGCACAAGTGCCATTTGACAATGGCTAAAGTGAAAGACTAGATTGATTTATGCATAATGGGGGGAGGGAGAGTTCATTGAGAGAACAACACTCCCCCTATGTCCATGCCTACATCTAGACCAAGATGGAATGTAAAGTGAGGTGCAATATGCCTAGTTTCAATCCACATTACTTGAATCAATGATATTTAGCTCATGCCTTAACTCCCGGAACCTTGCTTCATCTAGAGGCTTAGTGAAAATATCTGCAAGTTGCTCTTCAGTGTGGATGAAGTGAACCTCAATATCACCTAGCATGATATGTTCACGAATGAAGTGATGAAGAATATCAATATGTTTGGTTTTGCTATGTTGCACTGGGTTGAGGGAAATCTTGATGGCGCTTTGATTGTCACATAGAAGAGGCACTTTGTCACAAGTGACACCATAATCCTTTAAAGTTTGCCTCATCCATAGCAATTATGCACAACAACTTACAGCTGCCACATACTCAGCTTCGGTGGATGATAAGGAGACGCAGTTCTGCTTCTTTGAAGACCAACTTACCATAGAGCGACCAAGGAATTGGCATCCTCCAAACGTTGACTTCCTCTCCACACAATCTCCAGCCCAAACTGAGTCAGAATAGCCAACTAGATTGAAGTTTTCTCCTTTGGGATACCAGAGGCCAAAGTTTGGGGTATGAGCCAAATATCGAAAGATTCGTTTGGCAGCCATGTAATGACTTTCTTTTGGTGCGGATTGAAACCGTGCACATATCCCTACACTCAACATAATATCCGGTCTAGATGCACAGAGGTAAAGGAGGGATCCAATCATGGAGCGTTATACCTTTTGATCCACTGCTTTACCATTGGGATCACTATCAAGCTTGCATCTGGTTGGCATGGGGAACTTGACCGGTTTGACATCTTTGAGCTCGAACCGTTTGAGCATGTCTTGAGTGTACTTGGCTTGTTTGATGAATGTCCCTTCTAGACCTTGTTTAATCTCGAATCCGAGGAAAAACTTCAACTCTCCCATCATGGACATCTCAAACTTCTCAGTCATTAGTGCAGCAAATTCTTCATTGAATGAAATGTTAGGAGAGCCAAAGATAATATCATCAACATATAGTTGGCATATGAACAAATCCCCTTTAACCCTCTTAGTAAAAAGAGTGGGATCAATCTTCCCAATTTCAAACCCACGATCTTGTAACAACTCAGTAAGGTACTCATACCACGCGCGTGGGGCTTGTTTAAGGCCATAGAGTGCCTTATTGAGTTTTTACACATGATTGGGGAGCTTGGGATGTTCGAATCCCGGGGGTTGTTTGACATATACCAACTCATTCAAAGGACCATTAAGAAATGCACTTTTCACATCCATTTGCTGTAATTTGAAGTTATGATGAGAAGCAAATGCAAGTAACATGCGAATAGATTCTAGACGAGCAAGAGGGGCAAAGGTTTCACCGTAGTCGATACCCTCGACTTGGGAGTAGCCTTGAGCCACCAATCTTGCCTTGTTTCGAATCACAATTCCATTTGCATCTTGCTTGTTCTTGAATATCCATTTGGTCCCGATGACATTATGTTCCTTCGTTGGCCGAGGCACTAAATCCCAGACTTGGTTGCGCTCGAAGTTGTTAAGTTCTTCGTTCATGGCCATAAGCCAATCCTCATCATCGAGCGCTTCCTGTACCTGTTGAGGTTCACAATACGAGACAAACGCGTGATGCTCACAATAATTCCAAAGCTGTTGACGGGTAGATACTCCCCTTTTTAAACTGCCAAGAACATTCTTCATAAGATGTGACTTGGCTTTCAGCTTGTTCGCATTCTTGGCTGATCGACGCTCCAAGAGTTCTTCATTAGATAACGGAGGAGCATTGACTTGTTTCTTTTGTTTGCCCTTGCGTATTGAGCCGGTTGTTGGAGCTCCAGGCGGGAATTGTGAGACAGTCTCCTGATCATCTTGTCCTTCGACTTGAGCAGGTTCAGTAGTTTGATCTTGTATTAGTGGTTGCTCTTGATATTGATCTTGTGCTAGTTCCGGGTCTTGGAGTAGAGCTTGAATATCATGGGGCATATCACCATTGTTAGGCAATTGATCTTGACCGTGAGCTTGATCAGCTTGTTGAGAGTCTTCTCTTTGTTCATCGGAAGTGTGTGGGGCTTGTGGGGTGATGGCTCCACTTGAGTAGAGCATTGCCCTTCTCCTTCGGCCACAAGGGGTTCCTCAATGGGGAGTATTTGACCAATCCCCATTCTTCTTATGGCTTCGGGAGGAATTTCATCACCTATATCACAAAGACCACTTTGCTCCACTTGGGAGCCATTATTTTCGTCAAACTCTACGTTGCACGTCTCCTCAATTAGTCCGGTGGACTTGTTGAGGACACGGTAAGCATGAGAGTTTGTAGCATAACCAACAAAGATACCCTCATGTGCTCTAGAATCAAATTTAGCTAACCGAGCTCCCTTTTTGAGAATGAAACACTTACAACCGAATACCCGGAAGTACTTGAGATTGGGTTTATTTCCAGTTAGAATCTCATACGGAGTCTTGTTCAAGCCTTTGCGGATGTAGAGCCGATTGGACGCATGACATGCTGTGTTGATGGCCTCTGCCCAGAAATTGTATGGAGATTTGAATTCTGCCATCATTGTTCTTGCACCATCTATCAAGGTCCGGTTCTTCCTTTCTGCCATGCCGTTTTGCTGAGGGGTATATGGTGCAGAATATTGGTGCTTTATTCCCTCATCACCTAGAAACTCATCTAGGGTGTAGTTCTTCAACTCGGTGCCGTTGTCACTCCTAATCATCAAGATCTTTGCTTCATGTTGGCGTTGCGCTTCATTAGCAAAGTTGATGACCGTTTGTTGAGTTTCACTCTTCCTTTTGAAGAAATATACCCAGGTATATCTTGAGTAGTCGTCAACAATCATTAAGCAATATTTTCTGCCTCCAAGACTATCAAATGTTGGAGGACCAAACAGATCCATATGGAGAAGTTCCAATGGCCTCTTAGTGTAGATAAGAGTCGTTGGACGATGAGCAGTTTCATGAATCTTTCCTTCAATGCAAGCACTACAAACACGATCTTTAGCAAAGCTCACATTTGTTAGTCCACGAACATGGTCCCCTGTCAGAAGACTTTGCAAAGATCTCATATTGACATGAGCTAAACGGCGATGCCAAAGCCAGCCCACGTCAACTTTAGCCATTAAACATGTCGCAGTCTTAGTGGGTCGCTTTGAGAAGTTCACCACATAGAGACCATTTTCGACATGTCCAACATAGGCTACTTTAAGAGTCTTGCTCCTTAGGAGGACCATAGTGTCAATATTAAAGAATGTGGAAAAACCCATGATTGCAAGTTGACGAACCGAAAGTAAATTGTAGGCAAGTGACTCAACAAGCATGACCTTCTCAATAGATAAATCTTGAGAGACGACCACCTTACCAAATCCCAATACCTTTGACGAGGATGCATCGGCGAATTGGACATGGGTGGGCATAGATGGAGAAGGATGCACATCCACCACTAAGTCCTTGCTTCCGGTCATATGATTTGTTGCTCCACTATCGAGCAACCATGACACCCCACCGTAAGCAAACTCCTGCAATAGATCAAGGCTTGGTTTTAGGTACCCATTTTTTAATGGGTCCTTTCATGTTAGAGATAAGGGTCTTAGGAACCCAGATAGCCCATTCAATATCTTCATCGTAGGAACCAACAAATCTGGCATAAACATGCCCATCACTAGCACAACATAACACATAAGAGGAATTGAGTTTGCCGGCTGTGTTAGTAGGAGCGGTTTTGCCCTTCTTGGGGTTCCCATAGTCCACCTTGTTCCTGTTCACCTTCTGAGTCCCCTCACCCTCTTTGACAAAGATGTCCATGAGGGTGAGAGATCGTTTGTCCTTGTTCTTCCTTTTACCTTTTGACTTGGAGGTAAGTCCAAGTCCTTCCTTTCCTAGAACACCCTTTTGAGTGCTCAAGAGATCGTTCAGACTCTTCTCACCTTGTCTGCATGCCACAAGGCCCTTCTCAAGTTTCTCCTTTAACTTGGCATTTTCCTCCACAAGATGAACATGCTCACAACAGGGGTTAGTTGCACAAGTATTATCAATTAACACAAAGGGAGGACAAGTAGAGATCTCCTTGGTAAGCTTTGCTTGGAGTTGATCATGAGACTCTTTCAGAGAGAAATGAACACCTTTCAAGGCTTTGTGGGCCTTGTCAAGTACGTCAAACTCTTCTTTGAGTCTGTCACGGCCAACCTCAAGAGCATACTTTTCAGATTTCAGCATGCGAGTAAGAACAACATCATGATCTAGTTTCTTTTGCATTTTAGCGCAGTCATCGTTATATGACTCCTCAAGAGCCAAACGAAGAGTGCGCTCTTCTTCTAGAGCACTAGATAATTCGGCAATTTCATCGGCATAGTCATGGCTATGTCCCTGAAGCTCAGAGATGGTCTCCTCATGAGACTCAATGAGGTCAGTGGCCTCACCCAGTTGTTCCAAGAGAGCAACAAAGTGCTTCTTGGGTTCTCCCTTAATAGTGCATAGAAACTTATCAAGATCATGCTCATTAAGTTCTCCAACATCACTATCTTCTACACAATTTAACAATGAAGGAGCAGAAGCAATGTTGGTCTTAATGATGGGAGTTACCTGATTGGTACCTTTTGCCATGAGGCACTTGGTGATGTGGTTCTCGTTGGGGGCGTTGAAGAGAGACACCTTCTGGGAAGAGGTAGTGGCAATAGCAACAGTTGTCGTTGCCACTGTATCATCATCATCACCATCATCATCAGAAGGATACTCCTCCAGGGCCACCATCCCTTTTGGGTGAGGTTTCTTCACAAAGTTGTTCTTGATTGGAAATGATTTGGTTTTGTCTTTGCGAATGAGCTTGCCTCCGTTGTCTTCCCTTTTCTCATAGGGACATTCTGCCACGAAGTGACTCACGTTGCCACAATTATAACATGTCCTTACTCGTTGTTTGGGTTTGAATCCACTTGAGTTGTTCTTGGCGAAGGTGGGTCTTGAGTTCCTTTTATTTCCCCAGAATTGCCTTGATGCAAGAGCCATGTGCTCATGATAAGCATACTTTGTGTCTTCAGGGCAGCTCTCTTCTTCCTCATCTTCTTCTTCTTCTTCAAGCACTGCTCTTGCTTTCAATGCAAGGTTGGGTGAAGTGGTTTTTGATCGGACACGAGCAAGTGCATTGTCGGCTGTCTCGTTCATGATTGACATTGCAATGAACTCATCCAACACTTCACTGGAAGACAAGGAGTGGAAGTCTGGCCGCTGACGAATGACAGATGACATGGCTTTATTGAAAGGCATGATGGCTTTGAGAAACTTGCGCTTGACCCATGTATCATCCACATCCTTACTCCCATGATCCTTTAGTGCCACAGCAATAGCAGTCACCCTCCGATAGAGATCACGAGGGTCCTCGTCTTCCTTCATCACAAACTCATCGGCCTTATCAAGTATCACTTCATAGTTGGATCGTTGAATACTTGAGCTTCCCTTGTACAGCACCATAATATGCTCCCAACAATCCTTGGCCAATGTGAAGGGATATATGTGGGGAAGATCTTCAGGTGGCACAGCAGACTGGAGAATAAACAACGCAGAGTGATTATATTGATTGTCTGCATCTTCTCTTGGAGTGAGGTTGCTTGGGTCATGGGGATAATATCCTTGCTCAATAATTCTCCACAAATTTGTTGAGTTGTGATTCAAATGAGACTTAATAGAAAATACCCAGTTAGCAAAGTCACCTTTCAGAAGTTTAGGAGGAGGACCAACAGGATTAAGACGAGGTGCGAGAACGGGTCCTCCATAGGCCATGGGAGGTGGAACTGAGGCATATGTTCCAGTCCCAACCTTTTCGTGAGGTGAAGCCGGTCGCATACCTTTAGCCGCTTCCTTAGAGGAGTTGGCCTCCGAATCGGAAATGGTGGGTTTAACCACTAAAGCCAGTTCGGGTGAACTTTTAAGACCCTCAATTAATTCCTTAAGCATGGTTTTGACTTCGCTCGTCAAGGACGTCTTGAGGGCTGCCATAGCCGTATTCAAGTCGTCCCTTGTGACCGAAGTCAAGTCCATGTCCTCGGGTTGCCCATGGTTAACTTTCTCTCCGCCTTCCATACTCTTCGGGTGGTTAAACCCTTAATAAAGAGACGTGGCTCTGATACCAATTGAAAGGATCGATATGGTTGGCTAGAGGGGGGTGAATAGACAACGACCACTTTTTAATTAAACTTAGCAAGTTAAGGTAAACACTATGCGGGTTCACAAATAATATGACAATGAGGTGAACCCTATAGAATCTAACAAAGAGAGCTATTAAGACAACTAAGATATAGTCACAAGCAAGAGCAAATACAAAGTAAAGGATTGAGATAACCACAAGTGGAACCGATGGAGACGAGGATGTGTTACCGAAGTTCCTTCCCTTTGGCAGGAATTACGTCTCCGTTGGAGCGGTGTGGAGGCACAATGCTCCCCAAAAAGCCACTAAGGCCACCGTATTCTCCTCACGCCCTCGCACGATGCAAGGTACCGTGATTCCACTATAGGATGCCCTTGAAGGCGGCGACCGAACCTTTACAAACAAGGTTGGGGCAACTCCACACAAAGCTTGGAGGCTCCCAACTAAACCACGAAGCTTCACCACAATGGAATATGGCTTCGAGGTGACCTCAACCGTCTAGGATGCTCAAACACCCAAGAGTAACAAGATTCGCAAGGGATTGGTGGGGGAATCAACTTTTCTCTTGGTGGAAGTGTGGATCTAGGCCTTCTCAACCAATCCCTAAAGAATCAACAAGTTTGATTGGCTAGGGAGAGAGATCGGGCACTTTTGAGCTTGTGGAGCAACAATGGAGCTTAGAGAGGTAAGATATAGGGTTCCTCAACTAGAAGAACCCTTTATATAGTGGGGGGGAAATTCAGACCGTTTTCCCACTCTCTGCCCGAGTTCCAGCGGTACTACCGCTGAGCAGGAGCGGTACTACCGCTGCCTGGCGGTACTACCGCTGGATGCAGCGGTACTACCGCTGGACCTCCAGTGGTACTACCGCTGACACCAGCGGTACTACCGCTGGCCCCTTGGTAGTGCACAAGCACTACTACCGCCGGGAAAGTCTTCGCAAAAGGGTCCGTCCATGAACTACCGCTAGGTAGGTGGAACAAAGCACCTGGAGCGGTACTACCGCTGACCAGGGGCGGTACTACCGCTGGCTGCAGCGGTACTACCGCCAGCAGTTCAGCGGTACTACCGCTGGAACCAGCGGTACTACCGCTGGGGACCATTTTGCAGAGATACTCAAAACGAATACGCGAGGGCCGCTCCAAAGATAAGGAAAGGGAGAATGTGAAGTGTGCGTGTGTAAAGATAGATTCCACCCAAACCTTTCCCCTACGGATCCCCTCTTAATAGTACGACTTTCCTATGACTCAAATAAAGAGAATCGTAGAGAGCGCCGTGCTTCCGTTCCAGGAGAGAGGAGACGTGTCGTCTTGTGCCGTTGACGTGTGTTATCTGAAACCTTGACACACACGGTTAGTCCTGTACGGTACTGTCATCAATCACCAAAATTACTTAGGCATAAACTATGCCCCAACACAGGTTAAAGAAATGACAGAAGAGGGCTACTGAAGGTCACACGCCTACGAAGGCCTCGCAGTAGAAAGCAAAGACGGACAGGAGCAAGATGGAGTTCGGATGGAGATGAAGGGCCTGGATCTCATAGTGGTTCAGGATGGCGGTGAAGAACGAGGAGAAAGGCGACACGAGTCCAGCGAAGACACTATGGAGGAAGAAGTGGTATACCGCCTTCGACACGGGCCGCTTTGCTGCAGCGCCAGGCCAGATCAGGGTCCGCCCATGCTCGCTGGACCATGGGAGCACGGGGTAAGATCCACATCCTTGGAGAGGGTGCACTCCAGGAGGGGAGGAGCCAGTGGAGGACCTTCCGTCTCTGCATTCTTCTACCCGGAGGGCGCCATCGCTGAACCGACAAGGGAATGGCGCAATGCTGGATCTGGAGACGCTGGTTGGAGTTGGAGACCGAGGAGGGAGAGCGAGTGTGGGAGAAAGGAAAGCAATAACAGACCGACACAACAAGTCAGGTTTCTAATAGCTCGGGCGGAGACAGAAGGCAAGGGAGACCCGACATCAGCCGCGTGATGCGCACCGGCCTTTAGGGCCCGTGGCGCCTCAGGCCGCCCACCAAGGCTTCGCCTAGAGGCTGGCGCAAGCACGCCTTGGGCCCGGGGCCTACTGTCAGGGTTCTAGGAATGGGGGTACCCAGACCTGCCTACCTGTGGCCCAGGGCTGGCCCACTTCATCAAGCAAGCACAATCGGGCACAACACCACTCAAGGCAAGGTCCTCGCGAGAGGCCAAGCCACGCGAGGGGGAGCAACATCAAGACCCGTAGGGGCCTCACTAGGACCCCTTCGGAGCGGCGGATATTCCGAGGCGAAGCCCGTCCTTAGGAGTCAAAGATGACACGGAGGAAGGACAGGCGAGCTGGAGGACGGAGCAATTTCCCCTTTAGTGCAAAGGGGGCAAGGACGAACCGGGGTTCGCAAGGCATCTTCCAAAGGTTTCCTTTCTAGTGCAACAAGGCCATCGTCGCCCACCAGCAGGACATATGTCATCCATGGACCCGTCCCTGCAGCGCTGGCAGCCACTTTGCAAACAAAGACCACCTTTGGGTAGGGGGGCATGTTCCCCTGTTCCCCTTCAAAATTGGCCATTGTGGGATCCCTTCCCGCCGAAACGATAAGGGAAGAGGATTGGAGCTGCCACTATATATAGAGAGAGTAGGTTACTTCATAGGGAACCGATTCACTCATTCGCCCACTGGCACCACACAAAGCCCACCCAGCCTCCGGAGGGCCTCGAACTATGTACTAGTTCATCCATCAACCTCCACGAGAGGCAATCCACCAAAGCAGGAGTAGGGCATTACTCTTCTCAGCGGCCCGAACCTGGGTAAACTGTCGTGTTATGTGTTTTCCTCACCATATAGTGAGTTCTCTGCCATCCCAGTGAGTAGCGACTTAGGTGAGGCGAGCCCGCGATAGATCTACGTACACGACAAAGATATTTTGCTGTATGTAATAAAAAATGTAGACGGCAAAGAAGAAACACACCATGCGGATCGGTCATGTGGATTGATAATGTGGCATGATCCCGTCCGTCGGATGACACATGCCGGATGGCACACACACTTCCATTTTGGCGTCTCTAAAAAATGGATGACGGCAGAGATATATTTTTTCCGTTTGTAAAAACAACTGATGACGGTAAAAATATTTTGCCGTGTGTAAAACAAAAGTGATGATGGCAAAAATATTTTACCGTGTGTAAAACGAAACTGATGACGGCAAAACAAAAGCGCATCACACGGATCGATCCCACGGAGTGATGTGGTGCCCATCCACGCCCACGCAGCCCCAACCATCCATCATCCTGACACACGCACTACACGCCTCCAGCCTCACCCACCCACCCACTATTCCACGCACACGGCACACCACACAACACACCACGCATCCATGGTCGGCGCACCACACAACACACCACGCATCCAACACTCGAAAAAATACCACGTATCCGCATACATGGCCGACGTTGGCGAGTAGGGAAGGAGCAGCCCGGTGCTCCAATGGCCCCCATCGCCCCCGACGTCACTGGTCCATCGCCCGTCGCCTCTGCTGGATCGGCCCGGTGCCGTGCCTCCTCGGTGAGACCGGCCCGTCGCCCATCGCGGTCCCCCGTCGGAGTGTCCGGCCACGCGAACTGCACCTCGCTGCAGCCTTCACCCACAG
Organism: Hordeum vulgare subsp. vulgare; assembly: GCF_904849725.1. Classification (NCBI taxonomy): domain Eukaryota; kingdom Viridiplantae; phylum Streptophyta; class Magnoliopsida; order Poales; family Poaceae; genus Hordeum; species Hordeum vulgare. The sequence continues at coordinate 333,721,039 of NC_058520.1, read as the reverse complement.
GACCCTGCCACGGCCATCCCCCGACGCGGACCGCCTCCAGTCCTCCGCCTCTGCTGTCATCTTTCTCCGCCCGCCCGCAATGGCATCTCTCGTCTCTACTCTCCAGGGTCACCCGCCATGGACTCTCCACTCTTCTCTCTCCGTCCGCCTGCCATGGCCTCTCTCCACTGTGTTCTTTTTGGCCATGGGTGTTGTCGGTTCAAACTTGGGCCGTCTCTCCTCGTCCATGGGCGGCTCGGTGGCGTCGGTGCCCTGACCCAGATCCAGGAGCAGCGACCTCTAGAAGATCGAGGAGCGATGCGTCAGAGACCCACCTCTCCTTCCATGGCCTTGGCCGAGCGGGCCCGGTGATGCTTCTCCGACAAGGTCCTTGCTGCGTAGCGGCGGCGCTCATTGAACGGTTGGCAAAGCCACCAAACTAAAAGGCACAAGAACAAAATTGCCCATGTTTTAAAAAAAAAATAGAACACCTTTGCCATCTACTACCTCTGTACCGAAATACTTGCAGCTGGGGAAACTAGTACAAGTTCCCCCAACTACAAGTATTTCGGTACAGAGGAAGTAGCATTTTGGTCCGGCTGACAGCAAACAATTGACGCCGCCGTCCATTAACGGAAGGTTCTATGAGAGTGCTTTTTTGCCGTCTATCTTATAATAGATGACGGCAAAGCGTTTGTACTAATGGCAATAATTTTACTGTTTGCCTGAACAAATGCTGACGGCAAAAATACCCTTTACGGGCATGGTGGATGCCGACATTGTTTGCTGTCATGGACAAACGGAATTTTTTTTGCCGTCTGTAATTCTCTCTTTGCCATCTGTAGCATCCTGACGGCAAAATTGCTTACATTAGTTAGAAACTTTTAGGAGCTCAACTTAACTATCCCATATGTGACAGAGAGCTGTATGCTTTGGTTCGAGTATTGCATGTTTGGGAACATTATCCATGACCTCATGAATTTGTCATTCATATTGATCATGAAACACTTCAATACCTTAAGGGTCAAACCAACTTCAACAAGCGGCATGCTAAATGGAGTCAATTTATTGAGTCTTTTCCTTATGTCATCAAATACAATAAGGGTAAATAAAATGATGTGGTGGACGCCCTTTCCCATAAATGCATGGTAGTGACTTAACTTAAATTAAATGTAGTTGGTTTCCAGCATATCAAAGAATTATATGTGCGTGATACTTTGCGATTCCATATGCTAAGTGCCATGTTAAACCTTGTTGGGAAAATTATTACATGAAAGATGGCTATCTTATGCGTGCTAACAAACTATGCATACCCGAGTCTTCTCTTCGTTTGTGGCTTTTGCAAGAAGCTCGTGTTGGAGGACTAATGGGTCACTTTGGATGTGACAAGACATATGCCACACTCCAACAAGTACTTTTGGCCAAATATGGTACATGATGTTGCACGCTTCACCAATTGATGCTCTACATGTCATAAAGCTAAGCCAAAAGCTCAATCCCATGGTCTTTACATGCCTCTTCATATACCTTTCAACCTTGGGAAGATATTAGCATGGACTTTATGTTTGGTTTGCCTAGAACTAAAATTGGTCATGATTCTGTGTTTGTTATTGTGGATTGTTTTTCCAAAATGGCTCATTTCATTCCATGCCATAGGATTGGCGATGCTTCACATGCTGCAATCTCTTTTGTAGGGACATCTTACGACTACATGGAGTGCCCAAGACTATTGTCTCGGATCATGACATCAAGTTCCTTAGCTACTTTTGGAAGGCCCTATGTGCCAAGCTTGGAATCAAGCTCCTATTCTCATTGTCCTACCATCCACAAACCGATGGCCAAATGGAGGTGACCAACCGGATGCTCTCAACGCTACTATGTGTGTTGAACAAGAAGAATCTCAAGGAATGGTAACAATTCTCCTGTGGGATCACTAGAAGGGATGTCTAGAGGGGGTTGCGTAAACTAAAACCTATGTTTTTTCCCAATTTTCATTGTTGGCAGATTTTAGCAATTCTAACAAGTCTGGTGCACCCTACACATGCTAGTCAACATATGTGGCATCGGAAAGTTAAGATATTGCACATGTAAGTAATGATTACAGTATATGAAGATCAAACGCAAAGATGGACACGGTGATTTTTGGCATGGTTCCAATAGGTGGTGCTATCGCACGTCCACGTTAGTTGAGACTTCAACCCATGAAGGATAACGACTGCGAGAGTACACGGAGGGATCCACCCACAAGGGGTCCACGAAGAAGCGTCCTTGTCTATTCTAACATAACTTACGTCCACGAAGGACTAGTCTCGCATGGGGTAGATCTTCACGAAGTAAGCAATCTCCTTGCCAATACCATCTTCCTGGTTCAACCCCACAACATGAAGTAGGAGATTGTAACACCCAAGATGCGATCCTATCCTTATTTTGGCTCGAGGGCCCCGATAAGGATATAAGCGCATGTCGTGATATCGCAAGAATGGATATCGTTACAACTACATGTCAAGAAGAGGTGAGTCTATGGAATTGGCTTACAATCGCCACAAGCTAATCGTGATCATCTCAATACAAACATACATTCAAGCACAATTCAAAAGAGTAGGGTCCGACTACGGACCAAATCAAATGATGAAAACGATGTCCATCCTTGCTATCCCATGCTGCCGGCGTGGAACCCATCCTAGATCGATGATGATGAAGAAGAAATTCCAAATAGAAAAATAATCGTGCTCACGTCAAAATATCGCCCTACCTGCAACTGTTGTCATAGTAATATGTGAGCCACAGGGACTCAACAATCTCATTTCCAAAGATATCAAAACTAGCAAAGCTTAATGGGTGAGGCATGGTTATATGGTGAGGCTGTAGCAAGCATTAAGCATTTATTTGAGTGGCTAACTTACGAGTACAATAATAAATAGGGGGTGATCTACGCCTAAATGTGAGTGAACTAATAATGATCAAGAAATGATCTGGAACACCTACTTACAAGTCAAACATAACACCACTGTGTCCCCTCTCGGATGCAGAACTCACGAGAACAAACGGTCACGGTTACGCACACAGCTGGCATATTTTAATTAAGTTTACTTCAATTTTGCTATGACCGGGTGTTAATTTTTTTTCCAAGTTGCCACATAACCGCAGGCATGGCTTTCAAAAAGATTTCACCCTGCAGGGGTGCTCCAACTAGTCCATCACAAACTACCACAAGTTGCCCTCGAAAGAAAACCACAACCTCGAGGTAGTCCGAGGTATCCTCGATATCCCAGTGCACAAGACCTTTGATAGGAGTAAAAAAATCCAACAAGACGACCCTGCAGGCCAGATCCCAATAGGAGCCGTGTGTATCTCTTTCTCAGGGCACTACTGGATGAGCTACGTGTATAGTGGTCTGATAGAAATCCCCCAAGTTGCCCCGACGTGGCCCCACATACTGCTATGTTTAGGACGAGCACTGTCAGCACTGGCCCTCCGTGTATTATCTTGAATTAATCCTCGGATTCATGATGCCCTATGCTTTACTAACGATGTTTAGTATTATTATGTTGGGTAATCAATGTTGGGCCTTGCCGAAAGAGTTTTATCCCAAAACAAATCAAGGGGGTCCCCATAACACCCCAAACTTGTTAGGAGCGCTTAATATGGAACATAACATTGGTACATAAGTAACTAGGGCGGCAAAGATAGAACAAAACACCGAGCCAAAGTACAAGCCTTCCACCTTTTACCAAGTATATATTTGCATTAAATTAAATAGCAACAATACTATGATATAATAATGAAACCATGTTTTCACATGGGAAGCAACTTGCACCTACAACTATTAACGCTATAAGAACTGTTGAGAAAGTAGTAACATAGCCAAACAAAGGTTTGCTGGGATGTGGAGGGGTTAGAGGCTTTTCATGGCGATGTTGGGAGGCTTGACATAACAAGTGGTAGGCAGCGAGACACAGTGATAGAAACGAGATAACTAACATAGCAATGATAGTAGTGATATCTAGGAAAATGACCAATTTGCTCGAGATCCTGCTTGGAATAAGAACGAATTCGTGAAGTAGACGAACCAACATAGTCGAACGAATCCTAACACCCCAAAGCGGTTCGTAAATCTATCGAGAAGAAACAGTCCGGAAACAACAATCAACACACGATAAACACCACAACATATTCATGACATGATGCACAAACACATATGATGCATGTATGGTTTAATTATGAATGACATGGCAATCAAAACAATCCAATTCTACACATTAAGTGAAGCTCAATATGCAACGAGTTGTATATTAAAGGAACTACACATTTGGATTACTTAGTTCACTCCCATTTTGGTATACCACAATATTAAATGTTGCTAAACAAGGCAAAAGGTGAAGCATAAATAAATTATCTATCTAGGCAGTTCAAATAAGGTCGGAAACAACTTATAGAATTTACAAAGTTGTACATATCTCAACTAAACATATTTTATATTTATTAAACAACAAAATAAAGTGTAGCAAGTGATTCTACATGTCACTCTACATAATTTACATATATAGATAATCTAAAACGGAGTTACGGTGTAAAATATATGCCCAACAAAAGGTGAATATGCCATGAATGCTAAATCATGGATGCAACAAAATATTATGAAACTACATGAGATTCTAATCAAGTTTCATATATGGCATGTTCAAAACGGAGCAATGGTTTCACAGATACAACCAATACAAGAAATAGACATAATGTGTCCAAAACAGCAACATGGCATTTTATAAACACCAAAACAGCCACCAACAAGAATCTAAAATGCACAAATAAGATGTGGAGCAGTAGCTCACAAGATGTATATAGAATAGAAGCATGGATCAATAGGAAACGAGCTCACAAAACAACTACTTGAACACAGTTTCAGACTTGGTGAAACTATCAGTCTTAGCACTGCAATTTTATCATAAAGGCATATTGGCAGCAAGAAAACCACATACTACATGGAATATAATGGCACGAAAATGTATCGTAACATAGTACACATTATGCACTTAATTTCATTCCACAACACACATGTGTAAATATGTATACATTCATAGCTAGCATCAACACAATATGGCGTTCTGAAATAATCAGATTCTTAGACTTAGAAATATTTGACCCTACCAAATAGCAACATCATCTTAGCATGTTCACCTCATGAAAACTACAGCTAAGCACGACAAATATGGCATGGGAAACCTACTAAAAGCCACTAGGCATAGTCTAGTACAAATCGCTCTATTTCGCACAATCAAAAGAGGCAGGGTTTGCTTAATTTGTGCTTCACAAAATGGAACCTTATGAAAATAGATTGCAGTTTTTAACGTGATAGCACTTTTAGAGAAACAAACAAACATGTTATTGATAATCTCATGGAAACCAGAGCATGGAATCAAAGTAGACATAATATAGAGGACATCTCATGAAGAAACCACATGCAAAAGGCCTACGGTTTGTTTGCAATCATCCACGTCAATTTGAAGAAAATTATAGATTTACCAACTACAACTGGATGCACTTTTGCAATGCAATTTACAACATCTAGATGAATCGTAACATGCATGCAAATGCTACCATGCTATAGAGCATAAAATAAAGATCAATTTACATATATAACACATGTTCATCCGATGCAAGGTTTTGCAAAATATCACCAACACAAAATGCAATGATGGTGAAAACAAAGCAGATAACACTGACTTAGTCATTTTTTCACCTTGGACGAAAACGGGGCGGAGGGGTTCCGCATGCCATTTGGTTCGGGGGATGGGTTGGATCCAGGGAGGAATCGGCACGGGGCCGTCCCTGGCGAGAGCTTGAGGAGGCTCGAGGCCACGTCGACGCCAGAAGTGAGGCGAAGAGGCGATCTGGTGGCTAGCGGGGCTCGCGGGTGACGAGGCACGAGGGATGGGGTGTTGCGGCCTGCGACGAGTGCGGCAACCACCAGCAGCAGCGAAGAGGCGAGGCGGAGGCGGTTGGGGCTACTTGAGGTAGGGTGGCGAGAGGCGAGCGGCGGCCAGCGCGTGGCGGCGCGGGGAGGGGCGCGAGGCGTGGTAGGCACCCAGGTGGACTCTAGCGGAGCTGCTCGCTGACAGTGGGCGGCCAGAGGCGGCATGCCTCGGAGGCTTGGGAGGAGCTGAGGGAAGGGGTAGGTCAACGGGGAGGTGGAACTGCACGGGGCGCGGTTGCCCTCGATTCAGCCCAGAGCAGCCGGCCGCGGGCTCGGGCGGGCCGCGGTGGAGGTGGGTGGCTGAGGCTGGCGTGGCATGCTGGGAGTTGCCACGAGTGGCGCCGCAACTGCTGGGTGGCGGTGGCGCCCGATCTAGAGTTGCCAAGTGGCGACGGGGAGGTGGTTCGGCACGGAAATTGTGGTGGAGGTTGGGGAAGGCTAAATTTGGCATAGGAGGTGTTTATGTATGGCACAGGATAGGGTTAGAGGTATTTTGTTACGTTTTTGGACCGTGAGATAGTTATCCGATGGCTTCGGATGGATGGGGACTAGGCTAGGTGGTAGTGGGCTGTGAAGAGAGATTGGGCAAAGATGAGAGGGGATTTTGGCAGCCCGTGACAGGTTATTAAATACCGAAAACATCCAACGTTTTAACTGGCTATAGTGTGACTATACATACAACGGTTCAGGTATCAAACGGACTCCGATTGTGATGAAATTTGGGATTCGACCTATGTACACTATACTAAGACTGCATGGTAACTTTCAATCCCATCTGAGAAATTTTTATACACACTTTAAAAAACAATATATTAACGATGTCGTGGATGTGTGCATTTGTGGTTGGCCCCAAAACGGTCAACGACAATAATAGAGAGAACCGGCAACTAACAATGGATGCATGTTCTTAAAAGAGACAACAACAAAGTGTTGATGCAATGCGGATGATGCACATGATGTGATGATGAATGCGAAAGACAAATAAATCACACGGCGACAACGAAATAAAAGGGGAATCTTCTGGAGCGTCAATTCCGGGCTCTCACAACTCTCCTCCACTAACAATAGATCTCGACCCAATATCTTAGAATGAAAAGCGGAAGAGGAAGATAAAAGGAACATATGAAGAATGGCACAAGAAAGAAGAAAAAATTCACAAGAAATTTGGGCGACACTTTGTTAGAAAATAGAGAAAAACTTGATAATATGGAAAGAACTTGAAAATATTTCACAATACTTTGATTAAATGGACAAGCAAGGGAATAACATGATCTTGATACAACAAGACAATGGATGAAAGAGAGCAATATCACAAAGCCTCGAGAACCAAAGAATAGAAACTAGATCATTTGATGGAGAAGAAAATGACAACCTCCACCATAATTAAAATTGAAAAGAAACCTACATAGGAGGATTGAATGGAGTTGTTGGAAAACCAACAAAAAAAGAAGAAGTGTGATGTGGACTTATGAAAACCATCTCAAATAACAAGGTGACAACCAACCACTAACGGAATTAGAGATTGCTTGAGATCAACAAGATATGCAAAACTTCTTTCGCCAAGAGGATATATTGAGATCTTGGGTCAACGATAATCACCATGATAGCAATAATCCTTAGAAAAATCTTTAGGTGAAATCTGAACCAAGATAGCTCAATGGAAGAAAAGATGGGTTTAAAAATCCCATTCTTGAAACAAGTTCTCTTCGATACTCCTCATGAATCAAGCATGCTATAACACTAACTCAAAGGATAATGGATGAAGAATTGCACTTGGAAACGCAAGATAAAGAATACTTGAGGTTCTCCAAGAAGAATCTTGAAGAACCCATTGAGAATGAATTAAATACTTGAAGAAACACCCTAACGAACCTTCGTATACAAAAGAATGATAAAACAAAATGAACGTTGAAAAGAATAGGATTACGGCCTTGCAAAGACTTAGATGAAGTTTCAGACAGAGATAACTGATAAAAAATTGAACACTCAAGAAGAAAAGATGAACAAGCTTAGAACCGAGAATTAATATCATGAGCCACTCTGGAAGAAGGATTGAAATCACTTGATGAAACAAGAACAAGAATTATATTATGCGGATCCTTCACCAAGTTAAATTTATGACTATCAATGGATTTGGCATACTACTTATCCTTCTTGAATAAGATTGGAAAGAGATATATGACACAAAGTTGAAGAATTCATGAACTAACCACTAGTAAGAATTAGAAGGAATGACGAGAGTCGACGTGAATGAAGAGATCATGAGACGCCTAACAGAAATTGAATGAGGCACCAGAATAATTGAGATACTTACGAAGGGACACAATTGAGAAGAATTTGAGAATGAAAGCTGAAATCTGAGGACGAAGAAATCTTCTAAAATGATGGCCTTCGGACGATCGAAAATGAAAACAACTCTGAAATGCACTAGATAGATATGAAAAGAATTTCTCATGATCCAAAACAATATGAGATGCCACCACAAAGCTCAAACCAAGAATCTTCCAGACAATGGACCAAGATTTACTATAAACACTTCTTCAGTCATCCAAACTGAGAATGAAGGCGAGAGACACCGCCAAGAATTACTCAGGCACTTTGGAATACTGAATAATGAAAAAGTTGGCCAATGCCGAAAATAATTTGAAAATGATCTTGAGAAGGAATATGACTAATGGAATCCATACTTACGTCACACTTGAAAAGAATTAGAGATCTCCGGAAAGATTAGAAGAGCCCGGTAAGATCCTGGGAAAACGTATGGGCTATGGGCCCACTCAAAGAAAACACCAGTGAAACGATTTGTTAGAAGTAGAAATTGCACTAGTACAAATTAAAATTAATGAGGTGAGACCCTCGAAACGATTTAAAATAATTTGAACGAGAAAATAATCTTTTGATATGTCTTCAACACTCTGCATAGAATAGAGATAGGTGAACAAGTAAGAGAGGCTTGAATAAGAATTTCCAACATGGAAAAACATTTAACAAATATGAAAGGATATGATGAACACCGAGAGGTTGAATTGAATCCACTTAAGAAGAACACAAAGATGAACAAATGATGAACTTAGCACTGAGCATCTTCACAATGAATCACCGGATACAACACAGAAGAGAAGACAAAGGAAGCTTAAATGAAAAGAATTGAACTGGAAGATAATTAATTCGTGAAGAAAACCATTGAGAGGGCAGGGAAAAACAAAAATAACTTGGGACAGATGAGACAAACTCCATAAAGAAATATGAGGATGAATCTTGCAATATTGGGGAAGACTGAATTATCTTGAAGAGAAGCACACCGGTTGGAAAAGAGTTGCCATAACAATTGATTGAGAAAAAGGATTAGCATTCCCACAGAAATATGAGAACACCACCTAGAAAATATATGAAATCGTCACTTGACACCGAAGCAACTCGAATTACCATACTCCAACAAAACAAAGGATGCGGCTTACAAAACAAGCTTGAAACAAATTCATGACAGAGATTCCCTCCAATATTTTCGTGGTAAGGCTCGCACAGGCTCGATCGTATATTGGATTGTCATATAGAAATTACGCTCGAATATGCTTCGTAGGTGTAGAAAACTACAAGCTTGACGGAGCATATGTGATGAAGTATATCAAGACTTCCTCTGTAAGAAAGTCCATGAACAAACGGACCACTAGATGTCGAACCCCAACCTCACATCATGCATATGTTGGAATATAATCCTATGTAACTACTTGAATTCCCACCTGAGAACCCCCGAAATCTTCGAGTTATGGAATCGGGTCCACGGATACAAGTAGCAAAATCTCACACGACTCCTAACATAATACTAGCTCCAATGTAACACATCTGTCAACACATAACCAAAGGTCTCAAAAACTCATATACCTCAGACCCTCGTAATCACAACAATACCAATTATGTCACTACATTTGGACGATCTCCCCAGTACTAGGTGATGCCAAACTCCTCCCGCCACAAAAAGAATTGAAGCAATTTTGACCACCCTTCGTCGTGAGATACTAAGGAAACTGAATGATAGGAATGTGTCAAGGACCCCTTGGAGCTCTACTCCACGAATTAAAGTTAATTCAGGCAGGAGGCACCAAGTAGAAAATTCTGTCTCATCAACATCATAGAGGCTCCCAAATACTCGCGTGATCTTGAAATTTTTTGAGTGAAAAGAGGAATAGAAGTAAAATTCTTACATCAGGATTCCTCACCAGGGCATAAAAGAGGAGTAAAAAGAATCCCACTCTCTGATATATAACTAGACTCAAAGTAGTTTTTCACTAGACTCGACTCGGCCAAGTTCGATCAATCAAGGGGGCTCCTAGGACGGTACGGCTATGATACCAACTTGTAACGCCCAAGATGCGATCATATCCTTATTTTGGCTCGAGGGCCTCGACAAGGATAGAAGCGCGTCTTGTTGTTTTGTAAGAATGGATATCGTTACAAGAAAAGGTGAGTATATGGAATTGGCTTACACTCACCACAAGCTAATCATGATCATCTCAATACAAACATACATTCAAACACCACTCAGAAGATCAGGGTCCAACTACGGTTAAATCAAACAATAAAAATGACGTCCATACTTGCTATCCTAGGCTGGCGGCAACCCATCCTAGATGGATGATGAAGAAGAAGAAACTCCAAATAGAACGATCATCACGCTCACGTCAAAATATCGCCTTACCTGTACCTGCAACTGTTGTAGTAATCTTTGAGCCAGAGGGGCATGAGCAATCTCATTTCCAAAGGTATCAAGACTAGCAAAGCTTAATGGGTGAGGCATGATTAAGTGGTGAGGCTACAGCAAGCACTAAGCATTTATTTCAGTGGCTAACTTACGAGTACAGGAATAAGAAGGGCGTGATCTACGCATAAAAGGATGTGAACTAATAATGATTAAAAATGATACTGAACACCTTCTTACGAGTCAAACATAACCCCTCGTGTCCTCTCTTAGATGCAGAACTCACGAGAAGATTCAGTCACTGTTACATGCACAGTTGGCATATTTTAGTTAAGCTTACTTCAAGTTTTGTATGTCCGGGTGTTAAACAAAGTTTCCAACTTGCCACATAACCGCATGCACAACTTTCCATAAGATTTAACCCTCCAAGGGTGCTCCAGCTAGTCCATCACAAACTATCACAAGCTGCCCTGGAGAGAAAACCTCAACCTCGAAGTAGCCCGAGGTATCCTCGATATCCCAGTGCACAAGACCTTCGGTAAGAGTAAAACAAATCCTACAAAACCGCCCGGCAGGCCAGATCCCAACTGGATTCGCGCGTATCTCTTTCTTGCGGCACTACCGGATGAGCTACGCATACAATGGCCTGATAGAAATCACCCGAGTTGCCCCGGGGTAGTTTCGCACAATGCTCTGTTTAGGACCAGCACTATTAGCACATGCCCTCCATGTATTATGTTGAATTAATCCTCGGGTTCATGATGCCCTATGCTTCACTAACGATGTTCAGTATTGTTATGTTGGGCAAATATAGTACCGGAAGAGTTTTGCCCCAAAACGAAAATCAAGGTGGTCCCCATAACACCCAAAATATGTTAGGAGCGCTCGATGTGGAACATAACACAGGTACATAAGTAACAAGGGCTGCAAAGATGGAACAAAACAACAAGCCAAAGACCAAGCTTTCCACATTTTACCAAGTATATATGTGCATTAAATTAATTAGAAATAATATTGTGATATAACAAGGAAACCATGTTGTCACATGTGAAGCAACTTGCACTTTCAACTAGCAACGCTATAAGAAGGGCTGAGCTAGCGGTAACATAGCCAAATAAAGGTTTGCTGGGATGTGGAGTGTTTAGAGGCTTTTCATGGCCATGTTGGGAGGCTTGACATAACATGTGGTAGGCAAGGACACACAGCGATAGAAACAAGACAACTAGCATAGCAATGATACTAGTAGTATCTAGGAAATGATCATCTTGCCTGAGATCCCACTTGAAAGAAGAACGAATCCGTGAAGTAGACGAACCAACGTAGTCGAACGAATCATGTCACTCTAAAGCAGTTTGGAACTCTATCGACTAGAAACAATCCGGAAATAACAATCAACACACAATAAACACCACAACATATTCATCACATGATGCACAAATAGATATGATGCATGTCCGGTTTAATTATGCAAGGCGTGGCAATCACAACAATCCACTTCTACACATTAAGTGAAGCTCGATATGCAACAAGTTGCATATTGAAGAAACTCCACATTTTGATTACTTAGTACACTCTTTTTTAGGTCCACGACAATATTAAACGTTGTTAAATATGGCAAGAGGTGAAGCATAAATAAACTATATATCTAGTAATTTTAAATGAGGTCGGAAACAACTTATAGTATTTCTGAATCGACCCCGTATGTTAATTTCGTAATTGGTCAAGATCTGAACTAAACATATTTTATATTTATTAAACATAAAAATAAAGGGGACCATGTGATTCTACATGTCATTCTAGTCGATTTACATATACAGATCATCTAAAACAAAGTTATGGTCTAAAAGATATGCCCAACACAATATGAATATGCCATGAATGCAAAATGTTTGCAAATGACAACCACAAGCATGTTAAATCATGGATACAACAAATTATTTTGAATCTACATGAGATTCTAATCAATCTTCATATATGTCATGTTCAACACGGAGGTTTCACAAATACAACCAACACAAAAAATAGACATAATATGTCTGAAACAGCAACACTTCATTTTATACACACTAAAACAGCCACCTACGAGGATCTAAAATGCACAAATAACATGTGGGGCAGTAGTTTACTAGATGCGCAACAATGATCTACTAACCGTATATAGAATAGAAGCATGAATCACTAGGAAACAAGCTCACAAAAGGGCTACTTGAACATAGTTTCATACTTGGTGAAAATAACCATTTTAGCAGTGCATTTTTTTATCATGAAGGCATATTGGTAGCAAGAAGAAAATGCTACATCGCATATAATGGCCTGAAACTTTACCGCAAGGTAGTAGGCATGATGCACTTCATTTCAGTCGACACTAGCAAGGTCTAAATATGTATACAATCATAGCTAGCATCAACACAACATGTAATTCTGAAATAATCAGATTCTCAGACTTAGAAATATTTGACCCTACCAAACTGAAACATCATTTTAGCATGTTCACTTGGTGAAAACTACAGCTAAGCATGAAATACATGGCATGGGAAACCTACTAACAGCAACTAGGCATAGCCTACTACAGATCACTCTATTTTGCACAATCAAAAGAGGAAGATTTTGCTTAATTCGAGCTTCACAAAATGGAAATTTACGAAAACAGATTGTAATTTTAAAGTGATAGCACTTTTAGAGCAACAAACGAACATGTTATTGATAATCTACATGGAAACCAGAGGCATGGCATCAAAGTAGACATAATATAGAGAACATCTCATGAAGAAACCACATGCAAAAGGCCTACAATTTGTTTGCAATCATCCGTGCCACTTTGAAGAAAATAATAGATTTACCGACTACAACGGGATGCACTTTTGCAATGCAATTTACAACATCTAAATGAATAGCAATATGCATGCAAATGCTACCCTGGTGTAGAGCACAAAATGTAGATCAATTTACATACATAACACATGTTCATCTGATGCATGGTTTTGCAAAATATCACCAATACAAAATGCAATGATGCTGAAAACAAAGCAGATAATAGGGACTTGGTTGTTTTTTCACCTAGGACAAAAATGGGGCGGAGGGTTTCTGCATTGCGATTGGATTGTGGGATGGGCTAGATCCAGGGAGGAATCGGCATAGGGTCGTCCCTGGCCAGAGCTTGAGGAGGCTCGAGGCCATGTCGACGCCAGCAGCGAGGCGAACGCCACGAGAGATGGTGCATCAACAATTGAGCAGATCCAGTGCCTGACAGGGCTCGCGGTTAGCGGGGCACGACGGATGGGGTGCTGCAGCATGCGATGAACGCAGCAACCACCACCGGCGGTGAAGAGGCACAGCGGGCGTGGTTGGGGCTGCTCGAGGCGGGGCGGAGAGGCGAGCGACGGCCAGTGCGTGGTGGCACGGGGAGGGGCGCCAGACACGGTAGGCGCCAGCGTCGACTCTGGTGGAGCTGCTCACTTGTGGCGAGCGGTTAGAGGCGGCGCAGATCGGAGGCTCGGGAGGAGCTCAGGGTAGGAGCAGGGCCACGAGGTGGCAACGCTGCATGGGGTGCGCATGGGTCCGACTCGGCCCGGAACGGGCCGGCTGTGGGCCGTCCGTGGGCTCGGGAGGGACATAGTGGAGGTGGGTGGCTGAGGTTGGCATGGCAGGTTGTGACTGGCTAGGAGTGGGGGTGACGCCCGATCTAGAGCCGCCAAGTGGCGACGGGGAGGCGGCTGGGCATGGAAATTTGGGTGGGAGGTTGGGGAAGGGCAAATTTGGCAGGGGGTGTTTATATATGGCACGGGCTAGGGTTAGAGGGATTTTGCTTCGTTTTTGGCCCGTGGTATAGCGATTCGACGGCTCCGGACAGACGGGGCCTATGCTAGGTGGTAGTGGACTATGAAGAGAGGTTGGGCAGAGATGTAGAGCAAAAAATGTTGATATAATTACATATATAACACATGTTCATCCGATGCATGGTTTTGCAACATATCACCACCACAAATTGCAATGGTGCTGAAAATAGAGAGGATAATAGGGGCTTAGTTGTTTCTTCACCTCACACGAAAATGGGACGGAGGTGTTCCGCATGGCATTTGTATCGGGGGATGGGATGAATCCAGGGAGGAATCTGGACGGGGTCGTCCCTGGCGAGAGCTTGAGGAGGCTCGAGGCCATGGCGATACCGGAAGTGAGTCGGACACCACCAAGGGACGGTGCGGCAGCAGCGGAGGAGATCGGACGGCTGGTAGGGCTCGAGGGCGATGGGGCACGTAGGATGGGGCGTTACGGCCGACGACGATCGTGGAAACCACCAGCGGTGGCAAATAGGCACAGCGGCGACGGTTGGGGCTGCTCGAGACGGGAGGTTAGAGGCGAGTGGTGGCCATCGCGTGACGGCGCCGGGTGGGGCGCGAGGCACGACACGTGCCCGGTTCGACTCCAATGGTGGTGCTCGCTGGCGGCGGGTGGCTAGAGGTGGTGGGCATCGGAGGCTCGGAGGAGCTCGAGGAAGGAGCAGGGCAACAGGGAGGTGGCACTACGCGGTGCGCACTTGGGCCCGGTTCGGCCTCGTGCAGGCTGGCCGTGGGCTCGGGAGGGCCGCAGTGGAGGTGGGTGGATGAGGCTAACGTGGCAGGCTGGGAGTGGCTGTGAGCGGCGACGAGGCGGCTGGGTGTTAGAGCATATATCTCCATATGTGGTTTTGGTAATTGATGACAATTCCTATGGACTAATGGTTGCCTTAAGTTATATTTATAGGAATTGTCCATAGGCACTTCTTGAAGTCCATCTGTTGGGTTCAAGGAGTTTATATGATGACCAAGATGTTATTCAAGGTATTATCGAAAAAAATGGTCATAGAGACACTAGGTTGATCAAGATCTCAGACAAAGAGTAAATCAAGATGATCAACACACAAAGCGTATAAGATGTACCGAGAGGGATCAAGTGATCCCATGGTATGGTAAGCATTGTCCATTACGTGTTTGTGTACTAACCCATGGTCTTTGTGAGACTCCTATGTGGGGGTTAGGTGTGCTTCCATTGGGCTTGCGTCAAAAGGAAGATCTCATACAACCCATGAAGGATGACGTCAAGTGGTGATCGTCATCAAGATTGTGGTGTGCAAGTTCAAGTGGATCAGCACGAATATATCATTGAAACTATTGTCAATGATCATGTGTTGATAAGGACAAGCTCATGTGCTAACGAGGACAAGATCAAGATAAGCATTCCTCAGCACTACATGCTTGATTCTTGTGGATGTTCACATGGTGGACAAATGAAGATGAATACATAAGCTAGACTTTCCGCATTGTGTATGGGAGAGCTATTGAAGACTTCATCATGTCTTGCTTTCAACTTGAACCAAGAAGGAACAACAACATCAAGCTCAAGTGAAAGGGCTAACTCAAAGGTATCAGTTTTGCGATGAACTTGCTCAAACTACATCTCCACTGTTCTGCTCAGACCACATCTCCACTGCTCTGCTGTTATCTGAAAACAGAACCAGTGCCTCGGACATCCGGCTTCCTCCGGACGTCCAAGGGCCGGACGACCGACTGCTTCGGAAATCCGAAATCATATACCAGAGAAATCAGAGCCATATAACTCGGACTTCCGGCTCCCTCCGGACGTCCGAGGCCCGGACGTCCGACCAGCTTCGGAAATCCGGAACTATGCACCAGAGAAACTTGAGCCATATAACTCGGACTTCCGGCTCCCTCCGGAAGTCCGAGGGCCGGACGTCCGACCAGCTTCGGAAATCCGGAACTTTGCACCAGAAGAACTTGAGCCATATAACTCGGATTTATGGCTCCCTCCGGATGTGCGAGGGCCGGACGTCCGTCCCCTTTCGGAAATCCGGAATCTTGCACGAGAGAAGTTTGAGTCGAATAACACGGACTTCCGACCTTCTCTGGAAGTCCGGTCCCTGTTCAACTACACAGTGGTTCCAAATATATTTACAGCCCTCGGACGTCCGACCCCTTGTGGACGTCCGAACATCCGTGAAGTGCCGGATGTCCGACCCCCGTGTGACTTAAAGTGTCCCCAATGGCTGTTTTTCTCTCCCCACTATAAATACCCCCCTCCCACTTCATGAGAGGGTGCCCAACACAGCCATATCTTCATAAGAACACATTTCTACCTCACACACATTTGCTCACAACAAATCTTAGATCCCAAGAGCATTTGTGAGCCCCTTTGAGAGTTGTTCCAATCAAAAGATAGATCGTCTCCCTCTCCTTCTCTCAACCCAAGCTATTTGAGACTTGAGCAAGTTTTGAGCATTCCCCGTGATATTTTTACTCTTGGAGGTTGGAGACTCCTAGGCGGTAGGAGTTCTTCGGAGAGGAATCAATCCGTGTGATTGCCCCCGGAAAAGTTTGTGAGGGTTTGGAAGCCACCTCAAAGGCTTACCACTAGTGGTTGAGAAACGCCTTCGTGGTGTTATCTCAAAGGGAGAATAGGGTGAGCCTTCGTGGCGTTGGTGTGCCTTCGTGGTAACACCCACCTCTCTAACGGTGACTAGCTTCCCTCCAAGGAAGTGAACATCGGGATACATCTTCGTCTCAGTGACCTTGGTTATCCTTAACCCTAACTCCTTACTTGTGGTTTACTTGTGTTACTTGAGCATACATACATTGCATATTGTTGGTGCTCATTATATTGTGTTGGCTATTTCTTGTACAAGATTAATCATTCAAGCATACCCTCTATATCCACACGTTCACACTTGCAGCTTTTGATATATCGTGTGATATAGTGTGATCTAGTATCTTGTGTCGTTCACCTACTTGTCGTGTGATATAGCTCAAGTAAGTTTGTGTAACTTACTTGTGCTTGTTAGTAACTGTATTGTGTCCATCTTGGTAGATCGTGTTGTTGATACACGTTGCAGTGCCTAGTGCATTTAGGATTTGTGCTTGACAAGTACCCTCTTAGTTTATTTCTGCATTAGGTTCGAGCCAAATCCGAAGAAGTTTTTAAATAGCCTATTCACCCCCCTCTAGGCGTCATCGAGGTCTTTTCAATTGGTATCAGAGCTAGGTCTCTCTTTAATTAGGTTTCACGACCTAGAGAGTATCGATGTCAACTATTGGATTAGTGCACAATGGCACCTTTGACTTTGATGGCACAAATTATACCCTATGGAGAATCCGTATGCTTCATCACTTCCGGGCCATGGGCCCAAATACTTTACGAATTGTTCTTGTAGGGATTGCGGACAAAAAGGATGGTGCATCTTCATCTACTAATGAAATGTATCTTGATTGTGAGGCGTTTCTTGCCATTCATCGAACCATAAGTCCTGAAGTGTTTAAGTCTATCTCAACTTGCAAGTCAGCTCATGAAGTTTGGACTAAACTTGAAAATATACATGGTGGGTCCAATCTTGATGAAGACGATATTATGATGAAGGAGTTGGTGTATGAGCTCTTCACTCTTTTCGATCATAAAGAGTCCACCACTACTGCCATATCCGATTGCTTGCACACCTCAGCATCTTCAACCTCACAAGGTAATGATATGGTGAGTGAAGAAATATATGTTGATGAAAATGTCATAGCCTCTATGGACATGAGCATATCTAGCACCACACATAGTGTAAATTATTGTGCTGATAGGTCATGCATTTCACCTAAAGATCCCTCGACAAATGTCTATGGTGATATGCCTGCTCTCCCGTGTCCTCTTGATCAAAATATCTTGTTTCTCCCTAGTTGTTCTATGACTAATCATTTAGGGGAAATCAAGAAATATGAAGTACTTTTGACTAATGAAGAATCTGATTCAGCAAAAGAATCATCATCAACTCCTCCAGTTCACATGTGCCTCATGGCAAGAGGTAATAATGAGGTATCATCTTTCCTGTGCAATAACGATGATATTTGCGATGAGGATGATGATGATGACTTGACTGAAAATATCTATGTGATCAGTAAAATTCTTCATAAAGCTAAAAATAACGCTCTTCAAAGGTTCCAAGATGTTCTTGCTTACTTTGAAAATTGTAATGATTCACTTAATGATGAACAAGCTAAAAGTGAACAACCTGAACATGAACTTGAGAAGAGTCATCAAGCATGTAGAGACTTAAGATCTTCAAAAGGAGAAATTGAAGTTACACATGATAAACTTAAAAGGGATTTTGAGGTCCTTCTCCTTGAATGCAAGAATGTCAAGGGAGAGCTCGTCAAAACCTCTAAGATCTATGAGGAGCTTCAATCTACTCATGAGAAGTCTCTAATCGCTACTTACTCCTCTCATATTGTTGATGATACTTGTACATCTAACCCTATCTCTTTTGAAGTATCAACATTGAAGGAGAATGTTGAGCTACGTGCTGAACTTGATTTACTAACTAGCAACTATGGGAAGTTGGAAGAAAACCATGTAATGCTCACAAGCTCTCATGCCGATCTTCTAACATCCCATAATGTGCAAAAGTTAGCTCATGAGGCTATCAACACCAAGGTAACATCAAGTGAGCCTCATGTGGACAATGGCACTACTTCTCGTCAAATTACTATATTTCCATGTGCTAGTCCTCATAATTCGTCTACTCATAATGTTGCTACCTCGTGTGATGAATTACTTTCCTTGCCTTGTTGCTCTAACATTGAAGCTTACACTTCCTCTAGTACTTGCATTGATACTAACCGTGCAAAGGAAATCGAAGAGCTCAAGGCCCAAGTCACTTCTTTGAAGAAAGACTTGGAACAGTGTCATGAAGGGATGTCCACACTCAACAACGTCCTGTGTGAGAAAACATCTCCGAATGACAAAAATGATGTTGGAGTAAACTCAAACAAGAACAAGAGGGGCCTAGAACAAGTCAAGAATTCGGCCAAAATCATTTGCTTCAAGTGAAAAGTTAAAGGGCACCATGTTATATCTTGCCCTCTGAAGACGAAGTCTCAAAGTCACAAGCAACAAGGGAAGCGGCCACAGACTCAATCACATATTCAGCTACAAGTTGAAGGAAGGCCTCTTCCCAATAAGACCCAAGCCAATACTCCCCGAGGTGAGAAATCAACTGGGAAGAAAGCAAAGGGTATATGTTGCTACTTATGTCGTGAGAAGGGTCACGTCGCTTCGTCTTGCACAAGAGGTAACTTATGCAACCCAATCACTATTGGTGATATCTATTCCCTTGGGAAGGATAAGGTTGGCAATGTGTTTGCCAAGTTTGTTGGTACCCAAAATGGTGTCAAGAAAAGAACCATTTGGGTTGCCAAGCCTATTGTGATTAACCTCTTAGGACCCAACGTAGTTGGGGACCAACAAGCTCAAACTTGATCAATAGGTGACTATGGAGGACATTAGAGACTTGGATACATAATGAAGAATTAAGGGGTCTTCATCATTCATATTATCTCAAGCCAAGTCATTTGGATTATCGAGTTTCTATCTTTTTTTTTTGACCGGCTACTGTAGGGAAAACCCCCCACAGCCATTTTCTGTATTGCAACTATGAAAACTGTATGTACAAGAGGTGGTATAGAATGTACAGAGAGGGGGGGGGGGAGCAGAGAGATACAGACCTCAAGGAGGCAAAAAGGAAATCCACTTAAGGAGATCATCCCTGAAACTAGCCTTAATTCTATGAGCTAATAAAGAAATATCATGGATAAATCCAGCTCTCCATTTCCTGAACTTTGGCTGTTCCTGGTTGAAGACTTTTGCATTTCTGGTGGTCCAGATATTCCAACAGGTAGTGAAAACAACCTCAGCAAAGAACACTCCTTATGGTAACTTATACTTAAACTGTTTACATTGTTAGGTGCTTGGCCCTTTGCATGTTGTGGTTTTGTACCTTGCATGCGTTTGTATATGTTGTGCTTCCAACTTGCTTATCTTGAGTAATCGAGTATGTGTATGTTGGTTTGCATATCATGTACATGTGAGTCTTGTATTGAGCCTTTTGCATCTTGTTTGTATTTTTGTTGGCTCTTGCGAGAGACTAATGGATTATCCCATTGTGGGGGAGTGATGTGCTTTGCACACCTCACAATCCTATAAATGTGTATACATGGGGAATACCACTTAGTTTTGATATTTCAAGATTATCTAGTTTCTATGTGGTATGTCTTACTCATGAGAAATTCAAATTCTATATGGTCCATTAATTATCTCTTGTTGGTTTCAATTTGCCACTTGTTAATATTGTTGGTTTATCACATTATGGGGGAGTAATATGCTATGTGCATATTACAAACCTAGAAAATGTGTACATTTGAGGTGTTGCCACTTAGTGTTGATATTGTAAATTATCTTGTTCCTAGGTGGCATGTTAGCTCTACAAGTGTCATTTGCTTGAGTTTTGTTGGTAAAGATGATCTTGGATATATTTGCGATCTACCAATGAGTATCACTTCCAGAATACTTCTTGTCCTTGACAATTGGTATTCCCATCATGTGATAGGAATTTCTAATCATCTTTACATTGGATTTTGTGTTTCGTTTGTCTTCCTTGGCTCTTATGGATCTATTTTAACATGTCTAGTGTTTTTATAGATATAGAGAACGTGATGATCCCATCGTGTGCATTTTGTATTTAAATGCAAATTCTATATAATGCACGTCCCTTGGGGGAGCTATCCTATTTTCTTTAGAACACTCTCTTTATTCACCCATCATAAAATCTTTTGATCCCCATCAAGTGTGTGTTGATGGGAGGCAAGTCTTGCTCTTTATGATGCTTTGTGCCATCATGAAAATTTGTAGAGGGCTTGGTTCGTTGGAACCTAGCTCTCTTTTGGAAATTAGATACCTCGTGTTTGTTTTCCTTCAATTGGTTTCTTGTTTCCATTTATTTGGCATGTGTCAATGGATATCTCATTCCTTGACACTACAAGAAAACAACCTTTAAGTAACACAATCATGTAACGGATTAAAAAATTTGTTACAAGGAAAATTTCTGTAACACATCATTTTGTGTCCAATGACAGGCAGTAACACAGACTATATAAGACCTAAAAATGCGTTACATGAATATTGTAACTGTAACATATAAGTATGTGTTGGTCGAATGTGTTACATAGTTTTTGATATGGTTACATATAAATATATGTTACTGAAATGTGTTACGTGTTAGTAACACATAATCATGGTTGATACATAGTGTTACTCGCTCTATTATAGGGGGAACTAAATGTTGGGGAACGTCGCATGGGAAACAAAAAATTTCCTACGCGCACGAAGACCTATCATGGTGATGTCCATCTACGAGAGGGGATGAGTGATCTACGTACCCTTGTAGATCGTACAGCAGAAGCGTTAGAGAACGCGGTTGATGTAGTGGAACGTCCTCACGTCCCTCGATCCGCCCCGCGAACAATCCCGCGATCAGTCCCACGATCTAGTACCGAACGGACGGCACCTCCGCGTTCAGCACACGTACAGCTCGACGATGATCTCGGCCTTCTTGATCCAGCAAGAGAGACGGAGAGGTAGAAGAGTTCTCCGGCAGCGTGACGGCGCTCCGGAGGTTGGTGATGATCTTGTCTCAGCAGGGCTCCGCCCGAGCTCCGCAGAAACACGATCTAGAGGAAAAACTATGGAGGTATGTGGTCGGGCAGCCGTGAGAAAGTCGTCTCAAATCTGCCCTAAAAGCCCCATATATATAGGAGGAGGGAGGGGGACCTTGCCTTGGGGTCCAAGGGATCCCCAATGGGTCGGCCGAGCCAGGGGGGAGGACTCTCCCCCCCCAAACCGAGTCCTACTTGGTTTGGTGGGAGGGAGTCCTTCCCCTTTCCCACTTCTTCCTTTTTTTTTCTTTCCTTTGATTTTTTTTCTCTCTTGGCGCATAGGGGATTGGTGGGCTGTCCCACCAGCCCACTAAGGGCTGGTGTGACCCCCCCAAATGCCTATGGGCTTCCCCGGAGTGGGTTGCCCCCCTCCGGTGAACTCCCGGAACCCATTCGTCATTCCCGGTACATTCCCGGTAACTCCGAAAACCTTCCGGTAATCAAATGAGGTCATCCTATATATCAATCTTCGTTTCCGGACTATTCCGGAAACCCTCGTGACGTCCGTGATCTCATCCGGGACTCCGAACAACATTCGGTAACCAACCATATAACTCAAATACGCATAAAACAACGTCGAACCTTAAGTGTGCAGACCCTGCGGGTTCGAGAACTATGTAGACATGACCCGAGAGACTCCTCGGTCAATATCCAACAGCGGGACCTGGATGCCCATATTGGATCCTACATATTCTACGAAGATCTTATCGTTTGAACCTCAGTGCCAAGGATTCGTATAATCCCGTATGTCATTCCCTTTGTCCTTCGGTATGTTACTTGCCCGAGATTCGATCGTCAGTATCCGTATACCTATTTCAACCTCGTTTACCGGCAAGTCTCTTTACTCGTTCCATAATACAAGATCCCGCAACTTACACTAAGTTACATTGCTTGCAAGGCTTATGTGTGATGTTGTATTACCGAGTGGGCCTCGAGATACCTCTCCGTCACACGGAGTGACAAATCCCAGTCTTGATCCATACTAACTCAACGAACACCTTCGGAGATACCTGTAGAGCATCTTTATAGTCACCCAGTTACGTTGCGACGTTTGATACACACAAAGCATTCCTCCGGTGTCCGTGAGTTATATGATCTCATGGTCATAGGAACAAATACTTGACACGCAGAAAACAGTAGCAACAAAATGACACGATCAACATGCTACGTCTATTAGTTTGGGTCTAGTCCATCACATGATTCTCCTAATGATGTGATCCCGTTATCAAGTGACAACATTTGCCTATGGCCAGGAAACCTTGACCATCTTTGATCAACGAGCTAGTCAACTAGAGGCTTACTAGGGACAGTGTTTTGTCTATGTATCCACACAAGTATTGTGTTTCCAATCAATACAATTATAGCATGGATAATAAACGATTATCATGAACTAAGAAATATAATAATAACTAATTTATTATTGCCTCTAGGGCATATTTCCAACAGTCTCCCACTTGCACTAGAGTCAATAATCTAGTTCACATCACCATGTGATTCCAACGAATCCAACACCCATATAGTTCTGGGGTCTGATCACGTCTTGCTCGTGAGAGAGTTTTCAGTCAACGGTTCTGAAACTTTCAGATCCGTGTGTTCTTTACAAATTTTTATGTCATCTTATAGATGCTGCTACTACGTGCTATTCGGAAATGCTCCAAATATCTACTCTACTATATGAATCCGTTTCACTACTCATAGTTATTCGGATTAGTGTCAAAGCTTGCATCAACGTAACCCTTTACGACGAACTCTTTAACCACCTCCATAATCGAGAAAAATTCCTTAGTCCATTAGTTACTAAGGATAAATTTTGACCGCTGCTAGTGATTCAATCATGGATCACTCTCTGTACCCTCAACAGACTTTGAGTCAAGGCACACATCAGGTGTGGTACACAGCATGGCATACTTTAGATTCTACGACTAAGGCATAGAAGACGACCTTCGTCTATTCTCTTTATTCTGCCGTGGTCGGGTTTTGAGTCTTACTCAAATTCACACCTCACAACGCAACCAAGAACTCCTTCTTTGCTGATCTATTTTGAACTCTTTCAAAAACTTGCCAAGGCATGCATCTTGTTGAAACTTCTATTAAGCGTTTTCGATCTATCTCCATAGATCTTTGATGCTCAAAGTTCAAGTAGCGTAATCCAGGTACTCCTTTGAAAACTTCTTTCAAACAACCTTGTATGCTTTACAGAAATTCTACATTACTTCTGATCCACAATATGTCAACCACATATACCTATCAGAAATTCTATAGTGCTCCCACTCACTTCTTTGGAAATACAAGTTTCTCATAAACCTTGTACACACCCAAAAAACTTTGATCATCTCATCAAAGTGTATATTCCAACTCCGAGATGCTTGCACCAGTCCATTGAAGGATCACTGGAGCTTGCATACTTACTAGTATCTTTAGGATCGACAAAACCTTCTCATTGTATCACATACAATGTTTGCTCAAGGAAACCGTCGAGAAAACAATGTTTTGACATCCTACGTGCAATATTTCATAAATAATGCATCAACAACTAACATAATTCTAACAGACCTTTAGTATCGCTACGAGTGAGAAAGTCTCATCATAGTCAACTGTTTGATCTTGTCGAAAACATCTTTGCGACAAGTCGAGCTTTTCTTAATAGTGACTTATCACCATCATCGTTTGTCTTCTTTTAAAGATCCATCTTTACTCAATCGTCTTATGACCATCAAGTAGTTCTTTCAAAGTCTACACTTTGTTTTCATACATGGATCCTCTCTCGGATTTCATGGCTTCCAGCCATTTGTCGGAATCTGGGCCCACCATCGCTTTCTCCATAACTCGTAGGTTCACTGTTGCTCAACAACATGACCTCCAAGACAGGGTTACCGTACTACTCTGCAGTAGTACGCGACCTTGTCGACCTACGAGGTTTGTAGTAACTTGATTCGAAGCTCAATGATCACCATCATCAGCTTCCACTTCAATTGGTGTAGGCGCCACAGGAACAACTTCCTATGCCCTGCTACACTCTGGTTGAAGTGATGGTTCAATAACCTCATCACGTTCTACTACCCTCCCACTCAATTCTTTCGAGAGAAACCTTTCCTCGAGAAAGGATCCGTTTCTAGAAACAAACACTTTGCTTTCGGATCTGAGATAGGAGATGTACCCAACTGTTTTGGATATCCTATGAAGATGCATTTATCCGCTTTGGGTTCGAGCTTATCAGGCTGAAACTTTTTCACATAAGTGTCGAAGCCCCAAACTTTCAAGAAACGACAGTTTAGATTTCTCTAAACCTCAGTCTATACTGTGTCATCTCAACGGAAATACGCGGTGCCCTATTTAAAGTGAATGCGGTTGTCTCTAATGCATAACCCATAAACGATAGTGGTAATTCGATAAGAGACATCACAGCATGCACCATACTATATAGTGCGTGGCTATGACGTTCAGACACATCATCACACTATGATGTTCCAGGTGGCATGAACTGTGAAACAATTTCCACATTGTCTTAACTGTGTACCAAAAACTCGTAACTCAGATATTCATTTCTATGATCATATCGTAGACAGTTCATCCTCTTGTTACGACGAACTTCACTCTGAAACGGAATTGAACTTTTCAGTATTTCAGACTTGTGATTCATTAAGTAAATACTCCTGTATCTACTCAAGTCGTCAGTGAAGTAAGAACATAATGATATCCACTGCGTGCCTCAGCACTCATTGGACTGCATACATCAAAATGTATCACTTCCAACAAGTTACTATCTCGTTTCATCTCAATGAAAACAACGCCTTGCTCATGTGGTATGATTTGCATGTCACTAGTGATTCGCAATCAGGTGAGTAAAGATCCATCAGCATGGACCCTCTTCATGCAATTTATACTAACATGACTCAAGCGGCAGTGCCACAAGTAAGTGGTACTATCATCATTAACTCGTATCTTTTGGCACCAATGTGTAACACTACAATCGAGATTCAATAAACCATTGAAGGTGATTATTCAAGCAAATAGAGTAACCATTATTCTCTTTGAATGAATAATTGTATTGCAATAAACACGATCCAATCATGTTCATGCCTAACGCAAGCACCAAATAACAATTATTTATGTTCAACACCAATCCCGATGGTAGAGGGAGCGTGCGACGTTTGATCATATCAACCTTGGAAACACTTCCAACACGTATCGTCACCTCGCCTTTAGATAGTCTCCGTTTATGTCGTAGCTTTCATTTCGCGTTACTAATCACTTAGCAACCGAACCGGTATCCAATACCCTTGTGCTACTAGGAGTACTAGTAAAGTACACATCAACATTATGTATATCAAATATACTTCTCTCGACTTTTGCCAGCCTTCTTATCTACCAAGTATCTAGAGTTGCTCCGCCTCAGTGACTGTTCCCCTTATTACAGAAGCACTTAGTCTCGGGTTTGGGTTTAATCTTGGATCTCTTCATTAGCGCAGCAACTGTTTTGCCGTTTCACGAAGTATCCCTTCTAGCCCTCGCCTTTCTTGAAACTTAGTGGTTTTCCAAACCATCAACTATTGATGCTCCTTCTTGATTTCTACTTTCGAAGTGTTTAAACGTCGCGAATCGCTCAAGGATCATTGTATCTATCCTTGATATGTTATAGTTCATCACGAAGCTCTCAAAGCTTGGTGGCAGTGACTTTTGGAGAACCATCACTATCTCATCTGGAAGATTAGCTCCCACTTGATTCAAGTGATTGTCTTACTCAGACAATCTGAGCACATGCTCAACGGTTGAGTTTTTCTCCTTTACTTTGTGGTCAAAGAATCTTGTTGGAGGTCTCGTACGTCTTAACAAGGGCACAAGCATGAAATCACAATTTCATCTCTTTAGAACATCACTTATGTTCCGTGACGTTTTAAAATGTTTTCGGTGCCTTGCTTCTAAGCCATTAAGTACTTTGCACTGAACTATCGTGTAGTCATTAGAAACGTGTATGTCGGATGTTCACAACATCCACAGACGACGCTCGAGGTGCAGCACACCGAGTGGTGCATTAAGGACATAAGCCTTCTGTGCAGCAACGAGGAAAATCCTCGGTTTTACAGACTCAGTCTGCAAAGTTTGCTACTATCAATTTTCAACTAAATTTTCTCTAGGAACATATAAAAACAGTAGAGCTATAGCGCAAGCTACATCGTAATTCGCAAAGACCATTAGACTATGTTCATGACAATTAGTTCAATTAATCATATTACTTAAGAACTCCCACTCAAAAAGTACATCTCTCTAGTCATTTGAGTGGTACATGATCCAAATCCACTATCTCAAGTCCGATCATCACGTGAGTCGAGAATAGTTTCAGTGGTAAGCATCTCTATGCTAATCATATCAACTATACGATTCATGCTCGACCTTTCGGTCTCATGTGTTTCGAGGCCATGTCTGCACATGCTAGGCTCGTCAAGCTTAACCCGAGTGTTCCGCGTGCGCAACTGTTTTGCACCCGTTGTATGTGAACGTTGAGTCTATCACACCCGATCATCACGTGGTGTCTCGAAACGACGAACTGTAGCAATGGTGCAAAGTCGGGGAGAACACAATTTCGTCTTGAAATTTTAGTGAGAGATCACCTCATAATGCTACCGTCGTTCTAAGCAAAATAAGGCGCATAAAAGGATTAACATCACATGCAATTCATAAGTGACATGATATGGCCATCATCACGTGCTTCTTGATCTCCATCACCAAAGCACCGGCACGATCTTCTTGTCACCGGCGCCACACCATGATCATCCATCAACGTGTTGCCATCGTGGTTGTCGTGCTACTTATGCTATTACTACTAAAGCTACATCCTAGCAAAATAGTAAACGCATCTGCAAGCACATATATTAGTATAAAGACAACCCTATGGCTCCTGCCGGTTGCCGTACCATCGACGTGCAAGTCGATATTTCTATTACAACATGATCATCTCATACATCCAATATATCACATCACATCGTTGGCCATATCACATCACAATCATACCCTGCAAAAACAAGTTAGACGTCCTCTAATTTTGTTGTTGCATGTTTTACGTGGTGACCAAGGGTATCTAGTAGGATCGCATCTTACTTACGCAAACACCACAACGGAGATATATGAGTTGCTATTTAACCTCATCCAAGGACCTCCTCGGTCAAATCCGATTCAACTAAAGTTGGAGAAACCGTCACTTGCCAGTCATCTTTGAGCAAAGGGGGTTACTCGTAACGATAAACCAGTCTCTCGTAAGCGTACGAGTAATGTCGGTCCAAGCCGCTTCAATCCAACAATACCGCGGAACCAAGAAAAGACTAAGGAGGGCAGCAAAACGCACATCGCTGCCCACAAAACCTTTTGTGTTCTACTCGAGAAGACATCTACGCATGAACCTAGCTCATGATGCCACTGTTGGGGAACGTCGCATGGGAAACAAAAAATTTCCTACGCGCACGAAGACCTATCATGGTGATGTCCATCTACGAGAGGGGATGAGTGATCTACGTACCCTTGTAGATCGTACAGCAGAAGCGTTAGAGAACGCGGTTGATGTAGTGGAACGTCCTCACGTCCCTCGATCCGCCCCGCGAACAATCCCGCGATCAGTCCCACGATCTAGTACCGAACGGACGGCACCTCCGCGTTCAGCACACGTACAGCTCGAAGATGATCTCGGCCTTCTTGATCCAGCAAGAGAGACGGAGAGGTAGAAGAGTTCTCCGGCAGCGTGACGGCGCTCCGGAGGTTGGTGATGATCTTGTCTCAGCAGGGCTCCGCCCGAGCTCCGCAGAAACACGATCTAGAGGAAAAACTATGGAGGTATGTGGTCGGGCAGCCGTGAGAAAGTCGTCTCAAATCTGCCCTAAAAGCCCCATATATATAGGAGGAGGGAGGGGGACCTTGCCTTGGGGTCCAAGGGATCCCCAAGGGGTCGGCCGAGCCAGGGGGGAGGACTCTCCCCCCCCAAACCGAGTCCTACTTGGTTTGGTGGGAGGGAGTCCTTCCCCTTTCCCACTTCTTCCTTTTTTTTTTCTTTCCTTTGATTTTTTTCTCTCTTGGCGCATAGGGGATTGGTGGGCTGTCCCACCAGCCCACTAAGGGCTGGTGTGACCCCCCCAAATGCCTATGGGCTTCCCCGGAGTGGGTTGCCCCCCTCCGGTGAACTCCCGGAACCCATTCGTCATTCCCGGTACATTCCCGGTAACTCCGAAAACCTTCCGGTAATCAAATGAGGTCATCCTATATATCAATCTTCGTTTCCGGACTATTCCGGAAACCCTCGTGACGTCCGTGATCTCATCCGGGACTCCGAACAACATTCGGTAACCAACCATATAACTCAAATACGCATAAAACAACGTCGAACCTTAAGTGTGCAGACCCTGCGGGTTCGAGAACTATGTAGACATGACCCGAGAGACTCCTCGGTCAATATCCAACAGCGGGACCTGGATGCCCATATTGGATCCTACATATTCTACGAAGATCTTATCGTTTGAACCTCAGTGCCAAGGATTCGTATAATCCCGTATGTCTTTCCCTTTGTCCTTCGGTATGTTACTTGCCCGAGATTCGATCGTCAGTATCCGTATACCTATTTCAACCTCGTTTACCGGCAAGTCTCTTTACTCGTTCCATAATACAAGATCCCGCAACTTACACTAAGTTACATTGCTTGCAAGGCTTATGTGTGATGTTGTATTACCGAGTGGGCCCCGAGATACCTCTCCGTCACACGGAGTGACAAATCCCAGTCTTGATCCATACTAACTCAACGAACACCTTCGGAGATACCTGTAGAGCATCTTTATAGTCACCCAGTTACGTTGCGACGTTTGATACACACAAAGCATTCCTCCGGTGTCCGTGAGTTATATGATCTCATGGTCATAGGAACAAATACTTGACACGCAGAAAACAGTAGCAACAAAATGACACGATCAACATGCTACGTCTATTAGTTTGGGTCTAGTCCATCACATGATTCTCCTAATGATGTGATCCCGTTATCAAGTGACAACATTTGCCTATGGCCAGGAAACCTTGACCATCTTTGATCAACGAGCTAGTCAACTAGAGGCTTACTAGGGACAGTGTTTTGTCTATGTATCCACACAAGTATTGTGTTTCCAATCAATACAATTATAGCATGGATAATAAACGATTATCATGAACTAAGAAATATAATAATAACTAATTTATTATTGCCTCTAGGGCATATTTCCAACACTAAAAAAAACTAAAATCAACTACATACATAGATCAGAAATACTTTGACGCATAGGGCCCATGTGCCAACATGATATTTCATAAATATGATCTTGTTTCGGTAAATAGTGTTTCCATCCTTTGATAGTATGGTATGAAAAAACAAAAGAGTAATTATATGAAATTAATTATTTAACGTCAATACTCACAAAGGTGTGGACGACCAACAACAAGCGAATGCTTAAATTTTGTTTTAAGAATTGGATCGACGGTCTGATCGGGGAAAAGGGAACCAAGGCCTCGTCCCTAATTAAGAATTCCATACATATATATTCAACTAGTATTTCTAGCGAAACAGTCTATTTTACTATTTTGTAAACATTTTTAGTATCAACCGTTTTAAATTATCGAGGTATTATTTTTATGCAAACCATGAACTACATGCATTGTTTTAAATCGCGATGATTGCGAGCCTTTGTTG